>NW_026988473.1:50295833-51602500 GCF_030222135.1 Aotus nancymaae | reverse complement strand
CAGCCAGGCTAACTCTTACTTGGCCTTCCAGGCTGCACTGTGTTATAGCTTTCCACTTTCTCTGTCTTCCTTCTGTCCGCAGGATGAGCACTTGGTCCTGCAGTTGTCTGTCTACCTCTACATGTCTCCCTCTTCCAATCTCTCCCCCAAGATTGTGGGCAACTTGAAAATAGGAACTGTGTTTTCATTTCTGGGTCCCCAGTGCCTGGCTTAATGCTGCCAGGAACATTGCAGATGCTTAGTGAGTTCTCATTCACTTATTCATTTCTCAATCACTCAGCACAGCAACTTCAAAGAGACAGCACAGAGGTAGTTAAGAGTGTGGCCACCTGGGTTCAAATCCCAGCTCTCCCACTTAGTGGTGTGACTTGTGTGTCTTTGGACATGTTACTTAACCTTCCTGAGCTTCATCTTCCCTATCTGTAGAATGGGGATCGTAGTGTTATCTGTCTCATGGCGTTGTTTTGAGAATTAAATGAGCTAATATGTATATACAAAGTATTTAGAGAGACACTCGATATCAACATCTCCACAGATATTCCCATTGGCCAGACCCTGTGCTGGGCACTGGGAATCCCAAGATGAAGACCCAGTGACTGTCCCTGGGGAACTCCCAGTCTGTGAGTGAGGTGCTATAGGGCCAGAGCCCTGTCAGCTCAGGGGAATGGGTGGAGGTCTGCCCTCAACCCTTGAGAGTCCCTGCACCCTACCTCATCAGCAGCCATCATGGGCCTTGAAGCAGGTGGCCTGGGTTCAAAGCCCTGCTCAGCTCTGCAGCCTTGCGCATGTCGTTCACTCCTCTAAGTCCCAGTCTCCTCCTCTGTGAAACAGGGACAATTAGGGTGGTAAGGTGTATGTGAGTTCCTGGTCTCTGAAAACATTCTCCATTGAAATGCCAGCATTTATTACAACAGGTCTCCAACTTGAGGTTGCCGCAGGGTATGAACTGTGCTAGGGGGTGAGCTGCTTGCTTCCCGGTATGTTAGGCGAGGTGAAGCCCAGGAAGGATCTACCAAAGGGCCATGTGAGGGTTCATGGACGTCCTGCTCAGACCCCAAACTGATGGGTGCAGGAATGCCTGAGGTACAAGGAATGCACGTCTGTCCCCAGCTGTCCCTCCCGCCTTGTGGGAGTGTCCTCACTTGGGGGAAGGAGGCTAGACATTCATCCTCCTGAGCTGTGGGAGGCCACTAGCCCCACCCAGAAGCAGCACCCTCAGGCCTTATGCCCTAAGGGCAGGGCAGGAGAGGACCACAGTGGCAATGAGGGCAGAGGTTCGTGGAAGGAGAACTGGTTAAGGCCTTGGGAAAATCTGGCTTATTAGAGAGCATGGACTCAATCAGATTTGGGTTTGCATCCTGAAGGAGCCTCTTTCTTACTCTGTGTGTCTTGGGAGAGCTGGCAACACGGCCCTGCCATTTTTGGGTTGGTTGGAGGCTGGAAGGGATAATGTCCAAGGAAATGCTTTGCCAGCTTCACCTGCAGCAGGCAGGAAGGAGCCTCACTCTCTCTAAAGGGGGCCTTCATCTTAAGCCCTTCAGAGTTTCTGTTGTATCTCTTGAGCCTGTCCCACTCAAAAGCAAACTGTATCAGTCCTACCTTCAAAATACATGCAGAATCCAGTTGTTTCTCACTGTGGATGCTCTAAGCTAAGATTCCATCATCCTTTGCTTGGATTGTTTCAGTAGTTTCCTGGCTGTCTTCTCGCATCTTCTAGACCATTTCACCTAGCAGCCAGATTAATTTTTTTTTCTTTGAGACAATTTCACTCTGTTGCCCAGGTTGGAGTGCAGTGGTGAGAGCTCAGCTCACTGCAACCTCTGCCTTCCCAGGTTCAAGCAATTCTCGTGCCTCAGCCTCCCAAGTAACTGGGGTTATAGGCGCCCACCACCACACCCAGCCGATTTTTGTATTTTTAGTAGAGATGGGGTTTTGCCACAGTGGACAGGCTGGTCTTGAACTCCTAACCTCCAGTGATCCACCCACCTCAGCCTTCCAAAGCACTGGGATTACAGGTGTAAGCCACCATGCCTGACCCAAAGTAATCTTTTAAAAATATGTATCATCAGGTCATTCCTTAATGGCTTCCTGAGTTTCCCAGAGTGGAACCAGAAGTCCTCTCCAGGGCTCTGTATGACCTTCTCCACCCCTCCTCCCTCCTCCACCTGCCCTCTGGCCTTATCTCCCTCCTACTCTCCTACTAGCTAACTCTTTTCTCACACACAAGGCCACCTGGCTGTCCCCCAAATATGCCAAGTATCCTCGTAGCTCAGGGCCACCAGGCTTTCTGTTCCCACTGCCTGTTCTCCACCCTCTGTGTGTTCCTGGACCCGTCACTTCATCCAGGTCTGTGTCCACATGTCTCTTATCCACCAGCCCTCCTCCCCATAGTGACTGTCCTCTCCTCTGCTATGTATTTATAGTACTTATCATGACTCAAATATTTCCGAGTAGTTATAGTAATAGTATTAGTGTGTGTTTCTGTTCACTACATGGAAGCTCTGTGGGAAGAGCCATGTCCGTTTTTTCCCTCTTGCATTTCCAGCCCCTAGGACAGTGCTTAGCATGTAGTAGGTACTCAGTGAACCCCTGCTGGTTACACCGAGTTTGGACACCAGGGTTCAGTGAGGCGAGCTCCCTAGGTCATCCGAGCAGGCTAAGGGAGGAGGGGACTCAAGCCAGCCTTGTTTGTGCTGGGTCTTGCACACAGAAATGAGACTCTGTTCATACAAAATCTGGGGAGTGGCAACAGGCCACTTTCCAGATGTCTCATGGCCAGGCCCAGGAGGCTCCTGGCCTGGAGGGGCATTCACTCAGATACAGTCCCCATCTGTTGTGAGAGAAGGAGCATGCTCAGGGCTCTTGGCTCTTTCTCTGGGGTGTGGAGCCAGAGGCAGGTGGCAATTGGAACCCTAGAGAAATGAGATCTGTTTGGGAGGCTGGTGGCAGGAGGAAGAAGGGAGTCTGTTACCTCAATGAAACACAGCGACTCTGGTTTTGACATTGGTCCTGGCTTGGGCACTAACTCACCCTGTGACCTAGGCAAGGCTTTGTCCTACTCCTGGGCCTCAGTTTGCCCATCTCTGAAATGGACTATTGAATGCAGTAAACTCCAAGGGTAACTTTGATGGTGACCTGCCTTGCAAAGAAGGAAACTGAGCGCTAGAGAAGTTTGACAACTAGCCTGAAGTTATGCAACATCTGTAATAAATGTCCTGTGTATGGATTTATCCCTGGTTTATTTGCTACTTCCCACTAGAATGGAAGCTCCTGAGGGGAGGGGCCTTGGCTCCAGGCCCGTGACTCTCACCTTTTCATCCCCCAGCACACCCATGTTCAAGTCCCAACTTAGCCAGCTGATCTTTTCTCAAACCTAGACTTGTTTCTCCAGTTAGACATTGAGCCCCCCAGGGGAGGAACTACATCTGTTTTCTCCTTCTCCCAGTTCTTCAGGATGAGGCAGCCAGCAGGTACTGGATGAAGGCTTGGTGAATAAGAGAGACAGTCAGTTTACCCAAGGCCACAGGAAGAGATGGCAGCAAAGCCAGGATCCCCACCAGGTCTTACTTATTCCCTGGAGCTTCCAGACACCAGGATCGGACTCTTTCATTCATTCATTGACTCATCCAAAAAATACTCACCAAGTGTCTACTATATGCTAGTTGCTATTGGAGTGCTGGAATGCAGCAGCATCCAACCAGGCAAGGCCCTGGGCCTCAGGAGCTTCCGTTCCAGTTGGAAGCAGCAAATATTCCAGGGACATATTCATACACAAGACAATTGGAGATCACCACGATAAGACCTATGAAGGAAACAAAACAATGAGGCAGACAGCGATGCTGGTTTAGATCAGGTCGGGGTCAGGGAAGTCCTCTCTGAGCAGCTGAGACCTGCAGGACAAGAAGGAAAACCATTCCAGGCAGAGGGAAGAGCAAGAACAAAGACCCTGAGGCAGGGAGGATCTTGGTGGGTATGTGGAATGGAAAGAAGGCTGGAAGGTGGGCTACGTGGGGAGCTGGGGAGGTAGGCGGGGGCTAGATCATGGCCTGGCAAGGAATGTGCATTTTACTGGAAGTGAGATGGGAAGTCACTGGGCAATTTGAGCAGAGGATTAAAGAATATGATTGACATTTCTACTGACCACTCTGACTCTTGAACTTCGTGCTGTTGCCAGTTGAGGAGTCATGGGGTCTATGGTCCCAGCTCTGGGGGAAGGAAGCCTCTGCTCCCAGGAAGACAGAGGTTGCAGGTGGCTGGCAGAGTCCAGGGCATCTCACCAGAACACTGTGCCTCAGGTTCTGGTCCAGAAGTGCCCAGCCTGTATGCCACCCCCATCCCCAGCTTCCTACCAACCCTCCCACATCCCAGGGGTATTCCAGAAAACTGCGCCTGCAAGATGTCTAGGCCCCCACTCCTTGATTATATTAATGCCAAAATGTATTAAAGAAGCGTGGTAAAAATGCCATTCTAATTGTTTCGTATACACGCCACTGGGAGGGAACTGATTGGACACAGCTCACAGGCAGTATGTTAATACGCTATTTTCATATGATGATAGCTTTGCATAATCTTCCCTTCTCCCAGCTTTGCAGGGACCTGTTGTTAACCAAGCCCCAGGAGAGAGGGGGAAAGGCAATTTGACTTCAAGTCCACTCCCCGCCACATTAATTAGTCATGTGGCTGGGGAAAGGTGTGCTCACTCAGTACAAAGTAGACTTTATAATTTATACACCAGCTGTTTCTGTCCATTCTCCTCCCTGCCTGCCTCTAATGAAATCGTGTTACCAGAGAACTGACTGGCGTGAATTGAGCCTTTAATCCCATTGACCCCGGCCTGGCTGGTAGGGCCCAGGGGAGTGGGACTGGGGCCTTTCATCGAGGGGCTTCGATGAGAAGACCCTGCCTCTCCGCCACCGCAGCCTGCAAGCCCTCACAATGAAGCAGCTTGGCAAAGGCAGGGGGTGCTGGGAGCTGGGGGCCTGCCTGCTGAGCAGCCCTCTGGGGGATCCCTGGAGGCTGGGATGGCTCACATTTATTGCCTCATCTTCTGAGATCCAGTGAAGCACAACATTCTCATCTAGGTTGTTCCTTTACTTAGAGAACAGGGCAGGCCAGACTGCACAACCAATGAGCTAATGCTTGCTTTTCTGGCCATGGGGGCTGCTGGGAAAACAGAGGCATGATTCCATGGAGGGAAATGCTGCCCTAGCCCCCAGCAGCAAACCTACATTCTTCTGCTCCACAGCAGAGCCCAGGGCCCCTTCCTGGAGAGGACAGACAGGGCAGAGATGGGGACAGGCCCCAGTTCCACTTGCAGTGTATGGCCCCAGAAAGACAGTGCTGAGAATCAAGGCCAGAGAATACTTCTCTTCCCTACCCTCCCACCCCACCCAAAAGAAAAACAAGCTGGACCAGGAGGCACCCAGAACCACTCAGCCACTCAAGCAAATGCTGCAAAGCAGGGCGCATTTGGTGAGCAGGAATAAACACAGCAATTAGCACCATGGCAGCCTCTTAAACAGCCTCTTAAACAAACACATGGGACCAAGTCAGGGGTGGGGGAGATTCACGCATCTGTCGGAAGGGCCAGAGGCTAGAGAGAAGATTCAATCTGAGGGAAGCTGGAAATAAGGATGGTGAGGCTAAGTTGCTGGGGGTGGCCCCGATCTGAGGGTGGCGACAGAGATGGGGTCAGGTGCTTGAGGTGGGACTGGAGTGACGCTGGGGTCATAGGTAGCACAAGGGTGGCAGCAGGGACACTGATGGGATGGGGTAAGGAGGGGACAGTGTAGCTTCCTGGCTGCCATCTTTAATTTACTGGGAACCCCAATATCCTCATGTGAATGTGAGGTCTCTGTCTAGGAAGTCACAGAGAGGTGAGATGCGGCATCCCCAGCTGCACTTCCTGTGAGAGCCTAAGTAGGCATCCTGTACCCAGGCCCAGACACACTCCAGAACCTCCTGCCCACCTCTCCTCCATCTGGAATGGCAGCTCGCTCTCTTCTGCTAAATCCCAGGTCCTTTAAGACTCAGATCTTGTGTCATCGCCCCTAGCCAGCCTTTCTCGACTCCCCTAGCTCGTCTGTGCTGAGCTCATCATAGCCCACTCCTTGATAGCAAGGATCATCTCCCCATTCCTTGCACCCAGCACAGGGCAGAACAAGCTGACCTTAAGTGAGTCTCCTCCCTTGGCCAGTCTTGTTTACTTATCTGTAAAATGGGTTTGATGATCTATTAGAGTCACTCCGGTTGCCTGAGAGCCCCAGCTGGATTCTCTCAGACCTAAAACCACACACTCCCCTCAGACAAGAAAGGGAACATTTCAAAGACACTTGACTGTGTTGTGGGCATCCGAGCTAATATATTAGCTCTGAAATAGCCAAAGCACTTCTTTTGCTTAATGGCATTAAAAAAAAAAAAGAAAAAAAACCACACACCTGTGACCAGTCCTCTTTTTAATGAAAGTGTGGGGAACATCAGGGGAACCCATCCAGGGAGGGAAAATGAAGTTGTCATTTTTCAATGTAATTAAACTTGGTTTTCAAAAATCTCCTGATCTGAAATGTGAATTACGCTAATTACTTCTGGTGGCTGCAACATTGATTTCAGTGTTAAAGTTAATGGACTTAATGGACGCTGCTTTTCCCTTAGATGCGGCTTGGGCTTCTTGCCGAAGGTCCTGTTTGCCCACCTCGAGGGGCCTCCTCTGGACCCTCTAAATCTCCTGTCACCAGCTTCTGCTGCCTGAGGCACTCACTGGGTTGGTTGCCCCAAGTCAGGCCTTGGCTCTGGGCATGAGGCCTCTGGAGAACAATTGCTCTTTCTTCCTTTCAGTGAATGTGGGTCAGGCACCAACCTCACAGAGTTTGGTCCCAGGAGGCAGGAAAAGGCAGGTGGTTCCTGTTTCCAGAGGGCTGGTGGCTGGAGGAGGCCTGATAGAACCTGTGGAAGACCTCAGGCAGGGAGGGCTGAGGTGTGGAGCCTGAGGCTTGCTCTGCAGTAACAGCACCCAGTGATGGCTGGTGGGGCTGGGAGAGGGTAGGAGCAGAGATGGTGGAGGAGGGCTGCAGGAGCTGGCCAAGAAGGCAGAAACAGGTGTGGGCAAGGCAGGGAGGCGAGCCCGCAGGGTCAAGAGGAGGGCTGGGCATGGCCAGGCTGCAGAGTTCTCTCTGGGCAGTGGTGGGGATAGTAGGGGCCTTGGAGGCCAGGGCGAGCAACGTGGATGTGGTCTTGAGTCGTGGTCAGCATGAGATGAAGCCCCGGTGTGACTGTGCCACCTGGCAGCTGGAGGCCCTCCCTCTCTCGGGGAAGACTGCTTCCAAGGGTCTGGGGCAGGCCAGGTGGCAGTACCACCTCTGCTGGCTGGCCTGGCCCCTTTCCTGAGTGCCTAGAGTTCCTCCACCAACACACCATCTTAACTGGGAATTGGTGTCCTTTCCTGAAGGCTTCGTAGAGGAAGGCTTTGGGCTATTCTGACCAAAGGATCATGAAGCATGGGGCCCTAGCAGTCCTGAGCACACACCTGTCTACTTTACAGATGAGACCTGGCTGATCCCAGATGTTGGCCCCTAGGGGAAGGGGGCAGGCTTCCTCCAGGATGCAGCCACCAAGGACATGGTGACCAGGCAGAGCCAATCACACGTGGGGAGGAACCAGCCAGAGAGCCCTTTGGTGAGAACCTTAGGAACTAAGGTGAGAATGCCAACTAATCTCTGTCCCAATGGGGGTTTTGGCCGCTGAGAGACATCCCACATTGCTGCCCATAGACCTGGGTCCTGGAGGACTGACCCTGGAGATTGGGGGTGGGGTGAGGGCAGGGCAGCCCAGAATGGAGGGGAAGGGTCGACAGAAAGAGGTCTCCAGGGGTGGAGCACAGAGGTCTTAAAGAGGGCCATGAGAAGCAGGGTGTGGTGGCTCACACCTGTAATCCCAGCACTTTGGGAGGCTGAGACAGGTGGATCACTTGAGGTCAGAAGTTTGAGACCAGCCTGGCCAACATGGTGAAACCCCCGTCTCTACTAAAAATACAAAAATTACCCTGGCATGGTGGTGGGGGCCTGTAATCTCAGCTACTCGGGAGGCTAAGGCCGGAGAATCACTTGAACCTGGGAGGTGGGGGTAGCAGTGAGCCGAGATCATGCCACTGCACTCCGGCCTGAGTGACAGAGCGAGACCCTGTCAAAAAAAAAAAAAAGAGAGAGAGAGGAAAAAAAAACCAGTGAGAGATGAGGTTGGTCAGGGTGAGGGTGAGAGAAGCCTTGACTCCTGAACAGAGGAGTGTGGACTTGAACATGTAGGGGTCCTCTGGGCAGGGGAAGGAAGGACCTGCCTGAGAAGAACACCCGGGGGCAGAAGGGAGAGTGATGAGAAGGCAGTTGCTGTAACCCATCTTCCTCGAGAGGAGAGTCTGATCTCATTTCTCCACCTCTCCCTCAACCTCCCCCGTCTGACTATTACCACAGTCACCTCACGCGTTTCCCTCTAATCCTCCCAGATCTCTCCACCCCTGCCTCTCACCCCGACCCCTAAGGCCAGGCCACCTTCAGCTCTCTCCTGGGCTACTGCAGAAGCCACCCTCCTGGACTCCGGGCTGCCCCCTGTATCCCCTCCTCTCCATGCCTGCCTTGGTGAGCTTTTTGGCCAGGAGATCTGACCTGTCTCTTCTTTTTAAAAAACGGCAGTGGCTAACACTCAGGTAGTGCTGGCCACAAGCCAGGCACTGTTTTAGTCATTGTAGGTGAATGCACTGTCTTGAACCTAGCCACAATCCTATGAAGTTGACGCGCTTATCAATCCCTTGGTTACATTTGAAAAACAGATCCTGAGAACTTAAGTAATAGTCCAAGGTTATATGGCCAGTAGGTGGCCAAGCCAGAGTTTGAATCCAGACCCCCTTCACTTCCGCCCTTGACCTCTTTCCCCCTGTTCTCAACGATGACGTCAGAAAGAGCCTGATCATGTTTGAGTCCTTACGATCACCTGCAAGGCCCTGTGCAACCTGGTTCCTGTCACTTCTCTGCCTCCCTCTCCTACGACCTCCCCATCCTCTCTCCAGAGCAGCCTCCTGGCTGTCCCTTGAACATGCCAGACCTCAGGGCCTTTGCACTTCCAATTCCTTCTGCCTGGGATTCTCTTCTGTACGTCCGCTTGCCTTGCTCCTCTGCCTCTTTCAAGTCTTGGCTCAAATACTGCCTTCCCAAGAAGGTCTCTATATAAAATGTAGAATTGGAACTCCTTCCCTGAGCGCCCTGTTTCCCTTCCCTGCTTAATTTTTCTACATGGCACTTCTCACTTTCTGACCTATTATACAATTTGTTTATTGCAGTGTTATCTTTGTCTTCCCATGGAAGAGAATGAAAACTTTAGGAGGACAAGGATTTTTGTCTGTTTTGTTCATTCAAAGATTCCTTGTGCTCAGAACAGTGCCTGAGACACAGCAGTCACAATAAGTATCTTTTGAATGAATGAAAGTGTCTTCACACTTCTCTACCTTTGCCCAGGTTGCTCCACCTCCTTGGAACGCCTTTCCCCACTGATGCATGTGAGACTCCAACATGCTGTCTCTGTGACCCATCCAATGGCACTCTGCTGAGAAGCATTCCCCTAGGATGGTCCCAGCTCAAGGACCTGGCCCTATGCCACCAGCCACACATGCACTGTCGCCCTGTGCACTGTGATCCCTGCATCTGACTCATCACCAGTTGAGATGGAGATGCTCTGACAAGGGGGGCAGGCGGGTGCTCCACTCAACGCTTTCTCTCAGAAAGGACACTCCCTTCATGCTCTGCAGACAGGAATGAGCCAAATCTCATGTAGCAATGGTACCCAGGGAAGAGGACCTCCGCTCCCAGCCCCTGGACCTGTGGTTCCAGATTCACCTTTGCGGTTCTCTAGGACTTTGCTCCCTTGGCTTCTGCTTCCACTCCCAGGACCTTCAACTCTTCACTTCAAGTCCTGATCTAAAAAGCGTAGGCACCCCTCTCCGACCTGGCCCCACCCCCATCAGTCTAGCTCCAATCTAGCTTTGGGCCCAGAGTCCAAGTTCACCATGTTCAGTTGTGGAGGTTGTATGCTGCACAATGGAGAGGGCATTTATATTGTGGTCTGTGGAAATAGCACTCCCTGGTGCCTGTATGATGCAAAATCAGCACAACACTCAGACCTGCTGGCCCCCCATCCACAGTGCTTCCTTGGGCAACGTCTCCACTGAGACAGCAGCAGGGTTTAGACACCAGCCCTGTTCCACTGGTGTCAGAATTTACCTACCCTGCTGCATACAACCTCACTGAATTATCTGAAAAAAGAAGATTCTAGGAAGAAGGATCATCTGCTTCTGAGTCCTTCTGCCCCCTTCTGTGGGAGAGGCTAAGCCTGCAGAAGAGCATGGGGGAGCAACCGGGAGCAGCCACCCCTCAGGACTAGGACTTGAACTCATAGCTAATGAATTTCTGAGCCCTTTACACTTGATGGAGAGACAAGAAGACCCAGTGGGCAGGGTACTTTGGGGATCGTCCCTGGACCAGCAAGGTATTTTTGATGTGGTATGATCACTCCTCATCATGTGGGGTAGCAACATAGTGCCCCCTGGCCATCCTCACCACCCCACTTCCCAAACCCAGCACTAATTGCCCTGGCTCAGGCCCATCTAGTTATGTCACCTGCATCACTCAAGACAGCCCATCAATTTCCCCATCTTCCTCTTTGGACACAACACAGACTAAGGGCATAACAACCGTTATAATCACTTTCATTTTTCCATTTATGAGCATCAGCCATATACAAGCAACTTACTAATTCATGTATGAGATGAAGACTGTCATTATCCCCATTTTAAAAATGTACAAACTGAGGCTCGTTGAGGTTATGTGACTCCACCCAACTCCCAGCAGTAAGTGTGGCAGAGTTAGAATTTGAACTCAGCTTGTCTGGCACCACATCCTACAGGCTTAGCCACTCTATTTCTGTCTCCAAAGCCCCTGGATGCTGAACAGCTGGTTGAATGCACATCTAAACTACCCAACATTCAGGTGCAAGACAGGGATGTTGGCCTGTGCCCCAAGTTACAGCCAAGGCAAAGCGTGACCTGCAGTAGGATGGATTGGGTGAGGGCTGTCCCTATGCATATTTGAGGGTCTAAGGAACAGAACATGGAAGCTTGGGCCTCTCTTTTCCCCAAAGAAGCAAATGCCTGAGTGAATTTCTTATTGAGCTGAAGTCAGGCCAAATCTGCTTCCACACAGTTGTTAGGTTATTCTCCCTGTTGGCTGGAAATTCGACTGCGGTTGATTTAAAATCCCGACACCTGTGTCCATCACCCGCGCCTCTACCATGATTACTGTCCCTATAAAGTTCCTAATCCCTGTACTTATGCAGTGTCCTTACCCTCTGACGGGCCAGACCTATGTGAGCAGGGAGATTTGGTTATTATGTAGAAGAGTTATAATAAGAAATATGACTGCAAAAGCCAAGTCAGTTGAAATTGGACTATAATTAAATGCTTAGAAAATTCTATGCTTGGCTCATTTTAAAATCAAGTGCTTCTTTGTAGCAATTTCCTTTCTTTAATTACAATTTCCTGTCTAGTTTGACATTTACAATGCAATCTTGGGGGACATGTTTGTGATTTATTATTCCTGCTCCTATCAGGATATCACTGTGCAGAAATGAGTTTATAAAATAAGAGCTCAAATTATTATGGCCTTTGACCAATAAAGCAGGCTCATAATTTCAGGCCTGAGAGGAGATTACCATTTTTGACAACCCAAGGCAGAAATACTGGAGAGGGGGAGGGCACAGTTTGGGAAATTCACTCCATGTTCAAAAACACCACACTGTCTCCTGAGGGAAGGCCAGCGTTGGAAGCAGAACATATTAATAACCCTTCAAATTTATACGAGACTTTTTGCAGCTTTGAAGAACTTTCACTGTCATTGATTGCATCATCTTTGGAGGTAGACAGGTAGGTGTCTTCATCCCCCTCTTACAGATGGTGAAACTGAAGCCCAGAGAAGTTAAGTGACTCACTCAAGGTCACAGAGCCAGAAAACAGTAATTGATTGATTGATTGATTGATTGATTTGAGACAGTCTTGCTCTGTTGCCAGGCTGGAGTGCTGTGGCATGATCTTGGCTCACTGCAACCTCTGCCTTCTGGGTTCAAGTGTTTCTCCTGCCTCAGCCTCCTCAGTAGTTGGGACTACAGGTGTGCGCCACCACGCCCAGCTAATTTTTGTATTTTTAGTAGAGACGGGATTTCACCATGTTGGCCAGGATGGTCTCGATCTCTTGACCTCGTGATCTGCCCGCTTTGGCCTCCGAAAGTGTTGGGATTACAGGCGTAAGTCTGGCCTGAAAACAGTGGTCTTTGAAACAACACTCAGGTCCAATCCAGGGAGTCCTTTCCCCACAACTTAATAGCTGCCCCCAAAGGCTGGAGAAGTGTCCTGAGACATGAAAGATGTCCTCAGTGCATCTCTGGGTAGGGAGCCTCTCTGCTTCCCACAGCAGGAGCTCTGACCAACCCCCAGAGCAGCATGTGGCCTGTGACTCACATATGTGCAGCCAACAGATGCCATGGCGGCTGTTGGTCCCAGCTCATGAAAGAGGTGCCATCGTTCCCTTGCTTCTGTTTCCTTTCCTCCTGAGGATTTGTCTAGAAATTGGGGAGTACTGTGTACTCTTGGCCCGAAACATGCTCTTTAACCCCGGGCTGCAAAGTGAGATTCCAAGCCCAGCACAGGGGGGTCTACCTCTGTGTGCCCATGTGGATGTACAATTGCTCAGCTGTGTGTGTGCCTGGATACCACATATGTTTGGAAGTGCTGTGTGGGGACCTGCGCACATATTCAGGGCATACGTGTGGTAAGTATCGGTAGGTATGTGGGTGCTTGTATAAAAGTATGCATTATTCCCCCATCCATTCTTCCTAATCTAAAGAAGAAAGGCCAAAGTGGACGACACACCAAGTAACTTTGGTGGGCCAGGTGCGGTAGCCCAAGTCTGTAATCCCAGCACTTTGGGAGGCTGAGGCAGGCAGATCACTTGAGGCCAGGAGTTCAAGACCAGTCTGGCCAACATGGTGAAACCTTGTCTCTACTAAAAATACAAAAATTAGCTGAGTGTGGTGGCAGGCACCTGTAATCCCAGCTACTTGGAAGGCTGAGGCAGGGGAATTGCTTAAACGCAGGAGACAGAGGTTGCAGTGAGCCAAGTGAGCACCATTGCACTCAAGCCTGAGTGACAGAGTAAGACTCTGTCTCAAAAAAAAAAAAAAAAAAAAAGAGTAACTTTGGTGTATTAAGTGCAACAGAATCATGAAAGACTGTTTCAGTCTCCTGGGAAGACCTTGAAGGGGATGAGAAGGGGAGAAGGAAGTTGGGTCTCTGGGGGTTGTCTATGGACCCTTCATCCTTTTTATTTCCTAGAATGTGCTGTGGTGAAGGTACCAATCAGCCCAGTCCCTAGCTGGGGGTGGATGGTGACTTCTGGTCAGGTGGAGCTCACCACTGGCCCTTCTCTGAGGCCACAAAGTCTTTAGGGGAGTGAGCCTCCCCAATCCCACCTTCATGCCAGCTGGCTATGCCCTCTGGTCAGGAAGGAGGAGATGGCCTTGTGATGATGGGGAGCACAGGAGCTAGGACAGGTCTAGAGAGTCCAGGGGTGGGTACAGTGAATTGGTGGCACCTGTGGGACATCCACAGGGAGGTGCCCAGAGAGGGGTTGTGTGTGTAGATCTGGGAGCTGGGAGAAGGTCTGTGATGGGCTTGTGCTTTCTGGCCCTCTGCCCTGCCCCCTTAACACCTGCTCTGTGATTTTCAGCTTTAATGTCCCTCCCCAGGTGTGATGGTGGCTGTGCTGCCAGGATCAGAACAGATCAGGGCACTGGAGCTGAGCCCACCATGGAAGCAGTGGGCATGACAGCGCCGGGACCAAGGTGGCCCCAGAAGCTGGTTGAAGGGGTGCTTATGGAGCTGCTGGCTGAGGTTCATTCATAAATAAGGCTTCTGGGCCCAGAACAGGGGTTTCTGGGGTGTCCTCTCCTGCTTGTCCTCCTGAGGATGAGTAGAAGTTGGGCTTCCTCTTTGTCTCACTTGAAAGGAGCCATTATGGGAGGTAAATCCCTGTCTCTGGCTTTTGGCCTTAGATTAAGTCTGTCCAGAGACTTATCTGTTGCCTGTGAAAATCTCCTTATTACTTCAAAACAATTTGAAGGCAGAATGCATTAAGATTTCTGAAGAAAGAGAGAGAATCATATCCCCACACCGGGATGCTGGTTGTGAAGTTCAAATGGATGAGGGAAGGCAATCCTCTTACGAATGGGGAAGAGCTTGGGCCTGCCCCTCAGAGTCTGGAAGAAGCACGAGATCACAAAGCAAAGCAGCTCTCCCGAAGGCCACCTTCTGGGCTGGCCTTGCCAGGGAGGCTGGGCACTCCCTTTCTTCCCCTGCACATAGGTACCAAAATTCATGAATACATGCACACGCACAAACGCACTGCCCCTTCTTGTCGACAGCTACTTCCGCGAATCATCATATTGTCCAGGGAGGAAGCCTGGGAGGCTATTTGATCCCAAATGTTCAAAGGAGGAAATCAAAGCTCTGACTGGGAAAGCAACTCTTCCAAGGTCAACCAGGACCAGAGCTGACATCTTCGCTTTCTAAGATCAGGACTCTCCCCCTAGAACTTCCTGAACCCATAAGCAGTCCTGAGGCTTCCCCTTGGTTCCTGAATCCATGAACGAGGCTAACCTGGGCTCATTTGGGCCTGGGACTGTGAGACCGTACCCTGCTCAAAAAGACAAAGAAGTAAAGCCATATGAATGCTGCCACCCTAACCCCATCCCATCCTCTTCTGAAATGGCCCTCTCAAGTCCCAGCACCAAACAGGGAGAAAGGCAGGAGGAGGTGAACCCATAGAGATCCAACCATCCACACATCCCTTCTTCCATCCACCCAGCAAAGTCATCTATGTGGGTTACGGGAGAGAGTAAGGAAACCGCAGTTCTGCCCTCAGGTTGCTCGTGGACCTGAGAAGACACAGGCATCTCAAACCAGTGTGTTAAATGTAACAGGAAAAGCAGAGGGAGCCAAGAGAGCACAGAGTCACTTACTCAGCTAGGGTGAAGGCCTCCTGAGCCTAAGCAGGTGTGAAGGAGCCAGCCACGTGAGGAGAGGGGAGGGTGCCCAAACGGAGAAAGGAGATTGGATGATGTGTGGCCAGGTGCCTTCAATAGGTTTGGTTAAGGAGGCCAAGGGGAAGGGAGGCTGGGTCCCAAGGACTGCCTCTGTTGGGTGTCCTCAGAGTTTAGGAAACCTTGGTGTGGCCTCATCCAAAGCCTGCTAACCTTGATTCCACTGCATATCCAATGCAATTCCACCATTGCACGTTCGTCAATGTGCTTAAAATAGAACCATCTCTGGGAGGAACACTCCAAAGACGTGTGCCGCGCTTTACACTAAATGCTTTGGGGATGTCATCTCCCTTAGAGGTAATGAAGTAGGTACAAACTGCTCTATATCACTTCAGGTGCAGTCAATGACATGTTTTCTTATTTGTCTAACACAAATTAAGTCTGACACTGGCCAAGCTCACAAAGATCGGCAAGAGATTCAATACCAGTCATTTGTAGGGGGCTCTCTCTCTCCTGCTTTTACTTTTACAGAAACTCAGGGGTTACACATCCTAGAAAACTAAGGAGGGCTTTATCCCTAGATACAGCTGTGTTTGCTCCTGATCTAGGCCCATTTAAAGGCAGGTGGTTCTGCTGGGACCTGCTCCCTTGGGGTTTCTCAGCCTTCCACTGCTCCCCAACAGGAGCTAGAAGCGTTGTCTCTAGGCTGTCCTGGGGCTTGAAGACAGATCCTGTGGAATAGACCACTTGAGGGACCTCCCATCTGAAGCTAATAATTTGGTCTAGAGGCCAGGAGATCCCCTTTGGCCGTCCAAGGTCTTGGGCTGTGGACAAGCCCGGCATCAGGTACCCTCCTTGCTGGCGCACCAAGGATGCTCTGGTAGCCTGCTGTCTCTTTGCTCTCCTGCCAAAGGCCCTACCAGCCTCTTGATCCCCCGCAAGCTGACCTAGCTCTGTGACAATTCAGAAATTGTGCATTCAGTGGGAAGATTAGGCCTGATTAAGAAATTTGCACTAACGAACTGTGCTTAATTGGATTTGGGGAAGGACACAAAATGGGCTGCTTGACATTCCGGGGTCCTCAGCAAAGTCCTGGGGCCTCCCTGGATCCTCCCCACAAGGCTAGTCATACCCCCAGCCCCTTCGCCCCCAATGCCCCAGCCTTCGGCCTCTCAGCCTAGTCACAGAGAAGTTATCTGCCTAATCAGACTAATTAGCACTGGGGACACAAAGTCATAATCTACAAAGAATGCAAATGCCAGTTTTACAAAATGAAAACGCCATATGTGCAGTAATTAGCAAACCACGGGCACATTTTATAAATCATATTTATTAGTTTGTAAACAAATCAAGCTCTAAATGAAATGAAAGATGCCATTAACTGAGACAGCAGCAGTGGCAGTGCTAAGCAGGCCTGGAAACGGGAGACTGAGGGTCCAGAGTCCTGCCTGGGAGCCCACCAATCTTCCCTAACCTCCACCTTAACCAAGAGCCCTAGTGTGGGTGGCAGGGGTCTGTGCCTTCGCTCTCCAGGATCTATGGCCCACTTGCCCTCCCACCAGAGCTCCTGCCCACCTGTTCAGCATTCCATGACTCTGGGCTGATTATTCAAACCAGGGCTTAAACAAGTGTTTGTTCCTATGTGAAGACAAGATGGCACCTGAGCTGTCAGCTCAGCTCCAGGCCCCTCTTGCCTTCATTTTGGAATCCCTAGTCTCTTTGTCTACTTACATATCTCTGGAAAAGAAACTGTCTCAGTTGAAGAACCTTTATTTACTGACCACACCTACTGCCCTGATTCTTAGCCTCTGTTGTCCTTGGAGAAAAGCTAGGGGAAGGGGCATTTCTAGGCTGGTTCTCTCCTGTGGTGCACTCATGTATTCTATCAATCTGGCTGAGCTCCCGCTGTGTACTCAGCCCTCCTCTGGACTCCCAAAATGTGGACATGCAAAGATAAAGGTAAGTCTTAGCTTTCCAGGAGCTCCAGACTAGAAGGGCTCTAGGCCTGGACTGTGGCCGCCGTGACTGTGTTCTGCTCAGCACATGATCCCATCTCCTATTTTTGGTGAACTAGCCCTCCTTTCCTTTGGAAACACTTTTCTGTCCCTTGTGGCCATGATAAGGCTATCAGTCCAGGTGCCCTGGCACCTCCTCCACAACAAGGTAAGCACTCAGGCCAAGGTGAACTAGTCATTCCACTGCATACCCTGGACCCAGTGACACAAATTGGGCACATCACATTCCTGATCTGGGTTTTCTGAATAGAGATAAGGGAATTGTCATCTTCAGGATGGTATAGTTGGTTCACACTTTGATCATCTGGTCCAGTCTATATAAGAAACAGTGACAGTAAATTATATAAAGAGAACACCAAAGTTCATAGCCATGTTCAAAAATAAGATTAATACCTCCATGAACCTGAAATGGAATAGAAATTTAAAATGATAAATGGAACCAAGGCCATAATTTTGCTGGGTTCTCGGTCTAGCATCAAGCAATTAGGTCCACAGTCCAATCCAGGTAGGTTAGAGGGGACAGAGGTGCTCCTAAAGGGTGGGAGGAGTAAAGATGTAGCTTTGTGGTCAGGAATGAAGGCTAGCTGCCTGCTGACTCTGTGACTGTGACTATAAGCGTGACACCCCCTGCTACATCCAAGGGAAAGGAACGGCAAGTTACTATATAAGACCTGGTTCGGGATGGGAATAGATGAAAACAGAGAGGGGAGAGAGAAGAAGAAAGGAGAAGGAAAACACAAAGGTAGAAAATCCCCACTTAAAATGAGCCTACAAAATCAATATTCCAAGTATATATGAAGGAATTTATTGCAAAGAAAAAAAAATCAACAATCCAAAGAGAAATTCACTCTAGATAAAATTAATATGACTGAAAAGTCTGACAGTGACATTGGGCATGTTTAGTTGGTCAAAGAGATAAAGGTAAAAGACTCATTAAAAGAAAACAAGAAAGTTACAAAATAAAAACATAAATATCAAGTGCTATGAAGAAGAATCAATTGCAAATGTGGGTGAGGAAAGATACAATTATTGAAATTAAATGCTCAGTAGATGAAATAAATTCCAGACTGGGCACACTTAAACAGAGAAACAGAGAATTGAGTTGAAAGCTACTATTGGAGAAATTCACCCAAATTGCATCACAAAGAGACAGTTACACACATACACACACACACACACACACAATTGAAAAACATGGAAGTTAGATTGAAGAGTGCCAACAGGCATCTAATAAAAGTTTCATAAGAAGAAAATGAAAGAAATAGTAGAGAAACAATATATAGAGATAATTGTCAAGAATTATCAAAAATTAAATCAAGATGTGAGTTTTCAGATTAAAAATTATATTCTGTACTGGGTGAGAAAACTAAAAACAGATCCACATCTGAAACATTATAGTGCAACTTCAGAACTTCAAGAGTTTAAAAAGGGCATTTAACAAGCAACCAGAAGGAAGAGACAGGTCACAACAACAACAAAGTTAGACCAATAACAGGGTTATCTTCACCAATAGTAGACATCAGAAGAAAATGAAATCATATCTTCAAGGTGCTGAGGAAAAATAACAATCAATCTAGAATTTTATACCCTGCTCATCTATTATTCAAAAGTGTAAGCAAAATAAAAGCCCTTGTAGACAAGCAAAGACTAGGTGAATACACCCCCATTGCCCCTCATTGACATAAAGATGTCCCTGTAGCAAAAAGTAGATACAAATGAAAAGCAAATGCATTTCAAGAAACCATGGTTGACTACAGGAAATAATAAAAAACATGTTGGTAGGCCGGGCGCGGTGGCTCAAGCCTGTAATCCCAGCACTTTGGGAGGCCGAGGCGGGTGGATCACGAGGTCAAGAGATCGAGACCATCTTGGTCAACATGGTGAAACCCCGTCTCTACTAATACAAAAAATTAGCTGGGCACGGTGGCGCGTGCCTGTAATCCCAGCTACTCAGGAGGCTGAGGCAGGAGAATTGCCTGAACCCAGGAGGCGGAGATTGCGGTGAGCCGAGATCGCGCCATTGCGCTCCAGCCTGGGTATCAAGAGCGAAACTCCGTCTCAAAAAAAAAAAAAAAAAAAAAAAAAAAAACATGTTGGTAAATTCAATTAAATATTGACTACAAAAATAATGATACCTATATTTTATATGATTAAAAGAAGCTAACTTTTTTTAAAGAAAGAAGCTAACTTCTTTAGTGTAAACTAAACTTCTAAACAAAGATAATGAAATGGATGGAGATGTCCAATAAAACAAGAAAAGGAAATCTCCAGGATCAGAAACAGAGTGTATTTATTACTCAGATGGCAATCAAGAAGTGATGCTATAGGGTCCCATGCTGCTGCTGGTGGTGGTAAGAGAATTCAAACACAAATGTATGGCATAGGGGCTGCTGGCTGGGGATTTAACACCCAAGCAGGGACTGGAGATTTAGCCTCTTGCCTGTGAAAGACACAGAGCTGGAATTAAGTCTTTCATATGTGGCTGGAAGCACTAAGGGCTGTCATCTATTTTCTTAAAAAAAAAAAAAAAAGGAAATAAAAAACTAAATTCACAAGCTCAGGAGGCAACAGGAAAGCATATTGTATGCCTGGGGCAATTAATTGGGGGAAAATTCCATGAGAAATGGAAACCTTGGGAATGGGACAGAAGTAAGTATAAAATTCAAATGCATACTACCTTTGTGACAGGGTCCACAAGCTGAGAGTAAGAATTGGTCTAGGGGACCCAGGACCAGCAATCATGAAATTGCACAGAAGGAATATTTTGACAACTATAGCACATAGGACGCTAATAAAAGCACAACTCCTGCTAAAAACGAACTCAATAACAATTTACAAATGACACAAGGAAATGAGATACCACAAGGAAGAATCAGCAGAAATTAGATGGTTCAAATATTTCTGATACTAGTTTCAAAAGAAGAGAGAAGAAAGAATAGGAGAATGCATATTAGAGGAGAAATGCCTAAGAATTTTCCATAACTGAAGAAAGAGTTGAGTCTTCAAATTGGTTAAACCCCTTCATGAGAAGGATAAAGAAAACAAATTCATACTAGATACATTATGAGAAAACTTCAAAACAGCAAATAAAAGAGAAAAGCAACTAGAGGCAGCAGAATGCCTAAAAAAGCACAACACTTGGGCTGGCAGCAGACTTCTAGCAGCAAAATTGATTCCAGAACACAGTGAAATAACATCTGCAAAGCACTAAAAGAAAATAACAGGCAATTTATAATTTGTTTGAAGTAAAGGCAAGATAAACATGAGAAAAATCCAGAGAGTTTACTATTCACAGTTCTGTGTAAACTAAAAGATAAGCGGTATACCTTACTAAGAAGGAAATTGAAACCAAAAGGAAGGAATAGTAAGCAAATGAATTAGAAAACACATTTCATTAATCTAAATAAGCATTGACTACAAAAAATAAAGACATTTTTGGAAAGAGTTAAAAGCAGGGTAGAGCGAAAATATTTAATTTATTTTTAATTTATTATTATTTTTTGAGATGGAGTCTCACTCTGTCACCCAGGCTGGAGTGCAGTGGTACAATCTCTGTTCACTGCAACTTCTGCCTCCCAGGTTCAAGCAATTCTCCTGTCTCAGCCTCCCGAGTAGCTGGGACTACAGGTGCACACCACCATGCCTGGCTAATTTTTGTATTTTTAGTAGAGATGTGTTTCACCATATTGATTAGGCTGGTCTCAAACTCCTGACCTCAGGTGATCCACCCACCTTGGCCTCCCAAAGTGCTGGGATTACAGGAGTGAGCCAGCACACCCAGCCTAGAATATTTTATAATGATAGCAAGAAGATGGAAAGGAGGATTGTAGTTAAAACATTTAAAGATCTTTGTATTATAGGAGGCAAATAAAGATATTGATTAAATTTAGACTTTTAAAACAGTTATAACACCCAAAGCTGTGGAGAGAAGAAAAAAGGTAATAAAAAACTCAATAAATCCAACTGAATGCAGGAAAGGGAAAGAAACAGAAAAATACATGGAAAAAATTTTTAAAGGTGGTATTAAAAACTCCAATTTTATCAGTAATCACAATAAATTTAAATGACTTAGACCCATTTGTTCTGAGATATTTCCAGATAAGATTTTTTAAATCCAGTTATAAGTTGTTTATAATAGACCTAATAGCTAAAACATAATTATATGGAAAGCTTAAAAGTAGAAGGATAGGGCAAAATCATAAATACTAACCAAAATAAATGAGATATAGTGACATTAACAGCAACCAAAAGAGATTTCATGGTTTTAAAAAACTGAGATTTAAAGAGGGTGACTGTTTACTGACAAGAAGAACAATTGAATAGGAATCTATAGTGATGCTGAGCCTGATTGCTCATAATACTATAACCTCCTTAAAGTTGACAGAATTATCAGGGAAAATTGACAGAGGATATTAAGCAAAATACACAGCAAAACTGACAGTCTTGTGGTAGAAACTGGCAAACCTACATTTGTAATGAGAAAGTTTAACACTCCTCTTCCAGAAATTGATGAAACAGATAAAAATTAACAAGAACATATAGAGTTGAATATGGTTGAACAACACAACGTTTGTTTGATGTACATATATAAAACACTGTTTGCAATAATTGAAGAGTACATTTTGTTTTCAAATGGAACAT
Organism: Aotus nancymaae; assembly: GCF_030222135.1. Lineage (NCBI taxonomy): Eukaryota > Metazoa > Chordata > Mammalia > Primates > Aotidae > Aotus > Aotus nancymaae. The sequence continues at coordinate 51,580,715 of NW_026988473.1, read as the reverse complement.
TTAAAAACTTACTGGGCACAGTGGCTCACGCCTGTAATCCCAGCACTTTGGGAGGCCTAGGTGGGTGGATCACCTGAAGTCAGGAGTTTGAGACCAGCCTGGCCAACATGGAGAAACCCCATCGCTACTAAAAATACAAAGTTAGCCGGGCATGGTGGCACATGCCTGCAATACCAGCTACTCTGGGGGCTGAGGCAGGATAATCAGTTGAACTCAGGAAGTAGAGGTTGCAGTGAGCTGAGATGGTGCCATTGCACCCCAGCCTGGGGAACAAGAGCGAAACTCCTTCTGAAAAAAAAATTAGCCAGCCGTGGTGGTGGTGGTGAGCGCCTGTAATCCCAGTTACTCAGGAGGCTGAGGCAGGAGAATCGCTTGAACCCGGGAGACAGAGGTTGTGGTGAGCCAAGACTGCACCACTGTACTCCAGTCTTGATGACAGAGTGAGACTCCGTTTCTAAATAAATAAATAAATAAAACTGACTATATAATAGGACACAAAGGAAGTGTTAACAGATACTAAAAATTTGATATATTAATGACACATTCTATGACTCCAGTGCAGTAAAGTTATAAAACAATAAAAAATTGGGTCCAAAACACCCCACTTATTTTCCTCATTGTAGTGAACTATATAAATATGTATAAAATAATATGTTTAATACACAGAATTTAAAGAAATATAATACAGTAAACATCTATATAACCATCACCCAGATTAGAAAACAGTACCTTTCCAAGACCTCAAAAACCTTACGTGTACCCCTTTCCAGTTGTATCCTCTTCCTGCTCCCCAGGAAAAAGTAGCCACCATCCTGACTCTTAGGGCAGAGGTCTATGACGCAGCTGCTGTGAGACGCAGCATTAGCGTCTCATTGGAGCTCGGACCCTGTTGTGAACTGCGCATGTAAGGGATCTAGGTTGCAAACCTCTTATGAGAATCTAATTATCCCTCCCCACCTTTAGGGTACTCATTTTTGTGCTTTTTTTCTTACTGTTTTACTGCTTATGTATGTGTTCCTAAACAGTGGTTGATTCGTTTTGCCTGTTTTCATCTTTATGTTAATGGAATCATATCGTCTATACTCTGCCTGGTGTCTGGTCATGTGCTGGGTACAGGGAATATAGTTGAATTAGACGTGAGTCCTGCCATCAAAATGATCATATTTGGTTGCAGAAATGGTAACTGCCACAGTAGTAATTAAGCTGTGGAGAAGGGGTATCACATCACAATCAAGTTGTTGAAAAAGAGAGACTTCTTAAAGGAGTTGACATTTGAAATGAATTTTTAAATGATTTGTCTTATTTTCCAATAAGACAAGGGAGGTGAGACTTGCCATCCGTGCGAACATCAAGTGCAAATCAATGCAGCCTTGTCTTAGTCAAGATTTCAAACTAGCTTAGACCAAACAAAAGTTAAAAAAAATTACACAAGTGAACAGTCCATGTGATGTGACTTCAGGCAAGGCTGGATCCAAGAGCTTAATCAACTGCCAGCTTCTATCTCTTTTTTTTAAATTTAAAGAAATAGAGATGGGGTCTTGCCATGTTGCCTAGGTTAGTCTTGAACTCCTGGGCTCAAGCAATCCACCTGCCTTGGCCTCCCAAAGTGCTGGGATTACAGGTGTGAGCCACCGTGCCTGGCCTCTATCTCTTTCTACATCTATCAGATAGGCTTTCTCTACCCAATGAATCAGATGGTCCTCAAAAACCTTAGACTCACTTCCTGTTGGCTTAGCATTACCAGCAAGTGGTGCTCTCTTTTATAAGTTCAAGCCGAAATTCCCAGAGAAGATTCTAACAGGCCCTGTTTGGGCCATGTCCACATTCCTAAATTAATCATCGTGCCTAGAATAAGGTGTTCTTATTGTTCTAGATCACAAATTAGATCACCTGCCCATCTTATTCAAACCTCATAGAACTGGTTCCTCACACGAGAGAAGGATTCTGTTCTCAGAAGTGAGAAGAAACCCTGAGAAGGCAAAGTCAACTGGAGTCCACCTGCAGTAGGAGAGGCCACTTTGCATTTGAAAAACCACAAGCTCTTTGGTGTGACTGAAGGGCAGGCTGGAGGGGGACAGGATCAGAAAAGAAATAGGCTGGGGAGGTGACCGGAGGAGTTTTATTTTATGCTGAACATAACAGGGGCTTTACAGTGACTGGAGAGATTGAAGCAGAGGGTGACAAGTTCAAATACTCATTTAGGAGGCTCCCTCTGGGGCCTGCAGGAGGGAGGGCTGGGGTGCTAAGACTGTTAGAATAACCCTGGTGAGGAGGCTGAAATAAGGTAGCAGGAAAGGAAGCCTTGTGGGCCAGGGATCAGGGCATGATCAGGTAGGAAACTAGAAAGAAGTAGAAACCATAGATGGGGGTAATGAAGGACGGGATGATGAAGAAGAGAGTGGAGTCAAGCAACATTCACATTTCATATCTGAGCATCAGGTGGGGGTGCTCATCACCAAGACGAGGAGCCTGCATTTGATGGGCCTATTCTGTGATGGCTATGGCTTTGCTCCTCTCCCCAGCTTTGAGCCTGGTGTTGGAGAAGCACGAGGTTCTTGGTATACACTTATGGGTAGACTAACCGGGAATCGAAATGCAGATGCTAAGCGTGGCTCATGCTTCAAGCTGCAGGTCTCCTTGAGCCCCCATTGCCAAGGCCTTGAAAGCCCCACTGAAGAGGGCTAGACTGATCCTGTGTGTGTGTGTGTGTGTGCGCACGTGTGCATATGTGTGTGTGTATCTATGTCTGTTCCTATCTCTTTGAATGGAACGATTTTTCGCACACACCCCCTGACCTCCCCATTCTTGACAGCCAGGCTCCTAAGCCCAGACATCCTACTGGCCAGGACCATATAGGCTGTTCCTCCCGATACCTACTCAGGCATGAAGGAGCATCCTGAGACATTCTCCTCCTCTAGTTCCTCCCTTCCCAGCCCTGCCAAACCTTCCAAAGGAAATCCTGGAAAGACTAGAGTGACACATCCCTACTCCCGCGGGAGACTAGGCTTCAAAGAGGGAGCACAGACAGGTGCTGCACCCTGCTGTGTGTCAGGGGCTCTGCAATGCCTTCTCTCCACTCACACTCACAACACTCTACGAGGCTAGTAGTAGCATTATCCCCAATTTACAGATGAGGACCTGAAGCCCAGAGAGGCGAACTGCATTGCCTGAAGCCACTAATTGGTAATTACAGATCAAATTGCAAGTCTAATCAGAATATTGGGGGCTTCAGCCTCCCTGGGACTGTTGTCAGGAGGCAGGCAGCTGGAAGCGGTAGGGTCCCAGGCTCTTTTGAGAAGAAGCTGGGCTCCAGAAGGGGTAGACCAGAAGCCTAGCTTTCCTGGATCCACACTAACCCCTCCCTGTTGGGTCTGGGTTTCTGGGGGCCCATACAGCTGATGGTGATAGGCAGGAGAGGGTTAGTGGAGACGGAGGGAAGGGCTGGAGGTGTGGGGGGCTGGGGGTGGGTTAATGCTGCTGCCTTATGAAGGACATTTTTCAATTGAGCCGGTAACTGGAGGCCCTGCGAGTGTGTTCTGTCTCAGCAACTCCACAATCAGAGGTTATGAACTGGCTGTGAGAAAGACATCAGAGGCTGGCTATTCCCAAACTCTTGGAAGCACGGAGCTAGATTTAATAAAAGGAGAAAATGGAACATTTTCATTAGCACCAAATTTTCCATTTAATTTGGACTTTTACAAAATAAGTGGCCTAATTACTGCCATGATTTGAGCTTCTCGATAGGTTTTTCCTCTAAGAAGCTGCAGACGCCACACAAGCTCCACTCTCCAGGGCTCGCCCTTGTGCCACAGCCCCTCATAGCTCCCCATTCCTGGAAGCAGGAGGGCTTCTGAGGCCTGAGCGAGGAGGCAGGGCGAGCCTCGGGAGGAGCACAGGTGTGCTGGCTCAGCTGACCTCTCAGGGCCCTGCCTGCCCCACCTGGGCCCCAGGTCTGAGCAGCCAGTGGGGAAGATGCCCTTCTGGAGCCTGCGGGTCTCGGCACTGGCCTAGACTGCGTCCGAGACCTAGTCTGAGTCTTGCCTGAGTCTCAGTGCAAGGGCCGGGAGTTTGCTGAACTGAAGTGAGGTGACAGCAGCTTCACCCCAGGGCTCTGTTCTTGGCCTGTAGAAATGACTGTAGCCCCACAGTGTCAGCACACAGGCCATTTACACTGACCTCCCAGCGCTGGAGAGGCTGAGGGCTGGAGAGGCTGAGGAGCGGGATGCAGCCCAGCCTGGGACTCCAGCTCCCGTCTGGACCCTGGAGGGCACTTGCTGTCCCCACCTGGATCAAGCCTGGGTGCCTCAGGCTGGAGTGACCTCCGTCACCTCTTTTCATACCTCCCCCACATCCCCCACGTCCCCCTCCCCACTCTCCACCTCGGCCCCTGGCTTTTTCCTCTGCCTTCTGCGCTTGAAGAGAACCAGGGATTAAAGAAACGGAGCAAGAAATTGCCAAGAACTAGCCTAGCAGACGATCAGATAGAGGGATGGAGGGAAGGGGCCCTTCCCCCAAGACGAGTCTGGGCGGTCCAGCCTGATGGGGCTGAGAGACATGGGGTATGCCGGGGGGCAGGGGCCGTGTCCGGGGTGTGCGCAGTGCTGAGAACATCCTCCCAGCCATGACCTAAACCCCAAGTCCTCTTTTGTCCCTGAGAATCAGTTCCAGCAAAGGTCTCACCACTGGGCCCTTGTCCTAGGTAAACTCTTCTACCCCATCCCTCCCCTGCCAAGGAAAGCAAACCTCTCTCTGGCCCTTCTCCAAGCCAAGCCCTGCTGCCCCAACACCCTCAAGGGCTCCAGGCCCGGCCTCCAGCCTCAGTCCCCCAGTAATTCCCCCACCTTTCCAAGGGGGAAAGAGGTAACCCCAAGTCCCTTATGGAAGAGTCGTTGGAGGGATGTGAGGAGACACCAAGAGAGATGTAATTACTAGGATGTCGGCAAAACTAGGTAAGATGTTTTCCTGGGAGCTGTGAGGTCCCTGTGACCTGGGGGAGGCTCTTCTTATATTGGCAATTTCTTAAGCCACAGAGGAGGGTCAGGTGCAGTCCCTATTCTCATGGAGGGCTCAGGATAGGGGGAAAGAAGTGGGTGATAGTCTCCGCATTTGTGGATAAAGAGACAGAGCCTCAGAGATGTTGGATGACATGCCTAAAGTTATCTGGCTGGGACGTGGTGGAGCTGGGATTCATTCATTCTTCAGGGCAGAGTCTATATCTATTTGCTTTTCGTCACCACAGTGTCCAATAAACATACAGCAGAGCATGGAGTCGACGGCTTGTTATGTATGTGTCCACCCATGTAATCACCATCCAGAGCAAGGTTTCGGTGACTTCCAGCATTCCAGAAGGCTCCTTTGTGCCCCCTCCAAGTCAGTATACCCCACAGAGTTCCTCTGTATTCTGCAAATCCTGGCACTGTCTTGTGGGGTTGGGGGTATGTGACATTTGTTGGCCCAGGGGATTCCCTGTGGATGCTGTAACTCAGCCGTCCTGCAAAGATGGCATGGCCTAGCACCCAGCTGGCACACAGCAGGAAACCCTGGCACTCTGGAGGGTGAAGAGAGGCGCTGTGAATAATGCCAGAACCACAGGTATTAACAGGGCTGTCTCAGCCTCACTTTCTCAACCCGGCCCTGCTGAGCCAAAGTGTTTGGTGGGAGGTGGCAGGGGAGGTGTGCTCATCTGTGGTAGCACAGACCTGGCCCTCCAGCCCCTTCTAGCAGCCTCTCAGTCTCAGGACTCAGCCGGGAGAGTGCAGGTAAGGGAGCTAAGGCTCTCTGGGTCCTAGAACAGGCTTCCTTTGCCCCTGGGTTCAGGCTGTGCTTTCCTTAAGAGAGGACTTCAGAGATGGCTAGAGGAGCCTCTGTGTCTGCCATCACAGGCAAGGGAGACTCAGAAAGCAGTATCCCACACCCCTATCCAGCCAACGGCCCTGAGAGGCCTTCCCAAGCCTATGGGGCCCCACATCCCTAGCACCACAGCCCAGACCCACCCACACCTGCCCCACCCCACCCCACCCACCCCATCTGCATCCACTGGCCAGTGGGGGGCCATTCAGGAAGACCCTTCCTGCCCTACAGCCTTGGCCCTGACCCCAGCTTGGCCTCTTTGTCTCTGAGCCCGGCCAGCCAGTTCAGCGTTAAAGCTGCTGGAGCATCCAAGGAGACATAAAGAAAGTTTAGAGACTTTTAATTTGCCAGCACAGCTCTCTGCTGGCCAGCAGGTTGAGCGTTTGTGGAGAAGGGCAGCCGCAATAAAGGCTTATTGTTCCTCTCTGAACCACTGCTCGTGACTCCTTTCTTAAGTGAGACAAAGGGAACCCAAGGCCCACAGGCATCCGCAGGCCCAGAGATGGGGGCCTACAATTAGCTAACGTCCCCCTGGGACAGGCCCCGGGGGTGGGGGCCCAACTCAGCCCCTGTTGGGCTGCAGTCACAGGAGAGTATAAGCCTGGGGCACTGTCAGCAGGGAAACACTCTCCAGTGGGGACCCCAGGGCAACAGGAGGCAGGACTCCCACAGGGAGGGGCCCAGAGCTCCCTAAGGAAGCACTGCACAGAAGAGCAGCTGCAGGAGCCGCCGGGATGGGCCTCGCAGTCAGGGTCCACCCTGGGTGCGGTGGGGGTGTCCCAGGAAATGTTTCCTACAACCAGAGAGGCATCTCCAGAGGGAGAGAGTTGCCCACAACAGGGAGCATGTAAGGGGAGGGTACCCAGAGGAAGGTGGAGCTCCGGCTGAGCAAGTCCCTTCTGGTGCCCAAATGGCCAGGCTTAGGAAGCTCAAGCAGACCCTCTTGGCTGGGCAGGGAAAAGGCAGAGCACAGGAATGTGGTGACCCCTCCAGAGACACCCTGCCACTGAGGCAGCCACTGGGAGCCAGGTATCCACATCCCTGGGGAGAGGACGCTGAAAGGTGGCACCATGTCCCTTAGCACCCCTTGCTGGCACCGCCCAGAATCACATCGCACAGGCAGTACTGCTCGGAGTCTCAGACAAGCGGCTGCACAGTTTGTCTGTCCCATCCTTCACTCACCCACTATGAGGCTCAAGACCTGAGAAATGCATCCTGGCAGATGGTGATGATGGGAATGTCCTTTCTCACTCATCACTGTGCCCTCCGGAGACCCTCCACTTTGCTGCCCAGGACATTATTGGCTTTGGAGACATGTGGCTAGTGAGTTCCTGAAATAGTCACATTTTAGGCCAGGAGGCTGCTGGCAGAGAATAGGACCATCATGTACAGCGGTGTGGGTTGTCCACTGCACAAGGACTAAGGGGGCAAATGAAGAATGGAATCCAGACTTTGTTCTGCTCACCAATCCATGGGCACACATGGTCTGCCATTGCCTGTAGGAAGGGGCACCTTTTTCTAACATACACAGAGGTACTGTATGTATATTACTGTGAATAAATAATATATTTAATATATAATGCTGCTATATTTGATATACTGTAACACACAGAGGAACTGTATATGTATGTGTGTGTGTGTGTGTGTGTGTGTGTGTGTGTGTGTGTGTGTGTGTACTGTGATACAGAGGTACTATAAGGGCTAGTGGAGACCCAGAAGAGAGGAGGACATTTTTAGCCAAGAGGCAGCCACCTCACCCATGAAGACTGGCCTTCCCACTGTCTGGCTTTTGCTTCTCTAGGGCACTCTGACCAAGTGTCACATTTCTGAAGCTTTCATGACAGACTCAGTTCTGGTTGGCTTCCTGCCCCTCCATCCCTGGCATGTGGAGGCTTCCCTGGGATGGGCAGCCAGAGCAGGTGTCTGAGATTGTGATGTCTGCACACAAGGCTACAGCCCCAGTTGCATCTGTGGCTGCTACTTCGGCCCTCCAACCTCCCAGAGCCTCTCTGCCTTGGGTAATTGGATTGGGGAAAGGGAGTATTATTTACTAGTCGTATGGACCTATTCCTCTCAGCCTCCCCCCCGCCACCCACCACCCTCCCTTTTCTCTGCCTTGCCAAAGAACAAAGATTGGGGATGAAATAAATTTGATAATAACCAATAAGGACCCCAGAGAAAATAAAACAGCTTTTATTAAACTTCTTCCAAGACCTTTTGTTCTGAGGCTCTGCAGGCTCTCTCGGTGGAGACTTGGAGGCTTGGCTCCTTTCCCAGCCGGCTAGAGGAGCCCCAAGTGTGGCCCTCACGGCCACTTCTGCAAACACCCGGCAATAACTTGGGGCCTCATCCTTCCCATCGCTGTCCTGAGTCTACTCCTATTTGAAAGGCAGTTAGGGCCTCAGAATAGCCTCTCAGCTGCGTGTTGCCTGGCTCTGAGGTTTTGCTACAGTGGCCTTACCCGGCCAGGCCAGGGCTGTGGGTGGCCAGTGTTGACGGGTCCACAGCTCCAGAAGCCACCGGGTAGAGGCTCGGGGCCTGCCGCCATTCATCCCCGGAGTCATCCCTCCAGGTTGAGTACGGCACGATTTAATGCTCCCATCCCTCCATTCCTGCTCTGCATGACAAATTGTTTTAATAAACATAAACCGGGTAATAATAAAGTCATAATAAGCCCGCGACTCACCTTATATCACTGCAGTTAAATCCTCCCATAAGCCGGCACTGGTTACAATGACAATTACGGCCGGGCCAATCCGCAGGCAGGCCTGCATGTGGACAGATTTAATATCGTTTGTAAATATGATTAGTGGGCTGTCATGTTATTGCAGGCTGCTATTTACATTTCTCTCCGGGGTTATACACTCCGCCAAATCAACATTAAGTAGTGGGTCTCTCTTTCCTCCTTAAATCATACATTCCTTCTGCCTGCGCCAATCCCGCTTAATGAAGAAAAGGAAACTGACGGCGGGCGCTGGGTAGAACGGAGCCTGGCCTCGGCATTTTTCTGAAGACAGATGGGCACGGGGAGCCCCAAGAAAGCTCTGCCCGGAAACTCCAGTGGGTACACGGGCCCCGTCTGCTGCAGCCCCTTCTCTCCCACACCCGCCGCCCCTGCCCCTCTCCCTGCCTGCTCGCTTATGAAAAATGTTCAAATAATGAATGGTTGTTGTTTACAGAAGTAATTTCATGCTACATTTCCATTATTGCCCGGATTTGTTTAGCTTCGCACACTACCCCATTGCCTACGATGAACTTTTAAGGAAATATTGCTGGTGCTTCCCGCTCTGCCGTTCCGCTTCTAATAGAAGCCGTTTGCATTTGAGACATATTGTGACACTTCATAACTGTGTGCAAATAAGCATCCTTAAACTGCTGGTGTCAATTAATCATTGTTTCAAAGGCTGATCTGCTCTAGGTGCACCAGAATCCACCCCCCGGAGAGCCAGGGTGGGTGAAAAACAGCTGAAAACCTGGTGTGGAGGGTGCAGGGGACAGGGGAGAGTAGGACCACGGCTCTATTTCCAGATCAGCTAAATCACTGGAGACAACATGGCTGTGTTCCCCTCATCTGCAAAATAGGTTCACATAGGCCCATAGGCCAGAGTGTACAGAATGGCTTGGGTGAGGAGCCACTTGGAAGAACTGAATAAAAAATGAATACCGTATGCCTCCCATGCTTCCTAAAGAGAGCGCTCTAGACAGGATTTAATCTTCTTGTGGTGGCCAAGGTCACCGTTGTGTTTGGAGGTGTAATATATTGATGCACTTTGAGGCTCTTGTGGCTGCAGAATGCCCCAGCACCACATTTTCTGAGCTCTGTGGTTGGATGTGTGCTGTGTCTCTGTCCCTTCTCTTAATGTCTGGCTATAGTTGGGGTGTCTGTCCCCAGCACCCTCACTTCCTCATGCTATTCCTAATCTTTGGGGAGCTTGGAGATCAGGAAATCAACTTTGGAGCATGAAGACTAGAAAACCAAACCTTACAAATGTTTTGTGAAATAAGATGAAGTAGGATCTGTCTGAGAGCATGGGAACTGTCCTCTAAGTAAGATTTGGGATGTGCATTTTATTCAGAGCCTTTTGCTTGCCTGATTCTCAGTTGAGTTGGAGCTGGCAGAGGGACTAGACAGAGGCTGTAAGAAACTATATCCTTAGGCAGAAGTGTATTCATTCATTCACTTTGTTAGCTAGGCACCTACTATATTCTAGGTGTATATAGGCAGTACTATATACAACACTGTTCTGGGCACTGTTGTAACCAACCAATGGGTTCACCCTGCCCACTACCTAGACAGAGCCAATTTATCAAGACAGGGGAATTGCAACAGAGAAAGAGTAATTCACGAAGAGCCGGCTGTGCGGGAGACCGGAGTTTTATTATTACTCAAATCAGTATCCACAGCATTTGGGGATCAGAGTTTTTAAGGACAGCTTGGTGGGTGGGGGAAAGCTAATGAGCCAGGAGTGCTGATTGGTTAGATAGGAGATGAAATCATGGGAAGTTGAAGCTGTCCTGTGCAGTCAGTTTTTGGGCGGGGGGCCACAAGTTAATCGACCTGGGTGGTGCCAGTTGATCCATCAAGTGCAGGTCTGCAAAATATCTCAAGCACTGATCTTAGAAGCAGTGTAGGGAGGGCCAGAGTCTTGTAGCCTCCAGCTGCATGACTCCTAAACCATAATTTCTAATCTTTTGGCGAATTTGTTAGTCCTACAAAGGCAGTCTAGTCCCAGGCAAGAAGGAGGTTTATTTTGGGAAAGAGCTGTTATCATCTTTGTTTTAACTATAAACTAAGTTCCTCCCAAAGTTAGTTCAGCCTACGCCCAGGAAGGAACAAGGGCAGTTAAAAGGTTAGAACCAAGATGGAGTCGGTTCAGTCACATCTCTTTTGCTGCCTCAGTCACAATTTTGCAAAGGCGATTTCACTGTGGATCACAGTTCCCTGTTCTCATGGAGCTTACACTTTAATGAAAGACGGTAGCAGGGCTGCTGTGTATGGTCACACAGGCGCACACTGCACAACTCTGAGAGAGCAGTGCACCCTGCATGAAGAATATAATGCGAGCAGCATCCCTGAAGCTGTGCAATGTCACAGCTCTGGGAGATAGACGACAAAGAAGTCAGAGAATTTTGGAGAGGGATAACTGCTATGAAGAAAATCGTATGGGGTACAGAACACAAACTGATTGGAGACATGGGGTCTCCTTCCTTGTCTGAGAAGGTGGCGTTCGAGCTGTAATAAACAACCCCCTCTTAGTGGACACATGCAAATCCTTACAGATCCCATGTGCATGCACACCTGTGTGCCTTTCCTTCTTCATTAATAACACCAGAATGAAATGGGTTCTCCTCATAATGGCCTACAGTTGCCAAACTTTGTATAATGCATATTTATTATTTTAATAAAAAGAAATAAAGGTATAATTTTTTAATGTCAAGGGAGATCTGAAAACATTTGGGGATGATTTTCAGCCAAAGCGTTAAATGATAAACTGTTGATTCTTCAATGGCCACACATTACACTATCTGGAAAATGTGGGTGACTTGAAAAACGCATTCCCAGAGGTTCATGCATGTGTGTAAGGAGAGGCAGGGATGGGCGTGTCTACGGGTGACATGACAGGCATGGGGGGTGGCCCCAAGTTCCAAGGCAGTGAGAAACAGACCACAGGTTTGAGGGCCATGTGTTAAATGGGCATATCAGCGAGCACAGAGATTAGGGCTGGGTGGTGGCCGGAGAACTGTCTCAGTCCCAACAATGCCGAGGAAGCGTGAGATGTAATGAAAGGGTGTCGCTGGGCCCTGAAAGTGGAAATCGGTATGGATTTTCCAGTGCCTGCTGCTCAGGGGAGCGCATCAGGTGCAGCCTCACAGGCGCGGTCCATTCGCTCTGGAGGGCCCGCAGGGTCTGTGGCGCCCCCTGCCTGCCATGTGTGTCCCCTCCACAAGGGCCAGCTCTCCCAACCCAGCCTCGGCAAATTCTGCAAAGCGCCTTCCCCTCCGTGCCACTGACCCCGCTCAGAGAGTGGAAGGGAGGTGACAGTGGGACAGGAGAGTCCTGAGTGGGCACAGCTCTTGGCTCTGAGACATGTAAACAGAAGTCGGATCACTGCCCCAACTCTGGATTCCTGCCCTTCATCACCAGCTGCCACCAGGCATCCAGCTGAGCCCCCAGCATTTGAACCTGTCCCTGCATGAATCCAGAGCCATGTGGGAGAAGAGCAAGCTCCACCTAGAAGCTGGGAGCAGTGAATAAAGGTGGAAACTCCCATGAGTAGTCCTGGATGCAAGGCCAGTGCAGCCCCACGAAACCTCACATCCGCAGGTGGGGGCTACCATCTGGGGAGGTGATAGAATGCAACTGGTAAGAGAGGGACCTTCAGAGTCAGCCGGGCCTGGGCTGGCATCCTAGCTCTTTCATTGCCCAGCTATGTTAACCCAGGCAGGTGAGTTAACTTTCTAGAGCCTCAGTAGTCCTATCTGTAAAATGGAGATATTTGTTGTATTTCGAGGATTCCATCAGATAAAGCAGGCAAAGCACTTAGCCCCGGCTTGGCTCTAGTACGTGCCCATGAGTGTTAGCTAAAACAATAGCAACAGAAACCAAGGACAAAGGGCAGAGCTGGGGCCCACCTCTGTTCCCACCCCCTCGACTTTCCCTTCATGAATGGGACCACCATCCTCTCAATTGCCTGAGGCAGTAACCCTGGGATGGTCCTAGACTCCTCTCTCTCCCCAGCAGTGAAGCAGTCATCTGGTCCTGCCCCTTCCACTTTCTGAAGATCCTTCTGTTCCCACTGCCTCCTCTCCCACCCAGGCACCATGATTTCTCTCCTGGGTCACTGCAGTAGCTCTAGACTGGCCTCCCCAAATCCACAACTCCCCATCCATTGCATTTGACACCCCATGTCTAAAACAACTCTAAAACATTCCTCACATTCTGAGTTAATGTCTTCAGTAGCACCTCTCCCCTAACTTTATTCTGTCCTTGTCTGTCCTCCCGTCTGTCTCCCCCAGTGGAATGTGAGCTTCTTGGGCAGAGCCCTTGGATTCTCACCACTGTATCCCCAGTTCCTAGCACAGCGCTTGGAACAAAACAGGCTCATAAAATGATGGTGGAGTGAATGAATGGATGGAGGCTCCTCACCCCCGGCCAGTCTACACTGGTATTTAAAGGCAACAGTTTGGTTTATAACCATTGTACTATTCTGCCTTGTTTGTTAAAATAAGTGCTCAATAAGATGATAGTTGTTATTTTTCTTTTTCTGAGACAGAGTCTCACCCAGGCTAGAGTGAAATGGCATGACCTTGGTTCACCACAGTCTCAAACTCCTGGGCTCAAGCGATCTTCCTACCTCAGCCCCCGAGGAGCTAGGACTACAGGTGCACACCACCATACCCAGCTGATTTTTGTTTTCTTTTTGTAGAGACAGGGGTCTCACTTTGTTGCTTAAGCTGGTCTCAAACTCTTGGGCTCAAGCAATCCTCCTGCCTCGGCCTCCTGGAGTGCTGGGATTACAGGCATGGGCCACTGTGCCTGGCTTATTTTTCTATTTTTAAAAATAATTTTTCTTTCACACACATGCCCACACTCCTGTTCTCATCAGCACATACATCTAGGTAGCTGTGAGCCTCTCAGCTGAGAACTTGCCTTCTGAGGCACTGGAAGTTCAGGGACCCGGGATCATGCTAGAAAGGTCACTTCTGGGGAACACAGGCCCGGCAAGGAAATAGGATAGACAGAGCCAGGCTGCTGCAGCCAGAGGGTACCCACTCCCCTCCCACCAGGCCGAGGAAGGGCATGAGCAGAAGCCAGAACACAGAGGAGGGGACCTGGCTCTCAGCCAAGCCCACTGTGAGTAGCAAGTGGTCCCTGGTGTCACACAAGGCCATGCCAGGCAGCCTGGCTTCACCAGTGGGAACTGGGTTTCCCAATTCCAGAAGGTAGATCGAGAACAACCCAAGCCCTTCATTACTCTGTAGTGTGATTCAGGGGCAAAAGGCCTGTGTGCAGACTCCTGGGAGAGGGGATGAGAAGGCAGGTGTGAACTCTTCCCTGGGGTCCCAGCTGAGTGGTACTTGGCCCCGCTTCCAACCTCCAGTGACAGGGAGCCCACCACCTCCTGGGGTGGCTGTGATAATGCCATTCATCAGCACAGCAACACCATCCGCCTACCTGCAGCTTCTCCCTTCCGAGTCGAAGCAGGCCCCTTGAAGCCTCCAGCGGCTTGTGGAATCCTTATACCACCTGGTGCTCAACGAGCTCAACGACCCTCCTCCCTGACAACCAGGTTTGGCCTTATCCAGGCCAACACCAGCCTTGCTTTCCCATCTGCTCAGACCACCTCAGCCAGGTTCCTCCTACAGCAACCGGGCCTGGGACCGGTTTGTTGGAGTCAGTAAGAGACAATTGGAAAATATCCAGGAATTTTTTGAGTCAGTTATTAAACTATTACTTGTTTAAAATCTGCCACTGTGGGAGTATTTACATCAAGGAAATTGGCAAACACTGTAAACCAGGACCTTTTCCCCACCCGGAGAACTGATTTAATAGCACACCACTGCCCTCTTCCCGTGGGCCAAGTGTTGGGAAAGGCCTAGGGGAGTGTGTGTTTGCTTTTGTGGGTGTCTCTGCATGCAACTGTTTATGCATATCCATGGGCATGCATAAAGTGCATGTGCGTTTGTGTGTCCCTCTGTGTATTCCAACAGAGTGGATTCTCTGTGGCAAGAATTTCCCATTGTAGGGGAATTCTCCCCTAGAGGTCTAGCAAGGAGCTCAGCACAGAGAGCCTGCCCTGTGATGGTGCAGGCTTTCCCCACCCATGCACGGGGCATTGGCCCCCACCTTAATTGTATAGTAAAGGACTGGGGCTTCAGTGCAAAGAAATCCAGTGGGCTCCAGAGTCACTGCACCTGGTCCAGTAGCCGGCTTGGCTAACACTGTTCACCAGCTGTGTTCTGATGCATTTGGTTGTTATTTGACGTCTTAATCCTCATGGGAAACAAAGTTTAGTCCTTTTGGAAAGGCTTAAATAGGAAACAGTTTAAAAACAGCAACAACAACTACTGGAAGTTAGTGAAGGGATAATCTGCAGTTTTTCATGCCAAATTGTGTTCATAGTGAATCCAGAGCAGATCGGTGAGCAGGCAGAAACGGAGGGCCTGTTTCTATGAGGCTCTGTTCACCACGACAGGTGGGGACAGGCCAGGACTCAGCTGGGCCAGGCACTTGTGGAACAAAGTGGGAACTTTTTCTCTGTCAGAAAGATTACCAGGGGGTGTCAGAAAGATTACCTGGGGGCGTCCACCAATGGGAGGGTCAATGAGTAAGTGACAGTGCCATGTCCCCTGGGCTGGCCACACACAGTAGGTGCTTGGTAAATGTTTTTTGTAATATCGTTTTATTTGGGGATTTTTTCCTAGAGGAAAAAAAATAAAACCTGAGCTGTCTGCACACCTCAGGTCCCCTGGACCCTGGTCAGAGCCCAAAATGTGAAGACAAGGACTCAGGGCCCTCTTCCCCTTCCCATCTTCCCAAAGGCCTGAGAAGGACTTTGTTGCTATGGTCCCACAGGAAAAGCAGCCAGGGAAGGTTTCAACCTGCAGAAAGGGTGACCACAAGGGTAGGGCCCTCAGGCTAAGGCCCATTCACTCTCTAATCCTAACTGACCACTCTTTTGGGGAACTCTTGGAGAAGTTGGTTGTAAACTTTCTGAGAAAGAGTATGGGGCCACAGCTGACCACCAGCTGGACCAGCCCTCCTGGTCTTAGCAGCTATCCTCAGCAGCACTTGGATGGACTTGGCTCTGCCTCCAACCCCTTGCCAACCCAGAACATGACAGCACATTCATCTTGCTGGAGCCATGGATAAAGGAGGCTCCTTGGGAGAAACAAATCCAGGGACCACAAACTAGAGGCTTGGCTTCCTAGTGCTGAGCAGCTGCTATCTGGAAGAATTCTAGGGGTTCCCCCTGCCCCTGAGACAACTCAGAATGTGGGAGAGGGGAAGAGGAGTGGCAAATAAAGACATTTACCCCAAGTTGTTATCTGCCTTGCATAATGGGCTTATACAAAAGATTTGTTTCAAAAAAGGGCTTGGCCACTTTTTAAAACCTGCAAATCATTAGTCTAGGAGTGGCAATCCTCACTGTACTGCGTAAGCTGGTTAATACCCATAAGGGATTCCACATGTGTGTGTGAGGGGGTAGGGGTTGTATATATTTTGTGAAAGAGTCTCAGGGGGTTCTCATATGCTCTGTTTGAGAACCAGTAGCCTAGTGAATCAGAGAAGGCTGAGCTGGACAGGTCCTAAGGACAGGACAAACATGCCCTTCTGTCTGCCCACACCATCTTCCTGTGACTCATCTGAGGGCCCAGGGGCCTGCCTGCCTGCCTGTCCTGGGTTTACGTGAGGTGCCATCCTAGTGGACCAGGCCAGGCTTTCCTAGGATTACAGGTGCAGCATGCCCATGCTGGGGAGGGGTGATTGGAACCTTCCCCCATCTCTCAGGCAGGCCACTCAGAGGTAAAGGAGAAAAAGGGAGCTCTCTGCAACCCTAAGAGGACAGGGAGTCCTCTCAGCATGGCTGGGGCCATAGAGATTGCTTTGACAGGCAGGGAAGGGGAGGGTCTCTGAAGAAGGTGGCGCCATTCCTCATATTTCTCATCCCCCACTCCAGCCACATTCTCAGTGCTTTGTGATTTGGAACCTACAAGAAGGGGATCCCTGAGACAAAGGGAGGATGAGAGGCTACCCTGGAGGAGGCCATGCCCAAGGTTGGTGCCAGGCCTGGAACTGGGATGCTGAGGGGCAGGAACTGACAGGAGGCCCTGGCCCCAAGGCTCTGTCCTCCCTTCCCAGAGCCTATCGGCCTTACCTGCTCCTCACCACCTGCAGACTCCCTTCCCATGGCTTCTTCTTTCTAGGCTGGGCCTCTGTGTGCCCCGCCTCCTCCCCATCCTCTCTGCTTACTCCTGGCCTGGCACAAGTCTTTCCTCCCTGTCCTGCACTTGTTCCTGTGTGATTCTGCGCACCTGCCCAGGGTGAGCCTGTGCCAGACCCCCAGGTCCTCTAGGGGGCGGCAGAGAGAGAGCACAGGCTGAGCAGCCGACCATTCATTCGTGTCCCTAAATTGGGACAATCCAATGGCCTCTCCGGGCCTCCGTTTGTACACTTGCTTATGGGGAGGTGACTCACCAGCCTCTCCCTGTCAGAGGCACAGCTGCAGCTGAACTGCTGCAGAGAACCCAAGTGGGAAGTGGGAAGGAATGCATGAGGGTGAGCAGTGGCAAGACCTGGCCAGGTGAGTGTGCTGGGGACAGCCACTGCTCAGCACCCCCGCCCCAGGACAGCAGACCAGCAGCTACAGCCAGGACAGGACGGCATGCTGCTGCCGGTGGCCTGGGTCCTAGCCCTGGGCACTTGGGCACTGAGAACCAGACAGTACTCTGTGCTGGGAGGAGCCCAGCACCCCCGGGGGCCTCGAGTGCCCACTCAAGAACCACCTCTCCCCCAACCCCTGCCTGGATTTTCTCAGCTCTGTCTGACTTTAGGACTAATAGATTTGGGATTTCTCTTTGTAAAGAATACAAGCCCAGTGCACAGGGGCCAGGAGGTCTCCAGCCCACCCAGATGCCCGGAATCCTACATCCTCCATGCCTCTGCCCTGGGGAGGGCTAGAGTTTGGGTCCAGGGGAGGTGGCTGGCCCTGCCCAGGAGGGCTAGTAAGTCAAGGAGGCCGGGGGGCCTGGCCCCTGCCTTGTTATACCAGGAGGCCCAGAGGGGTTTATTTGGATTTTTTAATTATCATTTTTCACTTTTTTTCTCCTCATGAAAAAGTTTTAATATACACAGTAAATTAAGCCTGGAAAAAGGGAGGAGGGCACATTTCATCTTTAATCTATTTACTTCTGAATATTTAACATACAATTCTGGCACCAATCACCAAATTTAACTGGAAAATTACTCACTAATCTGTTTGCTTATTTGGAATAATTGGGTCGGCTGCCAGCGCGAGGATTTCGCCCCCCCGTTTAATATCTCAGTTAGTAGTCCAATTTCAGCTTGGCGGCATAATTACTCTGACAGAGCTGTAGCCACGGGGCCTGTGAGTGGGGCTGCTTTTAAACCGTAAATTATGAAGGATTAGCATTTATGAATTTTAAATCAGGGCTGGGGTAGGAGACACTAAAGCTGCTTAACGCTGGGGAACAGCAGCCTCCACTCAGCAGCAGAAGCCGTAACCCTTCCGCTCCCAGGATGGGCCATAGGATGTGGGAACTTGAGAGGCAGGAAGTGATGACCTGTGGGACACGGAGACCTAAGAGTTTGGATCACAAGGGACATGGCGAGTAAGGGATGGCAGAGAACGCTGAAGCACCGATGCAGCCCCTGGGGGCTAGAAGCCTGGGAGATAGGGATGCAGGGCAGGAGCTTTGGTCTCTCCCCTGGTCTGTGGGGTGCAGTTTTCCTCTGGGAAGCAACAGGGCTCATTGCCCCAGAGGAAGCTTGGAGTGGCAACCTAGAAGCGAGGTGGTCAATCCCAGCAGCCCCCTGCCTCCACCCTCCCACAGGTTGTATCTCTACCTCTCTTAAGAATCCCCATCTGCAGCTGCTAACAGTTGCATTCTTTTTTTTTTTTTTTTTTTTTTTTTTTTTTTTTTTGAGACAGAGTTTCGCTCTTGTTACCCAGGCTGGAGTGCAATGGCGCGATCTCGGCTCACTGCAACCTCCGCCTCCTGGGTTCCAACAATTCTCCTGCCTCAGCCTCCCGAGTAGCTGGGACTACAGGCGCGCGCCACCATGCTTGGCTAATTTTTTGTATGTTTAGTAGAGACAAGGTTTCACCATTTTGACCAGGATGGTCTCGATCTCTTGACCTCGTGATCCACCCGCCTCGGCCTCCCAAAGTGCTGGGATTATAGGCATGAGCCACCACGCCCAGCTTTTTTTTTTTTTTTTTTTAAGAATCCCCATCTGGCTGTGAGCCAGACTGACCCAGTGCCCTCCAGTTCCCAGTGTGACTTCCTAGTGTGCCCAGCTCTGCTCTCTGGGGTATGTCCTCTGGGTCCTCACCTTCCTTCCCACTCTTCCTCCATCCCTCCTTCCACCCTGCCCCTCTCTAGCACCATGGCGTCATGAACCCAAATGTAAAACCAGATAGAGCTGACTTGAAAGCTGGCTGTACTTCTTATTAGCGGTGTGACCTTGGGCCAGTTACTTAACCTTTTTTAGTCTCCACTGTAGTTCAGTTCATGCTAGGCATAGTACTTGGCACACGGCAGGTGTTTACTGGGTCAGCCCCATGCTCTTTGGAGACTTCCCCAAACCTGAGTCAATGCCCTGTGTCCACTGCCCTCTCCCTGTCCCACATTCCCCCATCTCTCACAGAGCATGGGAAACTTGGGCGTCTACCCTCAAGACTCAACAGGTTCTCCAGGACTGGCCCCTTCCAGGAGAATCCCTCTGTCTAGGAATCTGCCCGTCAGCCTCACCTTATTGGGAGTCGGAGGTGGTACCAAGGTTGGATGCAGGGCACCAGTAGCCTCTAGGTCCGGGACATCTGCTGGACCACCAGAACATTCCGGAGCCAGTCTGGCTGGGTTTGAACTCGTATTCTGCCATTCACTAGCTGGGTGACCTTAAGCAAGTTATTCAGCCTCTCCATGCCTCAATTTTCTAATCTGCAAAATGGGAATAATAACAAGAGAATCTCATCATGGTACTGGTAAGAGGATGAGTGAGTTCGTCAGTGTGCAGCATTCAGAACCACACTCGGCACACAGGAAGCACTGGCTGTGCTTGCTCATTATCTGCTCTTCTTCTGAGGGAGGTGGCTGTCCTTCTCTGTGGGACCTGCCTGTTCTGAGGTGGCAGGTTGATTTCTCTGGGCTTGAGAGCTCTCCAGATTGCCTACAAAAAACAGGAGGAAAGAAGGCAGGACCTGAGTGGGTAGGACAGGACCACCTGGACTATGCTGAGGACCATTCTGGATCACATCACTCTGTGTGGGCTCAAGCAGTCCCTACTGAAACCAGGCCTCTCTCTGTTCCATCTGCTGGCCATGAGGCCTTTCCATGACCTGCGGCTCTGGCCAGGGGCCTCCTGAGGTACCTGGTAGGGGAGATCCCCAGGGTCCAGGCCAGCTAGGAAGGCAGCAGAGGCTGGAGAGTACCAGGGACAGAGCACATGGATGCCTCAGCCCAGAGAGACCTCTCTGCAGGCCAGCCCTCCTTCCCAGACTGACCAAAATCTCCATCCTCCAGATCTGAGCTAGAACAGGGCAGTGGCGGCTGGAAAGGAAAGGGCAAGTGCCAGTCCAGGGACCCCAGCATGGAGGCTGAGGCAGGTTGGGCCAGTGCCAGGCCCAGGTATCTGGACTTGGGGCCTCCAGACGTGCCCTCTAGGCCTCGCCCTTTCTACTGCCCCTTGCTACCCACCCAGCCCCAGCCACACTGTCCTAGACTATCATGTATACAATGTGACAAACTGCCACTTCCTTAATGCAAGTCCTCTGGCAATTCACTTCTCCATTCTGGACCCCACTGTGCACATCTGAAAGAAGCCCAGGAGGGGCTTGCCTGCCTGTGGGTCTCTGACTCAAGTGAGCGGCCTGCTGTCTCAGCAGAGTGGACACGGCATGGCACCTGCTCTCTGCAGAAGGTATCCCATAGGCCCAGGCTGGGTGAACTTTGACTTCATGAGACATACTGGATGGATGGGGCTGCCCAGTATCATCTCCATGACCTTAGGCTTCATGCCAGGCCAAGCCCCAGTTTCAGCAACCCTGGCATGGGCTGGCAACAAGAGCCCTGGGGAAACATTGCAGCCTGCCTGCAACATCTGGGACTCTGTGGCCTTCACATGGCATTAATGCTCTTTTTTAAAAAAAAAAAAAAATGGCCTGCATGATAATTTTGCTTCAGCAAAGAAATTCTTAAGTATCCCCCTTTTACCTCCATTGTACCCCACCCACACCATCGCCCCAGGTCATCTGGCCCTTAGGGACCATGATTGGGGGTGGGGGGCAGAGGGAGAAGGAAGCAGCTGCAGTAGCTGCCACATGTGTGTGTCCAGGCCCAGGAAAAGCACGTTCCCAGGGGCCTCACAAGATTTCTGGCGCTGCTGGTCTCCGACCACGCTAGGATGCTTGATGGATGGGAAGTGCCTGGTTTGTCGAGTCCTTGCTGGGCTTTGTGATAACTCATTATATTTCTTTCTTTACATATTGCCCCATTAGCACTCCTGGATTGAACTGAATCATAAAGCCAGGAGCATCTCAGCCTGGGCTGAGTCTGGGCCATGAATTACCTGTGGCGCGAAGGCCTGCATTCTGGGGAGGAGGCTGGGGGCAGCTGGCTGGAGTGAGCCCTAAATTCTGCAAGGGAAATGGGTTTGTTTTCTTTAAGATCAAGAGAATAAAAGAGTTCTAACCAAGTCCTGCTGGATTTAAATAGCAAGATCTGCCTCGCTGCTCATTGGCTTTCAAGCTGGGGGCTCTGATCCCTGTTTGAGGGGTTAAACTCTAACCCCATTAAGCCATTTATGGAAAGCTGACCACCAGGGAGGGAGGTGGCCCCTCTTCCTGCAGCCTCCCTAAACCCTACAGATTCTGAAATTGGTTGTCACTCTCAGTCAGAGGATTCTAAACAAGTAGGCGCTAATCCCCTCTGTTAAGGAGATACTTATTTTGTCTGAAAAACTTCAAAGAGCCCATGACAGACACTCAAAATCAAAATTAGCATTCCAATGAGGATTTAAAAAATAATAATTCTTACAGTTCTGCAGAAGAGAGGAGGAGAGGTGAAGTGACTGGCCCGGAGGCTGGGGGAAGGAGGTGGGGGTGAGCTCCTTTCATCTGCCCACCCCAGGAGCTCTGGGGATCTGCCCTGCTGGCTGAGATGCAAAGCCCCCTCTCCATAAAGGGGCAAAGGCTGGTCTGCAGCCTGGGCCCCCCAGGGTGGGCAGAAAGTGGCCACTGCCCCCCATAGGATTGTGCAGATGAGGAGTCCAGGGCTTAGAGAGGGCTGTGGTAGCCTGGCTGTCAGGGACCAAGCTGCGGCTGAAGCCAGGTCTCTGCACCTGGGGTGGGCCTGCATAGCAGGATGGGTTGCCAGTCAGTCTTCCTGAAGGCTGCAATGGCGATCTCTACTGGCAGCACTTGTAGGAGGTGGAGACACAGGCATGTGTCCTGGGACAGGTGAGTGAGTGACAGAGTGTGGAGCCAGCCTCCTGACCAACACCACTGCCATGTTACAGCAGCATCAGGGCACTGCGGCAGGGCCGGGGTTCTGACACTTCCCTCGGAACCTGGTGAGCTCCACTCACCCCCATGCCTGACCTGTCCCTTTGCTGGATGATTTTACCCCAGCCCCACCCAGCCCCACCCCACCCCTTAACTCAGCCCACCCCAGGAGGTCTCTCTAGCCCTTCCTCACCTGTGCCATCCTGGCATCTTCCTCTCTTGAGGGACCCTGCTGTTCCAGACGCCCCCAGCTTCCAAGGCTGGGAGGAGTCATCTCCAGACATGCTCCTCCCTCCCAGTTCCTCTGGCGCCTTCCTTTCCAAAGCTGCTCAGGTACCTGCAGGGCTCCTGGGACCCCCTTGGCTTCTAGGCCAGCTCCCCCACTTGCTCTGTTGGCTCCTGCCAGGAAGCCAGGTGGCAGCACCATCAGAAGGGACAAAGCTCCCTTCTGCATCCCACGGCCAGGCTGCCCCAAACCATTTCTGGTGTTTGCATGGGAGGGAGGACCTCATACCTTAGAGACTGCCAGGACAGGGATCATGGAGGTTCCCTGGGCGCTCAGTCTTCCCTGGAGCCCCTCACCCCCAACACACACTGCTTTTCTACATCACCGTCAAGCTCTATCCATCCCTTTCATCTGCCCAGACCCCACCAGCCCCTCTCCCCACCTCCAAGGCTGATCCAGAACCAGATTCTGTCTATGTATTCACACTCCTTCAACGTGTGGGTGTGCCCTGTGCCCGGCCCCAGGTTGGACACCCCAGCACACACCCTGCTCTTGGTTGGCTTCCAGCCAAGCGGGAGACACAAGCAGGAGTGCTGGGCCATCGCAGTCCACAGGCTGTGGGTCTCTGATAGAGGGAGCAGAGAACCCCACGCC
Organism: Aotus nancymaae; assembly: GCF_030222135.1. Lineage (NCBI taxonomy): Eukaryota > Metazoa > Chordata > Mammalia > Primates > Aotidae > Aotus > Aotus nancymaae. The sequence goes on along the minus strand of NW_026988473.1, from coordinate 51,557,738 downwards.
ATGGCAGATCCCTGAGGAGGTGCCAAGGAGCGGGTTCTCAGAGCTTCTGGAGGGAGCCATCAGGTGCACAGAGGAACGAAGGGCTTCTGGGTGGAGATCGAAGCCTGCAAATCACAGGGAGGCCAGCGGTGCCCGGGGCTGAGGGAAACCCAGACCCTCAGCTCAGGCAATTCTGGGCCCCTCCTGATCGCTAGCCGGGGTCCCCAGGCGCTTTATGGAGACTGGGTGGTCCTGGCTACCTGTTCTGTTAACAGGATTGGAGGGCACATGAACTTCAGAGAGGGAAAGAAGGAAACACCCGAGGGCTCCCACCTCTGCTCACCACTGACACTCCAGCCACCAATGAGAGGGACGCCTTGAAGGCATTACCTCATCCAGGACAATGGCCATTGGCTCCTGGTACTACCAAAGGCTGAAGAGTTCCAAAAGGTTTCGCTTTGGGCATTGACCCTCCTTGAGAAAGTCTGGTCTCTCCTGACAGCCAGGGTCATCCCTGTGAAGATGGATCTGTTCAAAGCAGCTTCATATCCACTCTCATACCACAGACGCCTCGAACTTCCACGCTCCGAGACTGCGTAGACCGGCATTGTCCAACAGAAACACATTTCGAGCCACATATGTCATTTTAAAGTTTCCAGGAGTCACATTTAAAAAGATTAATTGTAACAATACATTTTCTTTAACCCAATATTATTATTGAGTTTATAAAACCCAAAACATTATCATTTCAACATGTAATGAACATAAAAATTATGAATGAGATATTTTACATTCCTTTTTGGTAATGAGTCACAGAAATCTAGTGTGTGTTTTATACTCACAGCACAGCTCAGTTCCTACGAGCCAAGCGTCAGGAGCTGTTCCACGACTGCGTGCAGCTACCATACTGGGCAGCACAGAGACCAGCACGAGGGGTCTGCAGAGAAGGATGCTGGGAAGGAGGAAAACGGACTTGCTCATGGCCCAATGCAAACCAGGCTCTGGGATGAAGTCCCCTGACTCCAGCTCCCAGCCCTTCTGCTGTTCTCCTGGAGCCTGAGGTGGCCCCAGGACACTGAGGTGGAAGAGCCCTGGGCAGGCTGGCATCCCATGCTGGGCCTGCTGCTCGCCTGCCCTTGTATGACCTTGGGACCTCACTGGACACAGGGGCCCCACCTGGCCTGGGCCTCTTGCTCTGCCAGCTGAGGAAGGAAGGCCAATGAAGCCACCAACACCTGCTCTGTGCCAGGCACTGGGCTGTGAGCTGGGGGCAGGGCGCCCACCCTGGAGGAGCCTGCAGCGGGTGGGACAATGGCAGCTCAAGTGACAAGGCCTTGAGGGAGGAAGCAGAGGGCACCGTGGGGACACTGAGGACAGGACCTTTGCCATTCACGGGGAGATGGGAAAGGTGATACTTGAGCTGTGGAGAGAGACAGAAAATCTGCCCAGGGGCCTTTTTCTGACCTCACACAGCTTCCTAAAACCCCAGGATGCTCGTGTTTCCTATCAGGTGAGCAGCCTAGGCGAGGAGAGTGCACTCAGGCAGCACAGAGTGGGTGGCCCAGCCCTGCCAAATGCTGCTACCACCCTCTCTGCAGAGCCTCAGGAGAACAAGACCTAGCCCTTCCCGTTTTTCTGCAGGCATTCCAGACATCTTTGGCAGAAGTTCCTGGTGTAAGATGATGAACTGGATCCGTGCTTGAGCAGCAGGGCTGCCTGAGTGCTGCCTGCCACAGCCTGAGGTGGGAGCCAGCCTGCCTCCTGGGCCGAGGCTGGGCGGTGGCCGCGGGGCCCGCGGGCTGCAAGGCAGGTGCTCTGCAGGCAGGGCCAGGCTGCCTCTTGCCCACACCTGGCCACCAAGCCCCGAGGCCAGTAATGAGCATCTCCTGCACCACCGTGGCTCAGAGGAGGCCTCCTGGCAGCCTGGCCTTGTTCTCATTGTCCTGCTCCAGCCCAAATGCACCGGGCCCAGGCCTCAATCGCGATCAATGGGCCGAGGATGTGCTGACGAGGCACTTTCATCTTTTCTCAAGGCTGGTGTTTGAACTTCCCTGAGCAAGCAGCCTTCCCACACGGGCTTGTCTTCTAAGAAGGCGGCCAATCTCCTTTCCCTTGCTTCCTAAGCAGGCTGATCCTGAGAGTTATTGAGGCACAAGAAAGGAGATGTTCAAAGGCAAATCTAAATTACCGTCCTCTTCAGACTGGGGAAAAGTCTTATTAAGTCGCCTGCGTGTGATTCCCGGCCTATTTCTGTCTGCAGACCTTTCTTCCTTTGTGCCACATAAATGGACACATCTTATTGATTTTCTTTCAACCTGGATCACCTCCATGGCTGTGAATATGGGCAGACAAATCCCGCTCCTTCCTTCCCTGTGGGGCTGAGGAAGGACGCCAGTGGCAGCCAACGGGGCTGGCCTAGGGGGGCTGCTGCGCCCTCCTCACCTCCTGCTTCCCACTGGACTCAGCAGCCCTGCCTGAGAGCCAGCACTGTCTGCAGAGGAGCCACAGGGAGGCTTTGGGACCGCAGAGCCACAGAGCCACAGAGCCACAGAGCCACGAGGCAGCCTGCAGTGTGGGCCTGGCAGAGGGAGCCTGAAGACAGCCGAAAGCTGGTCGGGGACCTTGCCCTCAGCCCACTCTCTCACTTCCTGTGCCTCCGACCACAGGATCTCCTCTGTGGCTCCCCCGCCCTCAGCCCTCGCTTGGTTCACCCCACTCCAGCCCTGACTCCTGGCTGAACATACGACACGCATTTCCATTTCAGGGACTCTGCATTTCTCTTCCTACACACGGAAAGCTCTTCCCCCAGACATCCCCAAGGCTCTGCCCTCACTTTCCAGTCTCCATTCAAATGCAGCTTCTCAGGGAAACTTTCTCGAGCCACGGCATTTAAAATGGCAACCCATCCCCCATACTCGCTGCTCCCTTATCTTTCTGCACCTCCCTCTTCGTAACTGACATACCGTATCTTTCCCTCGCTTGTGTTGTCTGTCTCTCTTCACTAAAACCTCCATGTCAGTAGCAACTTCTGCTCCTTTCATTCACTATAGTGGCACCGGTATTTAGAATAGTGCTCAGTATACAGGGGAGCTTAAATAAGTTGTCCAATATGTGACCACAGGTCATACAGAAGGCCTGGTCAAGGCCAGCATCCTGGATTCTGTGATCCCGGCACCAGTCTCCAGAGGGCGCCACACAGGATACCAGACCGGATCCTCCAGGGAGGATCACCTCTGCCTCAGATCACTGCAAGCTCCCAGAAAAAGGGTTCAGACCTTACCTGGGCTGGGGGTTTGGCCTGGGCACTGACTGCCCCAGCTTTGGCCTCAGAACAGAGATGGCTTCTATGTCCAGGACGATGTCTGTGATCCCATCAGTTATCAGGAACAGGCCCCTTGTGAGGGTGTCGCACCCCACCAGACCCAGCTGGCCAGGATGGTGTCACATCAATGCTCTGGGCCCTCAATTGCCTCCCATAAGCCACTCCCAGTGGGTGGAGCCTCCCGTGGAGACCCCAGGGCTGCCACCCACCTCCCTTACTATATCCTAGGCCGGGTAGTGGGCATAATAGTGATTGTAGAAACCACGCTGGTTGGCCCAAGGATACCTGACTCCCCAGTTAGTCCCTGGGTGGCCCTTTCCATCTCCTCACCTCAGTTTCTCCATCCGCAATGTGGAAAAGGTGACCCAAAGAACCAGAGGACCCCGTCTTTTGTGTCTGACAGTCAATGGCGTTTTCACATGTCCCTCTCTTTCAATGGGCTGAATCATTTTTGAGGGCCAGGACAATCTCTAATTTTTCTCCTTATCCAGTCTAGGGCCTGTCTCCAAGTAAGTTCTTAGCAGGTGTTTGCTGACTGACTGACTGACTGAATGAATGAACCTGCAAGTGTGCAGGCCCATAAAGGAATGGACCTTTTGCCCCAGCATCACTGTGCTGATCCCAGCTGAAAATCCCCATGCACCGGCTTGCTGGAGAGAAGCAGACACACGGATGGAAGCAAGTGAGGCCCAGGAATTCTTTGGGGGAAAGCAGCTCATTTCCAAACGGGAGGCTATAGGCTGTGGGAAGACAAAAAAAATTCCTCAAAATTAAACCAAAGGAGGGGTTTGGGGAGCGACAAGGCTCCGAGGGATTTATTAATGCACGCCTCCAAGTGATTCTTCCTCCTGCAATCCAGGCACTGGGTTAGCACCGACTTCCAAATTATATTTAATTGGACAATTATTCAAACTGAAAAACCTGCACAGGAAACGAAGGCGGTCCTTAATAAACACCTTGTCTCCTCAGCCCCAAACAGGCAAGTTGTTTACTGACCCAAGAGGTACAATTTTGTCTTTGGTAAATTTATTTTGAAGTAATTGCCGACTCCGGGAGTAACCATTTTTCAAAGGGAAACTTGGCTCTAGCCAGCAGAATAATAAATTGTTCCGTGACCCGTGTGAAGCCTAATCCCATTAGAAAGATGTGCGCTTAGAGGGTGGAGGGCGGCGCGCAGAGGCCAGGGATGGCCCTGCCTCGGCAGAGTCGCCCCGCTGGTGACCAGAGGGAGCCTCCTGGGCTGACTGTGGCACAGCCTCAGGGACCAGCCCAGACGTTCTCTACAGGGGGGGCTGCAAGGGCTGGGGCAAGGGTGGGCGGGAGGTTGTCAACTAGCCATGGTCGCCACGTCGCCACATGGGGAGAGAGGACTAAAGCTTCCGTAGCCACCTCCGACTCTGCCTGGGGCTGGAGCTCTGCCTGGAGCCCAGCCTCTCCCCGGTCTCCTCCAATGTCTCCTCCCCGACCCCGCCTCACCACGCCCCTCCACTACGTGAGTTCTCACCTCCTGTCTCCCCGCTCTGCCTGGCCCAGACCCCACCCGCCAACCTTCTCCCTGCCCCTGGTGAGGTTGTGCAGAACCCGAGGGCAGAGCGCCTTTTGCGCAGAAGGCGCCCTGCGCAGCCAGCACCTTGTTGGGCAGCTGGGGGCCTTGGGTAACCTGCTTTAATGAATAGAAGTCCATTCCTAAACAGCGTATCCACATGCAAATGAGCACCTCCAACAGCCTGGAAACAGGCTGGTCTCTGATGGCTTCTATTTAAGTAAACACAATTTATAAATGCTGGGGTCTTTTTTCAGGAAAGGAATGAAGGGGCTTCCCTTGATTTACAAATTCCAACTTGAAGGGCAAAGTTCTTCCTTCTGTGTCTAATACAACTCAATGCCCCCACATCCAGGCTTGGCCTAAAGTGATCTCTGAGGTCCTTGGGAGACCTTCGCCTACGGTCCCCAGGGGAGGGGCCTTTGATTTTGTTCACCGATGTGTCCAAGTACCTATAACAGTGCCTGCCGTGAAATGATGTTCAATAAATATTGTTCACATAAATGAGTTCCTGGAGAACCCTCCTCCATTGCATGACACAGCCTTTCTTCAGACCTGAGCAAAGTTAAGCTTATAGGACACTAGAGGTGGACTCTTGAACTGTGATTATTTATCCTCTGCCCTTTTTTTCCAGCTGGGGAAGCTCTGAGAGACTAAGTAACTTGTCCCAGGTACAGTGCAGGCCAGAGGCAGGAGCAGGACCAGAACCTCCAGCTTCCAGCCCCAATCTCTCTAGTCCCTGCTGCCTTCCAGCACCAGCCTGATCCCCATCGGAGTGATGATACACACAGCAGGGCCCAGCGGGGAGCCCACAGAGAGACTGGAGAGCACCAGAACTCTGTGTACCCCTGTTCTACAGACAAGGAAACAGGCTCGCAGAGGTGGGTCTTGCCCTAGGTTAAACTTTGAGGGGCCTATTCTTTGTTTTGGTTTGGTTTTTAAGACGGAGTCTTGCTCTGTAGCCCAGGCTGGAGTGTAGTGGCACGATCTCGGCTCACTGCAACCTCTGCCTCCTGGGTTCAAACAGTTCTCCTGCCTCAGCCTCCTGAGTAGCTGGGACTACAGGTGCACGCCACCACACCCAGCTAATTTATGTATTTTTAGTAGAGACGGGGTTTCACCATGTTGGCCAGGCTGGTCTCGAACTCATGACCTCAAGTGATCTGCCTGCTTCCCAAAGTGCTGGGATTACAGGTGTGAGCCACTGTGCCCAGCCACAAGGGACCTGCTTCCCAGGCTCTTAGGCATCAATGTGCAGCATAGGAGTTAGGGCAAAGCACCCCCACCTTTGGTCCTCTTGAGGGCAGCAGTGCTTGGGCCCATTGAATCTAACAAGGCCACTTTATCAGAGGACAGGGACCCCACTAAGCAGGGAGGCTGCTTCTGTTGGGTCCTCATTCCTGGGCCTTCTACTGCCCTCACCCCATCCCATCAGCTTCCAGACGACCTAAGGGAGCCAGCCCCACACCACTCACATTGACTCCCTGAAACCTTCTCCCATGCCCCTGCACCTGGGCTTCCAGATAACCTTCCCTGCCCACTGGCTTCCTCCAGGATTTCAATGACTGTGGCTTCACTTGCTTAATAGGAAAGAAATGTAGTTGGGCAATGTGCCCTCAAGGTTTTACTCCTACCTAGAAACAAGCCTAGAGCAGCAGCTGGAAAAACTGGGGCATTTAGCCTTCGCTAGAGAATACCAGAGTCAAGGAGCCCATGTCCTCATTGGACTGTGTGGGGAAGCAGTTTAGAAGCTGAGGGTTAGAAATCAGGCACGGTGACTCACACCTGTAATCCCAGCACTTTGGGAGGCCAAGGTGGGTGGATCACGAGGTCAAGAGATGGAGACCATCCTGGCCAACATGGTGAAACCCCATCTCTACTAAAAATACGAAAATTAGCCAGGTGTGTTGGCGTGTGCCTGTAGTCCCAGCTACTCAGGAGGCTGAGACAAGAGAATCGCTTGAACCGAGGAGGCGGAGGCTACAGTGAGCTGAGATTGCACCACTGCACTCCAGCATTACAACAAAGCGAGACTCCATCTGAAAAAAAAAAAAAGCAGCAGCAGCTGGGGGTTAGGAGAGCAGGTCCTGAAGTCAGCCCAAATGTAACCCCTGCCCTTCTTTAACCAACTAAGTGACTTTCAAAAGGCACACCACCTGTCAGAGACTGTTTCCTTGCCTGGAAAATGGAATAATAAATAGAGCATAAATTGATAAGTTGGTGTGATCATGAGAGCTTACCTTCTTTGAGCACTTGTTACCAAACCAAACTTGGACCCACCTGCCAGGCACAGCAAAGCCCAACACTGCCATCAGGATTTGCAGTATGGGAAAGTGAGGCTTCATTGCCCGATGCCAAGCAAGGAGCATGGGGCAGCTCACGCTTGAGGCCTGATGGCTCACAGAAAAGGGCTTCTAAAGGTGAGGAGGTAGGTATATGACACCACAGGCAAAGTCATCAGTCAGTCCACGAAGGCTATGCATTGGTTTGACCTAAAAAGGCTGGACACCTTGAAGGGGGAGAGGAAGCGTAGGTGGATTTAAAGATATTCTGATTTGTGATTGGCTGAGGAGGCTAAAATTTGGGGGTCAGTAGAAGGGAATGTGGAGCTCTGGCATGTGGGTGTGACTTCCTCCAGGACCTTCAGGAAGAACTTTAGAACAAAGAATGGTGCTCAGAGCTCAGTCCTCGATTCCTCCTTACCTGAGGTCTATGTGCCAGCAGTCGGCCTTTCTCATTTAGTCAGGGTCTGGGTTTCTGAAAAACAACTCAGAGACATGTTAAGATGCCATATTTAGTTTCTAGAAGGAACCATCATTTTGTGACTCTATCTTCCTTGGCGATTGTTTTAAGCTACTGTTAGCTTCTTGCTTAGCAGGTTGCTCACTGACTTCGGTGCCTGGAATTCCCCTTGAAGGAACTCAAGACTTTTCTTTATTTTCATGCCTGGGGGCTGGTGGCCCACAGGTCCCTAAGAGGAGCCTGTGGGGCACCAGCTATAGAACAACCACTATTCTCAACACTTTACATCCACTCATTCATTTAATTTGCATGACAAACTTATGAGTTAGGTATTATTTCCTTGTTTAACTGATGAGGAAAATAAGACACAGAGAGGTTCAGTGACTTGTTCAAGGTCACACAGCTGGTAAGTACCTTTCTTTTAATGGATAGAATAGGCCTGGCATACTGTAATTATTAAATATTATTACGGCTATTATGAAGACCTGGCTTTCCTTGTGCCAGACCAAAGAGCAAAAGGAGCCTGGCCCCTGCAGGATCAAGGGAGCAATAAAGGTGTGTGTCAGGGAAAGTGCGTGGAGGCAGGGAGGTGGGGGCGTGAGCTGGTGCTGATGCTTTTGGTGTAGGGGGGTGGCGGCAGGGGTGGGGGGCACTGAGGTGCGACCCCAGGCAGGCATTTGAATCTGCTGATTTACACAGACCTAAGAAGTCTGCTGGGAGAAGGACTTGAATGTAAACCACATATGATCATTTCCTGCAGGGCTTCAGGACTCTGACAGAGATGGGAGCACTCTCCTGATGGCCAGAGGGCAAACCCAGCCGGGCAGAGCCCTTGTGGGAGCGTGGGTCATGGCCAATGAGCCAGAGGGGAGCAGCGCCCGTCTGGCCACTCAGAGCAGTGTGTGCTGTGCCCTGGGGCAGGAAGCCGGCACAGACTGAGTCATGACACATACACCTCAAAACCCGTCACCCAACTGTGGGTCCTCTAACTGGAGGGGAGCACCCCTTGCTTTGTGAGGGAGGGCCAGAGATGGTGGGGGAGGGTTTCCCTTGCCATATGACTGGCAGTGGGGACAGCAGCAAATTCCTGGCACAATGAGTTCTGAGGTGACTGTAGTGGTGGCCGTGGCAGTGAAAGCCCGGCAGGACTGTGGCTCAGTCAGCTATCCCTGTGAGCACCAAACCACATAAAGGACTGCTGGAAATCCTCCACACACTCGAGCAAGGAAAGTCTGCAGAGACTTGAACTTCCAGAGGAAGGCTCAGGCGTTTCGCTAAGGCCTGAGACCCATGTGGGTCACACAAGGAAGAACTCGCTAGCTTCCGGGTGTAAGAACAAACCACAAAACCTGATCTGGGATGAGTCCCCACCCCTGAAGGGTGCACGTGGGGCTTAACCACTCTCTCCTGGGTTGCTGCAGAGGGGCTTCCTGTCCTGTCTGGAGAGGCGTCAGAGGAGCCTCCCTGTTTCATCCTTTCTTCTCCCTCTTTGCTTTCTCCTCTCTCTCCTTCTCCCACACCCAGGTATGCAGAATTCCCACCCAACGCTCTTCTCTTCTGGAGGTTCATTGCCCACCCATCATCATATGTCCACAGAGCAGAAAGAGATGACAGTAAAAACAGCTCATACTGGCTGGGCACAGTGGCTCACAACTGTAATCCCAGCAGTTTGGGAGGCCGAGGTGGGTGGAGCACCTGAGGTCAGGAGTTCAAGACCAGCCTGGCCAACATGGTGAAACCGCATCTCTACTAAAAATGCAAAAATTAGCCAGGTGTGGTGGCAGGTGCCTATAACACCAGCTACTCGGGAGGCTGAGGCGGGAGAATCGCTTGAACCCTGGGGGTGGAGGTTGCAGTGAGCTGAGATTGTGCCGCTTCACTTTAGCCTGGGTGAAAGAACGAAACTCGGTCTCAAAAGAAAAAAAATAGCTCACACTTATATAGGGGTTTCTATGTGTCCACAACTTTGCAGAGACTGACCCAGTCATAGCCTCATGAGGTGAGCCAGCTATTGTTATCCCCATTTTACAGATGAGAAAACTGAGGCCTAGAGAGACTGAGTATACTGCTCAGCATCACAGTGCTTGGAAGTGCTGGCGCCAGGATCAGTGGCCTGGTGGCCTGGCCCCAGGTCCCCACACTCAGCCCCCATTCTAGGCTGCCTCCCACCATAAGGAGTGATATGCCTGTGGGTTCTTCAGGGCTGGGCTGAAGCCTGGAGACCTGGGTGAAGCCCAGCCTGGGGGGGCCTCAGGAATGCCCTATTGGGGCCAAAAAGGCCCCTACTGTCCTGGCTGGGCACCCTCCCCTTGTGGAACAGAGGTCTGGGCCCTCTCTTCTGGGAGAAGCGACAGGGAGCTCCACCCTCAAGAGGAGGTGGAAGCGAGGCTGGTGGGTTTCCTCCAGTTACCTGAGCAGCCAGGATCCTCACCTGCCAGGGCTCTGGGAACCGGTTTCTTGCTGTGCTGTGATTCCTGCAGCTGACTGCTCAAAACCCCTCTGAGAGGACTGAGCCCTGGGTCTTGTTGAGGACAGTGAAGAAAGCAAAAGTTGTAGAAACAGATGGTTTCTCAAGCTGCAACCTGGAAGGGAGGGGGAGGACCATGCAGGACCAGAGCAGATGAGAGTGGCTCCGCAGAGGTGCAGCTGAGCCCTGGGGCTTGCATTCACTCCTCACTCACTCCTGGGCTCCTGCCCTCACCAAGGCTGGGGGGAGTCTCAGAGCTGGCCTCTCCCTCTCCCCGTCCCCAGCAGCCCCTCCCCAATCTCCACTCCTCTCCACTGCCGCAGACTGATTGTTCCAGAACACGGTTCTCACCATGCCTTGACCCTGGTATTAGCCTCTGGTGGCTCCTTAACCTCCGAGGGCAGTGCCCCGGCCCCTCAGCCTGGCCTCATCTCCTGCCTCTTGTCCCCTGCCAGCCTCCCTGGTCTCCTTCACCTCACATCACTCCCCATTACCCCCAAGGGAATCTAATCACCAACTTAGCTTTGACTGCCCTTCCACTCCTCCACAGGAACTTGGGGGCGTCCTTCAGAGCCAGTCCACGGCTCCTTCTTCCATGCAGTCCACTCTGCTCCCCTTTCTTGCTCTGTTGAGCTCCCCGGAAATAATATAAAAATAATAGAAGCTGGGCACGGTGGCTCATGCCTAGAATACCAACACTCTGGGAGGCCGAGGTGAGAGAATTGAGTGAGATCAGGAGTTGAAGACTGGCCTGGGCAACATAGGGAGAACCCCCTTTCTGAAACAAACAAACCACACACACACACACACACACACACACACACACACACCCCAGTTATCTGGGCATGGTGCACACCTGTAGTCCTAGCTACTCAGGAGGCTGAGCCAGGAGGACCACTTTAGTCCAGAAGTTTGAGGCTGCAGTGAGCTATGATTACACCACTGCACTCCAATCTGGGTGACAGAGTGTGAGCCTGCCTCCAAAAGTATAAAAATAACAGCAAACATTTCTACAGCACATACTAGGTGCCACTATTAGTCCAAGAGCTTGAGGTAGTTACTACATCATCCTTGCTTTACAGTTTAGAAGACTAAGCACAGAGAGGGTAAGTAATGTGCCGAAGGTCACACAGCTAGTAATGAGTGGAGCTGATATTCAAATGCAGACAGCCTTGACTCCAGGGTTATTTTATTCCTGCAATGGGTATAAAACAGCCACTATTGTATATCCATAGGTTTAGGTGTCAGTGAGAGGCTCTATTTCCTTCTAGGGTGTGGAAAGGAATACTTGGGCCTATGTCTACATTACTGCACACCCCTTTGCCTGAGATGGGCTCACATCCCTGGTTGGCTGATGACCCTGGACGTGGGGAGGCTCCGCTCCTGGAGCCCAGGGCTGGGCTTCCTCGCTCAGAGCATCCTGTGCAGTGCAGACCCTGCTACAGGCACCATCTCCAGCCTCCCTGCCTCCCTCCCAGCACCTGTCTTCTCAGGCCATTTCCCACATACCTCTGAAGCTGCATCTCCCCTGCCTGGCAAAGACCCCAACGTTGGACCTGACAGTTTCCAAATCAGTGCAACGTCCCCAGCAGAAAGGCTGGTCCAGTGACTTACCCCAGGACAGTTCTTCCCCCTCCAAATGTCTTCACTTCCCCACCCCACCGTCCCTCCATGCTCAGCCCCGGAGAACAGTGAGGTTGGACCCCCAAGGCTCCAAGCATCTCCAGAGCTTCACCTGAGAGACCCCACAGAGTCCGAGTTAAAATCTACTGTCCTGGTATAGTTCACGGTCCAACTACGACAACCCCAGACTTCTAATCTTAACATCACTTAGATAGTCCTGGCTAATATTAGTCGTAAAACCACTGTGTCTATATTAGCACTATTAAAGGCCAGGCTCTCTTAGGCAAACAGAAGATAATGTACCTAGGGCCTGGCACAGGAAAGATGCCATTAAACTCTCGTCTCCCTTCCTTCCTTCCACAAATACATATTAAGCACTTGCTGAGGGCCAAGGCCTAAGCTCGATGCTGGGGAAAAGGCTGAAAGACAGCACACGCATCTTCACGGAGCTAACGGTGTTAATGAGGGAGGCAGGCAGGAAGACCCATTCATAGCATGCGGTTTGGGTGTGCCGGCAAGCCAGGGAGTAGGAGAACATGGCTCCTCTCTGGGAGGGGTTGACAAGGCTCTTTACCTGTGTGAGGGACGGGGAGAGAGAGTCAGGGAGAGCACTGTGGGCCAGGCTGAGGAGCTTGGACTCTGTCAAGATGCTGAAGGGTTCCACACAGGGGAGTAGCATGGTGAGGCTGGGTGTCAGTGGGATCATTCTGATGGAAGAGGACAAGGGGTGAGGCTGGAGGCAGAGACTGGAGGACAATGAAAATGAATGGGAGAAAGGTGGTAGAGACCTCTCTCAGGAAAGCAGCAGTGGGGATGGGGAGAAGTGTTGCTTCGAGCCAGATTTAGGAGGTAACAATGACAGCTTCCTCATACCGAGTGGTGACTGTACTGGGTGTTTGGTCTTTGTGCTTTACATGCGTCATCCCTAGTCCTTACGGAAATCCTTCAAGGGAGGTTCTATTAGTCACAGCCTGGTAGAAAACACTCTCAAACTGAGTACCATGAGAAGAGTTTCATCAAGGGATTATTCTCACTTGACCAGGGTTGAGAAGAACTATCAAGAGTGGTGTCGGCCAGGTGCAGTGGCTCACACCTGTAATCGCAGCACTTTGGGAGGCTGAGGCAGGCAAATCACAAGGTCAGGAGTTCGAGACCAGCCTGGCCAACATGGTGAAACCCCATCTCTAATAAAAATACAAAAAAAAAAATTAGCTGGGCATGGTGGTAGGCACCTGTAGTCCTGGCTACTCGGGAGGCTGAGGCAGGAGAATCTTTTGGACCTGGGACATGAAAGGTGCAGTGAGCTGAGGTCATACCACTGGGCTCCAGCCCAGGCAACAGAGTAAGACTCTGTCTTTTAAAGAAAAAGAGTGGTGTCATGCCCTGGAGCTAGGAACGGTGGGTAGTCATTACCACTGCGAGGCCAAAAAGCAGGTGGCAGGGAGAGGCCACTGGAATTCAGGGAGAGGAGCCATGTTGTCCCACACAGGAGGTGTTGCCTTTAGTTATGGGACAATGTGAGCCCAAGGTGAGTCTGCAGGGAGGGAGAGGTGGTAGGACAGCAGCAATGATGACGTGAAGGGGGTCTCTGCAGTCAGCCTCCCAGGGCACAGGGCAGGGTGGGGAATGGGCATCCTGGCAGGCCCAGCACATGGCAAGATCAGAGGGCTTGGGGGCTGAACATGAGGGTGGTAAGAGGCAGAATCAGGGTGTCCCGGGTTTCTGGGCATGGGCACTGGTGGCAGATGGTGGCATGATGCTCTGAGATAGAGTCCCATTTTACAGGGCAGGATATCTGTGAGGAAAGGCCCTGCTCCTACCTGAGGCTCCCACACGGCCCTTGCTGGCTCTGTGATCCCGGGGATGGCCTCATCTTGTCCTGGTCTCTCTATTTCTAAGACATAGCACTTACCAGCTACATGAGAGGACCTTCTCATGTCTCCCCACCCCGACCCCCACTCTCATCTTTCTTGCTGCCATAACTCAAGCCAGGTGCATGACCCCTGGCAGCCCCTTCCTCTACCGGGGCAGCATTTTGGGGAGCATGAGCTATCTGGAGACATTAGGTAGAGGAAGGCCCTAGTTCTGGAGTCAGACAGAATTGAGTTGGGCAGGCATGAAATTGTGAAATTTTATACATTCAAGATATGCAGAATCATGGACCTTTATTTTCTATAATTCATTTCATCTTGCTCTTGAGCTCGTATTCCCACAGATGACTGGGAAGGGAGTAGGGGAAATACTTTAACTTCCCAATTAAAGATAGCTTAGCCCTTTCTAGCTTAAAACAGTCTCTTTCAGGTTAACTCAGTATCTTTTGCATAAATACTCAGTCTTTCAAAATTCAAACTCTCTATCAGACTGTTTCTCTCTCCTTTCAATATATCTTCATTTGACTTCCTTCTTCCTAAAATGGCAGCTGAATGGAGAGGGAGTCACACTGCTCACGGTGGCAGAGGGAAAGGCATCCAGCCTACTGCTGCCCTTCGGGCTTCACTGGTGTGGGAAGTAGAAAAGTTCCTTTTTAAAGTTTCCTTTCTTGTTAAAAAATAAGTGTGTTAATAACTCTTTGTTAAGCCTTATCCTATGTACCTGTTAGATATGCCATGCTTATAGGCACGTAGTACAGTCTATGTCCTTGTACTTCAACCAAGACATCTGTGCTGGACGTGCTCACAGGCATGTCCCAGCTCTCCATTGCTTTTACCTGTTTAGAAAAGTTTTAAGTTGTTAGCCAACTGGGTTTTAGTTTAGATTGTGAGATCTGGCTCCAGCCAACAGAGATCAGACACAGCAGTAAGGACGACCCCAAATGACTAAGGAATAAATTTGTCTCTTTTCCTTTGTTCATTGTTCTCTCATGACAAAGTGGCTAGTGAGGGTACCCTTTCTGCAGTCCAGGAAGTAAAAATTGCGTTGCTGAGAGATCCTTTGTCTCGGTGCTGATTTCTCTTTGGGGCACCGAGCATCTATTTCCAACAACCGGTCTCAGACAGTGCCTCTGACCATCTCCGACTTCTCTGGAACTGCTGAGTCAGTTCTCCGGAGTTGGCATCCCTGGGGTGGCCTTGGCCAGTGATCAAGGGCTGGAGTGAAAACCCAGCTCCCTTGCCCCCAGTCAGGACAATCAGGAAGCATGATCTTGCCCCAGAGCTCCCCATGCAGGATCAGACTGACAGCACCCTCGAGTGGACTGAAATTGTCTGGAGTCCTCCCTCCACCACACTCCTCCCACCCCGCACCAGCTTGGCTTCTTCCCCTTCTCTATCCTTCATCCACTCCTTACAGATTTCTCCTGGGAAACCCTCCTTCATCAATCATGTGCATCCTCATCTCAGGTCTGTTTCTGAGGGCCCTGCCCTGAGACAAGCAAGGCCCCACAGGGCTGAGACCATACACAGGTTAGGCCAAGGGGATCAGCTGTTTCTTGAGAGCCTGTTGTGTGCGTCGCACTTCGTATGCCTCATCTCACTTCATCCTCAAAATGGCATTGCTCAATGGGACACATTAGTATTCCCATTTTACAGATAAGGAAACTGAAGCTTAGAACAGCCATGTGACTCACTGCTGAAGGCCATTGGTAGCTCTGTGGTGGCAGAGGATTTGGATCCAGGACTGTGGGACTCTGCAGCCTGTGCCTTCTAACCCCACCCTGGGATGCAGGATGGGCAGGAGCAGTATCCAGACTCCCGGAGCAGGAGGCCAGACAGTGCAAGGGCAGAGCAAGAGTCATTATGGAGAAACTGTGGGAAGAGCAACACAGAAAGAGCTCATAGTGCACCCGAGATGGAGAGGCAGACCTGAGCCAACACACAAGGCCAGGAATGGGCTGGGCTGAGCCGGCTGAGGCCACAAGAACGGAGAAGCACCAGATGCTTCCGCTCCGCAGCCCAACACCAACAACCCCCCACCCCGGGGCACACAACAGGGAAGCTCAGCAGGTGACAGCTCACATCTCACCTTCCCATGCAGGGACTTTGGTCTCCCCCATGCCGCTCTCCTGGTGCCGGCCACCCTCATCTTGCACTAGAAGGCTCTGAGAAAGGCTCTGGCCTTCAGGGAGAGAGGGACAGGCAGGACAGTGGGGGTCAGAAAGGGGAAAGAAAAGACAGGAGTGGCCAGGCCCGTCGCAGAGGAACCTGCACCAAAGTGAGGGACAGGGTTTGCAGCTACGCAGCAGGCGTGGGCTGCTGTGTGCCTGTGGGCAGGGACGGGAAGACACGGGGAAAGCTGAAGAATCACTGTCCTTTAGCGATGGCACGTGATGCCCACACTGCAGCCACAGACGGAAGTGACTGGGACCTTCAGTTTCAAGGCCTTCTGCAGGGTCACCAGCCCCCAGCATCCCTTGCTGAAGGAAACAGTTGGGATGGAAGAGAGCCCTGGAACAATGACAGGGATAAGAAAGCTGAGAACTCTAGGCTGGAAACAAGGGAGGGAAGGCCAGGTGCCAAGGGGGAGAGGACCCTGGGGACGGCTTGCCCGGTCCTGTCCTCCTTTCCTGGGGTCCCCAGATAGGACAACTCGATATCCCTTAAATGAAGAGTCCCAGCACCCTGACATACCCATAACCTCCAACTCTGCCCTCATCCAGGACAAAACGCCTTCCCTTGAAGCCAAATACCAATTCTATTCCCTAGTCCTGACTCCTCTCCTAAATCCAGCTGGAAGCCTCATCTGACCCCTGACCGGAATCTGGCCTTACCCAAAAACCCACTCTGACTGGCCTCAAACCAAATCATACACCTTACCTGCCCCTACCCCTACTTTTAATGTCTCCCCCACCGCGAGCTGGGTCCTGACTCCAGTCCACACTTAAAGTAGCATATATGTGTCCAGGGCTATGGCTTCATCAGGACCTGGTGGCCATCAGCCTCTGCCTGCCCCGCCACAAGGGCCGCAGGGGACCCCTTAGAGCAGCCGGGGCTCTGAATGGTTCTGGCTGTCCCTGCACGGGTGATGGATGAGCTCTGGTGTTATCAGCACCACAGGAGGGAGTCGCCAATTTCCCTGCCTGTCACTTCACCATAATTTCTAAAGCACAAGAGGCTGATTCCATCT
The DNA here is from genome assembly GCF_030222135.1 of Aotus nancymaae. Classification (NCBI taxonomy): domain Eukaryota; kingdom Metazoa; phylum Chordata; class Mammalia; order Primates; family Aotidae; genus Aotus; species Aotus nancymaae. The sequence continues at coordinate 51,541,001 of NW_026988473.1, read as the reverse complement.
CTTGACACCATTTGACTCTGTTCTCTGCCCTGGCGGGCTTCCTCGGGGCAGGCCCCAGAAGGGCTGCTGGGTGTGGGAGCGTCGTCCAGAGGCTGACAGGCATACTTCAGGACTTATATGTTCTGCTACTGTCCTAAAAGACGGATGCCAGGGCCAGGCCCGGTGGCCCACACCTGTAATCCTAGCACTTCGGGAGGCTGAGACAGGTGGATCACCTGAGGTCAGGAGTTTGAGACTAGCCTGATCAACATGGAGAAACCACATCTCTACTAAAAATACAAAATTAGCTGAATATGATGGCGCACACCTGTGATCCCAGCTACTCAGGAGGCTGAGGCGGGAGAATTGCTTGAACCCAGGAGGTGAAGGTTGCAGTGAACCGAGATCGCACCACTGCACTCCAGCCTGGGCAACAGAGTGAGACTCCATCTCAAAAAAAAAAGACAGATGCCACACCTCGGCCTCATCATTCTTGGCTCATCTGAGACTTGGATACCACCATGAGCTCCTCCATCACCTTGGAGCTTAAGGAGGAAGGTGAGGCACATACCATGAGGGGTCCTCACCCAGGGGTCATGACTTCAGCCTCTCTGGAAAATGACAGAAATCCTAAAATCCTCAGAGGTGCTCAGGGATGGAGGACTGAGACCTTCCTAAATGGGCAGGAGGGTACCAGCAGGGCCTGATGTGGCCTCCGTCCCATCATCTTCCCCATTGCAACTGTCCCAACAAATGAGCACAAGCTGTCTCTACTGCCATCAAAGCATCCCCTGGGCAGTGGGCAAAGCTGGCAGGTGGTGGCTACATGGCCCATTTTAGAGCTCGGTACTGCTTTCGGGGTAAAGGGGTTTAGAAATAAGCTAGCAGGTACCAGGGAGGTGGGATGCTGTGGCCAGAGCCTAGCAGGATGACCCCCAGGTAACTGAAAAGATTGACAGCACAGCACGCCTGGAAGACTGATGCTGCCATGGACAGAGCTCTAGGGTTTCGGCCCAGAACTCAGAGGCGGAACCTGCCTAGAGGAGAGCATTTCCCAGGCCTGTGGTATTATTGTCTGGGGGTGGCAGCCCAAGGGGCACAGTGAGTGTTAGAGCCTCCTCACCCCCAATGTCCACAGCCTCAGAACATGCCCTCCTAGGGGCCAGCACCTGGGGAGACCAGGTGATCTAGGGTGGCATAATGGAGAGGGCAGCAGGGGTGTCAATCAGGATATTTTAGTCCAATATCAGAAAAAACTTCCAACCATCACAGCATCCAATGAAAAAGAAATTCTAAAAAGAAGACATCACATCAAGTCTCTGATTGTTTGTGGGCTTTGACGATTGCCTGTAAAACTGCCTCGGTAATTAAGTAGAATGACTCCATTTTGCCACATAAGTGTAGTTATGGCTCCTGGGTGGCTGCAATTAATATAAAAGCAGATTAAGGAAGCCATTATCAAGGCATAATGAGTTTTTAAATATTAATTAATATGTTAATAACCATTCTAGGTTAAGGGTGAGGTTTTGGTGCTGCTAGATTATTTCTGACAGAGACCCAGGGATGCCTGCATCCTGCCCCCCACATCACCACCCTTCCAGTGGGGTTCCAGAGGGAGCAACAGCAGAACGGAAATCAGAACCCAGCCTCATGAGCATCTGTGCTGCGTGAGCACCCGTGACCCCAGTGCTCAGTGCTCCTAGCAGACGGGAACATGATGCAGCGGCTCAAGGTCCTCAGCAGGCCCTTTCACGCCCCAGATCTACCTGTGGCATCAGCGCATCCAGGTGGGCCTGGAGGAAAGAGAGAAACCCCATGAGAGCTTCTGAGCCCACGTCTCCTCCCAGGCCATGGAAGCAGAAGGGATGAGAGGAGAGGAGCAGAGGAGGGATGACCTCAGGACCCAGGGCTCACGCCATGCCCGGGTCAGCAAGATGCCACGAACCTGAGTTGGTGCCAGCCAAGGCTGTGAGCACACCAGTCTATAGCTTGGGTTCTGAGTAGCAGCTTAGCAAAGCCCTCCTTTGAAGGAAGCTGGGAGAACAGTGGTCAAAGGACGCTGTGGCACAGGAAGGGGGAGAGAAGCATGTCCTTCTCTAGTCACCCGGTTTTGTCTCTCTCGACTTTCTGATCTGTCTCGCAAGGGCATAGCTGCCTCCCTTGGTGGACAATCAGCAGCCCATTCACACAGCTCCATTTCTACTTCCTCTGATACCCACTAGAGCAGCTGCAGCCCCCAAGGCCACTGAAACTGGTTAGAACAGGACATTACAAGGCCACCTACACATTTAAGCCAAAAAATCTATCAGCACCCCCTCCTCCTCTTTCCCCATCTTAAGAGCCAGTCCATGTCCAAAATTCTCCCTTCCCTCTTGTTTTTCGGCTGTCTCAAATAGAAGGGGTCTTCCTCAGAGGAGGCCTGGGCGAGTGTGGGGTGCCTTTTTACCCTTGCAGCCTGGATGGAATTCTTCTGGAGTCGTTTTTCAAGGTTGTTTTGTGCTAACTCACTCTCTCATCTGTGCCATTCTTCCTAAAACTGCAAATAAAACATCAGCCACAGCCTAAAATCCAGGCCATTTGGAACCAAATGTGACCACTATTGCAGTGGCATTCCCCGCGTGCGACGAAGGTCTGAAATTGCTATTGGCAGCCATGGGCCACAGCCAGGTGGTTAGAGCCTGGGGACAAGGGTTGAGTTTCAGTGCCACCTCTGGCCCTGTGTGACATTCATCAAATCAGTTTCCCCTTCTGCAGACTGGGCATGATTGTCCTGCCCTGCTTGCTTCGCAGAGCCACGGAGATAAACCGAGAGGAAGGACTTTGCAAACTGTAAGGTGAGCCGCCAAAATGAGGACGCTGTGCCACCACATCTCCTCCTCCCCTCCTTGCCCTTTCTCCACGTGAAACAGCTCCAGGAACGAGGTGGCATCAGTTAGGAGAAACCCCCGCCAGGCCCAGCCAGAACTGCCTCCCAGAATCCTCCTAGCCTGCCCCACCTACGCTCTCACCCTCATCTCCCTTCCTTATTCCTCCTCATCCTGTTTCCCCAGATCAAATATCCTAAGGTACAGACCTAAGGGCATCCAGGTGTCCTAGTCTGAAGGCAGGTGCTCATACTCAGAGCTAGAAGCCTAATTCTTAGCAGATCAACACTCCAGAGCACATATCTGCAAAACCTCACACAGACACGCATCCCTCAGTCACCCCACATCATGCTCAGCCCCACCCAGCACAGGCAGAGGTCTAGGAAGCAACTGGGGATGTGGCCTGAACATCCTCTCCCAGAAACCTACCCAGAAACCATCCAGGTATACTTCCGCCCAGGGGCATGCTGTTGAACACAGAGCTTCCACCTTCTGTTCAGATGGTTTCAAACTTGCAGGGACAAAGGGCTGAGCTCCCTGAGGAACAGCAACTGGGGCTGGGGAAGCCAGAGGAGTGCTGCAAGACTCGCAGGCAAGCCCACATCAATTAGGCTCTGATTAGAGGAGGGGCCAGGTGGGTTGCTGGCTGGGCGCCGGCCCCTCCGTGACTGAAGCCGAGCTTCGGTAATTGGAAGCCCAGCCTGGTAGCGCTGGGCACAGACTTCACGCCGAGAGAGGAGCCAGCCAGGCGCAGCCTGAATGCTTCTGTTTCTGATCTCTTCTTGCAGAAAAAAGAGCAAAGCTGCTGGAGCTGCCCGGCCTCCAGCCTCCAGGAGGAGAAGAACGGTGGGTTCAAGCAGCGGCTGTTGCCTGCTAATTGCAGCTTCTGAGGCTTGAACGAGGGCTGCAGAGGCAGGTGTGAGGGTGGGGCTCTTCCCACCAACTTTCCCACAGAGATCCTTCCCACACTGCCCTCACCAGGTAGTTAGTACTCTGAGGCCTGGAGGGTGCCGGAGAAGATTCTCAAAGGTTTTGGCCTCAAAGTTCTACTCCAAGCTGGGCAGGCCACATGCATTGAGTATGGGGTGACTGAACCGCAGAGGTGAATATGGCGCATGTGACTGTTGTGCATGGAATGTGGCTGGTGTGACTGAGGAATCAAATTTGTCATTTTATGTATTTCAATAGCCACGTGGGGTTAGCGGCTACAGAACTGGATGCTCTAGGCGGAAGTGAGGACATGCTGCCCAGATTCCCTGCTGGCTGGCACACCTGTTACCCAGCTGGGTGAGACCTGGAGGAATGACCTGGCTGTCCTCTGACCCTGTCCTCTCCCTCTACAAAAGCAGGGCACACCTTCCTCTCCGTGTCCAGACTGAGCAGCAGCCCCTGGGCCCGGCCTTCCAGGTGCAGTCAGGGATTGCGGCCAGCAGCACAGCCTCTGGGGCCAGGCGGACTGGCTTTCAAATCCTGCTCTGCCACTTACCAACAGGCCACTAAACTTTTCTCAACCTCCACTTCCTCATCTGTAAAATGAGGATAACAAACATCCACTCAGGGTTACTGTGAGGGTTGAACGAATGAGTACACGAGGCCCTTAGACCAGTGCCCGGCACATAGGAAGCGCTTCATAAATGGTAGCTTTTGTTGCTGTTGCCATTATCGTCATCACCATCAGCAGCAGCAGCTGGCATGCAACAAACAGTGGCCGCAAGGAGGAGTGCTGGCAAGTCTATTCTGCGGGGGGACAGCAGACCTGACAAATGCCGTTTGAGTCAAGAGCTTTTCCTTGAGTAACAGAGAGTAAAGGCCAACAGGAAAGAAACCAAACACCCCATAACAGGTGTGTCGGGGTGGGGGTCTGGGGGCGGGGGATTACACTTTGCTAGCTGAGGAAGTATATCCTTTCAGAGCATGGATTCCAATCTTACAGTGGCTGAAAATTGGGTGGGACTTGTGGGAGGTGTGCAGGAATCTGTGCGTTAGTTACAGGCATGAAACTCACCCCAGTGGGAACAGAGACAGGGAAATCCACCCAGAGGCATCCACGCGCAGCTTTGACTGTGAGCCTGGAGCTCTTCCTGCCCACAGCTGTCCCGTGAGACCCGGATGGCATTGGGCCTTAAGGGAAGGGGCTGCGGAGGGGACAAGAAGGAGTGGGGGCCTCACACTCCTCCAAAATGACTGGCTGATAGGGGACCCTGCCCTGGGAGGGAGGACAGATGCCTCGTCAGTCATCCTTTCCTGCTGACAGTGGCGAGGTCTTCCTGGGAGAGGTGGGTGGGATGTCAGACAGGGAGATTTAAAGGAGACCCATGGTGGGGGCACAGGGGGACCTTAGGGCTGAGGGAGGCAGATTTGGAGCACGATGGCACCCAGAAGGAAGCAGTTCCTATAAAGGATCAAAGGCATCAGGGACATACCTGGGAGGCTCTGGAGAGCTCTAAACTTTCCCTCTGTCCATAGCAATTCCTGCTAGTCCCAGGAGGGGCATCTGAGGAGCCCAAAGACCCTCATCTCCGCTGGCGTTGGGAAATAGGGACACCAGCTGTCAGATAGCTGGACCGCGTGACTCATGACTCTGGGCAGTGGAGATTGTCTATGGAGGTCCAAGGCCCTTGGTGGGGCTGGGAGCACCCCCACATGACCCTTGATGCCAGGGAAGCACTCTGGAGCTGACTGCAACAGAGACAGAAGCCGGACTACAAGTCGGCCCTGAGCTGGAGGAGGCTGTCCCTGAAGTGGGGCGGGACCCACACAGCTGGATTGCATTAAACAAAGGTGGAGGCGCTGCCCCGTAGTTGTGCTGCCTGAGGTCCTCAGTGCCCAGGCCTCAGCTGTCTCCCTCCTTCCCAGCCAGCCCTCCTCTCTCCTCCCAGCAGGGCTGTCATCAGACTCATTGGCTCCCAAGTTCTGAAATGAACTCTGCTCCAAGTAATTACAGCTCTTCAAGTTTCCCGTCCTCTGTTTAAAGAATTCGTCCTCTAGCCCTCAATGCCCCATCAGCTCCCTAATTAGCAGTGCGCAGCGTGATTACACATTCTCCGCAGCTCACTGGGTCCGGCCCCCCTAATGAGTGTTTGTGGACAGCTGGGAGCCCGCCCGCCGGCCCGTGGAGCCAGGAGTCAGGGCCCAGGAGTGCAAGCTGTCAGCTCCGTGATGGGGCTGGAGCTGGTCGCAGCCCCGCAGGCCTCCAGGAGGAAAGGCCTTGAAATATAAATGAAGATGAATATTCATATTTGGTTCAATAAGTGCCAACTATTAATATACATGTCTGTCGGGAAGAGGAGGCAGTGCAGAGCCAATTGCGCCAGGCATAATTGGGCTCCTAATTCACAATTAGCCTTGAGCTCCGGGCCTCTGCACAGTCAGAACCTGGGCTCAGAACCTCGGGAGGGGCAGGAGCCTGCGGCAGGGAAGTCCCTGAACTCCCCAAGGGTCCTCCTGCCCTCAGACCCCTCCCCACTAGGAGAAGGCTGGGGAAGAAGAGGAGGCCCATAGTCCCCCTCCAGGAGTCCCGCAGGAATTGCAGTCTTCAGGTGCACCCCAGGGTCACCTTTGAGCCATGCAAACTGCTCCTGAAATCTGTGGGGGGCTGTACATGGGCGACCAGCTCAGAAGAGCTCATGCCCAGTGTGTCACCAGAGCCCCACATTAGGAAATGTCTGAAGAGGTATGAGAACGAAGCCAGAAAACTGCAGGTTCTCAGCCCACCTTGGCCACTCTCCACTCTGGAGTTTGTTTGGTTTAATGGGGCCTTGCCTGTATGGCCAGAGTCCCTCTGGCCCCCTCCCCATCCAGGCTCCTGGTGTCACTCAGCCTCTTTTCCTAGCTTGGGCTCAAGGCAGCCCTCTCTTGGTTCTCCAGACTCTGCCCACATGTCTTCCATTATGACAGCTGCCACTGGACCTTCTCCTGCACTTCCCCTGCAAATCACCAACTGCCCACAAGTGGCTGCGGAGCCAGGCTGAGCCCTGCCCTCTCCTGGGACAACAGGGAAGACCACACTGGAAGACGTCAGGGTTTGAGGACTGGGAGAGTCACAGCTTGGGGTGGGGGGGCATGTCTGAGCTCTGGAAGTGAGCTGGGACCCTGCCTTGCTCACACCTGAGGAAGCTGCATAGACTCCCTTTGAGCCAATAGTGCAGTCCTGCTTCCAATGCATTGGTGAGTGAAGGTGCTTTGCGCCCATGTGCTCAGCCCAGATCTGCTCCAGCCAAGGGCAGGGGCCGAGGTCTGCCCTCCGGCCAAGGTCTAACATGTCAGGATGGTAAATGAGCACTCAGGATGCTGGTCTGAGAGACTAGTCTTAAAGGCACTGCTACAGGGTGCCTGGAGGGTGAAGGGATGGTTGTTGAGGTCATCCAGGTACCCTTCCACCAGAGGAATGACCAGGAATGGCTGGGACAGTGAGAGGGGGCGGGCGCCGTGACAAACCAGACTGAAGGGGCTTCTACTGGCCAAATCTAGAGCAATCTGAACATCAAAATAAATAATGATAGTAGCAGTTTATAACCCATTTAAAGAAATAGGAAACCATGAATCCATACTGACATAAATGAATAAATTGAAAATTTAATGAGGAATGGGATATTTACAGTCTCGTAATACCTTCCCACATAGTTATTAATTACAAAGGGAAAAAGAATCTTACAGTGGAGAGCAGGCTGGCAGATACCACCTTCCTCATGTGACCAAAGTGAGCATCAGCAATGGGACAGCCAAAACCCTGCGCCTCCCGACAGGAAGTGCAGACAAGCCCACAGTCACATGCCTGCCCAACATGCACAGCCTGCTCTGAACCTTGAGAAATGTTAGACAAACCCAGACTGAGGGACAGCCTGCCCAATACCGACCTGTCATCTCAAAGGTGATAAGGTCAGGAAAGACCAGGCCCTGTCCCAGATTGAGGGAGATGGAGGAAACATGACATCTGAGCGAGATGCATGACCCAAAAAACCGAGTCCTTTTGCTCTAAAGGACATTGCTGGGGCGATTGGTGCATCTGGAGTGGGGCAAAGACTGACTTCGAGTTATGTGTCAGTGTTAATTTGCTGATGTGCTGTGTTGAAGGAGAAGGTGGGCCGGGTGCGGTGGCTCACGCCTGTAATCCCAGCACTTTGGGAGGCCAAGGCGGGTGGATCACGAGGTCAAGAGATGGAGACCATCTTGGTCAACATGGTGAAACTCAGTCTCTACTAAAAATACAAAAAATTAGCTGGGCACAGTGGTGCACACCTGTAATCCCAGCTACTCAGGAGGCTGAGGCAGGAGAATTGCCTGAACCCAGGAGGCAGATGTTGCGGTGAGCCGAGATCACACCTTTGCACACCAGCCTGGGTAACAAGAGCAAAACTCTGTCTCAAAAAATAAAAAAAAAAAAAGAAGGAGAAGGTGTGGAGGGAAATGCATGCTGAAGTGTTTTCTCGATGGGCCCAGGTCCGCATGCCCCTATGTTTTCAAATGGCTCAGGGAAAAAAGTCATGTGTACAGGATTTGCTACTTTTCTGTAAATTTGAGGTTATTTCAAAGTACATTTTTAAAGGGCAGGGAAAGGTGCTGGTCTGAGCTGAAGCCCAACGCTGAGGAAAACAGAAACCCAGACCCCATGTCTTTTTTTTTTTTTGAGACAGATTCTTGCTCTGTCTCCCAGGCTGGAGTGCAGTGGCGTGATCTTGGCTCACTGCAACCTCTGCCTCCCAGGTACATGCGATTCTCCCGCTTCAGCTTCCTGAGTACCTGGGACTACAGGTGCATGCCACCACGCCCAGCTAATTTTTGCATTTTTAGTAGAGATGGGGTTTCACCATGTTGATCAGGCTGGTCTCGAACTCCTAACCTCATGATCCACCCACCTCAGCTTCCCAAAGTGCTGGGATTACAGGTGTGAGCCACCATGCCCAGCCAACCCCAAGTCTTAATGGCACAATGCTGGGTGGTCTGGGCAAGATTTGCTGAGCAGAGACCCTCATGGGCCCCTGTGCCTCCTCAGTCACCTGCCTCCAGGTGGTGGGTGAGACAAGTGAGGATTTCTCTGGAGAGGCCATGTAGAGCTGCTCTTCTCCCCTCCCCTCCCCCAGGGCTGAGACAGTACTGCCCAGCAATCAGACAGAGGGGCTCTTGAGGGGATGTGGCCTGTGTCTCCTGAGTTTGGGGTAAAGGGCCTGACACCTTTCTGTGCAGCTGGCACAGGGGTGATCTAACAGAATTTGCATGGGCAAAGGGAAGCGTGCCCCTTAGCAGCAAGAAAGTCCACGGAGCTCCAGCTTTCTTGGAGGAAAAGGGCTTCTGGTGGGGCACAGTGACTTCCAGAGGTGACCCCAACAGAAAGAGCATGCAGACACCCAGGGTGGTTGTGAGGACAGTTAGCTGATGTTCGAGTGGCCTGGGCCAGGCTGGCTCAGCACAAGCCTTGGTCTCCAGGACTCACCCCTGCACAAGAGGACTGCTCCAGGACCTCAAACAGCCCCTGCCTCTTTGTTCCAGCCGGTTCCTGGCTGCTAAGATGAAGGTATCTGTAAAAGTCAACTCTTGCTGCGACATGATGGTGGCACAGCACCTCCAACTCCACAGTTTAGAGCAACATTGATTTGCCTGTTCCCAGATCTGCAGGTTGGCTGGGTGACTCCACTTCAGGATGCAGGTCAGCAAGGGCGGGCTGCAGGATCTTGTTGGGCTCAGGCCGGTTCCTCTGGCCAGCAGAAGGCACAGCTCCGAGGCCTGCACTTCCTCAACTCTAACCATCAGAGGAGCACGAGAGGCTGAGCAGAAACCCAGAAGGCCTAGTCCCAGGTCCACACTGTCACTTCCATTGTCCATTGTCCAATACAAGTCATGTCGTATATTAGTCTTTCATTGCTGCGTTACAAATTACCGTGAACTTGGTGGCTTAAAACAACGCCCATTTATGCGTCCACAGTCTGTAGGTCGGAAGTCCAGCATGGTGTGATGGGCTCTCTGCCCAGACAGAAATCAAGCTGTTGCATTCCCATCTGGGGCTGGGGCTCGTCTTCCAGGTTCATTCCTGCTATTGCGGCTGCAGGATTTTTCAATCCCCTCGGAGTACTGACGTCCCCTTTCCTGGTTGGCTGGCAGCCAGCGTTGCTCCCAGCTTCTGGAGGCTGCCTGCACTCCTTGTCATGTGGCCCCTCCATCATCAAACTAGCAATAGTGCAAAGAATCCTTCTCGTGCTTTGACTCTTTGGCTTCCTTTTGTGTTGCTAATCAGGGAGCATGCTCTGCTTTTAAGGGGCTCACCTGATTGGTTTAGATCCTTGTGGATAATCACTGTATCATCAGGTCAGCTGACTTGGGACTTTAATTATATCTGCAAAATCCCTCCACAGCAGTACCTAGATTAGTGTTTCACTGAATAACTAGGGATCAGGAATCTTGTAGTGAGGGGTCACCTTTACAATTCTGCTTACCACACATGGCCAAGCCAAACATCTATGGCTGGGAAAATGTACGCCTCCTCCAGAGAGGGGAGCGAAAGGTTCATGAATGATTGTCCCATCTAACAGTGTTCCTGGAAAGCCTGTTCATTCATCTATCCACCATCTAGCCCTGCACCTGGGCAGGGCTAGAAAGAAGGGGAGGGCTCCATGCTGTTCCCAGGAGGCTCTGCCACTGTCTTCTTCCCTAGATGGCCCTGGACAACCACCCAGGTCCCAGAGAGCCTCCTGAGCCTCCCTCCTGGCCCCCTGTCCTGCCTCACTTGGGTGGCTGTCCAGCCTGCACCTCGTCCCACAGCGAGCCGTTCCTGGGTAGCCACCAACCCATGGCTGACCAGACCCCTGCCTGCCCTCAGGTCTCCCAAGAGGCTGAGGCCCCGCCCTTCACCCCAGCCCCCACCTACCTGTCCGCTCGCCAGCATTTGCCCTCTCCACAGCCCCCGCCAATCCCTGACTGTCAATGTGCCAGGCTCCCCCCAACCTCCAGACCTTTCATGGCACTGTCCTCTCCTCCCCTCCGAGCTCCGGGGCTCTTCTCCCTATATCCAGGTTTTCCCAAGCCCTCAAGGGCTAGCTTGTCTCCTCTGCTTCTTCAGGAAGCCCTGCCAGATGCCCCTCTGGGCCCTGTCTTATCTCCGTGCTGGGGCTGGTGGAACGCCTCTGCAACGGTCAGGACAAGGTGGCAGGATCGCTGGCCCACTGCAGCACAGTGGCATGGAGGGGGTGCTTCATGGCAAGGAGTGGGCACCCACCCCACCACTGCTGGATCCCCTGCCCTCTATGTCATCGGGCCTATGCTCACGCGGGCCCATGCCCACCCTCTCACATGCCTGCTTAGCCACTCTGCTTCTTTCTCTCACGCTGAGACACCCCCCACCCCAGGATGGTGCAGTATCTCAGCTGCCTCATTGCCTCAGACGTGACATCAGTTTGGAACAAGTGTGTGCCTCCATGGGCCTCGGAGCTGGACTCAGTTTGACTAGAGAGGGTCAGCTAGCTTCCAGTCTCTGGCTTTGACTGCTCTCTGGGCAGCAGAGGCTCGGGGAGGGAGGGCAGGGGCCCAGCAACGGAGGGGCTTTGAGAACAAGGTCACATCTCGGCAACCGAAAGCCAGTCAAGCTCCTTCCATCAAGTTTTTAACTAGAAAAATAGTGTGCCCATTTCTCTGTAATACACCTCTGGGCTTTTTTATTATGACTTCATTTCCCCTTGTAATATTGGAACGTCTCTATAATTGTAAAAGTGTAATAGAATCTAATAGAATTTCATTTGGCGCCCGGAATGCTCCTTGCCATGGCCGCTCATTCGGAGTGAAATAATGATGTCTAATGCCCACACACAGCTCCCCGTGACCTTATTCAATCTTGGGGCTGATCGGGAAATATATTGATTCAATTATACACTGATGACAAATGAACTCAAAGAAAGAGGAAAAAAAGGTCAGCATATATTTGAAAATGTAAATCTTAGCAATGTCTTTGGGGTTCGCCCAAAAAAAAAAGCCATTTCAAAATGCCATTTGTGGCTAATAGTGTGGAGTTCCAGACTCCATTAGGGAGGCACGTCAGTGGCCGGGAAGGCATTAATGGGGTGTCGCTTTTCTAGAGCTGGGATCAGGCCCAAATCCTCCCTGAGCAGCTCCTGCCCTGCACGACCTCTCCCTGAAGCTGCCCCTTCCCCAGCAGCAGCCAGACCGGCCTTCCTTCACCCTTTTTCCATCCATCTGCCATCCCTTCTTCCTTCCTCCCTCCCTCCCTCCCTTTCTGCCTCTCTTCCTTCCTCTCCCTCTTTCCCTTCCTTCCTCACTTTCTTCCTCCCTCATTTCCCCTCTCCCTCCCTCCTTTCCTTCTTTCCTTCCTTCCTGAGAGAGATTGAAGAGACAAGGGTGACAGGGTCACCTGCTGACCATATCTGAAAGGAGGGAGCCCGAGGAGGGTTCTGGGCGAGCTTGGGCTCCAGGGTGGAGCAGGTGCTCCTTGGGCAGACCAGCGCAGCAGGTAACCACCAAGGTGGGAAAAGGTGAAGAGCAGCCAGCGCTCAGAAGCCAGACGTGGGCTGAGGAGTAGCCAGAGAGGAGGGCAACCAGGAGGGCCAGATTACTGGGGGCAGGTGAGGGAAGAGAGTGAAGAAGGGGAAAAGGCCAGCCACGTGGAATACTGTCAAATTCTCGAAGATGCAGCTGCACAAACCTCCAAGGCGTTCACAGAATTTCTCCACTTAGAAAATGATTTATTTAATAATATTTCACATATAGTCAAGTACACACATTTTCAGTATACAGCTGGATGATTTCTAAAATACATTTATACATGCCTGAAACCACCACACAAATTAAGATCTGGAATATATCCCACCACACCCCAATGGACTTCCTCATGACCCAGCTAGTGCCCCACCTCCCCTAGTAACCACTCTTCTGGCTTCTACCCCCATAGATTAGTCTTGCCTGCTTTTGAACTTCATGTGGCTGGAATCATAAAGTATGTACTTGTTTTTTGCATCTGGCTTCTTCTCAGCGTTGTCTCTGTGAAAGTCATCTGTGCAGCTGCATGTACCAGCAGCCCTCGCTTTGCACAGCGGTGCGTGCGGGACACAAAAACAACTGTGTGAGTTGAAATCACACAGGGAGGTCCTGATCAGTGGGGGGAAAGTATGATTGTTCCATGACCTGTAGAAGCTTTTTTTTTTTTTTGTCAAAACATTAAAAACTCTCTTACTGTTAGTTATAAATATAGTTGGGAAATTTAAAAAATCAGTTTTAATTCAATGCAATTTTAGACATCAGAAACATTAAGAATTAAAGTGCTTTACTTCTTTGTAAAAAACTTAGGAAGAGCAGATTGAACAGTGCTGGTCACGTCACGTACAACACGGGCAGCACGTTTTCTATGCATTGGCCAATTGTCAGACTGTTCTAAGTGTGGATCTGCTTCCAACATTTCCTCCTTTGTGTGTTCAATGTTGTGAAATATCTCTGGAAGGTCCTTTGGTGTGAAGCGTTTTTGAGAGCATCACTTTCTCTGGGGCATGTTCATCCATTTCATTACAACCTCGTTCCTTATGTTCATACGTTTGTCTTTACTAAGCTCCTCTGCTGCACATCTGGAGCCAAATGCTGTCGACACTGGTGGACATTCCCGGTCAGCTATTTCTTCTATAACTCAGTTTACATTTGAGTCGAATTTTACTTCTAGCATTATCATTTTCATTTCTTTGTTACAACTTCCTCTTTGTTAACTAATTCCTTCTTTGAATTAGAGATTTTTCTAAAGTGTCATGTGGGTTTCTAAATTGAAGACAAAGCGGCAACACAGCTGCACACTTTGCTGTCTGTGTGTGAACCGCCTGGCAGATGCCCAGTGTCTAATCAACGGCCTTAGAAAGAGTGACATGACTGGTCATTGATCATGATACGTATCTGCTACTGATGCAAACTGAAGAGCCAGCAGGGAAGTTTACCCTTAGGCCACTACTCACGGTTTAAAATATGCCAATAAAATGGTGACTGAAATTTGAACGGCCTTGCTGAGAGACTGAAATTGCTTACTTAAACCATGGTAACTGGAATTTGTGCATATCGGAATCCCATAAAGTGAAGACTGTCCACGTAAGTAGTTTGTTCTTTGTCACTGCTGTGTACTACTTCATTGTGTGAATGTGCCACAATTTCTTTATCCCTTCTTCCGTTAATGGACACTGGGGTTGTTCCAGTTTTGCTCTCTTATGAATATAGCTGCTATGAATATTCATGCACCTGTCAACCTATGCACTCATTTCTGTTGGTTAAAGATTTCTCTACTTGGGTTCACCAATTATTTCCTGTGACCCCCCAAGCAAATCCCTATGCTCACAAAGTGGGGGGCCTCTGAGCCATATCTACGAAGAGGGAGGTGTCACAGTGTCATGACTGCACTGAGATGGGAGGAAGGGCCAGCAGGGATCAGCTGGTTAGTCCTTTCTCCTCCTCCAGATCCATTTTATGGATAGCAGGAAAGACTCTAGACCCAGGGGGACCTGCCTGAAGTCACAGAGAGAGTGAGACCTCTGGGGCCCTCAGCTGCCCTCACAGGCCTGACCGCCCTGCCTTCAGGTGCAGCTGCTCCCCGGCTGTGGGGCTGGAGGTGCCTTATTCTGGGGCTGCTGGAGTTCTCCCTCTTTCTCTTCAAGAGCAAATTCCTCTACCCTCACCCTCATGAGGGGGCCAGGAGGCTGATGGGGACTTTCCGTCCCCCGGACACCCCAGAAGCTTTCAGCAAAACTCAGCTCAGCCCTGCTGCCCCATTTAATTCTCATAATTAGCTGACAGCTCATTAGCAGCTCATTATAAGCCCTGGAAATGCAGTGACAGTAACAAATTCAGTGCAGCCAGCCAGTCTGGGGGTGTCCCCAGGGGCCTGACCCAGGTTGGGCTTCCAGGGGGGTGCTGGAATGAATTCAGCCTCTGTGCCCATGTCTGAATCCACGGAGTCTGAATCCTATTCCTTGGATCCCATTTAATGTTACCATCCCTCCACCCCTCCACCTCCACCTACCCACTGCCACTTTCCAGCCCAGCTCCTGGCCGCAGGGCCTTCAGCTACCTTCCCCATGCTTCTCTCCAGAGAGGACAGATGGGAGGAAGTAGCCTGCCTCCCACCCAGGAAGGGGGTCTGAAGCCTCTAGGGGGCCCCAGAGAACACAGACTCTCTGCCCAGCACTGGGCACCTGGCCAAGCCCCCAAGGCCCATGTGCCCACCTTCTACCTCGCAGAGTCCCGGAACCCGGGCTCCAGCACCCCTCTCCATTTGTCCTTCCAGCTCTGGTCTCAGCTTTTCTCCTGTCTGTCTGTCTGTCTGTCTCAGTCTATTTCCATTTATTTAACATCCATTAGGCACCTACTACTTGCCTGTTCTGGGCTAAGTCTGAAGGAGCTGCAGAGATCAGTTAGACAAAGTCCATACAGGAAGACTTTCTCACGGCACAGTGGGGAAGGAGAGGGGAAGGCAGACCACTACAGCCTCGTGGGATAAGGGCTGGCATGGAGAAGAAGCTGCTGAAGCATCAGAAAGGGATCCAGCTAAGCAGGGAGTGGGGCCTGTCAGGGGAGGCTTCCTGGAGAAGGCGGCCTCTTGGAGGAGGAGCAGGAGTTTGCTTGTCTGTCAATCTGTCCCAGGCCAGCCTCTGCACCTTCATCCTCTTTGCAGCCCAGGCCTTCTCCTTCCTATAGCCAAGCCCTTCCGCTTTGTGGTCTCAGTCCCACTGAAGGCCCCAGGACACAGGACAGAGACTGTGAACAGGGCCAGCCCCACAGGAGATGGTTAGAGCCTGGGGGGAAATGAGGGACAGAGGGACTTCTACAGAAGGAGTGGGAGAGGACAGAGGGAGTCAGGGGAGGCTTGCATGTGAGGGGCTAAGTCCTGAGTGCCCAGGTGGCCCCAGCCTGTAGCAGGCCAGGTGACCTCAGGCAAGCGGCTTATCTCCCCTGGGTTCCATTTCCCCTCTGTGCTCTGCGAGGAATCCTGCGAGGTGGGGCCTGACCATAGTCTATGTGCAGGAACAGGGGCTTCCGGCGTGGCCACTGGAGATCGAGGCTCTGCAGGGGAGGCCTAGACCCCAGTCCTGAGCTCCCAGTTCCACCTCGGGGTGGCCATACATCTGCCACAGGGATCGATGAGAAGTCATTATCATTGCCACATGTTAATGACACCAATTAATTCCCCATCTGTGAGTCCAATGCAGCCTTCAGCGCTGAAGGTTAAAGGGAGGGGACTGGCTCGGGTGAGTTTTCCCCAGGGATGGCACCTACAGGCCGGTTTGTGTGGCTTGTGAAAGTCTGAGGCCTTGCATTTGGAACTGTACAGTGTGTGTGTGAGAGGACGTGTGTGTGTATATATATTTGTTATTCTTGTGTTGCCTTGTGTATAAAGAATACGTCCATCCTTTACTAGTGCATGCCATGTGTGTACACAGGTGTGCGTTCTGTGTATGTCTGCACTGTGTGTATACAAAGAGTTTATGTGTACAAAGCATACGTTCTGTATATATGCGTGAACAAGGTACCAAATGTGTACAAAGTGTGTGTATCTAAGTTATGTTCTACATTATGTTTGTAGACAATGGAGGGCTTACATCTGTGCACACTGTGCATGCCAAGGTTATATGTGTGAGTCCCACGTCTGCAAACGCTGAGGACACTAAGTATTCGCACCTCCTGTATCCATGCAGCTTGTGGGAATGTGGGTGTACATTGTGTATATACATGCATAATTGTACCAATTGTACAAGCCTATGCTGTCGTGTGTTCACATCATTGTACATTCATGTTCTGACCATGACGTATGGGGGACCAGAGGCTCCTCTCTGCTTCTTCAGGGACTGAGGTTCTGCCCCTGAGCCCAGGACTCTAAGGGTAGATCTTCTTGCACTGTGACACGGGCCTGATGCTGCCTGAACTTCAGCTGGGTCTTGAAGAATGAGTAGGAGTTCAACAAGTAAATGGAGTTGCAGAGGAGGGAAAGCGCTTCCAGGCTAAAGATGCTATTCAAACACAGTGATTGTTCTAAGTGTGCTACACACACTCATATAACCTTCACAGCAACCCTACGAAGTAGGCACTATTACCATTCCTATTTTACAGATGAGGAAAATGAGTCATAGAGAGTTTGGTAGCTTGCCCAAAGGCACATCGCTTGAAAATGGTACAGTCAGGATTTGAATATACGCCCACAGTCACACATTCTCATACACACTATGATATGCACAATGAACATGCAGACAAGACAGTGGACACACTCAACATCACACACACACAGACACACAGGTACACACACGTGCACACGCCACACCCAGGCTGTCTCCAGGTGTTCCCATCTGTCCAGAGTGACGGGCCCGAGCTCTAGCTCAGCCCTAGCTTTCTTGGGGTGGTGGAGCAGGAGGGAAGGGCAGTGAGCATGAGATGAAGGGGACTGAGGGATATAACTAAGGGTGGTCTCTATCCTCTAATCCTATCCCTGCAACCAAGCAGCAGAGGGTGGGATCCTCCCTACCCACAACACCCAAAGAAGTGGGCCCACTTTGGAAACCTCAGGGAAGTCTCACTTCCTCCATCAGCTACAGAGGAAGGATGCGGTCCACCCTGTCCCTGCGTGGCTATGGAAAGGACTCCCTGGGAAATGGGAGACCCCAATCCCCACCCAGGCCTCCTGTGTCCCGAGTTTCCTCAAGGGCCAGCAGTTACGGAGCTTCAAAAGCAAGAAACCTGAAAGCTGCTGCCTGTCCCATGCACAACGCTGCCTCTCGCCCAAGGAGGCTCCCTGAGGGCCAGGTTGTCCTTGGCCCATGCCCTCAAGGTCAAGCGTGCCCTGGCTGCCCCCTCACCGTCAGCAGGTCCAGGATAGGCAGCCTGCCTGGCCCACCAGTGCCAGAACGCCTGGCCCGTTGCCTCTCCCCTGGGCTCCATCTCTTCTTAATTAACAGAAAGTCATTGTGAATACTAAAGAAGAAATTAGCACATGTCAGTCATTTCCGGGTGTTTATGGATTTCTGGATCCATCTCTAATTAACCCATCCAGTTCTGAAGTCCTGCCCGAGTGGCAGGTTCTTGCCTCCCCTTGGATGGGAGCCTGGCCCCTGCCCTCAAGAAGCCCCAGTCTGGTCAGCCTTGTTTCCCTGCTTCAAAGCCGCTTCCCATTCATCTCAGGATCCAAAATAACTTACTGCATTCCCCCGGGGAGCGCCCCAACCACCCTAAGATATTGGGTGGTCAGATCAAGACATGAAATATACATGCCCTTTCACCTTCAACTCCACATCTGGGAATTTATGGAAAGGAGCTGATCACACAAATGAGTGGTGTACAGAGGCAGCCCCATCACAGAGCTGTCACCACTGCAGAAGCTGTCAGCATCTGTGTCCGTCTGTATGGAACGCCTGTTAGGGGACAGACAGAGCTACTGGGCAGCCATGGAAGAGCCTTGATATACATCTCTGTTCACTGCCATGGGGGCATGTCCTTTATGCACTGTGCTACTAAAGTGTATTTATGATACAACATCTACATAAAATCATACTCATTGAGAGAGAGAAAGAAGGCTCAAGACAGGAAAATATGAACAATTAGAATCTCTGGGTTGTGAAGTCAGGTTTTTTTTTTACTTCTATTTTTACATTTTTCTGTGGTGTTTGAGTTTTTACAGTGTGTGTGTGGGGGTATGTGTGTATTTATAATCAGAAAATCCAGCCAAGGTGTGCTACATGATGGCCAGGGAAGCACCAGGGAGCCCCAGGGGCAGCGGGACGGGCTGATGGGATCTTCAGACCTAAGGGTGAGGACAGAGGGAGCTTCCAGAGAGTAAGGAGGCTGAGGGTCCTGCCTGATGAAACTGCTTTGTCATTTGTGTGGAGAGCTTCCTTGCAGGTGTGGGGAGCGGGGCCTGAGGAGGGAGGGTGGGGCAGCACCTGGCCTCAGTTCTCCCACCTCCTCTCCTCCTCCGCCTCCGCAGCCAGTGCGAGGGTGCAGCCAGCCTGAGTGGGGAAGGAAAGCCCTGATGCCAGAGCTTAGCAGGCCTGGGCTCATGCCGGAGCTTAGCACACCTGGGCTCTCTTCCTGCTGACCCCATTCTGAACTCTCACCCCAGGACCTGGGTGGCTGTAGATGCCCTCCACACAGCTAAGGGTTGGGGCTGAGGGCTGGGCTTTGAGGTTTGAGATGCTGGGGCTTTAGCCAAAGCGGCCAGCCCGAGGAACACTGTGGCCAAGCTGCACACCAAAGGCTCAGTCAGTGTGTGTTTCTGAGTGAGGATTCAGAGCCTTGGATGGGGGATCCCAGAGAGAGGCAGTTGTCTGCTCTGAGTTTCTGTCTCAGGCCCTTCTGTGTTAAGAACAGCTCCTTCTGGTGCTCCAGCTATACCAACAAAAGCAGGAAGAGACCCCATCTGAGGGGCCACCTGTCCTCCAGAGGGCCAGGGCTGGCTTGGAGCTGCTTTGGGAGGATTGGGGTAGAGCTAAGGGGAAGCAGAAAAAAAAGGTTGATTCAAGCCCACGCCTCAAAAGATGAGGCCTTTAAAAAAAGAAAGAAAAATACAGAAATGGTGTTTCCTTCTGTCACCCAGGCTGGAATGCAGTGGCACAATCATAGCTCACGGCAGCCTCCAACTCCTAGGCTCAAGTAATCCTCCCACTTCAGCCTCCTAAGTACCTGGGACTACAGGACCATGCCATCATGCCCAGTTAATTTTTTAATTTTTTGAAGAGATAGGGTCTCACTGTGTTGCCCAGGCTGGTCTCAAACTCCTGGCCTCAAGTGATCATCTTGCCTTGGCATCCCAAAATGCTAAAGTTATGGGCATGATCCACCCCGATAGGCCCAAAAGCTGAGATTTTCTACAATTCCCTGGTGCTTTCTCCGCTTAGGGCTGTCAGGGAGAAGCAGAGGGCAGCATTGGGCCCCAAAACACGACATTCCCAAGGCCACAGGTGTGGGGAATCCCCAGACCTCCAACAGGGGATCTCAGTGGGGCAAATGTTACATCCTGAATTTAGGGTCAAAACATCAACTGAAATTGCAGCTGGAGGAGACCAGGTAGCTCCTGTGAGAAACAGGGGCTGGGAAGGCCCCGGGCAAGAGTGTCGTGCCCTCAGGCACCCAAGGCAGTGCCAGCCTAGGCTGTTTTGTCAGGAGCACCACACCCAGCACGAGAAGTGGTTGGGAGTTTGATTCCCAGTCTCATGTCAAGAGCCATGTTTTAAGAGGGACTCTGACAAACTGGTGGTCCAGAGGGGGATGAACAGGATAGTGATGAGTTTGGAGATCATGAAGCAAGACTAGGGCTGGAGAGAGCCGTGGAAGGAGCAGGGCTGTCTGTCCTGAAATGAAGCCAGGGAGCATGGCTGATGTCTGTACCTGCAGGGCTATTGGGGGCCGAGGAAGCACAAGTGCTCAGTGGGGGCCTGGGGCAGAGGAGGAACCATGAGGGAGTGGAGTGGGTTAAATAGTGTCCCTCTGCAAATTCGTGTGCATTCAGAGCCTCGGAAAACGACCTTTGGTAAAAATGGTCTTTGCAAGACATAACTAGTCAAGGATCTCAAGACAAAATCATCATAGATTTAGGGTGGGCCCTAAATCCAATGACTGGTGTCCTCAGAGGAGGACAGGAGGGGCCATGCAGAGAGACAGCAAGGAAGGCTGTGTGAAGACGAGGCGGAGACTGGAGGGATGCTGCCACGAGCCAAGGAATGCCAGGAGCTGCAAGAGGCAAGGGCGGATCCTGCCCTAGAAGAGTCAGAGAAAGATGGCTCTGAAAATACCTCGATTTGGACTTCTGGCCTCCGGGACGATGAGGAAACGCATTTCGTTGTTTTAAGCCACAGAATTTGTGGTAATTTGTTACACAGCCTTAGGAAACTGATACAAGGAGAAAGCACGGGAAGAAGGGTTCAGACGAGCAGGAAGACTTCTTTTCCTTCCTTTTTCTCTTTCTCTCTCTTTTCCTTTTTTCTTTCCTTTTCTCTTTTCTCTTTCTTTTTCTTTCCCCTTTCTTCCTTCCATATATCTCCCTCCCTCCGTTCTTCCCTCCCTTTCTCCTTCTTTTTCTTTTTCCTTTTTTTTTATTTTGAAGACTGGGTCTCACTCTGTCTGAGGCTGGAGTGCAGTGGCACAATCATAGCTCACTCTAGCCTCGACCTCTCAGGCTCAAGCAATCCTCCTGCCTCAGCCTCCTGAGTTGGCTGGGACTAGCTAATATTTTGACTTTTTGTAGAGATGGGGGTCTCACTTTGTTGCTCAGGATGATCCTAACTCCTAGGCTCAAGGGATCCTCCCACTTTAGCCTCCCACAGTGCTGGGATTACAGGTATGGGCCACCATGCCCAGCCAAGAAGTCTTTTCTAGTAGCTGGAATCACACCATTCCAGGGCAGACTGCCCTATAAGCCATGATCTTGGTGTTGCTGCAAGGGTCTGGCCAAGTTCTATCAACACCAGCTGGGCCCTTGTAAGGCCTTGTGAGGTCTCACTCTGCAAAGCAGGGCGCTTTGGGTGACCTATGGGGGCCTTACACCAAGATCCCATGTTTCTAAGTGGTTGGCCCAGGCCTGGAGAAGGAGCGGGTGGGAGAGGGGGTAGGAGAAACTGCTCAAATTTGAAAGCCTCACCCCACCTGGGGTCCAACATGAACACCAGACACCCAGTCTTTCAGGAAAACTCTCACCACCTCGGCTTCCCAGCTAGAAACCAGTGGAAAGCAGACACTCATGAGCGAGACGTGGGGACAGTGAACATTTGGATTTGAGACCAGTCCTTCATGCATCCCACTGCACAGGCCGGTTGAAGGGCAGCTGGTCCTGTGTTCACAGCCACATCTTCTTCCCAAGGCTGACTGGGAGGCGTAACTGCCTCCCTGAGTGCCTCAATCTGTGGAGTTGCCCATTGCAGCCCTTAGGACAGCATCCGAGGGCCAAGGGTACATCTTTCTACAGACTGGGTTCACGTCTTGCTCTGGCTTGCAAGGCTGAGGGCATGGTGGCCTCCTCCAGGGGCTCTGGGACCCTCCCACTGGCCAGCCTCTCTGAGAAGCCCTGCTTGGAAGGTGAGGGCTGTCATGGAGGTAGCTAGGCAGGGTTCATCAAGACCCTAAAGGTCAGCTTGGGAGAAGACCCCATGTAGAGGGAGGGTTCGTGCATTTAGCGCTTTGGGCAGTTGCAGGGTCCACTGTTCCCCTTAGGGCAGACCAAAATCTGGGGAGCTGCTGATCTTGGCTGGGCCGTCTCCCGTGTCTGGGCCTTGGTTGGGATGACTGGGCTCTGTACCATGTGGTCTGTCATCCTCCAGGAGGCTGGTCTGGGCTCGTTCTCACAGCAAAGGTTGGGGAGCAAGACAGAGAGCAGAAGGACGCGAGGCCCCTGAAGGCTTCAGCTCAGAACCCGCATGTTTCCAGGCCATGGCATTTCATTGGCCAAAACGAGTCATGAGGCCAGCCCAGACTCAAGGGGTGGGGGAATAGACTCCAGCTCTTGATGCAGCGGCCACAAGTCACACTGCTGGAGGTGTGGAGCCCACATGGAGAGAGAACACTGCCCAGACGATTTTGATAGGACACATCAGCCTCTACCCCTATTAGGAGCCCTGGGTTAAAGGCAGGGGACGAACATGGCAGGTTGCCCGGGAGCTGAGAGGAGGAGGGTGAGGGTGCTAGTATGAGGACCAGGCTGGGCCCAGGCATGGCTGGGAAGAATATGGCAGCAGAAAAGCAGAAAATAGACAGGAGGGGGCCTCTGCACAGGGAACTTGGGGTGGTCTCAAGCCCAGATGGCTGTGTCAGCCCTCAGAGGCATCACCAGGTGACACTGGCTCCACTGCCACTGTGATGGACTCAACTATAAGCGGACCCTCTTCACAGGGAAATCATCCCAAGTGACTGAGGCCCAGGTTGCAGGTTGTGGGGCCTAGAGTTTTAGAAGAACATGGCTGAGCGTGAGCTGGAAAATGCAAGTGGGTAGCCTCCTGGGGGCCTCCTTGGAACCCACGACTTTGACTAGTGGTTCTCAAAGAGGGGGCTGTGGCTGCAGCCACAGGGAGCCCAGAGGCTTCTCCCACCTCTCACCAGCAGTCCAAGTGTTCAGGTGCCTTCCTGAGCTCTTAGGCACAACAACATGAAATTCCTGGTCTTCCCTGTCTTCTTTCATCAGGCCTCCTTACTGATACCCAATTATGTAAGCACCAAAGTTATTAACACAATGCTTATATGTGTCTCCCAGCTCTCAGCTGAGGCCCCTGCTGCCTCCAAATCCAGTCGCACAGCCTGCGGAAGACCAGAACTCTGGCTGATGTCTCCAAGTTGCCATGGCTGACTTTCTGCTGCTTCTCTCTATGCCACTGGGCTCCCACCACCTCTCACCTGCCCCAGGGTCCACAGGAGCTCACCTAAGGGCCAATTAGAGCACAGAGTCCAGCCACCTCCCTAGCTCCCACCCCCCAACCCCTTTGTACTCTGTAAGCTGGGAGGTTGGGGGGTTGGTAGAGGTAGGAGGCTCTCTTCATCTGCTCGAGCTACCTTAATAAAATACCACAAACTGTGTGGCTCAAATAAGAGAAATTTATTTTCTTGTAGTTCTGGAGGCTGGAAAGTTCAAGGTCAAGGTCCTTGCAGGTTCAGTTTCTACTGAGGGTTCTCTTCCTGCCTTGCAGAAGGCCACCTTCTCACTGGCAGAGAAAGAGAGCGAGCGAGACAGAGAGTGAGAGAAAGCAAGAGAGAGAGAGAGAGATGGAGGGAGGGAGGGAGGAAGGGAGGGAGGGAGGGAGGGAGAGAGAGAGAGATTATTCTCAGGGTCTCCAGTGTCTCTTTTTGTAAGGACACTAATACGACTGGCTCAGGGCCCCAACCTTGTGACCACATTTAACCATAATTACCTCTATAAAAGCCCTACCTCCAGATACAGTCACATTGCGGGTAGGGTTAGAGTTTTAACACAATAATTTGAAGCAGGAGGACACAAACATTTAGCCTATAACAGAGATGTTCACGCAGAGAGGTCATGCTGCAGATAGAGGGTTTCAACTACCTCATTGTCCCTTTCTCCCTGTCTTGCCCAGAGCAGTGGACACATATTCCCCACCCCTCTTCCCCCCACCCACCTCTGCCTCAAAGCTCCCTCCTGATTCTGGTCTGGTGGTCACTTATCTCCTAGCCCAAAGACCCACCAAGGGATGTTTTGCAGGGAAGTATGGTTCCCTTCCTACGAGGAATTTTAACAGATAACATTTCCTCCATCTTGCAGCACAGACTTAATTTATTAATGTGTTTCCAGAGTATTCTGATGCCAAGCCCTCCTAAAGAGTCTGGCAGCACTAATGCTCCCACAGAAATGCACAATTGCAAGGTCTGAAGAGATGCCATCCTGAGTGGCTGTGGTTTTAATTACTGTTACTCTTGCCTTTTAACTACAGACTCCTATTAACTTAGCTTTGTCATTACCAATTTAGTTGCTTGTTGGTTAACCCTACAACTTGCAGTGACACTTATTTGCAATAAGGTTTCCAATGTACATCTTTCTAACAACTAGCATTTAAGGCAGGCATCCATATGGGTTCAAATGGGAGACATTTCTACCCTATGGCTACCTCAGAGGCAGGCATTACTCACCACTTCCTCCCCTCATTGCTTGACAGAAATAACCTCATTATTGGTAATGTACTCCTAGAACTTGTGTTATTTAAGTAACTAGCCTTATATGGTCAAGGCAAAAATAATAGAACCACTCAATGATTTTCAAGTTCACAGAGAATTGCTTTAGAATGTGTTTAAGCTTATATTCGTTAATAGGATGTAAGCAGTTCATGCACGCTGCCAGCAGCAAGATGTCTGCAACTTCCTTATTTGCAAATTCTTTTCCCTAGAAAGTGGAGGCAGATCAGTGAACCCAGGAGGCAGTTTCCCCCATGCTGTTTTTGTGATAGTGAGTCAGTTCTTACGAGATCTGATGGTTTTATAGAGGGCTCTTCCCCCTTCACTTGGCTCTTCTCCTTCCTGCCACCTTGTGAAGAAGATGCCTTTCTTCCCCTTCACCTTCTGCCATGATTGTAAGTTTCCTGATGCCTCCCCAGCCATGTGAAAGTGTGAGTCAATTAAGCCTCTTTCCTTCATAAATTACCCAGTCTTGGGCATGACTTACAATGGCCAAACCATGACTTACAATGGTTTGACTTAAAAGTTTTTGGCTTTACAGTGGTTTGAAAGCAACACTCATTCAGTAACACTCCTTGACTTATATCCTGATAAACCCCTTGTAAGTTGAAGATCTGCATATGTGTGTGTGTATAATAGAGCAGAGAAAGAGAGAGAAGAGACAGAATTATTATGGGCGTTGGCTCACATGATTATGGAGACTGAGAGGTTCCATAATCTGCCATCTGCAAGCTGGAGAATCAGGAAAGCTGGTGATATAATTCAGCCCAAGTCTGGAGGCCTGAAAACTAATAGAGCCAATGGTGTAACTCTCAGTGGGGGAGTTAAAGGTGGGGGTCTGGTCTAAGTCTCAGAGTACAAAGGCCCAAGAACCAAGAGCTCCAATGTTTACAGGCAGAAGAATATGGATACCCCAACTCAAAGACATCCATATTCTTTATATTAGTATGAAAATGGACTAATACAAGGGGTCCTAGCCAGGAGAGTTGGAAAATTCAGCTTGCAGAATACAGCCTAATCTCCAGGCACTCAGGCTACTTAGATTTCCAGACTTCCAACAGGACAAATGCATTCCTTTGTTTCCTTGCAGTCCCAGCCATCCAGGGAATATTTCAAAGAGGCTCCAGGGGAATGAGCAGGGTCAGAGCTGTGATTCCAGCCCAAGCATTGCTGAGCGACAGCCACCAGGGCAAGGCTCTGGGAAACAGGGATCTTGGTTGATCCTTGGGAACCCGGGTCCTGGCCAGGAGTGGGCAGAAGTGACTATGAGTTTATGCGTGTCTAAGGATGTCATGGGGGCAAGCTCAAATCTGTCCCCTGCAGCAGTGAGGGACAGAAGCTGCACACACATGTGCTCACATGTGCATGTTGGGTGGGGCTGGCTGGAAGGTACTTAATACTCTCAGCCAAAGCCAGGAGAAGGCAGGTGGCTTGAGACAGAATTTGGTTTTCCAAGCTCTCCTTCCCTGCATCTCACCTGGCTACTTTCTTCATCAGGTCTGATCTCTGCAAGTGAAGAAGCATTTGCAATAAAGCCTTGTCCTGCCAGGCTTTGATTGTGCATTTCTTTTAAGTAAGTAAGATCATATCTTCCAGCTGCCATACTTTGGCTCCAGCCAACCCTACTATAGCCTGAAACCTGAAGTTCTCAATGGTCTGACCGGGCAGGAAAGACTTCGCTGTGATGGCTTCCCCAGCCTCCCAGCTTCAGAAGCAGAATCTGAAGCTGTTCTCGTAGTATCAGTTATCCTCAGTGTCCTATATTCTGCCTAAGTTGGTCCATTTATCAAAACCACTAACTCAACTGTGCCCCTTTGCACCATGTACAATCCTCCATTTTCCTTCAACCAATTCACAGCCAAGGCAAAAACTAGAAGTTAGAGGTGATATGCTCAGTGGTTCTTCTCGATTAATGAGCATATCACCTCTAGCTTGATGCTGCTGGCTCCATTGCCTAGGCAGGGCCACTGCAGACCCTTTAATCTTCACCTTTGTCTAAAATAACCTCCCCTAAAAACTGGCCAATTAAAACATACTTCAAAATGGGATATATCACATAAACAGAATTAAAAACAAAAATCATATGATCATTTCAATAGGTGCAGAAAAAGCATTCAATAAAATAGAGCATCTTTTATGATAAAAACCCTCAACAAACTAGCCATAGAAGGGATTTACCTCATATATAATAAAAGCCATAGATATATGACAGACCCACAACCAACATCATACTAAATGGGAAAAAGTTGCAACATTCCTCCTAAAAACTGGTACAAGAAAAAGATGCCCACTTTTTACCACTACTATTCAATATACTACTGGAAGTCCTAGCTAGGACAATCAGGCAAGAGAGAGAAAGAGCAAACTGGAAAAGAGGAAGTCAAATTAAAGCTGTTCACCAATTAGATGATCATATATCTAAAATCCCTAAAGACTCCCCCAAAAGATTCCAAGATTTGATAAATGAATTCAGTAAGGTCTCAGGTTACAAAATCAATGTATACAAATCAGTAGCATTGCTTTATGTCAACAATGAACAAGTTGAGAATCAAATTAAGAACTTAATCCCTTTTACAACAGCTGCAAAAAATAAAATACCCAGGAATATACTTAACCAAGAAGGTGAAAGATCCCTACAAAGAGAACTGCAAAACACTGCTGAAAGAAACCACAGATGACACAAACTAGAACACAGCCCAAACTCATGAATTGGAAGAGTCATTATCATGAAAATGACCATACTGCCTGTATTAGTCCATTCTCAGGCTGCTATGAAGAAATACTCAAGATTGGGTAATTTATAAAGGAAAGAGGTTTAATTGACTCACAGTTCCACAGGGCTGGGGAGGACTCTGGAAATTTACATCATGGCAGAAGGGGAAGCAAACCCATCCTTCTTCACATGGCAGCAGCAAGGAGAAGTGCAGAGTGAAGTGGGGGAAAATTCCTTCTGAAACCATCAGATCTCATGAGAACTCACTCACCATCACAAGAACAGCATGATAGTAACTGCCCCATGATTCAATTGTCTCCCACTGGATCCCTCCCACAACATATGGGGATTATGGGAACTACAATTCAAGATGAGATTTGGGTGGGGACACAGCCTAACCATATCACTGCCAAAAATAAGCTACAGATTCAGTGTAATTCCTATCCAAACACCAACCTCATCTTTCCAGAATTAGAAAAAAAAAATCCAAAAATTTAGATGGAACCAAAAAAGGCCCAAATAGCCAAAGCAATCCTAAACAAAAAGAACAAATCTGGAGGCATCATATTCTCAGACTTCAAATTATACTACAAGGCTACAGTTACCAAAACAGCATGGTATTGGCATAAAAATAGACACATGGACCAATGGAACAGAAAAGAGAAGACAGAAATAAAGCCAAATACTTAAAACCAACTGGTCTTCAACAAAACACACAAAAACATAAATTGGAGAAAGGAGATCCTATCTAATAAATAGTGCTGGGAAAACTGGCTAGCCAAATATAGAACAATGAAACTGGATTCCTATCTCTCAGCTTATACAAAAATCAACTCAAGATGGATCAAAAGACTTTAATCTAAGACCTGAAACCATAAAAACTCAAGAAAATAACCCAGGAAAAACTTTCCTGCACATTGGCCTAGGCAAAGAATTCATAACTAAGAACTCAAAAGCAAATGCAACAAAAATAAAAATAAATAAATGGGACCTAATTAACTAAAAGACTTCTGCACAGCAGAAGAAATAATCATCAGAGTAAACAGACAACTCACAGAAGGGGAGAAAATATTAGCAAACCATGCATCCAACAAAGGACTAATAGCTAGAATCTACAAAGAACTCAAACAAATTAATAAGAAAAAACCAAATAATCTCATCAAAAAGTGGGCAAAAGACATGAATAGACATTTCTCAAAGGAAGATACACAAATGGCCAACAAACATAAAAAAATGCTCAACATCACTAATCATCAGAGAAATGCAAATTAGAATCACAATGAGGTACCACAGTACTCCTGCAAGAATGGCCATTTAAAAAAAACTAACTTTTAAGTTCACGGTTACACGTGCAGGTTTGTGATATAGATAAACTTGTGTCATGGGGGCTTTGTTGTAGAGATTATTTTGTCACTTCAATATTAAGCCTCGTACCTATTTGTTATTTTTTTCTGATCCTCTCCCTCCCCCTACCTTTTACCTTCTGATAGACCCCAGTGTCTGTTTTTTCTCTCTTTGTACTACCCATGAATCCTCATCATTTAGCTCCCACTTGTAAGTGAGAACACGTGGTTTTCTGTTCCTGTGTTAGTTTGCTAAGGATAATGGCCTCCAGCTCCATCCATATTCCTGCAAAGGACATGATCTCATTCATTTTTGTGGCTGCATAGTATTCCATACAGTATATATACCACATTTTCTTTATCTAGTGTACCAATGTTGGGCATTTAGGTTGATTCCATGTCTTTGCTATTGTGAATAATCCTGCAATGAACATATGAGTGCATGTGTCTTTATGATAGAACAATTTATATTCCTTATATTCCTTTGGGTATATACCCAGTAATAGGATTGATGGGTTGAATGGTATTTGTGTTTTGGGATCTTTGAGGAATCACTACAGTGTTTTCCACAATGGTTGAACTAATTTATACTCCTACCAACAGTATATGAGCCTTAAGAATGGCCATTATTGGCTGGGCTCGGTGGCTCACGCCTATATAGTCTCAGCACTTTGGGAGGCCAAGGCAGGTAGATAGCTAGAGGTCAGGAATTCAAGAACAGCCTGGCCAACATGGTGAAACCCAATCCCTACTAAAATAAAAATAAATAGCTGGGCATGGTGGTGGGCACCTGTAATCCCAGCTATTCAGGAGGCTGAGGCAGGAGAATCACTTGAACCTGAGAGGCAGAGGTTGCAGTGAGCTGATATCATGCCATTGCACTACAGCCTGGGTGACAAGAGTGAAACTCCATCTCAAAAAAAAATGGCCATTATTAAAAAGTCAAAAAACAATACATGTTGGTGGGCATGTGGTGAAAAGAGAACACTTACACACTGATGGCGGGAATATAAATTAGTACAACCCCTATGGAAAATAGGATGGAGATTTCACAAAGAACTAAAAGTAGATCTACCATTCAATTCAATACTGGGTATCTACCCAAAGGAAAAGAAGTCACTATATCAAAAAGACACTTGCACACATATGTTTATTGCAGCACAATTCACAATTGCAAAGATATCGAACCAACCTAAGTGCCCATCAACCAATGAGTGGACTTAAAAAATGTGGTATATATACACCATGGAATACTACTCAGCCATAAAAAAGAATAAAGTAATGTCTTTTGCAGCAATTTTGATGGAGCTGGAGGCCATTATTCCAAGTAAAGTAACTCAGGAATGGAAAATCAAATACCGTATGTTCTAACTTATAGGTGGGAGCTAAGATAAGGGTAGGCAAAGGCATACAGAGTGGTATAATGGACTATGGAGACTCAGAAGGAGAAATGCTGGGTGGCTATAAAAAACCTACATATTGGGTACAATGTACACCACTTGGGTGATGAGTGTACTAACATCTCAGCTTTCATCACTGTACAATTCATCCGTGTAGCCAAAAAACCACTTCTACCCCAAAAGCTATTAAAATTTAAAAAATTAAGAAAACACACCTCATTTTAAATCTAACTTGCAAAGGCAATGACAGGGACTGCTATATAATTGATAAAGGGTGTTCCAAGCAATCTGTCAGCCAAGAGTCTCCTGGCTGCCCCTTCCCCACTCCATGGTGGCTCAGGGTTAGGGCTCCTGCTGCTGACCCAGGGAGAATGGAAGCAGGGACAGCTGCTGGGGCTGTGTATGACTAAGCCACAGGAGCCTGTGCCTGCCCTGACCCCCATGCAAGGATCCCACAAGGAGAAGGCTTATCCCACAGGGTACATCCTGAATGCAGAAACATGAGAGATCACCTAGCACCCAGCACCCCACTTCTAGCCGACACCCTGCCTGGTTTCTGGTCTAGTGAACACCGAGCAGCTGTAACACCCCTGTCCCTGGGTCTTGCTATACAGTGAGGGGTTGGATTATATCTCATCCTTTGCACCTCCAGGGATGCCTGTCATTATTTCTTTTATGAGCTCCATGCTTTGAAATATTTTATTACCCCAAAACTTTAGGTGACTGTGACCTGAGCCATTTCATCATAGGCAGATATGCTTTTTCCACTATGTTCCTTGCAATTTGGAAATAGCCTACAAATCCCTTTAGTTTGGGGCCCAGGTAGGAAGCCTACCCATTGCTTGTCAGGAATACCTGGAGAGCTTCTGAGACCCAGAAGGGAAGGGCCAGAGCAATCTCTGCTGGGCCCTCCTTCCCAAC
Organism: Aotus nancymaae; assembly: GCF_030222135.1. Classification (NCBI taxonomy): domain Eukaryota; kingdom Metazoa; phylum Chordata; class Mammalia; order Primates; family Aotidae; genus Aotus; species Aotus nancymaae. Next base: position 51,510,169 of record NW_026988473.1, on the reverse strand, counting down.
CATATCCATCTGTAACCACAGTATGCACCGTGCCTCTCCCACACGACACCTCTTCTCACCTTCCCACACGCCCACACTCCCGCCTCGCCCCCACCCTCACATCCTATGGCATATGTGCCAGCACAACCTTACCACCACGTGCACCCCACTCCACGAGGCCAGTCCACATGAAGAGACAGACACCCTGCAGCAAGGAATATGGGAGGACTGGAGGGGCTGGCTGCTCTATCACACCGTGTGGGGGTGACGCCTGGGATTTGGGCCTGGCTCTCATCATACTGGACACATGGCATTTTGCTGGGCAGCTGCTGCCACAGACCCTGGCTGACCAGAGGCTGCACAGTTACTGATGGTAGCTGGGGAGGCAGAAACCCTGGAAATGAAAGTGAGGGAGAAGGACATCAGAAGCGACACATTTGAGCCTCTGCTGCAGGCAAAGAGCTGCAAGTGGACAAGGACATGTGTGAACAATCCTGGGAATTCTCAGAGATGTTCCAAGGGAGGGCGCTCAGAGTCTTCCCTAAAAAAGACTCAGATTCCTGATAGTAGCATGGGGAGAGGGCTCAGAGCCAGTCCATTTAGGCACAGAAGTGAATGTGCCCCCAGTGCCTATGGGTGGGAGGCACGGGGATGGACAGTTTACACAGACACAGACCACACCTGTGCTCATCCTGTTTGGAGGGTCCTGGACAGGTCCCATCTGAGGCTGCCAAACCTCTCCTGTTTCCCACCGCCACCCCAGCAGGAGCTAAGCCACTAATGCATCCTCTGGCAAGCAGGCCTATAATTCGGTTTGTGGCTTCTTACCTCCCCATATATCTTAGCGGATAATTAGCAAGACTGATACTTAAGGAAAATGAGTGTGTCTTCCTGGATAATCTCAGGGCTCTGTGACTCAGACCCAGCCCTGGAGCATTGACTCAACATTCTCTCTGTTGCTCCCCGCAGGCATCACGCTGCAAAAAGACTCTTTAGCGGTCACTGAGAGACCACCACAAAGACATTGATAGGAAAATAACCGTGCTTCAGGGACACACTGTCATTAAGGCCTGTCCTGGTAGACTCCAACAAGATTGCCCACAAATCCCTGTTAACAGGGACACAATGGGCTGCAGTGACAGACGCACCATGTTCCGAGGACACTTGGAGGCCTGAGTTCAATTTTGGAAAAAGACCCAGATGAGCTAGAATGAAAGGCCTAGAAACATGTCACTAAGAAGGAGTCCGAGACGTGGGGATGTTCAGCCTGGAGAAGGCACACAGGTCTGTGGGGATCACTTTCAAAACTGAGGGGCTGCGATGTGGCAGCTGGAGCAGCCTTTAAAGAGTTCCAGAAGGGCCAGTGAGCAGCAGGTATCAGATGACAGGAAGAATTTTCTCACACTTACGTGTTTCCAGAGTAGAATTCATCTGCCTGGGGAGGTTGGGAGCCCCCGACCCCAGGAAGTATGTCATCAGAGGGGAGCTCTCTGGAGGAGGCTGTAGGTGCAGCTCCTGCACTGAGGGAGAGTTGGGCTGAAGGAACAGTTCAGAAAGTCCCGGATTCTGCAAATGTGGGTTTCAGGAAAGTACCTGGCCCACCATTTTCTGATTTATTGCTGATGGAAGGCTATGGAATGATGATTTAGCTATTGAGGGCTTGTTACCTGTCACTATTCAGATTCAATTAATCAAGCAATAAGGAGGTTTGGCCACATCTCCCAGGGATATTTCTCCAAATGGTATTTCATGTCATTCCACTCCATTCTCATTCTTCTTGCCAAAGTACAGTCACTGCCTGGTCCTTGAGTGAGGGAGACACACTTGCTGTGTGGACCAAGATGGTGCCTTGATACCAGGTCTCCCTGGATTCTGCGAGCCCATTTGTGTCAGGCGCCCAGAAGCCCCTACACACAATTTCGCTGTTAACTCTGGATCTCTCTTCACATCCTTCCCCACACTAGGGCTCTTTTCTCTCGATCCACCTTGATCTGCTTCAACATTTAAATCTATCTCAAGTAGTCATCTCCACTTTGAGGTCTGATAGAGATCTCAAACTTCATATGACCAGTTAGAACTCTTCATTCCACTGCCAGACCAGGCCTGGCCTTTCCCAGGAAGCGAAACCACCATCAGTCTGGTTACTGAAGCCAAAGTCATCCTTGGCCCCCTAACCCACTCTTCTTTACCCACCACCTCTAATCTATCACCGAATCCTATCAATTTGATTTCTAAAACATATTGCATATCAACCCATTTCTCTCCATCTTCTCTGCCACTATCTTATTCAATGTCCTCTAAACAATCTCCCTGCTTCCACTTTTGTTCCACTTTGAGTAATCCATTACACAGAAGACAAATTGATCCTTTAAAAACATAATCAGATGTCATGCCCTAGCTGAAACCTCTCAATGGCTTCCCAGTACATTTAGAATAAAAGGTTTTCTTCCTGTGGCCTCCTCGATCCAGCAGGACCTGATGAACCCTGCCTCTCCTCCTCCCTGATCATCCTGGCCTTTGGGCTAAGTCCCTAAAGGCAGGGAGAGGGAACAGGGGAAGAGCTTGGTGGATTCCAGGACTTGGAATTCCCCTCCCCAGCTCTTCCCATTGTTGGCTTCCTTAGAGAGGCTTTCCAGAGGGTTCCTATCCTATAATCCTCTATGATAGCACTCTATAAATTCCTTCTTATCTGTAATCACAATATGTAATTATTTTATGCATTTGTATAAATGTCCATCATCTGTCCCTGTACCCCCATGGCTACAAGCTCCCTATGTTGGGCAATGGCTTTGACTGCCTTTCCATCGTTTTATGTTCTGTGCCTATCAGTGCCTGGCACACGGTAGGTGACCAGTAACTACTTCTTGAATGAATGACCGAGCCTCTCAATTCAGTTCTTAATGAACAGCTTTTGTATGGCTCTGTTCCTGCTGGTGCCATGGGATCTGATGCTAGTCATCTTACAGGAAAAAGATTCTGGCGGTGGTGAGACTGTTCTCCTCCAAGCAATCAGAATGCGCCCCAGGTAAGACATTTCTGCCAAGATTTCACACGGACTGGGCTACACAACAATGAATCCTGGTCAGGGACTGGTAAAAAGTTGGTAAGCAGAAAGCTGATATGAAACTTACGTGGCTAAATGACTACAGCCTTATGACTAATTTCTGTGCTGATGGGGGCAAGGGACTGAAGCTCCAACCAGGGAACTGCTTCTGGAAGAAAAACAGCTCTTGTGAAAATTTACCCATTTGCATGGTTTTGGGGAGCTAAAAGCCTTTTCTTCCAAAGTTCCAAAACAGCAATGAGGATCATGAATAAGAACTGCCTCTCTTCTCCTGGGACCAGGTGGCAGGCAATGGCCTGAGAGGTGGGCAGCCAGAGGGAGGCGGCACCATCCTTAGCTGCTGGCTTCGGCCCAGAGCAGACGTCTCCTCTGCCCTGGACCACAGAATGCACTGAGCCTATGGAAACATGGCTGCCCCCTGAACCAGGACAGTGTCAGTGTGAAAGGGACAAAACGTCACCGCTCTAACAGTCATCTAAAACAGTAAGTGATGGCAAAAGCTAGAGGAATGCAGGATGGGGAGGTGGACTCCACATATGAACCCCACCTGCTCAGAGGCAGGCACACCTGCCCACACCACCTGATGAAGGGATGTGGGAAATCAAAACATGATAGTGATTCTAACCCCCACCTGCCCTGTGATGGGAGTCACTTTGCTCCTGGTAAGCACTGATCTGTCATGTCTGCATAGAAAGGACAGTCCCTGTGAATGCATGAGGAAGCAATGGAACCTCTTTTCTCTCTTCTGTTAAAAACGTATTCAAAGGCTTCTAAAGATTGCTCCAGACAAAAAGATCAGTTAAAGGCTTGAGAACTTACTTTTATCACACAAAGTCCTTCAGAATGCAACTTTCCCTGATAGATTGCTTGAGTCTTGACTAAATTTGTCAACATACAAATAATTCCACTCCCTTCTGAAACCTCAAGCCCCAAACTTGTCAAAATTATCACTCTAGGCTGTTGCTGGAGACAGAGGTGTTTGTGAGTTGCTCAGCCTTTTGAAACTGTGGGATCAAACTTCATAGCTGCTCATGCCTAAAGAGTAGAGGACAAAACTCTGAATGCCTTGAGAAGCGTGTAGTACAACAGTGACACTTGAGCCCACTGGCCAGGTTCCAGTTCTCCTTCTGCTACGTCTTAGCTGTGTGACCTTGGACATGCTTCTTAATCTCTCTGTGCCTCAATTTATTTCTCTGTAGAGATAACAATGGTATCAACCTCATAGGCTGTGGTAAGGATGAAAAAATTAATACATGTAGAGTGCTTAGAATGGTGTCTGGCATGTAGTAAGTGCTCTGTAAATGTTGCTCCTGTTATATCATGACTCTGAAAGCAGGTTTTAGTTAAAAGAGATCCCGTCCACTACTATAGCTCAAAGTCCAGCTTACAAAAAGACTGATTCTAGCAACTATATGGAAGTCAGTATTTGGACCAGGAAATATTGGCTGCCGCCTCCCTGCAAGGGCATCTTCCTCAGGGTCCAGGGAGGGTGTCAGCTGCTCTCTATCTTCTGTCCCAACTGCCCCACCCTTTGGTCACATGGGAATGCTGACTCCTCCAGCCTTGCAATTGCTCCTGGGGATGGAGACAACTTTTTATGCTGACTGAGGAAAGGCTTTCCTAATGAATAGCTGGGCTTCAGGATCTTGCCGACAGGGAGGTTTTGGTCCCCAAAGGGCAGGGAGACTTGTGTGGCCCCTGTATCAATGCCCTGGATATGGTCTGAAGATGCCACAGGACTTAGTTAGAAGAGGGACCAGCAGGAGCCTGGACGAAGGCAGGAGCTGCAGGGCATCTCTAGTCCTGTTCTCTGGGCCAGGACAGGACCTGATGCCTGTTTGGAGGAGGAGGTCCAGGATTTGGCTAAGGTGTCTGGGATGGCACTCGGCAACAGGGAAGGCGAGGTCCCTGAGAGTGCTGTGGTGACACCGCAAGGGTCCTGTGAATCTTCCCGATGGGGCACTGGTGGGAACCCCTACTACTCCTCTGAGGGCTGCCCCAGATTATTCAGAGAAATGTAGAGAACTGACCAGCGAGCACAGAATTGAGCTGATTAGGGTAGTGACTGAAGGAGGCAGCCACAAAAATGCAAGACAGCTGTGAATGCAGCCTCACTTTGAAGAACAAAGGCAAAGAAAATTGGCTCACCAATGAGAATTAAGTGATAACAATGTACTGAACAGAAATCAAAATCGGTTCTCAGCCAGCTCCCTCAGAAAAATGCAGGATCCTGAAAAGTACAACTGAACGATGTGAGACCTTTGAATAGTAAAAATTTTTACCTTAAAATGCTTTTTTGTAAACTGATTTTAGTGCTCGTAGAGATGAAGCAAACACGAAGCCCAGGATGTGTCTTGTCTTCACGTCGCCTGTGCTTCCCGGGCTCCGTGGGGTCCCCTGGAAGCCCTTTCCTGGTCCCTCACTGGCAGCTGGCAGCCTGTATGGGGTGGCCTCGTCCCAGGTCCTCTTGGCTGTCACAGCGAAGTGCTGTATTCTTTATGCTCCCAAACTTTGAGCCCAATTTCAGATTTTAGGTTCAATCAGGCAACGTTCGTTGTATCTGGATCTGCCTAGGTCCCAACCTCAGGAACATCTCCCCGCCACCCCTCCCCAACCCCTAGCAACCACCCAGGTACATCTCTCTTTGCCAGGAAGAACTCATTTCTGGTTTTTGCCCTTTACTGTACTTTGGTAGGAGACTGGCAGTCAGAGACAAAACTACCTTGGGTCAGGAACAATGCAGCACTCATAAGGAAAGGGTCTCAATCACCTGGGTTGCAGGAGAAGACAGAAGCTAAACTCAGATGTGGACACTGAGGGTTTAACAGAGACTGTTCATAAAGGCACTGAGAGGGCTTAGGGAAACTCACAAAGGAAGACATATTAGCCAGGGCAATAGGCTGGTCTTGGCCTGCAGGGGCAGGGGACACAGCTGCAAGAGGGCAGGAGCCGTGCCCACAGAAGAAGTCAGCAAATGCCCAGCAGCCTGGCCCAGAGCAAGGAGGCACTCAAGCGGGGGGGGGGGGGGTCAGCATCTGGACCTGGCTCTCCCCTTCTCTTATCTCGCCTTGGTGCTTTCGTTGACAGAATCCCAAAAAATCCAGAAGCCCAGGGAGCATGTTACTGCAGTCCCTGAAGATCAGCCTCTCTGAGCAGAGAGGGCAGAGCAGGCAGAGTGGTTCTGGAGGGGCAGATAGAAAATATCCAGCCCAGGGTCATTTCCCAGAGGCCACAGCTCCTTGGTCTCTAGCCAAGCACAGCCATTATAAGACGCAACTTCCCTGGCCAATTTCAAAGCTCTGCTTGCTGCTGGGAATGCATGTTTAAACAAAGCCTTTATTCTCTGTTCCAACAGCAGGGCTGGAATTTAAAAAGCTTCATTTTCAAGACTGGTTGCCTTTGATCTGTCTAACCTGGAACTTACATTTTGGAGTCAAATAGAATTATTTAAAGAAAGCATTTCAGCGATAAGCACAAAATGTTTTGATTTTTTTGGGCTGCTCCCCCACCCAACCCCCGTAGCAGCATACAACATTCCACTCAAAAGGAAAGGAGAATTTTGTGGCTGACTCTTAAAATTTCAGCTTCCGTTTCCCTGGGTCTTCGTTTCCTCAGTCTGTGCCTTTATCTAGGTTTGCCTGTGTACTGGCCATGGGAGGGGGCTAACTTCACCTCAGACTGGCCTGGAGCAAACAAATATTCTATGAGCAGAGCTTCCCTCTCTCGCTCCAGCTTCCAGCTTTGGCAGAACCATGTGTTGCCATCCTGTCTTCTTTATTAATTATAATTCATTTTCATTTTGCTTTACATATCCCCATTTTCCTTCCTTCTCTGATTTAAGGCCTTCTCTGATATCATCCTTTACTGTCCTCAAATGAACTTGTCCCCAGCTCACCTGCATCTCTCTCTTTTTATCACATTTTGCCTGCATTATCTAATACTCAAGTTGGAATGCTGATCACTACTTGCATTTCTTGAAAATAACATCTGCTCTGTGCTGTCCTAGACAGACTATGTCCTGCTGGGTCACAGCAAAACCCAGCTCCCCATGCTATGGAGCACAGGAGGTGTTACAGTGTTTGTTAGTCATTCCTTCGTTGGCCTTTCAGTCATTGAAAGTCAATCTGAAATGGGAGCGCCTTTTTTCCCAGCTGTGAAAGCAAATGGAGGAAGGAAGGCCATATATCCCCAGACCTTAAAGAGGCACATCTGCTGGAAAACAAAGCTCAGACATGGCCTGGTCCAACTGTGTTCTACACAACGAAGTGACAAAAATACAACTAAGTCACAAAATGACGTGGAAATACTCTCTACAAAAAGTGAGCTAAATTTCTATTAAAACAATTCCTACAAATCAAATGAATGTCTCAATGGAGGGGTGCTAACAGAATGCACTGTATGGTAGGCAGGGTGGTTGGCCTTGTATGGTCTGAGGTGGGAAAAGGTGAAAACACACTAATGTATTACAAAATGACTTCATCTTTTTGTTAGTGATTAGTTCTAAACCTTTGCTCAAGCTTACGGAGCACAATCACTAATTTTTAGGGCCACGAGAAATGGGGATAGTACTCTATTTAACCACAGGATCTTCTAATCCAAAAAGAGTATCACTGTGAAAGAGTATTTTGAATATAGAGAATATTCCATTTTCAGGCCCAGGAATAGGCACAATCAAAGCCACCATCTTGGTTAGCTTTTCTGCAAGGACACAAGCAGCCACTGTGCACTAGGTCCCTGCTTTTCCCTGCCAGAGGTGACAGAACTGCAGTGCTCATATCTGCCTTCGAGGCTACTACCAGGGAAGGGACGTCTCCACTTAGCTAATGAGGCCAGAGTTCTCATCAGGTGAACAGAACACACCCTTTAAAGGCTGGCTCACTAAACCCTGAAAGAAAGCTTAAATCTTGGGATATGGTTTATAGGCTTCTGATGTGACTGGAAGTAGTCATCAAGAAGGGAGAAAGATCTTGAAGCAGCTCTGTTCATGCCAGTTTAAAATAAAATACAGACAATTTACACTAGATCTGCCTTGGCCAGCAGGTTCCCCCAAGGGGAAGCACACTGAAGGTACTAAGAAAGTACTCGCAGAACCACGTGGGGCAACACAGGCCAGTCTTGTCTTTGACTCATTCAGAATCACGTGTACTACTTTTCAGTCATCAAGTGGATATAAATGCAACTAGTATATGCTCAGCTGGCCAGATGTGGGCCATTTTGGAAACCTGACTGACCATTCCATGGGGGTTTGGAATGGAACTAGTTTATGACTTTATGAAGGTAAAAGCAATTGCAAATTCTTTCTTTAGAATTTTCTTGGGAAGCAAGGAAAGCAGCTATTCACCCAGTTGGACCTCAACTAGCAAAATTAGTTACTCAGGTGGAAAGGGGATGCCTATAATGCTAAGAGAAATTAGGTATCTTCCCCAAAGATGTACGCCTACCATTGCAGCAGTAGACCAAACTTATAATTTGCATCAAGGCTTAGAGGATCTTATCATATTCACCTCTTGTTAACATAAAAATTAATGTGCTGAATGACATCTGTTTTTTATTGATTGAATCAATACATTGGGAATTTAGCAGCAAGTTAATGGCAAGCAGTTACAAAATCTATTTTTTTACATTTAAAATAAGTTGTCTTAAACAATCTATAGAAACCTAAAATCTCACAAACACAGGTGAATGACTGAAGCACTTCTGCTGTAATACCTATGGCAAGTTTATTAGTAATTTTCTAACAAACTCTTCTAGTGCAAAGTGCACATAATTATTTGGAACCTCCATTACCATATTTGGCCTCTTGTTTTCCCCTATAAATAACTGTGCCTAAACATAAGAATTTGAAGTAAAAGTGAGCAAGTGTGCCCAGAGTCTTGAATTGAGGATATCTGCCCTCCTAAAAAACATTCGCATACATCTTGAGTTGATTTCAGCTGCAGCCCACTGCCAAGCCCACTGGTGGCTGTCCTTTAATGCCACGTGCAGCTTACGCTGCTTTGGCAATAACTAGCTTCAATTTCAAGCTGGTGCAAACACATGCCAGGGCTCTACAGTGCTAAAAGGCTACAAGCTCAGCATAGGGCTGTCCTCTTCCCCTCCTACCCTCTCATCAAAGTGCTAACAAGAGCAGTTTGTTTTTGTACTGTTCAGCACTGGAGGGAACCTTAGAGTTTCTTTTTGGATCTAGACAGGATTGTGGATTTAGCAGTGTACTTGGTTGCTGTTCCTTGGCTTGGAGTTACAGGGGTTTTCTCCAGTTCTTCCTTGAGTTCAGCTGGAAGGAGTTTGCTAGATGTGAAACTTGAAGAGCATATGTCAAAGTTGTCCTTACTGGTCGCAGGAAATTGCTTTTCATAAGCAGTAGACTGCAAATAAAAGGTCTTGATTAATTTTCAGACACAAAGCAATGCACATCAATTCAAAGATGCAAGGAACTACAAAGTTGTCCAGGATTTGCAAGCTGGAGCACTCTCTAGATACAGGATACAAACTAGTCATACTGTAAAATTATTATTAAATGCCAGAAGATCCTTTAGCACCTTTAAGAAAATGGAATTGTTTAGTGTTTGGTGTGGAGCAAACTCTACAGGCTCAATTTTGAAACCTCTGCCATCCAAAATGTAAGTACATGTCTGGTAACATTTGCTCAGGGAAGTCCACTTAGACATAATTATACTCACTTCATCTTTACAGATTTCTACACAAGCTCAGACATTTGCATGGATACCCTGACAAGTATAACATAATTATTCTTTCTAACCTAGGTACAAAGTGCTGCATATGGCCCACACTCACATCCTCACCATTTTCCCACATTAATTCCGGAGACTGGCTTCTAATCCCAGTCACACCACTTGGGCAGGTCTGGAGACCTCTCCAAGCCTCTCTATTCCTTGCCCTTAAGTGGAGGCAAAAATGTTTGCACATTTGCCACAAGAGGTTACCATAAGAATGAAGAGAAGGGTGGTCATGAAAATACTGTGTGAGCTTTACAGTAGAAATCAAGCAGATGGGGTTTTAATAGGCAATTGCATTTTCTCAGGTCGCCTCATTCCACAGTAAAGGAAGAAGTGGTCCTCAATCCTGCTGTCATGAGGGAGGCAGGGTCCATTTTGACTTAGGCCCATTTTTAAAGTGATCACTTTTAATTAAGTGAAGCTGGAACACAGAGTTCTAAAAGAGTAGAGATTGTCTCAGGAGACCCACCAAGGAGCACAGGGGCCAAGCCATTGGGGTAGAGATACAGAAGCTCTGATTTACACAGAATGATCGAGGAAAGGGCTCACAAGTTTAATACTCTCCTTACCTCAAAGTCACAGCACACTTGGGTTAAAAATCAGGTGAACAATTTTCAAAGAGTGTGAAAAGATGGCATATAACACAAAATAAATGCATCTAGTGTTTCTTTGATCATTCAGGTTCTTGTGATGTAATGACCATGTTTTATATCCAGTAGTAGCACTTTATACATGTTTGCCTAGTGAATCCACGACTTCCCAGGGCTGCAGTAAAACTCTGGGTCCTGTAAGGCTTGCAACACCTATACTTCAAGAAACAAAATCTACCTGATCTTTATTTACCAAAGACAGCCCTTAAAATGTACCTCTTCAGAACATCACTTATGTCTGATTTTATAAGCAGTATATGCTAATTCTTAAGCAGGTAATACTTAAAAATCATCTTGTGCCTTAAAATTTTAATTTGTATAAAATTTGAAATGTAAAAAGGTCATTTTTGCTAGTTTTCCCCCCCAGGAAAACTTCTGGGTTGCTTCTGTGCATTCTTTTAAGCAGTAGAAAATATTTAAAATTCTTTAGTATTCCTTCATATAGGTTGTATTCTTAATGAAAACTCCTTATGTTCAGTGATAAGGTGAGGATACAATACCGCTGATGTTCGAGCATCTGGCTAAGAACAAGTTGCTTTGCTTAGTACAGGGCTGGTCTCTAAGATATACACCCTATCTTGAAATTTTCAATTCATAAAGTTTAATTACTTTTACATACAAATCCTATTAAAAGGTGAATATAAGTGTAACCTTCTCTTTTTTGATATTTCTACTTGGATTTTGAGTTATCATCCAAATTGTTGAGGAAGTAGTTTTCCACATGTCCTCTACAAGTAATATTACACAGAGCAGGAATAAAGATTCATATTCCCTTTAGTGTGCTTATATTTCTATCTGGCTTAACAGTTCCATTCTTCTTCACTTTCCATTTGTTCATGTAGTTGAGTCATTACAGTAGTCTCAGGAGTTGCAGTCACCAGGAAGAAATACTCAGAAACAGTCTCTGTGAACAGAATTATTGACGTAGAATTTTTTTTCCAAAAACTCTATAGGTGCTGATATTTTCTTCTTAAATACAACATCTTAAGATCATTATTAAAGTCTCCTGGCAAAGTGGAAGGAAAAATCAAACTAACCAAAAATGTTTAGTTGCTTTGGTGTAGAAATATGATACTTCTGTTTCATTTTGTAGTAAGATAAGAAAATGGTTTTCTTCAGTCATATTTATTTGTAATTTTAGTTATTTATTTCTTAGATAGTATATCCCCATGATTTAATATTCACAATGTTCAAAATCTCCTCCTTATCCTCCTAGTTAACTGAGCTCTACCCCCAAAAACAACCAATATTGTCAATTTATAGTGTATGCTTCCAGAGAGATTTTATCCATTAGGTGGAACCAAATGGAAGTGGTTGTCATTCCACTGTCATTTCCATTGGTTGCAGGTCAAAAACAGTCTAATAATGGCAATTTCCTATGGTTCAATCTATTTCATTGATACAGTTTGGCTGTGTCCCCACTCAAATCTTATCTTGAATTGTAGCTCCCATAATCCCTACATGTTGTGGGAAGGGCTCAGTGGGAGGTAATTGAATCATGGGGACAGGTTTTTCCTGTGCCGTTTGTGTGACAGTAAGTCTCACGAGAGCTGATGGTTTTATAAAGGGCAGTTCCCCTGAACACGTTCTTTTGTCTGCTGCCACGTAAGGCGTGTCTTTGCTCCTCCTTTGCCTTCCGCCATGATTGTAAGGCCTCCTCAGCCATGTTGAACTGTGAGTCCATTAAACCTCTTTTTCTTTACAAATTGCCCAGTCTTGGGTATGTCTTTATTAGCAGCATGAGAACAGACAAATACATTCATCTATTGACATGCTTTCTCCCCCCACTTTTACACAAACAGTAGCCAACTATAAACACTCTTTTACACCTGGACTTCTTTCAACTAATGATTATCTTGAAGATCATTCCAAGTCAATTCATAGAAAGAAAAAGTCCTCATTCTTTTTTCTGGCTATGCAACATTCTTTTGTTTAGAAGTACCATAATCTATTTAACGAGTCCCTTCACAATAAACACTCAGGTTTGTTTCCAATCTTTTGCTAGCACATTTTGCACATGTCATTTTGCACATGCGTAAGTTTTCTACAGGATATATATTTTAGAAGTGAAATTCCTGGGTTAAATGGGATATGGATTTGTAATTTTGAAAGATATCATCTCCAAGATCAAGGTGCTGGCATATAGAAAAAGAAAAAAAGAAAAGAAAAGAAAAGAAATCATCATGTTGCCTTCCACTGCAGTTGTACCAATGTATAATCTTACCAGTAGCATATAAGAGTACCTGTTTTCTTTTTTTTTTTTTTTTAGACGGAGTTTCACTCTTGTTACCCAGGCTGGAGTGCAATGGCACAATCTCGGCTCACCGCAACCTCCACCTCCTGGGTTCAGGCAATTCTCCTGCCTCAGCCTCCTGAGTAGCTGGGATTACAGGCACGCGCCACCATGCCCAGCTAATTTTTGTATTTTTAGTAGAGACGAGATTTCACCATGTTGACCAGGATGGTCTCGATCTCTTGATCTCGTGATCCACCCGCCTCGGCCTCCCAAAGTGCTGGGATTACAGGCTTGAGCCACCGCGCCCAGCCTGTTTTCTTATCTCTTTGTCAATTTGGTTTTTTTAATACATGTAAAAACTAATACAGTCATCCACATTTTAATTGAGCTCCAAAATCAGCCTAATGCTGGCTGCACCAAAACAAATCACACTATTTGCTCCTTCACTTCATGGTAACATCAATTCAAATCTACTTACCTTTATGCAAATGTTTATGCTTCTGTGTATATGGGTTTGCCTTGTAAAATACTGTATATGTATGTGTACCTTACCATTTCTCTTTGCTAAATTCCAGTTGTATAAAGTTTAGGATGCCATTGTTTAGGAAGCAGAATTCTAATAGTTTTTCTAAAGGAGTCTGAGACTCCCCTCAAATATCCCTCATTAAAACCATTCTCTGATGCTAACAGAACACAGATGCAGAATGGCCACCATGGTGCCCTCCAGGCCAGGCCATAGTTTTCTTCACAAAGAGTCAAGCCTCTTAGTTCCTGGAGTGGCTAAGGCAAATTCTAGCTTTCAAGCTTCATCTAGAAACATGAAAAAATCTTAATTTTTCAGAGATTTATTTTGTTAGGTTATAGATTATCTAAGTTTTGTGTTTCTCCTTTTCTTCTCTCATAGCTGGTGGGATTCCTCAGGGATCTATGCTGTCACTGAGGCAATTTTATAGTTTTGTAAGTAATAGAACAGAGAAATGAAAAATGAAATTGCTAAGGCTATAAGATCTTCCAGGTCAGGAAAAGCAAATAGAAGGTGGTGAGCTCCCATAAGATTGTACAAAGGGGGTGAAAGAAAACAGAGGAATTTCAATACTAAGTTCTAAGGGGAAAGATCCTAAATGATCATTATGAGACTGTTGGCCATATATTTACCAATCCAAGAGAAGACCTAAAAAGCACTGTAGGCTGTTCTTTGAAGATACTGGTCTAATGTACTATTGCACACTGGTCAGAAAAACCTAGCTATCATCAGAAAGCATTTTAGAAATCAAAGAAAAAATTTTCTATCCTTCTATAAAATAATGATGAATTCATACCTGAAACACTGCAACCAGCCTGAACAGATATAGAGACCAGAGAATGTTTACAGACAGGCTACTAATATGATTAAGGGGTGGAGGTTTCTCTTTAAGAGTGCTCTTCAATCTAAAAGATAAAGAATAAGAGGCTACATATAATCAAAATCTATAAAATGAAGAAGGGGGCATATTTCAGCACTGTGGAGGTAGACAGCATCTCTGAGTGCTGCAGTCAGTCAGGATGGTTACATCAAGGGCTGCCTCAAGCAGCATTTCAATTGTTCTTCATCTCTGACAAATTCTTACAATTTGGGACAGTTGAAGAACAGTCAGTTCTATTGGAGGCAGAATGATGGAAAAGATGACCTTACAAGCTTTCCTCCGGTTTCACCTTTTTTGTAATTCAGTACCCTTGGACTAATTTCTCTAGCTCATATTATTAATCTTGAAAAGGGGGCTCCATGTGTGCAAGGGGAGATATGTAACAAGAAAATTGGACTAAATATGCATATTTCATTATTCACTGGCATAGCTTTAACCTGATGAACTTATCTGGTGATAATGGATGCAAAACCTGTAAGCTCTAGGCATATCCCTGCAAGTTAATACCAGTGCATGATTACTAGAAACTGTTAGCATTTCTCTGAATTTTGAGTAAAATACATGCTATTTAAGTAAAGTGGCTTATCACCATAGCAACAATTTCTAGAGTCACACATTCAAATTATAGGCCTGCACAAGGTCCAAATGACAAAATTCTGATATAAGTTTTCTGCTATAGTTTTGTGTATAATGGCTACCCACCTTCTCTCACATCGCTATGGTTTTCAGAAGGAAGGGAAAGAAAAGCTAAGAGAAGAAGAAAAATTGACTTCCAAATACATAAACTTCTAAGGTTACTTGCATAAAGATCTGGGTCTTCTGTGGAGTCAATGAAAATAAAATCTAACTTGCAAATTAGAGAAAAATATAAATATCTTTCTTTGTAACTGAATAATTCATATACAGTAGAATACACATATCTGAAGTGTACAGTTTCGTGAGTTTTGACAACACATAGGCCTGTATAACCAACATCACAATCAAGAAATGTTCAGAACAATTACCAAGAAAGTTCTCTCTTGCCACAACCCAGTCAACTCTCTTCTCCTGGGGGCCACACTGTTCTACTTTTTTCAACATAAAGTAGTTTTGCCTTTTCTAAACTTCATATAAATGAAAAAGAGTGCATTATGTATTCTTGTATCTGAGTTCTGCTTAACATTTTTAGTTGAATTTTAATTGAGATATTTGTAGATTCTCATGCTATTGAAACTTAAGTTTGTGAGATGCATCGATGTAACAGTAATTCATTTCTTTTTTCTTGCCAAGTAGTACTCCATTGTATGGATATACCACGATTTGTTTACTCATTCTTTTGTTAATGGCCATTTGGGTTGTTTCCAGTTTGGGGCTGCTTATATATAAAGCTGCTACAGACATACACTACAAATCTTTTTGTGAAATTGGGATTGCTGGATAAATGGTAAATGAATGCTTAACTTTAAAAGTAAATGCCAAACTATATTCTGAAAGAATGACACCATTTTGCATTCCCACCAGCAAGGTAGGAAAATTCCAGTTGTTTCATATCCTTGCCAGTATCTGGACTTGTTAGTTTTTAATTTTGGCCATTCTAGAAAGTATATAGTGATATCCTGTGGTGGCTTTAATTTCCATCTTCCTGATGACTAATGATGTTTAGCATCTTTTCAATGCTTATTAACTACTTGTATATCTTCCTATGTGAAGTTTCTGACCAAGTCTACTGACTATTTTAAAATGTGGATTGCCTCATTGCATTGTAGGAATTGTTTATATATTCTGCATACAAGTCCTCTGTCATATATATTTGTTGCAAATATTTTCTCCTTGTCTGTGGCTTGCTTATTTTTTAACATGCTTTTGATGAGCAAATGTGTTTTATTTTTAGGAACCATTTTACCAGTTTTTAAAAGTGCTTTCTGTGTTCTAAGAATCTTTGACTACCTGCTGGATAGAATACAGTCTCTTATGTTTTCTCCTAGAAACTTCATAGTTTCGCTTTTAGATTTAGTTCTACCCTTCTCAAACTAAATTTTGTGTACAGTTTTAGCTAGGGGGTCAAATTTCATTTCCCCCCGTATATATCAACTATTGTTCCAGCATTATTTGTTAAAAAGACTATCATTTACTCCACCAAATTGCTTTTAAATCTCTGTCAAAAATCAACTGACTATAAACATGGGTCTATTTCTAGACTCCCAATTTTGTTCTGCTGATCTATTTGTTTATCCTTACGTGTGTACCACATTGTATTAATTACTGTATCTATGTAGTAAGTGTTGAAATCAAGTCATATAAGTATTGCAACTTTGCTCTATTTTTAGGTTATTTTGTCTGTTCCAAGTTTTATGTATCTCCAAATAAATTTTATAATCATCTTGTCAATTTATAACAAAAAAGCAAGTGTTCTAGATTGCAATTGGGATTGGCTTAAATGTGTAAGTTAATTTCGGGAGAACTGACATCTTAATAGTACCAAGTATTCTAAACCATGAACACAGTGTATCTCTCCATCTATTTCAGTCTTTTTCAATTTTGCTCAACAATATTTCATGGGTTTTGGTACAAATATTTTGCATATATTTTGTTAGATTTATCACTAAGTGTTTTATGTTTTGTGACAATTGGTATTTTAAAATTTTATTTCCCAATTGTTCATTGCTAATATATAAAAATACAATTTTTATATGTAGATATTGCATCCAGCAACCTCCTTAATTCACTTTTTGTAGATTCCTTGGGATTTTCTATGTATACAAACATGTTATCTGCAAGTAAAGACGGATTAATCTTCCTTTACAATATACATATACAATTTTATTTCTTTTAATTGCCTTGTTGCATCAGCTAGAACCTCTTGTCCAATGTTAAAGAGAAGCAGTGAGAGAGAATATCTTTCTCTTTCTCCTATCTTTAGCATGAAAATGCTCAATATTTTACCATTGACAATGATACTAATGGTAGTTTTGGATTTTTTTTTTTGTAAAATCTCATATTATGTAACAGATGTTCCCTTTTGGCCAGGTGTGGTGGCTTATGCCTGTAATCCCAGCACTTTGGGAGGCCAAGGCAGGTGTATCACGAAGTCAAGGGATTGAGACCAACCTGGTCAACAGGGTGAAACGCTGTCTCTTCTAAAAATACAAAAATTAGCTAGGTGTGGTGGCACACATCAGTAGTCTGAGCTACTCAGGAGGCTGGGGCAAGAGAATTGCTTGAACCCAAGAGGCAGAGAGGTTGCAGTGAGCCAAGATCACGCCACTGCACTCCAGCCTGGTGACAGAGCGAGACTCTGTTTCAAAAAAAAAACAAAAAAAAAAAAAATGGAAGTTCCCTTTTATTCCTAGTCTGTTAAGGATTTTCTCATGTTTGAGTGTTGAATTTTATCAAATGCTTTTCCCAGAATTATTGAGATAGTTATATAGCTTTCTCCTTTATCTATATATGGTGAATTTAATCCAAACCTACACTCCTGGAATATACTACACACTTAATTATGATATGCTATTCTCTTATACATTTCTGGATTCAGTTTGCTAATATCATTTGAAATTTTATGTCTATAATTTATGAGAGATATTGGCTAATAATTTTCTTGTAATATTCTTGTCATGTTTAGGTACTATTATTTATAAGGCAAGCATGCCTTATAAATGAGTTGGGAAATATTATCAAGAGTTTGTTATGTAAGTTTTCTCTTATTTCTTCTTTAAATATTTAGAAGAATTAGCCAGTAAAATCATTTGGGAATAAAGTTTTCTTTTTAGGAAAGTTCTTTATTACAGATACGATTTTAAAAATATAGAATGATTCAAATTTTCTAATTTTGTGTAACTGTTTTTGTACTTTTAAAAGAAATTTGACCATTTCATATAACTTTCTCAATGTATTGGCATTAAGTCATTAAGAGCCAGTAAGTGTGAAGATAGATCAATAGAAAGTATCCAATGTAAAGAATAGAAAAAAGAGGTTTAAAAAGAGATAGTGCCTCAGGAACCTTTACAACAATAGCAAACTGTCTAATGTATGAGTAACTGGAGTCTCAGGAAAAAAAAAGGAAAGACAATGACAAAACTTCCGAAACGTGGCTAAAGGTACAAATTTATAGATTCATGGATCTCAGCAAACCCCAAGCAGGATAAATGTGAAGAAGAACATGCTTAGCAATCGCACTGTCAAACTGCTGAAAATCAAAGATAAGGAGATGACCTTGAAAGCATGCAGAGAAAAGTTACACAATACATATAAGCAAAAAACATTTCAAATTTCCACAGCTACTTCATCAGAAAAAACGCTCAAAAGAAAAAAAAAGAGTATTGGCATTGTTAAGTACCTGGATAAATATAAGACAATTTTTCCTCTTAATTTCTTGAAAACATACATGACAATTTAAAGCAAAAATAGTATCATTATTTTGTGGGGTTTATAATTATGTAGATGTAATATGTGTAACTTGTATAGCATAAAGGTAGGGTAAGAGATAAATGGACCCAAATTAATACATTTTAAATTGAAGCAATACTTGTTATAACCCAACCACAATGGGTTGGTTCTCCACAGAGAAAGGATATGTATAGCATAGCCAAACAGCCATAAGCCCTATGGGGAGCTGGGCAAAAGTCAGGCTTAAGAAGAGAGGAAAGTGATTTAAAGGATTCACTAATACGTCTTTTAAACAATGGGAATCTGGTTAAGCCTGTGGTAAAACCTAAGACTTATACAAAAAGCTCTTGTGTGGGAGTAGAAGGGGGGACAAAATATCCCCTTAGAACAAAAGCCTTGTTTATGGGAGCCTATGAATCCGAGCCAGCAACTCACACTGCAAACAGCATTAGATCATGTTAGCACAATTAGTTATTTGTACCTGTATTAGTCTGTTTTTGCAGTAGTTCTTCAACTATGTTTGAGAGGTCCCCACAATCACTCCCAGGTCTGACGAGTCACTAGAAGGACTCAAAGGACTCCACATTTATATTCGTACTCATGGTTATCACTTATTATAGTGCAAGGATGCAAAGCGCAACCAGCAAAATGAAAAGCACTTCAGGCTAAGTAAGAGAAACCACAAACAAGCTTCCAAGTGTCCTCTCCCAGGGGAGTTGCACGGCTGTGCTTAATTCCCCCTGGAGTTAGTTGTGACAGCATGTGTGAAATGTTGCCAACCATGGAAGCTCACTGGAGACTCAGCACCCATGGTCATGTAGGCAGCCTCTGCCTAGCACTTACCAAACTCCCAGACTCCCAGAAGGAACGTAGGTATTCAGCATAAACCATATTGTTTGCACAAACAGTTTAGACAAAATTAGCTATTCTTATCAGTTAATGATAGTAACTGTCCAAAAATTTAAGTTCCCAGAAATGAGCCAAGGGTCAACCTCGCAAATAAATAGGTCTTTTGAAGGATGGCAGTTTAGGCTGCCTATGTTAACTCTTTCCTGCACAACTATACCACAAACAACTGCAAAAATCCCAGTATCTTGTAACAGCAAGTATTTACTTTTCTCAATTAATTGCAGAGTTTGGTTGTGCTAGGCTAAACATCAGGTATTGGACTGAATTCACATGTGTTCCACAAATCTCCATAATTCTGAAACCTGTGGTTTTCTGCAGGTATGCTTTTCTCATGGCAAGTAACAGAAATAGAAGAGAGCAAGCTACATGATGCAAACACTTTTGAGGTCTCCGCTTATATTACACCCTTTAACATTCCATCAGCCGGAATAACAACCAAGACCAGCATTAGTAGGGTGAGAAAATAGCCTTCAACAGTTCTAGTAAGGAGAACTGCAAAGTCACATGGCAAAGGGTATCCATGTACAAATTATTTACAGGAAAGGAATAATTAATTGGAAACAAGAATCTGATCTACCACAGTATCCTAGGAACCTCACCAAACTCAGAGGGCAAATGAGGTTAGAAGCAGCACATTATCACTTTTGAAAATGAAATATCTTGGTTTGTTTACTAGTTTATGCCCACACTTACACCCAAAGGAACCTTGATACAGCCAGGAAAATATATGCAATTTTAGTAATATTCTATACACACTTTTTAGTAATATAATAATGAAAGTAATAATAGCTAACATGAATGAGTACTTACCATGTGCCAAGAGTGTTATACTCATGATTTCACTTAGCCCTTAGTTGATGAGATTATTCCTATTTTACAGATGAGAAAATGGAGTCCTAGAGACTTGCCCAACATCATAAAGCTTTTAAGTGGTGAAGCCAGATCTGAATCCAGGCAGCCTAGATACAAAGCTGTGCTTTTAACTATTACGATATTTTAAGGGCTGTACTTGGGCACGTATACCATGCTGTAATGCTTCAATATTGGGATACGAAAGTGTGCCACAATTGTACAAGTACCATCATATTTTCATCTGATGGCCAATTTTCATGGACTCAGAAAGCTAAAATATAATTTTCAGGAAAAGGAAATTTTTATCCCTCTCAACTAAAATATCACAAAAACTTAAGTTTTCCTCACAGAAACATTATCGACATATCAAAGTATTAAATTTTAATGTTATTTAAATCTCAACATTCCTTGTCTTTGAAAAAATGTTTTATGAACACATCATTTATCAAAGTAATTTTTCAAAGTTTCTAAACCACCATGTCTTTCTACTTTCTAGCCTAGATAAAGCAACTGCTACATGTACTATCTCCTACAATACCATAAAACTAGGTTTTCAGTCAAGGAAATGATCACAAAAGAAAATAATAACAAAAATCTTCTATTTTCTCTCTTTTTTTTCTTTTTTGAGATAGAGTCTCACTCTGTCCCCCAGGCTGGAGTGCAGTGCTATGATCTCTGCTCACTGCAACCTCTGCCTCCTAGGTTCAAGTGATTCTCCTGTGTCAGCCTCCCACGTAGTTGGGATTACAGTGTGTCACTATGCCCAGCTAATTTTTATATTTTTAGTAGAGATATGGTTTTGCCATGTTGTCCAGGCTGGTTTCGAACTCTTGTCCTCAGGTGATCCACCCATCTGGGCCTCCCAAAGTGCTGGGATTACAGTCGTTAGCCACTGTGCCTGGCCCAAAAATCTTCTATTTTCATTAAACAAATTCATTGTGTTAAATAAACAATTTTACAACTAAGAGGATTCTCCATTATGAAGCAAGAATTCCATAATGAAAATATACTTGTATTGCATATGGAGGTTTCAGTCCCGTCCTCTATGGTTATGGGGAGATACACTTTAATTATAGACATTCATTTCTCTCCAATTGTTTTCTGAGCTTATGAATAATGAAAGCATGATACCATTTATCAGGAATCGTTAAGGACCCAGTGTAAAAAGGCACAATACTGCAATAAGCACCAGTCTGCCGGGTGTCTCACTGGAAGATGAGCAAATGCTATTGCAGGAGTGAAAGTCGAGTCTATCCAGTAAAGCAGATAAAGACTTTGTCTTAGGGAATTCAGAGGATTACCAACAGCACAAAACATTCTCTAGATGTCCTCAGCATGTGAGAAACAAGATATACATGAGAGAACATTGCTGTCCTCAGAATACCATAACCAAGCAAAGGTAGAAATGAACAAAAGGACGTTGCCAAACGCCAACTATTGAAAGCAAATTTGAAAAAAGTGTCGTATGATACCTTAGTCCAAATATGAACAATGAGAAGATGCAGAATGCATGTTTCCATCATGTCCAAAGCATTTGGAACTAAGGGACTATGACAGAGAAGGAGGAAGGTGCTGAGTTCAAGTGCTTTTGTTTTTAACACATCCTCACTTACTCTCTCTACTAGTTTTCCAAGAGCTCTGCCACTTTTTTGAAAGGTATGATTACTCTGGCTTTTCAGAAATTCCCAAACCTAAGCATGGGAAAGTTCCTTAGAGGACGTCAAGAGAGGGCAAAGCTCCTACCCACCTTGCAAGAATTTCTGTTATGGCATTTGTAACAAGTAACCTTCCAGAGTCTGCTTGACTATTTCCAGTGATGGGGAGGTGGAGGGCTTGTTACCCATGGTCCAGCCTTTTCCACTGCTGGTGCACTCTGACTACGGAAAAATTCTTCCTGTTGATGAAACCTACATTCCTAAAATACCAACCAATATTCTTACAATTTCTATATTCTTAAAATGTCAACCCACTGGTATAGTTCTAGTATCCACAAACAATTCAAATTCCAATTCTTCTGTTCCCTAGTTGACGTAGCTGAGAACCACATAGCAACTTCCATTAATTTGTGACTTGCAGGGGCGGCTGGAGAGTGAGAGGGGAAAGGTGTGACATGGAGATGGAAAAGGAGATGGAAGACATCTGGTTCACAAGCATATTTTATGTTCGATTCAGTGACAAATAGAACTCAAGGCCACAAAACATGTGTGTATAACTGTACAGATGTATTTGTAGATGTATGTATAAGAATATGTGAGTATATGTGTATACGTGTATATGTGTATGTGTGTGCATATGTATGTATATGTGCATAAAATGCCAAGTAAGCCAACAAAAATCTTCAAACTATGTTCAATAAGAAATGCAAAAATTGAATTTTATGATATTATTTTTAAGGATATTATTTTATGATATTATTTTAATTATTTATTTAAAAAATTAAATACAATAATATTTTATTATTTTTAAAATAATATTTATTATTTTAGCTCATGTTATGATATTATTTTTAAGAGCTAAGCATCATAGGAGTTGTTAACATACTAGAGAGGAAAAAGAGAATTCAATGAGCTTGAATTCTCTTTTTCCTCTCTAGTATGTTAACTTGTGTTAACAATTTATGGTAAAAATATTATAATCTCAAAATACCTGAAACATTATGTTCTTCTTATTATCTAAACATTTGCTATAAAGTAACGAAGAATTCTCAACCACTAAATCAAAATCAGTGAATAGCGCATGCTACCATGTCCCTTTCTGTAAGTTACTGAGAGGATTCTTGGCATGGAGGGGTGTGGGCCAGCAACGCTGCACCTCCCTGAGTCTGGTCCAGGATTTACCCTGGCATTCCTTCTTCCCATTCTGCCTAATTCTAGGCATCTAAGAATCAGAAACCAGCAACTCTTCACAAGAAGTCTGGCTGCCCTGAGGTGAACACAGTCCCCGCTGGCAGGATGCTCATTGATTAAATAATAGCTAACGTATGTTAATTAGATTTCAAGACAAGAAGTAGAACAAACACATACAGATAAATTTTCTGCAAACACAGAAACAAAAAAAGAAAGCAAGGAAGGGGAGCTTTGGGTAAACTTTGTCAGGATATCCACTAAATAGACCATAATCTAGAACTAATAAAAATGTTACTCAATTCTATTCATTAAATAGAATAAAACTGTATTCAGAACTAAAAAGGTAAAATAATAAACCTATATAAGAAGTTTTGGTTACCATAAATTCAGACAAAAATAACTGAATAATATAATAATTATCATTTTCTAAGTAATACATAGAGCCATTCCCAATTCTATAGTCTGGTAAAGTACAAAAATTATTAATTTTGATCCATGGGCCAAATTTGGCATGCCATCTGTTTTTGGGGAGAAAAAAATAGTTGAGTTGGAACATGGCCACATTCATTCATTTGTTGTCTGGGCTGTTTTCACACTACAACGTCAGAGATGAGTCGCTGTGACAGAGACTACTATGGCCCACAAAGCCTAAAATATTTACTCTTTGTTTCCATATAGAAAAAGTTGGCAGACCACTGCCCTACATAATCACCAATCTTAAAATAAGCATGTAGGCCATACTACTAAATCGTGCTAGCCTATAAGGCAGAAATAACTTCACTTGCTGTATAATCCTGGGTCTTTGTTACGAACTAACAACAAAAAGACAGATTTGTAAAAAATGTTCTATGTGTGGTGAGGGTATTGTACACTTTGGAGAAAATGCAGCAATGATTTTTCCTACCTGTTTTTCCTTCTCTTCATCTGAAGTGTAATTGGCATCACGGACATTTTCCCAGGGTTGGTACCTTTTCAACTTTTTTTGAGTGAACGGATTATTCTTCTCTTCTGTTGTGTTTTCCTCATCACTTTCTGGGTTATTTTTCCATTCTTTCATCATCTCTAATACATTGGTTGGTCTCACCGAAGAAAGTGTATTGCCCTAACATTAACAATGAATGTTTGGTGTTATAAAGAGCTTAGATAATTGAGACGATACCTACATCATTTAGCAAGATAGTCTCCCAAATTCAGTAACAGTCACATGGAAAAGATTATAATGCTAAATAAATATGAAAACTTCTGATGACCACAGGAGTACACTCCCTGTACTGACATGGCTCACATCCCTTGCATGATATCACTTGTAATAGGTCAAAGTTGAGAGGGGAAATATTCAGCCTTGAAAGAACAATGCAGCATGCTTGTGCAAACACTACACAGGGCAATTTCCTGGAATCCAACCCCACCCCCCCCATAGCACTGTTCTTAGAAAACTGAGAGGGGACCAGACGCAGTGGCTCACGCCTGTAATCCCAGCACTTTGGGAGGTCAAGGCGGGTGGATCATGAGGTCAAGAGATCGAGACCATCCTGGTCAACATGGTGAAACCCCGTCTCTACTAAAAATACAAAAAATTAGCTGGGCATGGTGGTGCGTGCCTGTAATCCCAGCTACTCAGGAGGCTGAGGCAGGAGAATTGCCTGAACTCAGGAGGCGGAGGTTGCGGTGAGCAGAGATCGTGCCATTGCACTCCAGCCTGGGTAACAAGAGTGAAACTCTGTCTCAAAAAAAAAAAAGAAAGAAAACTGAGAGGGAGGCTGAAAGAACTAAAGGTGTCCAAAGGCCAGTGGTTCCAGTGCTAAGGATAAGTCTATACAACATCAAAATATCTAGGCAAAAAACTCTAAATTCAGTCAATTAGTCAAGCACTGTGTCTAAGAATATAGATATTTAATTTGAAATCTCTTACCTGTCTGGAAGATTTAAATATAATGTGCTCACTGGATTATAACTGACTTGGTACAGTGTTCTTATCTCAGCATATGACTATACCATACCGAAACTGACCATTTTATATTAACTGTATTTTCCCAAATATAATATCCCATTTAATGTGCAAAGAAATAATGAATGCAAGCTCAAATGGCCCCTGCTTGATTAGGTGTGTCTTAAATATTTTTATTCTTACCTCAGACTGTTAGAGAAAATTTAGACAAAAAATTTGAATCACATTTAGATTAAAATGAGAAGTTCAGGTGTTGGCACAGCTATGAAGTGATTCTAAATGACTCTGGTATGTGGATGTATTAAAATGTTTAGCCTCCATGACACAGAAAACTATGAGGCAGAGTACTGAAGAGTAGCCATTGGAATACACTGTTGAGGACTTGTTGAGTTTAAATGTATTTGTGATTAAAGACAGAGACAAACACTAAAGATGGAATGCTAATAACTAAATAAGGATCACTATGCAGTTAATTCTCTGTGGTTCTGTCCCCTTGTTTTAAGAAGCTCAGTACTCCTACCTACCACATTCATAGCATCCTATTACACCTTACACTGGTTCTGTACTTGTTCATCTGCAATCCCAGTCCTCGGTGGCTCCTCCCTGCGAGCCCTCCCTAGGTTAAGTCTTTGGAAACTGTGGTCATCACTAATGCTACTTGCCCAACATTTCTTCCTTCCAGGCTCATGGTAGAAGTTCACTTCTTTACCCATGCTGGGACATGACCATGCGCCTTACTTTGGCCAGTGATTCATGATGAGAAATGGTATGTATCACTTCTGGGTGAAAACTTTAAGAGATAGTAGGCAATTCATCATGTTTCCAATTCCTGCACTGGTCATTACAGAAGCATAGAGAAGTCTGTCTCAGCCTGGGTTCCTGAGTAAGGACAAAGTGAAACAGAACATCCTCCTCTCCTCCCAGCCAACTGGCCATGGAAGGTACTAAGACCACTGAGATTTGGGTGTCATTTGTTATCACAGCATAATCTAGTTTACCTTGATATAGATAGCAAAACAAACACTTACATTCTGTAAATCACCTCTAAGAAGCCAGTCTTGAAGAGTAAGCTCATTGTAAAACCATCATGTACAACAAAATTATAATTACTATTGAACTCATATGCAACCAATATGATGTGACAGCCCATTTATTTAGGCAGTTCTTGCTCTGCACAGTCCTGATATGCCTGCATTTCAGTTATAATTTACTTGAACAGCATTAGTCCCACAAGAGTAGAGTTTACATTTCAGTCAACATGGTATATGAACTAGAACTGCATAAAGTTCAAACTGCACTGCTACCTCTTCAGTCACAAAGCAAACACACACATATCATGATCAGTGACCAACTCTGCCACTTCTCTCAAAGGCTGTTGGTGATTAGACATTGGGCATCCGCTATTCAGTTTACACATAGACAGCAAAGTGTGTAGTTGTGTTGCTTCCTTGTCTCCCAGGGAATTAGCCAACAAAGATGACAGCACAGCAAAGAAAATAAAAGTGATAATGCTCAAAGTGAAAACTGAATAAAATATGAATGGAATAATAAAAGAAATAAGCTGACTGGGAATGCTGACACTACCGCCATTCAAAAGAGTATTTGCCAAGGCATAAAAAAGATGTTCCCTCTGTCTTGTAAGTTATATGGTAAGAAGAAGGTAAGCACTATTTAAATGAATCTTAATAAGTATTTTATTTTAAAAGATACTTTAATTCTCAGTATTTCTGACATCCTAAATTACAGTGTACTAAATGAATATCAGCATTACTTTTGTCCCATTTCCTTATATATTTATAACCATCAGAGAGTTATTAACATTTTGGCAAAAATGTAAAAGGCATGTAACAATCATAACTTTTCACATTCATCACTGAGATCATTTTTTCACAGTTTCAACCTGCTCTGCCATTTTACTGTCCTACAGTACTGTACAAAGCAAGTATTGCCTACATTATTTTGAATCTGAATCTCTAACAATCTTTCAAATGCCTGGTTCACATATATAATACCCAAGAGCTTGGTAGCTGATATTCTACATGTCTAAAGGAGAGTGTTTTAGTACTTGAAGAAATGACCCTATTTATCATTCTATAGAGATTGTGGAGAAAAGCAAAAGATCTAGAATAAGAGTATTATCCTAAATTTTTAGCCCTTTGCCTCCTATATACTCTCTTGAGATATCAAGCCTGGACTGGGTGGTATAGAGTCCAGGCTTTCCCTGTTGTCTAAAGTTCATCTGATAACTTACTACATCACCTACTTCTTGCTTGCTAGCAGTTGAAAGATAAATTGTATCAGATACTTGGACTAACCAATAATAAGTGGCCCACAGCAATGTATCATAAGCCTTCTTTCAACAGAAATTACAAATGAAGCAATCAACCAACCAAACAAAACTGGGGTAGAACTGTTAGGGTGGACACTGTAGACGCATACATCACCTCACCATCAGAACACTAACTTCTGAACTCCTTTTACTGGCTACTTCTAGGTGGTCAAATACTGAACTCATCAATTGCAAAGTAGCAAATGGCAAGAAAGCAGCAGCAATAGTTTGATAATCTGAAGCTATCACAAGCAGAGATCCAGCCTTTTGGATAAATAAATTTCCACTTGCTTAACCAACACATAGCTGAGAGTATTAATTTAACGTTGAACAATTAGAAAAATGAAATGCATGGAAGAGAAGAACTGCTTAAATACTAAGATTTGAATTTAATCCCTTAGTAGACAGGCCCCATATTGGAGACCCAATCACTTTTCCTCATCTAAAAAATACTGCCTTTTAAATGACAGTGTCTATCAGTGCTCTGTAAACAATAAGTACTTAGTAAGTGCTTTAAAATAAATGAATGAATGACATGATGAGCTGGGGTGAGATGGTATGAATCCAAATCAACAAAGCTAAAGGAAACATTCTGGATCTTTAGCAGGTAGTCATCATTCTCTATTTTTGCAAAGAGCTAGAACACTTTATTTTGTAACATTCCTAGGAGTAAATTTTTTCAATAGAAAAATGGAATACTTTATTTAAAAACGTAAAAGAATGGCCAATTTCACAAAATAAAATCCAAGTCAGAACAATGTGGTGCCAATTTTCACCTAATAGATGGAGAAAAATTTAAGTTTGATATTCCCCGTGTTGGTGAGGGTGTGGGGGAACAAGCACTCTCACTTGCTTTTTATGAGAAGATAAATTAGCAATAATTGACCAAAATGTAAAATGCATATTCTCTCTGACCAGTAATTCCACTGTTAAAAATTTACCTTATGTAAACTGACACAGTATGCAAACACGTATTTACAAGAACATCTGTTGTACTACTGATATAATAGAAAAGATCTGAAACAATTTAAATATTCACAGGGACTATTTACAAAGTAGTAGTTTATAGTTTGGGATACAATGTTGTTGGTTTTTAATTCGAAAAATTTTTTTTAACATTTTTTAGGTTTAGGAGTACATGAGCAGGTTTTTTATATAGGTAAATTCGTGTCACAGGGGTTTGTTACACAGATTATTTTGTCACCTAGTTACTAAGCCTAATATCCAAGTTACTTTTTTTTCTGGTCCTCTCCCTCCTCCCAGCCTCCACCCTCAAGTAGATCCCAGTGTCTGTTGTTCCCCTCTTTGTATCCATGAGTTCTCATAATTTAGTTCCCACTTGTAAGTGAGAACATGTGGTATTTGGTTTTCTGTTCCCAGGTTAGTTTGCTAAAGATAACAGCCTCTACTTCCAGCCACATTCCCACAAAAGACATGATCTTGTTCTTTTTTTAATGGCTGCATAGAATTCCATGGTGTGTATGTACCACATTTTCTTTATCCAATCTGTCAATGATGGGCATTTAGACTGATTCCATGTCTTTGCTACTGTGAAGAGTGCTGCAATGAACATTCACATGCATATGTTTTTATGGCAGAATAATTTATATTCCCCTGGGTATATACCCAGCAGTGGAATTGCTGAGTTAAATGGTAGTTCTCTTTGATTCCTCTTTTAGGAATCGCCACATGGCTTCCCACAATGGTTGAACTATTAATAATCTGCACTCCCACCAACAGTATATAACAGGAGAAAATGGTTTGAGAAATTAATGAATTTACCCTTATTCCAGAAGTACATTTCCAACTGCCTGCTGAGAATTTCTAGTTAGAGGTATAGCTGAGCCTTCTACTTAATGTATTCCAAGCCACACAACTACAAAGCAAGAAAACTAGAAAACAAACAATAACTTGCATCCATACACCTAGTTTTCCTCTATTTTGTCTTCCTGCCTTCTATCATCTGAGGTGACTGCTATCCGGAATTTGTGATTAACATTTCTTTGCTTTTGTTTTATATTTTTTATCACAACCATGTGCATTCAAAAAGGAGTATTAGCCAGGTGTGGTGGCTCAAGCTTGTAATCCCTACTGTTTAGGAAGATGAGGCCAGAGGATCCCTTGAGCTCAGGAGTTTGAGACCAGCCTGGGCAACATAGGAATACCCCTATGTTATAAAAGTATATATTTTTAATTAGCTGGATATAATGGTGCATGCCTGTAGTCTCAGCTACTCAGGAGGCTAAGGCAGAAGGATCACTTGAGCCCAAGAGTTCAAGGCTGCAGTGGGCATGACAGACCAAGGCCTTATCTAAAAAAAAAAAAATCGGGGGGGAATATTTTTTGTTTTAGTTGTTTTAACTTGATAAAAAGGATTTCACTCCTTGGGACTTCTTTCCACTCAAAATTACATTGTGAGACCTTTTGGACATTGTTGTGAGGGAAACAAGTAAATCTTTACTCCTATATTTCATCATATATTTTTAAAGTATTTTAAGAAAGTATGCTTACATGCTTTTCCATTATATAAACATATATTATGTATATTTCAATTACATATATAATTGAAATTGTTCTTGCTCTGTTGCCCAGGCTAGGGTACAGTGGCACAATCATGCTTCACTATAGCCTCGATCTGCTGGGCTAAAATGATCCTCCCACCTCAGTCTCCCAAGTAGCTGAGACTATAGTGTACATGTGTGGGAGTTCAGTCAGGGTGTTGGCAAAAATATTAAAGAAAAAATGTTAGAGAAAGTTACAGAATATAGTCTGAAACCATTTTGGAAGGCCTAAGAGTTTTTTCTAGACTTTGTGGCTGAAGGCAGCCTTGTCCCCTTAGTTAAATAAATTAGAGCAGAAACAAAGGAATGTGGGGAGTTTACCTAACTTGTTTACTCATGTGGTTCTAAAATTAACCTTTGATCATCCTGGATGGCTCTCTTGAGGGGAGGTTAACCAGGAATATTACCCACTAATGGTGTTTGTTTTAGGCCTCAGAACCTGTCCTTTAATCTTTAACCTATAGTGGTGCTGACTCAGAGTTTTTGTCATTTAATGTGTGCTGAATAAAGGCCGGCAAGGCCAGCATGTTAGGGCAGGGCTGTTATCTCTTTATAGCACTCTCCTCAAGTGCCTTTAAGTGGCCACAGGCACCAAGCCCACTCATTCACTATATTCTGTGTGTGAGTGAATTTATTCATCTGTCGTGGAGTCAAGGTCTGCAGGACAGACCCCTACAGGTGGTGACCCTGATATACGTGTGCACCACCGCACCTGGCTAATTTTTTTCTAACTATAGAGATGGGGTCTTGCTATGTTGTCCAGGTTGGTCTTGAAATTTTGGGCTCCAGTGATCCTCCTGCTTAGGCTTGCCAAAGTGCTGGGATTACAGGTGTGAGCCACTCTGCTGCCCTTTTATGAATTTATATACATCAAAACTGTTATGGGGTACAAATGTAATTTTGTTACATGCACAGATTGTATAGTGGTGAAGTGAGGGCTTTTAATGTAACCATTACTTAAATAACGTACATTGTCTCCATGAAATAATTCTCATCACCCACCCCTTCTACTCTCTCACTCTTCCATGTCTCCATTGACTATCATTCCACACTCTATATCCATGTGTACACATTATTTAACTCCCACTTATAAGTGAGAATATGTAATATCTGTCTGTGTCTAACTTGTTTCACTTAAGATAATGGCCTCCAGTTCCATCTACATTGCTGCAAAAGACGTGGTTTCATTATTTTTTATGGCTTAGTATTTCACTGTGTATATATGCCATATTTTCTTTATCCAATCATCTACTGATGAACACTTAGGTTGATTCCATATCTTTGCTACTGTGAATAGTGCTGTGATGAACATATGGGCATAGGTATCTTTTTAATAATATATAATGACTAATTTTACTTTGGGTAGATACCTAGTGATGGGGTTGCTTGATTTAATGCTAATTCTATTTTTATTTCTTTGAGAAATATCCATACTCTTTTCTACAGAGGCCGTACTAATTTTCTTCCCACCAACAGTGTATGAGCTCCCTTTTCTCCATATCCTTATCAAGATCTTTTATTTTTTTGTCTTTTTAATAATGGTCATTCTGAGTGGTGTAAGACAGTATCTTATTGCAGTTTTTATTTGCATTTCTCTGGTAATTAGTGATGCTGAGCATTTTAATTCTGTGAAAAATGACATTGGTACTTTGATAGGGATTGCACTGAACCTGCAGATTTCTTTGGGCAGTATAGTCATTTTAACAATATTAATTCTTCCAACCCATGAGCATGTGATGCTTTTCCATAGGTTTGTGTCATCTATAATTTCTTTTATCAGTGTCTTGTAGTTTTCCTTGTTAGAGATCTGTCATCTTGGTGATTAAACTTATTCCTAGGTGTTTTATATTTTTGTAGCTATTATAAATAGGATTGCCTTGGCTCTCGGCTGGTTACTGGTGTACAGAAACACTACTGATTTTGTACATTGATTTTGTATTCTTAAACTTTACTGAATTCATTTATCAAATCCAAGAGTTTATTCTGGTGGAGTCTTGAGGTTTTTCTAGATACAAGAGCATATCATTAGTGAACAGGGATAATCTGACTTCCTTTTTTCCAAATTGAATGCCTTTTATTTCTTTCTTTTGCCTGATTGCTTTGGCTAGGACTTCCAGTACTGTGTTCAACAGGAGTGGTGCAAGTGGGCAACCTTATCTTGTTCTGGTTCTTACAGGGAATGCTTTCAATTTTTCCCCATTCAGTGTGATGTTGACTGTGGGTTTGTCACATATTTCTTTTATTATTTTGAGGTATGTTTCTTTTATGCCTAATTTATTGAGAGTTTTTATCATGAAGGGATGCTAAATTTATCAAATGCTTTTTCTGCGTCCATTGAGATGGTCATATTTTTTGTCCTTAATTGTGTTTATGTGATATATAACATTCATTGATTTGCATATGCCATACATAAAAATTAATTCATGACTTAACAAATACCTTAATGCAGGAAACACAGACCATTGTCTTCATTACCTTGGGGTAGGCAAATAAGTTACTGGGCAGGACACAAAAATATTAAGCATAAAAAAATGATAAATTGAATAAAAAAATACCATTAAGAAACTGGAAAGGCAAGCAATAGACTGGAAAAAATTATATACATATACATACATATGTATATGTATGGATTTGTGTGTAAATTTATATATTATATACTTATATATAAATGACATATTTACATATTAATATGACACATATATACACAAATGACAAAAGGCTCATATCCAGAATATACAACATATTTCAATATATAATATGCAAATCAATAAGAAAAATATATTAAACCAAATTTAAAAGTAGGGAAATGACTTGAAATAGGCATTTCACGAAAGAGGAAATCCAAAAGGTCAATAAATAAATAAAGGTGATCAACTTCATCTGTTGTTTAGGAAGTGCAAATTAAAACCACAATGAGATACTATCACATGTCTACTAGAGTATCTAAATTTAAAATATACCAATAACAAACATTAGAGGTGATGGGGATCAAAACTAGAACTCTTACACACTGCTGGTGACTGGTACGATTGTTTTGGAAACTTCTTGGCAATTTCTAATTAAGTTAAATATAGGTCCACTGTTTCACACAGCCATTTCATTCCTAGATATATTATTCTTAATGGAAATGAGTGCACATGTCTACAAAGAGATCTGTACAAGAATGTTCATAACAACTTTATTCTAGTAAAAACTAGAAACACCCAAACGTCTAACAGGAAAATTTGATAAATGAGTCTGCTCTATTCATACAAAGAAATACAACATTTAAAACCCACTCTTCACACAACCACCTAAATTTCACAGGTATGAATTAAGTGAAAGAAGCCACAAAACAGCATATATTATAAATGCCATTTATTAAAGGTTCATCAACAGATAAAACTGCTCAATGGTGAAAGAAATCAGAATACTAGTTACCTCTGAGAGGAGGATAAGGAGAGTTACTGACAAGAAAAGGGAACAAGGGAACTCTCTAGGGAGATAGAAATGTGTTTATTGTTCTGGGTGGTAGTTACACAAATGTATAAATATATAAAAATTCACCAGGCTATAATTTTAAAATCTGTGTATTTTACAGTAAGTAAATCATATATTCATAAAATTACGATTGAATTAAAAAACAACATTTCATGGCTTTACAGAGATTATATGTAATCATTTTCACTGCTTTTAATATTCTATATAGTTGTTAGACTACATCACAGTGTAGTCATTCTTGAATTAAAGGGCCTTTTGGTTGATTTTGGGGTTTGCTCCATTAGATACTCCTATAAATATTATTGTGTCTGTCCCTGGTGTGTGTATATATATATATATATGCAAGACTTACTCGGGTATAGAAGTGAAATTCCTTGGTTGTAGGATATGGGAATGGTTAACTTTACAAGATAATGCCAGGTCTTTTCCCAAAGTAGTTGTGTCAAATAATAGCCTTGCCAGCAATGATTAAGAAACACGCTTTATCCCCATCTTTTACAACACCTGGTATTATCAGACTTCTTATTTTTTGGTTTCTTTCAATGAGGTCTTGATTTGTATTTCCCTGAATTCTAATGACATTGAACATCCCCTCACATGTTCATTAGCCAAATGTGTCCTCTTTTGTGAAATATCTGGCTCTGTCTTTGCTCACTTTATACTAGGTTGTTTTTGTCCCCTTTGTATTGATTTGTAAGAGTTACCCAAATTTCATGATATTATTCCTTTTTTGCTTACTTGCAACACAAAAGCCTCTTCCCAGTTTATAACTTACCAACTTTCCCTCTGGTGCTGTTTTATAAACAAGAGTTCTTAACATAGACAAGCTAATCCATTCTTTTATGGTAGTGCCTTTGGCTATCTTGCTTCTGAAATCCTTTCTTACACACCCCAAGATGCGGAATATATTCACCTATATTTCCACTTAGAGTTTCAAAATTTTGGTTTTTAATATAAGTCTCTGATTCCTTTGGAGTTGATTTTTGTCTATGGTGTGAATAGAAATTCAACTTTACTTTTTCTATATGGAGAAATATTGATTCCAGCTCCATTTATTGAATAGTCCCTCCTTTTCCATCTCATCTTCCATATGGCACTGTCAGAAAAAGTTCCAGATACACCTGGATATGTTTCTGTACTCTGTTTTATTCTGTTTGTCAATAATCATACTGCCCTAATATAGTTTTATAAGTCTTAATATCTGGTTGAGCAAGACATTCAGAAATTTATTGGCTATTTTTTATCCTTTAGTCTTCCATATAAATTTTATAGCCAGCATAGCTTGTGAAATTTTGATCGTATTTACACTGAATATGTATATCAATATGGGAAAAATTAATTTTTGATATTAAGTCTCCTGACACATGATTGTGATATATCTTTATATTTAAGTAGTCTTCAATTTTTTCAATAAAATGTTGTAACTTTCCCCAAGGAGGTCTTATAAATCTTATGTCATATTTATTTCTATGTATTTTATATTCTTTGCTACTATTTTACATGATGTCTTCATTTTTATATTTTTATTATTAACTGCTAGTGAATAGAAGTGCAAATGACTTTTGTATATTAATCTTAAATCCAGCTACCCTTTCAGCTCTCCTATTATTTCTAATAACTTATTTGTAGACTACTATAAATAATAAATTTTATTTCTGCTTTTCAAGTCTCACATCACAGTCTTAAGCTGACTAAGATCAACAATGTTTGAGGAAAAAAATGCTGACTTTCTTGAATATTCTCTATTTTAAAGGAAATGCTTCTCACATTTTCTATTCAGAATGATTATTTTCTGCAACATTTTATCAGGTTAAGGAAGTTTTCTTTTTAATTATGAATATATGTTGAGTGTTATTACAAATGTTTTCTCTGAAATGATCACAAGCTTTTTTCCTTTAACATATTAATGTGAAGATTTATACTTACAGATTCTGAAATTAAATCATCATTGTATTGTTGGGGATACTCAAGTTGGTCAAGATGTATTATCTGTTAATATACACAGCTGCATCCAACTTGCTAATAGTATGTTTAAGGTTTTATTTCCATATTAGTAAGGGAAATGGATAGTTTTCCTTTGTTATAATGTCTTGGTCTAGTTTTGTATCCTACAGTTTAGAAGGTATAATCTTAGGATAAATTAGGAGAATTTTTCTCTTTGGAAGCGTAGAAGAAGAGTTATAAATTTAAGATGAAAGTATGGTAGAACTCTGTAAAATCATTTGGGCATAGTGTTTTGCTTGTAGAAGATTTTGAACTATTGCTTCAATTTCTTTAATAATTAGAAGACAATTCAAGTTTTCTATTTATTAAGACTGTTGGCCGGGCGCGGTGGCTCACGCCTGTAATCCCAGCACTTTGGGAGGCCGAGGCGGGTGGATCACGAGGTCAAGAGATCGAGACCATCCTGGTCAACACGGTGAAACCCCGTCTCTACTAAAAATACAAAAAATTAGCTGGGCATGGTGGCTCGTGCCTGTAATCCCAGCTACTCAAAAGGCTGAGATAGGAGAATTGCCTGAACCCAGGAGGCAGAGGTTGCGGTGAGCTGAGATCGCGCCATTGCACTCCAGCCTGGGTAACAAGAACGAAACTCCATATCAAAAAAAAAAAAAAAAAAAAGACTGTTTTGTGTAACTATTTTTCTAGGAAAAGAATTTTTCATTTTGACTGAGTTTGCAGATATATTCGTATACACTTGGTAATATTCTCTTCTCTTTCTAATATCTCCTTTATCTGTGGCTATATTCCCTCTTCCATATGCAAGATATTTTCTCCATTTCTTTCTTTTTTTTTTTTTGAGACAGGGTCTTACTCTGTCACCCAGGCTGGAGTGCAGTGACACAATCATGAGTCATTGCAGCCAGACTTCACTGTCCTAGACTCAGGTGGTCCTCCCACCTCAGCATTCCAAGTAGCTGGGACTACTACTAAAAATCAGCCAGGCGTGAACCACCACGCCTGGTGAGAACATGATCCGTGTTAACTTTATTAAGGCTTGCTTGCTTCATGGCCTAGGACAAGATCAATTTTGATAAATATTCCACATGTGCTTGAGAACATGTATATTCACTAATTGCTGGGTACAGAATTGTGTATGTGTCTACTAGAATAAACTTGTTAATAGTATGTTAAAATCATCCATATATTTTTGTTTCTTTGCTTCATATATCAATAATTAAGAGAAGTGCATTAAAATCTCCTAGTATAATGAATTTGCCAATTTCTCCAGGTAATTTTGTCAATTTTTGATACATATTTTAAGGTTATTTTATTAGTTGCATACATTAAAGTTACTATATAATCTTTTTGAGTTGAATCTTTAATCATTATAAAGTGCCCTTCTTTATCTCTTAATGATTGTCTGTGTTAAGGTGTATTCAACTGGTATTAATTCCACTATACAGGTTTTCTTGGTTGGTGTTTGCCTGATATGTCCTTTTCCATTCTTTATTTCAATATTTCCATGTCTTTATGCTTCAAATATGCTTCTTATAAATAGTAGAGAGCTAGATTTTTAAAAAATGCAATTAGACAATACATTTTTAAACAGGTATTTTTAACCAATGTACTTGTAATTATTTCTATATTTGGACCTGTTTCTCCCATCTAAGCCTATTAGTGAAACGGGAAAAATTCCGTCACCCCCCTCGCTGGGCACGCATGTGGGTGTGGCTCACTTCTTCTGTGTCCACAGCATGCAGATGGGCAGGCTGTGGGGCTCCAACCCCAGGGCAGCATCTAGGGGTGACTGTTTATAGCTCCAGAAGCCCCAGTGGGTGTGTGTTACAGGGTGTTCCTTCAGTTTAACTGTCCATAGGTGGTGTGTGTTAGTTCAATTAGACCCCCTGCCTTATCGGAAGGACAGAGGGCTTTCTGTAATCCAGAATTTCTTGCCTTGGTTGGTGTACTGGAAGAATTTGATCACATGTGGGCTTGGAGAATGAATGCAAGGAGGTTCTCAGCAGGTGGATGGGGAGCCAGAAGGAAGATGGAGTGGGAAAGTGGTTTTCCCCTGGAGTCAGGCAGCTCAGTAGCCTGGGCTCTCCTCCGATGGCCCCAGCCTAACTCCCTGTTGTTTAGCCAGTGGATGGCTTACAGGCCTGCTGGCTCTTTTGGTGTGCTCTTACAAGCACCGCAGAGTGTGTCTCGATGTCCAGCTGCTTGTGTGTCTGCCTGCTAGGGTCTTGGAGTTTTTATAAGCACAGGATGGGGGCATGGCAGGCGAGCGTGATCTTGGAAAATGCAACATTTGGGCAGGAAAACAGAAATGCCTGTCCTCACCTAGGTCTGTGAGCACAGGCCCAGGAGGTGGAGCCCTAGCCAGGGACCATGCCCTCCACTACCCACTTTGGCGTCCCAAAGTGCTGGGATTATAGGCATGAGCCACCATGCTCAGCCTGTTTTCTCTACTTCTTTCTTAATTTTTCCAAAGATTTATTTATTTTGTTGTGTTTTTTTTCAAAGAAGCAAATACTGACCTTGTTGATCTTTTCTATTCTACCTTTG
Organism: Aotus nancymaae; assembly: GCF_030222135.1. Taxonomy (NCBI): domain Eukaryota; kingdom Metazoa; phylum Chordata; class Mammalia; order Primates; family Aotidae; genus Aotus; species Aotus nancymaae. The sequence continues at coordinate 51,472,301 of NW_026988473.1, read as the reverse complement.
TGTTCTATTTAGTTGATTTTCATTCTTAGTTTTATCTTTCCTACTACTTTATTTGGGTTTATTCTGTTAAAATTCTGGAATTTTAAGTTAGATATCATTAATTTTCAGTCCCTGCCCCCTTCCATATCATTATTATTTCAGTTTGTCCCACTCTCTATATGTTTTTCATTCCTTCCTGCTTTAGAAATCTGATGCCTCCACAGTCTCCTTTAGCACACTTTCATGCGCGGCTTCCGTGCTCTTGCCCCTTCCCAGTGCTCGTCATGTGGATATTATCTCGAATTTTAATTCTGGGTTGTTATGTATTATATTTTCTCTTCTTCTTTGGTCTTGTCTTTTGTTTTTGCATTTTTTGATACCAGCAAACTCTACCACGATATTTAAAGCCTCTTGCTGCACATAGCTCTTGTGGCATCTCCTGGATTTGTTTTTCCTCCTATTAAGTACTTCTACCATGTGTTTTAATTGTAGGATTCTTGTGGCAAACTCTCTGAGCTCTTGTATATTTGAAAATATCTTAGTCATTCCCTTTCATATGAATAGCAATTTGGATGGATATAAAATTTTAAAGTTCTTTTTCCCTTAATACACTTAACATATTACTCCAGTTATTCTTGCAACCAATGTTGCTGCTGAAAAGTGATTCCTGTTCTTTTTCATATGATTTGCTCATTCTCTCTGGGGGCCTTTAGAATTTTTCTTTTTGATGTTTAAAAATTTCATTAAGTCTATTTGTCAGTTTTTTCTTCTCTTTTATTTGGTAGTCTATCATCTTGTTAAAGCTAAGGTCCTTCTTCTTTCTTTAATTCTGATTAATTTATCCCCATTATTTCTTAAAAGATTTATTCCTCCCCCTGTTTTTTTCTCTGAGACTCCTACTATATGGATTTTGGCACTTTTACTTTTAACCCCATATACATTTTCTATTTTCAATTTATTTATCCTCTCCTGCTTCCTTCTGTATAATGTTCTACAATCTAATCATCTAGTTTTAATATTCATTCTTTACTGTATCTACTATTTATCCTATATCACTGCATTCTATATTTCAACTATTATATTTTTTATACCTACTTGGTTCTGTTTTTCTTTTTCTTGCTTCACATTATCAACATCTTCCCTTAGCTCTTCTAGTACGTTCACTTTGTTAATTTTTAAATTCTAGGACTGCGTATTCTAAACTCTCTTCTAACGGTGTTTGAAACTTGGCCTCTGAGTTCCTTTTCCCAGGAAGCACTGGCACCTCAGAAGAACAAGGCATGGATCTAGAGCTAGTACTGTCCCTTGGCCTCAGGAGATCAAGGAAGAGTATGGGGAAGAACCCCAGACACCAAAAACCTGCCCCACTAAGCAACTTCTCAGTTCAGGGTTTCACACTTACCTACCTCCTCCTGCCAGGAGAAATAGTCTGAGGAGGAGGCACTCCTAAAGTACACCAGAAGTATCACCCAGCAGTCCTAGAGTTTGGAGGCCAAGAGGTAAGAAGTCAATGCCTACAACAAGTTAATTCCCACCCATTTTCCTTGGCTTCTCATTCAGGCAGGGCTTCAGCGATGCTCTGATTTTATTAATTCAGACCCTTGTGAGGGGCTGAGGATTGGTGTCCCAAAGCAAATGACAAGAGGCAAAAGGGGAAACTGGGTTGTTTTGTATTTCTGTTTTAATTCCCTGCCTTGGCTGCAGCCTCACCCACTATACACACCAGCTCAAGATATCCCTTTATCTTCCCAGGGATTTCTCACTCTTCTCTGGAACCTGGTATCATGAAGTTTCTCTCTAAAGTTAGTTCAGGTTTAATCTTCAGAGAAGACACAGTATCCTGGCAGGAACCAGAGCCTCCTCCAGCAAGCCCTTCACTGAGTGGTTTTGAAACATAACTCAAACAACTGTAATGAACTTCATGACACTACTATGTCAAAACTCCTTACATTCCTATCCACTTATTTATATAAGGTTCTCAGTGTCCATAAAAACTAAAACAACAATACAATATGTGGAACATTGTCTCATTCTAACAATAGTAATATTTGATCATGTATGAATGAACTAATTGGGAGGAAGGCAGCCCTATCCATCCACTAAAGCATTTCCAATATAATATTATGTTTAATAATTCTAAAAAATTATAATCATATTCTCTTGATCAATTATATACTACTGATAATAATCATAATGAAAAGTCATTCTTAAATAATTTTTAGAAATTACAGAGCCTTAGAATCCCAGGAAATAAAAACAAAAATTTAAATATAAATTTGAGCTTTCTTTATAAAATGAGACAAATTATAGGTGATTAATAAAATCCATTCAGGCAAAAATATTATTATATTAGGATAAAAATTCTGTAGAAGAAGTAGAATAGAAACACAAATTCAAAGAGAAAAATGAACAACCTAGTTTCTGTTAAAGAACAACATGTTCATAAATATCTAAAAATGAATGAGATAGATGTCCCATATGGGTAAAAAACTGATATTAGCTTTATTTTTAATCATATATGTTTATATGAGACATTATATTTCTTGCAATTAATTACATTTATGGTAGAAATTTTTAAAGTTCAACCTAAAAATATCTGAGGAGACTCGCCATTTTTCAAAATTCTTTTTTGGAATAATTCAAGCATATAAGTTTGAACAGATTGTTCCAAAAACACTTTATTCTTATTCCAATCTACAAAACCAGCACTTCTAGACTTTATTTTGTCTCATACCACTTTCCTAGTCACCTAAGAGGCAGTTTTGATTGCTCTTACTCTCTTACCTAACACTTCTACTTAGTTACATAATGTTTTCTTTCTAAAGTCTTCTTTCTCCCTTCTTCTCTGTTCCCACTCACTGCCCTCATTCCAGTCTTCATTATCTCATCCCAGTCCTACTTCAGTTCTCCAGTTTCTGCTTGCCACCATGCCAACCATACCACACACTGTTGACAGATAACTCTTCCTGAAGTTCTGTCTGTCGTGGCCAACACTGCAGCCACCAACCCACTAACTGATAGAATTGACCTATGAAGAGTCTCAGACACTTGGCCACTTGTTCCCAACCTGTTCCAATGCTCATCCTGTTTCCATTTAGCCCTGACTCTTGGTTCACCTCCTTGTTAAGACCTTGCTTCTACCCTTTAGCCACAACCTGTGTGTACGGGCTCCCTTAAGACCTTCAATTCTAATTTATTTCTAGGAATCTTCCTAGATTCAACTATCTGAGATTCAGACTATCTCAGGCAAGATACTCCATTTGAATAAGAGTTCTTCCCTCAGAATCTAGTCACTATCTATAGCTCACAGACCTCATCCAAGTCCACTGACATAATCTTCTAAGGGTTACAGGGATACAAGAGAAAACTCACATAAGCACAGCAGTGATCGCAGCACTTGAGTACCTTTTAGCAGTAACTCACTGCCAAATGAGACCAATGTAAAGTCTTAGAGTCTACAGGAAAAGGGCAGTAACCTTCCTTTTCAGCATAATTTCCCACTACTCTCCTATATGCCTTCTATGGTTATAGAAAAAAAGAACTACAAATTATTCTCTGAATATACTTCATATTTTTTCTATCTTTATGCCTTTGAAAAGTTATTTATATCTAGAATTCTCTTACCTTCCTTGCCCTGACTCCTACATTAATTTCTATTTTTACCCATTTTTTTAAAGCCATATCACAAATTACCTCCAACCTTAAGCAATTTTTATAATCCCCTAAAGCAGGGGTGCCCAATCTTTTGGCTTCCCTGGGCCACATTGGAAGAAGAATTGTGTTGGGCCACACATAAAATACACTAACACTAACGACAGCTGAAGAGAGAGAAATAATAATAATAATAATAATAAATCTCACAATGTTTTAAGAAATTTTATGAATTTGTGCTGGGCTGTGGGTTAGGCAAGCTTGCTAAAAAGAATAATAGCCCTCTTCTTGGAAATTCAATAGTAGTAGTTATAGTACATTGACATCCTTGTGGATCTATCATTCTCTGCCCATGTTTTTGTTTTAAACCCTTTACTAGGCTGTGGGCAACCTGTGGGCAGGGACTATGCCAGACTGATCCTTGTGTCGTCCATAGCACATAGTAGTTATCCAGTAAATATCTGTTGAATTATTGAGTATATACCAATAATTGAATATTGAGTAAATCTCCAAGTTTCCTGGCTCATGAGCTTTTCCTTAACATAATTTTTATAGAAAGCTTCATTAGAGACTCAAAAATATATACATAAGATAATTTAGAATTTATGAATAACTACATGTAGTGAAATAAAGGTAAGATTTAACATATTTAGGATGAAGATATTCAGAAGGAAAATATAACCACCAACAATTGGGCATCAGAAAATTTCCATCCTCTTATATAGAGTATATATGTTAAAGCTAAAGGTCAAAAGCTAATGATCAAAACCCAAATAACAATATGTAAATTAATGAACAAAGGCCCTGTTCAGACATTAGGAAAGACTGTTCTGAAATTAGTCCCCACACCTTGATTACAAGTGCTTTTGCAAGGTTATGACTATAAAACAAAGTACAGACTTACTTGTGGTAAATTAATTACTCGAGAAGAGGAACTGTTTTATTCAGCTTTGTACCCCTCTAGTACCAGATGAATTAAATAAAAAGATACTTGCTCCAATCAATATAGACATTTAAGTGATTGATGTCCTATTTAAAATAAGCCACCTGGCAAGACTGATGCACTTTAACAATTCCTTCATTTCAAAGAGCATACAACCGTTCTTTACTACCTACTGAATAAAATTAAAATTGTAACCCCAGATTCAAGTCCACTCACAATTTTCTTTTCTTAGTCTCACAATTTTCTTTCCTTTTCTGGTCTCATTTCTCACTTCTTTCCTTCAAGCTTCTTATCTGCCAGTCAAATTAAACTTTCTGACTTCATATTTGCTTGCCTCCATACCTCTTGTCATTCTGCAATTTCTTATGTCATTTATCATTTTCTTCCTTGCATGGAGTCTTATACATAGGTTGTTTTCATTACTAAGTTGTAAGATCTTTATGTCAGAAACCATGTCCTATGCGTCTTTAACTGTATTTTATACCTAGCACCTGGTACCTGGCAGGCGTGCACACGAACACACACATACACACGCGTGCGCGCGCGCGCGCACACACACACACACGTGTTGAAGGAATTAATGTTTGAATACCATTAAAGCTCAAAACTACATTTTCGCAAGACATAAAAGAAAAAGTGACTTCCTTAATTTATAGCAGTGGCTTTTAAATATAAGTGGGCAGAAACTTATACCTGGGAAACTTGTTAAAAATGTAAATTCTCAGTGTTATTTGTCACCAGAGGACTTGAAGGAATACCAAGAGGCCACTGCAATTACCTAATAAGAAGCAATTAACTCCTGAACCACAGTTGACAGTAAAAGGAAACAAGGAAGAAATGAATGAAAGAGAAGAATCAGCATACTCCTGGCCATTAGAGTCAAACTCTTCCTTTGCAAGAAAGTCATTTCTTGGGTATTTTTCCTTACATCTAACCACTGACTTTTTACATCAGCACGACAACATATATGTGTTTATTTGAAATTCCATTCCCTTAAATGTACACAGAGAAATAGTTATTTTTCTTAGAATAGTTCTGAGATATTTACCATATTTCAAAATGCACATTACATAAGCTAAACCATAGAGACTTTTTATAGAAAAAATGTTACTATGTGTTAGGTATTACAAAAGGTATAAGCTCTGGTTATAAAGCAGCAGGGCACTGAGAGAACTCTCATGTTTTCTTTAGATTACTTCAAACAGAGGATATGAATTATAGAAAGTAAGACTTCAAGAAGAGTTTTGCCTTTCAGAAGTTTGTAAAATGCCAGTATTCTAAATTTCATCCACTGAATTCCTTAGGACAATCTGATATAGTACACAATATCTGTCACTTATCTATCCATTTGGCAAAGACTTCATAGAGACAAATGTGACAGAGGCTCAAAAATGGAGACTACTAGAAAAATGACCAAAGCCAGAAATAAAGTTGTGCTAATTAGAAAACAAATAATTAAATGGCCCAACCCGAATGTTGTGTGATGCTGAAAAGAGATAAATTTCTAAGGCACACCATCTGTTTTACAGTTTATTTTGCTGTACTACAAATCTACTCAACATAGTTTTGCAGTGATCTAGCTGCTAACTCATTTGCACAATTACTTTAGGCCAGAAATAATTATTGCACAGAATCCTTTGAGAGAGCAACACATTGATTGAAAAGGGCAAATATAATTCATTCTTGGGTGAAGACTATTTTTTAGCCCTTAAAGAAAAAAATGTTATTCAAAGATATTCAAAATTGCCAAAGGAAAATTAGATAATTTAAAAGGAGAGTGATATCACTATACATTTATGTATCTAAACTTCTCTGAGGTTCTTAATGTTTTAATACCTAAAGACATGTTGCTGGGGCCTCTTCTCTCTGTCTTTCTTCCTTATTTATCTCTTCAGCCCAATGGCTTTATGTGGTGTTTGTATACTCAATGATTCTCAAATTTGTATCTCCATCTTAAACCTTTCCAGTCTCAAATTTATATATTCAATTACCTGTTTGACATCACCACTCGGATGCCACATAAGCATTGCAAACTGATCCTATCTAACATAGAGTTCTTGATTCACCATCCTTGCCCCAGAAAGAAATTGATTTCTCCTACAGTCTTCCATATCTCAGTAAATAGCGCTACCATCCAACCAGTTGTTAGAATAAAATCTAGATGTCATCCTTATTTCCTCTTTTATCCTCATTTCTCATCCAATCCATCATCAAGTCCTATCAATTATACCTCTAAAATATGTTTCACGTTTTTCTCTTCATCTCTGTTGCTACCACCCTATCCAAGTCACTATCATCTCCCAACAGTTCAACTTCAATATCTATATAATTCCCTATTTCCAAGCCATTCCCTACCCCAATGGTCAGAGTGATCTTTTAAGAATATTATCATATGCTAATTTATATTTCAAATGTAATTATATAATGTATCCCCAGTACCTAACACAGTGTCTAGTAAATAATAGATCTATAATTTTTAATAGATGAATACTCCCTAGTAACATCCCCATATATCTCTAATAATTTCTAATCTCATCTCTCAGAAAAATTTCTGAGATACCTACAGACCTATTCACTTACTGAATAATTCACTCATTCAGCAATTGTTTGAATATTATATTAATTGAAATTAGGTCCAGCTGCACACTATAGGGTATCTTAACAATGACAGAAATCTGTTTCCTGTTCACATAAAAAATTCTGGAGGTAGGCAGTGAAGGGCTGACATGGTAGCTCTGTGAGCTACCTTGTGGTTCCTTGAATTTTGTTGCTCTGCCATCTCCAGATTCTACTTTATGATCTAATTTGGCTACTTAAACTCACATCTGCATCTACTAGGAAAGAGGAAGGATATGAGAAATGCCATACCCTCTCCATTTAAGAACACTTCCCAGAAATTGCACCCACTTCTACTTGTATCTCACTGACCATCACGATAAGTAGCAAAGAAGACTGGGAAATAGTCTTTTAACTGGACAGCAATGTTTCCAGCTAAAAGTCAGGATCATTATTATAGAAGGAGAAGAATAAATACTGAGGGATAAGCAGTAGCCTTTCCCAAAGTTCCTGTTGTGACCAGGTAATGTTCGGGTGCAGGCATACAAAAATCAGTAAGAAACAGGTCTGTACTTGAAGCACTTAGTCTAATGGCAGAAAGCAATTGTAAATAAAATTCCAAACCAGGAGACTGCCACTGTTTGGAGATCTTGGCTTTTCTGAGTCCCCAAAGATTTTCTACACCCCAAGAGGTGAAAGAGAGGTGAGTGGTTCCAGTGTTTTACTTCACTGAACTATATAGACTGTTTCAATTTTCCACAGCTATAATATTGGACATTTTTCAGCTCTATTCCATTGGACATGATACTTTCATGACACTGAGCAAAGACCATTTAAACCTCTATAAATATATATAAACAACTGTGACAACAGTTTGAAAATGCCCATTTTCAGAAATCTGTCAAGACTCAATTTTTTTTTAATTTGACAGAAAATCAAACTAATTGACTGTTTTAAGACTATACAGAAACCTCCAAGGCAAAAAGAAATGAGCAATGGTAGCAGGTCAGAAAGAAAGAAAAAAGTAATATTGTGACTTACTGTTAACCACTGGTTATCTAGTAGTTCCTTAGCTGTGATTCTGTGAGCAGGATCTACTTTCATAAGTTGTTTCAAAACACTTTTAGCTAAAAATAAGGAAAAATCCTGAAAAAATCTTATTTACTTTAACTACAATTAATAGCATACATTTTATAATTTTTTAGGATTAGTTGTGTATAACAGGAAAGAAAGATGCCAAGTATACACTAAATATCATCAGTATAAATGCGTAATAAATATAGTTTAAAGCCTAAAGTGAAGTTTTATTGCCTGGATTACCTAGTTTAATGGTCTATAGTAAACATTAGCTAGAGGATTAGCAAATTTCCTCTTTAATTTTTACTATTTTCTGTTTTTGAAAGTTTTGATGATGAACAATCACAGTGAAGATATTGCTATTTCCACAAGTAAATTTAATGACTAAACAGAGATTTAAAACATTTTAACCACTGGCCAACTTTCTTATATTAGCTTTAGTAAATAATAACACACCTATACTTACCACAATCACTTATGGAATTCCAGACTGGATTTTCAAAATGTAGTTCTCCTTTTCTTATTAACTCAAAAAGCTTCTCTTCTGAGCTTGCCAAAAAGGGTGGTTTTCCACATAATCTGCAACAAAGGCAATCACTTTATTTAAATTTTTTAAATAATAAAAATACGGCTATTAAAATTAAGTTTCTATAGGACTTGGAAGTAGCGTTGCTTCATATTTAAGGAAAGGGTGGGAGAGATGGGTACCTCCCTGAAGTAAAAATGGAAGCAACAGGGTTTTCCAAGATCAGTGCTAGGCTCTTATTTCAACATTGAGAGAAAGGATCTGGTAGAGGAAGTATGCATGTATACATTAAAACCTCCAGATTTGCAAATGACCCAAAGCTCTTCCAGGTGGGGAAACACTAAGCTTAAATGAGGTTAAAATACAGGAAGGTGAGTGTAAGTATACAATAATAGTGGTAGCTAATAAAGGAGATACACTTTAGAGGGAGCACCAGGAAGGTAATACCTTAAGGTACATATTGCAAATTGACTCAACTGAAAAATAAAATGAGTTATCAGTCTAATTAGTTACCAGAGACTAATGACCACCAAAGGCTTTTATCCATGGTAAAATACTATACAAATGTTAATAATAATATAAATAAACCAAGACTAACCCTGGAATTTTTTTTTTTTTTTGAGACAGAGTCTCACTCTGTCTCCCAGGCTGAAACCTCTGCCTCCCAGGTTCAAGTCATTCTCTTGCCTCAGCCTCCCAAGTAGCAGGGATTATAGGCATGTGCCACCATGCCTGGCTAATTTTTGTATTTTTAGTAGAGATGGGGTTTCACCATATTGTCCAGGTTGGTCTTGAACTTCTGTCTCAAGTGATCTGCCTGCCTTGGCCTCCTAAAGTGCTGGGATTACAAGTGTGTGCCAGTGCGCCCAGCCCTAACCCTGGGAATTTCTATAGGATCTGAGTCAAAGCCAAAAAACCATTCAAATGGACACAAGTCTTCAAAAACTGTACATGAAATGAAAAAGGTCTGAATGCAGAAAAAGCAGATGATAATTTGACCTTAGGCCTGAAAGGGTAAAAGCTGAGTATATATAATGACCAACATCAGTAAAACCATGAGCAGTCTATGTAAGGTAAACACGGGCTTTCATATTCTGTAACACAGAAACAACGTACCTTTAGACTCTTAACAGAACATGGTAAGCCTATAAAGCTATTACTTCAATAAGTAATCTAGGTCAAAACTACAAGAACATGCTTAAAAGCTGAGTTCAATTCTTCATAATACAATATCAACAAATGTCAGCCATCTTCATTACCGTCAACTCCAACATCTGAGGGCAATCCAGTAGATAACAACCAGATTTGCCCAATGACAACCAGACAGATGAAATTAGATCAGTCACAGGGGCAACTCTGTCTGTTCTTGAACTCTCAGTATTATATATTTATACTTCATTGATGAAAGAATAAAATGGCATAATTTCATAATACTTCTCAAACTGCCAGTCTATACTATATATAAGTATAATAATCTCTAAGTCTTTTAACAGTTACATTTTTGCTAATTTTCTTTTTATCTTTCTTTATTTAAAAAATCTAACTGATGAAAATTTTCTGAATAAGTCAAAATTTGATTTTTTCATAATAGTAATGATGATGATAACTTCTGTGGGGGGAAGAGTTGCTTTCATCCTAGTGGTTTATCAAACTAGGATGGACAACAGAGCTTTTTCATTTACCAATAGGTTCTTACTAAGTATTTATCAGTATAATATTGTTCTGCAAACTCTTATTTTAATATTCTTCATTTCTCTAGCTCATTCTGATTTCCTCTGTCTCATCCTATTTGCCTTGCTATTGTTTAGTTTTAAAATGCAATTTAAAAAGCATGGAAAACAAAATATCCAGAAAAATGGCCTTCTGGACAATTACTATCTATTATAACAGTGCAGGCCAGCAAAGGTCTAGTTCATTGAGCCTGTCATCAACCAGTGATATGCACATCCACCAATTTCCTAGCTGCCTCAGCTTTGTCTGACTAGCATGCAACCATAGCTTAAGGGCTACATTTTTTAAATTTCACTTTTTTTCTGTTCTTTGCAATTTTACTTACATAAAAATGTATCTAATGGTTGGTCAATCAGCAGCATACAAAATTTTATGACAGCAATTTCCTGCACATCCAGAAAAGGGAATCCAACACATGAAAAATGTCTCTTAAAGCTTCCTACTATTTTGTTGCATTCATAGAAATCAAAGCAGCAGAGGACAGTAACCATAAAAAATATTTACTTATGCTAATTTCACCTTGAGAAAGTATATTATCACTATCTGATTAAATAGAAATGAATCAGAGGTAATTGATAAACAAGAAAATAACCCCCCTGAAGAAGGTAATATGTTTGTGCTCTTGATGAAGGAAATTATAACACCATTGGGCACAGACAGATTAATGAATAGGTACTGATTAGCTAAGTAAGAGTCTACTGTAAAGAAAATACAACGTCATTACGATGACATGCTGTCACAATATGAAGCAGAAAAATTAAAATTACATTTTTAAGAAAGAGGAAGGTATTTAAAATATAATACATTCTAATACATTCATTTTTCTTAGCACCAAGTTCAAACTAAAAGGGCAGCAAACACTACATGAATTGTGTAATATCAGATTATATACAGGATGTTTGACTCATGCTGTCTAGAAAGTCTTGAGAGTATAAAAGACTAATTAAAAAGTTATGTTTTAATTAAAGACTAGGGCTCAGAATTTTACTATGATTTTAATCAGCACAAAATGATGATCAAAAACTTTGTGAATACATTTATACTTTATGTAATCTAAGCAGTGATGTGTGTTGACCAGCTGAATTACAGCTACAATCACATCATCTAATTTCTACTGCCTGTGTATTCCATTTCGCAGAACTGTGAAAATGTAACTACTGTGAGGTCAATATTTAGAAATGATCTGGAAGAGGTAGTGCATAGTGAAATCTTCAATATGACCATAAAACTAATGTTGCATCAACATAAAAATGTTCATATTCACCAACAGGCAGAACAATAGTCACTAACTTTTCAGAACACCTCTTAGACAATTCACTTTAATTCAATTTAACAAACATATTGAGCACTGAATATATGTCTATTATACCAGATGCCAGGAATGCAAAGATGAATAATCTAAGAGCTCTGTCCTCCACGGAATTTAGAACAAGGAAAACAGATACAATATATAGTATTATAATACAGTTTTAAAAAGCTTTATGAGAATACATAAAAGGGAATAATGAATTCTATCAGATGTACACATGTGCATAGCTTCTTGGTTAAATATTCCTATTTTGTTATTTTTTCTTTCAACATTACTGTTCTGTATGCCACCTTAAAATCTTTTGTGGAATATGAGAAAGTATATACATAACAAATGTGAGAACTCTGCTATAGTGGGGTTAAGTAGGAGTAGAGGAGTAGAAGGCTTTCATGTTTGAGCTAGGTCCACCCAGAAGAGAAGCTTATAAAGAAAAAGAACGCACATATACCCAGACACACCCCACAGGCATGCAACACAGGGTGTGTCTGAGAATTGAAATGTGACCTGGAATCACCACAGCACAGTGTAGGTGCACAGGAATACACATCCAGCCCCAAACTGGAAAGGCGTGCTGGAGTCAGGTCATGAAAGACCTGCTGTGCCATGCCATGCCATGCCAGGATGTTCTGATACTTTTCTATATACAAATATATATACATTTGTGTGTGTGTGTGTGTGTGTGTGTGTGTGTATATCAGAGGCTTTTAATCAGGAAAGCAGTATGATCAGATTTGTGATTTGAAAGGACACCCCTGGCAGCAATGTGAAGGACAAACTGGGGAGAGTGACCAGAAGTAGGGAGAACAGTCTTTCTGTTCTGTATTAGTCTAGAAAAGGAATCATAAGAGTCTTTCTGTTCTGTATTAGTCTAGAAAAGGAATCATAAGGAGAAAAGATACAGGTGAAGAGAAATCAAAGAATAGGTGGGATATTTCAAAGGAAAAATGAGCAGGATGTGGAATTTGACTGAATCTTGAGAATGAGAGAGAAGGAAGAACGAGAATGACTGAAGGCTTCAGCAGCATTAGGGGAACTGAGAACTGTAGGATACTCCCTAGATCCTGAGTGACCGTCTGCCTAGTTAGTGCCCACTCCCACCTATGCTTTGCCTATATGGGCAGAATGAGTGCCAGGCTGCAGTACCTCCCTAGACCTGATAAACTACAAGTGAATCTCATGAGAAAACACAAAGAAGCTTTTAGTTTGTAGCAGGAGATATGGAAGGTGTTTTGTCATTTTGCTCAGATCATATTGTTGCATTTATAGATCAATGAAAACCAAAGCTGAAAGTTATAAATTCGCAGTATTAAAAAATACCTAAGGGATGTATACCTGACAACTAATACAAGAGCTTTTAGAATGACCTCCCAATTGGTTTTCAAATCACTTTTTAAAAATATATATTAGCTTTAATTTAAAGTCTACATCATTCTACTGTTAAAAACTACCCACTCATCTTAACATGTACATTTAGCAGGCTACTTACAACATGTACATTATGACGCCTATGCTCCAAATGTCACACTGCTGGCTATAGTCGTGGGCATTGATAACTTCAGGGGCTGACAAACAAGCAGAAATAAAACAATATTAATAATACAATAAATGTCTTTTAAATGCTTAAACACAAAGCATGAAAAATGTGCTGATGTGCTGTAATTTATTCCCCCATAGGGAAAAAATAACCAACAGCAGATGTTAAATGAATAATGCACAGGCCTTAACAATTGATGTCACTGTATCCTCACTCCTATCATTTAGCTTCTAAGGGAACAATGGTGTAAACTGTATAACTAAATGCACTCCTCTTTATTCCTTTAAATTGTTAAGAAATGGTTTTGCAAAGGTTGTGTAGTTATAGAAGACAACAATATCCCAGTCCCTTCCACATAATAGAATTAAATATATGCCTTAAGTGGATGTAACATAATACAAGTCCAATATGTGGAAATCTGGATTCACAGAAAAACTAAGGCACATGGTTACAAATCACTTTGGTAAAATAATAGCAGCATCACTCCTATAACAGAATATGAACTATTTTCTGCATTTTCAAATAAGAAAGCCAAGACAAAAAGAGAACTCCTAGATTAACCAGATCAAAAAGCCAACTAGTCACAGAATATAGACTATACTAAATATATATATGTATATATATACATATATTTTTTTTTCTTGAGACAGGGTCTCACTCTATTGTCCAGGCTGGTGTGCAGTGGCATGATCATGGTTCACTGCAGCCTCAAACTACTAGGTTAAAGGTATCCTCCTGCCTCAGCCTCCTGAGTAGCTAGTCCATAGGTGCACACCACCACACCTGGCAAATTATATTTTTTAAATTGTTTTAGAGATGGGGTCTTGCTGTGTTGCTCAGGTTGGTCTCAAACTCCTGGCCTCAAGTGATCCTTCCACCTCAGCCTCCTGAACAGCTGGAATTACAGGCATAAGACACCATGCTCAGCTGGCTGCCTTTTTAAAATGTCACAAATGACATTGCAGGAACATGTCTATAGCTAGGAATCAGATACATTGCTTTAAGAAAAAAATTTTACAAAGTTGTAAGCATAAAAACAAAACAAATGTATATATTTCAATAGAACTTTAAAATTTACAAAGTGTTTTTGCCTAAATTATTATTTGTATAAAGTATGTTAAGAATTTTGTGAGGTAGGTATGTGAGCATTTGACTCCCTTTGCCAACGAGGAAACTAAGGTTCAGATATATTAAGTAACTTGCCTGAAGTTACACAGCTACAGAGTGCCTCATATGGAAAAGGTATGTTTTTATTTTAGAAAACAGTTTCAATCTCTTCTACCTACACATACCTACACCTACATACCTACACCTACACACACACACACACACACACACACACAACTTTTATAATAGTAAAAGCAGGCCGAGCACGGTGGCTTATGCCTGTAATCCCAGCACTTTAGGAGGGTGAAGTGGGCGGATCACCTGAGGTCGGGAGTTCAAGACCAGCCTGACCAACATGGAGAAACCCCATCTCTACTACAAATACAAAAAATGAGCCTGGTGTGATGGTGCATGCCTGTAATCCCAGCTACTCAGGAGGCTGAGGCAGGAGAATCGCTTGAACCCGGGAGGCAGAGGTTGTGGTGAGCCGAGATCAGGCCATTGCACTCCAGCCTGGGCAACAAGAGTGAATGAAACTCCATCTAAAAAAAAAGTAACAATAATAAAAGCAAATGAAATTTCATTTCCTCCTTTTTCCTCAGCTTAGTGTTAAAGAAATAAAATGCAACAAAAAGGTCTCAAAAGATTAAACAAAAGAAAGAATGAGAAAAGGTAAAGTGCAGATCACTAACACTGAGCAATCTGTCTCCAAAATGATTGAAAATTAAGTGATATTTTCCTTCAAGCTGTTATTTGTATTCGTTAACTCTATTTAAAATCTTTAAATATTGAATCTTTAAAGTTTCAGTTGCTCTATGGCCACATGTCTATGAAAGGGCAAATTCTGTGAGTAGATTCAATGAAGGATTTCCACACTGGTGCAGCACACTGCAGGGGACAGGAATCCCTGGTCCACACTCTTTCAGAGTCACCTTAATTATCAGGGGCATTTCGATTTGCACTGTCATCTCAGCCCTCATAGGGATGTAGAGGCCAGAGTAACTGCCAAGAAGCCATTTAGGAAGTCAGCAAAGCTCCACAAACCATCTGTCTTCTCTCTTGTTCTCTCACTTGTTATCAGTGTAGACAACTAATAAGGAGACATAAAACTCAGGGTGCTTGAATATATTTTCCCCATGTACCTACAGACCAGATGTCTTTTGCCAACAGGGGATATGAACAGAATCTAAAGTAGCCTGTTCCCAAATAAGATAAAACAATTTCAATACTTTATGCATCAAGTAGACAAAAAAGCAATGAACTAGACATACTCTTCAGCAACAAAAATGAATAAACCACTGATACAACAACATGGATAAGTCTCAAAAGCATGAGGTAAGACAAAAGAAGACAGACACAAAAGAGTATGTACTATATGATTCAGTTTATATCAACTTCTAGATAAGCAGAACTGAGCTGTGGTGATAGAAATCATCAGTGGTTATGGGTGGGGGATTGACTGAAAGGGACACAGAGGAACTTTCTGGGGTAATAGAACTGTTCTATATCTTGACTGGGGTGATGATTACACAAGCATTTGTCAAAACTTAAAATTTGTATATCTTATTGCAAGTAAATTATATTCCTAAAAAGTTGATTTTTTAAAAAAATCTACTAAAACCTCAAAAAGAATATGTCAAAGACCTATCTTGGTGAATGATTCTCTTAGAGATCGACAGAAGTGGCAAGCAAAAATAAATCAACAATATGGAAGATCTGAATCACGAAAATAGCACATTTGATTTAATAAGCACACACAGAAATGTTTATGCTCAACAAACCAGGTATACATACATATTTTTAAAATATCCAATGCATCATTTGCAAAAACTGATCATGTGTTCAGTCACAAAAAAAATTCCTAAAAGCTGAAAACCTCTAAGACGCAGTCACCTACCGCAAGAAAGAAAACCAGACAAACCAAAAGGCTAGGATGACTAACATGCATTCACATGAGTTTCAAACGCATCTCAACCACCTAGAAAAATTCTAAAAACACTTCTAAATAATTTTTCAATTAAAGAAAGAAGACTAAAATTATAGTATTTTAAGAGATGAATCACAATTAGAACACCGTATGGCAAAAAAAAAAAAAAAAAAGTCAAGGTATTCAGAGGAAAATACACAGCTGTAAATGCATTTCATAGAAAATAAGAAGCCTGATAATAAATATGTATTCAACTTAGGAAGTTATAATAAAAAACAAACCACCAGCCACAGGGGCTTATCCCCATAATCCTAGCAATTTGGGAGGCCAAGGCAGGAGAATCGCGTGAATCCAGGAGTTTGAGACCAGCCAGGGGAACATAGTGAGACCTCCTCTCTAATAAAATTTAAAAAAGAAAAAAGTTATCTGCTATCTCTTAAAAAATAAAAAATAAAAAAATTTAATTAGCCAGGTGTAGTGGCATACACTTGTGGTCCTAGCTACTCAGGAGGCTGAGGTAGGAGGATCACTTGAGCCCAGAAGGTCAGGCTGCAGTGAACCAAGATCATGGCACTGCACTCTAGCCTAGGCATCAGAGCATGATCCTGTCTCAAAACAAAAATTTATTTTAAGTCTACTAACTTACCCATATAGATAGGAGTCCCACATGTGGCCTGCAGCATGGCTTCACTCCTACTTTGCTTCTTCACCGCTAAACCAAAATCAGTCACCTAAGAGAAGATATTCAAGCAGAGTCACTTGTCTTTCTGTCCTAGAGCTCATTCATTCTGAAGATAAGACTTTCAGTACATTGTACCTGCATTGAATTCTGGAGTTCTTGGGGTTGAGATGACTTTAATTGAATCATTAACAAAAATTTTCCTTTTCCTTCCCCACCCACCTCTCTGTATAGAGAAGAAACTGGGTAAAGAGAAGCTTGCATTCTCAAATCTTGAGAGAATACTGTGATTTAGCTGTTCTTGCCTTCAGATTATTCACCAGTCTAACATCGGAAGCAGTATTTGAAAGAAGGCATTTAAACTTTTTTCAGATTAAAAAAAGGTTTTTTTTAAAAAAGTTCTTTCATTGTAAAATACATTTTGGGTTTAACATATTATCTATGTTTCTGATAATCAAGTTATGTTCCAGTTTAAAGCACTGTTGTAAATGCAAATCATTATCCCTGTCACAGCACTTACTGAAACTCCATTTTTAAATAATTATTTATAATTGGTAAACAGTATATTTTCTTTACTGTTATTTCCTTTTTGTTTCTAGTGTATACTAATTAAAACAATTACTACACTATTAAAAACTACAACAAACATATTAACAGGAAAAAATCACAACAAGAAAGTATTAACCACAAATACACTGGTGGCCTAGTGCTGCAACTGTAATCTCTCTGTTCAGTTCTAAATCTTGGTCATTAAACATTTAGTTATTAAATATTCAGTATGTGCCTTTGGAATTATCTCCCAAGTTGGAACACCCCTGGACTGAGAGCAGAACAACAGACACATTTATTGATTAAGTAACCAAATATAGGCTCTTGGTCCAGAGACAACGAATGCAAAGTTTCCAGTGGCTTATGGAGTAAGAAAATGCTCCTATTTACATGTGATATTACTATTTTTCTAAATAGATGAATCAATTTCACCATTAGTTTTCATAAATATTTCACTTGGAGCATATGATACATATCTTTCTCTGTGGAAAATCCATCCAGACACATGAAATATACAAAGTTTCGCAGTCCAACTTAGTTCTTTGGAGAGCATCTACTCCTTCCTTCATCAAATGTTAAGTGAACACCTACTATGTTCCAGGCACTACTTCAGGTACTAAGTGAATAAGACATGCACAATTCCTGCCTTCATAGAATTTACAATGGAACTGTTCATGAACATTTACTTGGGTAAACCAACAATGCTGTTAAACCTATTTCTATTACATAGGACTTAGCTTCTGCAACAGAGTGAGTTACTCATAGACAACATTTTATTCCTAAATTGACACATTTATATATTTTGAAAGCAGCCACTATAATGGGGCTAAATAATGTATCCTATCATTTATTTGACATTAGGGAACACTTAATTTGAATAAAATCTTCAAGAATAAACACTTGGCATATTAATTGTACTTAGGACATAAATACTAATACACAGGAAAATTTTCAATAAGAAATATAGACTGTAGAATTAATTTGTTATCAAGAGCACAGGCAAGGTGTGCTTTTCTTGAAATCTGTAACACATTTACATCAAATTACCAGGCATAATTTTGAAATTAATTAGAATTCAGAGCATCTGTTTGCTTGCTATTAACTAATGATTTAAAATTATTCAAATGAATGTGTACTTTAAAAACACATTCAATAGCTCCACTTAACTTGCAAAATTACTCTTGTCAGTTACAACCTCTTGTGAAATTTTTATTTTTTAGCAAAAGCCACTTATTTTCCGGCTTCTCAAAAGCTAGCAACATGTGTCTAAAAAGAGGATGTACTTTGCCATTTTGCTATCAAACTGTTTATAGGCAAATATTTAGCACCATTGCTAATCTTACCTTTATGTTCAAGTTTATTTCATTGTTATCATCAATAAGGCTGCTTTTAACCAATATATTTTCCAGCTTCAAATCTCTGTGTACAATATCTACCAAGAAAATAAACAACAAATCAAATGAAATGAATAATGGAAAAACAGGAGAGACACATATAGAATAAATAAATTTGACAAATTAATATCTACTATTGAAAAATTCGAGGGCCAAGCATAATCTGTCCTGTTCTATTCTCTTATTCATAAACCCTTTCCCTGCATTTCTAATCTTAAGGAGCCATTTTCTTTGACTCCCTCACCTCTACCCATTTCCCTGTGGTCCCAACCGGCTGCTCTTTATGATGAGTAGTCTGGGGAGTAAAGGAGAATCCTATCCATGCTTAGGTAATCCCAGGAGAAGGGATATCATCTTAGACACAAACCCAGCCAGGTTTCCCATATTCTTAGGTCTTTAAATAGAGGATCACTTCTTTACTTCTATGTATATGTTACTGTAAACATAAACATTTTAACACACTGTAACTTGGCTACATATATACAGACTATACTTATTTCAATATATTTTTCTACAACATCAACACACATTTTCCTACTCTTTATGTATTAAAATAAAAACCAAACAAACAAAAACCCTTGAGACACAAAATCTCCAGCTGGACATGTCAGAGCTCAGGTACAATTTTTATGTACATACAAATAACCATGTACCAAACACTTCCTTTGCAAATAATTAATTCAGTTCATATCCATTGCAATCATTTCCTTAGACTTAAAAAGTTATACACATAATTGCTAGAGGAATGTATTGAATGAGTCCTGAACTGGCAATTATACCTAATCATTTATAGCTCCATTACATAATTCCCAGGCTTTGTTTTTGGAATTTTTATTGTTTCAATTGCTTTTCTTGTCCCTTTGAACATAAATGTCACACAGCCTTAACAAATATATCATTATGTTCGATCCTTGGCAGGGCAGATCTCCCTGTTGCCTCCATTCTTCTTTTTCATTGTTGCCTTGACTATTTTTACCCATTGAGAATAATCTTATCAAGTTCCATGAAAAATGCCGCTAAGATTTTGTTTGGAATTATACTGAATTTATAGATTTTTAGGGAAGGACTGACAATAGCATAATATTAAGCCCTTGAAAAAACTGTTTCCCTCTGCCTGGAAAGCATGCCTTTTTAATTTTTTTCTGAGTTTGTATTCCTCAGATCAAATATTGCTCCTTCAGCGAATTCTTTCCTGACTTTCCAAGCCAAATGAGGCACTTAGACTCCTGTAATCCTTGCGCTTTATGTGGCTTTCCATTAGGGAGATTATCACGTTGAATTACAATTTGTTTTCAATACTCAATCTCCCACAGCCCGTGTTCCTTGGAGGGCAGGGGCCTTGTCTTTTAATCTTTGTAATCTAAGATCAATCACAATGCAGTAGGTGCTCAGGAACTATCTGCTGAATGAACCACTGGGTTCCAGTACCAGCTCTGTCACACCAAACCATGTCACTGCACCTCTCTGGAACAAAGTTTTTGTTCATCTGCAAAATGAGAAGGTTCTAAAGTCACATGTAAGCCAAACTAACCTTAAAGGAAAAATAAAAATCGGGGGAGGAGCAGCAGCAGTAACACCTAAGAATAGTAAGGTAATTCGAATAATTTTTAAATGTAGTTTTTAAAGTACTGTGAAACCACTCTGTATGATACTATAATGGTGGACAAATGACATTACGTATTTGTCAAAACGAACACCAAGAGTGAATCCTAATATAAGCTGTGAATTTTGGGGGACAATGATATGTCAATGCAAAATATCACTCTAGTTGGGAATTTTGGTACTAGGGCAGGCAGGTTGTGCATATGTGGGAGCAGGGAAGTATACAAAAAATCTCTCTACCTTCTGCTCAGTTTTGCTGTGAATCTAAAACTGCTCTAAAAACAAAGTCTAAAAAGACAAAAAAATGCCTACATATTTTAATGTTATGATTAATATATATTTTTGAAAACTTCACCTTTACCATTGATTTATCTACTTTTGATGTTATAACATTAGCTGCTTTTCAAACCATTGAATAAAAAATGTTCATAATTTCATCTTCATTCATATATGATGTATTGTATACCTGCCTTGTTTCTAATTAAAATGTACCTACAAAGAAAGTTAAAAAGAAAACATTTTTTTAAACTAACAATTAAATCTTCTATATTAGCAGGTGTCTTTTTTTTTTAATTTCTTTTAATTTTTTTTTTTAGCAGGTGTCTTTATATGACTATAAATCTGGAATACAATCACCCTTAAACAAAAGTGACATCAGTATTCATGGAGTCAATGAGCTGGATAACCCTCTTCTTACCATTATTGTGAAGATAAGCTATAGCTGATGCGAGACTTTGAATGATCCACCTTGTCTCATTCTCTGAGAAATGCCCTTTTCTATCCAGAATTTCTTTGAGTTCTCCATCCTCACAAAGCTCCATCACAAGGTACATTTTCTAACATTATATATATAAAAGAGAGAGCAAATTATGTATCTGGGGATTTTTAAAATGTTATATATCACATATACAATCACAGTCATAATCATGAATTTATTCATTCAAAAATATTATCTATCATGTACAAGATACCCAAGAAACTCATAAATAGTTATCATTACAATATCATGGGATAAGTGCTAATGGCTCCAAATGCCATGGAGTTACAGAAGAGGGGCAGCCTCTGCCTGAAGAACGACCCTTGAGAAGAAATATTAAGGCGAGGTCTGGATGTCTGAATAGGGATTTATAGATAGAGAATGTGGGGAGGAATAGGCAGGGCACATGGTATTTGCAAAGACTCCACAGCCTGAAATAGCACCAGCTGTTAAAAGAATAATCTCAGTGTTAATAACATGGAGAGCTTGGTAGGGTGGAGAAGAATGATAAGGTGAGGGGGTGAGGCTAGAAAGAACAGGTTGGGGCCAGGTTGTAAAGAGTCCTGGATATCATGATAAGGAGTATGAATTTTTTTCCCATATGCAATAAGGAGCCATTGAAGATTTTTAAGCTAGTGCCGGGGTTGTGGGGGGGACAAGTATATGATATTACCAACTTTGCATTTCTAAATGAACACATCAGTAGTAATGTAGAACAGGGCTCATCAACAAACCTTCACTATAGAGACCAGACCCAATAGCAAATATTATTGGTTTTGCAGGCCATGGAGTCTCTTTCACAGCTACTCAGTGCTGTTCTGTAGCATGAGAAAGCAGCCATAAACAACACAATAGACTTGAAGATTTACTTATAGACTTGAAAATTTCAGGTTTATAGAATTTTCATGTCATAAAATATTACTCTTTTACATTTTTGCAACCATTTGAAAATGTAGAAACTTAGCTTATGGGCTATACAAAAACAGGCAGCAGGCCCAATGTGGCTCTCAGACTGTAGTATGCTGACTTTTGTTTATAGAGGGTAGACGTGAGGCATAGAATAGACACAAAAAGGAGGGAAATCAAAAGATTTTAAAATGCCAACAAGAAAGAAACAGTGGGACTTAGTGACTAATTGGGTATGAGTGATAAGAAGTCATGGCTGAAATGCCTCTTCCATATTTGCTGTTCAGGTAGAGGCATGTTAAGATCACTTGAGGTATTCTAACAGCCAAGTCAGCTATTGAGTCAAAAAAGATTCACAGACAACTAAAAAGCAAGTCTTTTTCATTCATATTTCTATTCAAACACAGAGTATCCTTTACGTCTCCATTATAACCTATGCTGCTAGATTTTTGTTGTTTTTAAGATCTTGGGGTCTGATTTTGTTCTTATAAGCACTGTTAGTGCAACTTCTGTGTTCAATAAGTAAGTATGAAAACAAGAAGCAAAGGCTAACATCCTTTCTTCCTATAGCACAATTGTATCTCAGGTAGTTTTAGAATTTCAAAAGTAACTGTAAAATCTAACACATAAATAAGCTTTTGAACTGGACTGTATTTTTTCCATTGCCAAGACTGTACAGTTCACTGGTACATAAAATGATAAGCGAACTATCTGGAAGGAAAAGTTGGATTAGTAGTACTTGAAATATAAACTGATGTCAATTTTAAAAATGTAAGTTGGTCAAAGTTATATAAATGTAAGTTATAGCCTTTTTATACTTATTAGAAACAACTGTGTAGACCTGGAGAACATTTAGACTCACAAGAAACCACAGCATAGTCAGTCTGGATAATCAGTACCACGGCACAACCAATCAGGTAGCAATTTCTATTAATACTTAAGATGGCTTCAATAGAAGGTCTACATTCTTGTGTGTGTTTATGAGGCAGAGGGGGACAGACCTGACCTACATGAATCAAGGGCAAGCAATACATTTGAAAAATAACAGATGATGGTTTCCTCTGCCTTCAAACTTATTCTAGATTTAGACTCCTGCTTGTGCCCGTAATGGAGTAACAAAGACTAGACTTATCCTCCCACCTGAAACAACTTACTGGACAAAATATATAAAACAATAATTTTTAGACATAAACATCAGGCAGCATAAGGTAGTTATCCCTGAGAGAGAGGAAACAAATGAGGCAGTCCCCATGAGTACTCTGGCTTGCTGTCTGGAGAGTTTCCAGACCACAGAACAGGGAGAGGGAATCTAAGCAGAGCCTAGCAGTCTCCATGAGTAGAGGGCATGGAGCTAGAAGCCCAGGAAGGCCAAGACAATTAAAGTTCACAGGACAGAACATCAAAGAGGAGAATGCTGTATGGAGAGAAATCTTCAGAGACTTGCAGAGGATCCCTCAATTCTTCAGGAGAATACAAATCAACACATGTGTGAGGAAACTACCCAAAGCTGGGGTGAAAATATGCAAAAGGGGTGAGGGAACAATCACTGGAGGTTACACACAGCCAGGAACAGTTGTGTTCCCATGAGCCAGAGGTAAACCTCATAATTCATGGAGCACTGGGGAGAGCGCTCAGTAACAGGAAAAAATTAGACCTAGACTAAAGGTTGCTCTGGTGCCACCTAATGAAGCTTAAAGTAAGCTTCAAAAGTATCAAACTCTTTCCAAGTGACTTAACTATATCCTAGAATAAAGCTTAAGAATAATCATTAGAATATAAAAGTATCCAGCATCCAACAAGGTAAAAGTCACAACATCTGGCATCTGGCCAAAAATTAATAGGCATGTAAAGTAGCAGGAAAATAGAACCCATAATGAAGGGGGGAAAAACAACGAATTGAAACTGACCTAGAAATGACACCCATGATAAAATTAGTAAAAAAGGACATTAAAACAGTTACTATAACTCCATTCAAGAAGAATGAGGGAAGACTGAGCATGTTAAGTAGACACACGGAATATATATATAGTTTTAAAAACCAAATCAAACTTCCACCGGAAGAGATTAACATCACATACAATGCTATAGACAGAGATTACTGAATCTGAAGACAACAACAGAAGCTATACAAAATGAAACAAGGAGAGAAAAAAATTATTTAAAAAATGAATAGAGCCATCAGTAGACTGTAGACAGTATTAGGCAATCTAACCTGGAGACTACAAAGTGGGATGAGGGAAGGCAAATACAAATTTGAGGAAATAATAGCCCCCAATTTCCTAAATTTGGTGAAAACCATAAACTCACAGGTCCACGAACTCCAAACAAAAAAAATGAAGAAAATGATATCAGTTACATTATAATCAAATTGTTTAAAACTGATGATAAACACAATTATTATTAAAAAAAAATTTTTTTTTTAAGACGGGGTTTCACCATGTTGCCCAGGCTGGTTGCAAACTCCTGAGCTCAGGCAATCCACCTGCCTTGGCCTCACAAAGTGCTGGGATTACCGGCGTGAGCCACGGTACCTGGCCTAAACAAAACTATTCTAAGAAGATTTGGGGATAAAAGAAATCATAACTCTAAGACTGAAAAGGGCAAAGAAGACTTCTGGCATCACTGCTCTCATAAAGGATAACTGTGGCCTTGAAGAATCAAGCATAATGCACAACCCGAATTGATTATTACTACCTTAGAGACTGGCCTAGGAGACAAAGAACAATAGCTAACATTTAATGAGACAGATGCTTTATATCAGTTGTCTCATTTAGTCCTTCAACAACAACCAAGTGAGGTCAACACTATTATTAAGCCCATTTTACAGATGAGGAAACTGAGATATGGACAACCTGAGTAACCTGTCCATGTTCTCATGGATAATAAAGAACTGGTAGAGCCAGGATTCAAACGTGCAGGCAATACGATCCCAGAGTCCACATGCCTAATCTGTACATTATTCTTCTAAGAGAAAACACCCAAGCCCACAAGCATTAAACAATCTGGAGGCAGAATGGCAAATAATCCAGGCTTTTGAACGACTCTAAATACAAATTACAGGTAAAGAGAAGAATGACAACATCTAGGGAAATATGAATATAACACATTTGTAAGACATTGATGAAAAAATATCTTCTACACACTGTAGTGATAGAGATATACCCATACCAATTTGATAATGTAGTTAACTTTGCAAAATTATGAAAATATTCCAATAAACTTTAACAGAGAAACTAAGGATCAAAGCAAAAGGAAAGGCACCTCTAAGAAAGTTCTAATCACTATTTGGTTGTGTATGAAGTTGTTGCAATTTTAAACATTTGTTTTCAACATGCCACCCAGAATATATTACTGAAGACATCAATCTAGTCATCAGATGTCTAATTATACAATCAATAATAAAAGTCCTCCAGAATGTTCTCATCAATCTCCAGTGACAGACTCATGCCAAGGACATGAGCAACTGTGCCCCAAAGGGATTACTTCAGAATGGAATGATACTCATTTTGTAATAATAACAACTTTCAAAATGCAGCATCTAATACAGCTTTACCTTTGGCGTTTCAAATACTTGTTCCAGATGTATGATGTGTTCATGTTTTACACTTTTCAGAATGTTCACCTCTCGTTCAAGTAACTTCACAGCAGAGCTTCCAGCCTTAATCAATGAAGAAACATAGATTTCACATAATGAAAATCACTCCTACATTCCTTGATACAAAAGTTAGTTGATTTCCTACTTTTTTCTTTTTTTCTATAACTTTGTATTTGAAGTGAATTCCTACATTTTTTGAGACGTTTCTTTTTCAAATGATATCATGCCATTTATTCCCATGATCAGATTAAATTATGCCCCTTCTTTCCTTTTTCCAATTTTAAGTTACATATAATTTGGCCTCAAGCCACAGCTTTTTCCTGAATTGCTTCTATAACTTAGCTACAACATGGTATCTGTCCCCTCACAAAAGTACTAAAATTACTCTAATTTTTAATATGCTTTTTGATACTTGTTTTAAAAATATGTTGATCCCTTGATGTCAGCATAATAAAAACAAAATCTACTTCCAATTACATAAGTTGGGGAAGATAAAAAGTTTTTCTTTTGTTATCTTGTCTTGTTTTGATTTGATTATACAGATACACATACACACACAGATATATATGAAAAATAATAGGCAATGAGATTCTACACATGGCTCTGGAGAGAGAGAGAGAGAGAGAAAGAGAGAGAGAGAGAGAGACAGAGACAGAGAATTGCAAATAGGTATGCTATTACAAACCCACAAACTGAACGCCTAACCCTACCTAACACCAAAGGAGCAAAGGAAATGACATCGCAGGTATCACTTAGGATGCCTACCTGTAGTTCTAAAGAATTCTAAAGATTTCTAGAAAGGCTCATAATCCCTTTATCAAGATTGCTATGTTACCTTACTAATCTTTAGGGAGAAATGGTATGTAATTTGCTACAGTTTCTTTTAAATAATACATACAGCCTACCATTTCATTTTTTAAATGTGATATTTATCATCACAAATCCAAGGGGGGAACACCATAATGTTGTTTGGTTTTTCCCAGGCACAGAAATGAAAAAGGATGATGAAATGATCAGGTATAAAGTCTGAGGTCTCAGACTTTATCTTCAAGAGAAGCTCAGTCATTCCCCAGTTCAAGAGGAAATCTAGTGAGGAGTACAGCAGATACAAGAGTATAGTAGTAGACAGTTGGAGAAAAAAGTGGTTCAACATGAAAGAGCAGGCAGGATGAATAAACAGAATTAGCTAACAGTGAGGAAATGAAAGGAGAGGACAGGAGAAAAGTATATCAAAACAACACCAGGAGAGAGTTTCAGCACTCCTAGCTAGGATATCTCTAGCCCACAGCCCTACACCTACAGATACTGAGAACCAGCCCTTATCTTCAGCATACTCTGGTAGAATTTACCTATTTTTTGTTATATTGGTTATGTTATTCCTTCCATTTGTTTTTTCCAGGCAGCACTTGCCTACTTGAGTTCAGAAACTAGTACCTTTACAGGAGGTTAGAAAAATGCCACGCTTCTCCAAGGGATCAGCCCAGGCCTGGGACCTCGGAGTGAGAAGCAGCTTGTGTTCACGTGAAAAGTTGTACCGCCCACACCCACCCTGCACTAACACTGAGCCCTCAGTAGGATGCTGCTAATGGGCCTTACCTTTACTTTGTTCACTTTTTTAATTGCCCACTTTGTTTCTGTTTCCTTGTCTGTAGCTTCGATGACCATTCCAAAGCTCCCTTTTCCCAATATTCTTCCAAATGTATAGATTTCCTAGAGAAAAAGAAAAGAGTTCTTTGTCTCTCTATGCCATCATCAGATATTAAAAATGAATATATAGTATTGACAGATACTCACCTAAGGGAAGAGAGATTCTGCTCCAAAGTAAAATCGAATAGAAGACACTATACATTTGCTTCAATACTAATTAACACATCTTAATTAACCAAAAATAAGTGTTGATGAATTTTATTAACTGTCCTTTGGAGGAAAACCATAAAAATCCTAATGGCGAAATGTGGAAAAACTCAAAAGTATAAAAATGAATCTCTTTCAGACTATATTAATGAAATATCTTCATAAGAAAAAGGAGAAATAGAGTATTAAAATATATATATATGTTTGTATATATATAAAATACACTCAACCAAAAAAATCCCAAATCTCTGAGAGCTATACTATCAATCAACACATATTAACTATTGAACAAATGTTTCCTTATTTAACAATTAATGCTTTTCCTTTATCTTCATTATTAAAAACCACTTTTGTTGTTTTATTCCTTTTGCTTTAGAAAAGGAAATATGTAACAAAAATTTTAACCAGATCAGCACTGAGAAAAAAATAACCACTACCCATAAAACCATCATCCAAACCAAGAAGCCATCCTCTTAGCATTTAACTTCTGCTTATAAAGAGAGAATTCATTGGTTTTGCCAACACCAGCAGGTTGCTTTGCATTGTAAATAATAAACAGCTAACTCATTTACACTTTCATTTCATGTAAATTTGGTTTTGGAGGAGACAGTCTCCCTGATCCAAATCAACTCCAGGGCATTAACAAGAGTTTCCGGACCCATCATGCATAGGAACAAGAACATGGGAGAGCAGCTGAACTAATGCCACTAGGTAATGCCCTGGTTGGGTCAGCTAGTCAAAGCCTTCCCTAGAAATGCCACTCTCTCTCTCTCTGTGACCACTTTCACATTCACTATGTGTATTAGTCCATTTTCACACTGCTGATAAAGACATACCCAAGGCTGGGAAATATAAAAAAGAAAGGTTTATTGGACTTACAGTTCCACATGACTGGGGAGGCCTCACAATCATGGTAGAAGGCAAGAAGGAGCAAGTCACATCTCATGTGGATGGAAGCAGGCAAAAAGAGGGCTTGTGCAGAGAAACTCCCATTTTTAAAACCATCAGATCTTGTGAGACCCATTCACTATCACGAGAACAACATGGGAAAGACCCACCCCCATTATTCAATCATCTCCCACTGGGTCCCTCCCATGACATGTGGAAATTATGTGAGCTACAAGATGAGATTTGGGTGGGGACATAGAGTCGAACCATATCATTCCACCTCTGGCCCCTCCCAAATCTCATATCTTCATTTTTCAAAATCAATCATGCCTTCTCAACAGTCCCCCAAAGTCTTAAGTCATTTCAGCATTAACTCAAAAGTCCATAGTCCAAAGTCTCATCTGAGACAAGGTAAGTCTCTTCCGCCTATCAGCCTGTAAAATCAAAAGCAAGTTAGTTACTTTCTACATATAATGGGGGTACAGGCATTGGGTAAATACAGCCATTCCAAATGGGAGAAATTGGCCAAAACAAAAAGGCTACAGGCCAAGTGTAAGTCCAAAATCCAGTGGGGCCATCAAATCTTAAAGCTCCAAAATGATTTCCATGCCTCATATCCAAGTTATGCTGATGCAAGAGGTAGATTCCCATAGTCTTGGGCAGCTCTACCCCTGTGGCTTTGCAGGGTACAGCCTCCCTCCTGGTTGCTTTCACAGGCAGACATTTTGAGTGTCTGCAGCCTTTCTAGGTGCACGGTGCAAGCTGTTGGTGGATCTACCATTCTGGGGTCTGGAGAATGGTGGCCCTCTTCTCAAAGCTCCACTAGGCAGTGCCCCAGTAGGGACTCTGTGTGGGGGCTCCCACTCCACACTTCCCTCTGCACTGCCCTAGAAGAGGTTCTCCATGAGAATCCCGCCCCTAGAGCAAACTTCTGCCTGGGCACCCAGGCATTTCCATCTATCTTCTGAAATGTAGGCAGAGGTTCCCACACCCTAATTCTTGACTTCTGGGCACTCATAAACTCAACAACACATGGAAGCTGCCAAGGCTTGAGGCTTGCACTCTGAGGCCACAGCTTGAGCTCTATGTTGGCCCCTTTCAGCCATAGCTGGAGTGGCTAGGATGCAGGGCACCAAGTCCCTAGGCTGCATACAGCACACAGACCCTGGGCCTGGTCCACAAAATCAATTTTTCTTCCTAGTCCACTGGGTAATGGGAGGGGCTGCTGTGAAGACTTCTGACATGTCCTGGAGGCATTTTCCCCATTGTCTTGGGGATTAACATTTTCCCTGCTGTCTTGGCTCCTGGTTACTTATACAAATTTCTGCAGGTCAGCTTAAATTTCTACTCAGAAAATGGGATTTTCTTTCTATTCCATTATCAGGCTGCAAATGTTCTGAATTTTTATGCTCTGCTTCCCTTAAAAAACTGAATGCCTTTAACAGCACCCAATTTACCTCTTAAATGCTTTGCTCCTTAGAAATTTCTTCCACCAGATGCTCTAAATCATCTCTCTCAAGGTTAAAGTTCCACAAATCTCTTGGGCAGGGGCAAAATGCCACCAGTTGCTTTGGTAAACATAACAAGAGTCATCTTTGCTCCAGTTCCCAACAAATTCCTCATCTCCATCTGAAACCACCTCAGCCTGGATTTCATTATCCACATCATTACCAGCATTTTGGTCAAAGACATTCAACAAGTCTCTAGGGAGTTCCAAACTGTCCCACATTTTCCTGTCTTGCTCTGAGCCCTCCAAACTGTTCCAACCTCTGCTGTTACTCAGTTCCAAAGTCACTTCCACATTTTTGGTTATCTTTTCAGCAGCACCCCACTCCTGGTACCAATTTACTGTATTAGTCTGTTTTCACACTGATGATAAAGACATACCTGAAACTGGGCAATTTACAAAACGAAGAAGTTCATTGGACATACAGTTCCATATGGCTGGGGAGGTCTCACAATCATGGCAGAAGGCACAGAGGAGTAAGTCACATCTTACATGGATGGAAGCAGGCAAAGAGTGGGTTTGTGTAGAGAAACTCCCGTTTTCAAAACCATGAGATCTTATGAGATCCATTCACTATGACAAGAACAACACAGGAAAGGCCTGCCCCCATGATTCAATCATCTCCCACTAGGTCCTTCCCACAACACATGGGAATTATGGGAGCCACAAGATGAGATCTGGGTGGGTACAAAGAACCAAACCATATCACTACATAACAGCTAAATTAGAGGCTTGTCTTCATATTTTCTTTTTCATGGTTTTTTTTTTTTTTTGACTGTTGAAAGAATTAAAACTTTTTAAATATATTTTAAGTTCTGGGGTACATGTGCAGATCGTGCAGGTTTGTCACATAGGTATACATGTGACATGGTGGTTTACTGCATCCAACACCCCATCATCTACATTAGGTATTTCTCCTAATGTATCCCTCCCTCTCCTATCTCCCCACCCCCTGCTATCCCTTCCCAACCACCCACCCTCCACACCCCAACAGGCCCTGGTGTGTAATGTTTCCCTTTCTGTGTCCATGTGTTCTCATTGTTCAACATACACTTATGAGTGAAAACATGCGGTGTTTGGTTTTCTGTTCTTGTGTCAGTTTGCTGAGAATGATGGTTTCTGGGTTCATCCATATCCCTGCAAAGGACATGAACTCATCCTTCTTTATGGCTGCATACTATTCCATGGTGTATATATGCCACATTTCCTTTATCCAGTCTATCACTGATAGGCATTTGAGTTGGTTCCAAGTCTTTGCTATTGTGAACAGTTCCACATAAACTTACATATGTCTTTATAATAGAATGATTTATAATCCTTTGAGTATATACCCGGTAATGGGATTGCTGGGGCAAATGGCATTTCTAGTTCTAGATCCTTGAGGAATTGCCACACTGTTTTCCACAATGGCTGAACTAATGTACACTACCACTGACAGTGCAAAAGCATTCCTATTTCTCCACATCCTCTCCAGCATCTGTTGTCCCCTGATTTTTTAATGATCACCATTCTAACTGGTGTGAGATGGCATCTCAATGTAGTTTTGATTTGCATTTCTCTAATGACCAGTGATGAGGAGCTTTTTTTCATATTTTTTTTTGTCTGCATAAATGTCTTCTTTTGAAACATGTCTTTTCATATCCTTCACCCACTTTCGATGGCATTTTTTTTTCTTGTAAATTTGTTTAAGTTATTTGTAGATTCTGGATATTAGCCCTTTGTAAGATGGGTATATTGCAAAAATTTTTTCCCATTCTGTTGGTTACTGGTTCACTTTAATTATAGTTTCTTTTGCTGTGCAGAAGCTCTTTGGTTTAATTAGATCTCATTTGTCTATTTTGGTTTTTGTTGTCATTGCTTTTGGTGTTTCAGTCATGAAGTCTTTGTCCATGCCTACGTCCTGAATGGTACGGCCATTCAGTACTGAATGGTTTTCTTTTAGGGTTTTTATGGTGTTAGGTCTTATGTTTAAATCTTTAATTCATTTGAAGTTAATTTTCGTATAAGGTGTAAGGAAGGGATCCAGTGTCAGCTTTCTGCATTTGGCTAGCCAGTTTTCCCAACACCATTTATTAAACAGGGAATCCTTTCCCCATTGCTTGTTTTTGTCTGGTTTGTTAAAGATCAGATGGTTGTAGACGTGTGGCATTATTTCTGAGGCCTCTGTTCTGTTCCATTGGTCTATATCTCTGTTTTGGTACTAGTACCATGTTGTTTTGATTACCGTAGCCTTGTATATAGTTTGAAGTCAGGTAGCATGATGCCTCTAGCTTTTTATTTGTTTTTGTTTGTTTTTTGTTTAGGATTGTCCTGGCTATGTAGGCTCTTTTCTGGTCCCATATAAAATTTAAAGTTGTTTTTTACAATTCTGTGAAGAAAGTCAATGGTAGCTTGGTGTGGATAGCATTGAATCTATAAATTACTTTGTGCAGTGTGGCCATTTTCATGATATTGACTCTTCCTACCATAAGCATGGAATGTTTTTCCATCTGTTCGTGTCCTCTCTTATTTCCTTGAGCAGTGGCTTGTAGTTCTCCTTGAAAAGGTCCTGCACATCCCTTGTTAGTTGTATTCCTAGGTATTTTATTCTCTTTGTAGCAATTGTGAATGGGAGTTTGCTCATGGTTTGGCTCTCTGTTTGTCTGTTATTGGTGTATAGGAATGCTTGTGATTTTTGCAGACTGACTTTGTATCCTGAGACTTTGCTGAACTTCCTTATCAGTTTAAGGAGATTTTGGGCTGAGACAATGGAGTTTTCTAAATATACAATCATATCATCTGCAAATAGAGACAATTTGACTTCCTCTTTTCCTAACTGAATACCCTTTATTTCTTTTTCTTGACTGATTGCCCTGGCCAGAACTTCCAATACTATGTTGAATAGGAGTGGTGAGAGAAGGTATCCTTGTCTTGTGCCAGTTTTCAAAGGGAACGCTTCCAGTTTTGCCCATTCAGTATGATATTGGCTGTTGGTTTGCCCTAAATAGCTCTTATTATTTTGAGATACATTCCATCAATACCTAATTTGAGAGGTTTTAGCATAAAGGGCTGCTGAATTTTGTCAAAGGCCTTCTCTGCATCTATTGAGACTTTGGTTCAGTTTATGTGATGTATTATGTTTACTGATTTGCGTATGTTGAACCAGACTTGCATCAATGGGATGAAGCTCACTTGATCATTATGGATAAGATTTTTAATGTGCTGTTAGATTTGGTTTGACAGTATTTTATTGGGGATTTTTACATCAATATTCATCATGGCTATTGGCCTGACATTTTCTTTTTTAGTTGAGTCTCTGTCAGGTTTTGGTACCAGGATGATGTTGGTCTCATAAAATGAGTTAGGGAAGATTCCCTCTTTTTCTATTGTTTGGAAGAGTTTCAGAAGGAATGGTAGCAGCTCCTCTTTGTACCTCCGGTAGAATTCAGCTGTGAACCCGTCTGGTCCTGGACTTTTTTTGGTTGGTCGGCTATTAATTGCTGCCTCAATTTCAGACCTTGTTATTTGTCTATTCAGGGATTCAACTTCTTCCTGGTTTAGTCTTGGGAGGGTGTAAGTGTCCAAGAATTTATCCATTTCTTCTAGATTTACTGGTTTAAATGCATAGGGTGTTTGTAGTATTCTCTGGTGGTAGTTTGTATTTCTGTGGGATCAGTGATGATATCCCCTTTATCATTTTTTTATTGCATCTTTTGATTCTTCTCTCTTTTCTTTTTAGTTTGGCTAGTGGTCTATCTATTTTGTTGATCTTTTCAAAAAACCAGCTCCTGGATTTACAGATTTTTTGAAGGGTTTTTTGTGTCTCTATCTCCTTCAGTTCTGCTCTGATCTTAGTTATTTCTTGTCTTCTGCTAGCTTTTGGATTTGTTTGATCTTGCTCCTCTAGTTCTTTTAATTGTGACATTAGGGTGTTGATTTTAGATCTCTCATTTATCTTGTGGTCATTTAGTGCTATAAATTTCCCACTACACACTGCTTTAAATGTATCCCAGAGATTCTGACATGTTGTGTCTTCATTCTCATCGGTTTCGAAGAACATCTTTATTTCTGCTTTCATTTCATTATTTATCCAGTAGTCATTAAGGAGCAGGTTGTTCAGTTTCCATGTAGTTGTGTGGTTTTGAGTGTCTTAATCCTGAGTTCTAATTTGATTGCACTGTGGTCTGAGAGACTGTTTGTTATGATTTCTGAGTTCTAATTTGATTGCACTGTGGTCTGAGAGATTGTTATGCATTCACTGAGGAGCGTTTTACTTCCAATTATGTGGTCAATTTTAGAATAAGTGTGATGTGGTGTTGAGAAGAATATATATTCTATGGATTTGGGGTGGAGAGTTCTGTAGGTATCTATTAGGTTCGCTTGGCCCAGATTTGAGTTCAGATCTAACTCTTGGATATCATTGTTAATTTTCTGTCTCGTTGATCTGTCTAACACTGACAGTGGGGTGTTAAAGTCTCCTGCTATTATTGTGTGGGAGTCTAAGTCTCTTTGTAGGTCATTAAGAACTTGCTTTATGTATCTGAGTGATCCTATATTGGCTGCATATAAATTTAGGATAGTTAGCTCTTCTTGTTGCATTGATCCTTTTACCATTATATAATGCCCTTGTCTCTTTTGATCTTTGTTGGTTTAAAGTCTGTTTAACAGAGACTAGGATTGCAACCCCTGCTTTTTTTTAATTGCTCTCCAATTGCTTGGTAAATCTTCCTCAATCCCTTTATTTTGAGCCTATGTGTGTCTTTGCACAAGAGATGGGTCTCCTGAATACAGTACACTGATGGGTCTTAACTCTTTATCCAATTTGCCAGTCTGTGTCTTTTGATTGGGGCATTTAGCCCATTTACATTTAAGGTTAATATTATTATGTGTGAATTTGATCCTGCCATTTTGATGCTAGCTGGTTTTGCCTGTTAATTGATGCAGTTTCTTCATAGTGTCAATGGTCTTTACAGTTTGGTATGTTTTTGGAGTGGCTGGTACTGGTTTTTCCTTTCTATGTTCAGTGCTTCCATCAGGAGCTCTTGTAAGGCAGGCCTAGCAGTGACAAAATCTCTCAACAGTTGCTTGGTCATAAAGGATTTTATTTCTTCTTCATTTATGAAGCTTAGTTTGGCTGGATATGAAATTCTAGGTTGAAAATCTTTTCTTTAAGGATGTTGAATATTGGCCCCCACTCTCTTCTGGCTTGTAGGGTTTCTGCCAAGAGATCCACTGTGAGTCTGACGGGCTTCCCTTTGTGGGTAAGTCAACCTTCTCTCTGGCTGCCATTACCATTTACCATTTTCTCCTTCATTTCAACCTGGTGAATCTGACAATTATGTGACTTGGGGTTGCTCTTCTCAAGGAATATCTTTGTGGTGTTCTCTGTATTTCCTGAATTTGAATGTTTGCCTGCCTTGCTAGGTTGGGGAAGTTCTCCCGGATAATATCCTGAAGAGTGTTTTCCAACTTGGTTTCTTCCAACTCGGTTTCATTTCCCTGTCACTTTCAGGTACACTGATGAAATGTAGGTTTATTCTTTTCACATAATCCCATATTTCTTGGAGGCTTTATTTCTTTTCACTCTTTTTTCTCCAATCTTGCCTTCTCACTTTATTTCATTGAGCTGATATTCCATCTCTGATATCCTTTATTCCACTTGTCTGATCTGGCCATTGAAACTTCTGTATCCTTCACGAAGTTCTCATGCTGTGTTTTTCAGCTTCATCAAGTTGTTTATGTTCTTTTCTACTCTGGTTATTCTAGTTAGCATTTCATCTAACCTTTTTTAGGGTTCTTAGCTTCCCCTCCTTGCATTAGGTTAGAACATGCTCCTTTAACTCAGAGAAGTTTGTTCTGAAACCTGCTTCTGTCAATTTGTCAAACTCATTCTCCAACCAGTTTTGTTCCCTTGCTAGTGAGGAGCTGTGATCCCTTGGAGGAGAAGAGGCATTCTGGCTTTTGGAGATTTCAGCCTTTTTGTGCTGATTTCTTCCCATCTTCGTGGATTTATCTACCTTTGGTCTTTGAAGTTGGTGACCTTTGGATGGCATCTTTGAGTGCACATCCTTTCTGTTGATGTTGAAACTATTTCTTTCTGTTTGTTAGTTTTCCTTCTAACAGTCAGGCTTCTCTGCTGCAGGTCTGCTGGAGTTTTCTGGAAGTCCACTCCAGACCCTGCTTGCCTGGGAATCACTGGGAGCGGAGAAAGGAAATACAGTCATAGTCTGCCTGCAGAGGTCTTGCTGAGCTACTGCAGCTGCTGTATAAACTTCCTGGAGACTTTGTTTACACAGGCAAGGTTAAAACTGCCTACCGGAGCCTCAGCAATGGCAGATACCCCTCCCCCACCAAGCTCAAACATTCCAGGTTGAGCTCAGACTGCTGTGCAGGCTGCGAGAATTTCAAGCCAGTGGATCTTAGCTTGCTGGTCTTCATGGAGGTGGGACCCGCTGAGCCAGATCACTTGGCTCCCTGGCTTCAGCCCCTTTTTTCAGGTGAATTTCTGTCTCGTTGGCGTTCCATGCACCACTGGGGTACGAGAGAAAAAAAAAAACTGCTGTGGCTAAACGGCCGCCCAGTTTTGTGCTGGAAACCTGGGGCATTGGTGTTGCAGGCACCAGAGGGAATCGCCTGGTCTGCAGGTTGTGAAGACTTGTAGGAAAAGCACAGTATTGGAGCCAGAGTGCCACAGTGTCAGGAAAAGTCCCTAATAGCTTCCTTTAGCTAGGAGAGGGAATTCTCTGGCCCCTTTGCTTCCCAGGTGAGGCGACACCCCACCCTGCTTCAGTTGCCCTCCTTGGGCTGCACCTACTGTCTAACCATTCCCAATGAGATGAACCAGGTACCTCAGTTGGAACTGCAGAGATCATCTGTCTTCTGCATCACTCTTGCTGTGAACTGCTCACTGGAGCTGCTCCTATTTGGCTATCTTGATGGAAATCCCTATCTTCATATTTTCTAATGCTTACATTCCTTTCTTTTGTAACAGAAGATTTAACGCCTAATTACTCACCTCCTTCATGAAGGGCTTCCTTGCTTAACACAATTTTGACTTGTTTTGTTATTTTTACTCCTTTCACCATGTTTGCATTGGTCCTCAAATAGTATTACTTTTTTGTTTACAAACCTTTTGGCTCATTTTTTTTTTCTTCCAAGATGGTCTAGAAGCTCTTAAAGGAGTTGTTTCTTTTGTATCTCTTAAGAAAACCTAGCTCCTCTCTCTTCCCTTGATACCACTTAATAGCACTTAATATAATTAAAGTCAGAAAAGTTTGATAATTATAAAATAGTACAAAACATAATTTTATTCTTATATTTATATGCAACTCTCAACTACATATAGAGATACCTCAGAGATATTGTGTATTCACTTCCAGATCACCAACATAAAGCAAAAATTGCAATAAAGCATTTAAAGACACGTTTACACTATATTATCATCCATTGTCTGCAATAGCATTATGTCTAAAAGTATACACAAAATCGGTCAGGTGCAATGGCTCACACCTGTAATCCCAGCACTTTGGGAGACCAAGGTGGGCAGACCACGAGGTCAAGAGATTGAGACCATCCTGGCCAACGTGGTGAAACCCTGTCTCTACTGAAAATACAAACATTAGCTGGGCGTGGTGCCGTGTGCCTATGATCCCAGCTACTTGGGAGTCTGAGGCAGGAGAACTGCCTGAACCTGGAAGGTGGGGGTTGCAGTGAGCCAAGATTATGCCACTGTACTCCAGCCTGGCGACAGAGTGAGACTCATCTCAAAAAAAAAAAAAATGTACAAAAATTTTAAAAATACTGTATTGCAAAAATTGCTGACAATCATTCAAGCCTTGAGCAGTTGTAGTCTTTTTGCTGGTGGAGAGTTCTGCCTCAATGTAGATGACTAATGACTGACTAGGGTAGTGGTGGTTGAAGATTGGGGTGGCTGTGACAACTTCTAAAAATAAGACAACCATGAAGTTTGGTGCATCAATTGACTCTTCCTTTCATAAAATATTTCTCTGTAGCATGTGATGCTGTTTGACAGCATTTTGCCTACAGCAGAACTTCTTTCAGAACTGAAGTCAGTCCTCTCAAATCCTGCCACTGTTTTATCAACTAAGTTTACATAATATTCTAAATTCTTTGTCATTAAAAAAAGGTTCACAGCATCTTTACCAGGAGTACATTCCATCTCAAGAAATCACTTTCTTTGCTCATCCATAAGAAGCAATTCCTCATTCACTCATGTTTTATCATGAGACTGCAACAAGTCAGTCCCATCTTCAGGCTCCACTTCTAGTTCTCCTGCTGTTTTCATTATATCTATAGTTATTTTATCCACTTAAGACTTGAACCATTCAAAGTCATCCATGAGGGTTGGAATCAACTTTTTCTAGACTCCTATTAATGTTGATATTTTGACCTTCTCTCATGAATCACAAATGTTCTTAATGGCATCTAGAATGATGAATCCTTTCCAGAAGGTTTTCAACTTAATCTGCCCAGATCTATCAGAGGAATCACTATCTGTGGCAGATATAGCCTTATGAAATTTATCTCTTAAATAATAAGACTACAAAACAGAAATCACTCCTTGATCCATGGACTGCAGAGTGAATGTTATGTTAGCAGGCGTGAAAACAACATTCACCTTGTTTTGCATCTCCATTAAAGCTCTTGGGTGACAAGGTGCATTGTCAATGAGCAGTAATATTTGAAAAGGAGTCTTTTTTTTCTGAACAGTAAGTCTCAAATGTGGGCTTAAAATTTCAGTAAAGCATGCTGTAAGCAAATATGCTGTCATTCAGGCTTTGTTCTTCTATTTATAGAGTACAAGAAGAATAAATTTAGCATAAATTCTTAAGGCCCTAGGATTTTCAAAATGGTAAATTAGCACTGGCTTCAACTTAAAGTCACCAGCTGCATTAGCCACTAACAGGAGAATCAGCCTATTCTTTGGAGCTTTGAAGCTAAGCATTGATTACTCTTCTCTAGCTATGAAAGGATTAGTTAGCATCTTCTTCACATATAAGGCTTAAATCTATTGTTTAGTGTACCCACCTTCTATCAATGGTCTTAGCTACATCTTCTGGATAACTTGCGGCAGCTTCTACATCAGCACTTACTGCTTCCACCTCACATTTTTATGTTATAGAGACAGTTACTTTCCTTAAACCTCTCCAATCAATCTCTGCTAGCTTCAAACTTTTCTTCTACAACGTCCTTACTTCTCTCCCCCTTCATAAAACTGAAAAGAGTTAAGGCCTTGCTCTGGATTAGGCTTTGGCTTAAGGGAATGTTGTGCTTGGTTTGATCTTCTTCCAAATCACTCAAACTTTCTCCATATTCGCAATAAGGCTGTTTTTTTAATCGTTCATGTGTTCACTGGAATAGCACTTTTAATTTCATTCAACAACTTTTCTATTGCATTAAAAACGTAATTAACTGGTGCAAGAGGCCTAGCTTTTAGCCTGTCTTGGCTTTCAATATGCCCTCCTCACTAGGCTTAATCATTCCTAGTTTTTGATTTAAATTGAAAGGCATGTGACTCTTCCTTTCACTTGAAATGCTGCAGGGTTATTAATTGTCCTAATTTTAATATTGTGTCTCAGGGAATAGGAAGGCCCAAGGAGAGGGAGAAATGGAAGAATGGTCAGTCACTGAAGCAATCAGAACACACACAACACTTACTGATTAAGCATACCATCTTATATGGGTACAATTTGTGACACCCCCAAACAAGTACAATAGTAACACCAAAAATCACTGATCACAGATCATAACAGATATAATAATGAAGAAAAAGTCTGAAGTACTACTAGAATTACCAAAATGTGACACAAAGGCACAAAATGAGCACATGCTGTTGGAAAAACGGCATCAACAGACTTGCTTGACACACTTGCCAAAACTTCAAATTTGTAAAAAAATGCAAGATCTGCAGAGTGCAATAAACCAAAGTGCAATAAGACGAAGTATGCCTATATTTTGTAAAATGAGTTAATTCTCAACTAAAATGGTCATTTACCCTTTTCTCATTTACAAAATAATCTCTTCATAACCATTTCCCTAATTTTTCTTGTCCTTTAAAAGTTAAACTTTCATTTTCTGTCTAAATAGAACCACAATTTGAAGACAGTATTTCAATACTGTTTAAATAGGTTCTAAAATGAGGAATGGCCAACTAGTTTTTTATAATCACTTTCTTCAACTAACTGCTTTGGTATTAACACACAGTGATGAAGGTGAAAACAGTTTCTTATTTCTGATAATTGTAAAGGGATGTTATTAAAATGATAATGTGGATCTATCTTTATTGATGCAGAAGAAGTCCATGACATAGTGTACAGTGTGAAAAGCATGCAAGATATGATTTCATTATGAAAATGTGTGTATGCGGAGGTGCTTACATGGATCTCTGGGAAAATGTTCATTTAAATATTAAGAGTAGTTATGGAAGGGTAGTAGAATTGTGGATGTTTTTAACTTCCTTCTTTACACTCTTCTGAAATGTTTCAAATATTTAAAATGAGCCTGTCTATCTTAAGGGGGAACAGAAACTTCAACTTCAACTATATCAGGTTAACGTTAGTTCTTTAAAATATGCATATATTTGAAATAGCCCCTAATTTAAAACAGGAAAAATGTTAAAGAATAATAAAACAAAACTAGTACATGCATAGAAAAAGTGAAGGTAAGAGTCAAATTGGTTATACCCTGGTTGATTTTTATTTTCTCCACACTTATATTTGCTTAATTTTTCACAATGAACACATTTTGCTTTTATAAAAGCTCTTAAGACTAAATTTATTATTTGTTTATTTATTTTATTGTTTTTGGAGACAAGGTCTTACTCTGTCGCCCAGGCTAGAATGCAGTGGTATGATCATAGCTCAATGCAGCCTCAACCTTCTGGGTTCAAGGAACACTCACATCTTAGCCCCACCCCCAGCAGCCAGGACTACAGCTGCATGCCACTACACCCTGCTAATGTAAAAAAAAAAATTTGTAGAGAAGGAGTTTTGCTATGTTGCCCAGTCTGGTCTCAAACTCTTGGCCTCAAGTGATCCTCCCACCTCAGGCTTTCAAAATGGTGGAATTACAGGCAGGAGCTGTCATGCCTGGTCCAAGACTAAATTTAAAACTTGGTAAATTTGTGTGTGTCTGTGTGTGTGTGTGTGTGTGCGTGTGTGTGTGTGTGTTGTTAAGTACAGGTCTTTTATTTAAAGAGGAGACATTTAAACTTTTCAAGTCAGAGTTTCTCAGGCAGCTTTTTTAATCACTTCAAGTAAGTTGCCAAATACCTTGTAAAACAAGTTTTAACATTAGGGTTGATCATTTCTAACTTTTGATTTAAAGTGAAAGACATGCAACTCTCCCTTTCACTTGAACCATTATAGGATTATTAATTGGCCTAATTTTAATATTGTTGTATATCAGGAACTGGGGAGGCCCAAGAAAGGGAAAGAGATTAAGAGTGGTCAGTCAGTTGGGCAATCAGAACACATACATTTATTAAGTATGCCATCTTATATGATGCCATTTGTGGTGCCCCAAAACAATTTAAATGGTAACACTAACGCAATTTTCTTCTTGTTGTGGTTGTTCTTATTGCAGTTTATTTAACTTTAAAAACACACATTTAAATTTTTTCTATTGTTCTAATATTTAATTCATATTTTATATAATAATTTGAATCCTGGAAAAATAATATTGGTATATATCCAATCGCAGGATGGAAAAGATGGAGGAGCTCATGAGAGAGATTCTGGCCTCACTATCAAGGAAGTGAACAGACAAACTAAAATTATCTGGTCCTTCTCTGCATCATGAAAAGGTCTAAACAAAGACTCCATTATTGCTTTTGGCAATGGCCAAGACCTGACGATGAAAATATCCTCATTTGGTCTAATGAAAATGTTCTCTACTTTAATTAAAATTCACTTGGTCTTCCATAAACAGAAAATAATTAATCTATTTGTTTTAGTAAAAATGTTACCATACTTGAAAATGGTATGTTTTCTCTTTACTTCCTTTCCTTAGAGATTTATTTTTAAATCATTTTTTTCATTAACTGTTGACTTAGAAGAAACCTGAAAGTTCACAGTAGTTTATTTGCTTTCTATATACCTCAATAGCAGCTCCATTGTCAATCCTTAGGTGAGGAACTTTTCCTTCTGTAAAGTTGCCCCGGCCCCAATGTTGTTGAGATGCTTTTCTCTCTACATTTGAAGTTCTTGAGAGCTGGGACCAAAACGAAATACAAACAAAAAAAAAAAACCTTAAAGATGTAATATTTTTGGTTGACAAAGAACCCTAATTTAAATAATCTGATAACTCTTTAACATGTGCCATGTTTACTATGCATAAGATTGTTTACTCTATTTTTCAAATTCTAAGCCTATGTAACTCATTGGCTCATGAGGCTAAAGGAGAACTTAAGAAGTTACTCAATCCAATCCCCTGAATCCAGGAAAGTCTACATGATAACCAGCATAGCAGATTCATCAAAGCTTACCTAATGATTCTCTGAAATCAAAGAAGGCAACTTTAGCTTTCTCAATCAATCTCCTTTCACAATGTAACAACCATCTCAAATAGCTTACACATAAATTATTGCCCACTCAAAAAATATGCTTTGAGTGCAAATAACATAGTAATAACTCACTCAGAGACATCCATATAGCAGTAGCTACATAGCAATACAAATGGGAAATAATAGTCAAGGGAGAACATATGAAAAAGGTACAATTTTGAGGAAAGGGAACCTGACTTTTCTTAGACTTACTGCTCTCTGTCTCCAAAGTTGTACTCTATCAAATATAATCTTATACACTACCTGCCTATTCTACATAAAGATGAATATGGCCGGGCACAGTGGCTCATGCCTGTACTGCCAGCACTTTGGGAGGCTGAGGCAGGTGGATCACTTGAGGTCAGGAGTTCAAGACCAGCCTGACCAAAACAGAGAAACCCCATCTCTAAAATACAAAAAAAAAAAAATACCTGGGTATGGTGGCGCATGCCTGTAATCCCAGCTACTGAGGAAGCAGAGGTAGGAAAATCACTTGAACCCGGGAGGCAGAGGTTGTGGTGAGCTGCAATCGCTCCATTCCACTCCAGTCTGGGCAACGACAGCGAAACTCCATCTCCCCACCAAAAAAAAGATGAATACATCAAAATCTGTACAATTGGGTAGCCATAGATTATTTCTAAATAATGCAAACTGATTTTGTAAAGTATAGTTAATATTCCACTTAGATAAC
This sequence comes from Aotus nancymaae, assembly GCF_030222135.1. Lineage (NCBI taxonomy): Eukaryota > Metazoa > Chordata > Mammalia > Primates > Aotidae > Aotus > Aotus nancymaae. The sequence goes on along the minus strand of NW_026988473.1, from coordinate 51,428,998 downwards.
CACAACTTAAATAACAAAGCCATAACCACCCTTTATTTAACCACACCCATAAATCTCATTCTCAATCAGTTGAAGAAAATACTCAAAAATTCAGATTTAATTCAACTGGAAAACCAATTCACGTATGTATAAACCATTTAAAAAATAAGTTGGGATAACATGTTTTCCTCATGTCCTGAGAAATAATCAATTTGGGTAGTGGTTGGAAATATCATAAAACAAGTTACTAACCAAATTTGCTTGCTCACCTCCTCTGTGAGAAAGAAATGTTTAATAGTTATGAAGGCAATGAATTAGCTAACAAGGACTCATGGGATATGGATGAAGCTAGGGGTGGCATTAGGGAATGGATGTCAACTTGTGCTTGGATGTGGAATCTTTGATATTTACCAAATCTTTCCCAGAGGTTATGTCTCTGTTGATATTTTTTTCTTTTTTTCTCTCCAGTGAAAGTAAAGATTCTGTAGTACCAATGCTTGATGTCTGTGACATTTCCACCACCAAAACTGAAGGAACGCTTGTTTTGCTGGAACATACACTAAGTACATCTTCCTGAGAAGCAGATGAACAGTCAGGGCATTTTGTGGATTTTTTATCTAAGCCACTATCAGCCATTTGTTTAACTCTGCAACAAAAGCAACTTTAAAAATGTTTCCACTGTTTGTGGAAGAAAACCAGACCAAAAAGGATAAGGTAGTTGATGGTGAAAACTGTAACTTCGAACTGGTGGAGTCCTTAGGTTAAGGATGCACCAGACACATATTCACACATGAGAGCTGCAGAAAGAAAAGAAATAATCATTTAGAAAAATTCTTATCCTATTACTGCCCTGGAAATCAGAGAAAAGATAGCAACTAGCACTAGAAACATCCTGTAGAGACATGAAAAGGACAAAATTGGATTACAAAACTGCTGAAAAGCATGGTCTAAAACAGTGTCTTATCAAACTGCTATAGTGGGTTATGAAATCCATTTTGTAGGTTGATATCACTTTTTAAAAATAAAGTAGAATCAAATAAATTATATAGAGTATTTAGCATATGTCCTTAGAAATTTCTGTGAAACTTTTAATTAGACAGACATATATGTATAGAGAGAGAGAGAGTGAGTGTGTGTGTGTGTGTGTGTGTGTGTGTGTGTACTTGATCACAGTATGAAATGTATTTCTTAATGTGGGTTGGGGTTTTTTTTAAGGCTTAAAATATTGGTGTAAAATACACATTACTCTGGTTTCAAATTTTAAACCTTAATCTATTTATTATTAGAGCAAATTCCTATTATATACTTTACAAAGGAGTGAATAATTTGATTTTCATAAAACTACCTAATCCTAAAATTTAAAGACAATATCATAAGTATCCTCATTCTTATATTCAGCAAAAATAAAAATGAGTGGGTGCTATTTTTTCTTGAGTCTAAAATAGGTATGGTGGCATTTTACTTAAGTAGGACCATTGGCAGCTGCATGGTGGCAAGCTGGAAAGATCTCAGTTAAGGAAGAAAAATACGCTCTGCAGTACATATAAAGGAGTACTCTGAGAAACTTCCAGAAGTAACTGAGTACATTATTATGGTTTTATGCTATACAATTTCAGACAGTCTTTAAAAGTAGATTTTGTAGTCATAGATTAATAAAGCTGGGGATATGTGCAATATACTTTTATCCTTTGAACTGGAATAAATTTGACTAGAATAGGAAATTAGATGTATTTATATCATTAAAGAAATATCTGGTTTTCTTGTTTTTTGCTTTTCTTTTCCTCCAACTCCCAGGTTCAAGTGATTCTCCTGCCTCAGCCTCCTGATTAGCTGGGACTACAGGCATGTGCCACCACACTTGGCTAATTTTTTGTATTTTTAGTAGAGATAGGGTTTCACTGTGTTAGCCAGGATGGTCTTGATCTACTGACCTTGTGGTCTTCCCGCCTCAGCCTCCCAAAGTGCTATGATTACAGGCGTGAGCCACCACACCCAGCCAGAAATATCTGGTTTTCCAATCAGAAAGCTGTGATGACTTTTATCAAATCCTTATCTAATGTGATTGGCAGGAAAATCTGCCAGGCCCATAGGATTTTATAAAAAGATATTGCTAGTAGTTTACCTAAAAGTTGTTCTCCCATTCTTTCTTACTAACAGAATCCTGATTTTGTTTGGGGCAGCAATGTGCTCATTAATATCCTACATTTCCTGCCTTCTCTTTCAGATTAGGGAGAGCCATGTGACTTATGGCCATTAAGCTTAATAGAATGCAGGCAAAGCTGCACTTAAAAGAAAATTTATACTCTTAAACTTTTATTAAAATCAGAAAAAGGATAAAAATATACTAAGTGTGCAGTCAAATCTAAAAGATAGAAAAATATGACTAAAAAGCAAGATTAAGGAACAGAAATGACAAAGAAATTTTGTTGAATTTTGCCTATAAGGTCCCCAATAAACGGAGTCTTCATTACCTCTCAGCTTTCATATCTTCTCTCTCTCAGATGCAGTAGCCTCTTGCTGCTCCTCAATATGCCAAGTATACTCCCTTCTCAAGACTTTGCCCTTATGCCTCCTCTCCCTAGGATGCTCCTCTCTCAAACGTTTACACGGTCTGCTCCCATTGTGGCTTCTGCTAATTTGAAAGACTTTCCTAACCACCTCATCTAAAACAACAGGCCCATTCCCTCTACCCGCTTACCTGGCTTTGTTTTTCTTCATGGCACTTATCATTTTACTCAGGAAGTTTCATAGCAGAGTCCTTTCCTACTTTTAGGTTACAGATGATTCCCATATAAATGGTTTCAGAGCATGCAAAGCCATCCAGTTCATTTTATGCAATTAGAATAACCAAAATCTGACAATGGTAGTGTTCCCCAAAAGAGGGATTTATAGGCCAATCTCATTTGTGAACAGATTTTAAAATCCTAAATGCTGTACTTACATTTACCTCAGGTAATGTATACAGTGTATTACAAGATTACTAGATAGAATTAATAGATAAGTCAGCCCACTAAATATGACCTTTCATCAAAGTGTTGGGAAAAAAATTTCTATTGTGATTAAAACTCATAATGGAGAGTATGGGGACAGGCATGTTAAAAGTGCCCTCCAGACAGGCAGAGGAAGAAAAGAATGCAACTGATGCCACTGAAAACACACATACACGTGCGCGCACACACACACACATACCCCTCTTACAAACACTTAGCCTTGTTTTTCAAGAATATGTAGCAAGACAAAATTCAGAATGTACCTGTATCACTTTGCAAAATGATTTAACTTCAGGCCTAGAAGAAAATGTTTTGCATTTCAGGTTAAATATAAAACCTATAACCATCAATGACTCAGAGCAGTGCAGTAGATCTGTAAATAATAGGTTTTCTGTTTAGGAAAAACAGTGCTTTCTCTCTGCAGGTGTAGAGAAGTTCCATGTCAGATGTGTAAAACATCATTTTTTTGCATACATTAAGAATACCAATTTTGTAGTACATTTTATAAGAAACTGTAAGAAGTGTTTGTAACCTACATGTCTATTTAACTGCCATTGAGTTTCTTCATGATAAACAGTACTCCTAAAAGCATACTTACCATATCCTTCAAGGTTTATAAATATATATATTCACAAATTTTCAACAGAATCTTTAAATATTAAAATTTTCATTTTAAGATAGATTTTTGGGGATCTAAAAACAGCTATTCTTTTCTTAGCTTTGTTCAGAAAGCATTTCCTTTAATTTTTCATCAATTTTTCAATAAGTCATTATCATATCACTGACACTGTCATGAGTACTTTCTCACTCCAGTCTTCTGATTTATCAGTTGCCTAGAAGTATTTGGTAGCTATATTCATAAAGCATAGGAATTCTTCCTATTACTCACTGAGAAGTTTCATTTTTACTCTCCAGCCTACCAAGCCCTACATTTGCCAAAGTAATGTTCTAATTTCTTACCACAGCAATTCTAAAACAATAGGTTGAACAGTTGAATGCAAAATTTCTTGACAAGAATTAGATTTCAAATTTAACTTCTTTTTGGCTGGCTGAATTCTAATTATTTTAGCTTAAACAAAAACCAAGATAGAACAAATGTTTACTCACATTTATTTCTTTCTCATTTATGAATTGATCTGAAAGATTTGTTACTAAAACAAATCTACTATCTCACAGGACAAATGATGTCATTCATATTTTAGAGGCTTAAAATGAATCAAGTATTGCGAACTTATGTAAACACAAAGATTAATAGCTCTTTTTCTATAGAATCATGGAATTATGTTTAAACAGGACTTTAGATATAAAAATAAAAATATGTATTAGAAAACCAAAGAATCTTCTAATACAATAGTGTTTCTTTGTGTCTCCAAAGCTTGGACATACATAGGTATTAGATATAATATAAGCAAGTAAAATAAGTTCAAATCATGTCAGTATTTAGCTAATGCATGAGCCTTCCTTTGGCTAAAGGTTTTCATTTTATTTTTAGAACTAAGGCAAGTCAATAAAACAACTCTGATACTGAAAATCTCTGAGCTTTTATTTAATCATAAAAAGGTCTCTTACATATTGGCCCTAGAAGATACACTTATAGCAATTTCCTCAAGAAAATGAACACAAGAATGGTTTTATAAGATATAACTAGCTACAATTTTCTTCTCCAAAAGCAATTTTTTTAGTTTTCTTTGCTAAGACTGTGTCTACAAGAAACCTAAATAGTCAATTCAGTGAAAAATGTGTTTTATTCAAGTAAAGGGAAAAAAAATTATGGATTGTCTGACATTCTGCAGACCAAGCCAAATGACTGACTGTTTTTGTAACATGTTTACAAAGCCTAAAGAAGGGCCCAAAGAGTTTTCTAGATCATATTGCTATATTTTAAGGAAGACTAGCACTTGTTTATTACTTTCATTGAGGGAATGATTAAGAAAATGAGTCTGTATTGCCTTATGAAAGGATTTACAGTATATTTAAAATTTACATTATTTAAGAATTTTAAAAAATGTTTAATGATTGATGTTTGCTATTAATTTTTCTTTTCTATTTTAGTTTGCATGATGTTCCTCACTGAATAAGCTGTAATACGGAAGGACAGTATTAAGTGTGGCCCCTATACTGACAGTTAAGACCCAGAACAGAAATTGCAGTTCAGAGACACTGGATAAACCAGGAAACCATCTCCCCGATTCTTCCCTGTTGATATCAGTCTTTCCTCCCTCTCCATTATTAGCAACCAGAAGCTGGCTGGGCACAGTGGTTCATGCCTGTAATCCCAACACTTTGGGAGGAGGATGTGGGCTGATCGCTTGAGGTCAGGAGTTCAAGACCAGCCTGGCCAACATGATGAAACCCCATCTCTACAAAGAAATTCAAAAATTAGCCAGTTATGGTGGCATGCTCCTGTAGTCCCAGCTACTCAGGAGGCTGAGGTGGGAGAATCGCTTGAACCCGGGAGGCAGAGCTTTTAGTGAGCCGAGACCGTGCCACTGCATACCAGCCTGGGTGACAGAGCGAGACTCTGTCTCAAAAAATACATATAATAAGTAAAAAAAACTAAGCAACCAAAAGCCAAGGACCTTTCTCCAGCACAGGCCTTTTCTTGTACATAATAGGCACTCAATGAATATTTCTGAGTGTTGATTTTGTGGAAAAGAGCCAGAATCACAAATCACTTAGTTAGAAAAACAGGTAGGTATATAGGAAAAGTCATCAAAGAAATGAGGGGATCATATGGAGAAATGATATCTCCAAGGGAATGTGAGAGCTCTCTTCACATTTCTGAAGAGTATTGGGTATATGGAATTAGACTTCCATGTGATTTGAAGGGAGAACGCATGCCAATTTCCATCTAATATAAAGGACTTCCTAACATTTATAGCTGACAAAGATAAAAGGAAAGACTATCTCAGTGACTACAAGTGTTTGAGTAGAGGCTGGAGCATCAGTTGGAAAGGAAGCCATGGAGGGATTTAAGCATAGAATAGGACCTGTTGAGGTTCCTTTTAGCCCTAAAATTATATGAAGATGAATCACTCCCAACAATCATCTGAGATGCAGCAGATATTTAAAGAAACAGAAGTGGCAATATTCCTCACCTCCACTGTGGAGGTTTCAATATTAATGGGGATCCAGATCAGACCAAACCAGTAAGAGCCCTAAAGTTCACCTCAGTCAACATGAAGTCCACCTGTAACAAAGCAGCATTATTGGAATTCACCACAGGATGAGGAGGGGTGTAGTGAGAGGCAGGGAGGAGGTAAGCCAGAAGGCTGGATGTGCTGAGAAGCAGTGGCCCTGCCTAGAAAAGAAAAAGATAAAAAAATCAGAAGAAGAAAAAGGAAATTAAGTCCTCCTTTCCCTTCATAGAATCAGAGAATAGGTCTAAGAGTGAGCAAGTGGGCCCACATGTAGCTAAGGCAGACAAAAATACAATGTTGCCAATAGATTCTTGAAGAAGTAAAACCACTGTAAGGATCCAAACAGGAAGGCTCTGCTGTGCTCCATCCAGGAAGCTGAAAAGAAAACAGTCTCCTCATACTCAGGAATCTTAACTCAATAAGCAATAGATCAGTAAGATCAGGAATTCCATGGTAAATCTGGGAGGTCTGCTACCTGTGACTATCAAGCCCAAATTAAACATTTTTCATTAATAAATGTATTAATATAAAATTCTGTGGTCAGAGTACCTGTCCTCTACATCAAACATTCTCAAGAGTACTGAGAGAAAGGAGCTGTCCAAAGCCAGCAACTTTCCAGGAAACAGTTAGTGGAGGAAATGTGTGATGTAACACTCTGACTTGGGTGTTTCATTCCACATGAGAAAGGCACTCTGATCCTAAAGATCATGTTCAAGATGGCTGAAAAGGAACAGCTCTGGAGTACAGTCCCCAACAAGAACAGCACAGAGGGTGAGTGATCACTGCATTTCCAAACGAGTTTTTACTGCCCACAGACCAGGAGATTCCTGGGCTGAAAAGCACCACAAGTTTCCAGCAGGGCTGTTTCACCCAGTGCCATGAGTCTCCATATAAAAACTCACACGAATCTGGGGCTGTTTCAAATGGCGTCTGGAATGGGATACAGAGCCACCCATTCAACCGAAAAAAGGGGGTGAAACAGGGAGCCAGGTGATCTGGCTCAGCGGGTCCCACCCCCACAAAGACCAGCAATCTGAAACACTCTGGATTGAGAGTTTTGCAGTAAGTGCAGCTGGACCTAGGATGGTCCAGCTTGGTGGGGGGAAGGGTGTCAGCCATTACTGAGGCAGTCCACCACTACCAAGGCAGTCCGCCACTACAGAGGCAGTCCGCCATTACCAAGGCTGTCCACCATTGTCGAGGCAGTCCACCATTACTGAGGCAATCCACCATTACTGAGGCAGTTCTCACTGTATCTCTGTAAACAAAACCACAAGGAAGTTCACACAGCAGCTGAGCAGAGCCCATGGCAGCTCAGCAACGCCTCTGTTGGCAGACTGTGACTAGACTACCTCCTTGCTGGGCAGGGCATCTCTGAAAAAAGGCAGCAGCACGTCAGGAACTTACAAATAAAGCCCCACCTTCCCAGGACAGAGCATCTGGGGAAAAAAGAAAGGTGGTTATGAGTTCCACTGCAGCATACTTAAACGTACCTGCACAGTAGTTCTGAATGGAACAACAGAGCTCCCAGCTCAGCATTTGAGCTCCAATAAGGGACAGACTGTCTCCTCAAGCAGCTCCCCAACCCCCATATATCCAAAGAGACACCTCATAAAGGAGAGCTCAGGCTGACATCTGGTGGATACCCTTCTGAGACGAAGATAACAGAAGAAGAAACCAGCAGCAACCCTTACTGTTCTGCAGCCCCCGCAGGTGATGCCCAGGCAAGCAGGGTCTGGAGTGGACCTACAGCAGTCCTACAGCAGAGGGGCCTGACTGTTAGAAGGAGAACTAAAAAACAGAAATAAATAACTTCAACATCAACAAAAAGGACATCCACTCAGAGACCCCATCCAAAAGTCACTGACTACAAAGACCACACAACTATAAATACACCAAGATGGGAAGAAACCAGTATAAAAAACGATGAAAACACCAGAAACCAGAACACTTCTCCTCCTCCAAAGGATCACAACTCCTCACCAGCAAGCGAACAAGGCTGGATGGAAAATGAGTCTGATGAATTGACAGAAACAGGCTTCAGAAGGTGGGTAGTACCAAACTTCTCTGAGCTAAAAGAACATGTTCTAACCCAATGCAAAGAAACTAAGAACCTTGAAAAAAGGTTAGATGAAATGTGAATGAGAATAAACAGCTTAGAGAAGAATATAAATTACTTTACGGAGTTGAAAAACACAACATGAGAACTTCATGAAGCACACACAAGTTTCAACAGCCGAATTGACCAAGCAGAAGAAAGGATATCAGAGATTGAAGATCAACTCAATGAAATACAATGAGAAAACAAGATTAGCAAAAAAAGAGTGAAAAGAAATGAACAAAGCCTCCAAGAAATATGGGATTATGTGAAAAGACATAATCTATGTTTGATAGGTATACCGGAATGTGATGGAGAGAACACTCTTCAGGATCTTTTCCAGGAGAACTTCCCCAACCAAGCAAGGCAGGCCAACATTTAAGTTCAGGAAATACAGAGAACACCACAAAGATATTCCTCAAGAAGAACAACTCCAAGGCACATAATCATCAGATTCACCAGGGTTGAAATGTAGAAAAAAATGCTAAGGGCAGCCAGAGAGAAAGGTTGAGTTACCCACAAAGGGAAGCCCATCAGACTCACAGTGGATCTCTCAGCAGAAACCCTACAAGCCAGAAGAGAGTAGGGGCCAATATTCAACATCCTTAAAGAAAAGAATTTTCAACCTAGAATTTCATATCCAGCCAAACTAAGCTTCATAAGTGAAGAAGAAATAAAATCCTTTACGGACAAGCAATTGCTGAGAGATTTTGTCACCACCAGGCCTGCTTACAAGAGCTCCTGAAACAATCACTAAACATAGAAAGGAACGAACAGTACCAGCAACTCCAAAATGTACCAAATGGTAAAGAGCATCCACACAATGAAGAAACTGTATCAACTAACAGGCAAAACAACCAGCTAGCATCAAAATGGCAGGATCAGGGCCAGGCGCGGTGGCTCACGTCTGTAATCCCAGCACTTTGGGAGGCTGAGGCGGGTGGATCTCGAGGTCAAGAGATTGAGACCATCCCGGTCAACATGGTGAAACCCCGTCTCTACTAAAAATACAAAAAATTAGCTGGGCATGGTGGCACGTGCCTGTAATCCCAGCTACTCAGGAGGCTGAGGCAGGAGAACTGCCTGAACCCAGGAGGCGGAGGTTGCGGTGAGCCGAGATCGTGCCATTGCACTCCAGCCTGGGTAACAAGAGCGAAACTCTGTCTCAAAAAAAAAAAAAAAAAAAAAAAGGCAGGATCAAATTCACACATAACAATACTAACCTTAAATGTAAATGGGCTAAATGCCCCAATCAAATGACACAGACTGGCAAATTGGATAAAGAGTTAAGATCCATTGGTGTGCTGTATTCAGGAGACCCATCTGATGTGCAAAGACACACATAGGCTCAAAATAAAGGGATGGAGGAAGATTTACCAAGCAAATGGAGAGCAAAAAAAATCAGGGGTTGCAATCCTAGTCTCTGATAAAATAAACTTTAAACCAACAAAGATCAAAAGACGCAAAGAAGGACATTACATAATGGTAAAAGGATCAATGCAACAAGAAGAGCTAACGATCCTAAATATATATGCACCCAATACAGGAGCACCCAGATACATAAAGCAAGTTCTTAATGACCTACAAAGAGACTTAGACTCCCACACAACAATAGTGGGAGACTTTAACACTCCACTGTCAATATTAGACAGATCAACGAGACAGAAAATTAACAAGGATATCTAGGAATTGAAATCAGATCTGGGCCAAGCAAACCTAATAGACATCTACAGAACTTTCCATCCCAAATCCATAGAACATACATTCTTCTTAGCACCACATCACAGCTACTCTAAAATTGACCACTTAATTGGAACTAAATCACTCCTCAGCAAATGCAAAAGAACAGAAATCATAACAAACAGTCTCTCAGACCACAGTGCAATCAAATTAGAACTCAGAATTAAGAAACTAACTCAGAACCACACAACTTCATGGAAACTGAACAACTGGCTCATGAATATTGACTGGATAAACAATGAAATGAAGGCAGAAATAAAGATATTTTTGGAAACCAATGAGAACTAAGACACAATGTACCAGAATCTCTGGGACACATTTAAAGCAGTGTCTAGAGAAAATTTATAACAGTAAATGCCCACATAAGAAGCAAGGAAAGATCTAAAATCGACACCCTATCATCAAAATTGAAAGAGCTACAGGAGCAAGATCAAAAAAACTCTAAAGCTTGCAGAAGACAAGAAATAACTAAGATCAGAGCAGAACTGAAGGAGACAGAGAAACAAAAAACCCTTCAAAAAATCAATAAATACAGGAGCTGGTTTTTTGAAAAGATCAACAAAATAGACCACTAGCCAGATTAATAAAGAAGAAAAGAGAGAAGAATCAAATACATGCAATAAAAAACAATAAAGGGGCTATCACCACAGATTCCACAGAAATACAAACTACAATCAGAGCTTACTACAAACAACTCTATGTACATAAACCAGTAAACCTGAAAGAAATGGATAAATTCCTGGACATTTGCACCCTCCCAAGCCTAAACCAGGAAGAAGTCAAAACCCTGAATAGACCAGCAGCAATTAATAGCCTACCAACCAACAAAGCCCAGGTCCAGATGGGTCACAGCCGAATTCTACCAGACATACAAAGAGGAGCTGGTATCACTCCTTCTGAAACTATTCCAAAGAATCCAAAAAGAGGGAATCCTCCCCAACTCATTTTATGAGACCAATATCACCCTGATACCAAAACCTGGCAGAGACTCAACAAAAAAAAGAAAACTTCAGGCCAATATCCATGATGAACATAGATGCAAAAAATCTTCGATAAAATACTGGCAAACTGATTGCAACAGCACATCAAAAAGCTTATCCATCACGATCACGTAGGCTTCATCCCGGGGATGCAAGGCTGGTTCAACATATGCAAGTCTATAAACGTAATCTACCACATAAACAGAACCAAAGACAAAAGCCACATTATTATCTCAATAGATGCAGAGAAGGCTTTCAACAAAATTCAACAGCCCTTTATGCTAAAAACTCTCAATAAACTAGGTATCAATGGAACGTATCTCAAAAATAATAAAAGCTATTTACGACAAACCCACAGCCAATATCATACTGAATGGGCAAAAACTGGAAGCATTCCCTTTGAAATATGGCACTAGACAAGGATGCCCGCTCTCACCACTCCTATTCAATATACCATTGGAAGTTCTAGCTAGAGCAATCAGACAAGAGAAAGAAATAAAGGGTATTCAATTAGGAAAGGAGGAAGTCAAATTGTCTCTATTTGCAGATGACATGATTGTATATTTAGAAACCCCATCTTCTCAGCCCAAAATCTCCTTAAACTGATAAGCAACTTCAGAAAAGTCTCAGGATACAAAATCAATGTGCAGAAATCACAAGCATTCCTATACACCAATAACAGATGAAAAGAGAGCCAAATCAAGAGCAAACTTGCATTCACAATTGCTACAAAGAGAATAAAATACCTAGGAATACAACTAACAAAGATGTAAAGGACCTCTTCAAGGAGAACTATGAACCACTGCTCAAGGAAATAAGAGAGGACATAAACAGATGGAAAAACATTCCATGTTCATGGTTAGGAAGAATCAATATTGTGAAAATGGCCACACTGCTCAAAGTAATTTATAGATTCAATACTATCCCCATCAAGCTACCTATGACCCTCTTCACAGAACTGGAAAAAACCACCTTAAACTTCATATAGAAACAAAAGAGAGCCCACATAGCCAAGACAATCCTAAGCAAAAAGAACAAAGCTGGAGGCATCACGCTACCTGACTTCAAACTATACTACAAGGCTACACTAATCAAAACAGCATGGTACTGGTACCAAAACAGAGATATAGACCAATGGAACAGAACAGAGGCCTCAGAGGCAATGCCACACACCTACAACCATCTGATTTTTGACAAACCTCACAAAAACAAGCAATGGGGAAACAATTCCCTGTTTAATAAATGGTATGGAGATAACTAGCTAGCCATGTGCAGAAAGCAGAAACTGGACCCCTTCTTGATACCTTACACTAAAATTAATTCCTAATGGATTACAGATTTAAACATAAGACCTAACACCATAAAAACCCTAGAAGAAAACCTAGGTAAAACCATTCAGGACATAGGCATAGGCAAGGACTTCATGACTAAAACACCAAAAGCATTGGCAACAAAAGCCAAAATAGACAAATGGGATCTAATTAAACTCCAGAGCTTCTGTACAGCAAAAGAAACAATCATTAGAGTGAATCGGCAACCAACAGAATGGGAAAAAATTTTTGCAATCTACCCATCTGACAAAGGGCTAATATCCAGAATCTACAAAAAACTAAAACAGATTTACAAGAAAAAAATGAACAAACCCATTCAAAAGTGGGCGAAGGACATGAACAGAAACTTTCCAAAAGAAGACATGTATGAGGCCAACAAACATATGAAAAAATGCTCATCATCACTGGTCATTAGAGAAATGCAAATCAAAATCACATTCAGATACCATCTCATGCCAATTAGAATGGTGATCATTAAAAAATCTGGAGACAACAGACGCTGGAGAGGATGTGGAGAAATAGGAACACTTTTACACTGTTGGTGGGAGTGTAAATTAGTTCAACCATTGTGGAAGACAGTGTGGCGATTCCTCAAGGACCTAGAAATAGAAGTTCCATTTGACCCAGCAATCCCATTACTGGGTATAAATCATTCTATTATAAAGACACATGCACACTTATGTTCATTGTGGCACTGTTTACAATAGCAAAGACCTGGAACCAACCCAAATGCCCACCGATGATAGACTGGACAAGGAAAATGTGGCACATATACACCATGGAATACTATGCAGCCATAAAAAACAATGAGTTCATGTCCTTTGTAGGGACATGGGTGAATCTGGAAACCATCATTCTCAGCAAACTGTCACAAGAACAGAAAATCAAACACTGCATGTTCTCACTCATAGGCGAGTGTTGAACAATGAGAACACATGGACACAAGGAGGGGAGCATCACATACTGGGGTATGTTGTGGGGGACTATGGGAGGGATACCAGGGGGTAGGTAGGTTGGGGACGGATAACATGGGGAGAAATGCCAGATACAGGTGACAGGGGTATGGAGACAGCAAACCACATTGCCATGTATGTACCTATGCAACAATCCTGCATGATCGGCACATGTGCCCCAGAACCTAAAGTACAATTAAAAAATAAATAAAAATAAATTAAAAACAGTAACAAACAAACAAAAAACCAGATGCTGGTGAGATTGCAAAAAAAATGAAACATATACACTGTTGGTGGGAGTGTAAATTAGTTCAGTCACTATGGAAAGCAGTGCAATGATTCCTAAAAGAGCTGAAAGCAGAAATACCATTTGACCCAGCAACACCACTATTGGATACATCCAAGGGAATATAATTCATTCTATTGTAAAGAAATATAACATAAAATGTTCATTGCAGCACTATTCACAGTGGCAAAGACATGGAATCAACCTAATAACCCATCAATGGTAGAATGGATAAAGAAAATGTGGTACATAATACACCATGGAATACTATACAGCTGTAAAAAAGAATGAGATCATGTCCTTTGAAGAAACATGGATGGAGCTGGAGGTCATTATCTTTAGCAAACTAATACAGGAACAGAAAATCAAATACTGCATGTTCTCACTTATAAGTGGGAGAGAAATGATGAGAACACATAGATACATAGAGGGGACTAACACATACTGGTGCCTTTCAGAAGGTGGAGGGTGGGAGGAGGAGAGGATCAGGAAAAATAACTAATGGTTACTAGGTGTAGTACTTGGGTGATGAAATAATCTGTACTACAAACCCCATGACATGAGTTTACCTATGTAACAAACCTGCACATGTACCCTGAACCTGAAATAAAAGTTAAAAATAAAAAAACTTTTTTTAAATTAAAAAAAAAAAAGGTCATGTTCAAGGAGTGAAAGCAGAATTGAGGGGTCCAGGCAACTTTCACCTTGTAGCCAGACCTCTGCAAACTTGACAACCCTGAATAGTCTACAACAAAACACCAACAACAGATTCCATTATACCTGTCTTCAAGTTTTGGCAGAAATAACATTAATTTAATAAAACAGAAAACAACAACAAAAACTACTCTGAACTGCAAACCCCTCCAGGGCAGGAACCATGTCATATATATGTTGCCATTTATGTCCAGCAAAAGGCCTCCATTAAATAAGAATTATTGATTGAAAGTCATTAACTGATGGAAACAGTGTTTTGGAGCTTACAAATATAATATACAAGACAGGTGCCTAGTATAAGGCAGCCAATGACCTGAAATGTAAATGAAGTCAGAATGTATCTGTGAAGTCCTCAGGCCAAAAACTGCACCTGCACCATAATCTAGCCCTCACTCCATCTTGTAGCTTTCATTTCAGAGCAAAATGTCAAAACCCCTACACCTAGCCTGATTCCAATGAGGCTAAATTTCCACCTGATTCTGAAAGGCTCCCTATCAGACAAGAAACTATAAATGCACTCCTATTTTACGTTCAACATTTTTTGTTTTCAGGAGTCTAGAAGGATATAAACACATTAAGTATTTATTGTGGTGATGGATCATATTGTGAAACCCAAAGGGCTTCGGCTGGCCTTACTTACTCCCCAACAACTATAGGCATTGGTTAATAAACCTTATTACTAATATCTTCATATTCAACAAAAGATCAATATTTTTGGCAGACAGTGTAACTAGCAATAACTGGTTTGTTTTTCTTTCATAATTAAACATGTAAGTCATAGCCAAGACCAAAAAGATTCATGTGAGACATACGATAACTTTCCAGGCTCCCTAGCCACATCATTTCAAGTAAGGATGCTTGTTTTCTGGGAGAGCCTGTTTTCTTCAATCCCAGTGATGAGCCACTTATCCACAGCACACAAGCCCTAGTCTCATAGCCAGAACAAAAGCATTTAGAATGTCATAGCTGAGGAATAAATGTGGCATGGCTGTTGAATTCAGCAAAACGGGAAAGATAAGAGAAGAGTACATCTGGCACCAGCACTACCCAATAAGACATCAAAGGCACTTAATGGCAAGTTTTCTGTAAATCTGATCAGTAAGAGTATCTAGAGGGCAGTTAGGAGTCAAGCAAAAAGCATCAGAGGCCCAAGAGGAGAACAGGTCAAATGAGAATCCAGTCATCTAATAGTTTATGTATATATCCAGTACATATTTTAATATTTGTGATATACTAAGGATTGAATTAGGGATAAAGAGATTATGAAGGCATAGCCTTCACTAATAATGAGTCTGATAATGATAACAAATATGAACAAAGTAAAAGGTGATACAAAAGAGGGAGTAACAAGGGAATTAACATAATCTAGTTGGAAACATGCAGTTTTTAGAAAGAGAGATGCCAGGATGTGAATTCCACTCCTATCACTGATTAGCTCAGTTCCCCCATATGTAAAGCAGAGATAATAGCAGTATCTTATGCAATTGTTGTGAGGACTAACTATATGACACTTGTAAAGTTCTTAGTACTTTGTCCTTTGTCTGACGCATATATCATTGCTTTTAAAATCATTATAACTCACTTGCTGAGGCAAAGTTTCATGGGACAGGTAACACTCAAACTAAGTCGTAAGGTGAACAAGTCAAGGAAAGGTTCTCCAAGTAGAGACAACAGCACATGCAAGGGCCCAGAGCCTGTGGTTCCAGATGAATGGAAGGAGATGGTTTCCATTTGAAGGCAAGAACAACAGGAGAGAGAAAGCCAGGTCTCTCTCCTGGGATGAGAAATGTGAAGAAGCACTTCCAGGAAAGATTCGGGTTAAATGAGTGTTTTCACTGAAGAAAAGGCACAAAAGATGGATGGAGTGGAGTGGGACATGAGGCTTTTGTTCTAAATAGCTGCAAAAAAGAAAAGCCTGCTGTAATGGTATAGTGTTAGGTGGGCACTTCCCAAACTGACCCTAATCAGCCACAGGTTTTAGTGAACAGAGAGTGGTGACCAAATTGCCAACACTAACTCTTCAGCAAGCATCTGAAACTCTGCAATGGAGAGGGCACAGGTCATCAATGTCTGCAGAAAATATAAACTGTAAAGCTAAAAAGTATGAAGAATAGGCTCCGGCCAGTACAATCAATCAAAATCTACTGCTGTATGAACGTATCAGAATTTAGTGACAAATTCACTATAGTGAAATGTTTCAATGTGACAGAATAAATTGCTTATTTCTAATTAGTGCCAAAATTACCAAAAATAATCAAAGGAAGCTTCTCACTATAACTTCGACAATGAAATATTAAGTTCTTTATTTTACACAAATACACACGCAAATGCCCCTACTCCAAATTCAGTACTATTATCAATAAAGCTATATCAATTTTTAAAAATAGAACATGAATGTTCTACCATTTCAGAGTCTAAAGACCCCAAGTTTCTAAACAATTATTGAACATTAAAATCTCAAAAGTCTTCTGAGATGATTTTATATCTATTTTTCATGTACACAAACTTAAAAACAAAATGTTTATACTCTTGCTAAAGCAGAAATAACCCAAGCTTTACTATTAGACCAACACTCAAATTCCTCCCTGTAACCTACCTAGTCTCAGCCTCCACATATGCATTGTATACAGATGATATGTATATATCTGAATGGCAGATTTGTTTTAGGGCTAAGGTATCATGTATGTAAAGTCCTGATATGCTTTAAGCTCCTAATAAATGGAGGCTTTTATTACTGTTGTACAACTCTGTCAAAACCCAATGCATGACAGCATCAGAAAATTATTTTAGCAGATATAATCTCTCAACCTAATGCTCCAAATATTGTTCTACATGGATTCCAAGATACAAATTGCCATATAATTAGCTCACAGTTAGCTTAAAATACAACCCTATGGGAGCTTGCTCTAGATGTTTGCAGCTGAGTTGTAAAGGGAATGGCTTGATGGACTAGTCTACAAGAAACTTGACATGCTAAATTCTGAATGCTACAAGACACCCAGATACTACATGTATAAGAATTGTATATTTTAAATATGTACATTCTAAATAGCAAGGAGAACATTTTAATTTTAATTTAGCCACGATCAAAGTCTATCAGATATGAATTACTAGTCTATATTATACCTTAACAACTGATTGAGGAGGAATAGTATATATGATTAGGTTTCCAGAGAAAGGAGGCATCTGTATCCACAGATTTATTTATTTGGTGAGTTTTTGAAACTTTGCAATGGAACTATAAAAACAATGTGATTAAAATCGATAGAGCACATCATTTGGTGATTCTGTTGCCCAAGAAAAGGCAATAAGCCTTAGGCATATTATTAGTAGATTACACAATTTCACTGACAGGTTCAAAATTTTTAAAGGCAACTGAGAAGAGAGAGGATTTCCCTCTTCGAGCCAAGGGATTTTTCTCCTCTAAAAGGAAATCATCATGTCCCTTTCAAAATAAAGATTGAAAATGTCTTCTGTAACATTTGAAAAATAATATTGTTTTCCTTTATTTCCTAAAATAAAAATATATCGATGATTCTGATTAAAATTAAACTGAAATCTACTTTTGTTGAACAATACTGTATCCAACCACATATCCATTTAACCAATACTAGAATAATTTGGGAAGTAGAGGTTATAAGTTTATTATTTCCAAAAAGTCCATGCAGAATAATATGAAAGTCTAAAAATAATGAGTTTTCAGACCTCTTCTGAAAGAAATATAAATGATTCTCTTTTCACCTATTAGTGATAAAATTATATACTTTTAAACAGGCCTTCAAATTCAAAGAATGTTGCTTCAAAGCACACTTTTTAACCAGAAAACAAAAGTTAGTCATGTAGACAAAAATTTGTCTTATTAAAAAGTGACTAAGTCAAACCGAATCTAAAATCAGCAAGACTTTAATCAGATATTCCACTATACTACAAACAGAAAATTGCCAAAATGTTCAATTTGTGGCTTTATCGTGAGAAGTCCAAAGTAGAAACATCTTTGGGTAGCCTGGGAAAACTAACGAGAATCAATTTTATGTAGCTTTATGCTTACAACAGAAAAGAAAAAGTTGACTATAAAGTTGACCAGAGTTTAATCACTGAATCTCAATAGGAAATACAAGGCTACGCTCACAGAAATAAATAAGTTGACTCAGTCATTAGGCTGTATAGCTTTTACCAAATGAAGAGTAAAGTTTATTTAGTGGAGCTTAAGTCTTTAGACTTACATCAGGCATAGATAATTTTTCAAAGAAAACTACAAGACACTACTTTCTTATTACTAATATACATACATACTTGAAAACATATAATAGCTTTATGTTCTAAATAGCTATTGAAATAGACAACTTTATTAACTAAATAATGCCAACAATTTTCTTTAGCTTCTCCCTCTCCCTCAGTCTCCACATTCAACATTGACGAGCCCATTCTATTTCCAAAACACTTCTCAAACCCATCAGTTTTCTCTGTTCCAAATATCACATCCCAGTCCACACCACTATCATCTCTTGCCTGGATTACTGCAGGAGTTTCCTAACTGATCACCCTGACTCCAACTAAGCCGTTTTTCCAAAGCATTTTCCATAATCTAGCCAGAATACTCTTTCTAATATGAAAATCTGATATTTCTTTGCAAGAAAAAAACATTTCAATGGCTCCCAAAAGCACTGAGATTCAAACTTAACTCCTACTACTTCCTTAACAAAATTTGCCAGCATACAGAACTTCTTTCATTTCCTGGAATCCAGTGCTTTCTCTAGGTTTATGTGGATCAGCCTGGAACATTCTTTCTCATTCCTCTCTTCATCTGCATAATTCCTACTCTTCCTTCAATCTTAGCTTAGACATCATCTCCACTGAAATTCTCTTAAAATCTTGAGTCTCAGTTGAGTCTCTTCCTCTCCTATGTACATTTTGCTGTATCACACAATGAATGTACTTGGTCACCACCTTGTCTATATCCTTCACTATACTCAAAGCTCCCTGAAGGCACGGATGGTGTTTATGTTGTTAGTCACTGTTTAGTGAGAGAATGACATAATAAAATGTGCTTTTTGGAAAGCACATTCTACCTTCAGCATGGAAAATGTATAGAAAGCAGGACAAGGCTAGAGACAGAAAGACAGGAAATCATGACAATTGTTTTAAGCAAGATGAAATCGTGCCCTTAACCAGGAAAGCAGAATCAGGGATGGGGAAAGTGGACAAATTCTAGAGATGTTTAAGATGTATAGTGGTAGAACTTGGTAACTTGGCCGTTGTGACCCGATGAGGGAAAAAGAAAAGTCAATATGTTGAAAACTGAGATAGATACAGCCATTTACTGAGACAGTAAAGGCAAGAGGAAGAACAGATCTGGAGTAAAATAACCAGTTCAGATTGGGATGTGCTACGTTTGCTTTGTCTTTATTACACCAAAATGGAGTTGTAAGAGGTAGTGGATATATAGGACCAGAGATAAGGAGAAATCTAGGTAGAAAACTTGAATTTAAGAGTTATTTCATAGAGACTGGGCACAGTGGCCCACGACGTAATCCTAGCACTTTGGGAGGCAGAGGCTGGTGGATTGCTTGAGCCCAAGAGTTTGAGACCAGCCAGTGCACTATGGCAAGACTCTGTCTCTACAAAATGTACAAAAATTAGCCAAGTATGGTGACATACACCTGTGGTCCCAGCTACTCAGGAAGCTGGTGTAGGAGGATCACCTGAGTCCAGGAGGTAGAGGCTGCAATGGGCTGTGATTGTGCCACTGCACTCCAGCCTAAGTGATACAGTGAGACCCAGTCTCAAAAAAAAAACAAAAAGTGAGAGTGAGTTACTTCATAGAAAAGGCAACTGAAGTTATGCATATAGGTGAGATCACCCAGGAAGGACATGTAGAGCTGAAACGAGAGCCAAGAATAGAATTCTGAGTAACATCAACTTCTAAAGGATAATCAGAGGAATTAAATCCACTGAAGAATGGAAAGGGTGTCCATAAAGGCAGCAAGGAGGTCATTTCTTGAAGGAAAGATTGGTCAAAAGCCAAATGGCTCAAAATTTTCAAATAAGATGAAGACTAAAAATTATATTTAAAAGTTGAGCTATGGAATGCTATCAGCAAAAATGGCAGATTTAGGATCTCCAAAATTTTTCCCATCCACAAAAGCAATGAAAAAATGGCAAAAAAACATAATAAACTGTTTCATAACTCCACATATTAACTAAAAGCTTGCAGTAACCCAAAAAGCATGCATGTGTAAATGTATGAATGAATGAATATCAGTAAGAACAACAAGCTTTGTGTCATTTTAACTTGCCTTAGTCCCATCTCTGACTCTCTATATCCACAATAAATTTGAAAAGTAATAACCCACAATCTTGGTGCAGTGTAACAGCTACTGGAGAAAAGAAAATGGAGCTGGGGCTCTTTCAAACATTCATTCCCAAGAACTGTCATTATTTTATCATCTAGTGATTCCCTGGAATAACCCACTTATAAGTAACTCTGTATTTGGCCTAACTCAGGGTTTTCCAATACAAAATGTCTCCTTCCCAGGATTTGTAATTATTGAAAATAATTACAAGCAAGTGTTTTAACTTCACAGTTGCCCAAGGCAGTTGATAACACTTGGAGCAACAACAGACTAATCAAAAAGTTTAAAAGGAAAAGCTGGGGCCGGTCATGGTGGCTCATGCCTTCCTGTAATCCTAGCACTTTGGGAGGCCAAGGCAGGTGGATAATGAGGTCAGGAGTTCAAGACCAGCCTAACCAACATAGTGAAACCCCATCTCTACTAAAAATACAAAAATTAGCTGAGCGCAATGGCAGGCGCCTGTAATCTCAGCTACTCGGGAGGTTGAGGCACGAGAATCGCTTGAACCCAGGAGGCAGAGGTTGCAGTGAACTGAGATCATGCCACTGCACCCCAGCCTGCACGATGGAGTGAGACTCTGTCTCAAAAAAAAAAAAAATGAGATGTCTGTAGGGGCTTTGAAAACTTCCAACATATTCTGGGGAATCTAGGAGGCTACACACACACATAGGGCTATATGCATGCACAGGAAAGACTTGAGAAGCTCCTAAACTCTCTTCTCTGGCTGACCCTGAAGCTCTGCACAAGCAGGAAATGAAGACTAAAGTGTGAAGACTAAGGTAAGTTGTCAACTACCTTGCTGAATGTTGCAAGTGTACCCCAATATGCACATAGAGTTTCTCAGCAAAGAATGGGTGAATTATTGCTTCTAGGCATTGGAGGAAATATTTTCCAATCATTAGCTGACCACCAAGATAAACAAGTAGAGACTTCAATAGTTATAAACAATATAGTCTTCAGAAAAACAGTTCAGAAAGGTCACCAAATACTACTACAACCAGCAGCAACAAAACACCCTGGGGACGGGAGAGTATCTGATTTCCAGAGTTTTCCCATTTAAAATGTCCAATTTTAAACAAAAAAATTATGAGATATGGGAAAGAAAACAAGCAAGCATGGCCCATATAGAAGGAAAAAGAAGCAATCAGTAGAAGCTCCCCTAAGCAGGCCCAAGTGTCGAACTTACTAGACAAAGACTTTAAATGAACTATTTTAAATATGTTCAAAATGCTGAAGGAAACCATGTCTAAAGAACTAAAAGAGGCTGAGCATGGTGGCTCATACCTATAAACCCAGCACTCTGGGAAGCTGAGGGGGAAGAATTGCTTGATCTGAGGAGTCCAAGACCAGCCTTGGCAACATAGCTAGACCCTATCTCTAGTAACATAAAGAATCAGCCAGGCATGGTGGCATGCACATGTGGTCTGAGCTACTTGGGAGACTAAGGTGGGAGGATTGCTTGAGCTCAGGAGTTTGAGGCTTCAGTGAGCTATGATCTCATTACTACACTCCAGACTGAGTGACAGAGCAAGAACCTATCTCAAAAAAAAAAAAAAAAAAAAAAAAAACTAAAAGAAAATATAAAAGTATAAATATATTCTTCCTAATAAAGATGATCAATAAATGTATGTTTTAGTCCTTTTCTGCTGCTATACAGAATACCACAGGCTGAGTAATTTCTAAAGAACAGAAGTTTATTTGGCTCATGGTACTAGAGACTAGGAAGACAAAGAGCATGGCACTAGCGTCTAGTGAAGATCATCTTATGGTGGAAGGTATCACATGATGAGCAAGCATGTAAAAGAGAGTGAGGAAATCAGGCCAAACTCATCCTTTTATCAGGAGCCCCAGTGTTGTAATAACTAAACCATGATAATAGCATTAATATATTCATGAGGGCAGAGCTCTTATGACCTAATTACCTCTTAAAGGTCCCACCTCTTAATACTGTTACAATTAACTTTCCAGCACATAAACTTTTGGGAGACACATTCACACCTTAGTGATATATAAATTATTTTTTAAATTAAATAGCAATTTTGGAGTTGAAAATCATAATAACTGAAATGAAAACTTCACTAGAGTGACTCACATGCAGTTTTGAGTAGGCAGAAGAAATAGGAAACTTGAAGATTTATTAATTGAGATTAGCTAGTTTGAGGGACAGAAAGTAAACAGAATTTTTAAAAACCATAGATTCAGAGACACCTTTAGGATACTATCAATGTATCAATATATGCATAACCCAAGGAAGAGAAGGACTATAAAGGGAAAGAAAGACTATTTGAAGAAATAATGGCCAAAAATTTCTACATTTAGTGAAAAACATTAGTCTGCACATCCAAGAAGCTCAAAAAAATTCTTGAGTAAGATAAACTTAAAAAGAACACACCAAGACACATATTATCCAAACTGTCAAAAACCAAAAACAAAGAGAATCTTGAAAGCAATAAGAGAGAAGCAACTCATCACCATACAAGGCATCCTCAACATCCTCCAAAAGATTAACAGCTAAATTGTCAACAGAAACCATGGAGGCCAGAAGGAAATTGGATTATATGTTCATTCTTCTTTTTCTTTCTTTTTTTTTTTTTTTTTTTTTAGATAGGGTCCCACTCTGTCACCCAGGCTGGAGTGGGGTGGCATGACCACAGCTCACTGCAACCTCGACCTCCCTGGGCTCAAGTGATCCTCCCATCTCAGCCTCCTGAGTAGCTGGGACTACAGGCACATGCCACAATGCCCAGCTAATTTTTGTAGAGACAGGGTCTGACCATATTGCCCAGGCTAGTCTCAAACTCCTGAGCTCAAGTGATCCACCTGCCTTGGTCTCCCAAAGTGCTGGAATTACAGGCATGAGCCACCACACCGGCCAATATACTCAAAGTTCTGAAAGGAAAAAACAACCTATCAACCAAGAATTCTAAATCCAGCAAAACTATCCTTCAAAAATAAAGTGATTAGACTGAGGCCAGTACTACAGTGATACCAAAACCAGTCAAAGATGTCACACACATATGCAACTTTTATAAACCAATTTCCCTTATGAGTATAAATGCAAAAGTCTTCAACAAAATACTAGCAAACTGAATCCAGCAGCATATAAAAATGATACACACTATGACCAAGTGGAACTGATCTCAGAAATACAAAGTTGGTTCAACAAATAAAAATCAATGCAATATGCCATATTAATGTGATAATCCAATATATTATCAATACAATAAATGATAAACATGATCATCTCAATATATGCAGGAAAATATTTGACAAAAACCAATAACCTATTGTGATTTTAAAAGAAAAAAAGTACTCAGCAAACAAGTGGGGAACTTCCTCAAACTGATAAAAGTTGTCTATTAAAAACCCATAACTAATATCATACTTGATGGTGAAAAATTGAAAGCTTTCCTCTAAAATCAGGAATAAGACAAGAATATCTATTTTCACCATTTCTATTTCACCATTTGTATTGTACTGGAGGTTCTAGACTATAGGGCAATTAAACAAGAAAGTAAAATAAACTGCATCCAGATTATAATGGAAGAAAGAAAATATTACCTCTATTTGCAAAGAGACATGATCCTGTATGTAAAAAATTCTAAGGAATACATACATACACACAAACAAACACCCCCCCCCCCACACACACACACCAGCTAATAAATGATGATAGCAAGGTTATAGAAGATCAATATATAAAAATCAGTTGTATTTCTACACATTCACAATGAACAATCTGAAAATGACATGAAGTAAACAATTCAATAGTATAAAAAGAATAAATTAACAGAATAAGTGCAAGACTTGTATACTTGAAACTATAAAACTTCACTGAAAGGAATTAAAGAAACAAATGGAAATACCTTTTGTCTTTATGTATTGGAAGACTCAATATGCCCCAAATTGATCTACCAATTCAATGCAATCCCTATTGAAATTCCAACTACCTTTTTTGCAGAAATTGACAAGATAACTGTAAAGTTCATACGCAAATGCAAGGATTTAGAATAGCAAAGTTACAGGACTCATACTTCACGATTTTAAAGCTTACTTCAAAACTATAGTAATCCAAACACTGTGGTACTAGCCTACAATAGATATATAGATCAATAGAACAGAATTGAGAGTCCAGAAATAAGACTATATACATGTAAAAACCAACTGACTAATTGATTTTTGACAAGGGTAGGTATCAAGACAATTCAGTGAGGAAAGAACAGTCTTTTCAACAAATGGTGCTGGGACAAGTGGATATCTACACACAGAAGAATGAATATGGATTCATATCTCACACCATATATGAAACTTAACTCAAAATAGATCAACTACCTAATTATAAGAGCTAAAACTATTAAACTTCTAGAAGAAAACACAGAGTTAAATCTTTGTGATGTTGGATTAGACAACAGTTTCTTAGATATAACACCTAAAGCATGACAACCAAAGAAAAAATAGATATATGAACTTCCAAATAAGAAACATTTATGCTTCAAAGAACACTATCCAGAAAGTGAAAAAGACAACCCACAGACTTGGAGGAAAATATATGCAAATCATATAACTAATAAGAGTCTAGCATCAAGAATATATAAGGAATTCTTACAACTCAAGAATAAAAAGACAACCCAATTTTAAAATGGGCAAAGAATTTGAATAAACAGTTTCCCAAAGAAAATATACAAATGGTCAATAAGCACATGAAAAGATGTTCAACATCATTAGTCATCAAGAAAATACAAATCAAAAGCATGAGATACCACTTCATATTCACTAGGATAGCTATAGTAAAATAGTAATAATAATAACAAGTGCTAGAGAAGATATGAAGAGATGTGGAAAAACTAGAACCTCCACACACTGCTAGTAGGAATGTAAAATGGTATAGCCAGAAAACAGTTTGGGATTTCCTCAAAAAGTAAAACACAGAGTTACCATATGATCCAGCAATTCTACTCCGAGACACAAGATAATTGAAAACATGTTCACACAAAAATGTACACAAATGTTCACAGCAGCATTATTCATAATAGCCAAAACATTGCAAACAACCCAAATGTCCATCAGCTGATGAATAAACAAACAAAACATGGTATATACATACAACACAATATTATTTGGCCACTGATATATGTACAACATAAATGAACCTTGAAAATATTCTGCTAAGTAAAAGCAGCTAGATACAAAGCCCATATATTACATGACTCTATTTATATGAAATGTTCAGAATAGACAAATCAGAAACAGTCATTAGAGTGAATCGGCAACCAACAGAATGGGAAAACATTTTTGCAGCTTATCCATCTGACAAAGGGCTGATATCCAGAATTTACAAAGAACTAAAATAGATTTACAAGAAAAAAAAAATCCCATTCAAAAGTGGGCGAAGGATATGAACAGATACTTTACAAAAGAAGACATACATGAGGCCAACAAACATATGAAAAAATGCTCATCATCACTGGTCATTAGAGAAATGCAAATCAAAACTACATTGAGATACCATCTCACGCCAGTTAGAATGGCGATCATTAAAAAATCTGGAGACAACAGATGCTGGAGAGGATGTGGAGAAACAGGAACACTTTTACACTGTTGGTGGGAGTGTAAATTAATTCAACCATTGTGGAAGACAGTGTGGCGATTCCTCAAGGACCTAGAAATAGAAGTTCCATTTGCCCCAGCAATCCCATTACTGGGTATATATCCAAAGGATTATAAATCATTCTACTATAAGGACACATGCACACGAACATTCATTGCAGCACAGTTTACAATAGCAAAGACCTGGAACCAACCCAAATGCCCATCAATGATAGATTGGACAGGGAAAATGTGGCACATATACACCATGGAATATGCAGCCATCAAAAATGATGAGTTCGTGTCCTTTATAGGGACATGGATGAACCTGGAAACCATCATTCTCAGCAAACTGACACAAGAACACAAAATCAAACACCACATGTTCTCACTCATAGGCAGGTGTTGAACAATGAGAACACATGGACACAGGGAGGGAAGCACTACACACTGGGGTCTGTTGGGGGGAAATAGAGGAGGGACAGCGGCGGGTGGGGAGTTGGGGAGAGATAGCATGGGGAGAAATGCCAGATATAGGTGAAGAGGAGGAAGGCAGCAAATCACACTGCCACGTATGCACCTATGCAACAATCTTGCATGCTCTTCACATGTACCCCAAAACCTAAAATGCAATAAAAAAATAATAAATAATTAATTAAAAAGAGACAGAAAGCAGATTACTGGATTTCAGGGCTTAGGAAGTGACTACTAATAGGTATGAGGGTTCTTTGTGGGGAGATAAAAATGTTCCCAAATTACATAGTGTGATGGTTGTACAACCATGAAAATATATGTTTTAAAATGGTAAATTTTGTGGTATATAAATTATATCTAAATTTTTAAAAATTAAGTCATCCCTAAAAATTTACCAAGATTAATTAAAGTGAAGCTTGTTACCCAACTTCAAACTATACTACAGGGCTACAGTAACCAAAAAAGCATGGTACTGGGACAAATACAGACCAATGGAATAGAGAGCCCAGAAATAATGCCATGCACCTACCAGCATTAATCTTCAACAAAGCTGACAAAAGCAATGGGGAAAGGACTCCCTATTCAATCAGTGGTGCTGGGATAACTGGCTAGCCATATGCAGAAGATTAAAACTGGACCACTACCTTACACCATATACAAAAATCAACTCTAGATGGATTAAAGAGTTAAATGTAAAACCCAAAACTATAAAAGCTTTGGAAGACAACCTAGGCAATACCATTCTAGACATAGGAATTGGCAAAGATTTCATGATGAAGATGCCAAAAGCAATTGCAACAAAACCAAAAATTGACAAATGGGACCTAATTAAACTAAAGAGCTTCTGCACAGAAAATTTAAAAAAAAAAAGAAAAGCAGTAAACAGACAACCTACCAAATGGGAGAAAACATTTGCAAACTATGCATCTGACAAAGGTCAAATATCCAGAGTTTATAAGGAAATTAAGTTAACAATCAAAAAATAAACAACCCTATTAAAAAGTGGGCAAAGGACATAAACAGACATTTTTCAAAATTTGACATATATGCAGCCAATAAGCACACAAAAAAATGCACATCACTAATCATTAGAGAAATGCAAATCAAAACCACAATGAGAAACCATCTCACACCAGTCAGAATGGCTATTTTTGAAAAGTCAAAAAATAACAGATACTGGTGAGGTAGCAGGGAAAAGGGAATGCTTATACACTTCTGGTGGGAAAGTAAATTAGTTCGACACTGTGGAAAGCAGTTTGACGACTTCTTAAAGAACTTAGAACTACCATTCAACCCAGAAATCCCATTATTGGGTATACACCCAAATGAATATGAATTGTTATTTATAAACATAAAGACACATGCATGTATATGTTAATCTCAACAGCACTATTTACAATAGCAAAGACATGGAACAACCTAAATGCCCATCAGTAGTAGACTGGATAAAGAAAATGTGGTAAATACATACCATGGAATATTACACAGCCATAAAAAAGGATAAGATCATGTCTTTCATAGCAACATAGATGCATTGGAGGCCATTATCTTAAGCAAACTAATGCAGGAACAGAAAACCAAACACCACATGTTCTCACTTATAAGTGGGAGCTAAACATTGAGTACATATGAACACAAAGAAGGGAACAATAGACACTGGGGCCTACTTGAGGATGGAGGGTGAGAGGAGTGTGAGGATTCAAAAAACTACTGATTAGGTACTGTGCTCAATCCTGAGTGACAAACTAACATATACACTAAACCCTTCTCACATGCAACGTATCTATATAACAAACCTGCACACGGACCCCTGAAACAAAAAGTTTAAAAAGTCCTCATCTTGAAACTATTAACCCTAAATGCTTTCCTAGCTTAAAGGATCTATGTCTTTGACTAGCATTTTAGTCAGTTCCACTTCAAATTCGCTACTCTTTCTTCCTTGGGTGGAAAGCCCTTCATTTCTCCCAGTCTACCCCTTCCAGCCTCTTATTATGATGATTTAGCACACTAGGTCTCATTCTTTTTATTGACTTGTCACCAATCTCCTTATCCATATAATAAAGGAACTCTAAAGGAGCCCTCTTCCCTGTCTTACATTTCTCCTGTACTTGAACTTGACTTCTGTGTTTTAAATAGGTAGGACTCTTTTCTTCAGCAAGTAACAAACATCAAATGAAACACAATAGCTTTAAACAGAATTATACAGAAATTGTTTCACAATGGACTTTGAAACTATACTCCTTAAGTTCCCAGTGGCTAAAAATAGTAATTTGTTTGCTCTGCCAAGAACTCATATAAAATAGGAAAATTTTCCCCGCTCCATGTTTTATCTCCTCTACACAAAAACAAATAAAATAAATGCAACAGACTATGTTAGCCAGACATAAGCCTGCCAAGCTGAAAAACAGGATTCAGAGGAAGGGGTATATATGAGCTTTTCTACTCCATGCCCATGAAACTGACAGCTGCTGCTCTTATGAACCAATACATCATTATTTACATTGTGTGTAGGAATATGTAAGCTTTGTATGAAGCACAGAGAGCCCTTTGACAACTGGGTCAATTCTCACAATGCCAAGGCTCTAAGCAGCATTTCCAGGGGTAGCTGCTGAAATGTGCTGAAGCTGGCCTGCATCAACTTGCAAGAGCCAATTGTTAGATTTTCAGGAATTTTGAGATATTGTTGTCAAATACAATTACTATTAAAAATTGTATTGTAGGCCAGGTGCCATGGTTCACGCCTATAATCCCAGCACTTTG
Organism: Aotus nancymaae; assembly: GCF_030222135.1. Taxonomy (NCBI): domain Eukaryota; kingdom Metazoa; phylum Chordata; class Mammalia; order Primates; family Aotidae; genus Aotus; species Aotus nancymaae. Next base: position 51,399,614 of record NW_026988473.1, on the reverse strand, counting down.
GGAGACCAAGGTGGGAGGATCATTTGAGGCCAGGAGTTAGATCAGCCAGGAGTTCAAGATCAGCCTAGCAATACAGGGAGACTTCATCTCTACAAAAATAAAAAATAAAATAAGAAATAATTAGCGAGATGTGGTAGTGTGTGCCTGTAGTCCTAGCTACTTGGGACACTCAGGAGGATCACTTGATCCCTGGAGTTCTAGGCTTCAGTGAACTATGATCACACCACTGTATTCCAGCCTGGGTGACAGAGGAAGAACCTGTCTCTTTTTAAAAAAAAAAAAAGGAAAATAAATTATATAAACTTATAAATTACATAGAAACAAAGGTAATAAATACTTAAAATTCATCACTTCCTAATCATTTTATCACAGGTTATGCTATGCTTTTACAGTTCTTTGTGCCTACTGCATTTGTGTGCTGAAAATACTACACAATGGTGTATTCATGCACATTTTCTTCCCATCTCCACAGCAGTGATGGCAGCTTAAAATTAGCCATGGTAGGTGTGCTTATACCATGGAATTGGCAAATGTTATAAATCAGGGCTTATTTTTCTGGAAAGGTGGTTGTTAAATATTTACCAACACACCACTGGACAGCCATAAACTGACTGTTTTTCTCCTGGAAGAGTCTATTGGTTCCACCTCGGAACTCTTATTCAGTGCTTAGCATCCTGATTTGCACCTATATATGCCTGATATATAAGCTAACGATAAAAGTTCACCAAATGAAGCCATGCAGTCTGTTGGCTATTTAAAAATTTATATTTTTTCATAGGTTTATTGAATGTTAAAGTTGGAAGGAGGCTTAGAAAACATTTTTCAAATCTGTTCAATAGTGGAAGGACTCTCTCCTCTGACATTCTCAGACAGCTGTCAATTTAGTTTCTCTCCTCTCTGTGCTTCCATGAGTGCTATTCCTTCTGCATGGGACGTTCTTCCTACCATCCTCCCCCTGCCCAAGATCGTCTTTTTCTGGATCACTCCTCATCATTCTTAAACATCACCTCTTCCAAGAAGGCTTCCCTAATCTCTAAGGCTGACCTGGTAATCCTTCCGTGTGTTCTTGGATCACACACTACTTCCTCCTACACAGCATTAGTCATGCTCTATGAAATTCCCAGTTTCTCTTTCCTCAGACCGTAGTGCTAAGGATAAGAAACACACTTACCTTGTTCATTACTTTACTCCTATTGCCCTATCCAGGTGTTTGTCAAAAGAAGCACTCTATAAATGTGAACAAATGAATAAAGGAATGAATGAATGAGGCAGTAGGAAAGGCACTGACCTTCAACTCCTAAAACACTCAACCCAGCTCTGCCCTTACTAGCTAGCTGTTAACCCTTTGTTAAGTTACATTAAGCTCTGTTAGCCTCCATTTACTTACACATGAGAAAATTAAGACTAACCACACTGTCGAGGATTAAATGGGATGACTTATGAACATAAAGCCTTTGGTAAACTGCAAAATGGCTTTAAAATGCCATGTTGTATTATTGCTGGGCACTTCCTAAGAAGGGGAGCTTACATTTTGCAATGCCACCAGTCTGATTTTGATAGCTATAATTGTCACAATTTCTATAACCTCAACTCTTGACATAAAATTTTTCCAACTCAACATAATAATCTAGTCTTTTTTCCATATGATATCCTTTTAAATATTGAAGATCAGGGCTAAACTACCCTTACTAACTTTGTCTTCCCAAGGCTAAACAGCTTCAGCTTCTTTGAGCAGGTGGAAGGAAACTTACCTTCAGACAAACTCTCTTTTTGATAAGTTGGGCAGTACTAAAGAGCACTATATTCATTTTCTATTGCTGCTATAACAAAGTAGCACGAACTCAGCGGCTTAAACAATATAAATTCAGTATCTTACAGTTCTGTAGGTTAGAGATCTAGCAGTCTCCCTGGGCTAAAATCAAGGTGTTAGCAGGGCTGCATTCCTTTCTGGAGGTTTTAGGAGAGAATCTGTTTCCGTGCTGATTCTCCACAGCTGGAAAAGGTTCTCCTATTTTAAGGACTCATATGATTAGATTGGGCCCACCTGGATAATCCAGCAAAAAATCTCCTCGTTTCAAGATCCTTAACCCTAATTAATTCTGCAATGTCTCTTTTGCCATCTAGGGTAACATTTTTTACAGGTTCCAGGAAGTATGACATGAACACCTTTGTGGGACCATTATTCTGCCTACCACAAGCTCCTTTATGGCCATTTTCACTCTTACATTTGTCAACATAATTTACCCACATACACACTTTTACCTTTTTGACAGTTACACATACATATACATATGCACATATATATATACACATATATGTGTACTTATAAATAATCCCTCTTTCCACTGCTTACCCTGAGTGTCTATTCACGTACTAGCCATGGGGCATCCTATATGGCAGAGATTATACTTCAGGTTTCCAATTCTGATCATTGCTTTTCAAACTAAATATGGATTTAACTTAAATGACATGCGATCATTTATCTCAAGCTTTGTCCACATAGCATCAAAATGTTAAGCAAAAAGTGAAAATGCAGTCCATTTTCCAGATTTGCCTAATTTCAGGGATCTGAAATACAAAAAAAGGCAAGGCCTTGTAGCAGCCCTGCCCCCAAGAAGAGCCTTGATTGAGTAAAACTCCCTGAGCCAACCAGCCCTCTAGCCTAGATCTCTGCTCTTGGAAAGTGCTGTGTTCTTTCTATGATACCCAGGGATTGCTTAGGTTCAAATCCTGGCCATTTACTAAGTCTGTGATCTTAATCTACTTCATCTATTTGTGTTTTAGTTTACCCATCAGTAAATTGGAGATAACAGAGCACCTTCCAGAGGCTTTTAATAAGGAGTGAATGAGTTAGTACATATAAAATGCTTATACTGCTGCCTGATAAATTATAAAAACACTCAATGCACATTGTGAGTGGAGATGAGACAGGGAATGAGTCTAAATCATTACCAGACCCAGCAAAGATTCTTTGATGAGTCCTGTGGTAAAGGTGAAGAAGGAAGGAGGAAAGATAGAGCATGTCTATGTCTTAAAACCCATTTATCTTAAAGAAGACTAAATAACAAAGGCAGGGCAGTACACTTAGGCACCCTGATGAAAAACCTGTATCTCCACATAAGCTCAATCAGAAATTGATTGGGTAAACAAGCCCCTCATTTTTAATACAAACTGACAACTGAGGCAAATGTAATAATTCCACAAGCATTTAGTGAGCACCTATAATATGACTCCTATCACAAAGATCTGCAGTCTAGTTGAGTATTTCTCAAATGTTTTTCACCTGATCTACAATAACAAATACTTTTTCTTCTTTTTGACACAGAGTCTCCCTCTGTCACCCAAGCTGCTGTGCAATGGTGCGATCTCAGCTCACCATAACCTCTGCCTCCCAAATTCAAGCAATTCTTCTGCCTCAGCCTCCCAAGTAGCTGGGATTACAGGCACCCACCATAATGCCTGGCTAACTTTTGTATTTTTAGTAGAGATGGGGTTTCACCATGTTAGCCAGGCTGGATTTAAGCTCCTGACCTCAGGTGATCCTCCCACCTCGGCCTCCCAGAGTGTTGGGATTACAGGCATGAGCCACCATACCCAGCCAACAAATGCACTTTTACATTATGACCCAACACACACATGCATGTATATACTGAAACAAATACTCTAGCATCTTTTTTTTTTTTTAAGATAGGGTCCAATTCTGTCCCCCAGGCTGGAATGTAGTGGCACAATCAAAGTTGACTGCAGCCTCAAACTCCTAGGCTTAAGTGATCCTCCTACCTCAGCCTCCCCATTAGCTAGAACTACAGGTGTCCAGCTAATTTTGACATTTATTGTAGTGATGGGGTCTCCCTATGTTGCCAAGGCTGTTCTCAAACTCCTGAGCTCAAGCAATCCTCCCACCTTGGCCTCCCAAAGTACCGGATTATAGGCACGATCTGGCCTTACCTTCTATTCTTGTCTATTCTATTCCTCTTTTTTAAAATTATTGTCACAACACCCCTCACCCCACTAAATTGATTTCACTATCCATTAATGGTCATGGTCCAAAGTTTGACCAAATTGGTATTGAAAAATATCAATCTGGACATGTGAGCAATTAACTTTAATTAATTAATTAATATATGCCTATTTTTATACCAGTGACATGCTGTTTTGATAACTATAGCTTTTTGGTACAAATTGAAGTCAGGTAATGTGATGCCCCCAGATTTGTTCTTTTTGCTTAGGCTTGCTTTGGCTATGCAAGCTCTTTTTTAGTTATGTATGAATTTTAGGATTGTTCTTCTAGTTCTGTGATGAACAACAATAGTATTTTGATGGGAATTGCATTGAATCTATAGATTGCTTTTGGCAGTATGGTCATTTTCACAATACTGATTCTACCCATCCATGAGGATGGGATGTGTTTCCATTTGTTTTTGTCACCTATGATTTCTTCCAGCAGTGTTTTGTAGTTCTCCTTGTAGAGATCTTTCACCTCCTTGGTTAGGTATATTTCTAAGTATTTTATTATTTTTTGCAGCTATCTTAAAAGGAACTGAGTTTTGGTTTCATTCTCAGCTTCATCATTGTTGGTGTATAGCAGTCTTACTGATCTGTGGACATTGATTTTGTATCCTGAGACTTTACTAGATTCATTTATCAGATCTAGGAGCTTTTTGGATAAATCTTTAGGGTTTTCTAGATATATAATCACATCACTGGTGAACAGTGACAATTTGACTTTTTCTTTTCCAATCTGGATGCCATTCATTTCTTTCTCTTGTCTGATTGCTCTGGCTAAGATATCCTGTACTATGTTAAATAGAAGTGGTGAAAGTGGACATCCTTGTCTTGTTCTAGTTCTCAGGGGAAATGTTTTCAACTTTTCCCCATTCAATATGATGTTGGCTGTGGTTTTGTCATACTTGGTTTTTATTACTTTGAGGTATGTCCCTTCTATGCCAATCTTGTTGAGGGTTTTTACCATAAAGGATGCTGGATTTTATCAAATGCTTTTGCTGTGTCTATTCAAATGATCATATGATTTTTGTTTTTAATTCTGTTTATGTGATATATCACATTTATTGACTCGTATATATTAAACCATCCCTGCGTCCCTGGTATGAAACTTACTTGACCTGATAGACTATCTTTTTGATATGCTGTTTGATTCAGTTAGCTTGGATTTTGTAGAAGATTTTTTCATTTATCAAAACAGTAATATTTTAAGTATTGCCCTGAATATGTAATAAACTGGAAATTCTACAAAATGATTAAAGAAAGCTACTTTAAAAGGATTAAATGTGCACATAATTTCTTCTGCCCCATTATTACAATTAAAGCTCCAGATCAAAGTGTAGATCTTTAAGTAGGTGGTGCTCATATATAAAACAGACTAATGAATTTTACAGTAAAGTAGTTTTCTGTTGGGTCAATAATCTATAGATTAAGTCTCCTTTATTTCTAGTGACTCTCCAAGTTTTCCTTGCTACTTATGCTTTTCTCTATAACTGACAGAAATTTACATAGTGATATACAATTTCTTTTTTTTGAAGTTTGTATTTATTAGGCATCTAATTTATATAAGATCTTGTGCTTGGTCTTGTAGAAGTAAAGGGTAGATATACAAAAAATTATTGACCAGAGTCTCTAATAAATACAATCTAACATAAAATGTGACAGATACACAAAGTATACAAAGTGTTACTGGCTCAAATAAGGGAGATGATCTCCAGCAAGGTAAAAAAAAAAAAAGTGAAGAGTCCATAAAGGGATTTAACTTAAAATTGGCAGAAGCTGGAAGGAAAAGCTTTCCTGTAACAGTTATTATGGTCCTAAGACAAGAGTGTTTGTGGAGACAGGAGGTCAAATGTTCAGAATTTTGTTGAAAGCTCACTTAACTTCTTATGAGCTTCTTAAGCTTATATTTTTATTTTTAAGTCTAATACAGAAAATACTAAAGGCCTAGATCTTCTGCCTTACCTTACTGCCTTTCTTAGGTTCTTGCCTATACTGTGCTGATTCAGATTTCGCCTTGCACAAGCTTGTTCCCCTTCTCATAGAGTCAGCATGACTTCACTAGGGAAGTATCAAACTTTCAGTCTAATCAAATTTTGACCTCAGCCTTCCTCAGGTACACCACTACCTAGTTTTCTGCTCTTCTTTCTTCTTACTGTGTCTTATAACTTCCCATTATATTTAGCATATTTAGCATCCCCAGGTTTAGCACTGAGCCGCTTTTCACATTAGATTACTCTTTTCACCTCACACCACTACACTTTCCAGCCTCTGGTAACCATCCTTCTACTCTCTAGCTTCATGAGTTTACTTGTCTTAATATTTTAGCTCCCAGAAATAAGTGAGAACATACTAAGTTTGTCTTTCTGTGCCTGGCTTATTTCACTTAACATAATGATTTCAGGTTCCAACCATGTTGTTGCAAATGACAGGATCTCATTCTTCTATATGGCTGAATAGTACTCCATTTATATATGCATCACATTTTTTTAATCCATTCATGTGTTGGTGCCTCCAAATTTATGGTAACTTTTATTTTTTTGATAAATGACTATAATCATTTTTAACACATTTTCTACAATTTTTCTACTTCATTTTAACATACTAGCAGACTAAACCTTTGTGGGTTAGCCTCGAAACTTAGCAATCAGGAATAAAACCACTCTATAGAGGACAAAAATCTGAGTTTAAAAAAAATTAAACTAAAATTGATTTATAGATTCTATTTGGAAATGTGTAATTATCTAAAAACAGCCTTCACCTTGTGAAGTAGAGGCAAAAAAAAAAAAGGGTATGGAATATCTTTTGAAATACCAAATTCAATTAAGAAAGTTACAAACTTGGGGTTTTTTTTGGTGGTGGGGAAGTTGAGGGGAAGTATAACTAAAATGCAAATCAGATTGTGATAGATGCTATAAGATGTATAAAATGCCATGCTAAAAGCATTAATTTGCCTAGGAGTATTAAAAAACTCCACAAAGAAAGTGACATTTGGATGGTGCATTAGGGTAATTCAGACTAACCAGTCTGCTGACTACTAAAAATACAGAAGAAAAGAAAAGAAAGATCTGTTTGAAAGCATCAAGGAGCTACTATAAGATGAAAGAATTACCAGGCCAGGATAGGGAAAAGAATGGTAATTTAGGAAGCAGAGTGCTTGCCAATTCCCGAGGAAACAACAGATAGACTGAGTGGGATGTTACTGATAGCCTCCAGAAGTCATGGGGATAAGAAGTGGAGTCTAAAGTCCACCAAGGTTGAGTACCTCAGGAGCTTTATTACACTGAAGTAGAACTCTGAAGGATTTACAATCTATAGCAATAGGCATCAAATCATCTCATTCTCTAAAACCGAGTTGATATGATCCTGGACTGGTTATACCCACAGGCACTAGAAGGAACAAACATAATCCTCTGAATGCTGATGACACCATCCTGGACTCAGATTATCTCTACAAACAAATCTGCAAATGTATAATGTATGGCAAACAATTTTATTTTTAAAAAAAAACAGGTACATGAATAGACAAGAGAACATGAATAAAACCAGGAATATAGGCCGGGCGCGGTGGCTCATAACTGTAATCCCAGCACTTTGGGAGGCTGAGGCAGGCGGATCACAAGGTCAGGAGTTTGAGACCAGCCTGACCAACATGGTGAAGCCCGTCTCTACTAAAAATACAAAAATTAGCCAGGGGTGGTGGTGTGTGCCTATAATTCCAGCTACTCAGGAAGCTGAGGCAGCAGAATTGCTTGAACCTGAGAGGCAGAGTTTGCAGTGAGTAGAGATCGTGCCACTGCACTCCAGTCTGGGTGACAGAGCAAGACTCTGTCTCAAAAATAAAATAAAAAATAAATAAAAAAACAGGAATATGAACTCACCAACTGAAGCTCCAAACATTAAGTTATCAGATACAGACTTTAGCTATCAGAGAAATACAGACAAGAAAATTATAATAAATAAGCAAACATAAAAAATGAACAAAAGGAAATTAAAGTCCTGATAAGTGCAATTGCAAAAATTAGAAACTCAAAGGATGGTCATAACAGCAGATTAAACTCAGCTGAACTGGAAGGGAAGTCAGAAAAATGAACAAATAAAATTTTTTAAATGCATCCAGATTAAATCAAGGAGAAAATATAAAATATTGAAAAGAAGACAAGAGACATACGGAATAAACAAAATTGACCAATTCTTAGCTATACTAAAAGAAAAAAAGAGAATACTCAAAATCAGAAATGAAAGAAGAGATATTATAGCTGATGCTACAGAAATAAAAAGAATCATAAGAGACTACTTGAATAATTCTATGCCAACAAACTGGATAACCTAGAAGAAACAGAAAAATTCTTAGAAACATAGAACGTACCAAGATAAATTCAAGAAACAGAAAGTCCAAACAGATTGTAACTAGTATGGCAATTGAATCATTAATCAAAAACCTCCCAAAAAGGAAAAGCCCAGGGTTACAGGCTTCACTGGTGAATTCCAAACTCATTTTATAAGATCAGCACTGGCCTGAAATGAAGGCCAGATAAAGATACCATGAAAAAGGAAAACTATATGACAGTATCTCTGATGAATATAGATGCAAAAATTCTCAGCAAAATACTGGCAAACTGAATTCAACAGCACATTAAAAGGATCACAAACCATGACCAAGATCTCTGGGATGCAAGGATGGTTCAACATATGAAAATCAATCAATGTGATACACCATATTAACAGAATTAAGGATAAAATCACATGATTGTCTCAACAGATGCAAAAAAGCATTTGGACAAAGGTCAACACCTTTTCATGATAAAAAAGATTCTCAACAAACTAGGAATAGAAGAAAATGATCCCAACATAATAAAGACCATATATAAAAAGCCCGCAGTTAACGTCATACTCAACAGTGAAAAACTGAAAGCTTTTCTTCTAAGATCTGTGACAACAAAGATATCACATGTTCATGGATTGGAATAATTAATTTTGTTAAAATATCCACACTGCCCAAAGCAATCTACAGATTAAATGCAATCCTTACCAATAACCCAACAGCATTTTTTACAAAAAAAAAGGCAATGCTAAAATTCAGATGCAACCCCAAAAGACCACAAATAGCTAAAGCAATCTTAAGAAAGAACAAAGCCAGAAGCATCACACTTCCTGATTTGGAAATACATTACAAAGCTATAATAATCAAGAGTATAATATGCCATAAAGATAACCATATAGACTAATGAACAGAATAGAGATTTCAGGATAAATCAATGCATATACAGTCAACTGACCTTCAGCAAAGATGCTAAGAATACACAATGGAGAAAGAACAGTCTTCAACAAATGGCACTGGGAATACTGGATATCCACATGTAAAAGAATGAAATTGGATCTTTAACACCACATACAAAAATCAACTCAAAATACATAAACTTAAGAAATGAAAGTATAACATTCTGGGAGAAAACATAGAGAAAAATCTTTCAATACTGGCCTTGACAATGACTTATTGAATATGGCACCAAAAACACAGGTAACAAAATCAAAATAGACAAGCAGGATTACATCAAATTAAAAATCTGCACTTCAATGGCCAGGCGCGGTGGCTCAAGCCTGTAATCCCAGCACTTTGGGAGGCCGAGGTGGGCGGATCACGAGGTCAAGAGATCGAGACCATCCTGGCCAACATGGTGAAACCCCGTCTCTACTAAAAATACAAAAATTAGCTGGGCATAGTGATGTGTACCTGTAGTCCCAGTTACTCGGGAGGCTGAGGCAGGAGAATTGCTTGAACCTGGGAGGCAGAGGTTGCAGTGAGCCGAGATTGTGCCACTGCACTCTAGCCTGGCACCTGGTGACAGAGTGAAACTCTGTCTCAAAAAAAAAAAAAAAGAAAGAAAAAAACTGCACTTCAATGAAACCAGTCAACAAAACAAAAAAGGCAATCCACAAAATAGGAAAAAAAATATGCAAACCATATATCTGATAAAAGGTTAACATCCAAATTATATAAGAAACTCCAACAACTCAATAGAAAAAAATAAAATAATCTGATTTTTAAATGGGCAAAGGAATTGAATAGACATTTATCAAAAGAAGACATACAAATAGCTTACAATATATGTAAATGTGCTCAACATCACCAATTATCCAGAAAGTGCAAATCTAAACCACAATGAGATACCTTAACACAATGTTCAAGGTTAGAAGTGGTTTGGGTTTTTATTCAGAAGTTTTATAATGTTTTTGTGATGAGAAATATGTCATAGGACCAAAAATATGCCATACATAACTCTTATTTAAATCAATTTGCCTATTTTGGTAAAATTGGTTTTGTTTTACTTCATTCACTTTAAGTCAAAGTTTCCAAGAAACTATCAATGACATTAAGTAAGGACTCACTGTACTTAAAACTGTGCCAGTATGGTAGATCTTATGTTAAATATCTGCATCACAAAAATAATAATAGTAATAATAAAGAGGCCAAGGGGAAACTTTTTGAGGGGATGGACATGTTTATTGCATACATTGCAGTGATGGTTTCATACATTGCAGTGATGGTTTCATAGCTGTATACTTATCTCCAAATTTATTAAATTGTACACATTAAATATGTACAGTTTTTTGTATGTCAATTATAACTAAATAAACTGGTTTTTAAAAGGTGAAAACAAGAATAAATCTAACAAAAAAATAAGAACTTTGAGCAGAAAACTGTAAAGCATTTTGAATAATATAAAAGAATATTTAAACGAATAGAAGGACATACTATGTTCATAGATTGAAATATTCAATATTTTTTAAATGAAGTTTCCCCTAAGCTGATCTAGGGATTCTGTAAGATTCCAATCAAAGCTCCAGTAGGTGTGTATATGTTTATGTGCTGAACAAGCTAATTACAAAGTGTATATGGAAATGTAAACTGTTAAGGATAGCCAAAGACAATCTTAAAGAAGAAAAAGTAGGAGGACTTTCTCGATCAGCTATCAGCACTTACTTAGCTGTATTAGGACATGTATTGGTTTAAGAAGAGCCAAACAGATGAAAGAAATAGAACAGAGACACAGAAACAGACTCATGTATATAGTCACTTGATTTAAAATAAATATGACACTGTAAAGCAGTGAAAAAATACAGCCTTTTGAATAAATGGACATCCTAACATCACAATAAAAAGAACTAGAGGAGCAAGATCAAGCAAATTCAAAAGCTAGCAGAAGACAAGAAATAACTAAGATCAGAGAAGAACTGAAGGAAATAGACACACACACACACACACACACACACACAAAATCCTTTAAAAAATCAGTGAATCCAGAAGCTTGTTTTTTTAAAAGATTAACAAAATAGATAGACTGCTAGCCAGACTAATAAAGAAGAAAAGAGAGAAGAATCAAATAGATGCAATAAAAAATGATAAAGGGGATATCACCACCAATCCCACAGAAATACAAACTACCATCAGAGAATACTACAAACACCTCTATGCAAATAAACCAGTAAATCTAGAAGAAATGGATAAATCATATTCATGACAGTTGCGACTGCTGTGCTGAAGATTTCATGGTGATTGGTAGATTAGCATTTAGGAAGGACAGCTTTATAAATGTTTACATTTGAGATTGAAATAAATTTTATTGATTGACTTCCAAGTAACAGAGAATGTTTTGAAATTCCTTTTTTTGTTAACATCTTTTTCATTGTCTCTCTAGAAATGGCTAGAAATTCATCTTTCACCAAATAATGAACAGATTTTAACTGTGGCTGTGGTATAATAAAAGAAAATATGTACTGTGTAAAAAAGAAAAGAAAAGAAAAGAAAAAGACCTGTTGGCCTTCTGTGGCCATATTCCTTTGTATCACATGCACATGCTTTTCAACTCAAAGCTTTTATAGTGAGTTCTACGGTATGGCTGGAGTATACAGTGCCAGGAGGTGAGTCCAAAAAGGCACACAGAAGACAAACTGAAATGTCTGCATACGAGCCTATTTTAGTTTACTTAAGGAAATAATACGTGCCAGAAAGTGTACTGAGCACTTGCTATAAATTATAATATCATTTAATCTTTACAATATCACTATGTGAGTATTATTAGTATTATCATTATCCCCATTTTTAATAATAGTATCATTATCCATTTTTCAGATGAGGAAACTAAGTCAGTGTAGCTATATGGCTTGCCCAAGATCATACAGGTAGCAAACAATGAAACTAGGGCTTGAATCCCAACGGTCAGATTCCATGTCTTGTTCTTAACCATTAAACTATTTTCTCTGCTACAGTCTTAAACTGTTTAGTATAAAAGGCCATTTATCCAATAATATTTACATTATAGAGAGAAAGATTCTAGGAACATGGCAGCCTGAAAACATAATTACTGATGCTTCTCCTAACTCCAAACCAACTAACTCTATTAGTTGCTGGGCCAATAGGCTGGTAGGGCCTAGAGAGTGTGAGTAGAACCTCTGCTCTTATGGGATAACAGGGAAAGCTAGCGTAAGACTTTTTCTCTGCTAAGTCGAAGGATATATTGAGGTCTAGTGGCAAAGAGCCATAGGACAAGAATCAGAATTCAAGGTTCCTAGGAAAAGCCTGGTCTTAAGAAATTTATGGGCCCCTGTGGTAGACATAATAATGCCTCCCTCCCCGTAAGATATCAAAAAGCTCATCCTATGAACCTGGGAATATGTTTCCTTACACGGCAAAAAGATGATGCTGATGTGATTATCTGATGGGACCTAAGTAATCACAAGGATCCCTACAAGAAGGAAACAAAAAGGGTAAAGGCAGTAGTAGGAGATGTTATGATAGGAGTGTCAGAGTGATGCAGTATGAGAATGAAAGACTTGTTGAAGATGAAAAAAGGGACCATAAGCCATGGAACACAGGTGGCTTCTAGAAGCTGAAAAAGGCAAGGAAATGGATTTTCCCGAGGAGGAACACAGGCATGCTGACACCTTCATTTTGGCCCAGTGAAACTGATTTCAGACTTCTGACCCCCAAAACAGTAAAATAATAAATTCATATTGTTTTAAGCCACTAAGTTTGTGGCAATTAGTTACACGAGCAATAGGAATATTGCTCATGTAATATATCCCCCCCAAAAAACAGGCAGAGCTGGACATTTTTTTATGAACATGCTGGTCTTCCTGGCCCAGATGAGCTGGTGCGAGAAGGGTAAAAAAGGTGTGTGAAGTCCTGCCTCCTCCTTAGGATGGAAGAGAGGCTTTGCATCTATAAAGATGAGAATGTGGAGAGCATCACACAGTACCCTGAAATAGAATGAGAATGTGTAGTATCTGTGCAAAATAAGGAATAGAAACCTAACAATATTCCAAGGCAAAAATTACCAGTTTTTTTTTTTTTTTTTTACACTTTTTAAGGTATTAAGGAAGGAGGTATTAAGGTCAGACATGGGGAGACAGCAGACAAAAGAACATTTAAAGGTCTCTGGTGGGGAATCAGGAAGTAAAAACACTCTAAAGTAAAAGCAAATTTACTGGTAAGAGAAGAAGAGAGGGTCTTGGTGGGGGAAATAGTTGAAATTTTATTTTCTTGTACCAGAGGAGAAATGTGTATTTATTACATGTTGGAAAAATAAGGGGGAAAATCCACCACCACCACCACCAAGAATAAAAAAGAAAAACTTAATTATTTGGAAATTTAGAAACACTTTCAAAATGCTGTGATACAAAGAAAATATAAACTGAAATTACAAACTCTCCAGAAGACAAGGAAGAGGAAAATGTTTCAGAGAAAACTTAATAGGACACCATGAAAGCCAAACTTAAAGGAAACCTTATAGCTGTAAGCTTCAAAAGCATTTATTTTTATTTTTATTCTTTTTTTTTTTGAGACAGCGTCTCGCTCTGTTGCCCAGGCTGGAGGGCAGTGACGCAATCTCGGCTCACTGCACCCTCTGCCTCCTAGATTCAAGCGATTCTCATGCCTCAGCCTCTTGAATAGCTGGAACCACAGGCACCTGCCATTAAGCCCAATTAATGTTTGTATTTTTAGTAGAGATGGGGCTTTGCCATGTTGGCCAGGCTGGTCTCGAGCTCCTGACCTCTGGTGATCCATGCACCTCAGCCTCCCAATTATAGGTATAAGCCACCGCTCCCAGCATCAAAAGCACTTTTTATAAGTCAAGAAAGAAGAAAAAGAAAATTAACCTATTGCTAGTTTTTAGCAACTAGGAAAGGAAAGATTAAATACACAGAAAGTCAGAAGAAAAAATGAATAAAGGTAAAGCTTCAATTAATAAAACTTAAATATCTCAAATAGTAAAATGAAGAAATCTGATCTTTGAAATGATTAAAACTAAAACTGATCTTTGAAATGATTAATGAAATAAATACCCCCCCAACTTTGCTTAAAGGAAACTGAGAGAAAAATATGTAAATGATTAGGCGTATGAAAGAAATCGTGAAGTACAGATAAGAATGACACTAAGACAATCATAAGACAATAGGACTTGCTATTTTGTGTACTATTTACAAATGTTGCATAACAAACTACCCCGAAACTTAGTGGTTTAAAACAATTACTCTATTATGCTCACAGATGCTTTAGGTCAAGAATTCAGGATGGGCTCAGCTAGGCTGGGTTTGTCATGTGATTACATTGAAATGACAGCTGGGTTGGAGCTTTGTGAAAGTTCAAATTAGACTGTTTATCCAAGATGCCAACTGGCTTTCAACAGATGCTGGTGGAAGGCAGGAACTGAGCTGGGAGCTTAGCTTGGCCTCTCAATGGGGATCCTCACATATGGGCTCTCCAGCATGGAAAACCCAGACTTCTTACATGGCAGTTGAGTTCCCCAGAGTGAGTCTCCCAGAGAAGTGGGAAAAAGCTGCATAGCCTTTTCTGAACCAGCCTTGGAAATCAGCATCACTTCTGCCATTTTCTAGTGGTTAAAGCAATCATAAGCCTGCCTAGACCCAGGAAAAGTAGGTATAAACTCACATCCTGACAGGAATGTCAAAAATTTTGCAGAAATGTTTTAAAACCGCCACAGCAACAAATATGAAGCCTAAAGGAAATAGATAATTTTCTAGCAAAATGTAAATTCCTAATCATAACCCAAGAAGTAGAAAACTTGGATAGATCAAATGCCATAGAAGAGATAAGAAAAGTGATTAAAGATCAGCCATTAAGTAAATGCATCAGGTAGTTTCACAGCTGAGGTCTATGAAACTTTTAAAGAAGAGCAGTGTAATATTATTTAAACCAGGGACTTTCCAATTTTAGTGAGCCTCTTTCCAATTTTGGTGAGCCTTCCTCACCAGCTAATAAACACACATTCCTGGGCCCCATCCCAGATTGATTCAGTAAGTCTAGAGGACGCATAGGGATCTACATTTGTAACATGCATACAAGTGATACTACCACCACTTATTCACATAATTCATTTAGAGTAGCACTGATTTAAACCAGGAGCTAGCAAACTACGGCCCAGTGGCCAAATCTGGCCTGTTGCTTGCTTTTGTAAATAAAGACTTATTGGAATACAGCCATGTTTATTCACTTACTTATTGTCTATCTTGCTTTTGCACTATGATGGCAGGTTGAGTACATATGACAGAGACTATGTGGGCCACAAAACCTAAAATACTTACCATATCTGGCCCTTTGCCAAGAAAAGTTTACCACCCCTGCCTAAACCACTACCTTGTTCTACCTCATTTATAACTCATTATATTTTCCCTTTTCCAAACTTAAGTGGACTTTTTGGATATTCTGCTGACATATTCACTCCAATGGTTAAGGTACAAAACTAATATGACAAATCGTTTCCATGGCACAGGCTATCTGCACTAAGCAACAACCAGATCACTATGTTGAAGAGGATGTGAGACTGCCCAAGCTCAGCAGGAAACAACATTGCAATTGATTAGAGATGTCTCCTACATACATTGAAAGGGTAACTTGCAGCATGCATGCTGTGTATTTGCTAACCCTGATTATAAAATATGTAGGGTTTAAGATTATTTTCAAAATCTGTTGGGTAACTGCAACAAAATATGAATGTAATGCACCCATTTTTAACTGCACTATTAACAATCTATCAGATTTTGCTCCAAAGGCTGTGGAAGTTATTGTAATAATATGCAAATGTTTCACACTCATAAAAAAGTGGAAAAATAAAACCATTTTGTGATTTTTATCAGAGTGTAATACAGACCAATTCTGTCATGTTTGTACACAAGATTTCTGAGATTGATGTCTGCTCTTGAAAGAATACTAATAATGTTTCAAATGCTGTGAACCAATATTTTATCAGTTGAAAATGTTCTTATTGTCAAAACATCTTTCAAAGATCCTAACTCTAAACTCTGAGGTAATTTTTGCACATTAACCCCATTTTCCCATGATGTGAGTTCTAAAATAGCAGCCCAGACACATCAACAGCAGAAACTAGATTTCATGATTTGCATATTTACATTATTACTTAAAAGAAAAAAAGTCTGTTGTTCTAGGCAAAAGAAAAATGGTACAAGAAAATACACATACATGTTTGTTACCTTAGGCAGAAGAAAAACTGCAGGTGGAAATTTCCAGTGTGAGTAAGCAACAGTTAAATACCAAAACCCAGTAAAGCCAGAAGCAAGCAGCAGAGCTGCCACAGAGAGCACTGAAGGTGGCACCAGAGAACTAACACCAGAGGAAGGTCCTAGAAGAAAGAGGTGAAGATCAGCCAGGCATGCCCAGACATGGAGATTTTCTCACCACTGTAGTCCCACATGAACAAAGCCCGGCACACAGAAAAAACACCATTAATATTTATGGAAGGAAAGACAGAAAGCATGAAAAGTAAAAGGAAGGGAAGGCAGAAGCTCACAACAAAAAGCCAGGGTCTTCCAAAACATGCCAACAGAGTGGTGGCTTCATTCTAATTACCAGATGGTGGTGTACAGAGCAATTAGGAAAGGTGACTGGTAGGAAATAAACTTTCCACCAAAAATGAAGATAACTGAGGAATCAGCCTGCAGTTGCTAAAAGACTGATGTGCCAAGAACTAGAGCAGTTCTGCAAAGGACAAAATGGCTCCTAATATATCATAAGCAAAGGTTTGTCTCTCCCAGTTCTATGTGCACTGAACCCAAATATAAAGACAACTATACATCCAGGAAAAATAAAGACCCCCAAGAATTTTAACCTTGATATGCAAAATAAAGATTTATTTATTACATGGTTTTGTTTGTGGTTTTGTTTATTACATGGTTTTTCTGGTAACCCTGTATTAATAATCCATAGCAAGAGGAAAGAAGGGCAGAATATCTGCTGTACAGTTGATGACATTTGTCCAGGCATGCTGGGTGAAATGTATCAACAAAGCAAGATAATTCCAAATTTTATCTAGCATGGAAGCATTCAAAATTAGGTAGTCCATATTTATGCCCCAAACTGTGAATCTCCTGAAGACATACACAAAAACGTTTACATGGGCCAGGTGCAGTGGCTTGCACCTGTAATCCCAGCACTTTGGGAGGCCAAGGCAGGTGGATCACCTGAGGTCAGGAATTTGAGACCAACCTGGCCAATACAGCGAAACCTCATCTCTACTAAAAGCACAAAAATTAGCCAGGTGTGGTGGCAGGCACTTGTAATCCCAGCTACTCAGGAGGCTGACACAGGACAACTGCTTGAACCCAAGAGGTGGAGGTTGCAGTGAACCGAGGTCACGCCGCTGCACTCCAGCCTGGATAACAAGAGTAGGACTCCGTCACAAAAAAAAAAAAAAAAGTTTATATGTGCATTTTTCTAAGAACAGATTTCAACACATTCATCAAAGTCACAAAATGGTCCAAAGTCTAAGCCACCCTACTCCCCAAAACTATGAAGAACCACACGGCAATGTTTTACAAACTATAGGTCATTTTGTTGTGCACACATTTTTAAATTAAACAGAATAGGAAGTATAAGAGTGTAACGTTGATCATAAGGGTATTATTTCTTCAAACTTGTTCCAGCAGCTATATATGTTTCTCTCTCTCTCTCTCTCTCTCTCTCTCTCTCTCTCTCTGTGTGTGTGTGTGTGTGTGTGTGTGTGTCAAGGTAAATTTTTCATACTGAGGTCTGGGTCAATACATTTGGAAGTCACTGATCTAAGGCATAAAAAACGGCTAGATTCAACTTTGTAATGTATTAAATCATCATCCATTGAAAACAATTAGGTGATCTGTGGTTCCAGTGGGCATTATACTGTTTTGAGTGGCGTAAGACACACCAAAATGAAATTGCCATAATTAGAGAACTGCAATCTATAATACTCATAAATAAAAGTATATCTCTATAAAGTCCTATTGATCATAAGGAGATCAGGGTCTATGAAAAGGTTTTCATTGAAAGGACTTCATACTGTCTGGGAAAATGTTAAGTTCTAAGTAAAATATTTCAGAATGAAAAGAGTTAAAATATTCCCCTGGGATGATAAAGTCCTCTATGCACCTTAAAAAGATGTCAGAGAACGGGAGACAGCATATGGAAAGTCATCCCTAAACCTGGTACAGAGATGAGTTTTAGGAAAAAATATTTCCTTTATACAAAATAGATGAGAGAACATGGAAATTTTGCCATGACTGCTTGGGTATGATGGTGTCACCACAGTGTCTGGTACTGTCTTCTGACTTCCTCTAAGCCTCAGCATAAGAAGCATAAATGGTCCAGATAATGAGTTATTGGGCTTATTTCTAAAATGTTACCAATGTACTTTACAGGTTTGAGTTCTCCCAATCAACACAAAAATTTCAAAAGCATCACTAGGTTCTACATGGCCAGACCATTACCCATCCCCACACTATTCATTCAACAGGGGACTAATATCCAGAATATACAAGGAATTCAAACAATTCAACAGGAAAAAAGGCAATCCCACTAAAAGGTGGGCAAAGGACATGAATAAACATTTCTCAAAAGAAGAGCTACAAATGGCCAACATATGTGAAAAAAACGGTCAATATCACTAATCATCACAGAAATGCAAATCAAAACCACAATGAGATATCATTTTACCCCAATCAGAACGGCCATTATTAAAAAGAAAACAAAAATAATAGATGTTGACAAGGATGTAGAGAAAAGGGAACTCTTACAAACTGTTGGTGGCAATATAAACTAGTACAGCCACTATGGAAAGCAGTATGAAGATTTCTCAAAAACTAAAACTAAAAAATAATTATTATCAATGCAGTAATCCCACGACTGAGTATCTATCTACCCAAAGGAAAAGAAACCAATATATCAAAGGGATACGTGCGCTCACATGTTTATTGCAGAATTATTCACAAGAGTAATGATATGGAATCAACCTAAGTATCTCTCAACAGATAAATGGATAAAGAAAATATTTTATATATATATATACACACACACACACACATATACACATACACACACACACATATATCTATATATATACACTGGAATATATATATTTCTAAAATGTTACTAACGCACTTTATAGGTATGAGTTCTCCCAACCAACACAAAAATTTCAAAAGCATCACTAGGTTCTACACAGCCAGATCATTACCCCTCCCTAAACTATTCATTCAACAGGGGACTAATATCTAGAATACACAAAGAACTTTTTTATTTGGCCACAGAAAAGAATAAAGTCATATCATTTTGTAACAATATGGACATAGCTGGAGGTCATTATCTTAAGAAGCCAGGCACAAAAAGGCAAATATCACATGTTCTCACTTACATGTGGGAGCTAAAAAATGTGATCACATGGAGGCATAGAGTGAAAGGTAGAGAACACAGACTGGGAAGAGTGAATGCGGGGAGGAGGGAGGATGAAGAGAACTGAATTAAAGGGTATAAACATAGAGTTAGATAGAAAGAATAAATTAAATGTTTGATAGCAGAGTAGAGTAATTATAGTTAACAAAAATGTATTGTGCTCAGGTGATGGATATCTTAAATACTCTGACTTGAATTTCACAGGTATCTCATAAATCTGCACAAATTTTTTAAAACAACATGAATTTCCAAAGTGAAAGAGCCAAGAGACTTCAGAGCAAAATTAATTTTTTAAAAAAGATCCACATCAATAATCACTGTAAAATTTCAGAACACCAAGAATAAAGAGAAGATTGGTCAGGGAGCTTCGCAATAGAAGGAATAGGCTGATACCACCTGAATGAGTTAATCACTATTAGCCTCACTTTTTAAAAGTAGGACAACCAGAAACTGTTACGTGCTCATGATATAATACAATAGGAAATACAAAGCACCAGCTTTGAATTTTGAGAGTGACACGATCTCAGCTCGCTGCAATCTCCACCTCCCAGGTCCAAGGGACTCTCCTGCCTCAGCCTCCAGAGTAGCTGGGATTACAGGCACCTGCCATAGCACCCAGCTAATTTTTGTATTTTCAGTAGAGATGGGGTTTCACCATCTTGGCCAGGCTGGTCTCAAACTCCTGACCTCATGATTCGCCCGCCTCAGACTCCCAAAGTGCTGGGATCACAGTTGTGAGCCACCGCACCTGGCCTGTTTGTTTTAGAGACAAGGTCTCACTCTATTACCTAGGCTGGAGTACAATGGCATGATGATCATAGCTCACTGCAACCTTGAGCTCCTGGGCTCAAGCAATCCTCCTACCTCGGCCTGCCAAGTAGCTAGGACTATAGGCATGCACCACCATGCCCAGCTATTTAAAAAAAAAGGCGGGGGGTGTTTGTTTTTTGAGACAGAGTGTTACTCTATCACTCAGGCTGGAGTGTGGTGGCTCCATCTCTGCTCACTACAACCTCTGACTCCTGGGTTCAAGTGATTCTCCTGTGTCAGCCTCCCAAGTAGCTGGGATTACAGGCACCTGCCACCACACCTGGCTAATTTTTTTATTTTAGCAGAGATGGGGTTTCACCATGTTTGCCAAGCTGGTCTTAACTCCTGACCTCAGGTGAACTGCCTACCTCAGCCTCCCAAAGTGCTGGGATTACAGACATGAGCCACCCCACCTGGTGGGGTCTTGCTATGTTGCCTAGGCTGGTCTTAACTCCCGACCTCAGGTGATTTGCCTGCCTCAGCCTCCCAAAGTACCAGGATTACTGGCATGAGCCACCATGCCTAGACCACCATTTAAAAACTTTTGTTTCAAGTGTGTTCGTAATTGCTCACTGAAGTGTTTTTTACCATGTCTGCTTTAAAGTTCTTGTCAGATAATTCCAACACTTGTGTCATCTCAATATTGGTGTCTGTTATTGACTTTTCTCAGTCAAGTTGAAATTTCCCTTGTTCTTGGTATGATGAGTGATTTTCTGTAGTATACTAAACATTATTGTTTAGAATAACATGAGATTATTAAAATGGACATGTGCTGGGCACAGTGGCTCACGCCTGTAATCCTAGAAGCACTTTGGGAGGCCGAGGCAGGTGGATCACCTGAGGTCAGGAGTTCAAGACCAGCCTGGCCAACACAGGAGGCTGAACCTGGGAGGCGGAGGTTGCAGTGGGCCGAGATCATGCCACTGCACTACAGCCAAGGGAAAAGAGTGAGGCTCTGTCTCAAAAAAAAATTTTTTTAATAATAATAAATAAATAAAATAGATATGCAAATCATAGACAAGGAAGTTTTCTTGAGTTAAAAAAAAAAAATTAGGTGCAGGCATGGTGGCTCATGCCTGTAATCCTAGCACTTTAGGAGGCCAAGGCAGGAGGATTGCTTGAGCCAAAGAATTCAAGACCAGACCAGGCAACATGGTGATACCTCGTCTCTACCAAAAATACAAAAAATTAGCTGAGCATGGTGGTGTGCACCTGTAGTCCAACCTACTCAGGACACTGACATAGGAGGATGGTTTGAGCCTGGGAGGCAGAGGTTGCAGTGAACCAAGAGCGTGCTATTGCACTCCAGCCTCAGTGACAGAGCCAGACAGTCTCAAAAAAAAAAAAAATGAATAGGAATAACAAAAGCTAACACTTAAATAGCCTGATGTGTCAGGCACTATAATGAATATATTATACATATTAACTCATTTAATACTTATGACAACCCTATGAAGTAGGCACTATAATTATCTGAAGTTTACAAATAAGGAAACTGAGGTTAAGTAACTTGCCTGCAGTCACGCAACTAGTAAATGGTAAATCTAGAATATGAATCCAAACCGTCTGCCTCCAAAGTCCATGCTGTTGAAATCACTATGCCATCATGCCCCCAGTAATGTATTACTGTAGTCTTATTTGTGCAAACATATCACTGTGTTCCTATACAGGGAACTTTTAGTGTGACTTGTCATTTTAGTCATCATAAGTATCATAAAAGATTACCTTGTTGCCACTAACTAAAGAAAAAAGCCAATAGAAGGATTTTTTTTAGAAAAACAAAAGGCTCAAAAAGATAGGCAGTTTTACATTAATTTGGCAGAGTGACCTAACCTAACAAGAGGTGTTCTTTCCTACACCAGTGTCTAGTGCTCAATGAATGCTTGTTGAATGAATGAACACACAGATACATGCATGTCTCTAAATAATGAAATAGAAACAGAATGTCAGCTACTTTTTTAAAATGTCAAAAAGGGAAAGAAAATAGAGCTCTGGTCTCCTAACACGAAGACTTCCTAAAAGTCAAGGGTCAGGAACTCGCTTGTCTCAGATCATAATTGTACACTATTATTTGGCCAATTAACCTTTCTGACAACAGGAGGATATCTAAAAACTAAGAGAAATGTTTTCAAGTATTACTGATAATATAAATTGGGTTTTGTAAATTTAAGATTTGTCCAGAATCTCTTCGTTCCTTGACATGCAACCTAGCCAAGAAATACGAGATCTAACCAGAAGGATTTTATGATTGTCCAACCTGTAAAGTTTACAGAAAAGGCATTCTGAGGGGGTAAAAAATAATGTCTTTCTGAAAAAATAAAATTGTAAATAATTTTGTTAAAAAACAAAGATGCAAAACCAAGTAAAAATTAAGATTTTCACCTAGTCCATTATCACAGAGACTTACATTGCTATCAAGCCAGGTCCTCTAGAGACTTAAAGGCAATCTCTGACATTGTGCTGCATCTCAAAATGTACTATTAGTGAGGTGCTGAATCTCTCTTGCCCTGGTCTCCAGGTCTGATGAGGCTATGAGTGATCATTTAAGAATCAGCATATCAGGGCCCAGTGCAGTGCCTCACACCTGTAATCCCAGCACTTTGGGAGGCCAAGATGGGCAGATTACAAGGTCAAGAGATTGATCGACACAATCTTGGCCAACATGCTGAAACCCCATCTCTACTAAAAATACAAAAATTAGCTGGATGTGGTGGCATGTGCCTGTAGTCCCAGCTACTCGGGAGGCTAAGGCAGGAGAATCACTTGAACCCAAGATGTGGAGGCTACAGTGAGCCGAGATCACACCACTATACTCCAGCCTGGTGACACAGCAAGACTAAGTCTCAAAAAAAAAAAAAAAAAAAAAAATCAGTGTATCAGTGAATAAGGTAAGGGAGCAAGCCAGCTGGCCATTGTGAAGATGAAATACTTGACCTGGAGACACCACAACCAAAGTCTCAGCAAAATCAGGTAGGAATCTTTCCACTTCTAGCCTGAAACAATGGAGCACCCCCAAAACATCAATACCAATACATAAGAGTAAACTCCCGAACACTTTTGGACTGCAAAAGGATAGCATAAGATTTGGAGAATCTACCTGAAATTGCTTCTTCATTATAAAGAATGCCCCTCAGCAACTGTTGCAATAATTACTTGGCATTAAGATAGTCATATGATTTATTTGGCATTTAACTATCATGAATATGCATAAAGGAACTCAGTGAGGTTACATTATGCCCTTAATAGCTAACTCATAACTTAACTGTAGTACACAAATAGGAGCTAATATAAATGCTAAACTTCTATATATAAATAAATAATACTTGATGTATCATCCTTCAGTGAGCTACAAACTGAAAGACTGTATGATCAATTTAGGCCCAAAATCCTTAGCACACTATTGGTGGGAATGTAGATTGGTACAGCCATTATGGAAAACAGTCTGGTGGTTCTTGAAAAAATTTAAAATAGAACTATCATACAACCCAGCAATCCCTCTTCTGTGGGTATACCCAAAAGAGATGACCTTTTGGTCACCTCATAAATACATATGCACTCCCATGTTGATTACAGCATTATTCATAATAGCCAAGATACGAAAACAACCTAAATGTCTGTCCATGAATGAATGGATAAAGAAACAGTTGGCCAGGGTGGTGGCTCATGCCTGGAATCCCAGTGGTTTGGAAAGCCAAGGTGGGAGAATCGTTTGAGGCTAGAAGTTTGAGACCAGGTTAAACAACATAGTGAGACTCCATCTCTACAAAAAAAAAAGGTTTTTTTTTAATTATCCAGGTGTGGTGGAGTGTACCTGTAGTTCCAGTTTCTTGGAAGGCTGAGGTGGGAGGATCACCAAAGTCCAGGAGTTTGAATGAGCTGTGGTCATGCCACTGCAGTCTAGCCTGGGTGACAGAGCAAGACCCAGTCTTTAAAAAAAGACAAATAAAATTTTAAAAAGAAACAGCAGTGGACAATCCAAGATGGCTGAATAGGAACAGCTCTAGAGTGCATTCTCCCAGAGAGAATGCAGAGGGTGAGTGATCACTGCATTTCCAAACTAATTTTTAC
Organism: Aotus nancymaae; assembly: GCF_030222135.1. Lineage (NCBI taxonomy): Eukaryota > Metazoa > Chordata > Mammalia > Primates > Aotidae > Aotus > Aotus nancymaae. Next base: position 51,374,995 of record NW_026988473.1, on the reverse strand, counting down.
TGCCCACAGACCAGGAGATTCCTGGGTGGAAAAGTGCCACAAGTCTCCAGCACAGCTGTTTCAGCTGGCACAGTAGGTCTCCACACAAAAACTCATACAAATCTGAGTGCCGTTTCAACTGGTGCCTGGAACACCTGGGAGACAGAGTCGCCCATTCAACTGAAAAAAAAGGGGCTGAAACAGGGAGCCAGGTGATCTGGCTCGGCAGGTCCCACCCCACAAAGACCAGCAATCTGAAACGCTCTGGATTGAGAGTTTCACAACAAGCACAGCTGGACTCAGGACAGTCCAGCTCTGTGAGGGGAAGGGCGTCCACCATTACCGAGGCAGTCCACCACTACTCAGGGAGTCCACCATTACTGAGGCAGTCTGCCATTACCAAGGCAGTCTGCCATTACTGAGGCACTCTACCATTACTGATGCAGTCCGCCATTACTGAGGCAGTTCTAACTATACCTCTATAAGCAAAACCACAAGGAAGTTCACACAGCAGCTGGGCAGAGCCCACGGCAGCTCAGCAACACCTCTGCTGGCAGACTGTGACTAGGCTACCTTCTTGCTGGGCAGGGCATCTCTGAAAAAAGGCAGCAGCACATCAGGAAATTATAAATAAAGCCCCACCTTCCCAGGAGAGAGCACCTGGGAAAAAAAGGCAGTTATGAGTTCCACTGCAATAGATTTAAATGTACCTGCCCAGCAGCTCTGAACAGAACAACGGAGCTCACAGCTCAGCACTTGAGCTCCTACAAGGGACAGACTGTCTCCTCAAACAGCTCCCTGACCCCGTATATCCAAAGAGACACCTCATAAAGGAGAACTCAGGCTGACATGTGGCAGGTATCCTTCTCAGATGAAGGTAACAGAAGAAGAAACTGGCAGCAACCCTCACTGTTCTGCAGCCCCCACAGGTGATTCCCAGGCAAGCAGGGTCTGGAGTGGACCTCCAGCAGTCCTACAGCAGAGAGGTCTGACTGTTAGAAGGAAAACTAAAAAACAGAAATAACTTCATCATCAACAAAAAGGACGTCCACTCAGAGACCCCATCCGAAAGTCACCAACTACAAAGACCACAGGTATATAAAGCCACAAAGATGGGAAGAAACCAGCACAAAAAGAATGAAAACACCCCAAACCTGAATGCTTCTCCTCCTCCAAAGGATCACAACTCCTCACCAGCAAGCAAACAAGGCTGGATGGAGAATGAGTCTGATGAATTGACAGAAACAGGCTGCAGAAAGTGGGTAATAACAAACTTCTGTGAGCTAAAAGAATATGTTCTAACCCAATGCAAAGAAACTAAGAACGTTGAAGAAAGGTTTGACGAAATATTAACAAGAAAAAAATAGCTTAGAGAAGAATATAAATGAATTGATGGAGCTAAAAAACACAACACGATAACTTCGTGAAGCATACACAGGTTTCAATAGCTGAAACAACCAAGCAGAAGAAAGGATATCAGAGATTGAAAATCAACTTAATGAAATAAAACAAGAAGGCAAGATTAGAGAAAAAAGAGTAAAAAGAAATGAACAAAGCCTCCAAGAAATATGGGATTACGTGAAAAGACCTAATCTGGTACTTTACAAAAGAAGACATACATGAGGCCAACAAGCATATGAAAAAATGCTCATCATCACTGGCCATTAGAGAAATGCAAATCAAAACTACATTGAGATACCACCTCACACCAGTTAGAATGGCAATCATTAAAAAATCTGGAGACAACAGATGCTGGAGAGGATGTGGAGAAATAGGAACACTTTTACACTGTTGGTGGGAGTGTAAATTAGTTCAACCATTGTGGAAGACAGTGTGGCGATTCCTCAAGGACCTAGAAATAGAAATTCCATTTGACCCAGCAATCCCATTACTGGGCATATATCCAAAGGATTATAAATCGTTCTACTATAAGGACACATGCACACGAATGTTCATAGCAGCACAGTTTACAATAGCAAAGACCTGGAACCAACCCAAATGCCCATCGATGATAGACTGGACAGGAAAAATGTGGCACATATACACCATGGAATATTATGCAGCCATTAAAAACGAGGAGTTCGCGTCCTTTGTAGGGACATGGATGAACCTGGAAACCATCATTCTCAGCAAACTGACACAAGAACACAAAATCAAACACCACATGTTCTCACTCATAGGCGGGTGTTGAACAAGGAGAACACATGGACACAGGGAGGGGAGCACTATACATGGGGGTCTGTTGTGGGGGAGTGGGGGGGACAGCGGAGGGGTGGGGAATTGGGGAGGGATAGCATGGGGAGAAATGCCAGATATGGGTGAAGGGGAGGAAGGCAGCAAATCACACTGCCACGTATGCACCTAAGCATCAACCTTGCATGTTTTTCACATGTACCCCAAAACCTAAAATGCAATAAAAAAAATAAAAAAAAAAAAAAGACCTAATCTGGGTTTGATAGGTGTACCTGAATATGATGGAGAGAATGAATCCAAGCTGGAAAACACTCTTCAGGATATTATCCAGGAGAACTTCCCCAACCAAACAAGTCAGGCCAATATTCAAGTCCAGGAAATACAGAGACCACCACAAAGATATTCCTCAAGAAGAGCAACCCCAAGGCACATAATCATAAGATTCACCAGGATTGAAATGAAGGAAAGTTTTTTCAAAGGGCAGCCAGAGAGAAAGGTCGGGTTACCCACAAAGGGAAGCCCATCAGACTCACAGTGGATCTCTTGGCAGAAACCCTACAAGCCAGAAGAGAGTGGGGGCCAATATTGAACATCATTAAAGAAAAGAACTTTCAACCTAGAATTTCATATCCAGCCAAGCTTCATAAGTAAAGAGAAATAAAACCCTTTACAAACAAGCAATTGCTCAGAGATTTCATCACCACAAGTTCTGCCTTCAAAGAGCTCCTAAAAGAAGCACTAAATATAGAAAAGAACAACCAGTATCAGCCACTCCAAAAACGTACCAAATGGTAAAGGGCATCGACACAATGAAGAAATTGCGTCAACTAATGGGCAAAACAACCAGGTAGAATCAAAATAGTAGGATCAAATTCACACATAGAAATATTAGCCTTAAATGTAAATGGGCTAAATGCTCCAATCAAAAGACACAGACTGGCAAATTGGATAAAAAGTCAAAACCCATCGGTGTGCTGTATCCAGGAAGCCCATCTCACATGCAAGGATACACATAGGCTCAAAATAAAGGGATAGAGGAAGATTTACCAAGCAAATGGAGAGCAAAAAAAAAAAAAAGCAGGTGTTGCAATCCTAGTCTCTGATAAAATAGACTTTAAACCAACAAAGATCAAAAGACACAAAGAAGGGCATTACAAAATGGTAAAAGGATCAATGCATCAAGAAGAGCTAACGATCCTAAATATATACTCACCCAATGCAGGAGCACCCAGATACATAAAGCAAGTTCTTAACGACCTACAAAGAGACTTAGACTCCCACACAACAATAGTGGGAGACTTTAACACTTCACTGTCAATATTAGACAGATCAATGAGACAGAAAATTAACAAGGATATCCAGGACCTGAACTCAGATCTGGACCAAGCAAACCTAATAGGCATCTACACAACTCCCCACCACAAATCCACAGAATATACATTCTTCTCAGCACCACATCACATCTATTCTAAAATTGACCACATAATCGGAAGTAAATCACTCCTCAGCAAATGCAAAAGAACAGAAATCATAACAAACATTCTCAGACCTCAGTGCAATCAAATTAGAACTCAGGATTAAGAAACTAACTCAGAACCACACAACTTCATGGAAACTGAACAACTGGCTCTTGAATGTTGACTGGATAAACAATGAAATGAAGGCAGAAATACAGATGTTCTTCAAAACAAACGAGAACAAATACACAATGTACCAGAACCTCTGGGACATATTTAAAGCAGGGTCTAGAGGAAAACTTACAGCAGTAAATGCCCACACAAGAAGCAAGGAAAGATCTAAAATTGACATCCTATCATCAAAATTGAAAGAGCTACAAGAGCAAGATCAAAAACACTCAAAGCTAGCAGAAGACAAGAAATAACTAAGATCAGAGCAGAACTGAAGGAGATAGAGACACAAAAAAAACCCTTCAAAAAATCAATAAATCCAGGAGCTGGTTTTTTGGAAAGATCAACAAAATAGATCACTAGCCAGATTAATAAAGAAGAAAAGAGAGAAGAATCAAATAGATGCAATAAGAAACAATGAAGGGGGGCCAGGCATGGTGGCTCAAGCCTGTAATCCCAGCATTTTGAGAGGCTGAGGCAGGTGGATCATGAGGTCAAGAGATTGAGATCATCCTGGCCATGGTGAAACCCCATCTCTACTAAAAATGCAAAAATTAACCAGGCATGGTGGCACACGCCTGTGGTCCCAGCTACTCGGAAGGCTGAGGCGGAAGAATCACTTGAACCTGGGAGGCGGAGGTTGCAGTGAGTCGAGATTGCGCTACTGCACTCCAGCCTGGCGACAGAGCAAGACTCAGTCTCAAAAAAAAAGAAAGAAAGAAACAATAAAGGGGATATCATCACCAATTCCACAGAAATACAAACTACCATCAGAGATTACTACAAACAACTCTATGCACATAGACCAGTAAACCTGGAGAAATGGATAAATTCCTGGACACTTGCATCCTCCCAAGCCTAAACCAGGAAGAAGTCAAAACCCTCAATAGACCAATAACAGAGGCTGAAGTTAAGGCAGCAATTAATAGCCTACCAACCAAAAAAAGCCCATGTCCAGATGGGTTCACAGCCGAATTCTACTAGACGTGCAAAGAGGAGCTGGTACCACTCCTTCTGAAAATATTCCAAACAACCCAAAAAGAGGGAATCCTTCCCATATCATTTTATGAGACCAATATCATCCTGATAACAAAACCCAGCAGAGACTCAAAAAGAAAAGAAAACTTCAGGCCAATATCCATGATGAACATAGATGCAAAAATCTTCAATCAAATGCTGGCAAACCGATTGCAGCAGCACATCAAAAAGCTTATCCATCACGATCAAGTAGGCTTCATCCCGGGGATGTAAGGCTGGTTCAACATATGCAAGTCCACAAACGTAATCCACCACATAAACAGAACCAAAGACAAAAACCACATGATTATCTCAATAGATGCAGAGAAGGCCTTCAACAAAATTCAACAGTCCTTTATGCTAATAACTCTCAATAAACTAGGTATTGATGGAACATATCTCAAAAATAATAAAAGCATCAAAATAAGAGAGGACACAAATAGATGGAGAAACATTCCATGTTCATGGTTAGGAAGAAGTAATATTATGAAAATGGTTATACTGCCCAAAGTAATTTATAGATTCAATGCTATCCCCATCAAGCTACCTATGACTCTCTTCACAGAACTGGAAAAAAACCACCTTAAACTTCATATGGAATCAAAAGAGAGCCTGCATAGCCAAGACAACCCTAAGCAAAAAGAGCAAAGCTGGAAGCATCACACTATCTGACTTCAAACTATACTACAAGGCTACACTAATCAAAACAGCATGGTACTGGTACCAAAACAGAGATATAGACCAATGGAACAGAACAGAGGCCTCAGAGGCAACGCCACACACCTACAACCATTTGATCCTTGACAAACTTCACAAAGACAAGCAATGGGGAAAGGATTCCCTGTTTAATAAATAGTATTCGGATAACTAGCTAGCCATGTGCAGAAAACAGAAACTGGACCCCTTCCTGACACCTTACACTAAAATTAACTCCAGATGGATTAAAGACTTAAACATAAACAGTAACACCATAAAAACCCTAGAAGAAACCTAGGTAAAACCATTCAAGACATAGGCATAGGCAAGGACTTCATGACTAAAACACCAAAAACATTGGCAACAAAAGCCAAAATAGACAAGTGGGATCTAACTAAACTCCAGAGCTTCTGTACAGCAAAAGAAACAATCACTAGAGTGAACCGGCAACCAATAGAATGGGAAAAAATTTTTGCAATCTACCCATCTGACAATGGGCTGATACCCAGAATCTACAAAGAACTAAAACAGATTTACAAGAAAAAAACAAACAAGTCCATTTGAAAGTGGGCAAAGGATATGAATAGACACTTTTCAAAAGAAGACATATATGAGGCCAACAAACATATGAAAAAATGCTCATCATCACTGGTCATTAGAGAAATGCAAATCAAAACTACATTGAGATACCATCTCACGCCAGTTAGAATGGCGATCATTAAAAAATCTGGAGACAACAGATGCTGGAGAGGATGTGGAGAAATAGGAACACTTTTACACTGTTGGTGGGAGTGTAAATTAGTTCAACCATTGTGGAAGACAGTGTGGCGATTCCTCAAAGACCTAGAAATAGAAATTCCATTTGACCCAGCAATCCCATTACTGGGTAAATATCCAAAGGATTATAAATCATTCTATTAAAAAGACACATGCACACATATGTTCATTGTGGCACTGTATACAATAGCAACAACCTGGAACCAACCCAAATGCCCGTAAATGATAGACTGGACAGGGAAAATGTGGCACATATACACCATGGAATACTATGCAGCTATAAAAAATGATGAATTTGTGTCCTTTGTAGGGACATGGATGAATCTGAAAACCATCATTCTCAGCAAACTGACACAAGAACAGAAAATCAAACACCGCATGTTTTCAGTCATAGGCGTGTTGAACAATGAGAACACATGGACACAGGGAGGGGAGCATCACACACTGTGCTCTGTTGGGGGGACTAGGGGAGGGATAGCAGGGGGTAGGGAGTTGGGGAGGGATAACATGGGGAGAAATTCCAGATATAGGTGACGGGGATGGAGGCAGCAAACCACATTGCCATGTATGTACCTGTGTAACAAACCTGCATGTTCTTCACATGTGCCCCAGAACCTAAAGTGCAATAAAATTATATATATATACACACACACACATATATAAAATAAATAAATAAGAACAAAGTAACCAAAAAAAAAAAAAAAAACACGTGCACACACACAGACAGAAATATTATTGAACCTTAAAAAGGAAGGAGATCCTGCCATTTGCTACAACACAAACCTGGAGGATATCATGCTAAGTGAAAAAAGCCATACACAGAAAGAAAAATACCAGAGGCTCTCACTTATACATGGAATATTTAAAAAGAAAAGGGCTCAAGTACACAGTTATAGCACAAAACAGTAGCTACCATGGATGGGCAGGGGCGGAAGAGGAAAGGAGGAGATGTAAGTCAAAGGATACAAAATACCAGATAGTAGGTTGAACAAGTTAGAGATAATATACAACATGAGGACTAATGTTAATCAAACTGTATTATACTAGAGATTTTTGTTAAATAACTAAATTTTAGTTGCTCTTGTCATGAAAAAGTAATTATGGGAGATGAGATATGTGAATCAGCTTCACTATACTACCCATCTTACTATCTATATATATCTCATAACATTATGTTGTAAACCTCAAATATACATAATACATTTTTTTAATTTAGTTTTGAAACAACATTTTACAATGAAAAATAGATGAAGCAATTAAGGACCTCTAAAGAATTCAGTTCAGATATTATGCCTTTAAAATATGAATTGAATTAAATTATATCATTACTTAAGAAATGTGTACATTTCAATGAACATATTATTTAAAAACTGACCTAATTTACCAATAAAAGAACAAGAGGCTTTTCATTTCTCCTTTTCCATAAAGGTTTTTTTAAAAAATAGTTCTGTTTCTTAACTCAGTACTATTATACAGTTTTACATTTCCTGCTTTATCTGTTGAAACAAGATAACTCAATAGCTATTGTCCAGGTAGATTTTCATTTCACCCAGACCACAGTTTCATACAAAGTGAATTTTCTAACTTCAGAGAACTTAACAACTACTCCTAATCAGAAACTCTTTAGGCAATGCCAAGAAAAATATCCAATGAAAGAAATTCTGTTTAAGTACAGGATGAATAATAACTCCTTACTAAATAGCTTTTCCTCCAAATCCAGGGCATAAAGTATGTTCCATACATATCTTTATATCACTATATATTTTGAAATTTAAAAAATAAAAACTATACATTCCTAAATTAGTTGCTCTTTTACTTTTCATTTATTCAAATGTTTCACAACTTACATCTGTAGTACTGCAAGCCCCTCCAAAAATCTTAAATTGTATTAAAATACAACTTTCAATTTAAAGAGCAAAATATCTGAAAAATTAAGGTCACAATGTTGGAGAGTCTAATGGAGTATAGATTTCTGCTTGAAGTACTTCAACCAGAAACCTCAGCAATCTTAAATCTGTCTCTCCTGGATATAATAAGTTTTAAAGCTTTGAATTTTCAGGCTATGTTTCACATCTCTCATAACTTCAGAAGATGATGCAACAGAGAAGCAAAGAGAATAGTCTCTATAATAATGGAATTTTTATGCAGTACCAATAAGTTACATAGCCTTTAAAACAAAAGATGAATAGGATCATTTTTAAAGGAGGAAAAATAAGCATTAGAAGATTTCTTTGTAAGAATTTGCTCATAGGTACAAAGTGCTTTTCAAAAGATCAAGAAATCATAGGTTCTTTGATTCAGGATGTCATATATGTTACAGAATCACAATTAAATCAACTATTTTAAAATATATGGTTTTTATTTCAGTATTTCTATGATAAATGTGGCTAGTTCCATATGTCATTATGAAACCTAAGTTAATTTTCAGATTGGGCACTGCCCAGGAAATACTGACAGACAAAATCACATGAAACATGTACAAATCTGAAATAGGGAAACAACACAAAATGCATTTCAAAAACAAATTGCTTTTAAAATGTTTGTCATCTAAAACAGTGGTTCTCAACCGAAGTGACTTTGACTCCCAGGGGATAGCAGACAATGTCTGGGGACATTTTTAGTTGTCACAATTGGGGGAGTGCTACTGGTATCTAGACAGAAAGAAACCAAGGATTCTGCAAAACTTCTACAATGCATACGACTGCACCACAAGAAATAATTACCCACCCCAAAATGTCAACAGAGTCAACATTGAGAAACACTGACCTAGAATAATACCAAGCACATAATCAAATATGCTTGAATGACACAAAAATACTTTCTGAATGAATTAATGAATTTTTTTTTTACTTTTAGTATTTTTTTTATTTTGCTTTATTTTATTTTGTTTTTTATTGCATTTTAGGTTTGGGGGTACATGTGAAGAACATGCAAGATTCTTGCACAGGTACACACATGGCAGTGTGATTTGCTGCCTTCCTCCCCATCACCTATATCTGGCATTTCTCCCCATGCTCTCTCTCCCCAACTCCCCACCCCTGCTGTCCCTCCCCTATTTCCCCCCCGACAGACCCCAGTGTGTGATACTCCCCTCCCTGTGTCCATGTGTTCTCATTGTTCAACACCCACCTACGAGTGAGAACCTGTGGTGTCTGATTTTGTGTTCTTGTGTCAGTTTGCTGAGAATGATGGTTTCCAGGTTCATCCATGTCCCTATGAAGGACACAAACTCATCGTTTTTGATGGCTGCATAATATTCCATGGTGTATATGTGCCACATTTTCCCTGTCCAGTCTATCATCGATGGGCATTTGGGTTGGTTCCAGGTCTTTGCTATTGTAAACTGTGCTGCAATGAACATTCGTGTGCATGTGTCCTTATAGCAGAATGATTTATAATCCTTTGGATATATACCCAGTAATGGGATTGCTGGGGCAAATGGAATTTCTATTTCTAGGTCCTTGAGGAATCGCCACACTGTCTTCCACAATGGTTGAACTAATTTACACTCCCACCAACAGTGTAAAAGTGTTCCTATTTCTCCACATCCTCTCCAGCATCTGTTGTCTCCAGATTTTTTAATGATCGCCATTCTAACTGGCGTGAGATGGTATCTCAATGTAGTTTTGATTTGCATTTCTCTAATGACCAGTGATGATGAGCATTTTTTCATATGTTTGTTGGCCTCATATATGTCTTCTTTTGAAAAGTGTCTATTCATATCCTTTGCCCACTTTCGAATGGGCTTGTTTGTTTTTTTCTTGTAAATCTGTTTTAGTTCTTTGTAGATTCTGGGTATCAGCCCTTTGTCAGATGGGTAGATTGCAAAAATTTTTTCCCATTCTGTTGGTTGCCAATTCACTCTAATGACTGTTTCTTTTGCTGTGCAAAAGCTGTGGAGTTTGATTAGGTCCTATTTGTCTATTTTGGCTTTTGTTGCCAATGCTTTTGGTGTTTTGGTCACAAAGTCCTTGCCTACGCCTATGTCCTGAATGGTTTTGCCTAGATTTTCTTCTAGGGTTTTTATGGTATTATTGTTTATGTTTAAGTCTTTAATCCATCTGGAGTTAATTTTAGTGTAAGGTGTCAGGAAGGGGGTCCAGTTTCTGCTTTCTGCACATGGCTAGCCAGTTTTCCCAATACCATTTATTGAACTGGGAATCCTTTCCTCATTGCTTGTTTTTGTCAGGTTTGTCAAAGATCAGATGGTCGTAGATGTGTGGCGTTGCCTCTGAGGCCTCTGTTCTGTTCCATTGGTCTATATCTCTGTTTTGGTACCAGTACCATGCTGTTTTGATTAGTGTAGCCTTGTAGTATAGTTTGAAGTCTGGTAGTGTGATGCCTCCTGCTTTGTTCTTTTTGCTTAGAATTGACTTGGGTATGCGGGCTCTCTTTTGGTTCCATATGAAGTTTAAGGTGGTTTTTTCCAGCTCTGTGAAGAAGGTCATTGGTAGCTTGATGGGGATAGTGTTGAATCTGTAAATTACTTTGGGCAGTATGGCCATTTTCACGATATTGATTCTTCCTAACCATGAACATGGAATGTTTTCCCATCTGTTTGTGTCCTCTCTTATTTCGTTGAGCAGTGGTTTGTAGTTCTCCTTGAAGAGGTCCTATATGTTCCTTGTTAGTTGTATTCCTAGGTATTTTATTCTCTTTGTAGCAATTGCGAATGGCAGTTCATTCTTGATTTGGCTTTCTTTAAGTCTGTTATTGGTGTATAGGAATGCATGTGATTTTTGCACATTGATTTTGTATCCTGAGACTTTGCTCAAGTTGCTTATCAGTTTCAGGAGATTTTGGGCTGAGACGATGGGGTCTTCTAGATATACAATCATGTCGTCTGCAAATAGAGACAATTTGACTTCCTCCTTTCCTAATTGAATACCCTTTATTTCTTTTTCTTGCCTGATTGCTCTGGCTAGAACTTCCAGTACTATATTGAATAGGAGTGGTGAGAAAGGGCATCCTTGTCTAGTGCCAGATTTCAAAGGGAATGCTTCCCGTTTTTGCCTATTCAGCATGATATTGGCTGTTGGTTTGTCGTAAATAGCTTTTATTATTTTGAGATACGTTCCATCAATACCTAGTTTATTGAGGGTTTTTAGCATAAAGGGCTGTTGAATTTTGTCAAAGGCCTTCTCTTCATCAATTTTAGAAAATACTCACTGTGATTCTGTCATTTGCAACAACATGGATGGAATTGGAGATTATTATGTTAAGTGAAATAAGCCAGGCACAGAAAGACAAACATCACATGTTCTCACTTATTGGTGGTATCTAAAAATAAAAACAATTGAACTCATGGATGTAGAGAGCAGAAGGATGGCTACCAGAGGGTGGGAATGGTTGTGTGTGGGGGGGAAGATGGGAACAGGTAATGGGTACATGAAAAATGGAAAGAATGAATAAGATCTACTATTTGATAGCACAACAGGGTGACTACAGTCAATAATACTTAATTGTACATTTTAAAATAGCTAACACTGTAATTAGATTGTCTGTAATACAAAGGATAAATACTTGAGGGGATGGATACCCCATTCTCCATGATGTATTACACATTGTATGTATGTATCAAAATATCTCATGTACCCCATAAATATATACACCTATGTTAGCACAAAAATTAAAAATATAAAAGGAAACACTCATTGTGTGAAAAATACAACTAGAAAAAGTTAAAATGTCCATGTGATGTTTTAAAATAGAAATTCACAATTGCCAGTTCAAAAGAATACTAAAGGATTTTTTTTAAGACTCTGGCATTCCCAATTTAATCTAATATGAAAACTATCCCAAATGAAAATGATTTATATATTTTATGCACATTTACATGTATCCTTAACTGTCAGGGAGTTACAGATTGATTTTGTTAACAAATATTTAGAAGAATAATTACTCTTTCTCAAAAGAAAATTATGAGTATTAAAAAATCTGTAGACAGCAGATGATGGAGAGGATGTGGGACAGCAGATGATGGAGAGGATGTGGAGAAATAGAAACATTTCTACACTGTTGATGGGAGTGTAAATTATTTCAACCACTGTGGAAGACAGTGTGGTGATTCCTCAGGGACCTAGAAATAGAAATACCATTTGACCCAGCAATCCCATTACTGGATATATACCCAAAGAATTGTAAATTGTTCTATTATAAACAAATACGCACATGTATGTTCTTTGCAGCACTGTTTACAATAGCAAAGACTTGGAACCAACCCAAATGTCCATCATCAATAGACTGGATAAAGAAAATGTGGCACATATACACTATGGAATACTACGCAGCCATAAAAAACGATGAGTTTGTGTCCTTCATAGGGACACGGATGAACCTGGAAACCATCATTCTCAGCAAACTGACACAAGAACAGAAAACCAAACATCTTATGCTATCACTCATAGGCGGGTGTTGAACAATTAGAACACATGGACACAGGGAGGGGAGCAACACACATCGTGGTCAGTAGAGAGGGGACAGGGGAGGGACAGCAGGGGTAGGGAGGGTGGGGAGGGATAATGAGGGGAGAAATACTAGATATAGGTGATGGGGAGGTGAAGGCAGCAAACAGTCTTGCCGTGTGTGTACCTTTGCAACAATCCTGCATGATCTGCACATGTACCCCAGAACCTAAAGTACAATAAAAAAAATTAATTAATTAAAAATAAAAAAGAAAATTATGAGTAAATTTTATTTTTTTATAGCTTTTTAAATTTTTCAACTGTTTTACTATCTACATAATAATTTTATAAGGAAACTGAACCATATATTCAAAAAAAAAAGAGCCTCTGCTAATTCACATATACTCACTGTTTTCTATAGAACCATATATTACTCCAGTTTAAGAACAATAGTTAATCATAAAGAGATGGAATTCCCAAACTATTTCCCTTTAAAGAACCTACCACTTGTGCATGGGTGAAAACAATATAACTAAAAGAGACTTATTTTTTAAATGCTTCTAGCCAAAATAATAATGTTAGATAAATTACAAGTACTAAGTCAAACATTAAGTGTTTACACATTATTCTGCTACTGTGCTTTGTTTTAGTTGTCCTTAGAGACAAATGTTTCTGTGAGAAATATATCACTCCCTCTTATATTTAGGTACTGCCCTGAGATAATGTTATTCCAATAAAAAAAATATTCTAAAAACTGCATCAACTAAAACCATGACATGGTCCTACTTACAGTCACAGATTGAAGAGCCATCCAAAAGCTTTTCAAATGTTTACTCAGAGAGAAGCGAAGGGCACAACTTCTCAAAGGAAAATGGTTTTTAATAAAAACTTACAAATAGGAAGTTGTCTACCAGGAGTATAAGTCCAAATGAACCAATGAATAAGGAAATTCTTCATGGGATTATTCCAACCTCATCTGAAGCCACATGCATTTGGAAAACCCGAAACAAACAAAATAAGTACATTACCTAGACATGCTTTCAAATCTATCTCTCCCTACTGGGAATCAACAACCAGTGAGGATGTTGATCTGTTCTTTTCATCCTTTTTTACAGTTAAATGAGCATGCAAACCTTTAAAAGAAGACAAAAATAGAAAAGACAGCACCATTTATGAATCTAAAATAATCTCTGTGAATCAGTGTCACTAAATTGGGCAAAACAAAATATAAATATCCCAATCAGTGGTATCCCTTTGAGGGAAAATACATATTTAAGATTACTAATGTTACAAAGGATTTATATGTATGTCAGTCCCCTGATGCATTTATTTAAAGATTACTAACTACTTTTTCAGGGCAATCTAGCCACCAACAATTAACTTATAAATAAATTTAAGAAATTTTTATTAAGAGCCTACCATGTACAAGGGACTGTATTAGGCACAGTAAAAGAAGCAGACTTATCCTTCACATGCTTTGGTCTTAAAACATACAAGTCAAGTTAGGAAGATAAGACAAGCCTAGAAATAACTTTAAAACAAGAAAGGAGATGACTGACCAACACAATCTTGAGCAAAAAAGAACAAAGCTAGAGGTATCACATCTCCTAATTTCAAAATACAGTCATGTGTTGCCAAACAATGAGAATACATTTGAGAAATGTGTCATTGGGTAATTTACCATTTTGCAAACATCATAGAGTGTGCTTACACAAACCTAAATGGTACAACCTACTACACACGCAGGCTATGTGGTGTAGCCTCTTGTTCCTAGGCTACAAACCTGTACAGCATTTTACTGTATTAAATACTGTAGGCAACTGTAACACAACGGTATTTGTGTATCTAAACATAGAAAAGGTACAGTAAAAACACAGATAAAATATTTCTTAAATGATACACCTGTATAGGGCGCTTATCACAAATGCAGCTTGCAGGACTGGAAGATAATTTGGGTACAACAGTGAGTCAGTGGTGAGTGAATGTGAAGGCATAGGTCATTATTGCATACGACTGTACACTTTGCAAACACTTGTACACTTAGTCTGCACTAAATTTATTTTTTAAATGTTTTTCTTTCTTCAATAATAAACTAACTGTAGCTTACTGTAACTTTTTTTTTTTTTTCTTGAGACAGAGTTTCACTCTTGTTGCCCAGGCTGGAGTGCAATGGCGTGATCTCGGCTCACCACAACCTCTGCCTCCTGGATCGCTCAGCCTCCCGAGTAGCTGGGATTACAGGCATGTGCCACCAGGCCTGGATAATTTTTTGTATTTTTTAGTAGAGACGGGGTTTCTCCATGTTGGTCAGACTGGTCTCGAACTCCCTACCTCAGGTGATCTGCCCACCTCGGCCTCCCAAAGTGCTGGGATTATAGGCATGATACTGTAACTTTTTATTGATACATGGTAACTGGATGTATTTATGAGGTACCTGTGAGAGTTTGATACATTCACACAATGTGCAATGATCAAATCAGGATAATTAGGCTATCCAATACCTCAAATATTTATTATTTCTTTATGTTGGGAACATTCCAAATCTTGTCTTCTAGCTATTTTGAAATATAAAATAAATTACTGTTAACTACAGTCACCCTACTGTGCTATCAAACACTAGAACTTATTCCTTCTATCTAACTATATTTTTGTACTCACTAACCAATCTTTCTTCATCCCTCCTACCCTACCCTTCTCAGCTCCTTGGAACCATCAGTCTACTCTCTACCTTCCATGCCATTAACTTGCTTATCCACCACATATGAGTGAAACGATGCAATATTTGTCTTTCTGTGCCTGGCTTATTTAAGATAATGAGCTCCAGTTCCACCCAAGTTGCTGCAAATGACAGGATTTCATTGTCATTTATGGCTGAATAATATTCCACTATGTATATATGCCACATTTTCTTTATCCATTCATCCACTGGTGGGCACTTGGGTTGATTCCATATCTTGGCTATTGTGAATAGTGCTGCAATAAACATGGAAATGCAGGTATCTCTTTGATTACTGATTTCTTTTCTTTTGGATACCTATCCAGCAATCGGATTGCTGGATTGTGCAGTAGACTATTTTTAGTTTTCTGAGGAACCTCCATACTGTTTCCATAATGGCTATACTAATTTAAATTCCTACCAACAGTGCAGTTGCTTCTCCCTTTCTCCCAGTCTTCACTAGCATCTGTTACTTTTTTTCTCTTTTTGACAATAGCCACTTTAACTGGGATAAAATATCATATTGTGGTTTTGATTTGCATTTCTCTTATGATTAGTGATAAGAATTTTTTCATATAGGGTTGGCCATTTGTATAACTTCTTTTTTTGTTTGTTTGTTTCTTTTGAGATGCAGTTTTACTCTTCTTGCCCAGGCTGGAGTGCAATGGTGCAATCTCGGCTCACTGCAACCTCTGCCTCCCAGGTTCAAGTGATTCTCCTGCCTCAGCCTCCCTAGTAGCTGGGATTACAGGTGCACACCACCATGCCTGGCTAATTTTCTATTTTAAGTACATATGAGGTTTCACCATCTTGGTCTGGCTGGTCTCAAACTCCTGACCTCAGGTGAACCACCAGCCTCGGCCTCACAAAGTGCTGGGATTACAGGCATGAACCACTGTGCCTAGCCCTGTATGTCTTCCTCTGAGAAATGTTATTCAGATCACTCACTTGTTTTTAAAATCAGATTATTCATAATTTTGCTATTGAATTGTTTGAGTTCCTTATCTCTTCTGATTATAAATTCCTTGTGGATGGAGAGTTTGTAAATATTTTCTTACATTCTGTAGGTTGTTGCTTCATTCTGTTAATTGCTTCCTTTGCTGTGCAGAAGCTTTTAAACTTGATGTAATCCTATTTCTCTATTTTTGCTTTCATTGCCTGTGCTTTTGGGGTCTTATCCAAAAAAAATCTTTGCCCAGACCAATGTCCTCAAGTATTTCCCCAATGTTTTCCTCTAGTAGTTTCATAGTTTCAGGTCTTACATTTAAACCTTTAATGCATTTATTTTGTTTTTGTACATGGTGAGAAATTGGGATCTAGTTTCATTCTTCTGCATATAGATATACAATTTCCCCAGTATCATGTATTAAAGAGGCCGTCCTTTACACAATGTATGTTGCTGGAGCCTTTGTTGAAAATAAGTTGGCTGTAAATGTATGGATTTACTTCTGAGTTCTCTATTCTGTTCCATTGGTTTATGTGTCCATTTTTATGCCAGTACCAAACTATTTTGGTTACTATGTCTTTGTAATATATTTTGAAGTCAAAAAGTGTGATACTTTCAACTGTGTTATTTTTGCTCATAATTCCTTTGGCTATTCAGAATCTTTTGTGGGTGCATATAAATTTTAGAATTTTTTTCTATTTCTGTAAAGAATGTCATTGGTATTTTGAAAGGGATTGCATTGAATCTGTAGATCACTTTGGGTAGTATGAACATTTCAACAATATTAATTCTCCCAATACATGATCATGGGACATCTTTCCATTTGTTTGTGTCCTCTTTGATTTCTTTCTTTTCATTTTATCATTTTCATTACGGAAATAGTTTACTTCTTTGGTTATATTTATTCCTAGGTGGGTTTTTTGGGTCAAATTTATTCCTAGGTGTTTTACATTTTTGTAGCTGTTGTAAATGCGATCATTTTCTTAATTTTTCAGATTGTTCACTGTTGGTGTATAAAGATACTACTGATTTTTGTATGCTGATTTTGTATAAAAGACATCCAAATTGGAAAGGAGAAAGCCAATTTATCCTTTTTCACAGATGGCATGATCTTATACATAGGAAAACCTAAAGACTCCACCAACTGTTAAAACTAATAAACAAATTATTAGCTGTGATTTGGTCATATATGGTCTTTATTGATTTCAGGTATGTTCCTTGTATACTCAATTTGTTCAGAGTTTTTAATCACGAAGGGATGTTAAATTTTATTGAATACTTTTTCATTATCTATTGAAATGACCATATGGACTTTGTTCTTGATTCTGTTAATTGGATGTGTCACATTTATTAATTTACATATGATGAACCATCCTTGCATCCCTGGTGTAAATCACACTTGAGTGTAATGAATCTTTTCAGTGTGTTGCTGAATTTGGTTTGCTAGTGTTTTGTTGAAGATTTCTGCATCTATGTTCATCAGGGATATTGGCCTGTGGTTTTCTTTTCTTTCTCTTTTTTGTTATGGCTTTGCCTGGTTTTGGTGTGAGAGTGATGCTAGCCTTGTAGAATGAGTTTGGAGTATTCCCTCCTACTTGATTTTCTGGAATAGTTTGAATAGAAAGGGTATTAGCTTTTCTTTACTTGTTTGTTAGAATTCAGTGGTGAAGACACTGGGTCCTGAGCTTTGTTGGGAAACTTTTGATTGCTGCTTCAATCTCAAAACTCACTATTAGTGTGCTCAGGTTTTCTATTTCTTCTTGGTTCAATTTTGATAGGTTATATACATAGGAATTTATTCATTTCTTCTGTTTTTCAATTTGTTGGCATAAAGTTGTTCATGAGATTCTCTACTGATCCTTTGCATTTCTGTGGTTATCAGTTGTAATGTTTTCATCTCTGATTTTATTTGGGTTTTCTCTCTTTTTTTTTTTTTTTTTTGAGACAGAGTTTCGCTCTTGATACCCAGGCTGGAGTGCAATGGCGCGATCTCGGCTCACCGCAACCTCCGCCTCCTGGGTTCAGGCAATTCTCCTGCCTCAGCCTCCTGAGTAGCTGGGATTACAGGCACGCACCACCGTGCCCAGCTAATTTTTTGTATTAGTAGAGACGGGGTTTCACCATGTTGACCGGGATGGTCTCGATCTCTTGACCTCGTGATCCACCCGCCTCGGCCTCCCAAAGTGCTGGGATTACAGGCTTGAGCCACCGTGCCCGGCCTTCTCTCTTTTTTCTTAGTCCAGCCAAAGGTGGTTGATTTTATATTTAAAAAAAAAAAACTACTTTTAAATTCATTTTCAAATTTTTAAATTCATTTCAAATTTTTTAAATCAGCTTATCTTTACTTAAAAGTCACTGTTTCTATAACATGCTTTCAAATAGCTGTCAAATATTAACTTTGTACTTTGTATATCCATAATTACAAATATCACTCTGAACAAATCATGGCTCTCAGTGACTGGATATTAGCATCTCCTGCAAAAGTTTTATATAATTAATGAAGAAACAATTATTGTAATAATTTTGAAGAAATATTATTTGATGATAGTAATAATTCTTCTTACAGAAATACTTTTGTTTGAAATTTTACATCATATACAATAAGGTGCCAGAATATATAATTTCAAATAGCCCTAGATTCAGAGTGATCTTTTGTGTTTTTTTTTTTAGTCTCAAGTGCATTTATTTCTGCTCTGATCTTTATTATTTCTTTCCTTCTGCTAACTTGGGGTTTGGTTTGTTCTTGTTTTTCTAGCTCTTTGAGGTACATCATTAGTGTCACTTATATGAAATCTTTCTATCTTCATGATGTAGGTGTTTATTGCTATAAACTTCCCTCTTAGAACTGCTTTTGTTATATCCCATAGATTTTGGTATGTTGTATTTCCATTTCATTTGTCTCAAGGAATTTTTTTTAATACATATTTTATTGCACTTTAGGTTCTGAGGTACAAGTGAAGAACATGCAGGATTGTTGCATAGGTACATACATAGCAATGTGGTTTGCTGCCTCCATCCCCATCACCTATATCTGGCATTTCTCCCCATGTTATCCCTCCCCAACTCCCTACCCACCACTGTCCCTCCCCTAGTCCCCCCCAACAAACCCAGTGTGTGATGCTCTCCTCCCTGTGTCCATGTGTTCTCATTGTTCAACACCTGCCTATGAGTGAGAACATGCAGTATTTGATTTTCTGTTCTTGTGTCAGTTTGCTGAGAATGATGGTTTCCAGGTTCATCCATGTCTCTACAAAGGACACGAACTCATCGTTTTTTATGGCTGTATAGTATTCCATGGTGTATATGTGCCACATTTCCCTTGTCCAATCTATCATCAATGGGCATTTGGGTTGGTTCCAGGTTTTTACTATTGCAAACAGTGCCACAGTGAACATACATGTGCATGTGTCTTTATAATAGAATGATTTATAATCCTTTGGATATATACCCAGTAATGGGATTGCTGGGGCAAATGGAATTTCTATTTCTAAGTCCTTGAGGAATCACCACACTGTCTTCCACAATGGTTGAACTAATTTACACTCCCACCAACAGTGTAAAAGTGTTCCTATTTCTCCACATCCTCTCCAGCATCTGTTGTCTCCAGATTTTTTAATGATCGCCATTCTAACTGGTGTGAGATGGTATCTCAGTGTGGTTTTGATTTGCATTTCTCTAATGACCAGTGATGATGAGCATTTACTCATATGTTTGTTGGCCTCATGTATGTCTTCTTTCGAAAAGTGTCTGTTCATATCCTTTGCTCACTTTTGAATGGATTTGTTTATTTTTTTCTTGTAAATCTGTTTTAGTTCTTTGTAGATTCTGGATATTAGCCCTTTGTCAGATGGGTGGATTACAAAAATTTTTTCCTAGCATTTCTTATAAGACAGGTCTGGTGTTGATAAATTCCCTCAACTTTTGTTTGGAAAAGTCTTTATCTCTCCATCATGTTTGAAGAATAGCTTTACTAGGTACAGTATTATTTCTTTGTTGACAATTTTTTCCTTCAGCACTTTGAATACAGCATCTGTCTTCTAGCCTACAGGATTTCAGCTAAAAAATCTATTGAAAGCTGTATTGGGTCTCCAATGAATATGACCTATTTCTTTTCTCTTGCTGCTTTGAGTATTCTTTCTCTTTGATTTTTGCTCATTTGATTATGATGTACTTGGGTAATTCCTCTTTGGGTTTAACATGATTGTTGATTTTTAAGCTTCCTGTGCCTGAGTGCTGGCATCTTTCTCCATATTTGAGAAGTCTGCAGCCATTATTTCCTTAGTTATGCTTTCTAGGCCCTCTTCTTTCTCATCTCCATCAGGAATTCTAATTATGTGAAAGTTAATTCATTTATAGGTGCCCCATAATTCTCACAAGAGTCCCATAATTCTCACAGGCCTTCTCTCTCTAATTCTTTTCTCTATTTGCTCTTCTGATTGGGTAATTTCATATGTTTTTTCTTCAAGCTCACTAAGTCTTTCCTGTTTGATCCAGTCTGCTGTTGGAGCTTTCTAATGAGTGTTCCAGTTCAATTATTGTATTCTTTATTTCTAGGATTTGTTATAATTTTTAAAATTGGATCTATTTCTTTGTCACATTTCTTATTTTGTTCCTGGATTGTTTTCAAATTTTCATTTGGTATTCTATCTGTATTTTCTTGTGACTCCCTGTATTCATCTGTTTTCATGCTGCTGATAAAAACATACACAAGACTGGGCAATTTACAAAAGAAAGAGGTTTATTGGACTCACAGTTCCACATGGCTCGGAGGCCTCACAATCATGGTGGAAGGCAAGGAGGAGCAAGTCACATCTTACATGAATGGCAGTAGGCTAAAAGAGAGCTTGTATAGAGAAAACTCCCCCTTATAAAACCATCAGATCTTGTGAGACTTATTCACTATCATGAGAACAGCATGGGAAAGACCTGCCCCCATAATCCAATCATCTCCCACTGGGTTCCTCCCATAACACATGAGAATTCAATGTGAGAGTTGGGTGGGGACACAGAGACAAACCATATCATTCTACCCCTGGCTCCTCCCAAGTCTCATGTCCTCACATTTCAAAACCAATTATGCCTTCCCAACAGTCCCCCAAAGCCTTAACTCATTTCAGCATTAACTCAAAAGTCCACAGTCCAAAGTTTCATTTGAGACAAGGTAAGTCTCTTCTGCCTATGAGCCTGTAAAATCAAAAGCAAGTTAGTTACTTCCTAGGTATGATGGGGAACAGGCATTAAATAAATATAGCCATTCCAAATGGGAGAAATTGGCCAAAACAAAGGGGCTACAGGTACCATGTAAGTCTGAAATTCAGCAGGGCAATCAAATCTTAAAGCTCCAAAATGATCTCCTTTGACTTCAAGTCTCACATCCAGGTCATGCAGATACAAAAGGTGGGCTCCCATGGTCTTGGGCAGCTCCACCCCTGAGAATTTGCCAGGTACAGCCTCCCTCTTGGCTGCTTTCATAGGCTGGCATTGAGTGTCTGCAGCCTTTCCAGATGCACAGTGCAACTTGACAGTGCATCTACCATTCTGGGTTCTGGAGGATGGTGGTCCTCTTCTCATAGCTTCACTAGGCAGTGCCCCAGTAGGAACTCTGTGTGGGGGTTCTGACCCCACATTTCCCTTTTGTACTGCCCTAGCAGAGGTTCTCCATGAGGACCCCCACCCCTACAGCAAACTTCTGCCTGGGCATCCAGGCATTTTCAAACATCCTCTGGCATCTATGCAAAGATTCACAAACCGCAGTGCTTCACTTCTGTGCACTTGCAGGCTCAACACCATGTGGAAGCTGCCAAGGCTTGAGATGATGTGCACCCTCTGAAGCCATGGTCTGAGCTCCACGTTGACCCCTTTCAGCCATGGCTGGGGCGGCTAGGACACAAGGCACCAAGTCCCTAGGCTGCACACAGCACAGGGACTCTGGGCCTGGCCCATGAAGCCAATTTTTCCTCCAAGGCCTCTAGGCCTATGATGGGAGGGGCTGCCATGAAGACCTCTGACATGTCCTGGAGATATTTTCCCCATTGTCTTGGGGATTAACATTCAGCTTCTCATTATTTATGCAAACTTCTGCAGCCAGCTTGAATTTCTCCTTAGAAAATGGGATTTTCTTTTCTATTGCATTGTCAGCCTGCAAATTTTCTGAACTTTAATGCTCTGCTTCCAACTGAATGCCTTTAACAGCACCCAAGTCACCTAAGTGCTTTGCTGCTTGGAAATTTTTTCCACCTGATACCCTAAATCATTTCTCTCAAGTTTAAAGTTTCACAAATCTCTGAAGCAAGTGAAAGAAAAATGCCACTGGTCTCTTTTCTAAAACATAAGAGTCACCTTGGCTCCAGTTCCCAAAAAGTTCCTCATTTCCATCTGAGACTACCTCAGCCTGGACTTTGTTGTCCATATCACTTTCAGCATTTTGGGCAAAGTCATTCAACAAGTCTCTAGGAAATTCCAAACTTTCCCACATTTTCCTATCTTCTTCTGAGTCTTTCAAACTGTTGCAAACCCTGCCTATTACCCAGTTCCAAAGTCACTTCCACATTTTCGAGTATCTACAGCAGCACCACTATCTACTGGTACCAATTTATAGTGTTAGTCACTATTCACACTGTTCACACTGCTGATAAACACATAGCCGAGACTGCAAGAAAAAGAGGTTTAATGGACTCAGTTCTACATGGCTGGGGAGCCCTCCCGATCATGGCAGAAGACAAGGAAAAGCAAGTCATATTTTACATGGATGGCAGCAGGCAAAAAGACTCCCTGAACTTAAGTGGGTTATTCTTTTTTCTTTTTTTTTTTTGAGGCAGAGTCTTGTTCTGTCACCCAGGCTGGTGTGCAGTGGTGCAATCTCAGCTCACTGCAACCTCTGCTTCCTGGGTTCAAACCTCCACTTCCTGGGTTCAAGTAACTCTCCTGCCTCAGCCTCCCAAGTAGCTGGGACTACATGTGCCCACCATCACACCTGGCTAATTTTTGTACTTTTAGTAGAAACAGGGTTTCACCATGTTGGCCAAGCTGGTCTCAAACTCCTGACCTCAAGTGATCTGCCCACCTCAGCCTCCCAAAATGCTGGGATTGCAGGCATGAGCCACCATGCCTGCCCTTATTTTGAATTCTTCATCAGACATTTCATAGATCTTCAATGCTTCTGGGTCCATTGCTAGAGCTCTGTTAGTATCTTTTGGTGTTATCATATTTCCCTGAGTTTTCACAATCCTTGTGTCTTTATGTTGATGCCTGCACATTGAAGGAGAAAGCCACCTCTTCTAGTTTTTGCAGGTGTCCTTTAGTGGTGTTAGACATTTACTTCTTCATATCAGAACTTAAATGCGGGCTTGTCACTGTTTCCCATTCTGGGAAGAACCTGTAGTGAGCATCAGAACTAAAACTTTGCCCCAGAACTATATTGCTGCCCTGTTATTGTTTCCTAGTCTAGGGAAAACTTAAATGGGCACAAGAACCTAACCCCAGCCTTTTAGTTATTTCTAGGTCAGGGGAAGGCTTTATTCAAATGCCTAGGCTTTGTGGGAAATGCAGCTAGGTATTCCAGCCTTTCCATGAATTGTGCCCCTTGCAGCACTATGGCACTGGCCAGTCTTTTCAACAGGGTGTCCCTGCTGATTGGAGAGCTAAAGAGCCCACACCAGTCACTGTGATCAGTGCCCCTGTCTACCCCCAATCCACCCCAGAAGGTATATCCTCCTGGCATTTCCAATGGTTCCTATGGAATGGATCTGGAGTAGGCTTCTCACAAAGATTCCAGACCAGTGGAGAGAGTGAATGTCCACCTCCTATTCCCTCCTATCACCTCATAAGCCATAGGTCTAGAAAAATTCTCTGTGAGTGGCATTATGCCAGCTTGGGGAAGGAAGTGGCACAGACTGAAATGACCTCTTCTCTTACCAGTCATTGCTTATCTTGATTCTGTGAGTCTATGGGGTTTCTCAGCATCTCCTCCAAGTTCTGGTATATTCAGGGTGGTATTCTTATTTTTAAATCGTTTCTAGTTGTATTTTTGTAAGGAGAGTGATGCCAGAGGATCTCTATTTTGTCATTTTGCTGGCATCACCTTGCTTGCTATAACTTTTCTACTTTATAAACTTTTTACATTTTTTTAACTTTTTGCTTCTTTTTAATAACACATAGCTTAAAATGCAAACACATGTTCAGCTGTACAAGAATATTTTCTATCTTTATACCTTATTCTATAAGTATTTTTCTGTTTTTCAGCTCTTTTATTCATTTATCTATTTTTTCACTTTTTAAACTCTCTTGTTAAAAACTAATACATATACACACACATTAGTCTAGGTCTACACAGGATAAGGATCATCAGTATCACTGTCCTCCTCCTCCAAATTTCGTTCCTCTGGAAAGTCTTCAGAGGCAATAACAAGCATGGAGCTGTCATCTCCTGTGATAAAAATGCCTTCCTTCAGATACCTCCTGAAGGACCTGTCTGAGGTTGCTTAACAGTTAACTTCTTTTTTTTTTTTTAACTGTTGTTGAGATGGAGTCTCACCCTGTCGCCCAGGCTGGAGTGCAATGGCGTGATCTCGGCTCACTGCAACCTCCACCTCTCAAGTTCAAGCAATTCTCCTGCCTCAGCCTACTGAGTAGCTGGGATTACAGGCACACACCACCATACCTGGCTAATTTTTTATATCTTCAGTAGAGACAGGGTTTCACCATGTTGGCCAGGCTGGTCTCAAACTCCTGACCTTGTGATCCCTCTGCCTTGGCCTCCCAAAGTGCTGGGATTACAGGCGTGAGCCACCATGCCCAGCCAACTTGTTTTTAATAAGTGAAAGGAGTAGACTCTAAAATAACAAAGCGTATAATATAGGCTGGGTGATGGATCATGTCTATAATCCCAACACTTTGGGAGGCCAAGGCAGGAGGATCACCTGAGCCCAGGAGTTCAAGAGCTTCCTGGCCCATACAGTGAGAACTTGTCTCCACACACACATACACGCACACACAAAAAAATTAAAATTAGCCAGGTTGTGGCACACATCAGTAGTCCCAGCCACTCAGGAGGCTGAAGCAGGAGGATCGCTTGAATCCAGGAGTTCAAGGCTGCAGAGTAAGCTATGATGAAGCCTGGGCAACAGAGGGAGACTCTATCTCAAAAACAAGCAAACAAACTATACATATAAACTAGTAAATATGTAAACCAATAACATGATTGCTTATTTTCATTACCTAGTATGTACTTTACGTAAGTATATGTTCTACACTTTTATACAACTGGACGTACAGTAGGTTTGTTTACAATAGCACCACCACAAACACCTAAGTAATGTGTTGCCTTACAATATTACAACACCTACAATGTCACTAGGCAATAGGAATTCTTTAACCCCATTATAATCATACGGGACCACCACTGTATATGTGATCCATCATTGACCAAAATGCTGTTATATGCTGTATGACTGGATATTTTAAGGCTATCATAATCAAAACAGCATGGTACTGGCATAAAGATAGACACATTGACCAATGGAACAGGATAGAAATCCCAGAAACCCACACATTCAACTGATTATTTTTTGACAAAGGTGCCAAGAACACCCAATGGCAAATAGACAACCTTTTTAATAAATGGTGCTAGAAAAACTGAATCTCCACAAGCAGAAGAATTAAATTGGATCTTTATCTCAGACCATATATAAAAATCAACTCCAAATAGATTAAAGACTTAAATATAAGATCTGAAATTATAAAACTACTAGAAGAAAACACAGGGGTAAGCTCCATGACATTAGATTGGGCAATGATTTTCTGGATATGATCCCAGAGGCACAGGCAACAAAAGCAAAAACAAGCAAGTGGGATAGCATCCCCTGAAAAACTTCTGCAGAGCAACAGAAACAGTTTAACAAAGTGAAGGGACAACTCACAGAGTAGGAGAAAGCATTTACAAACCATTTATCTGATAAGGGATTAATATCCAAAATATGTAAGGAACTCAAACAACTCAATAGCAAGAAAACAAATAACCTGATCAAAAAATGAGTGAATTGGCCAGGTGTAGTGGCTCATGGCTGTAATCCCAACAGTTTGGGAGGCTGACGCGGGCAGATCACAAGGTCAGGAGATCGAGACCATGCTGGCTAACATGGTGAAACCCCGTCTCTAATCTCTACTACTCATCTATGAAAAATACAAAATATTAGCTGGGCATAGTGGCATGCACCTGTAGTCCCACCTCTTCGGGAGGCTGAGGCAGGAGAAGCTTGAACCCGGAAGGCAGAGGTTGTGAGCTGAAATCACACCACTGCACTCCAGCCTCGGCAACAGAGCAAGACTCCATCTCAAAAAAAAAAAAAAGGAGTGAATGACCTGAACGGACATTTCTACAAAGACATAAAAATAGCCAACCAGTTCATGAAAACAATGTTCAACATCACTAGTCATCAGAGAAATGAAAATTAAAATCACTATGAGATGTCACCTCACACCTGTTAGAACGGCTGTTATCAAAAAGATGAAAGATAAGTGTTAATGAGGATGCAAAGAAAGGGAACACTTGTATACTGTTGGTGGGGATGTAAATTAGTACAGCTATTACAAAAAACAGTATGGAGGTTCCTCAAAAAACCTAAAAGTATCACTACTATATGATTCAGCATCAGCAATCCCACTCCTGGGTACACATCCAGAGGAACCAAAATCAACATGTCAGAAGGAGATCTGCATGCCCATGTTCACTGCAACATTCCTCACAACAGCCAAGATGTAGAAACAACCTTGGTGCCCATCAACAGATGAATGGATAAAAAACGTGTTATACATACACAATGGAATACTATTACGCCTTTTTTAGAAGGAAGTCCTGTCATTTGCAACAATGTAGATAAGTCTAGGGGACATTATGTTAAGCAAAATGACTGAGACACAGAAAGACAGAGGACCTCTCTCCCACAGGGACATATGGAATCATTCTTCTCTTCAGCCAGGGCTGGAGGCCAAGACAGCCCTTGAAAATCATCATTGGGACTGCTGAGAGCTGGGCAGCCTTGTTTATCTCCCTCATTTGAAGAAAAAAAGACAAATACCACACAATCTTACTAGTATGTAGAATCTTAAAAAGTCAGACTTATAGAAGTAGAGACTAGAGTGACGATTACCAGAGGCTGGGAGGAACAGGAAGGAAGGAATGGAGAGCTGCTTGGTTAAAGGGTAGACAAGAGGAATGCTTTGAGTTCTACTGCACAACAGGGTGACTACAGTCAATAATAATGTATTGCACATTTAAAAATAATTAAGAGGCCAAGCACAGTGGCTCACGCCTGTAACCCCAGCACTTTGGGAGGCCAAGGCAGATGGATCACCTGAGGTCAGGAGTTCGAGACCAGCCTGGCCAACATGGCAAAACCCTATCTCCACTAAAGATACAAAAATTAGCTGGGTATGGTGGCAGGCATCTGTAATCTCAGCTACTCAGGAGACTGAGGCAAGAGGATTGCTGGAACCCAGGAGGCAGAGGTTGCAGTAAGCAGAAATCATGCCACTGCACTCCAGCCTGGGCAACAACAGCAAGACTCTGTCTAAAAAAATAAAGTAATTAAGAAAGTGGCTGAGCGCTGTGGCTGATGCCTGTAATCCTAGCACTTTGGGAGGCCAAGGTGAGTGGGCTGCCTGAGTTCAGGAGTTCAAGAACAGCCTGGGCAACATGGTGAAACCCCCATTACTACTAAAAACACAAAAATTAGCTGGGTGTGGTGGTGAGTGCCAGAATCCCAGTTACTCGGGAAGCTGAGGTGGGAGAATGAACCTGGGAGGCAGAGGTTGCAGTGA
Organism: Aotus nancymaae; assembly: GCF_030222135.1. Taxonomy (NCBI): domain Eukaryota; kingdom Metazoa; phylum Chordata; class Mammalia; order Primates; family Aotidae; genus Aotus; species Aotus nancymaae. The sequence goes on along the minus strand of NW_026988473.1, from coordinate 51,346,822 downwards.
GCCGAGATTGCACCATTGCACTCCAGTGTGGGCGACAGAGCAAGACTCCATCTCAAAATAAAATAAACATAAAACTAATAAAGAAAGTAAATTTTAATTATCTTGCCACAAAAAATAAGTGAGGTGATAGATATGTTAATTAGGTTGATTTAATAACTCCATGCTGTGTGCATGTATCAAAACATCACATTCAAAACATTCTACCCCATAAATGTATAGAATTATGATGTCAATTAAAAAGAATAAATTTTTAAAAAGCAAGAAGGGAAAAGTACCTAAAGAACAGTAAAAATTAAAATGCCATAAGAAGTCAGAAGAAAAAGAAGTGATTTTAGCCAAGGTGATCAGAGAAGACACCGAGATCAAATGTTAACATCTGAAATGGGCCTGAATATACACACGGGATTTGGGAAGTCTAAGAAGAAGGTAAACAGATTGTAAGGACAGAGAAACAATGCAAGTAAAGGTGGGCAAAGAAGAAAGCACCATGATCATCTAGAAGTTATGTTGGCTAACACAGAGTACTTCAGAGAGAGGAGTAAAGTTGAAGTAGAATATTGAGACTAGGGTCAGTTGGGGAGGGCCTGACCATGAGGCTAAGAAGTCTGGATTTTATTGGGTAATTGGGGAGCTGGTAAAGATTCCTGAGCAGAAAAAAGCATCATCAAAGTTGTGCTTTAGAAAGATCAATCTAGCAGTAATTGAAGTAACTGAACATCAATCAAATGCAGATGATATAGCACAGTGAGTATAATGTAAGCCTGCAGGAATTCAGGAATTCATTTATAAAAATGTAATTTATATGCATCTTTTCAGTAACATAGCTCTATAAACTGTCTTGCTCATAGACTAGTACCTAATTATATAAGCATCTAAAAAGGTCATAAGTACTATAAAATGATATCACAAAACCTCTTGCCTCTGCCTGGAAATCCTTCCACCCCCTTTCCCTTCCAGTAAACTCCTTATCCTGTAGACTTCAGTTTAAATGTCACTCCTTCAGAAAGTGACTTTTAAATCACTTATCCAAATTGGGTCCCCTTGTTTTTCTCTTTCAAAGGAGCTTACACACTTTCTTCACAGCACTTATCACAATTTGTAAGTATATATTTTGGTCATTAATTAAAGTCCATTTCCCCCACTAGATTGTGAGAGGAAAGACTGTATTTTTGCTAATCATTATATTCTCTGGCACCTAAAATGATATAACACATTTTAGGCAACTAACAAATATTTGTTCTATCAAGAATGAATGAATGAAGAAGTGAAGAACTGATTTTAGGGTCGCCATAGTAATGCCTCTCTTTGCTAGATGCATGTACTATTGACTAAGATACTTTCTTTCAAAGAGAAAATTAAAGGAATTTTAAACCAGGCATGGTGGTTCATGCCTGTAATCCCAATTCTTTGGGAGGCCAAAGCAGGATGATCACTTGAGCCAAGGAGTTCAAGACCAGCCTGGGCAATATAATGAGACCTCATCTCTACAAAAAAATCGAAAAATTAGCTGGCCATCATGGTGCATGCCTGTGGTTCCAGCTACTTGGGAGGCTGAGGTAGGAGGATCACTTGAGCCTGGGAGGTCAAGACTGCAGTCAGTCATGATTGCACCACTGTACTCCACCCTAGGCAATAGAGGGGGACCTTGTCCAGAAAAAAGAAGAGAAAAGAAAGGAGAGGAGAAGGAGAAGGAAAGGAAAGGAGAAAAGAAAGAGGGAGAGAGGGAGTCAGGAAGTCTTAAGTTTCAACTTAAAGTTGAATTCCTGTGTGCCAAAATCAGAATAAAAATCTGTCCTTACACAAGGAAAACCTTAAAGCAAATATTCAAGTCAAAATATACATTCCTGTGTCTCATATTTTTACACAAATAATTCCGAGTACAATTACTGAGTAAACTAGAATAAGGAACAGAATCTAGGCACAAGAAAGCATTTTAAGTCAGATGTAAAGAAGGCCATTATAGATTTATAACTCCTTTATTCCTGCATATCATGTTAGAACCTCAAAAAGGAACTTCAGCATTCAATGAAAGATTTACTTTAACCTAAATCATCACTGGAGTAGACAAAAATCCTCAAAAAAGATGACTAAGCTTTTTTTAAAACAGGTAATTCGCTTCCAAATAATACTTTGTTTTCAATCACATGCTGTTTATACCTATGTGCTTACTTCATGCTACAAACTTGGTGCAAGGCTTCCTTCATATAATAATAAACATAGACGATTAGCAATGTAATGAACCTTAAGTCACAGAAGTCTAGAGAAGTCCAAAGGAGTTCAACATAAGGCATTTGGGACCTTATCTCAAGATGCAGCCCTTCACAAAAATTTAACTTAGAAAAATCACCCAATGCACTAGGACACATGAAGGCCTAACCAACTGCCAACAAGGAACTAGAGAAGTTGGTTTAACTTGGTACAATGGGTCACCTGCAACAAAAGGAAAAATAAGATTTCCATTATTCATTTGTCTGGGGGGCGGGGTGTTCATTCAACTATTACAAATCAGATGCACTACAGAAACTTAAAATGAAAAGGAAAAAAGACCAGCATAAATTTGTTCAAAGAGATATAGTCAGTTTTACTATAAGGAAATACCTCAGTTCCTAAAAATCACTATATTATGCAAAAATTGCACAAACAAGGACTTACGGGGGAAATGTAGTTAGGGACACAAAACCTCAAACCTTTGTCAGTGATACACACACACACACATACATACACACACACACACACACACACACACACACACACTAGAAACCTAATAAAAAACCATGGCATTTTTATACATGCTAAATGGTTAGGAAACATAAATATGGCACCTCACCTTGAAAAAAACCCTGAAATGTACTTATAGATATAGGCATTTAAAAGCCTGTAGCTTTTTAATTAATCATGAGTGCTTGAAAGAAGGTGATTTGAAATCAGAAGGAAAGGTATAACACAGATGCGGGGGGGTGTAGCTCATAACTTGCGGCGAACTGAGGTAGCTGGTAGATATTCCAGGTATGTACATGTGTCCATTTTGTGTGTTCCTGCTGGGTTCAGTACAACTGTGTGCAGTATTCTGTGTTCACACTGGTGTTTCTTGCTGACAAAATCATGGATAACACAAACATGAAATTCATTTATGCTCAAATTGCTTCCTAATATATCAATGGCATCGCAATAAATTCATGTTTTTAAAACAAGTATTAATAGCACAACTAACTGTATGGGTATTCAAATTCAAACAGCTAATGCCAACTGGATACTGCAGTTATTTCCCATTCCTCAAATGTCTTGAGCTCAATGAAATCACAAGATTTTGAAGAATCACAGACTCTCTAATAGAAAACAGCCACAATTCCTAAGTAGATTGGTATAATTCACATGGCCAAACCCTAGAAAATGTAGGGGTCTGCATGCCTCCATGAAACTACAATCTTCTTCATAAAATCACTGCCTTTAAAGCAACAAAACATAAATAGCACTGGTAAATATGGCATTTGATCAAATCTAATTTTTGCTCAGGAATACAGGATCTTCTCCTGTCATAGTGAGCATTATCTCACATATCCCTAACACCTTCAGCAGCTATACTATGACAACCAAAGCACAAAGCCAACAAAATGGCGTAGCCAAATTCACAAATCTTAGCATTTTTTCCTGCGTCTGGTGCTAGTTTCTAGGTTGGTGGCATAACAATCATGTAGCAAAAACAGTGTTCACCAACAGACTTCATTTCATCTGGTTTTAATAAAGAACATTTAACCTTTAGCAGAAATGTCTGAACCTCTATTTTTAGCATTTATCAAGTATTACCTGTTCCACAGGCTAAACTCTCAGTTTAGTACTTCATGCAAAGTAGGAGCTTCCTAAATCTTTGTTGAACAAACATTAGTTGAACCCACTTGTTTTGTTTTACTATTCTGCCCCATAATTTTATGCCCAGAATATTAAATTCCATTTTCAAAAACATATTCACTTTTTTAAAAGATTATGTTTGTTTGTTTTTAATTACTATAAAATTAGAAAATAATTGCTATAATAAAAATTGAGAGAGTCCAGAGCTATCTCAGAGATACTCATTTTCAATGGTTCTGTGTAACATTCTAGAAATTTTCTTTGCACATATACAGCATAAGTATAAATCGTATATTGTTGTAAATAAGCCCATACTATACCTATTCTCAGTAACTTACTCTTTTTCTAAATATTATAGCCTAACCATTTTTTCATTATCAATATATATATTTATACATCTTTTGTTTTAATGGCTATATAATATTCCAATATATAAGCATTCTAAATTATTTAACAAGCCCATATCAATAGTCAAGTGAGTTGCTTCCAAATTATTTCTATTATAAATGATGCTATATGCAATAACCTTTTACATATATCTTTGTACACTAAGATGAATATATTTGTAGAATATACTCTTAGCAGTAGCACTGCAGAGATAAATGTGTGAGAATTTATTATTTTGATGTCAGATTGCCCTCAGGAAAGGATATGAGAGTACATTTTACCACATGCCATCATTAGATGTTTTTTAACTTTTTCATCTTTGTCAATTTGATAAATGAAAAATAGCATCTTATTTTAATTTCTACCTCAATTATAAACAAAGCTAAGTATTTTTCAAATTTTTATTTTTTCTGAAAAATATCTGTTCATATTGATTTTTTTCTCATCTTTTTCTTGTTGACTTATCAGTGATCCCTAAATATTAATGATATCAATCCTTATTCTGTCAAATACATTGCAATTATTCTCCCCCACTTGGGTATTTGTTCATTGATTCTTATCATGATGATTTTGTCATGCAAAAGCTTTTAGTTTTTATGAAGTCAAATGATTAATCTTTTCTTTTATGGTCACTAGGCTGAGAGTTATGCACAGAAAGGGCTTCTGTGCCCCAAGATTAAAAAATTATCTACCCATGTTTTTGCCTTAAAATAATAATAAATAATTGGTAATTTTTACTGAATGTGTACTTCAGGCCAGGCACTGCTCTAAGTACCTCACATACATTATTGTATTTATCTTCACAACAACCCTAGTAGGTGAGTAGTATCATTACCTCCAAGATACAGATGAGGATTCTATAACTACTTATGAGATTTAAACTCATTTGAGAATGCATATCTGGTATGTGGCAGTGCCAAGATTTCAACTCAGACTAGCAAATTCATCAACTACAGGCTATATCTACTGACTCTCTCTCCACGAAGATAAATGGGAGCTCATACCCTTTTACAACCCTCTACCAATTCTACCTTCCCCTCTTTATATCTGTTATATAAACCCTTTATTCAATATTAATTTTAGAGCCTTTACATTCTCTTCTGTTTTCATAGTATGCAGTTATCCAGACCTTACTTAGTCTATGTTTAAATAGATTTCATATGCCCTGTCAATCCTTTCCTACTTCTGCTTCTTCATTCCCAAGTTCTTTTTATTTATCACTTAGATGATTAATTTTACTCATGAGGCAATTTTTCAGGGACTAGGTTCCTTGAACGTTTGAGAATATTGGTTGTTATCTTTATCCATAAGTAAGAGCTTGAGCAGGTATTAAATCTGTGGGTCACACTATTCCCTGCCTACACACATTCCACCAAAATTCTAGGGACACTATTCAACTGCCTCCTACTTTGGCTATTACCATGATGTCAGAAGCTAGTCTCATTCTCCCCCTTTTGGTGACTTGCTTTTTCTGTCTGGATGCTTGGGGATTCTTTTTCTTTAATCTTGAAGCACAACTAACTTTACTTACTTGATATTGATAATCTTACTTTATATTGATATACTTGCTTGATATTGATAATCTTGTTTCAGTTTTTTTAGAACTCTGTGCTCTTTGAATCTGCAGATTACTAATTCCTTTAATCTCTGAAGGTATTTTCCCCATTATATATCTGAAATTGTTGTCCATTTCTTCTACTCTTTATATCAGGCACACCAATAACACATATGTTGGATCTTCTCTGCCTGTATTATCTACATATCATACAGAATTCTTAGTTTAAAGTCTATGGCATAAGCCTAACTTGAAATAGTTTAGATAAAAAGAATTTAATAGAAAGACAATGTAGTACCTCATATAACTCTAGGAAATGTACGAAAGTGTAACTGGGCCTCAGGGATAACTGGAACCACAGACTTGGACACCACCAGGACTGCTTATCTCAACTAAGGCTATTTTTCTCTTGTTGCTTATTTCTGCTTCAATGTGTTGGCTTGGCTGTCACTATCACAGATGGACCAACTTCTCCTACAAGGCACAGAACATGGCTGCCACCAGCTATGAAGCCTCACATCCTATGACTGACCACCAGGAAGGGATTGCTTTGCTTTCCTTAATTCCAATTTTTAAAAATTATATGTTCCCCTTAATTTCTTTAAGTGAATGCAGATGTATTTTTCTTGAATTTCTGTTTTCTAAAATAATTCTTAATCTGAAACGTACTTCATTCTGTATGCTTAGAGTCAAGCAGTTTAACCAGTTTTGGTTTGCTAACTTATTAGTTATTCATTTCTGTTCATTTGATTCAGTTAACTGCTGCATAACTCACTGTCATTTCTTTTCTTCCTCTCCACTTCGCTGTAGATTAGAAATTAAAAGATACTGTCCTCTTGTCTTTCTCTCCTCTCTCTTTTTCTCTCTCTCCATTTTGAGATATTGTCCTGGATTCCTTGTGGATTTTCCAGGTTTTCCCATGGCCTGTCCTAACTCTAAAACCTTACATGACAGGGCACTCATGGCCCCCACTTTCAGTGAAATCTGTACTGAAGTGTATAACAGATTTTAGCATCCTCTTTTGATTTTATCCATATTTTATTATACTCTTAGTTTCTAGTCTGTAGCTAGGAACTGAGCCATTCCTAGTTTCATGGATTTCTTTTCTTTGCTTTTCGTTCTATTTGTTGATTCTGAATTAGTTTCATAAAAGGGAATATGGTTAACATGGCTTTACTTTTCTGAATATCTTCTGAATTCTTAGAAGTAATAGTTACTATTAAAATTCCACTTTGGAATACTTGAAATTCATTCACTAATCAAATATGCATGGGATATTAACTATGTGCAAGGCACTTTGGGAGGCACTGAAGATACAGCAATGTAGAAGGCAAAAATAGTTCCTACCCTCTTGGAGCTTACAGCATAATGGGGAAGACAGACTATTACTATTTTTAAAAATCACAGGAATAGCAGATCAATCAGTAAGTAAAGGGGTAGCTGTTCAAGCAGAGATTAGAATCCCCAAGAGTTATGGATTAGAGTATTTTAGCTAAAGAATCTCTTGAGTTGCTTCTCAGTTCAAAGAGAGACAAAAGTCTCCTTGAAGCTCACTTTTTATTTTGGGAAGAATCACTTAAGTTGCCTCCCATAGATTGCAAAAATAAGTAAGTATCCTGTATCTGGGTAGACAGGGCCTTCCTTGAGCATACAATCTAGCAATAACTATCTTTTTTCTTGGGGTATAAAGCCCATAGGCCTTCTAGGAGTGTTCCTTGGGATTCAAAGTTAGCTGTTGGAGTAAACCTAACATTGCCCTGACCAAAATCTTCTGGCAAGAAGGGATATAAATGGCACCAAAAGAATACTCACTTGGCAGGAGCTGTCTGGGTTGGTGTCCCAAGCTCAATCCAGCCCAGGGTATCATGAGGAAGAGTGACTCTAACCCAGCCTTTAATCACCATGACACAAGATTATGCTTTGAGAAACAATGACTAAGTATATGAGCATAAGTCTGTACATAAATAAATGTAAAATGTACACTCTGTATCTTGGGCAGGTCACACAAATAATCAGTCCCTTTGGACTGTGCAGGACCATTCTTCAACAGCGACAGTCTTTATCAGCAACAGCTATATTGTACTTCTCGGATTTTGAGTTCATCCTCGACGTGGTACATGAAACTAACCCTTTGGAATCCCCAGTTCTTACACAATACACAAAGTGAAGGAAGAGTCCTCAAGAGTGAGACACTGAACTTGCTGGTAATAAAAACACCCGGAAAATAACGTAACTAACTTAATGATTAGGAGAGATAGGACTACATTGGGATTTCCCAGAAAGAGTAACACAAGCAGTGACCTGAAAGACAGTAATCAGTTAGCCAGGAGAAGTAAAGAATGCATTCCAAAAAGAGGAGCCAGGAAGAAACTTGACAGATTTTAGGAAATTAAAAGGGATCAGTAATGCTGAACTGTGGGGTAAAAAAGGAGCTACAATGCTATCAGTCAAAGATGGTAAGGCAGGCAAGGGGCGATATCTACAGGGTCTCATAAGGTATGTTAAAGATTTGAGGCTCTATCCTACAAGCAATGTAAATAAACACACTTTCAGTATAGGAGTGGCATGATCAGATTTTTGTTTGTAAAATATGATTTTAGAGGCAGGATGTAAGAAAATCAAGAGTGAAAAGTAGCAGGCAGGCCAGCTGGAAAGCTATCTGAGGAAGGTGGATGCTAACAGGTAGAAGTAGGTATATAGATTGGTTGTAGGGAATTTAGGAAATCCCCATCAAATGGCTTCCTTCTTTATGAAATAGCAAATAGGAGAGAGAGATGACTTTGGGCATTGATAGATTAAAAACACAGATGAGTACATTTAATCCCAAAACCTTATGGAAGAAAGCAGGCACTCTGGCCTTACACAATTCTGCTGAGCCTGCTCTGCTGAGAAGAGTCTGGCCCTTATGAATCTGGTGTTACATTATACTGCTAGGGTAAGAATTCTGTATTATTTTGTCAAAATAAATCAAAGTTTCACCCAAGAGATAAAAAGCTATAGAAAGAGAACTTTCCATTTGCTTGCCCTTGTATAGCATGTGGATGTACTCTTCCTAAGTATCACCTTCAAGCAACTTCAGAAGAAAAGACTGAAGGAACTTGGGAAATACTTGTTGCAGTTAACCATAGATGGACCCTGGCTAAACCACAAAAAAGAGGGCCTTATTAAAAGCATTCTTAGCTGATGGACCTTTCACCATTAACCAGTCACTTAGGTCAAAAAACAAAAGATAAATGCTATTCCCCAGGTCTAGCGCCACCATCAACACGGAGGAAATGATGAAAGTCCTAGATTACAGGGGAAATTCAACAACCGGTGCCTTTGGGAGAAGAAAGCTGACATTCTGTCCTCATCCCTTCAAAAACATATCCTAAGCAGAAAGAGATCTAGGATCAAAGCTATCTTTAAAGGACTAAAAGGTCTCAGAAGCACTGCTGCCTGCAGGTGTAAAAATAAAGTGACAAAAGTACACTTGACAGACCAAATTAGTGATCCCTAAACTTCCTTTTAGGTTTGCCCACTACTCTTCCTATTATGGAAAGCCCTTGAGAGGGTATCTCCAGGAGTGTCATTTATGAGACAAGCTAACAGAGAGAACACCTAGTAAGATAATTAGTGGATTTTAGGAAAGAGGAAAAAGAACAACAAAGTAGTGAAAGTACAAGAGATGAATTTGCCACCATCTAATCAGCGCTACATGGAGAACACAGGTTTTTCACTGTGATTTCTAGTCAAAGGTTAAAAAACTTCACATTTTTAACAAAACTACCAACTCCCGCCTGCTGGAAGTTATAACTCTCTGCTTTTGTTGTAATTGGGGTTTACCCATGGCATTAATTTCACATTGGATATAAGCCTATGACCATCCCTACACTGCAGGCAGCATAAAACTGGGGCAAAAAAAGAAATACCTTCTGCATCAGAAAGCAGAGTTTCATAGCTGGAGTCATAGCCTTCAGTTCTAATATCAGTTCTGCCATTTACAAGCAGTATGACCCAAGGCAGGTTATTGAAACCCATTCAGCCTCAGTCATCTTGTCTGTGAAAAGGGATTAGAACCTACTTCACAAGATTATGATAAGGAGAAAAAGAGATAATGCACATGAAGCTCTTAGCACAGTACCTGGCACATAAATAAGTACCCAGGAAGGGATGGGTACGGTTAGAAATCATTAACTCTTACCTTCACGTTCATTTGTTCATCTCTGCTTCCTCTGAAGACTTCTTAGGTCTTAGGTGCACCTGTTTACCTAGAACCCAAATATCCTGTCTGCTTCTGCCTATCTCTATCTGTAGTACTCCCTTGTCCCTCCACCAACAATCCCCTGGGTTAACTTATTACCCATCCAAACTTACAAACTGTGGGGATCCACCCCTCCTGCGTAACCTCCCTCCTTGTCCTGGCCTGTTCCGCATGTTGCCATTCATTTCCAGTGTGACAAATCTGAAGTCAAGTCAGATTGTTTCAGTTAGTTTGAAGGCTGCCTAAAAGGTTTTATTTAACCTACAGAAGCCAAAATCATCATTTACATATAAATAATATCATTGGTCAACTGATTAATAACTTTATACTCAGGACTATGCTAGACTCTCCAACTATATTTAATCCTTCCAAATTAAGACTCTAGTTAATAAATTATATTTAATCCTTCCAAAATATCACTGTATTTACAAGCAAAGAAGTTACCTCAAAATGCAGCTTTTAAATAGACTCTTGGTTTCTTCATCTTAATTCCTTGTTATCTCCAAAACTTGAGAGTTGAGAAATAAAAGTCTCTAGGCTACTTTTAAAAAAATCTTTGACCCATATTGCCTTAAAATTATCAGAGTATCTCTTAGTGAACACTCAATCTTTTCACTATTTCATTTCTCTCCAGGTACATTCTAACTCCTTGAATGAATTAAATGAGTCAAGAAAAAGAATCTGAAGTACTAGTAACACAAAATTGGTTTAATGTTTAATGTGTGGTTCATTTAGAGGCAACAACTAAATATCAGGGTCATTAGCCTTTCCTATGCCAGATGGCATCTCACAGGATATCTTGACTACATTCTGCAAATACAGTCAATTGAACCAATATTGTATCTTGCAATAGTCATATATGCTTTTACTACTATAAAGATAACTTTTCAATTATGTTTCTAATTCAAAATTTATTCTGCTACTCAAGTCTCTTCCATAGCATACTTCTTTAATTTAGTAAATGAAATTCTGCACTTCTAAGAAAAGCAGAAAATATTTATATTGTCAAGTGATAGACTGACCTCTAGTGGAAATTTTTTAAACTACTGGGTGAGCTTCTCAGGATTTTAATACAGTTATAACTGTCTAACCTATGACTTTGTTAAAATAATGTTTAAGGCTGGGCATGGCAGCTCATGCCTGTAATCCCAGCACTGTGGGAAGGTTTGAGACAAGCCTGGGCAACATGGTGAAACCCTGCCTCTACTGAAAATACTAAAAAATTAGCTGGGGTGGTGGCATGTGCCTATAGTCCCAGCTACTCGGGAGGCTGAGGTGAGAGGATTACTTGAGCCCAGGAGGTAGAGGTTGCAGTGAGCCAAGATCAAGTCACTGCACTCCAGCCTCGACGACAGAGTAAGACCCTATCTCAAAATAAAAATAATAATAATAAAAATAATAACAATGCTTAAAACATTACTAATAAATTACTTCTTAAGTCATTTCAAGCTAGGAAGCATAGACTAGGGTTAACAGCAGAGACTCTGGTTCACAGCTCATCTCTGTCACTTTCTAGCTGTGTAATATTTATCTGGCTCCCCATCTGTAAAATGAAAAAATGAATATTACCTACCACATGGGGTTATCATGAAGATCAAATGAGCCAAAATATGAAAAGTATCTAGAACGCAGTGTGGTATACAGTTCAGTGCTATAAAATTTTTGGTTATTACTATTTGTGGCTGTAAGAAATTATGGCTGGAAGAAAATCATAATTTCAGAGGATATAAAGAAAAACAAAAGAGTCTTTACAGGAACACATTTCTTTAAGGATTGGCTATAACAAACCAATATAGCACCAATATAGCTATTCCTCCCATTTCCAGAAATATATGAGCTATGCCTATATAAATAGAACAGGGAAAATCAGAAGCATGTAACTATACCTGGATAATCTTTTGTAGGAAATACTGGGAAGTCTTTTCATTATCCCAATGTGGGCACGAGGAAGAACATCAGATTCTATCCTTTAAATCAAAAACAAACTTACAGCTCCAGCCCACGTGGATCTTTCCAGGCTTGGAACTCCTTTTACATTTAATATTCACAGCACACACAATTAGCCCCTAGCTACACACTAAATTAGTCATCAGTCTCCGATTATCTGAATCATACAATGTAGCACTTTTCTACAACTATCTTATTCTTTCATTGGGCTTATATTACAAGATTCTGAACTTTTTAAAATAACATTCAACTGCTTCTACAGCAATATATCTGATTAATGACTAAAAAATGCCTCCCTACAAAGTTAATAATATAATTTCCACCTCTTTTTCCAAGGAAAATCCAAATCAGCAATTATTTTCAGCTGACAGGAATGTGCATAAAATTGAAAGATGGTCTATAATTCCACTTCCTTAGTATAAAATAATTGCCATCCTGAGCAAAATAGCTTATTTTTATCATAAAACAATATGCTCACTAAATAAAATATAGCTCTTAGTTCCTTCCATCACAGTCTTGAGGTGCCCAAACTCATTTTAGTAATTCACATTTTTTATTCTGGGAACACTCCACATTGCAATTTAGTTATTCAATGCAAACATGAACTCATTAAAATGGCATAAAAGTTCCTCCAAAATATTATTCATAACATTTACATGTATTTACTACAAGAGACTAAAAAGAACTGATTTATGTAACTGGGATCATAAATTGTGGATAATGAATTACATATATAATACCACAATTCAAAAATAATTACAAATGTGAATCAGACATAATATAATTATTTCTGCTATTAAAATTAAAGCATGTATTTCAAGATAACAGCAAAAATTAGGCTGTTTGAAGTTTTTTGAAAATTTGAGTCTATCTGGAAATATAAAAGCAAGAAAGCTAATATAGCATTTGATCCTTCACTAAGTATGGTTCCATAAAACTGTGTCCCTGAACATTTCCCTAATAACTGTCTAGGAAACATAATGCAGCAGAAGGAAGATCAATTCTGATACTACAGAGAAAAAATCTTATTCTCTTACACATCCTCTGTAGGCAGGCCTTAATGGATTATGAGCTATATTACCTTCTTATTTTTCTTGTACTGTAGCAACATTTATATTCTTAAGACGGAACAGTAACAACTCAGTTCTACCAAAGACACTAAAGTTGACAAGGAAACTATGTACCTAGGCAAAGACCTAAAGAAGAGTATGTATTAGCATACATTTCCTTTTTAGGAGTTATAAGACATAGACATTCAAACAGAATAAATCCCAGTGCTCCCAAGGAATATTATTTGGAGAAGGTCCCAAAAATGACTTTTTAAAAACATCACAAGGCATGAATTTACTAAGGTCTATTCTACAATTCTCAACCTGGCTGCACAGTTTATTGAGATTGGCAAAGTGATTCTAGCATGTATCAGTAAAGGCAAAAGTCCCAGAAAATTCAAAACAATCTTGAAAAATAACAAAATTGGAAGACTCGCACTACCTTGTTTTAAGACTCACTATAAAGCCACAGTAATCATGACACTGTGGTATTGGTGTAAGAATAGACACATCAATGGAAACGAAAGGAAGTCAACTGATTTTTGACAAGGGTGGCAAAGCAATTCAACAACACAAGTCTTCAACAAACAGTGCCGAAACAGCTGTATATCCATAAGGGAAAAAAGAAATTGAACTTCAACTCCTATCTCACACCACCCCACAGGTATTACCTTGAAATGGATCATATACACAAAAGCAAAGCTAAAACTAAAAACTTCTAGAAGAAAACACAGAATGTTTTTATGACTTTAGATAAGTTAAAGATTTCTTAGAAAGAACATGGAAAACATTAGCCATAAAAAAAAAACTGATAAATTAAACCTCATTAAAATGTAAGATTTCTGCTCCTTCAAGGACATCATTAAGAAAATCAATAGGCGGCTGGGCATGCTCACTCACACCTGTAATCCCAGCACATTGGGAGGCCAAGACAGGCAGATCACTTGAGGCCAGGAATTCAAGACTAGCCTGAGCAACATGGCAAAACCCTGTCTCTACAAAAAATACAAAAATTAGCCAGGCATGGTAGCACACGCCTGTGCTCTCAGCTACTTGGGAGACTGAGATGGGAGAATCGCTTGAGCCCAGGAGGCCAAGGCTACAGTGAGCTATAACTACGACACAAAAAAAAAAGAAAGAAAAAAGAAAATGAATAGGCAAGCCACAGGCTGGGAGAAAATATTCACAATACGTTATCTCTAAGAAGAACTTGTATCCAAAATTAGAATTCCTACAACTCAAAAATAAAAAGACAAACAACCTGTTTTCAAAAAAATGGACAAAAGAACAGATACTTTACAAAGGACACATGAGTGTTCAATGAGCAGATAAAAAATTTCACAAAATTATTATTCATTAGATAAATGTAATTTAAAACCACAATGAGACATCCCTACACATCGTCCAGAAAGATTAAAGTTTAGAAGACTGACAAAACCAAGTATTAGGGGCGGCTGCAAGGTTCTTGCAACAAGAACCCTCATCAGTTGATGGTGGGAATGTAAAATGGTACAACCACTTTGGAAAACAGCTTTACAGTTTTCTATAAGGTAAACATGTATCTATCCTATAATTAAATAATTCCAGTCCTAGATATTCACCAAAGAAAAATAAATACACGTCTACAAAAAGCTTTATCCAAATATATAACAGCTTTGTCTGTAGTAGTCAAAAGCTAGAAACAATGCAAATGAATGTCTATCAGCATATGAATGGATAACTCGATTGTGGTATACCCACACAATGCAATACCACTCAGCAATAAAAATGAGTAAGTTATTGATACACACAACATAGTACTGTATTATTCCTTCTATATAACATTCTAGAAAATGCAAACTAATCTACAGTGACAGAAAAGTGTTCAGACGTTACCTGAGAATACAGAAGAGGGCAAAGAGAGGCAGGATGGAGACATTAAAAAGGACATAAGGAACTTTGGGAGGTGATGGATATGTTCATTATCTTGATTGTGTGATGGTTTCATGGGTGTGCACATATATAAAAATCAAATTGTATACTTTAAGCACAGGTAGTTTATTGCATGGCAATTACATCTCAATAAAAGCTGTTATACACTCTCTCACACAGAGGAGAGTTCTGCTTCTGATCAAGACAGAATAACAGGGGGACAGATCTTACCCTTCTGCCATAAACTGCTAGAAAACTGGACAAAATACATGCTACAATGGTTTCTGGACAATCACACAACAAGACACAGCACTGTAATACTCGGGAGAAGGAAAACTAACATGACGAGTTCCACAATTGCACCAGTTTACCACCTAGAAGCAGTTTCCAGAACGCAGCAAACTCCCCAAAAGCCCAGCAGTTTAGCTTAGCTGAGGGAAAGAGCTACACAAGAGACAGCTTCCAAGATCTGCAGAAGGATGTGTGTGAGTCTCTTGGCTAAGAGCTGATACAAGCATGTGTGAGGCCAAAACTACCCAAGATGGAAAAACCTTGAAAATAATATGCTAACTAGAATAAGCCAGATACAAAAGAGCAAATATTGTATGATTCCACCTATATGAAATACCTAGAATAAGCAAATTCAGAGAGATAGAAAGTAGATTCAAGGTTATCAGGGATAGGCGAGGGGAGAATAAGAAGTTACTAGAAAAGTTAACAGAGTTTCTGTTTGGGGTGATAAAAATGTTTTGGAAATAGTGATGATGGTTGTACCAAATTGTGAATGTAATTAATGCCACTTAATTAAACACTTTAAAATGGTTAAAATGTCCATTTTTATGTGAATTTTAGCATGATAAAAAAATTATTTTTTAAAAAAACTATCCAAGGCTCGTGTTGGGGTGGGAAAGGAAGGAGAACTGCCTTTCAAGAAAAAGACAGAACAACCCCCAGATCTCATCCAGGATTTGGGAACAATTCCTGTTCCTGCCAGACAGAGAGGAAAGATATCTTAATACATAGGGTAGCAAGTAGAATTCTCAGAAGGGTTTCATCTTGATAACAGAGATAAATTAGCCCTAGACTAAAGATCACTCCAGACCTGCCCTACTTAAGCTTAAAAGTAAGTCTCAAAAGGCTTCAACTGATTTCAGGCAACTTAACTCCATGCCAGAACAAATCCAACACTAAAGAAGTGAACTAAATCCACCAGTCAACTACATAAAATTCATAATGTCTTGCAACCAGTTAAAAGTTAGCAGGCACATACAATCTGCAAAAATAGGGCCAGGCACGGTGGTTCCTGCCTGTAATCCCAGCACTTTGGGAGGCCAAAGCAGGCGGATCACCTGAGGTTGGGAGTTCAAGACCAGATTGACCAACATGGAAAAACTGCACCTCTACTAAAAAAAATACAAAAAATTAGCTGGGTGTGGTGGTGGGTGCCTGTAATCCCAGCTACTTGAGAGGATTGAGGCAGGAGAATCGCTTGAACCTGGGAGGCAGAGGTTGCAGTGAGCCGAAATTGTGCCATTGTACTCCAGCCTGGGCAACAAGAGCGAAACTCCATCTCAAAAAAAAAAAAATCTGTGAAAATATGGTCCAGAAATGACATTAACTAGCAGAGAAGAATCATATAAATATGTTCTACATGTCTAACAGGGTAGAGAAATATCTAAACATGATGAAGAGAAAAATGAAAGATTTTTCATTTATTTTGTTTTATTTTCTTTAGAGACAGGGTCTCACTATGTTGCCCAGGCTGGTCTCGAACTCCTGGCCTCAAGCAATCCTCCAACCTCAGCCTTTGAAGGCACTGTGATTATAGCCATGAGTCACCATGCCTGGTGCCTGAAGGATATTTTTTAAATGACTGAAATTGAACCTCTACAGATGAAAAATACAATACATAAAATGAAAAATACAATGGGTAGAATTAACAGCAGATCAGATATTGCCAAAAAATAATCAGTAAAGGCATAGAAATAAGAACTAACCAAAATAGAGAAAAAAAAATGGTCAAGGAAAAAATGAACAGAGCCTCAATGACCTGTGGGATAGTATTAAGTATTCTAATGTATATATATTAAATGGAAGACCAAAAGCAAAAAAAAGAGGTAAAGTATTTCTCAAAAATGACAAAAACTACAAACCTACAGATCCAAGAAGTTCAATAAACTCCAAAGCTCATTCAAAACAGAACATGTAGAAAGGAAAAATTGATAAGCTGGACTTTGTCAAGATTTAAAATTTTTTCTCTGCAGAAGACTCTGTTAATTATTAAAAGACAATTTACAGACTGAGAAAAATGATTGCAAATCACATATCTGACAAAGAGTTCGTATCTAAAACATACAAAGAATGTCTAAAACTCAACCTTAAAAAAATTCATCTATAAAATGGACAACATATACGAATAGATTTTTCACAGAAGATACACAATGGCAAATAAGCACATGAAAAGATGACCAACATCAGTAGGCACTGGGGAAATGTGAATTAATATCACAATGTGGTATCATCAATCAGAAAGAGTAAAATAAAAAACAGTGGCAATACCAAACTCTGGTGATGATATGGAGAAAATGGATTGCTCCTACACTGTCAGTGGGTGTGTACAATGGTACAGCCACTCTGGAAAATAGCTCAGCAGTTTATTTTACAACTACAAAGGACTTATCACATGACCCAGTAATTGTGCTCTTGGGCATTTATCCCAAAGAAATGTAACTTATGTTTACACAGAAACTTGTACACAAATGATCATAGTAGCTTTATTAGTAACAGTCAAAAACTGGAAACTATTCAAATATCCTTCAACAAGTGAATGGTTAAACAAACTGTGGCACATCCATACAAAGGATTATTACTTAGCAATAAAAAGGAATATGCAACAGACTTTGATGAATCTCAAAAGAATTATGGTGAGTGAAAAAAGCCAGTCTCAAAAGGTTACATATTGTATGATTCCATTTATATAATATTCTCGAAATAAGATTATAGAAATAAAAAATAGTGGTTTCCAGTGGTTACAGAAAGAGAGGGGTAGGTATGAGTATAAAGGAGCAGGCAGGGGAGACGTATGGTGATGGTGCAATTCTGTATCTTGATTACAGTGATGGTTACACAAAGTTTGTGGTTACACAACACCTGCTTTGAAGTTGCCCATGGACCCCAATGCCACATGCTGGAGTGTTGCCAGTCCCTCAGTCACCCCTCTCCCTCCCTCTCCACCCTCACTCACCCCAGAAGAAGTGGACACTTAGAGACGGAGCTAATGTGAGCCTCAGGCATAAAACTGCATAGAACTATATATACACAAATAAGTGAATATATAACTGGACAAGTCTGAATAAATTCTGTGAACTGTGCCAACCTTGATTCCTAGTATGATACTATACTAAAGTTATACAAGATGTTAATATTGAGGCATCGAGGATGGTTGAAGGGTGCTCAGAGCCTCCCTGTGTATTTATTTGCAAGATTTTGTAAATCTGCAATTATTTCAAATTAAAAGTTAAAAGAAAGAAAAAAGATAATCAGAATAGCCATAAATACTTTTTCCTTCGTAAGTAACTATAAATATTAAAGAAATTAAATTCTTAGTAAAAACTTTTCAACAAAGAAAACTCTAAAGCCAGATAGCCTTGCTGGTGAATTCTATCAAACATTTAAAGAACACTTAAAGAAGAAATAATACCAATTCTATATAAACTCATCCAGAAAATAAAAAGGAACATTTCCCACTACATTACCATGTTAGCAAAACCACACAAAGACACTGCAAGAACCTATAACATACCAATATCTCTCACAAACCTAGATACAAAAATTCTTAAGAAAATGTTAGCAAATTGAATCCTCTAATATATAAAAGGATAATGAGGCTACACCTGGTGTCTCATGCCTGTAATCCCAACACTTTGGGAGGGCAAGACAGGAGAACTGCCTGAGGCCAAGAGTTCAAGACCAGCCTGGGCAACATAATGAGGCCCCATCTCTACAAAAAATAAAAGTAAAAAAAAAAAAGAAATTAGCCAAGTGTGGTGGCATGCACCTGTAGTCCTAGCTACTAAGGAGGCTGAGGCAGGAGAATCACTTGAGCCCAGGAGTTTGAAGCTGCAATGAACTATAATTGTGCCACTGCACTCCAGTCTGGCAACAGAGCAAGACCCTGTCTCAAAAAAAAAAAAAAATGGCAAGTGTTGGTGAGGATGTGGAAAAAACTGGAACCCTCATACATTGCTGCTGGGAATTTAAAACTGTGTAGCTGCTAGGCTGAGTGTAGTGGCTCACGCCTGTAATCCCAGCACTTTGGGAGGCCGAGGTGGGTAGATCACGAGTCAGGAATTCGAGTCTAGCATAACCAACATGGTGAAACCTGGTCTCTACTAAAAATACAAAAATTAGCTGGGTGTGGTGGTGTGCTCCTGTAGTCCCAGATATTCAGGGGGCTGAGACAGGAGAATCACTTGAACCCAGGAGGCAGGGGTTGTAGTGAGCTGAGATCACATCACTGCACTCCAGCCTGGGTGACAAAGCAAGACTCCATCTCAAAAAAAATAAAAAATAAATGGTATAGTTGCTGTGGAAAAAAGTTTGGTAGCTTCACAAAAAGCAAAACATAAAATTACCATATGACCAGCAATTCTACTCCTAGGTATACATGCAAAGGAATTGAAAGTAGGGCCTCAAACAGATATCTGTACACCAACAGTCACTCACTGCATTTTCTCATTATTGTAAATAACTAAAATGTAAAAACAACCGAAGTGTCCCTCAACAGATGAAGAGATAAACAAACTGTGGTATACAGACACAAGGGACTATTATCCAGACACAAAAGGAACAAGCTCTGATACAACATGGATGAACCATGGAAACACTGTGCTCAGTGAAATAAGTCAGACACAAAATGACAAATACTGTATATGAAATATCTAAAATAGGCAAATTCATAGAGACAGAAAGTAGATTAGAGGTTATCAGGGGCTGGAGGAAGAGGGAAAATGGGGAATTACTGCTTACTGCTATAGAGTTTCTCTGTGGCATGTTGAAAAATTTTGGAAGTAGTAGTGATAGTCAGCTAATGCCACTGAATTGTACACTTAAAATGGTTACAATGGCAAATTTTATTTCACATATATGTGTATAGCACCACAATAATAAGGGGGGTAACATATCATGACCAAGCAGGGTTCATCCTAAGAATACATGGTTGGGTTAATGTTTGAAAACCAATCTATCTAACTTACCATAGTAACAGACTAAAAAAGAAAAACTATATGATCATCTCCATAGATGCAGGCTGAGGAGAGTGGGAGAGATTAATCATGGAGTACCTTACCAGTCTTAACATGCTTACACTGTATTCTAAAGACTACAGATTCCCCACCAAGGGATATTAAGGAGGGAGACATTAAGAAGACTAACTCAATCTAGTTAGGCAATCAATAACCAATATTTGTAGATGGTAGAGAAAATGTTTATAAGATGCTGTGCCAGAGGGCAGCAAACAGAAACTGGGCATCTGAGATGGAGAAAATGAAGAGAGAGGTATGAAGGGGAGCGGAAAACAAACAGCAGAAGCTTCCTAATCCTCATGACTGCCTCTCAGCACCAGCACTGAACCAATGTCTGGGAAATGCATATTAGTGATCATACTTTGCATGGACAAGAACAGTCCAGGTCCTAAGGTGACTTCTTTCATTCAAAACAAGAATTACAACCAACAATCAAGTCAGTGTGCTCATAGGCCTTTAAGACTTCATTTCCTTTTGGCACTTTCCAAACTATTTCATGTTCATGAAACCATCTAATGAATAAGAAGAAATGAATAACCCTAACATCTATTTTCAGGTTGTAGATAAAACTTCATAATATATTACTATCTATCTGGCTATAAATATATGAAACAAATTTCATCACTTCAACTGCTTAATGTGTGAATATACCAGATATTAACTTTCTCATGTTGAAAAACAGCTAACATTTACTAAATACCTTTTTTGTGCCAGAACTGGCCTAAACAATTTGGGAATATTGTCTCACTTAATTATTATAACAGTTTCATAAAATAGTTTCTAAACCACTTTACAGATAATTAAACAAGACACAGAGAGGTTCGGTAATTTACACAAGGCCACACAGCTAATAAATAACAGAGACAGGCTTCAAAACCAGAAATCTGCTAACACGTCAAATTCCTAACAACAATGCTATAAAATGAAGCAAGTGATAGATGTTCCAGAGTTTTATCAATTCACAAAAGACTACTGGATGACTTTAAACAACCTTGAATAGGACATGAAAGAACTTCTCTACTTCCCTGGGATTTAATGTTCCATACAATAAATAAATTATATGCTATCAGTGATCCTCCTTGGCCTCCCAACGTCCTGGGATTACAGGCATGAGCCATCACGTACTGCCAGGGAGACTCATTTAGAAGAAAATTTGGGAGGATAGGAGATCCTGAAAGGAGTCTAGTAAAAAATTAGCAGAGGGCCCTATGGTATCTAATATGATAAAACTACCAAAATATGGCAGTATCACTCTTTTATATTCAATTATGCCTCAAATACAATACAAATAAATGAAAAAGCTATATTTCTGGATAAAATATTTTAAAATCCTCATAAATCAAAGTGACTTTAGACCATATTCTAGAGTTCGTTAACTATAGATTCTAAGAAGTAAAAATAGCAGAAGGAAAAGTCAAAGGTATTTCATTAATAAATTAGAATATTAGGAGAGTAAATCAAACTAAGTCTTAACTCAAATTTCAAAAGCCTAGATGACTTTTCATAAACCTTACTTATTGTTAACTATTTATGCTACATGCTATAAGCAGAATAATCTTAGATTATGTTTCTTGATTCTGCCATGTCACCTTTATTGAGCTTCTTTATCTGGGCATATAAATATTTTATTTTTCTTTGCTATACATATTCTTTTTAAAATATCTAGAACCACTTCTGGACACAGTAATTATCCACTCAATAACAGGAAAAATGCAAAGTACTGTGTAAATTAACATTTATTTTCAGATTCACTTTATACTCTACAAATGCAGAAGCTATGAAGGTGTAAGTACATGCCATTTACACTCTATTCTATCTCACTGCTCTGTAGTTCTTTATACACAAGGTTACTTTGGTTCTCTTCATTTTATATATAAATATTAAAAATTTCCTTTTGCCCATTTTCTGGATATACTCAATGGTAACAGAGCCATTATAACCATTTTTATATGATAACTTTCCTGAGCAAGAATTATACCATAATCCTAATAAAGGTCAAATGCATCAGTGCCTCTCTGGGGAAGTTCTTCCATGCAGCAATGAGTCATTTTTCTTCAGGAATGAAAGTTTCACTCTGTTGAGTAAATGTCTGCTCATATGCAGACATCTCTTGCTGCAAGTCAGTCAACTATGCCATAATCTTCTCTTTTCTCATTTTGAAATCTACAAACCCACACATACATATGATTACAGTGCCCGATATGGAGCTCTGCTGATAGAAAAGCACTCGCATATTTATGATTTATCACACACCTGTACTTGGAAGGAAAACTTTCTATATTACTGAATTTCACCATGTTCATAGTAATCTCCTAGTTTCTTGTTTAATATACACAGCGAATTTACACATGTACAAAATAACCGAAATTAAAAGTTATTCATTACAGCATCACTTGTAATAGCACAATACTAGAAAATATTCAAATACCCTTAAATAGGGAACTAGTTAAGTAAGTTGTGGTACATCCATACAGTGGAATACCATGCAGCAATTTAAAAAATGCAGAGGAGTTTTTTTTTAACTACAACAATAATCAAGATATTTTTAGGCAAAAAAAAAAAAATCAAGGTACAAGATAACACCTACAGTATACTACCACTTGTATAAAACAAGGGTAACATTTTATTTATATATACTATACATATACCACATATGTACATTTTTTATACATGTAATTCACAAACACACACACACACACACACACACACACACACACACACACACGATCTCTGAAAGCATACTCATTGTTAATTGGCTCCAAAAAAATGAAACGGGTATCAAGGCCACAGAGACAAAAGGAAGACTATTTTACTACATATAATCTTCCTTTTAAAAATTATATACCAACTGCAACTATTATCTATCTAAAAAATAATTAAACTTTAAAAGAATATATAGGATAATAATTATACGCAGACGCTCTGTGGATAAGAAAATCTGAGTTTAGGCCATGCACGTTGGCTCACGCCTGTAATCCCAGAACTTTGGGAGGCCGATGAGGGCAGATCACCTGAGGTTGGGAGTTTGAAACCAGCCTGACCAACGTGGAAAAGCCCCGTCTCTACTAAAAATACAAAATTAGCCAGGTGTGGTGGCACATGCCTATAATCCCAGCTACTCGGGAAGCTGAGGCAGGAGTATCGCTTGAACCCGGGAGGCGGAGGTTGCGGTGAGCAGAGATCGTGCCACTGCACTCCGGCCTGGGCAACAAAAGCAAAACTCCATCTCAAAAAAAAAAAAAGAAAAGAAAAGAAAATCTGGGTTTAAGTCCCCATTCTTCCATTGACCAGGGTGTAACCTTAGGCAAGTTCTCCAAGCCCGAGTTTCCTCATCTGTAAAATGGGAGTAATGATAGTTACTGTAAGAACTAAAGCCAATCAAGTATATAAAACAATTAGCACAGGGCCTGGAAATTATTATTATTTAGTGCTGTCTTTCAAATAGTACTGCAGACTTGGAAATCACAAAGTTACAGTCATCACCAAACCCTTTTTCTCTTTCTTCTTATTCTCAACGAAAAAAAAATTGCCAGTTCTCTTAAAATGTGTGGCATTCAATTATTTCTGTCCATTTTATAACCACTAGAAATTGGCCCAGACCCTGAAGAATCAGAGTATGGATTTGGTGAGCAAAGCAATTAGGAACTATCTACATTTGGTGTAAGTTTTTGATTAAATCTAAACCTTTCCGTTGAGCCCTTATTGCCACTATATATGGGCATATCTAGAGTCTCTACTACACTAAATACCAAATGCCACCAATTTTTACTTGTATTCCTACTTAACAATTTATAAGGTATTTTCAAACACTTTAGTTCAATTCCCATAATAAGAATCTCAGAAATGGAAGATACTTTAAAATACGATGTAATTTTTTCAACAATGATGAGGGAAGCAGAGCATATATTTTTATCTCTCTTGTAGATGAACATTTTTAATTTAAGGGCAACCTGTTAAATATGAATTTAAATTATTTTAAATAATGAAATAAATAAACGAAATGAAAGCCAAAGAAGAGAAGTGACTTGCCAAAGACCCATATGCTTTACAAGAAAAAAAAAAAGCTGCCTAGAATTCACATGTTCTCATTTTACTGCTCATTTCATTCACATTCTTACCAGGAAGTCATCAAGTATGCTATTTTGCCTCACCGAAAGGCTCCTATATAACCTAAAACCCCATTTACAGCTAATAATCTGATTTTTTAAATGGGCAAAAGATTTGAATAGACACTCCTCAAAAGAAGACAAACAAATGGCAAACGGGTATATAAAAAGGTGCTCAACACCACTGATCATCAGAGAAATCGAATCAAACTACAATGAGAAATCATCTCACCTCAGTTTAAATGGCTTTTATCCAAAAGACAGGCAATAACAAATGCTGGAGATGTGGAGAAAAGGGAACCCTCATACACTGTTGTTAGGATGCAAATGACTACAACCACTATAGAGAACAGTTTGGAGGTTCCTCAAAAAACTAAAAATAGAGCTACCATATGATCCAGCAATCCCACTGCTGGGTATATACACAAAAGAAAGGAAATCAGTATATGGAAGAAATATTTGCAATCCCATGTTCGCTGCAGTACTGTTCACAACAGCCAAGATTTGGGGGCAACCTAAGTGTCCATCAACAGATGAACAGATAAAGAAAATGTGGTACATATACACAGTGGAATACTATTCCGCCATTAAAAAAAGAATGAGATCCAGTCATTTGCAACAACATGGATAGAACTGGAGGTCATTATGTTAAATGAAATGAGCCAGGCACAGAAAGAAAAACATCAAATGTTCTATTTGTGGGATCTAAAAATCAAAACAAT
The DNA here is from genome assembly GCF_030222135.1 of Aotus nancymaae. Taxonomy (NCBI): domain Eukaryota; kingdom Metazoa; phylum Chordata; class Mammalia; order Primates; family Aotidae; genus Aotus; species Aotus nancymaae. The sequence goes on along the minus strand of NW_026988473.1, from coordinate 51,321,753 downwards.
TGAGAACGAAAGGATAGTTACTAGAGTCTGGGAAGCAGAATGGGGGAGGAGGACAGGGGGAGGGGGATCATAAATGAGTATGAAGAAATAGAAGGAATGAATAAGACCTAGTATTTGATAGCACAACTGGGTGACTACAGGCAAAATAATTTAATCGTACATTTTAAAATAACTTAAAGAATATACATGGATGATTTGTAACATAAAGGATAAATGCTTGAGGGCATAGATACTCTATTTTCCATGATGTGATTACTATGCATTGCATGCCTATATCAAAATATCTCATGTATCCTATAAATATATATACATACTATGTACCCACAGAAATTAAAAATTGTACACTGTAAAAAAAAAAAAGAAAACTTTGTTCACAGAACCTATCTTGGATCTGGTAGCCATAAGTCTCTCCCCTCTGAATTCCAGCTACTACCTTAGCAACAACTTAGCACTTTATCATGGGTTATCTGCTGTCTTCATGTTGGTATTGACGCCCCAGCTGTAAGCAACCTGGGAGCAAGTTGGTCTGGTAAAAAAGACACTATAATCACCACCATCTACCCTATCTCCCCCTCAGCCTAATATCCCTAACACTTACCTCCACTTGGAAGCTCAGATTTCTCAGCCAAGCAAAAGTATCTGCTGCTCCATTCATCACTCCCTCTCAATTCCTCCTGGGACGCCTTTTCCTTCCTCCCCACCAACTCACATTCCTCATCTTGAGCCAAACCTTAGTCTAATCCCTCTCACACAGAAAGCCTTAATTCAGCCCATCTCCTTAGAAACCTTTCTGCAACCGATATACACAGTGTTGTACAATTTTCCCATTCATATCTCATAATATTTCTGCATATATGCTTAGAAATATATATTTCTGCATATGAGATAACAGCCTGGGCAACACAGTGAGACCCCCATATATGCAAAAAAAAAAAAAAATGCTGAGGCATGGTGGTATATGCCTGTGCTCCTAGCTACTCAGGAGGCTGAAGCAGGAGGATCACTTGAGTCTGGAAGGTCGAGGCTATAGTGAGAAATGATTCCACCACTGCACTCCAGACTGGGTGACAAAGTCACCAGGGAAATTCTTCCAGCATGATGACTTTTGGTTTCACGATACCAAATCAAAGAACCTACCCCGAGCTAAGGCTCATCCCAGAAAAGAGATTCCTCCATTGACTTAGGAAAAGACACCAACCACTTACAAGGAGTCTTCTAAGTGTTTGGAAGAAAGTCTGTCCTGAAAGAGAACTCTCTGCCCATGAAGGATGGGTCCTTTTCAATGAGAAGATATGTAACATCCCCTATTTTATCAATTTACTGGCATGATAACTCGCATCAGTTTAAAGTCATGTCATCCACAATGAGCACAAGCTAAATACACTAAATCATCTTTCATGCGATATGTATTTTTTGAACTCTTAGTGGTTTGCACTTAATGCTTTATTTTAAAATCAGATTTAATCATTTCATATAACCAGTACTTCTTCAGGAAGATGGATTTCATTTTACCTCTACATCTATTACCTCAGGTCAGAATTGCAATGAATTGTAATGCCATTTGAAACCACTAATACAGCATTCAACAATCCAATTAGCAAGGGAGTCTGAAAATACAATTTTCCAAAATGACTACAGTGCTCCCACTTCCTATTCTTAAATATCTAAGACACTAATTGAATGTCCATGCTATTTTATTTATAGATCTTTCTCAAATACTCTCACAATAAAACCACCCATTTTTAATTCCTACTTCCATAAAAGCCCTTTGTTGGCTCTATTTTGAAGAGTTAACAGGGCTGTATTTTTTAAAAAATCAATTTGATAAACAAAATACATTTTCTTATGATACTCAGAGATCTCTACAGCATATAGCTTGATTTTTTTAACAACAGGAACAAAGGACAAAACTAAAAAGTGTAATTCTCAATTATACAAAACAAATCGGTGTTGTATTAGTCTGTTTTCATACAGCTATATAGAACTCCCCAAGACTGGGAAATTTATAAAGGAAACTGGTTTATTTGACTCACAGTTCAGCATGGTTGGGGAGGCCTCAGGAAACTTACAATCATGGCAGGTGAAGGGGAAGCAGGTACCTTCTTCACGAGGTGGCAAAAACGAGAAGTGCTGAGCGAAGGGGGAAGAGCTGCTTATAAAACCATCAGATCTCATGAGAATTCACTCAGTATCATGAAAACAACATCGGGGAAACCATCACCATGATTCAATTACCTCCACCTGGTCTCTCCCTTGACGTGTGCAGATCATGGGGATTATGGGAATTTCAATTCAAGATGAGATTTGGGTTGGGACGCAAAGCCTAACCATATCAGGTATATACGTGGATAAGTATATATGTACATGGCATATATCCCCTTAATTATCTTATGAAATTTTAATGTCAGATAGTTTTCATCCACATTACAGCCTTCTGGGCTACGGTATGTTCAGGAATATAAAACAAATGGCATAAATCACCAAAGCAAACCCTACAGTCCCTACAGTGGAGAAGTGGCCACAACATAGCATCAGTAGTAAAGAGGCAACCACAGAATCTAGAAATTACAAAGAATATCTGAGGACATCTGGCATAGCATGGAATTTCTTTCACAGAAGATCTGATGGATGCTGACATAGACACTGTTTAAAGTTACCCAATGACAGGGAGCTCATTCCTTAACTTCCTCAAGAAACTCATTTAACTGGACACCACCAGAATGTTTTTCCCCAAAACGAGCCAAAATTATCTCCTTACAAAACTTCTTACAGCTCATACATAGTTATGTCCTTCTTACAGATATGCCTAGTCCTTCTTTAACAGGTTTCTGTCTTTCAGATATGAAGGAAATGAGCATGTGTCCCCTTGGTCATATCTCCTAGAGGCCAGCTGTCTTTTCTGCAACACCAACACCCTTGGCTGTCCTTCATATCATTTAAAGGTCTTCACCAGTCTTCACCATCCAAGTCCCTTTACTTCTGGATGAAATCCAATTTGCCAATATTTCTACTGAAAAATGGCATCCGGTACTAAAAATAAAACTCCACAAATTATTGCTAACATTATTAACGAGGAAGCAGATATTTAGGAAAGGATCAAACTCAAGAACCCTCTGCTTCATAGGGAGCAAGTCTTGACATGCACTATGGAAATGACTAGATGAACAGAAAATATAAATCAATGCTATCCAAAGACAATGATAAGAAAGATGGGGGAGGGTAGTAAAAAAATCATGTCATCAAGCTATTCATTCTGAAAGAAGTTAACCCCCCTATATGCTAGTCGCAGCCTAAATTATCTAGGATAATGATAATCTGGGTGTAATATGACCAAAACTTTCTAAATTTACAATAAGCATAGTTATGCAGAGAATAATCACATCCTCTGAAATAAGTTACTTTTAATCTCATCTAAAGAATCAAATAAAATAAAAAAAACACTAGATGTAATTAAGACTGTAGTTTCTCTGGAGATTATAGCAATCAGACATTTTAAGTATTCTAGGAATGAAACATTTGAGGCAATTAAGGAAATCCTATTGAAAAAAATTAGTCTGTAAAACAGAGATAATATGGGACTAAGGAATGGCTTATTAATAACATTCAATTCTGACTATAATGAATACAGCTATTACAATTTCAATTCACTGGTGGCTGAGCTCAAAAAGCTAAAATGCTGCCACTCAATCTGCCTCGAGGATCCAGATCTAATCAGTACACTCACTGCCTGTTACATTTATTGAACTGCAGAATTATTTTAGGTTGAAAGGAATTTACATGAAAACAAAACAAAACAAAAAACCAAAGCTAGTAAATGGTAGGGCCAGAACCCAAGACCAAAATCTGGGACTTTGCTATACTTGAGCAACTCTTCGAATATTTGGAAATAGCTACCATACCTTCCCTTCCCACCTCTAACCAATCTTCTTTTAAGGCCAGTTTCTTCAATGATTGATAAAAGGGAGGATTCCAGAACAAAGTCCTACATAAGTGACTTCTGGAACTTCATACATATTCTTTCATGTCTCAAGTGTCAGCTTGGGCTGTATCTTGAGAGAATGAATACTGTAAGGATGACTGCTCAACAAGACTAGAACTCCTAAGCTGCTCAGCAACTCCTCAACCCTCCATTATTAATACCACAAAGAAGCCAGGGCAAGAGAGGCCTGAGAGATACAGCCTTGGAGCAAGGCCAGTCAGTGAAAGACTATGGGATATGATCAGAGGAAGACTATGACAATGCCAACATCAGAAGCACCAGAGCATAAATCTCTGGTTTAGGCACCTTCCACCTAATACTTGGCCCTTCTCCAACAGCTCTCTCTCTACCAGGTCTCAGCCATCCTAATACGATAGGTCTTTCCTGTTACTAACTGCCCGGGCAAACAGGGGATAGACCCTTTCAGACAAAGCATACACCCACAGAGGGAGCTCTCCATGAACTGAAAGGTCATGTCCTAAAGTAAACAGGCAATTAACCTATGCAGGATGCTAGAAAAGAATCAGGAAGGCAAAAGCGCAAAATAGCAGATTCTTAGAGAAAATGCTAAAGACAAAAGACAAAGAAAATGATTTTTTAAATCTAGCCTTAGAAGAACAGCAAGTCCAAGACAGACAAATTGTGTTTCTGTCCTATCCATCAAAATGGACCTCAGGCCAGGCTCAGTGGCTCACGACTGTAATCCCAGCACTTTGGGAGTCTGAGGCGGCAGATTGCTTGAGCCCAGGAGTTCAAGACCAGCCTCAGCAAAATGGAAAAATACTGTATCTACAAAAAATACAAAAATTTAAAATTAGCACCAGGTGCAGTGGCTCACACCTGTAATCTCAGCACTTTGGGAGGCCGAGGTGGGTGGATCACTTGAGGTCAGGAGTTCTAGACCAGTCTGACTAACATAGTGAAATTCCATCTCTACTAAAAATACAAAAATTAGCTGGGCATGGTGGCAGGTGCCTGTAATCCCAGCTACTCAGGAGGCTGAGGCAGGAGAATTCCTTGAACCCAGGGGGCAGAGGTTTCCATGAGCCAAGATCGTACCACTGCACTCCAGCCTAGGCAACAGGGTGAGACTCCGTCTCAAAAAAAAAAAAAAAAAATTGGCTTGTTTCCTTCCATAACAGATTATGAGCTCAACATGGAGTGTATATTTTTATCTTTGTATCTCAAACACCTAGCATAGTATCTGGCTCATAATTTGGTAAGTGAATGACTCAAATGAGGGAAGTGAGGACGAGTGCAGTGGCAACCACATGCAAGGCTGTGTGTCATGAATATCTGGCATGTCTCCCTCAATGATTTGTGACAGACAGAATGGTATCTGATACCCAATAGGTGATCAACAAAAACTGACTGAATAAATCAAGTGAACAAACATGAAAAGAGCCAGAACAGATTCAGCAAAGTATTATTTATGACAACAAGTATGAAGATTCCCTCCAACTCTAAGAGTCTATGGAGTTTTTTTAATTGCATTTATAAAAATTTATTAGAAAATTTGAAAACATGCTGGACATGGTGGCTCATGCCTATAATCCCAGCACTTGAGAGGCTGAGGCAGGTGGATCACAAAGTCGGGAGTTCAAGACCAACCTGATCAAGATTGTGAAACCCCGTCTCTACTAAAACTACAAACATTAGCCAGGTGTGGTGGCAGATGCCTTTAATCCCAGCTACTCGGGAGGCTAAGGCAAGAGAATCACTTGAACCTTTGAGGCAGAGGTTGCAGTAAGCCAAGATCACGCCACTGCACTCCAGCCTGGGCAAGAGAGTAAGACTCTGTCTCAAAAAAAAAAAATCTGAAAACACTGAGATGGGAAACTAGCATTTATTAAAGGGCTACATATTTGTTAGGCACTTTACATACGACATTTGCTTTTCATAATTTTGGGAAATGTTAATTATAAGCCCCTTTTATAGAAAAAGGAACCAAAGCTAGAAATGCAAGACCAAAATTTGAACCCAGGTGAGCCTGAGCTCACCAATGCTAAGCTTTCCCATACTGCACGCTTGAACCTCTGGGAAGAACACACGGCACACCTCCCTATCATTCCACTCCAAGAAAAGGAGTTCTGAACAAGCCACGGCTCAACTGGATCGCAATTCCAGAGGAAGGAGTTTTTGATGGAAGGTTAAAAAAACAAAGGTGAAAAGTTTTTTCTTCCCTTGAGGATCATCACCTTTTCTTTGTGGAAAGTTTCATATGGCCCCTTCTGTTTCTCCCATGAGGCTGTAAAGAAAATCTTAAGGCCTCTTCACCTTGGTAGAGGGCAATCCTTCCTTTGCTCTTCCCTTTCCCCAAGGGGTCAAGTGGGAATCAGGTTATGATCCAGAAAAAAAAAAAGATGACAAAGAGGCATCCATATGGGTCTACTTAGAGGCCTTAAGTGAGTTTAGAGAGGGAAGCAGCCTTGAAGCTTATAACCTCAGCAGGCCAATTATCTTAGTTCAGGCTGCTCTAACAGAATACCATAGACTGGGTGGCTTAAACAACGAATATTTATTTCTCACAGTTATGGAGGCTGGGAAGTCCAAGACCAAAGCACCAGCAGATCTGATGTGTGGTGGGGGTACTCTTCCTGGTTTGCAGATGGCCATCTTCCTGCTGTGTTCTCACATGGTGGAGAACAGAGAGCACTCTGGTCTTTCCATTACCTTATAAGGTCACTAGTACCATTCATGAGGGCTCCACGCTCATGACCTAATTACCTTTGAAATTCCCCCACATACCATCACACTGGGGATTTAGACTTCAACATATGAAATCTGAGGGGATACAAACACTCAATCCATAGCACTAATTCACCAAATTATATTCCTACTGGAAATTTGGAGCCAAAGTCCTGTTAGCAATATAGAAAGTTTCTTTGCCTGGAATGTCCTCTATGTAGGATGGTGGCATTAACTGGAGTGACAAGGAATTAGCCAAATTTTGTCTCCCCAAAATATGCCTAATGAGTTGACTTTAACAAGTGAAATCAAGTGTACAACAAACAGGACAACTGAATAGCTACTCATAAAAGAATGAATCTGGACATGTACCTCAAATCATAAACAAAAATTCACTCAAAATGGATCCAGAACCGAAATATGAGATATAAAATTACAGAACTTTTAGAAGAAAACATAGGGGTAAATCTTTATGACCTTGTATTAGACAGCAGTATATTTTAGATATGGCACCTAAACCAAAAATATATATATTGGACTTCATAAAATTAAAAATTTTTGTGCTTCAAGGAACACTACCAAGAAAGTAAAAAGACAACCTACAAAATGGAAGAAAAAATTTGCATATCAATTATCTGACAAGAGTCTAGTATCCAGACTACATAAAGAACTCTTACAACTGAACAAGAAAAAGACAACCCAAATTACAGACAAAATATTTGAATAGCTATTTCTCCAAAGAAGAGATACATATTGCATATCTTCCAATTAACACATGAAAGTATCCTAACATCATTAGTTATCAGTAATAATGTTACTGATATTTAGAAAATGTAAATCAAAACCATAATGAGATACCACTCTACACATACTAGCATGGCTATACTCAAAAAGACAAGTAACAAGTTCTAGTGAAGCTATGGAGAAATGAGAACCCTCATACATTGCTGTTGGGAATGCAAAATGGTACAGCCGCTTTGGAAAACAGTTTGGCAGCTCCACAAAAAGTTAAACACAGAGTTACCATATGACCAGCATTCCACTCCTAGAGAACCCAGGAGAACTGAAAATATATGTTCACACAAAAACTTGTACATGAATATTCACAGCAGCATTATTCAAAATACCAAAAAAAAATGAAAATAACCAAAATGGTCATCAACTGATGAATGGATGCACAAAATGTACCATAAGATGGAATTCTATTTGGTCACAAAAATGAATAGAATACTAATATATACCACGACAGAAATGAACTTTGAAAACATCATGCTAAGTGAAAGAGGCCAGATACAAAAGGCCACATACTGTATAATTCCATTTATACAAAATTTCCATAACAGGCAAATCTATAGAGAAAGAAAGATTCATGATTGCCAGAGCTTGGGGACAGGGAGAATAAGGTGTGACTGCTATTGGATGTGAGGGTTCTTCTTAGGGGTGATAAAAATGTTCTGGAATTAAATAGTAGTTATGGTTGCTAGTATCATTGCTATTTAACTATTGTGCACTTTAAAAGGGTGAATTTTATGGTATGCAAATTATATCTCAATAAAAAAGTGAGGTGCAACTATAAAAAGGAGCCAAGTATACACATTATATGTACCATCAAAGAGATATGACAGAAAAGCAATAAAGAAGTTAACTTGAAAATCACTGCTGGATATTGGTGTTTACTTTCATAATAACAAATATGAAAATATTAAATTTTTATTGCCATAAACTGAAAACCAAAATAAAAAAGATTGAGAGCAAAATTAATTGGATTTCCATGAAAAATATCCAAGGATAAATATTTGCTTTCTTCCCAATATTTCAGCTGTTTGGAAGCTGAGCTCCTTACAGCAGATATAAGAGCCTCGATGTTAGATTTGCTAGCAGCAAACAAACTTGAAAAAATTCAAGTCTAAGACCCTGAGCCTCAGATGCACTGCCTTTGGTAAACGGTAAATGAATTCTCTCCCAGTGAGCTCTGTCATTGTAGACAAGCATTCCACCATGATAATGACAAAGTAACAGAGTATAACTTTCAATTACCAACATCTCAACCTTGGAGACTGCATGAACATTTGACTTAAAGCTTTTTTATAAGCCTCTGAATTAATATGTGTGAGACCAAATGGCCAGTTTTTCCAAATAATCATCAACTCATGTTAAGAATACTCAATCATAAGCAAACTTTTTACACATACCCTATAAAAGATATAATACAATATTCTAGAACTGTCCCTGGCATATGATCAGCACCCCATAAATATTTATTGAATGAATGTTTATAATAGTCAATATTGTTTACTAAATTACTTGATCAAAAATAAGGATCAGTAATAGTATTCCTAAATCAACTTATCTTTATCAATAGAAAATTGTTTTTATATATTTATTTATTTATGAGATGGAGTCTTACTCTGTCGCTAGGCTGGAGTTCAGTGGAGGGATCTCAGCTCACTGCAACCTCTGCCCGCCTCCCTCCTCCCCGGGTTCAAGCGATTCTCCTGCCTCAGCCTCCTGAGTAGCTGGGACTACAGGTGCATGCCACCACACTCAGCTAATTTTTGTATTTTTAGTAGAGATGGGGATTTCACCATGGTGGCCAGAATGGTCTCAATCTCTTGACCTTGTGATCCGCTTGCCTCAGCCTCCCAAAGTGCTGTGATTACAGTCATGAGCCATCATGTCTGGCCTCCTTAATTTATTTCTAATGTAATACCACATAATACCACATCCTTATTGATCTTCAAACAGACAAGTCAATGGTTATTAAGAAAGGTAATTAGTCCGTTATATATAAAAAGAACATTCTAATTCTTAAAATTACTGCCCCTCACCTTGTAAACTTTTTTTTTTTTGAGACAGACTCACTCTGTCGCCCAGACTGGAGTGTAACGGCTGGATCTCAGCTCACTGCAACCTCTGCCTCCCAGGTTCAAGCAATTCTCCTGCCTCAGTCTCCCAAGTAGCTGGGATTACAGGCATGTGCCAGCATGCCCAGCTAATTTTTGTTTTTTTTTGGTGTTTTTTTTTTTTTTAGTAGAGATGGGGTTTCACCATGTTGGCCAAACTGGTCTCAAACTCCTCCTGATCTTGTCATCTGCCTCGGCCTCCCAAAGTGCTGGGATTACAAGCGTGAGCCACCACGCTCGGCCAAACTTTTTAAAATAAAACAACTTCAGGTCAATAAAACTGCAGGGAGTTGTGAGATTAATTTCTTATGCACTCTACAATTTATTTTAGTTAATAAACTAAGAAAATATATATTAATAAAGCTGAACAATAAGGTGTCCATTCTTCACATTCTAGAGCTCTGAGATAAATCCAAACAAAACACAATTAGCCTCACTCATATATATTGGAGTTCAGCAGGAAAGGAAATTCTTTCTCAATCACATCTTAAGGCATACCAATTTATCAATGCCAAAAAAGTCAGCAATTAATTTTATATTGCACTTTCCATTTTGTAAGCCTCTTTTTAAAAACAAGAAAGTATTTTTCAGTATTTAACAACTATAGGTGTTTGAAGTACTACATAGTATCATCAGATGAATAAAAGTAGAAAATAGCTCCGAGAACACATCTCCTCTTTCAGGATACTTCTTCTTTAAGTCTTTAAGGATAAGCTTCTACAACGTTTGACAGATAAGTCAATGGTTGAAACAGCCTTCAGTTCAAACAACTCAGAAACCGTCTTCCTCAATCTCCCTTACAGTAGTGTAAGCTCTTCTCCTTGCTTCAAGGACACATGAAGACATGAGTACCCACCTTTGTATCATCCTCTTTCAGGTTTTTTATTGGACATCACACTACTCAGCTTTCTTGTACTTACTTTCTTTACCTCTTGATTTGCTGACATTACAAAATAACATTTTTAAAGAAAATGCAGATAGATAGCTGGTCTCTACATGGGAAGAACTTTCTAAGCATAAAAGTGATGGATCATAAAGGAAAAGATTAACAGGCAGACAACATAAAATTGTTTTAATTTCTATAAATCACAAGCCATCATAAATTAAAGGGCAATTGTGGGGAAAATGCCCCACATGAAGAAGGGTTAATACCCTCACATGGTTCAGTGAGTGGCCAAGACAGTGCCCCCAGCATTCCCTCATCCTCTATACAGGAAACTGCAATGGCTCTACAATTGAAAAAAAAAAAAAAAAAAAGAGGTTGCAGCTTCTCTCCTGCAGCTTTGAAAATTACTCTGCCTTTCCTTGTCTGTCTCGGTCTTTGCCTCCTACCTGGATGCTCTCTTTCTTTCAAGCCCTGTTTAACTTAAGTTCACATAAACAGGCAATCAGCCCAGTCTTGATTCCAGATTTTTCCCAAGAAACAGCCTCTGAAACAGTTTTCTACCTTGCTCTGTAGCCTGCAGACAAGTAACAACTCGTCCCAGGCTCCAGGGATGCCTTATCCAACTAATTCCAGCCAAAGCCAAGCAGAGTGGCTCCTGCCTGGGCTGGGGAAGATAAAAATCAAACAATTCAACAACTGCTGAAAAAAAAAAAAAAAAAAAAAAAACTAAGACTCCAATACAAAAACCATCAAAGAGCTTATGGAGGCAACTAACAAAAAAGAAATAGCTAATAGCTAACAATAAGATTTCTTAACACTTAAAACATATTAATAATGATAGATGTGGGTCAAAATTAGGAGGTGCCATTTTATCTGTGAAATTAGCAAAGTTTTTAGAATAATAATGCTAATACGGGTGTCATAAAACTGATGGTGGCAATGTAAATTGGCAATCTTTCTGGAAAACAGTATGACAATGTTTCGATACGCCTTGAGAGCTTCGCAATCTTCCTGCCCTTTGACCTCCCAATAATTTCATTTTTGGGAAGTGATCCTTTTTTTTTATTTTGAGATAGGGTCTCACTCCATTTCCCACGCTGGGGTGCAGTGGCAAGTTCACTGCAGCCTTGAACTCCTGGGTCAAAGAGATCCTCCCACCTCAGCCTCCTGAGCATTAGGGGCTAGCTACAGGTGCATGGCACCACACCTGGCTAATTTTTTAGTTCTTTTGTAGAGATAGGGTCTTGCTATGTTGTCCAGACTGGTCTCAAACTCCTGGCCTCAAGTGATCCTCCCACCTTGGCCTCCAAAACTACTGGTTTTACATGCATGGACCTCCACACTCAGCCCAGGAACTGATCTTAAGTAATCAAAAAAATGTAGCAAAAAGATTTAAGTATAAAGACATTCATTACTAAATTTTGTACCTGAGGTCTAAATACTCAACAATAAGTAAATTGCAAGTAAATTAAGTTTCATCCATGGTGTGATTATGGAACTAATAGAAATGATATGAGAACTGACCCTTGTATAGTACCGATGAAGGACCATTCCCTGTTCTATACAGTTAACTTGTACTAACTCATTTACTTCTCAAAACAGCATGACATGGAGCCTGTGACACAGGCAGGTGCTCATATCATCTCCATTTTACAGTTGAGGAATCTGAGGCCAGAGAAGTTCAATGATTGGCTCAAGATTACACTAAAGCAGAATCACATATCCTCATCTGAAATTCTAACACCCAGAAATCTCAGAAAATCAAGTGTTTTCTCTTTTTTTTTAATTTTCTCTTTTTCAGAGACAAGGTCACCCAAACTGGACTGCAGTGGTGCAATCACAGCTCCCTGCAGCCTGGGGTTTGCTTTGGGGCTCAAGAGATCCTCCTACCTCAGCCTTCTGAGTAGCTGGGACCACAGATGCACACCACCATGCCCGGCTAATTTTTAAAACATTTTGTAGAGATGGGTCTTATTATGTTGCCCAAGCTGGTCTCAAATTCTTAGCTTCAAGTGATCCTCGCACCTCAGCCTCCAACAAGAGTCAGTGTTTTCATAAACTTGTGGCAAACTCATTTGCAAAACCTGACTTAAACTGACAATGAAATCATGTGTTATCCTTATCCTACTTAGAGAAAATTCATTTAACTAAAGAGAAGTTCATGTGTTTGATTACAAAGTTCTGCGACCCCACCAGACGTGATGCAGTGTCTATACCATGGCATCTTTCCATAAAGTGAAAATTCTGAATTTTAAAACACAACTAGCATCGTAAGTTTTCAGATAAAGAACTGTGACAGAGCTGTGCCAATTCTAAGCCATCCACCTGTGCTCCTAACCACCACGTGATCTTTTCAGAGCCTGTTTAATGACATAGGAAAATGCTTATCATTCAAGTATTTACACAGACAAATTTTAAATTGCAATTGTGGTAAGTGCTACTAAGGAGAAATCATTGGCACCAGAAGAACCTATGTCAAGCAGGTTTATCCTAGACAGTCAGAAGCAGATTTCCTGAGGAAATATTTGACCTGAGATGTGAACAAGAATTAGCTAAAGAAAAGAGGAAAGAGCACATCTGGCACGGAGACTATCATATGCAACAGCCCTGTAGTAGGAGGAAAATGGCACACAAGTCTGAGAAGAATCCAATGTCGGCCAGGCGCAGTGGCTCACTCCTGTAATCCTAGCACTTTGGGAGTGCTAGGATTACAATCAGGTGGATCACCTGAGGTCAGCAGTTTGAGACCAGCCTGGCCAACATGGAAAAACCCCATCTCTACTAAAAGCACAAAAATTAGCCAGGCGTGGTGGTGGGCGCCTGTAATCCCAGCTACTCAGGAGGCTGAGGCAGGAGAATTGCTTGAACCTGCGATGTGGAGGTTGCAGTGGGCAGAGATCGCACCTCTGCATTCCAGCCTGGGCAACAAGAGTGAAACTCCATCTTAAAAAAACAAAGCCAATGCAGAATAACCATTTGCCTCAGTTTGCCTGACAGAGCCCAAGTTAGATCTTTTGTCCTAGTATAAATAATAACATTCTTTTTCTGAAACGGAGTCTCACTCTTGACCAGGCTGGAGTGCAGTGGCGCAATCTTGGCTCACTGCAACCTCCACCTTCCAGGTTCAAGCGGTTCTACTGCCTCAGCCTCCTGAGTAGCTGGGATTACACGCACTCACCACCACTCCTGGCTAATTTTTGTATTTTTAATAGAGGTGGGATTTCACCATGTGGATCAGGCTGGTAGCTTCTTTTACTCTCAAAAATATCTTGGACTGGATGATCAAGTATATGGTCACCCAACTTTTAGGCCACATTAAGAGTTCTGACTTTATCCTAAGAATAATGAGAAGCCATGATGGATTTTAAGCTAGAGGAGGTGGGTGGGTAGCATAATCAAATTTTAATTGTTAAAGCAGTAATCCTGCTGCAGGGCAAAGAATGGATGGGAATATTGAAAGGAAAGGGTTAATACCTTTAGACTAGTTAGGAGGCTACTACTGGACAACAGATAATGGTAGACTGGTCTAGTGTGATAGTAGCAGAGACAGAGATACTCAGATGGATTTGAGATTTGGTATGAAGATAAAATGAATAGAACTTGATAATTGTTTGGATATGGAAAGGAAGAAAGTGTGAGGTGTCTAGGATGAGGCCAAGATTTCTGATTTGCAAACTAGATAGAGGTTGGTATGACTCATTGAGATAACATATTTACATGAGCTAAAACTTAGAAAGTGTGATATATCTGCATATCTATCACAGTCTAAAGGCACAGGCCTGGAAAACAAGGAGAGAGTTTAGGTTCAAAACTTGTTGATGTTCCTTTCCATTCACAGAGCCCTCCTCCAAGGCAGGACCATCCTATTTTCTGGTTGCATATTAGAGTTATTTGGTGGTCAGACAAAAAAGAAGGTCCTCCTTAGCTGGTGATGTGGGACGGGAGCACTAGACTACTTTTAGCATGCAAATATCCCTTACCACTAAGCTTTTTACATGTACTGTTCACAAAACAGCTTCACATACAGGTTCACTGAAACCCACGACCTTGTGAGAAATTATCATCAACATTTAGGAAACTGAGGGAGAGCACTTAAATTACCTGTCCACAGAGCCAGTGCGGGGCTGCTTTATGTCAACCTATCACCTCCTATGTGCATCCTCTGGGTGCAAGAGACTATCTTAAGGGCAACAAGAAACCGACCATAAAATGAGGTCCTACTAGGTACCAGGCTCTAGGAGAAAAAAACTCAACTTCAGAACTTCTAAGGCTGTTTCTCACACACTTACCCTACAGTAAGTTCACTTTAAACTTTCAAAAAGGTTCAAGTCCCAAGATGGCGTGGAGGTGTGAGACGGTGGAGATGAACCCGGGCAGACAGAGACCACCCTAAATACCGGACCGGGGTGGGAGGGAATGGGGTCCCAACTGCTGGGCCCCAGGAGACACTCGGAGCGGTCCGCGGGCTCGGCCGGGTCCCTCCGCTGGGGGGCCGCCAGCCGACCGGCAGCGGGAGGCCCAGAGGCCCGTTTGCCCACCGCGTTGCTATAGCAACGGCCAGGTCCGGCTGCGCCCCAGGCCGTCCTCCCCCTCCCGCGGGCACTCCCTGAGCGGCCACTCCAGGGACCACTCACCGCGGCCGGCGGGCTGGCGGGCCTCCGACAGGTGCGCACACTTCGCGCAAGTTGTAACCAAGCCCGGAATTCTGCACCGGGAGAAACTTTTCAGCCCGCAGAGCAGCCGCAGGGCGTGGACGGGGGCCGCGCGGGGACAAAGAGCGGCGGCGGGTGCAAAGCCCCTTTTCCAAGCCGCGGGGCTGGCCCAGAGGTGCCGGCTGCACAACGGCGCCCACGTGCCCCGGGTGCAGCCCCAGGCGCGTCCGCGGGCAGCTCCCCTCAGGGACGGACCTAAAATCCCGTCTGGGGCACAGAGGAGCAGCCACATGTACGTAAAATACAGCTTTGTAGCACGAATATCACGGTACTGAGGTGACTGATGCCCAGGCCACTCTTCTCACTCCGGGTCAAGCCCTGAACCCCCAGCCAGTTGGAGCTAGGGCTGCAAGCCTTGAACTGCAGTGCGGGGGTGAGGGGGGGGGAGTTAGCCTAAAAAGATGGGGAAATGCTGGGGGGAGGGTGTTTGTCCCCACACAGGGGCTGAGAAGACTCCTGACAGATCAAATGACGATTCTCACGGATATATTTTAGCTACAAACCTATGAGGAACCATCTGAATGCCTGTCCCCGGCAACAGAGCCTCCAGCTGTATGCTAATGGATTTATTGGCCTGAACTAGGAATGGTTTCTGTGGTCCTGGGTCCCACTCTCTAGCAGCTGTGGGGAAGAAATTCAACTCTCTTAATGTTAGCCTAATTATTTAAGGCAGATATTCTCTAAAATTCGACTGATTGATACCCAGTAAGTTGATAGGCAGGTGGATTCATTGTTTGCTAAGGGGAGGTACATTTGGCAACTAGTTCATCCAGTCCTGTTCATCAAAAAACTCAAAATAGTCATAATGGGTGACTGGTAACTTCAAACTGTAAGGCCAGTCGCCTAGCCGGAAGCTCGGACATGCCCACCCCCCTCCGCACCTAGAAACCACGTCATCATCCCACTCCCACTTCTGCACTCCGCACTAGGCTCTGCACTCAGCACCTAGCCAGCCATTGAAGAATCCCGCCAAAATTTAAAAGAAGCCCCGCCAAAACCTGCCCAATAGCATTTTGCATCCCGCTTACCTGCCAATGGCCGCTTGCCCCGCCCACAACCTGCTTCCCCACAACCAATCAAGACGCATCCGCTCCCTATAAAACCCCAAGTCTGAGCGGAGTCAAGCGTGACTTCTCTGGCCCGTCCTGTCGGACTGCAGAACTTCACCGGGAACTTAATAAAGTCGCATTCAATCTTCTTGTGCTGGCCTCAGTTTCCTCATTTTAAACTCGGCAATAACCCTTACACAAACCACTGGATTAGGCCGGGCGCAGTGGCTCACACCGATAATCTCAGCACTTTGGGAGGCCAAGGCAGGAGGATTCTTCGAACCCAGAAGTTCAAGACCAGCTTGGGCAACATCAGGAGATCCCTATCTACAAAATTAAAACCTCCCTGGCCAGTAAAGGGCTACAAGAACTCTACTATTTAATGAGGTCCTACTAGGTACCAGGCTGTAGGAGATTAAAAAAGATCTCCTAGGAGAGTCTCCCCATCTTAAGGTCCTTAACTTAATCTCATCTGTAAAGTGCCCTTTGCATATAATGTAACATATTCACAGGTTCCAGCCTGGGCAACACAGCCAACCCTGACTCTAAAAACAAAACAAAAACAACCACTGGACTACATTTTGCCCTGCGTTAAACCAGGCCATCAAAAAACTGTATGCTTATACCATTGTGTCTTCCCCTTGCAACATTGCCTGTACCAAGTCATGTTCAGCACTATGCCATTTGCATATATTAAGAGATGCTGTTTAAAAAATATTCATGATACCTCTGCATTTACTAGAGGGATTACTTTAAGAATGCTGTTTATTACATCTCTGTAGCAGAATCCTACCAGCTTGTCCAGACCAGAGCTTTTCAAACTTTTTTGAGCACAATCCACCAAAATAAATATGTTTATATTATCACTCAATACACATGTACTCATATATTTTGTAACTGAAACAAGTTTTATAAAACATTACCCACATCTCATGCAATGCACCCTGATACTTTTAATATCTTTTTAACGCTGGTTTCTACCCACTAATGGTTTCTTGACCAATGCAAGTTGCAGTTTAAAAACAGTAGTATAACCAGATGTCTTTTTCTGGAAACTAGCCCTGGATCCTCAGACAAGGTAACCACGCCACCTGGCTACAGCTGATTGTTCCAATAGTAGGGATCTGACTCAAGATATGCCAATCATATCCCTCTCCCAGGAATTTGGAATTAGGACTGAGATATTTCTTTTTTATTTTTTTTCAATTTAAATTTCTTTATTATCATTATACTTTAAGTTCTGGGGTACATGTGCAGAAAATGCAGGTTTGTTACATAGGTATACACGTACCATGGTGGTTTACTGCACCCATCAACCTGTCATCTACATTAGGTGTTTCTCCTAATGCTATCCCTCCCCTAGCCCCCCACCCCCCCGACAAGCCCTGGTGTGTGATGTTCCCCTCCCTGTGTCTATATGTTCTCATTGTTCAACTCCCACTTATGAGTGAGAGCATGCGGTGTTTGATTTTCTGTTCTTGTGTTAGTTTGCTGAGAATGATGATTTCCAGCTTCATCCATGTCCCTGCAAAGGTCATGAACAGGACTGAGAGATTTCGATCTTTCTCTAGGTAGCTAATGTGGAAACACAGAACATCTTTAAAATAGAAAATCAGGGGCCAGGCATGGCGGCTTATGCCTGTAATCCTAGCACTTTGGGAGGCTGAGGCGGGCAGATCTCCTGAGGTCAGGAATTCAAGACCAGCCTGACCAACATGGAGAAACCCCGTCTCTACTAGAAATACAAAATTAGCTGGGCATGGTAGCGCATGCCTGTAGTCCCAGCTACTTGGGAGGCTGAGGCAGGATAATCACTTGAACCTGGGAGGCAGAGGTTGCAGTGAGCCGAGATCATGCCATTGCACTCCAGCCTGGGCAACAAGAGCAAAACTCCATCTCGAAAAAAGAGAGAGAGAGAAAATCAGAAGCTGTGACCAGACATGCTTTCCCACTATGTGGCCAAAAGAAATGCAGAAAGCCAGGCTGCAGGGAAAATGGGAAAAGAACAGGAAGGATGAAAAAGATATACAGAGAGAAGAGACCAAAAGAGTTCTGACAGCTTTCCATTCTTAGTCATGGTATTTTCTGAAATGAATTGTTCCTGCCTTTGAATTCCATGTAGTATTTCCAACTCTTTATAATAAAGTCCACTCTTTTGCTTAGCTAGTAGTTCAGGTGGGGGAATTTCTGTTATTGCAACCAAAGTCAATCTAACTATATTGGTTTTATATAGTAACAATTTATCAAAATTTGGTGACTTAAACAATAAAAATACCTTCTCTTGCAATTCTATAGGTCAGAAATCCAACATAGGTTTCACTGGGCTATAGTCAGTGTTAGCAGGGATGTGTTCCTTTCTGGAGGCTCTAGGAGAGAATCAGTTTCTTGGCCTTTCCAGCTTCTAGAGGCTACCCACATTCCTTGGTTAGTGGCCCTCTTCCTCCCTCTTCAAAGCCAACAACATTGCATCTTTCTGACCATGCTTCTGAGGTCATGTCTTCCTCTGATCCTAGCTGGGAAAGGCTCTTGGCTTTTAAGGATCTATGCAATTAGATTAGACCCACCAAAACAAATCCAGGATAACCTCCCCATTTTAGGGTCCTTAACTTAATCACAGCTGTAAAGTGCCCTTATCATATAATGTAACATATTCACAGATTCCAGGAATTTGTATTTGGACATCTGTGGGAGGAGGGGCCTATCACACTAATACAATCACTTATATGCCCTCTATAGGAGGGTCCATGCAAGAAATATATTTCAATCCTGAGTGCCAGAAAAGAATATTTTTTCCTAGAGAAGCTGACATGACTTTTCTTTATAAAAGAAGGCAGACCATGAAACTGATCACATTTCCCTTTCACCTTGGCTTCCAGGAAGATAGTTCCCAAATTTGCAACTCAATTTTAATAACTTTGTCAAACTACAGTTTTCATATCTGCATCACAACTTTCTCCTGTTCTCTTTCATTTCCCCTCATTCCTACTTTTTGTATGTTTTTGTTGTATTATTATTTTAAACTGCTTCAAATATTTTACACTTGCTGTTTCCTCTCTCTGTAAGGTTCTGCCCCTGTAGCTCCTCAAGCCTGGTTCTCTCTCATCATTGAGATCTCAGCTCACTCACCACCTCCTCAGAGAAGACTGCCTTGATTTTCCTGCTAAAATAGTCCCACCCCCAGTCTATCACATCTCCCTTCTTTGTTGTCTTAGAGCACTTAACACCATCAAAAACGAACTGTTTGTTTTCTTTGTTTCCTAGCCAGTAGCTAAGCTCCAAGACAGTAGGGACCTGGCCTCTTTGATTATTGCTTGTTCCTAGTGCCTGGAACTTCGTAGCTAGTTAGTAAACATTATGGAATTAATAAATAAAAGAATTAATAGAAGAAAGGAAGGGAGGGAGGGAGGGAAAAAGAGAGGGAGGGAAGAAAGGAAAGAGGGAGGGAGAAAGGAAGGAAGGAAAGGGAAGGAGGGAAAAAGGGAGAGAGGGAAGAAAGGAGGGAGGGAGGGAGAAAGGAAGGAAGGAAGGGAGGGAGGAAGGAAGGGAGGGCAGGGAGGGTGGGTTGAAGGAAAGAGACTTTGTTGAACATGGTAAGATATAGATGGACAGGTAAATAGGTAGGTAGATAGACTGACAGACAAATATTCATTTCCAGTGTGCAAATGTCACGAATATTTATAGAGGGGAACCAGAGGAACTACATAAAAAGTAAAACGTACTTGATTCCCTAAAATATATACATGGAGATCCTAGGTTTCCTTGGGTAACTCTTGACATAATGCCTTAGACAATTTTTTTAAGCATTGAAGTGGCTCAGGGCAACTACATTAAATATTAGGGCTAGTAACCATAGCTGAAGTCATCAATTCTCAGTGAGATAATGGATTGCAACACCATGACCACTAACATGACAAATTCTTAACACTGCCAAGGAACTCAATCTATTCTAGGGGTCATGACTACACAACAATCTTCTCTCATTCTATTCCTGTAATTATTAATGTCACCACTGGCAACGAGTGTTATATGTTATTTACTTAAACACTCTATGGTAATGTTATTGTTATAATGCAATATCAAACTGCATGACATTTAAGGAATAGAAGTCAGAATTGAAGTTTGTCAATATAACAAAACATAGAAGCAATTAGTACAGTGTCCCAGGGTTTGCTAATCCTGTTGTAAAAATACCAGAATTTGGGGGGGAGGTAAGTGGGAGATTTCAGTTTTCTTAAATCAAGAAGCAGTTGATGTATACATGTAATAAGGCTATCTCTGATATTCAAAAGATTTTAAGAGACTCTGTGTAACAAAAAAAAAAACCCATAATTTTTTGGTTCCATAAAACAAATTGAGATGTTTAGATTATTATGTATTATATTAAGATTCCTTCCTTCCTTCCTCTCTCCCTTGCTCTCTCTTTCTTTCTTCCTTTTCTTTCCTTTCTTTCCCTCCCTCCCTCCCTTCTTTCCTTTCTCTCTTTCTCTCTCTCTCTTTCTTTTTCCTTCTTTTTCCTTCTCTTGCTTTTCTTTGAGACAGGGTCTCGCTCTGTCACCCAGGCTAGAGTGCAGTGGCACGATCTTGGCTCACTGCAGCCTGACTTCCTGAGCTCAAGCAATCCTCCTACCTTAGCCTCTCGAGTAGCTGGGACCACAGGCATGCACCACCTTGCCCGGCTAATTTTTGTATTTTTTATAGAGACAGAGTTTTGCCATTTTGCCCAGGCTGGTCTTAAACGTCTGAGCTCATGCAATCCACCCACATTGGCCTCCCAAAGCGCTGGGATTACAGGCGTGAGCCACCATGCCTAGCAAGATTTCTTAAATGGAAACATATATTTGAAAAGTAAATAATGCAAAGTGTAACTTATAAGATCTGTCTCTGATTACTGATAGGCTCTACCAATTTATATGTCTTTCCATTTGCTCTCTTCCCCTACTTTAACAAAATAAAACTATACCTTATCCACACAGCTCAAAAATGAAGTAAACATTTGACAATTAACTCAGTTTGTCTCATCATTTTTGGATATCTGACCTAGCTTCCTTGTCAGATAATAATTAGAGTTCAAGTTAGTGCACACCAAACATTCATGGATTGGAAGACTTATGTTGTTAAAATGGCAGTGCTCCTCAAACTGATTCACAAGTTCATTACAATCCTTATCAAAATTTCAGTGGTCCTTTTTGCAGAAATTGACAATCTGATCTTAAAATTTATATATAAATGAAAGGGACCCAGAACAAGCAAAACAATCTTAAAAAGAGAAGCAAAGTTGGAAGATTCACACTTCCCGATTTCAAAACTTACTACAAAGCTACAGTCATCAAGACTAGATCATTCAGTGATATAAGACAGGGCAAGATGAAAAACAAACACTGGGTCATACTGGTATAAGACTAGACACAGTGAAATAGAATTGAGATTCCGGAAGTAAACCCACTCACCTATAGTCAATTGGCAAAGATACCAAGGCAATTCAATAAGGGAAAGAGTAGTCTTTCTAACAAATGGTGCTGAAAAAACTGGATATCCACATGCAAGGAAATAAATTTGGACTGTACCTCACATAAAATATAGAAGTTAACTCAAAGTGAATCAAAGACCTAAATATAAGAGCTAAAACTATAAAACTGTTAGAAGAAACGTAAGTATAAATTTTCATGACATTGGATTAGGCAATGGTTTCTTAGATACAGCACCTAGAGCAAAAGCAACCAAAGAGAAAAATAGATACATTGAACTTCATCAAAGTTAAAATTTCCGTGCTTCAAAGTACACTATCAAGAAGGTTAGGAGAAAATCCACAGAAAAGGAGAAAATGTTTGCAAGTCATATATCTGATAATGGTCTAGTATCTAAATTATATTTTTTAAAATAGTCCTACAGCTTAGCAGTAAAAAAGACAATTCAATGTTAAAATGGGCTAAGGATTTGAATAGACATTTTTCCAAAGAAGATATACCAATGGATGGCCAATAAACACATGAAAAGATGCTCAACAACATTAATCATCAGAGGAATGTGAATCAAAACCATAATGCGATACCAGCTGGCATACTGGTATGTGCTAGCCCAGCTACTTGGGAGGCTGAGACAGAAGGCTTGATCAAGCTCAGGAGTTAGAGTCCAGCCTGGGCAACATAGCAAGACTCCTTTCTCTAAAAGTATAAATAAATAAAATTAAAACCGTAATGAGATAATCACTTCACACCCACTAGGAGGGCTATAATCAAAAATCTAGACAATAACAAGTGTTGGTGAGGATGTGGAGAAATTGGAATCTTTGAACATAGCTGATGGGAGTGTAAAACAGTACAGCTGCTTTGGAAAACACTCTGGCAGTTCATTAAATGATTAAACATAGAGTTATTATGTGGCCACTCCTGGGTATATGACCAAAAAAATAAAAAACGTCTGTCCACACAAAAGCATATACATGAATGTTCACAGCAGCATTATTCATAATAGTCAAGAAGAGGAAACTACCCATGTCCAACAAATAATGAATGAATAAGCAAAGACAGTATATCCATACAATGGAATGTTATTTGGCCATTAAAAAAAATGAAGTACTGACACATACTACAATATGGGCGACCCCGACAATATTATGCTAAACGAAAGAAGCCAGAGGCAAAGGCCATATACTCCATTTATATGAAGTATATGCCATATGAAGAAAGGTCATGACTCCATTTATATGAAGTGTCCACAACAGGCAAATCTATACATATAGAAAATAGATTAGCAGTTGCCAGGACAGGGAGGATGGGGAAACGGGGAAGACTGCTAACAGTTACGTAGTTTCTTTTTGGGGTGATGAAAATATTCTAAAATTAGACCATGTTGATGGCTGTACACCTTGTGACTATTCTAAAAGCCACTGAATCGTGGTCTTTAAAAAGGTAAATTCTGGTCAGGCGCAATGGCTCACACCTGTAATCCCAGAGCTTTGGGAGATCGAGGTGGGAGGACTGCTTGAGGCCAGGAGTTTCAGACCAGCCTGGGCAACATAGTGAGACTCCATCCCTACAGAAAATTTAAAAATTAGCTGATGCACATGCAGATGATGGTGTGAATTTGTAGGCCCAGCTACCTGAGAGACTGAGGTGGGAGGATCATATGAGCTCTGGAGTTTAAGGCTGCAGTGAGCTATGATCGTGCCACTGCACTCCAGCCTGAGTGACAGAGCAAGACCCTGTCTCTTTAAAAAAAAAAAAAAAGTGAATTGTATAGTATATTAATAACATTTCAATTAAAAAAGTAAACAACTAAATAATGCTTCATATTTTACGGATTCTAAAACCACAGTTTTTTTCACTTTTTAACTTCTTGGAAATTGGGTTGCCTCTGATTACATATTACTATTGCTGTTAGGCAGGTAGCAGGCCTGATACTGTGGCATAAAAACTTTTTGTTGACACCTTCCTGAAGAACCAAGAAAGTACTTACATTTATGTGTCTTGGTTTTAATAAAATACAGGTACTACTAACCCACCTAATAATATCACCAATTCTGTGCCAGGCACTGTCCCAAATGCTTTATGTATTTTAATTTAATTCTCACAACAACTCCACGAGGTGGGTACTGACAAAGAAACAGAAGTACGGCCTGCATGATCGACTTGTCCAAGACCACAAGGCTAGTATGTGTGAGTTCAGGGGTGGGCCCAGGGGCTGTTCTCCTGATCATTTGGCATCACTGCCTCCCTTACCTGTAACAGCCTTTAAGGTTTCCAGAGGCAAAGTTGGCCAAGAGAGTAAGTAAAGTTAACAGTCTTGCAATGGTTTCATGATACAAACACCATTCACTTGGAAGTTTGATTCATTCATGGAAACATTGTTTGGCTATGTCTAAGGAATTTCATGGTCCAGAATTTTGCTTACTAAGTGCAGATAAGGGGAGTAATCTTTTTCTACTTGGCTTACATGTGAGTAAGGGGAGCTGGAGGAGCCTTAGACTAGACTCTCGTCATTTTCCCACCAGCTGACTGCAGAGATTGACCTCCCTGTCCTGTGAGAAGAGCTGAGTGAGGGGCAAGCCCCGCCAGGCTCAAGCATGGTAATAGACCAAGTCCCTTTACTCACATGTGAAGGACATAGACACAGAAGGAAAGCCACCAGAAGTCATCACAGTAAAGAATGCAGGGTTAGATCTGGGGCAAACGTTCTACCGCCCTGTCACTGACATTCAATGTTGACGATTAAACGCAAAGGAGATCATAGGAAGATTGGAAGGACTCCTGAGGTTTCGGGGTGTCTGGTATGCCCAGGCTCATGAGAGAAGATGGATTGTGACACCTCCAAGAAACTGTAAGCAGAGGGAAAAGATAGCGAAGCCCTTCCTGTCCCCATACTGCCATGGCTCTTAACACACCCAGGCCTGCTGAGTCCCCTCAGACACCAGATTCCGGTTCAGAATGGTTGGGGAAACCCAGCTGGAGCCTGACTGCTTCCAGTGGCCTTAGTTTCTTGAGCACAGAGTCGGGTGAAGTCTGGACTCAGAGGCCTCCACTGCCTCTGCACATCCTCTTACGAAACCTTCAGTGGCATTTTCCAGCCATAGACAGTAGTGGCTTCACCCCTCCAGCCTAGGCCTCTAAGCCAAACACAATCAGAAGAGAAATGATGGAAGCAATGAGGACAGCTGAAGACACACTCTAATGGGCAGGACCCTGGCTCTGAGTTGTGTAACAGAAATAGATGTGGGCAGAGGAGCTACCCAGGATCGCTATCGTTTAATTCTTTTTTTTTCTTAAATTTTTATTTGGAAATAACTTCAAACTTTTATTAAAAAGTTACAAAAATTAAAGTAGTAAAAAAAATGCCCATATATCCTTTCTGTTTGTTGGTTTTTGTTTTTTGTTTTTGAGATAGAGTCTTGCTCTGTCGCCCAGGCTGGAGTGCAGTGGTGTGATCTTGGCTCACTGCAACCTCTGCCTCCCCGGTTTAAGCGATTCTCCTGCCTCAGCCTCCCGAGTAGCTGGGATTGCAGGCACCTGCCACTATGCCCAGCTAACTTTTTTGTATTTTTAGTAGAGACAGACTTTCACCATGTTGGCCAGACTGGTCTCAAACTCCTGACCTCATGATTCACCTGCCTCGGCCTCCCAAAGTACTGGATTACAGGAGTGAGCCACTGCGTCCAGCCTTTTTTTTTTTCAATAGAGACAGGATCTTGCTCCGTTGTCCAGACTGGAGTATAGTGGCATGATCATGGTTACTGCAGCCTCAACTTCCTGAGTTCAATCTTGGAGTCCTGCTATGTTGCCCATGCTGGTCTCAAACTCCTGGGCTAGAGTGACCCTCCCACCTTGGCCTCCCAAACCTGTAGGATTAAAAGTGTGAGCCACCATGTCTGGCCCCAGATGTCCTTCACCCAGATTCACCTATTAAGATTTTACAACAGCCAGACCCAGTGGCTCACGCCTGTAATCCCAGCACTTTGGGAGGCCAAGGCAGGCAGATCACGAGTTCAAGAGATCGAGACCATCCTGGCCAACATGATGAAACCCTATCTCTACTAAAAATACAAAAATTAGCTGGGCATAGTGGTGCACACCTGTAGTCCCAGCTACTCAGGAGACTGAGGCAGGAGAATCACTTGAACCAGGGAGGTGGAGGTTGCAGTGAGCTGAGATCACGCCACTGCACTCCAGCCTGGTGACAGAGCAAGATTCCATGTCAAAAAAAAAAATTTATACCATTTGCTTTATTTATAGCACTCTCTCCTCTCCCTATGTGTTTGTATGTGTCTTTGTGTGTGTGTGTGTGTTTGTGTGTGTGTGTAATTTAAAAAGATATACATCTACAGTTTTATTCTGTACCATTTGTGGGTGATTTGCACACACTAAGGCCTTTTACTTCTAAATACTCCCGTGCGTATTTTCTAAATATGAGAATATTCAATTATATAACCACAGTTCAGTTATCAACTTTAGTACATTTAACATTGCTACAATAATCTCATCTACTCTCCATATCTCCATGTTGTCTGTTGACCCAAGAATGTCCTTTATGCTACATTTTCCCCACTCCACTACAGGACCCGATATAGGGTCAGGTGTTGCATTTAGCTGTCATGTCTCTTTAGCCTCCCTGAACCTGGACATTTTCCTAGCTTTTCTTTAATGACAGGGACATTTTTTAAGAATCCAGTCCCCTATCCCCTGCCTTTACTTAATATAACATCTTTCATTCTATGTTTGTCTGATGTTCCTCTGTGATGAGATTCGGGTTCTGTATTCTTGGCGGCAACACCGTATTATGGCCGACGCCATGTCCTTCTCACGGCATTACATCTGGGGGCACAGTCTGTCCACCTGCCCCTTATTGGTGATGTCATTTTGATCATATGATCAAGATGTTGTCTGATTTCTCCACTGTATAATACTCCAATTGCTGTATATTTTTTTCCTCCCTTACAACTTTTCCTGCACAACAACGAGCAGTCAGTGGAGAGACAATGTAGGACTATGCAAGTATCCTGCTCCTCATCAAAATTTCCCCCTAGGGTTAGCCCTTACCAAGTTTTTCTGATGTTCCCCGGAGCTGAGTGCCACCTATGGGGCTTCCAGCACATTGCAACATGGGGAATGAACCTCGGACCTCTTTCATTCTGCCACTTGTCTGGAGTCCAGGAGCTAATTCAGTCCTAGACATTTTGAAAGACCCTATAGAGACCTGAGTCTCAAGCCTGAGTTCTGATCCGGACACCACCAATGACTCATGAAAATCTTTGGACAAGTCTTCTTAAGACTTGTGTTCCTGCTGGGTGCAGTGCCTCACACCTGTAATCCAGGCACTTTGGGAGGCCAAGGCAGGCTGATTACCTGAAGTCAGTAGTTCGAGACCAGCCTGACTAACATGGAGAAACCCCGTCCCTACTAAAAATACAAAATTAGCCAGGTGTGGTGGCGCATGCCTGTAATCCCAGGTATTCAGGAGGCTGAGGCAGGAGAATCACTTGAACCTGGGAGGCAGAGGCTGCAGTGAACTGAGAGCTTGCCACTACACTCCAGCCTGGGTGACAGAGCAAGACATCGTCTCAAAAAAACAAACAGGCCAGGCCCAGTGGCTCACACCTGTAATTCCAACACTTTGGGAGGCCAAGGCAGACAGATTACCTGAGGTCGACAGTTCAAGACTAGCCTGACCAACATGGAGAAACCCCATCTCTACTAAAAATACAAAATTAGCCAGACACAGTGGCACATGCCTGCAATCCCAGCTACTTGGGAGGCTGAGGCAGGAGAATCGCTGGAACCTAGGAGGCAGAGGTTGCAGTGAGCCAAGATCACACCATTGCACTCTATCCTGGGCAGCAAGAGCGAAACTCCGTCTCATCCGTCTCTCTGCTGGGTTCAAACTCACTTCATCTGAACCCAACATACTGTATACTGTTTTTTCCTATACAAACATTCCTATGATGAAGTTTAATATACAAATTAGGTACAGCCAGAAATTAACAATAACTAATAATAAAATAGAAAAAGTGTAACAATATACTGTCATACAAGTTATATGAATGTGGTCTCTCCCTCACAAATCTTACTGTACTGTATTCACCCTTCTTCTTATGATCTGTCGACCTAACAACCAAGAAGGCTACTAAGTGACTAAGGCTGGGCAGTATATACAGTGTGGATACACCAAACAAAAGTGATGATTCACGTCCCTGTCGGGACAGGGTGGGATGGACGGGTGGTTAGAGATCTCATCACACTACTCAGAATAGTGTGCAATTTAAACCTCATGAATTATTTCTGGAATTTTCTATTTAATATTTTCA
The DNA here is from genome assembly GCF_030222135.1 of Aotus nancymaae. NCBI lineage: Eukaryota > Metazoa > Chordata > Mammalia > Primates > Aotidae > Aotus > Aotus nancymaae. Next base: position 51,293,742 of record NW_026988473.1, on the reverse strand, counting down.
GATTGCCATTTGCCACAGGCAACTGAAATTACAGAAAGCAAAGCCAAGGATAAGGAGTGACTACCGTAGTTCACATGCCCATGCCTCGCGCTCTCTCTCTCTCTCTCTATCTATCTGTCTCTCTGTCTCTCTCTATCCCTCTCTTCTTCCTCTTTCCCCACAAGCTTTGGTGGAAAAGCCACATCCTCATAATTTTTTCCCCAAATCTTATCCAGAGAAAATATTTTACTGGGCACAATATTCTTAATTTGATATGTTCCCTGAAGTACCTTAATCCATTCAAAGGTTTTAACAATGAATATTATGCTCATATTTTTAATATGATCCTTACCTCAAGGCTGAATTTTAATGGGCCTTCAATTTTAAGTTTTGTCTTAGTCTTCAGCGTCAAGAAGCAATTACCTCTTCAATCCCTAAGTCCTCCAATTTTTGTATACTATTTTCTTTCACTCCTTCTTAAAAACAGGGCGATTCTTTTCTCAACTCATGCCTTTTTTGAAATACTTTGATAAACAGAATATCAACCGACATAGGCTACTCATGTTGTTTTTCCAATCTCTTCCCCTCTATTGAAATTCATTAAGTACATGATGTGCCTCACAAGTTATCTCAGACTATAGTTTTCAGCAAACATTTTTCCTCTGCATAACATGAATCACTGTCCTTCTAGTCACCAATATCAGTTTCCTTGCTACCCACTTGCTAAGCCAGTGCCTGGGATCTTAGCGTTTTGTTATTGTTCGATTTTTTTCCCCAAGGAAGCCCAAGCTTCTTTGTATTATAGGCCAGCTTATGCTGCAGTAATGAATAACACACAATTCTCACTGACTTACAACAAAAGTCCTCATTCATGCAAAATTTGCTGCAGATATGGAAAATATGACAAAGCATATATTATCCATGTATCAGCACAGCACACCAGACTGGTTGAGACTCAAGCATCTTCATGTCAGTGCATGCTCTCTGAATCACCTCAGTAAGGGAAGAGAGAAAAGAGAATCAAGCACTGGCTCTCATTCAACCTAGTAACGACCTACATCACTTCCACTCTCATTGGCCAATTCAAGCCTCATAAACACAGCTGAAGTAAGTTACTGGTGTGCAGTAGCGCAATCTTCCCATGCACTTAGAAGGAGAAGAGCACTAGAACCACTGGAAGGTAACATTTACATCTTCCCCTCTGCTGTGTGTAGGATCTTCTCTGTCTTTGGTGTTCTGCAGTTTTACTCAATATATTTCAAGTTTCTTTTTATTTTTCAAGTGTATTTTGTTCAAAATCTTATAGCTATGAATTCATGTCATTGATCACTTCTGGACAGTTCTCAGCCATTATCTCTTCAAATGTTCTCAACTGTCTCATGCTATGTTTAGTGTGTTTAAACTCTGCAAATAAGTTCTATATGTTGCAATTGGTTTACATGATTTTTAAGGCTCTTGAAGGTTTCCCCTCCATCTCCCTTTTTTTTCCTCCTTGCAATGTAAACCAAGTCATTTGTCCCAGCGGTCCTAGGGGACTAGATTTTGCTGCCTGCATCCTTGTGAAGTCATTTAAAGTGTTCTTCTATTCTCTGCATGTCCCTTCAATTGGGAGTTAATCTGTAAATTGGTAGATGTAGAGACTTGTTTAGGCTTAGATTCTACTTGTTTATAAACACTTTATAGGTGATGTTGTGTTCTTCAATCAGGAGACACATAATGTCTGATCGTCTCTTTTTTGGTGAAGTGAGCAGCCATGGATGGTCATTGCCTAGCTTCATTAGTTCACCGGAGGCTGAAAAAAAGGTGATACTCCAAATCTATCAGTCCTTCTTCAATTACTGTGGAAAACTTCTTAAAAAGAAACTTTCCCTCATCAATTATTTGGTTACCAGAGATTCAGTTTATATAGGAAAGAGAGGATGAATGCTTTATTAAGCTAATTAATAAAATTTACTTTCTATTTTTTCACCGAGACAGGATCTAGCTCTGTCACTCAGATGTAGTACAGTGACACAAACATGGCTCCCTGCAGCCTCGACCTCTTAGGCTCAAACGATCTCCCTACCTCAGCCTCCCAAAATGCTAAGATTACAGGTGTGAGCCACCATGCCTGGCCCTAATTAATAAGTTTCAAAAGTCACAGAGGCACTGTCCTGGCAGAATCTTTAACATGAAGCAACACTGTCAGTGGGCCACACCACAAATGGGAACCACTGGAACAAATAAGGAGCCCTAGATACAAACACTGCTTACTCCAGCATCAGGCCTTAGCCCTTAGGCTGGGGCAAGACCGAGGCTGTGGTGTTCCTGTTTACAAGCATGAAGCAGATCCTTATTTTCTCCATGAATGAGGAGCTTGGCTTCAGCAGGTCTTACATCTTTGACATAGCTGGAAGCCAAGGGTACATCAATTTCCAAAAAAAGCTTAGGAATATCCTCCCAGCCTGGTGAGCAAATAAAGCACTGTTTTTGTAATATTGGTTAGAATATAGAGTCAGCTGCTGTAAAATAAAATAAAACAAAACAAACACAAACAAAAAACACCCCACACTGGATGCTCTATAATCCCAGCACTTTGGGACGCCAAGGCAGGAGGATTGCTTAAGCCCAGGAGTTCAAGGCTGCAGTGAGCCACAATCATGCCACTGCACTCCAGCCTGGGTGACAGATCAAGAACTTGTCAAAAATAAATAAATATATAAAACAAGAAAATAGATACTGGCAACAATTAGCAGTCTCTGCTACACTTGCAGAGCTGTCACTAAGGATTGGTTACACCCTCTCATTTCCTAAAGCATATTCTGTGCAAGGCCTTCAGGAGTGATGTTTATAGGACAAGGAGTCCCCCTCTCCAACCTGGGCATAACTCCAGGGCCCATGGATGAGAGTTCTTCCCAGACAAGAACTTCTTATTCTAGGAAGCCCTACATCAAACATGAAACTGCACCTACAGCCTGTGGTAAATATCATTTTTACTGCAAAGTTTTGCAATTGTTTTTTATAATTTTGCTTTTTAAATTATTTGGCTAGGAGTAATTCATTTAATTTACACTGGACTCAGGTCTCTTGGCAATTATCTTGTGTATATAGAATTTCTTATGAAGTGAGAAACTAACTTACAAATTGTTTTCAGGTATAACAGAATTTTTACGCAACTTTATGAAATTGCTATAGAATTAACAATTATAGATTTAACATGATATATAGACATTTAATTATATATTTATGTATGATTTACCATTTTTAATTTTATGCTGTTTCAAGACTTTTCTATTTTGAGACAGGGCCTCACTCTTTCAGTCAGGCTGGAGTGCAGTGGCACGATCGTGGTTCACTTCAGCCTCAACCCTCAGGCTCTAAGTGATCCTCCCACCTTAGCCTCCTGAATAGCTGGGACTACAGGTGTGTGCCACCACACCTGGCTAATTTTTTTTAAGAGACAGGGTCTTGTTATGTTGCCCAGGCTGGTCTCAAACTCCTAGGCTCAAGCGATCCTCCCACCTTGGCCTACAAAAGTGCTAGGGTTACAGATGTGAGCCACAGTGCCTGGCCAGGACTTATTTTTACAGGCCTTTGAAAAGCTCCTAGACCCTGGATACTATGCCTCCACTGCCTAGTGGATAAAATAATCCATAGGCCAGGTGAAGAGGAAGAGGAGGTCAAATGCTGCCCTGCCTATGAGGGCAAGACTTGCTCCAGGGAGCTGGCCTAACTAGCAGCTTGACATAGAACCTGAGGAGTGGGGAGTAGAAGGGCTGTGTCCCTGGAATCTAGAGAAGGACTAGTACTAATACAATTAGTAAGGCAAGTCAGTGTGGTGGTACAAGCCTGTATCTCAGCTACTCGGGAAGCTGAGGCGGGAAGATCACAGAGTAGGCAGGGAAATGCTTCAGGTACTTGGGCCAGTCTGGAAAGGGGTGGGAGGTCAGAGAAAATTTTTCAGGTCTCATCTGAAGCATTAAAACTGATGATTATCCTTCCTTGAAACACAAACTTCCTTGGCTTCTCTGATACCACATCTCTCTGGTTTTCTTCCCACGTCCTGGCTGCTGAGACAGAGAATATGAAAGGAAGAATCTGTTAAGGGGGTGGCTAGTGTGCCAGGCAACACTGAGACATCCAAGGAGAGGTGTTCACAGACCACAGGATAGGTAAGTCTGGAGCTCAGAAGAGTGGATTCATGACTTTTATCTCCAGATGTCAGTTAGAGTGTTGAGTTGCAAGTACCAGAAACCATTTCTGGCTGATGTAAGCAGAAAAATGAATGTATTGTAAGTTTTTTTTAGGTAGTTCACAGAATTGTCAAGAAGGCTAGAGAATTATACTCAGAGCTATGCAGCCAGGAACAATTCCTGAAATCATGTGCCAAACTGGTATGCTGAAGAAACTAGCAATGCCATCGGGCTGCAGGTGCTTCACCGTGTACCACTGCTACCGCCACCATGGAAACCCCACCTGCCTGCAGCCAACACTGTCACCAGAGAGGAGGCTCTAGGCTTTTTTTGTTCTTTTGGGGTTTTTTTTTTGGTAAATCACTATCACTAGGCCTATACCCTGACTTCAACGGATGCTGGGAAATCGAGATTCTAGTATGTTTAACTTCTGTAGGGAGGAGTGAGCTGTGTCTCTCAAGATTCCTGAGGTGGGAAATTCACCAAAAACAGGAAAGGGGTTCAGAATGTATGCAGCCTAAATGAATGACAAATCTTCATTACAATGTCCTTGACCCAAGAAAATGGCTAGAAACCAGTAGCATGGAGACAGCAGAGGACAGCTAAGGATAGGTAACCGGGGAGCATCACTACATACAGGACATTCTTGAAGTGTAGAGCACTTGGAAGTGTTAGGCTTTCATATGATTCCTTTTCCCTAACTCCACCTCCACTTGTTGCCCGTGTTTTGAGAAACAGGCTGTGCTCATGCCGTGAGAAACCGCGACATGGTGGCACGTGCCCATAGTCTCAGCTACTCAGGAGGCTGAGGTGGGAGGAGCACTTGAGCCCAGGAGTTTGGGACCAGCCTGGAAAAAGAAAATTATCTCTAAAGAAAATGAAAAATACTAAAAATAAGAAGAATAAGAAGCAGAGAGCTGAGTTCTTCCCTAAAGAGAAAGGCTTCCCAGGCTATTCTTCCCCACCTTGAGTTCTTACAATGTAGTGAACTAGCAGCAAGAAAGCCATGCGATAGGTTCAATCATCTTCACTGAAAAACACTCCAGGACACAATTCTTGGTAAAGAAAAGTACTATTTTTTATTTGTTCTTGAATGTATAGGTCCTTAAAATCAGTGACACTTCCCTTTAAAATATCCTCCTTCATGCCCCAACTGCTTTGGATCTAATAGCCACTCCTAATAGGGGCCTAGGAGGAATTCATCCTACATATCTGAGAAAGGGGTGCAGCTTGAGGAATGGGCATATGGCTCAGGAAGCAGCACCAGCTGGTAAGAACGTTCCTCAAAGCAGCTCTGTTTGGCTTGTGAGTCCCCTTTTCCTGCCCTGCTCTGGACTCCCCCAGCTGTGTCCCACCCCCGGAATTCCCCTGTTCCTTATGTAGCCTGAGCTCTACAGTTAAAATCATAATGAATAATACCTTTACCATGGGAGAGCTGAGAGATCACTGTTCTCAGCCATTCTCCCACTGCAACTTTATAGATGAGGAAACCGTACTCAGGGTCACACAGTTCATGATAAAAGCCACAAATTTATGTGCTCAGACTCTCAAATCAGATGTCTTTCTAGTACATACCTCCTTACCTCCAAGAAAGCCACCAATAGCTGCCTCCAGCTCCAGAACCAATTGGAGCAAGCAGGTGGTGGTGATCAGCACAGGTGGGAAAGGCCCGGATATAGGAATCATGCTGACTCCAGCTGAGCCACAGCAAAGCGGGAGCCACCGCACTCCCCAGTCTCCCTCAATACCAATGTCATCAGCAGCAGGCACCCACCCTGCCAGCTTCTCCTCCTGGTTAGCAGCACTGCCATGCATGGAAACATGTCTTACCACAATCCCAGGCTCCTTCCCAACTGCAATAGGCTCTAACTGGTGCAGGATCATGGTGAGGAGCTGCCCACCAGCCTAGTAATCCAATTTAGCCAGACTGAGACCTGGATGCTATAAGACCTAATCCACACCCTTGGGCTGACTTAGATGGGGTCTCTTAGCAAACAAGGCTAAAATCTGTCTCTGTGTTGTCTAGGAGAGACAGAGGGAAGGACTCACAGATGCTGTCCTCCCAGCAGGAGCTCATAAACATGCTTGGCATGAGGAGAACTGAGTTCAGGAAAAGGGAGGGACTCAGGAAACAGAGAGACAGGGAAGCAAGGAGCAGCTGTCATTCTTCCTGTCTACCCAACTTCTTAAAAGGAGAGACCCCAGACAGCCACAGACATGTTGTACTCCTGTCTAGGTTTCAAGGACGGCTCAGCGTGTGCGGCTGAGAGCTAAGTAAGTGGAGAATCCAGAGACTTGCGGTGTCATAAAGCTAAGGGAGGAGGCTGTTTCACTGCGGGTTGCTGGATGATGTGAAATGCTGTGGAGAGGTCAAGACAGCTGAGCACTGAAAGGTATTTATTCTATTTGGCAATTGGGCAGTCACTGGTGACTTTTATGAAAAAGAATAGAGGGCTGAAGAACAGCTGAGAAAGAATCAATTTAAAAAGATTCTTGTTTAAAATAACTTGACTAACAAGGAAAAGGTGTAAGGGGTAACAGACTCTAAGAAACGCTGTTTTAGTCTTGGCGAGAACCAGTTTGCAGACTGTGTGGAAATAACCAATGAAGACAGAGGCTGGAGACTCCAGCAAGCGGGAGCAGTGGGCTAAGCAAGGGAGCGGTCTTGGAGGACATACAAGAGGATTCAAGACATAAGAACTAAATAGGAGCAGGAAGGGAGGTGAAGGGAAAGTTACAAACACAGATGAATGAGAGGGGAGAGAGGAACAGCAGGCAAGGATGCTCTTGCTTTAGGGGCTCTCTTCTGCGAAGTAGACGGTGAGCTCAGTTATTTGTGGAGGGCAAAGATGGAGACATGGATGGGAATAAAAAGGATCACAACAAGTTAAAGAATTTCCAGTCAATACTGAGAGCCCAGCTGAGGCTGCCAACTGTGAATTTGTCATGCTCAGCAGCCCAGGAGGTGGGAGCAGAAAATATGATGATGCCAAAAATGGAGAATGGCTGATAGTTTCAACAAAAATTCCCTGGCACGGTGGCTCATACCTGTAATCCCAGCACTTCGGGAGGCTGAGGAGGGCAGATTGCTTGAGCCCAGGAGTGTTGATACCAGCTTGAGCAACATGGTGAAACTCTATCTCTACCTAAAGTAGAAAAATTAGCCAGGCATGGTGGCATGCACCTGTAGTCCCAGGTACTCAAGAGGCTAAAATGGGAAGATCACCGGAGCCCAGGATGCAGAGGTTACAGTGAGCCAAGATCATGCCACTGCACTCCAGCCTGGGTGACAGAGTGAGACTCTGTCTTAAAAAAAAAAAAAAAGTAGGCCGGGCGTGGTGGCTCACGTGTGTAATCCCAGCACTTTGGGAGGCCGAGGTGGGCAGATCACAAGGTCAAGAAATCGAGACCATCCTGGCCAACTTGGTGAAACCCCATCTCTACTAAAAATACAAAAAAAAAAAAATTAGCCAAGCGTGGTGGCACACGCCTGTGGTCCCAGCTACTCAGGAGGCTGACGCGGAAGAATCGCTTGAACCCAGGAGGCGGAGGTTGCAGTGAACCGAGCTTGCGTCACTGCACTCCAGCCTGGAGACAGAGCAAGACTCCATCTCAAAAAAAAAAAGTTGAAGGGGATGAGAAAGTTCAGGATGTTGATAAAAACATCAGTGTGTGATAGGCTCTGGGTTCAGGCTGGGGAGAGAAAGGAGTCCAGGAGAAAGCTGAAAGGCAAGGAGAGGAGAGAGAGGGCCGAGGTCATGGAAATGGACTAAAGGAGCAGGGCAATTTTGGCAGTACTGACGGAGGGAGAAGAGGAAGCCCAGGAGGTGGCAATCCAGGAGCAAAGGCTCTCAGTTCAGGAGGTCAGAAAGGAAGACTCTAAGTGACCCCATGGAGTGAGAGAGGGAGCAGAACAGAGCCCAGGAACAAACAAGGAGGCGCCACAGTCTTAGGAGCCAGGCAAGGAGCTGTTGCTAGAAATGGGTAGAGGCAGAGAGCCAGAGTGTGCCGGAATGGATGGCAGGACCCGCCGTGAACAGAGCCTATGGAGTGTCTGGTGGCTGCCACTCAGGTAGGGGTACTAGAGGCAGGCAAGGTGTATAGTTAGCAATTGCTGGACGTCAGGCAGGGCTAACCTACCCATGTTCTGTGGAAGAGTGCTCTGCAGTTCATCCTGAACCAATTTTTTTTTCCAAGACGGAGTCTCATTCTCTCGCCCAGGCTGGAGTGCAGCGTCGCAATCTCAGCTCACTATAACCTCCGCCTTCCAGGTTCAAGCAATTCTCCTGCCTCAGCCTCCTGAGTAGCTGGGATTATAGGTGCGTACCATCACACCTGGCTGATATTTGTATTTTTAGTAGAGACAGGGTTTCACTATATTGGCCAGGCTGATCTCAAACTCCTGTCTTCAGGTGATCCACCCACCTCGGCCTCCCAAAGTGCTGGGATTACAGGTGTGAGCCACCATGCCCAGCCAAAAAATAAAATAAAATTTAAAAATCCTGTACCAATTTTTAACTAAAACCTCCTTTCCATCAACTGAAGCTACTTTACTGTCTTATTTCTCAGCACACCCAAGAAGCTAATTTCTCCTCTAGGACCGCATGCTGTCCCATAAGAATCTAGAACTCACCGTATTTCCATTGCATAATATTGTCAATAACCAAAGGACTTGGCTGACTTCAAAACTGGGCTATTATGGGAATAAGTCAAAAGCAGGATCAGCCCAAATGTTAGCAAAGAGCCAAGGTAGTCACTTGGCTTCAGGTAGTCACTTGGCTAGAAGGATTTTTTTTTTAATTTCTAAGTCATGTTCTGGTTTTTGCATGCAAAAACAAAACAAAACCATGACTCAAAACACTGGTGGCTAGGTCCAAAGGAAAAGCTAGGGCGAGGGCAGTGCCAAGGGATAGCTAGTGTGGGGATGGTGTGATAGGCTTTGGCCTCAGCCCCACCCACCCAACCCTGATCAGGTGTCTAAAGGGATCCTCTCTGCATGCAGGCTCTCCATGATGAGAAGGGAGCATGTATCTCTCCAGCACATTACTAAGACCCCCTAGCCCAGCAAGCTGATCCTTGAGCCCAGCAGGCCACACCCAAGCTGGGAGCCTCACTGATATAAGGAAAGCCGGCTTTTAACAGGCATTTCTGCTTTAAATTTGTGGTCTCCAGTTGGTCCTGAGGAAGGATCAGGTCTGAGCCTATCACAGCTCTCACCAGCTGCCCAACGCCAAGTACAATAAAGCTCACAGGGATGGTGGGAATGTGGGCCGCACAAAGGAAAGATGACCTAGAGCAGGAATTAGTGACACGAGAACAGAGGGAATGTTGTCAAGCCAACCAAACAGAGAACAAGATTCAAACATTGAAAGGGAAATGGCCAGACCCCAAACCAGAAAGTCATGTGAGTCTTAAAGGGCAGAAACCTAAGTCCAAAGATCGCTGGACTGGTAAAGCATTGAAGACTTAGTTTCTGAACCAGAAAACAGGATCATGGGAGCCTATCTGCTTAGGAGAACATGGCACGTGCTGCTGAAAGAATGGCAAGCCAATGGGCATGGTTTGCTTTGAAGTGAAGATGATCTCTCAGCTTGGGTAGAGAAGGAAATGGACAATACCATCAACTCACAAAGAGAGAAGAAATGTTTTCTGATTTAAAAAAAAAAATGCTCATTAGCAAAGGCCCTACAAATAAAAACTTCCTTGAACTGTGTCTCTTAACAAAACCAAAGCCAGGACCTAAGACTCCCCTGAAATTAGCCATTTGATGGCAGGACCAAGGAGAGCTGTCTCAGTCCTGGCCACTGAAATGTCAGGTTCAGAACTGCCCCTGGCCACTGAAATGTCAGGTTCAGAGCTGGCCCTGGCCACTGAAATGCCAGGTTCAGAGCTGCCCCAACAGTATGAGCAATGAGTTCCTTCTCAACCAAGCCCTTGCTTGGGAAGTAGCCTGACCTCCAGTATCCTCACAAACACCTGGCGAGAACCATGCAGATCCATTCAGGCTGCAACCTTGAGCTCCTGTTCCCATGGCTTCCAGAATGCTTTTCTCTGCATTCTGGGAGAACTAAGGCTCTGAAGTTGCTTCAGGGTCACCAAAGGACACTGGCTTTTTGCCTCTTGATTTTTCCCCTGTCCACCTTAGACAAACTTCCCCCAGGAATGTCTAGATCTGACCCCTGTTGGTCCCTGAGGCCTTCTCTAACCTCCAACAAAAAGGGCTGCCAGTAAAGCTTTTTCAGGGTGGTAGACAGCCTGGGGGCAGGCTAGTCAGAAGATTCACTTCTGATCTTTGGCTCATGAACTTGGAGAGGTTGAGAACTAGAATCTCTAAGCAGGGGGAGAGGCCCAGAGGAGTGAGCTGGTTGTGGGTTACGCTCTCCACCCATGGAACTCTGTACCTGAAGCAGACAGCAGCTGCTTCACAGTATTCACAAGCAGAACTCAAGATCCAGACCTCTGAATGAGGATGATGAAGGGTGTGCCCACTGACAAGCACCAACAGTCACTTCTAGGAAGGCAGGTTCTCACACTAAAGAAGCGCGATTAGCCCAGAGTAAGGAGCACAGAGGGCGGGCTTACAAGTGGACATCTTTTTAAGTGTGCAAGTGAAATCTGAACCAGAAAATGTAAGTGGTCTCTGCACAGCCACCTAGCTCAATCAAGAATGTCACACCAGCCACAGCATTTTCACAGCAGCCACCTAAGTCAGCATCAGGAAAGTGAGTATGTAAAACAAATACCCTGAAAACCGTTAGAACCCAAATAGGCACCATTTGAGACCTAAGGCCTCTAGAAGCCTCCACTAGTCTGCACACAGCAGGTGCCTCTGTCCAGACAGGACAAGCAAAGGCAAACAGTGACAATCTTTGGCTGTGCTGGGCCAGGGACCACAGTCCTGCCATATGTCTAAACCTCTCTCCCTTCTTTTACTCACTTCTGAGCCCAGGAGGAGTTCAGGTATACACATGGCTCCTGAACCCTGGACAATAAAAGGTGAGACAAGTCTGCTTTCCTAGGCAGAAAAAAATTCACCAAGGAAGGTAGGTCCTCCCAAGCCTGACCAGGTGTGGTCTTGTCAAGTGGACCCCATACATCCGATTACTCTGATAATAACGAATGCCTTCCTCTTTCCTGTTTATTACTGTAATCTTCTCTGTAGTGGATGCACTACGGCTCCCAAATAAATGCTGTAGATGCAAATGGCAAAGAAGAGCACTACACAGTTCAATGAGACTCATCTACCACCCACATTCTGAAGAGGATAAGCTGCAAGATGGGAAGGAATGGTCAACAGGCTGGGAAAACAGCTGCCAGAGTACGCAGTCTCCTTCTGGCTCTCACACCTGGGGGATGCTGTTGGCCAGACGAAATGACATTTTCTTTGCTCTTTCATTATCCTGAAAGAAAAATACATATTAAAATAGCCAAACGTAGGCTATGTCAAGATTGCAGTGCTGCAGGGTCAAAGTATTTTATTTTACCACAGGAATGCAGCAATAAAACTTACTGAAGCCACTAAACATTGTATGCTGAGTATGGTAAGCAACTGAGGATGGCTGGTCAATCCCTGGCACATGGGAGGCAGGCAAAACATTTCTGTGGAATTGAACAGCCCTGAATGGACGTTTCTGGTCTACACAGGTGGGACTAGCCCAAAGATCAGAGGAGCTCTCTGTGCTGCAAGCAATACCTCTCCTTCCTTACCTACACCAAAGGGCTAAGAAAGATCTCTTCCTTTCTCCCTCAAATCCAAGTAGAAACCAGGCACTGAGACCAGGTAATTCCCTTCTTAGGGGCATCACAATCGCAGTGTAGTGTAACCAGCACTAAATTGGCTATTAGGACAACTGGTTTCTCAGCCCTGGTCTGCTGCTAAATGCGGGGTTACCCTGGGCAGGCAGGTACCTTTCTGAATTTCAAGTCTCGTGAGTAACTGGCATTGATGAGCCCTGTACTGCCCTGCCTTCCTCACAGGCTAAGGGGCTGGAAGAGAGGATTCACTGTCACCACTGTCTTTTGCACCACCTGAACAGCTTCACCTTAGGTTGCTGCTTGGGTGCCCTTCTGCTTGCCTGATCACCCGCCCACCTGCTGCCACTATGGCAGAAACTCTTTACCATATGTCGTCGCCGCCTCTTGGGTTGGATGCCCTCCTGCACGTAGGGAGGCCATGGGAAGCCCTGGGGAGTGGAGCGTCCACTCTCACTAGACACCTCTTCGGAGTCTGAGTCCTCCTGCCTTGGCTGGGCAAACTGTTTCTCTGGGTAGATCTCCTTCAACCAGCCCTCAAAGAACACTTCCAGGCAGCGGCCAGCCTCTGCAACCTCTGAGTCAGGCTGATGGAGAAGGAGAGCAACGATGGTCTAGCCTGTTTCTACTAGTCCATCTCTTCCAGGTCCCTCAAGAGCTACCCAGAGCACAAAGCCTGGCAGGGTCTCCTGAGGTGTCTGGAACTGGGCATTTTTTTTCCCCTAGGACTCAGGATAACTAGTTTGGTAGTAGCTCTTAAGGCAGAAGTGACCCCAATAGGCAGCCACAGATGGCCGGTCACTAGTACCTCCCCTTTTTCCTGAGTCCATGCTGAGGCCTGAGTGTGGGAGAGAGCTTTAAACACCCACCACAGCAGGCCCCTGGAATCTGCTCCCCCGTCCTCATGGCAGCCCAGACCAAACCTAACCTCTTACCCCTACCCACCCATGACAGTCCTGGGTTGCAGGGAAATAGGAGAGAGGGAAAACAGACAAGACATACATAATTGAACTTAGCACAGTTCCAGAACATGAGGTGCACATCCGATACCACCTCCTCTGGGGTGGTATAGTGAGCCGGGTCCTTCTTTTGCAGCTTCCTCCGGATGATTGACAGGTCCATGGGCCTCTTGATAATCTGGTAATAATGCCGGGCCTTGTGGGAGGAGACATGAGGAGAAGGAGGCAAATGGGGATGAGAGAAGAAATGGAGGTATGGATAAGAAGGAAGAAGAAATGGACAATGAGTTGAAATATAAGTAAAAAGAATAGGAGGAGGAATGATGAGAAGCAGCAGGAAAAAAAGGATGGAGAAAGAAGAAAAAGAAAAAGGGAAAAGGAGGAATGTGTCACTTGTCAAGTCAGATCTGATACAGCAGCAGTTGTGGGTGGGGAGGTTGAAATGGCCGTGGCCCCACAGTCCCTTGGACTATCCACAAGCTACTACTGTCACTACTTCCAGTGGCCATGCTCTGAGCCCAGCCTGGGAACCACCATGCTCCTGCCCCATGGTCTAAACCCTCTGAGCAGAAGAAACAGCAGCAGGCAGAAACAGCGCGGCCTTCCTTACCAGGGGGCTGACAGGTTCATGGAAGGGCAGGCTGAGGTTATTGCAGCACAAGGACAATACCAGCTTCTCACACTTCTGCAAAATCAGAATTGGCAACAGAGTCACTTTGTTCTGGCCTCATCTCAGTATGAACTAAAGATGCTGACCCTGATAACTCCCTGGCTCTGTCTCACAGGGTACCAGTTGCCATACTAAGGCAGAGCTCAGGCTCCCAAGCCAGAGGAAAACTGCCAGGAGAAGGAAAATCATCCAAACACCCCTGGGCCAAGTTGTCAGGCACAGCACAAAGAAAGGTATCCAGAAAAGCCCCTCATCCCCTCTGAAAGGCCTCAGACCCTGTAGGCAGAAGGGGGCTGCCAAGGGCAGGGAACCTTGTTTCCAAAGACCCCTCCCTACCTTCTGGTCATATGTGCTTAGGCCAGGAGATGCCCGCATTCCAGGCTGGTTATAGCGGGCGTTCTCACAGTCGTACTCCATCTCGGGCTGGGTCAGGCTGCGGCACAAGGTACACACCCACTCTCCCCTGCAGGGGCAGGTGAGGCCATATTAGGCCTCCACACATTGCCCAGAGCACCCTTCCCTGTCCTTCTGCCCTAGGGCAGGCATTGGGACAATGACGTGGGAAACTGAGTCCCTGGCCTTGCCATGTAAGGAATGGCTTCCTAGCCACAGGCTTAGAAGAAATTCAGTAACTCAGAATTTAGTGAATCTAGAAAAATAGGGGTTGGGGAGGCTGGGGTAGGAGTATAGGCACAAAATCCACATGCAAGAGGAAGGTGAGTAAAGAGGTGGAAGGGAAGTCAACCAAATGTCAAGCATCCACCTGTCTGTGTGCAGAAGACACCCAAGCCCATCAACTCACAGACCTGCAATTCAGGCAGGCCCAGAAGAGGGGAGTAAGCCCATCCTGGGAGCTCTGTAGGCCTGGCCTGGAATAATCATCCCTGGAAGGTAACCCTACTAGCCAGCTGATGGTCCTGGACTGGCATGACTCACCCTGGAAAGCTGAGCAAGGCTGGCACATGGCAGGACAGATGGAACACTTTGGGGCAGCGGTCACAGCACAGTAACTCTCCCCCATTGAGGCAAACAGCACAGAAGTCCTCATTCTCTATTGGGGCTGGGGGGCCCTTCTTGGCTCCTGGAGTTCGAGGAATGAGTCTGTGTTCTTCAGATGTGCCCTCCACTTCTGGTGGCCGCTGCCCAGCCAGAGAAGTGACAGTGACCTTTCTTCCCCCCAGACCTGGGGCCTGGGTGGCCTGAGACAGTCTGTCCTGGCTGACCTTGGGGAAGAAATAAGTCTGGGGAGCCAGAGCACAGCACCAACAAGCTCTTGGGGGAGGAGAGGGAGGGACCGGCAGGCCCTGCGCACCTACTATGAGAGCCACTTATTCCAGGACCCCACACCAACAAGCCCCATGAATGCTGGGACACCTCACTCCTAATATGCATCTCACAGGCCCTTTGAAGCAGGAAACAATGTCTGGCAAAGCTGCAGCCCTATCAGAGACTCAGGAAAGGTCCCAGAGCCAGAATTCTGGCAGTAGCAGAAAGAATAAGCTCTTAGGCTGGGCCAGGGTTTAAGGCCAAGGCAGAGGAAAGTGGTACCTTAATGGACAGGCTGGAGGACTCAGTGCCACACTCGATCATCAGCAGGAAGCTCCCATCCTGATCATTCTTCTGTGGCTTCAGCTTGAACACGGGCATCTCTCCCGAGGAGCCAGCACAGATCTTGAGTCGCTCTAGTCGCACATAGGGAATCTTAGGCTCGCTATTGAAGGCTCTGCAGCAAGACAGATATCCCGGGGTCTTGGGATCCTCCTCTGGCCCCAACCTCTAAGTCAGAAACATCCATGATCCCTGTGATGGTTAATACTGAGTGACAACTTGATTGTATTGAAGGATACAAAGTATTGATCCTGGGTGTGTCTGTGAGGGTGTTGCCAAAGAAGATTAACATTTGAATCAGTGAGCTGGGGAAGGCAGACCCACCCTTAACTGGGTGGGCACCATCTAATCAGCTGCCAGCAAATATAAAGCAGGCAGAAAAACATGAAAAGGAGGTAACTGGCCTGGCTTCCCAGCTACATCTTCCTCCTGTGCTGGACGCTTCCTGCCCTCAAACATTGGACTCAGTTCTTCAGTTTTGAGACTCAGACTAGCTTTCCTTGCTCCTCAAGCTTGCAGACAGCCTATTGTGGGACCTTGTGATCATGTAAGTTAATATAAACTCCCCTTCATATATATATATCTCCTACTAGTTCTGTTCCTCTAGAGAACCCTGACTAATACAATCCCCAACTGAATTGCTACTCTAGATCCTCTCAGACCTGGACTCTGAATGGGGACTCTACAGGTCCATATTCTGCCCTGCTGCCCAGCTCTGCATGGTCAGGCCCTGTCAGCCACTGGGAAGCCCTTTGGTGTAGTCCTTCCTAGTCAAAGATGGGAGCTCCCTGACATGCAAGAACTGCACCCAGAGTGCATGCCTCATGGTGCAGGAGCCAGGACATCCTCCCACAACCATCCCAGACATCCACTTGAAGGTCACGGGGTTGAAGAAGACAGTTGCAGACAAACTTCTTCCACTTGCAACTAAATCGTCAAGGTTGCTTCCTCCCTATGCCAACATCTCAGGACGTGAAGTCATGGGTGGGAGGGGAGATTAACCAGGAGTCTGTTACCTGATGCTCTGGTTCTGTTTTGCATCCAGCTCTAGGATTCCTTGTTCAAAATTCTCACACTCTAAGGCAAAACACAAACAAATACCTGTGACACACATTTGTGACAACAAACCCTGTCATGCACACCTTCTACTTATATCTGTTATTCATACCTTTGGCCACACACCTGTCATACAGTTGTTACCTATACTATAGTCATTCATAGTGGTGACAAGTCTACCATGGATCTCCTTCTTGAAAGGAGGAAAGCCACCTTCTTTTAAAAAAGATGAACACAAATAACACTCAGAGGCTGCCTACAGGTGAGTGTTGGGTCAGGTACTGATGGGCAGTTTCTCACCTTCAACATGAGCTCAGAAATCACTTGTTCTCAGCACACTGCTGTTGCCTCCTCTAAGGAGTCCTCTTGTCTGGCCTCTGCCCTCTCAGCCAAGTGCTGGGATTCCAGCACTGCTTGAGAATCCAGCTCATACTCCATGGACAAGGGGTTCCCAGGAAGTCCTCCCCTGAGTATGCAGTCTATGGAGATGGGCAGGAGGCAGTGGTGGGGCAAAAGGAGGAAACTAGCATCTGGTCAGCACCAGGCATGGTTCTGCTGTACATGGGCAAGCAGGATCTAAAAAGTTCAATTTTACTGCATAAAACGCAGAGTTACATTATTGTGTGTAATAAGAACCAATAATTTTTCAGTTGGTCTTTCAGTCAGTGGGAGGAAAAGGAGAAAAACTGTTTCTTTCATTTTCATTTATGACATGTATAGGAAAGAGACTGATCATTACAAATTAAACATGTATCATACATTGAACTGAAAAAGTCCCAAATGATCACTAGGGAGTCGCTTCTGACTTCCCAACTAGCCCTCACCTTCCACAGAAGAACAAACAGCCTAGCCTGGTTAGAGAAGGGGCGTGGGAAGCTGAGAAGCAAATCAGAACCAGTCTCCAATGGTCCAAATTCCCTTCACTACGAGGCACAACACAAATCCACATTACTGTCAGCTACCAGGAAAATCCTCACTTGCTACTCAGAGTAAGTTATCAAATTATTTCACTACAGTTACTTGTCCTAGTAGCCTATGAAGTAGGTGCAATTAGCCCCATTTAGAGAGAAAGAAATCAGTTAAAGGTTAGGTCTCTTATCTGGGATTAGAGGGAGAGAAAACTGGTTTTTCTAACTTCTATCTGTCAGACTCCAAAGTCAGACATGCTCTTTTCCCCATAACATGATGCCAAGGCTAGCCCTCCTGGGCTGAGTTCTGTTTCCCCCTATGAATAATGTAGACCCCCAGGACTTTTTTGCATGGAGAGTGTTACAAACAGGATAAGTCTTGGCCATGCCTAGATCAGCCATGGCCACAGTGAGGGAAGCAGAACAGGTGTCACTAAGACAGTTTCGGAGGAGAGAAGTAAATTCAGCCTCAGAGAGATGCACTGCTTCCCCAGCTTAGAGCTTGTCTGCTGGCTTCTATCTCACCTAGAAGTGCTGAGTCCATCTGCTCAAGTCTGTGGCCAACACGAAGGGCAGGCTGCCTGAGTCTCACCTTTTAGGTTCTGGTACTGCTGCAGAGCTGTAGATGTGCTGACCACTGGCGCCAGTGGAAGTTTCTTCACAGAGAGGTTAATTGGCTCCTCCAGTTCTGAGGGGATGGCCAAGTCCTTGCGAGCATCCAGACCAGGGGCTATGGGACCTTGTCCCAGTGAGTCAGTGAAGCGAGTGGAATCCTCACTTTCCATCTTTCAAAAGTGAAATGTCAACAAGAATCAAAGCACTCAGACATGGTCGCCATTGGTGGTCAAAGGACTGTTAAGCTAAGGTTAGAACAAGGGTCTTAGTGGCCAACCTTTTGCCCATTGTTGAGCAAAGGAAGTTTGAATGGCATCTCCCCAGGACTTACCTTACACAGAGCATTCCCCAGGGAGGGATCAGCCACATCTCCAGGGCACAGGCTCCCTGAAGTTCGGCCAGAACTGGAGCTGGACCCGGTTTCTGCCTGCATGTCAGACACTGAAGGGATGCTCTGCAAAGGACAAGTTGCCAGACTCGGCACAGCCTGGGTGTGACCAGACACTAGGCTGGGCCCAGCCTGAGAGTGATCACTTGCCAGGCTTGCCATAGCCTGGGGGGAGTCACTCAGCAAGTTGGGCGTGGACTGGAATGTGCTACGCATGAGGCTGGGCACAGTCTGTAGGTGACTGGTTGTCAGGCTGGGCATGGCCTGGTTTTGAACACTTGTCAGACTGGACACTGTTTTGGGGGGAGCACTCAGCAGGCTTGGTACTGCTTGGGAAGCGCCAGCTGTCAGGCTGCTCACACTCTGGATCTGTGGCTCTAGGGCCCTCTCCAACCTGGTAGATGACAATTCCATCTCCAGAGTGTTGGAAAACCCCATGATGCTCACCGAAGTGGAACGCTGTGGGAACAGAGACAAGGGTAGAGTCAGGCTGCTAGCTGGGAATGGAGGGAGGGAGAGGGGAGACCCAACCACAGGAGCTCCCATGCTCCAATTCCACTCTGGCTTCAGAGTCTGGTAGCTGCCAGGAACTTAGGCGATGCATGAAGCCCTGTTCCTCTTCCCAACACTAAGGAGGCTGCTAAGCTATGACACAGAGAGACAGGCACAGGCAGAGGACCGTGTGTGTGTGTGTGTGTGTGTGTGTGTGTGTGTGTGTGTGACAGCAAGAGTGAGAAAGAGAATTTACTGCCTGACCTGAGGTATGTACACAGAGAGAGAGAGAGAGAGAGAGAGAGAGAGTCAGCCACATCCCTCACCCCAGTCCTGTACCTAAGCAAAGGGTCAAGCTGTGGGACTGTCCTCTAATTTCAAACTCCCCTCTGACTATACCACCAGTGGCTTCTCTTCCCTTTAAGGGGTGCTATAGAATAGTTTCTGCTATACAAAAGTAGCAGGGGGTTAAGAAGGTTCAAACTCTTATCTGCCTCAAACCTGCCTTGAGAGAATGCCATCAGAAAGTTCCAATCAGTCCTGGGGAACCTGAGTCAACTCCAGGGCCTTCTTATGAGCTTGTTCAAATCAACTCCAAGCACTACCAGCATTTGATGTAGGCTTTAACCAAGATATCTGAAGGTCTTTTCTGGCCCTAGTATACCTGCCAAAAATATTCCAAACCAGAGGCAGAGAACTTCAAAGCAGCTAAATCTTAATATCACCTAGTCTGTACAGTCATTGGATAAGGCAGTAATGTTCCGACTCCAAAATTATTTTCTTACATCTAACTACTTGGTGACCTAAGGAGGAGATGTAAGAGGCTGATAAAAGAAGTTGAACGCATAGATTTATGTACTGAATCCACTCTGCTTTTCAGATTGAAGAGGCAGACTTAGGAAAGGGAGGGAGACTGGCTCTAAATGTATAAAGAATGTATAAATGTATCAGGAATGTATAAGTTTCATATTCCTGCCCTTTAAAAAAAAGACTAAATATACAACAATTTGACATCTTTTGAAAAACAAAGGGATAACAGGATTAGACATATTTATCTTAAGTTTCCAAAATCAGTGTCTTGAACCTGTCATTTATTTCCCCATTCAAATTTTCACAGGAAAAAAAATACTTCTAATACCTTCTCAAGTTTCAATATAAAGTTAGTAAAGCTATTTTGCCATGAGGACTGTCCTCATCTCAGTGAAAGTCACTCCGAGTCATCCAGTTCTGCAAGTCAGATCCTATGAGGGAGGCATCAGTGAAGCATCCCTCCTGCCACACCCAAACTAATACCAAGCCCCATCAATTCTACCCCTTACACATCTCTCAGATACACCCACTAATTCTTCCCTTTATTGATGGTGCCCTAGCCTAACCTACTTTCACATCTCCCTGGACAACAGTAGTAGCCTCCTCAATGCAGAAATATTTTCAAAACACGGACCTATCACATCATTTCTTTTCATAAAACCCTGCAGTGCACTCCATTCTTCTTAGAATAACTGCAAAAATCCTTAACAAGACTCCCAAGGCCCTGATGACCTGTCCTCTGTCCTCCTTTGTAGCCATAGCTCATTCAATAACCCTCTCCTCATTCTCTGAACTCCAGCCATTTTTTTCAGTTCCTGCAACACACCAAGCTCTCCTTCCATCCACCACCCTAACCCCTTCAGATGGACTGCTTTCTCTGCATAGAGGATTCTCCTATTCCTGCCCTGTTCCACTTACCCTTCAGAACCCAGCTCAACGGACATTTTTTGCCACAAAGCCTTCTTTCATTCTCTAGTCCAGACCAGGTTCCTGCTTTCATCCTCTCATATGCCTTATACTTGTACTTTCAGCCTCATACCACAGTCCATGATATCATTTGATGAATGTCTGTTTCCCCTACTAAATTGTAAACTCCATTAGAGTATGGATTTTTATCTATTTTGCTTACCCACTGTATTCCTAGACCCAAGAGCAGTGTCTGGATGAATAAATGAATTAATGAGCTATTTGAAATTTCAAAACAGCACTAATACAGGACTGTTTATTCTATAAATCTTTAGCTAAATGAACAGCAGCTTACTTAGGTCTACTGACAACTTTGGCTATGAGTCTCTCTAAAATAATGATTTTTTTATACAGCTGAAGTTTATTGAGAATTTATTATATGCAAGGCAATGTGCTAAATGTTTTACATATATTACTTTATTTAATCCTCACAATAACCATTAAAGGGTTGTTAAAAAGTTAAAAGAAAAAGTCCATGTGAACATTTAGAACAATATCTGGCATACTACAGATGCTCAATAAACCCCAGGTGTTTCTACTGCTACTGCTATTATTTTTATTGTATTATTGTTGCTGCATACCTACTTTCACGCTTGATGAGGCTCAGAAGGGCATCTTAAGTTTTTTCTTGTTACTGTAAAACATAATTTTGTAGATTTCCATTTTTCTTTATTGTGTGTGTATTGTATATAGAAATACAATTAATTTTTGAATATCGACTTTGTATAGTCCTTGCTAAAGTCATTCTGAGATTTTCTTTTTCTTTCTTTTTTTCTTTTTTTTTGGAGATAGAGTCTCACTCTGTTGCCCAGGCTGGAATGTGGTGGCATGATCTCTGCTCACTACAACCTCCACCTCCTGGGTTCAGGTGATTCTTCTGCCTCAGCGTCCTGAGTAGCTGGGACTACAGGCGCACGCCACCACACCTGGCTAATTTTTTTTGTATTTTTTGTAGAGACAGGGTTTCACCATATTGGCCAGGCTGGTCTCGAACTCCTGACCTGGTGATCCACCCACCTCAGCCTCCCAAAGTGCTGGGATTACAGGCGTGAGCCACCGCACCCAACCCATTCTGGGATTTTCTTTTGGATTTTCTGTGCACACAAATCATGTCCATCCGTGTATAGTAAGTTTTTGTTTTGTTTTTCCAGACAGGGTCTTGCTCTGTCACCCTGGCTGCAGTGCAGTAGCACAACCACAGCTCACTGCAGCCTTGACCTCCCAAGCTCAAGCAAGCAATCCTCCCACCTCAGCCTTTGGAGTAGCTGGGACTACAGGTGCATATCCCCACACCTGGCTAATTATTTTTATTTTTGTAGAGACAGGGTCTTGCTATGTTGCCCAGGCTGGTCTTGAACTCCAGGGCTCAAGTCATCCTCCCACCTTAACTTCCCAAAGTGCTGGGATTACAGGCATGAACCATCAAGCCCATCCTGAATGGTAAATCTACTTTCTTTTTAAATTTACATTTGTTTTTCTTGCCTTACTCCACCAGCTAAGACTTCCAGTACAAGGTTGACTAGAAGTAGTGACAGTAGCCATCCTAGTCTCATTCCTGATCTCAGAAGATCCTTGCAACATTTCATCACAAAGTAGATTTGATGTAGGTTTTTTGTAGATTTAAAAATCCATATCGTGGTCAGGCATGGTGGCTCACACCTGTAATCCCAGCACTATGGGAGGCTGAGGCAGGCAGACAGCTTGAGCCCAAGAGTTCAAGACCAGCCTAGGCAACATGGTGAAACTCTGTCTCCACAAATAATAGAAAAATTAGCTAGGCATGGTGGCATGGACCTGCAGTCCCAGATTCTTAGGAGGCTAAGGTGGGAGGATTGCTCGAGCCCGAGAGGTTGAGGCAACAGTGAGCCAAGACTATGCACTACATTCCAGTCTGGGCAAAAGAGCAAGACTCTTGTCTCAAAACAAAAAAAAAGAATCCAGATCTTTGGTACCAAAGCTACAACTTAATTTTGACTTGTCCCCCTCTATACCTCTCTGGGCTTACTCCCCTTCACTATCTCTCACCTTCTTTTCTATTTCTTTTCCTTCCCTCTCTTCTCCTCTCTCCCCCTCTCTCTAGAGCTCTTTCTCTCTCTTCCTCTCCTGCTTTCTTTTTATCATTTCTTTCTCCTCTTTCCCCACCTCTTTCCCTTATTATTTAACTGCTTTAGTAAGGCTTATATTTTCTATTCTGAATTTTAAACACAGATGAGTTAAATATCTTTTGTTCATTTCTCCAAAGAAAAGTATGCTTTTTATATTTTCCTTAGTAGTTTAATAGTGTCCAATTTTTTACAAAGCTTCAATTTCCTCTACAGTCTAAGGGCCAAGAAAAGAAAGGCTGAAGAGAAGCAAGGTGGAAAGAATATTCAAACCAAATTGGGTAAATTAGGAATGGAGCCCAGCTTAAGGGACCAAGGCCAAAAAGAAAATGGCTATCTCAAACATGCCCAGGCCTGCATCCCTTAACGTCTCCTGTTGTCCTGGTTGTGCACTGCCATAGCATTATAATATTCTATATTTCCTTATCTAGAAACAAGAATACCCAGTGACTATTTCATTCCGTTTTTAATATATGACAGTCTAATCCTTTGCACTAGATTCTTTCCCCTTTCCCCTGTTTGACATGTATATTTAGTGCAGTTCTGGTGTTCATTTCATCTACCCATGCTGGACATTGAGAATTATATAGACGTCTCTTTTTAGTGAGATCCTTGCTACCAAGCAGTAAGAGCACTAAAATCCACATGAGACTACTTAAATAATAATGGTCAGATGCCATATGTCACAAGATATGCACAAGATAAAATTCCCAAGGACAAAACTTCGCAGATTAGGGGTAGAGATCACATTTGTAGGATATCATCTCTCCTGTCCTAATTACTTACTGCATATGTGAGTTAACTTAATGATAGGGGAGAGCAAGACATGCAGACTGAGCTGTGGAAAAATTGCGGAAACTCCATCGCAGTTTATTTTGAGGTGAACCTGATGAACCTGGTCCCATAATGCCTAGACGACAATACGAGTCAGCAATACATTCCAAGATATTGCAAACTTGACTGATTTCTTTCCTTTCCACAACCACAGCCAATCTCAGGGAGACCAATGCTATTAGGAGCGGGGGTGAAGCTCTGGTAGTTGTAACAAGAACCTGGGAAACTTCCATGGGGGCTGTGAGAAAGCCAGCCCAACCCCATTTTTACAGGCTATATAGACACAATGGCATTTCTGAAACCTATATATGCTATGTGTTAGTTATTTTTATACTTCATTGGCTCTCTAGAGTAAAGGATTGTAAAATATTAAAACAAAAGATACTTATTTCATGTACAAAAAGGAAAAGAAGAGCTGAGAGCTTCCATTCTAGTCTGTTGCCAGTGCTACAAGATGGGTGGGGAAAGGGTAGGGCCAACTTTCAGAGCAAGGAAAGCAGACTGAGTCTCCAGGGCCTGGGAGGAGGGGAAGCGCTTCTTGAGAGCATGATGGGATTGGGGAACAGCTTGAGAACGTGACCAGGCGGTCTGACGCTTGATGCCTCCCATGTAGAAGGGAGCTCACCTGTCAATGGAGATGATACCACCTGCCCTCTAGACCCCAAAATTGTTCAGAGGTCAAATGACAGGAGGTAAAGGTGTATTTCTAGCCACAGAAAGTCTGTGGAGGATTATCACTGAGGTTTCTAGGCTGTCAACTATGTAACTGACACCTTGACTTCATCTTCACATACAAAACCTCCAGATTTTATGAAGGAAAGGGTGTGTGTTGGGATTCACAACTGAAAATAAACCATTTTCTAGTTCAGAGAGGAAGAGTCAAAATGCCAAAACACATTCACTCCGATAATCTGCTCAGGTCATCTTTGGATGAAGGGAGACAACCCTGAGGCTACAGAGCCCCCTCTTACCTCCCTTAACTAACATCTCCTCTCGCTCCTCATCTCCCTTCCCCCAAACTGTGTTCCCATCCCTGTCCCTCTCCTCTTCTTGCCTCTTAGCTGTTTGTCTCATCTTTGTCTGCCACCTGTCTGACTTACCTGAAATTACCTCACCTATTTATTTAATAGATTCAATTAACCTATTTAACCTACCTGTCTTTATCACCTGACTTGACAACTTGCCTGACCTACAACCTCCCTGAATTATCTGACTTTCAATCTCTGCTACTAGTCACCTATGTGACCCTGCAGCTGTCTAACATGACTTCTGCTTGATCTGTGCTCTGTTACCTGATGCCCTCTCTCTCTCTCCTCACCCTTACCACCCAGATGCGTTTCTAGAGTCCAGTGTGTTAACATTATTATTCTAATGATCGCCACATGGTATTATCAAAGTTCAGAGAAAACATTGCTCTTTCATTTTAACAGGAAGGGAAATTGAGACACAGAGTGATTACCCAGATTTCCCAAGCTCATATAGGTCCAAGACTAGGAATCTGGGCCCAGCATTGAAAACCAGCTGGCCAGTCTTGATTCTGTGCCAGTAGTCGGAAAGCTAGTGCCCTAGTAAGCGGTGATTAAGAAATCAATAAACAGACACTTAGTGCACATGCCCTGAATTTAATATGAATTTCATGTTCTTACATAAAGATAATATTGCTGGGGATAAAGTAGTGCAGATAGGGTGGTGTTCCACATAAATTAATTTTCCATTTATCTGAAACATACCTCTTTCAATAACAAAATGCAATTGGCTTAAAAACATTATTTCAAATGGGAGTACTTCTAAAACACTTTACACACTCTTCTGTCTTATTAAACAGAGCATAAGGAGCCTAAGGAGACCATTTCTTAGTGATATCAAGGAATTTTGATGAACAAGTAAGTAATTCAGTGATGCTTTTGGGAACTTCTAAGAACGTAGGGCTTAGCTTGTTCTTTCAGAGAATGATCTCATCCCGTGGCACTTTTCCAGGTGATGTTTCTTGTCTTCCTTTTTAGCTGCCTTTACAGAAATCTTGACTCCCTGCTTCTACTCTCCTTACTACTATAATGAAGTTAAACTAAAATTTTCCCAAGAAAACCATATATTTAAGCTTGCTAGATCAAGAACACTGGCTAGGTACCCACATGTGAGTTTATGATCTCCTATAGAACATAATGCCTGGGTTTTGTGATGGGCTGTTTTTGTTGCTGCTCCAAAGCTTTGCCTGGTCACTTCTGGTTTCAGGTTTTTGTCCTAGTGGTTAAAGTCATCAGAAACTGACCACTGTGTAAATATGCAATAGAAAAAGAGACCAAAGATTTGGGAGTTGTGTCTTGGAAACACACTGAAGGCCTTCACTCTAGCTAAGGAAACAAGAGAGAGGAAAACAGATTTATGAATTAAATCCTCAAAATACGTGAATATGCCAGGTGTAACACCTGAGGTCAGGAGTTCAAGACCAGCCTGACCAACATGGTGAAACCCTGTCTCTACTAAAAATACAAAAATTAGCCAGGTGCAGTGGTTCATGCCTGCAATCCCAGCACTCTGGGAGGCTGAGGAGGGCAGATCACAAGGTCAAGAGATCAAGAACATCCTGACCAACATGGTGAAACCCCCTTCTACTAAAAATACAAAAATTAGCTGGGTGTGGTGGCACACACCTGTAGTCCTAGCTACTTGGGAGAATGAGGCAGGAGAATGGCTTAAGCCCGGGAAGCAGAGGTTGCAGTGAGCTGAGATTGCACCATTGCACTCCAACCTGGCAACAGAGCAAGACTCCACCTCAAAGAAAAAAAAAATGCGAATGCTTCAACAGCTTCAAGACTAAGTGGACTGGTTTAACAGTAGCAGATCTGTAAACAACAGAATCAGATGGCTGAGGAAGGGACAAACCTTTCTAGTAAGTAGTTTCACATGTTTTTGTTTGTTTGTTTGTTTTTGAGAAGAGTCTTGCTCTGTCGCCCAGGCTAGAGTGCACTTGGGCAATTTCAGCTCAATGTAACCTCTGCCTCCTGGGTTCAAGTGATTCTCCTACCTCAGCCTCCCAAGTAGCTGGGATTACAGGTGCCCACCACCATGCCCAGCTAATTTTTGTATTTTTAGTAGAGATGGGTTTTCACCACGTTGGCCAGGCTGCTGGTCTTGAACTCCTGACCTCAAATGATCCGCCTGCCTCAGCCTCCCAAAGTGCTGGGATTACAGGTGTAAGCCACTGTGCCTGCCCCTCACATGTTGATTTTTAATGGCAAAGTTCTTGCTCTTGCTGACAATGAGTGTTCCTCATCTCAACACAAAGCTCTTGTACTATTTAAAGCTGTCACTATCAATGTAACTATGCAAATATATGATAACTTAGTAAAGTCAAATGGGAAAAGTTTCATGGGCGGTGAAGAGAGAAGAAGTGAAGAGTGCCCTGTACTCTGATAATCCAGGGAGGACATAAAAGCAGAGGATCCCAGAGTCTGAGGCTGAAGAAAGAGGAAAGGAGTAAATGGATTCTAGTAAGTCTGAAGTGAAAGCCAGATGAGTGGAATCCTCAAACCCCAAGGCTGGAAGACTCAGGAGAATTTGGTCGGAGGTATTTTGCCCAGGCCAGTGTAAGAAACTGACTTAAAACATTATTTTGAATGGGAGTACTTCTAATACACTTGACACACTATTCTGTCTTAGTAAACAGATAGGAGCAAGAACTTGATTTCTCATGGGCCAGGAGATCTAGACAAAGATCTTAGGTTTGGATGGTGAATGAAATCAGGATAGAAGTAAGGAGACAGGCTTCTTAGAGTATGCTAAGTTCAGGAGCCAGACTTGGGGAGTGTTTGGCCTGACTCCTGAGTAGAAAGAGTGTACAATTAATTCTGCAGAGGCCGACCAGGACGCAGGCTGTGCCCTAAGAAAACTTCACCAGGCTCCAGGAACACGTGAGCAAATGCTGCTGTCAGGGCTAAGCGATTGTTCCTGAGATTGAGGATCCACAATCTGATCCATAGCAGTAGCTTTGGAGACTATGGAGGCAGGATGTCTGGTATTTCCTCACAGTTACCAGAGTTTAATGAGTTTAAGCAAGTCATTGTCCAGCTCTGGGTTTTAATTTCCTCCTACACAGGTTAATGTAAATCTCACTGAGTTTTTATAAGACTCAAATTAAGAGATCGGGTATTGAAATGCTTTGATAATGGTATAAATATTATCTGCCTGAGTCATTATCCTTTACTCCTCTGTATCACTCTTAATAATCTAGATCACAGGAATGCCTACCGCTTCTGTATCATTTACTGGAAATACATCTCAGACTCCTAAGCCATAAGCAGCATGCTGGTGGCTTTGAAGTCCTCTCTTGAAGATCTGGAGCTATGTTACGAGCAGCAGAAGAAAAGTCACTCTTGAAGGTGAACTGGGACTCAAATAGGGCTTTCTGTGACACCCACAGCTTTGACTCCATGAGAGCTTTTTATTTTTTTGAGACAGTCTTGCTCTGTTACCCAAGCTAGAGTGCAGTAGCGCAATCTCAGCTCACTACAACTTCTGCCTCCCAGGCTAAAGCAATTCTCATGCCTCAACCTCCTGAGTAGCTGGGACCACAGACATGCGCCACCATGCCTGGCTAATTTTCTTGTGTTTTTTGTAGAGACTGGGTTTCACCATGTTGTCCAGGCTGGTCTTGAGCTGTTCAGCTCAAACAATCAGCCTGTCTCAGTATCCCAAAATGCTGGGATTACAGGTATGAGCCACCGTGCCTGGCCAGCTCCTTTAAGGAAATGCTTGTGTGTATTTTTCAGCAGTTAACTGGTTCAGAAGCATGCAATGAAGCCATCAAAATGTCTCCCAGTTTCACTTGAGATGTAAGGGTTGTTGTTGTAGGGTTGTAGCCATGGTCTTTCTTTCAGAGTGGCTGGACCAAGATTAGGAAGCTTAGGCAACAGCAGGTGCCAGACAAATGTCAAAATGCATCCAAAAGGGGTTGCAGAGCTTAAGCCACTAGAAAACTCTTTCTAGAACTTTCACATCTCATTTTCAGCAGCAATCTGAAGACCAGACAAGCACCAGCTCCAAGGTACTTGTGCACAAACGCTCTGTTTCACCAAAAGTCCTCTTATGGTGATATACAGTCAGTGTAGAACTCATAGAAAGGTGCCTGGTGCCACAGGTTCTTCTGGTCTGTGACCTTCAGATAGATTCTTCTGACTTTCCTGGCACTCACAAGCCAGCACAGGCCGGGAGTGGGCTGGAGGCCAAAATGCCTTTACTGGATAAAGACAACCGATACCAAACTAGTCTGGGTCCTAAGACCTCTCCCCAGCAAGGCCTCAGGCTACTTCAAGGATTACGAAGACAGGAAAATACAGCAGGTGAGAGGCCAAATGGAGTCCTATTTCTCCCACTGCGGTGCAGAAAGAGAAGCAATTTAACCTAGTCATTGAACACAGAGCTGTCAAGGACCTGTGTGGTCTGGTCCTAACATTGCCCAATGGGTTGGCTGCGTAACTCTTAGGTGGGTCACTTAACCTCTCTGTGTCTCAGTTTCCACATCTTTCAAAGGGGAATAAGAAAAAGGCTTCCTCATAGCATTGCTAGGATAAAGAGATAAAATGAAATAATCCATATAAAAACCTATGAAAAAATTAGAACGATACTATACAAAGTATTATCAAAATGTTGTTAACTATCCCTGAGCTTCATGCCTTCCACCCTGCCCAATCTCAGCTCCAAGGCAACAAATTCCCTCAAATACAAAGCCCTTTTCCTTATTGCAGTAGTTTTGTGTACAACCAGTGGCTCTCACTGTTAGGGTTGATCTCTCTCTGCCGACCCAAATGTTCCTCTGAGCCAGGATGACAAACTTGAGGATCCTTTTTCGGGGAGTTCAAGCCATGAAAAGCCTATGAAACACCTGAAGAATGCCAGGCCATCTGACCCTCCAAACCTCTATAGGAACCCCGTTTAATAAGGGGCAGGAGAAGCTCAAAATGAGAAGTTAGAGTTCCTAGGACCTTTGCTAACCCCATTGCCAACTTGCAGTCACACAAGAGGGCAGCACCCCTTGCTGCTGAGAGAACTCTGTGGGCCATTCACACAGGCAGCATCGACTCCATGCATGTGGCTCAACTCCTTTCCTCTGCTCTGTGTATAGGAACAGAACTTAACCTCATCAAATGAGAAGCAGCATTTTCTGCATGGCTTCCACTACAACTGAGCACTGGCAATGAAACCACCTTTGCAAAAATTGTATCAGTGAGAAAATTATGACAGTGAAAAAGATCTGATCTAATCTACTCACCCCAACCCTTGCCTTTCCCTTAATCATTCCTGGGTCTACTGTAGATTGGCCTTTTGAGATATCTTTTCAAGTTCTGAGCATGTCTGACATCCATGGCTTTACCCAGACCCATCAATCCCACTCCTGTGACCCACCCAGAAGCAACTTAGCTGAAGTGGACGGCTTTCACCCATGATTTCATCTCCATCCCAAGCAATCATCAGTAAGCACCCATTTCTAGCCACCCCTTCCCCAAACTGCCTTTTAAAAATCCCAGCCTCACATCAACTAAACTCTTTCTCTATTGCAGTGCCACAGACTTCATTTGTGCAGCAGGCAGGAAGAAACTGTCGGGCAGTCACAGCAATTCTCATGCTTGCTTCTGAACCACTGACATCTAGAGCTAGCTGCCTTCAGGTCATCTTCTAATGTGTCCTCCACAAAAGAACATCAATAATTCAAAACTTAACTTCTTCCCCTAAATATGCCCTTTTTCCCATGCTCCTATCCCAGTTGGTCAAGACAAATCCACTGGGATGGGAACATGGGGAAACACCTGGGTGATAAGCCAAAGGGCTTTCTCTGCCTTACATATCATCAATCAGACACTGAGACTAGGACTACTATGATCTGATATCTCTTGAAATATTTGCTTCCTCTTTATTCCCATTGCTATTGATTTCATTCAGCCTGCTGTTTCTCCTCTGTACTGTTCTGGTCTCCCTTACTACAGCTAAAGTGATCTTTCCAATTTAATTCAAACCAAGTTCCCCCTTTCTGGAAGTCCTTTATTTACTCCTCACAGCCCCCAGGACTGAATCCCAACCCCAAAGTATAATTTACAAGGCTTATAACCCCTCTGGTTTCAATCCATCCCATTCCCCAGTGCATCTCGTGATCCTATCAAGTCAAATTACAAATTATCTGAAGCCCCCCTAATTGCCCCAGACTTTCTCTCACTCCTGAAGCTTCCTAGTTGCCATTCCTTTTGACTCTTTGTTCTATCCCTCTACCCTTTAGTAGCCCAACTTCTCCTCTTTGAAATGTCAGCTTAAAATAATGTCCTCTAAGAAATCTTCTGTTAACAGCCCCCTCTCCCAGAGCTTGGTGCTCCATTGGGGTGTACCACAACGACTATCACAGCACTTTACCACAATTTATTATTGTTGCTTAACTGTTTCTTTCACCAGCCAGTAATCTCCAGCATGGGACTATCCTTATTCACCAATGTATGCCTGGCACCTAGCAGAATATGCGGCACAAACTTGGAGATTAATGTGTATATATGTACATACATACATACATATATATATATATAAAACACACACATATGTGTGTGTGTATATATATACGTATATGTATATTATATATATAAAACATTCAATGAATAAACAAATGGATGAATGGTTAGGTGGCTGGCCCAAATACAAGAAGTTAAACATCTAAGAACCACAAAGGGCCAATCTACAGTACCTCAAGGGCCTCTACGCCAAGCCATTTTCAACAGAGTAGGACAGGAACAGACAAAAAGCCTCGAGAGTCACTAGCAATTTCCAAGTTGACATTTCATTTTTGCTGTCCCTTCTTTTTTCTAAACTCTTCTCAAATATTATTGAGACTGACTGATTTAAGACATGCACTGCAATGGTACCGTTAGGCAAACTTGGTGAGGGGCAGGTACACTGAGCAACCAGCATAGCTGGGCTGCAGGGCCAGAGGGATGCAACAGGGCCAAGGCTACAGGCAGGGAGGGTTCAGAATACCTGACAGAGCTTCAAGTCCAGGGCTGGGTGGAGGCACTGGAGGGCTGAGGGCACCAGGCCACAGAAGGCAATAGGGTAAGTGGAACAGGGCCAAGGGGCACTAGGAAAAATGGGTGGAGGCCATGGCACAGCACTGAGGCTCTGGCTAGAAGTATGACAGGGGTTGGGGGTGAAAGGGTAGCGGTGAGAATAGACAGTTGAGGATTTGTAGGGTTCTGGGTTATGTCCAGGGTAAGCAAACACTTTCAGCAAGCTGTAGGTGGGTGGACAGAAAGGTCTCCAAGAGCTCATCTTCAAGAGATCTCAGTGTCTCAGCTGCTCATCTACCTCTGCAGAACATCCCTGCAGACCACTCACCCAACAAATTTCACTGAATCAAGTCTTAAGGTCAGCAAACTCTGGGTTGTGGTGGCCACATAAAATATTTTCCCCATCTTCATTGCAGAGGGAAGTTCAAGCTTTGAATTCTAACTGATCTCAGTTTTAAAACCTCAGCTCTCTCTTCTACTAGCTGTAGGGCCCTGGAATTCAGTTTCCTTAGCTATACAATAGGGGATGCTCACTTCCACAACTGTTGGAGGTGAGATGAGTTAATGCTCATGAAGCAGCATACATGGTTCCAAGCACAGAGTATGTGTTTAATAAACTGGCTTTCTTTCCCTTCCCCCTTCCACTCTGCATGAAGCCAAGTAGGCCCCACTGTACATGTTTAGGGGAGTGGAAATGGGTGATGAGGAAGATCTATGTTGTTGACTCACTAGGAGAGAAGGCATGAATCAGAGCTGTGTAGCATCCAGGGATGGAACAGGGACACTCCTCCCCCGACCCTATCCTCCTCCAGGTGCCCGGGGCCTTGGCTAGCAGTGGGTTCCATGTGGTCAGGGAAAACAGGCTCCTTCAGTACCTTTCTCACCACATTTGGAGAGGAGTTCTGGATGGTGCTGTCCACTGGGGGGACACTGAGAGGGGCTTCTTCCCCAGACACCTGGGGCAAGGCAGCAGCAGTATTCTTGTCAAGAGGGAGAGCCGATTTTGAGCCCTCGGATGCTGAGGGCTCATCTGTAGCCTGGAGAAGAAAATAAGAATTTGAGTGGGTTTTACTGCAGAGAGTGTAGCAGCAGCAGTAGCAGCAGCAGTGGCAGCAAAGGCTAGAACCCACCCTGCCCTGCCCATCATTACCACCTACATACTGTGGACTGCTTATTTTCCAAAAAGAAAAATACTCTCATCCCAACTCTTCCAAAGACTACATGCTAGTGCAAAAGTCTTAGGATAGAATTTTGAGCTAATTTTGTGATGTTCACTTTGGCAATCATAACCTACTTTTGACTTACATTTTAGCTTGTGGCCCTCTATGAACCCTAGACCCTTCTCTGCCATCACACGGATTATTCTATATCTCCTCAAAAGAACTGGGCCTCAGGGGAAGACACTGAAGCATGATCTGAAGTTCCAGTACTAAAGCATAAATGTGAGGCCTTATATTCTATAATAAAGTAAAAATCTGTAAAGCTGCTTTGAAGATAAAAATGTGATTACAGATTTAAAGGGGGTACCACTATGGAAAAAGTGAGAGAAGGGTAGAGAGAAGAGGATAGAACAGGTGTTCTGGGGGTAAAAAAGAAAATCAAGAGCTAAGAATGAAGATGCGAAAGGCAGCAAAGATCCCAGGGGTACAAACTGCACCTCTTCAACTGTCTTTTGGCTGAGAAAAAGAGGAGCAGCATCCAATATCCTCCTACAGAGAGAAGAAGACTTCTGTGGCATTACAGAAATGTCAGCAGACCTGGAACCAAGTCTTAGCTCTACCTCTCAATGATGTATGATATGTAGACAGACTGCTAGCCTCCTCTAACTCCCATTTATACACCTATAAAGCACAGACGGTAATGCCTACCAAACAACATTGTTGATAGGATAAATGATATGGCGCATATAAAAAATACCCAGCTTAAGGCTGGGCGCAGTGGCTCACACCTGTACCCAGAACTTTGGGAGGCCGAGGTGAGCCGATCACTTGAGATAGGGAGTTCGAGACCAGCCTGACCAACATGGAGAAGCCCTGTCTCTACTAAAAATACAAAAAATTAGCCGGGCATAGTGGTGGAGAATCACTTGAGCCAGGGAGGCGGAGGCGGCGGTGAGCTGAGATCGCGCCATTGCATTCCAGCCTGGGCAACAAGAGCAAAACTCTGTCTCAAAAACAAACAAACAAACAAACAAACATTCCCAGCTTAGTAGAGGTAAAAAAGTTTAAGTCTATACCTGTGCAGTATTATAAAAGTGCTGCCTGCCAGCATCTAACATGGTTCTTCACTCTACTCCTTAAGCTCTGCCCTTCCTGCTGTCTGGGATTCCTAAGGTCCGGCAAGGGATCTAGGGATATGACAAGTTAAGAGACAGCCTCCCTTCTGCTCTGGCACTGGCAGGAGTTCAGCACGGCTCAGAAGGTACCATCGGTGGGCAGGGTCCCTACTGTCATCCAGGAAGACAGGGCTAAGCCAAGCTACTCTGGAGAGCACTGAGCCTAGATCTAAGTTGGGACTGGGTACTATGCTCTCTGGAGCTTTTCTGAGATGGGAGGTTAAGTCCAGGGTAGTTTTGAAATGTGAGGGTTGAGCTCAAGGCTGCTTTAAGGTGAAATAACTGTATTCCTGTATACCGCCCTGTTTCCAGGGAGGCTATGTTCCCTGAGTGATCCTAGGATGGGCAGAGTATCCATGCCAAGTCACCCTGATGCTTACCTGCAGGGTCTCCTCCTGGCTCTGGGACTGGACAGGCGCTGGCTGCCTCACGATGTAGTTGATCTGCCCCACAATGGTTTGCTGCAGATGCTGAGGAGATTTGGTCTGACTCAGTTGCAGGCTGGGCTGTTGAGCCTGGAGAAGAAGCTCCAGGTCCTTCTGCATTTCCTCCAGCTCAAACTTGTGATGCATTATGTCCACGTTCTGAGAACAGGCAGGCCCAGGAGGGCTCTCATGCTGACTAGAAGCCAGATGCTGGGATGGAGGTGGAGGTGGAGGTGGCTGCTGTGGGGGAGGTAGCGAAGGCGTTGGAGGTGGCAGCTGCTGCTGTGGCTGCTGCTGAAAGTGACTGAGCTTCAGCTTCTGGTGGTGGCCAAACTGGACTTGGATAGTGGGTGTCTGTAAGGTGGGGTGGGCATGGGCTCCTTGCTGAACATCCTGTGGGGGGACAATACACACAGGCTGGGAAGTCAGCTGCTGCCCCAGCCGCTGGGGTATGCTCTCCTGCTCCACAGGGGGCTGGGTTTCCAGCCAGGGCTGCAGCAGCTTTGGTGGATGAGGGCTGCAGGCAAGCTCTTTCTCCCTGGGCAGCAGGGCAGAGCACTGCAGAGACCCCAGCTGCTGGGGCACCATCTCAGAGGGCTGCCTAAAGCTGTGGGCTGGGTGCATGCTGGGTTGGGGGACCTGGCCTTTGGGGGAAGGTGAGACTGGGGAGCAGTGGGAGCAGCACACAGATGAGGAGCACATTGCTGGAGACTGGAACTTGTGTGGAGGGTGGCTAAGAGCCTCTTGCTGAGCCACTGGAGACTGGTGGCTTTGATAAAAGGGTGATGGCCCCTGTAAGCCTCCATAAGCAGGAGCATCTGCCCGGGACAGTTGTCCACCTTCAGTAGTTATGCAGCCTAGAAATGCAGAACAGAGAGTTTTTCAAGTTTTTCAAGTTGCTCCCACCTTGCTACTTCCTGCTCCTGGGACAAAAAGACCTCATTCAACAATCCTGTACCAGGCACAGAGATTAAGAAATTCAAGGCCTGATCTCCTAGACTCAGTCTAGAATACTGCCAGTAATAGCACCTGTATGGAGCTGCTTTGGGGGCACAGGATTTTTGAGAAATTAGCTCAGCTTTCACCAGATGCTCTGTCCTGACTCTGTTTCTGTCAGAGTCTAGGAAACTGTCAGACTAGGAAAACCATAAGCTCCCTCAAACAGCACCTACTCATTTTTTTTTTAACAGAATGGCCCAATCAGAGTCTGACAAAAAGAATCAACTTTAGGGTGGGGAAGGAATATGCTGGAAAGTAGCAAAGGGTAGAGTCAAGTCTGGGACCAATGAACAAGTCCGCAGATACAGGCGTGGGGAACTGTGTGTTGAGCAAGTAGGATGGAAGAGAGCAGGGAAGCTCTAATACCAGGTGATACGGTTTGGATCTGCGTCCCCACTCAAATCTCATGTTGAATTGTAATCCCCAGTGTTGGAGGTGGCTCCTGGTAGGAGGTCTCTGGATCATGGGGGCAGATCCCTCATGAATGGTTTAGCACCATCCCTTAGGTGCTGTTCTTGTGATAGAGTTCTCATGAGATCTGATTGTTTAGAAGTGTGTGACATCTCCGCCCTTGCTCTGTTTCTTGCTGCTCTGTCCATGTGATGTGCATCTTCACCTTCTGCCATGACTATAAGTTTCCTGAGGCCTCCCCAGAAACTGAGCAGATTCCAGCATCATGCTTGCTTTACAGACTGCAGAATCATGAGCCAATTAAACCTCTTTTCTTTATAAATTACCCAGTCTGAGGTATTTCTTCACAGTAATGTGAGAACAGACTAATACACCTGGTCAGTGCCAGGCACCGGCACTGCCCCCTGAGGTCTCTAGGTCCCTTGTGCATGAGTGGATCTATGGCTAACTCAGTCTAATGAGTTAGCTTCTTCAGTCTAATGAGTTGGCTCCTTCATCTCATTATTTTGATGAGGCTTACTTACAGGAAGTCTGAGTTCCTTAAGGAAAGTGTGTTTTATTCACCTTTCGTTCTTTAGTGCTTAGCATGGAGCCTAAACAAGAGTAGGTGGCTATCAAAGGTCTGCTGAGTTAAATCAAAGGAAAGAGGGAAGCAGAAAATAAACCTACATATCATTTGTCACTTTGCCAAGTTCAACAAACTTTCAGTAAGATTAACAGCCTCAAATGAAGGCAGCAGCTGGCCATCAGTTTAACAAACTCGTTAGTCTGTCAACACAGGCACAACTTCAAGCTGTCTACATTCTGCCTAAAGACTGAATGCCAACAAACGATTGCAGCAGGGAAGTAAAATGCACAAGGCCATGAATTATCTGCTTACATCTCAACTCAAAAGGATATGTCTGTGTAACACACCCACATGCACACACAGTCTCACTGTTGCTGAGATACCCCTGCTTGTGCCCACATGTGTACTTTTGTGTGACCACAGAGACACACATTCATCTGTACTGCCACACAGCATTCTGGAGAGCAGGGTGACTGTCTTGTCTCCCCCTCAGCAACAAAACCAAGGTAACAGGACATTTATACAGAATGGTAAACTCAGATTTCAACTGGTCCTGATACAAAGTCCTATATTGCCATTGTTATTTAAATTCCTCAACCTCTCCTCCTCCCTCTCAAAAAAAAAAAAAAAGTTTGCTTAATGATTCCATGACCACTGGCAGTCTCAGGGAGTGCTTTCTCTTCGGCATATACTGACCTACCCAGTAAGGT
Source organism: Aotus nancymaae (assembly GCF_030222135.1). Taxonomy (NCBI): domain Eukaryota; kingdom Metazoa; phylum Chordata; class Mammalia; order Primates; family Aotidae; genus Aotus; species Aotus nancymaae. The sequence goes on along the minus strand of NW_026988473.1, from coordinate 51,256,944 downwards.
AAATAAGCAATTAGGGCAAAGCCCACAGGGTGGGTGGGCCTGGGTGGGTGGGCACAAGCTCACCAAGAGAAGATAGCTGCTTGGTCCAGAAATTAGGCTCCCAGGTGAATCTGATACTCCAAGGAGAGCCAGGATCTGTGTTACAACTTGTTTCCAGCAATCGCTGCATCTGAAACACAATCTGACAACAGCACCAAAGGTCATTTATTTGGGCATCTCGCATCTAAATGACAACTCCCCTTCTCATACTCTTTGGACAGGCTGAAAGGCCCAAAGTCATGGCCCTTTAACTTCTTGTTATCCTCCATATTCTCATTCTCGTGCACCTTAGCGCCTGCCCATCCTCCCAGCTGATCCCTTTTCTCTTATCAAGGCTTCTGCAACACCTACATTCTTATCCTTTTCAGGCCTCAAGTGATTTGTCATTCTCCTTCACAACAACATTGACTGGCAGCTCCATTTATTCTCCCATCACCTCAATTTAAAAGCCTAGTGGGGGCAGACATTTTCTGAGCTCCCCATTGCTGTTCTTCCACTTACAGGTAAAACACCCTTCTATCCTATTCAATAGCCCTCTTCCCCTCCCATCACTTTCATCTATTTCCTGTCTAGGGCTTTGGCAAGTTTCCAACTTACCCTGCCATCCTCTTGTTAACTAATCTCCCAACTAACATCTTGGCCTCTTATTTCGTTGATCTCTTGCATGCAACCACCTTCACTTGTTTTCAGTTTAGTCACCATACCTAGACCCTATTCATCATTTAGAACCATTCTACCTATGAGACCTTTGAACTCCAACAACCCACCCTGGTCATAACAAGTTTATGCTCTTTCAGAGTATGTTCTTCAACCTCTCCAATCCCTGCTCCTTCAGTCCACAGTACCCCCAGCTTCCTGTCATTTATAGTAATAATATCACTAGTGTCCTAATTCCCTCCCCATCGCCAACTCCTACCCTTAGGCAATCCAGCCATACCAAAGCCATGTTATCTGTAGCCATTTCAGTGATCCTTAATTTCAGCAGCACCCCTCAGCCCTTTATCTTGTCACTTCTTTTCTTGTCATCTTTCTCTTCCACTGCACTCAATGACTATTTAAAATCTTTACTTTGGTGCTACTTACCAATGTTTGAACCCTCTTATTATCACCTTCCATTTCACAGAGAAAAAAAGACACCATAAAGGACAAATTACCCCAAACTTATATCCCTTCTACCTCAAACTTAACTACAACATTGTCCCTTTTGTCTAAGATGGACTGTCCTCCCATCTTAGACAAAGGGACTGTCCTTGTGTTTAAGGCCACCAGTTCATTCTAGATCCTTCCTCCTGCTTTTTCAGTATACTTACCCCACCACACACCCCTCCTCTCTATCTTCACAGCCTCTTCTCCCATATACATGTGTGCAGATGTTTTCCAATCTTAAAAAAAAAGTTTCCCCCAACTCTGCCATCTTCTCAGGCTATGTTTTTATTTTTCTTCCTTTTGCTTCCATCTCTACTTCCTCACCACCCATCCTCAGTCTCCTGATTCTAGCTTTTGACCCTTCTGCTTTGCTGGAGCTTCTTTCAGACGATAGCCTCATTCCCAGATCTGAAGGCTGCTCTTCACTATTCATCTTCTTTCACCCATGCAGCATTGACATATGGGCTACTTAAAACTGGAAACTGTTCATTTCTGTGTATCACACTTTGTTTTGCTTCCGACCTCTGACCATTACTTCTCACTCTCCTCCACTCATCTTCTTCCTCTGTCTACACTGAAAATGACGGTATTCCCTGGGTTCCTGACTTTCTCTCTTCTTGCTCCACACATTCTTCCAAGGTGATACCACTGATTTCCTGGTGACTCCTACATCTCCTTCTCCAAACAAACTTTTCCTCTGACTTCCACACCCATATATTAAAACAGCTTTTTAATGGTAGGTAGCTTAGAGTTGGTTTTGGATGCTCTATAGGCACCTTAGATTCAAAGTATCCAAATATAAACTCCATCAACTTCTCTCAAAATTCTTGCTCACTCTTCTGGGTGCTGCCATCCTCTCAAGTCTAACACTTCAAACTTATCTCCAACTCCTTTTCTCTTAGCTCCCCATGTAAGCCCCAGTAACTTTCTACGAGATGCCCAGCACATTGCTCATGTCCAGGATAATGTCTGAATCACTGACCTACAACAAAGAACTACAGACTTTCCCAACTGAGCTACCTTCAGGAGGGCAGGACAATTTCAGCACCTGCGTTCTCTTTGCACTGTGGCATCTGGTTAAAGATACTGTTTACTTACTAACCCAAAAGCAGTGATTGAATTTGAAGGATGGATGGAGCTGCTATCTTATTCCTCCTTCCATCCTAAAAAGAAAAGGCACTTCCAAGGACTGCCTCATTGCCCTTATGACAAAGGTGGTGCTCTGATAAGCTTCAAGGACAGGCTGAGGAGTTGGGAGATTCCTCTTACCAGCTCTTTGCTGAAAAGAAAAGGAACACTGGTTTTGCTGCAGACAGCCCAGTTGATGAAATTCTGCACATGCTCAAACTGACGGTTGAGAACCATGATGCTCTGTAACTGCTGTTCCAGCTTCTGCTTTCTCTCATTAGTAATGCCCTGGGTACAAAGAGAAGACAGAGTCCTTGATCCTGTTATTGGACTGTAGTCTACCTGCTTGGGAAGTCTGGTGGCCTGTGTGTGTCACTGATGGAATCAGATGAGACGATAGCCCTGAGATGACAGTAGGGCAGAGTGCTGCCATGGGCTGCTGGCTGATGGAAAAGGAGAGGGAGAGATGGTGGGAGATTGTATGGTGCAAATATAGAATGAGTAATAAATGAATGAGGAAATGAATAAATGTCTATATCTCTTGTGCATAAATCGGTGAAGAAGGTGGTTTGTTTCGTGACTTTCTCTTCTAAGACTATAGACTATAATAACCCTGTGTAGTTAAGGATGAAAGACTGCCTAAGAGACATAGCATCGAAAATCAGTTTGAACTGATTTTCCAGCCCTTCATGAGCCACCCTCCCAAAATTAGACTGACATCTTAAAATACAGGGCAGCAGACAGCTATGGAAGCTGCACATCTGAATTATAGCCTAGGCTTCCCTGGGTCCCAGGACTAGTTTGATATGTGCATGGTTTCTGAACCATCTGGTCTATCTGTCTATACATACCTCCAATTCTTCTATAAGCCCATTGGCCTGTTTGTTCAGCTCATTCATCAGAACCATCTTGGCCATTTTGATCTGGTTTTCCACCTTCCTGTGCTGATGCTTCACTTCAAAAATCCTGTAAACTCAATAGGACAAACCATGGTAAGCTTTCCTCATGGCCTATAAGGACCAAGAGACAGTAAACAAAAGAACCAACCTGGAGGCTGCCTATTGAGATCAGGGCCCAGCAGACACCAAATATACATATATATACACATATATATATACACACACACATATATATACATATATATACATGTATATATATTATACACACACACACACACACACACATATATATATGGAGAGAGAGAGAGAGAGAGAGAGAGAGAATCTTCCTCCACCATCCCACCTTTTGTACGACCCAGCCCACTTGATCTAAGTGAGCCAATGGCCCAAAGTTCAGCTTGGTTTTCTCTAGGTAAACCTCAAGTCTACACCCAGATCAACCAGTAGCCCACCAGTTGACACAGCGCTAGAGGTAGGACCAAAAGAGAAAGTATGGGAATGATTTATTGTAACTTGTTGTCTTTAAATGGAGGATGCTCCAATAAATGTCACCATGAGGTAAAAAGAGACAGAGAGTAGACTAGTGGTTTTGAGGGCCAGGGGGGTGTTGGGGGAATGGAGAATGACAAATAACATTTATGCGGCTTCTTCTGAGGGAGATGAAAATGTTCTTAAAGTAGACGGTAATTATGTACAGTTGCACAATTCTGTGAACATACTAAAGGCCAATGAATTATACATTTTAAAAGAATAATTTTATGACATGTAGATTATATCTCAATGAAGCTATTTTTATAAACTTAAAAAGCATGGGCTTTGAAGTCACCACAGACCTAACATCCAAACCCAGCACAGTCACTGGCCAGTTGTGTGATCTCAGACAAGTTACCTAACCTCTGTGAACCTCAGTCTCATCAGTAAAATGGAGATAATCCCTGACAGAAAGAATGGCAAGAACTGAACAAAATAATGCATACATGATACCCAAGCCAGTGCCTGCCACATAACGAGCTCTCAGCATCTACCACTTCCTCTTCCTATGTAAAATGCCAATGATTTCATGTCATTTGCAGATTTATAGAGAACACATAGGGAAAGGGGTAATAAAGCACAGATTGCCCCTGGTTTGTTCCACCCTCATCATAAGCAGCCCTCTCTTCCCAAGTGTCTGCTTGGTACTCTTGTTCTCAAGCACTGACTTCCGGCTAGTTCATAAGGTGTATGCTTTGGCCCAGCTCACTCCGATCATCCTGACCTAGCTTGGCCTCAGTCACCAAGTGATGACTTGATGACAACTCCCTGGCCCTGAGACCTCTAAGGCCAAGACATATGCCTTTAGGACATATGTCCACATCTGCTTAACCATATGTGCTCTTCACAGGCACTGCATATGATGGCCTGGTGTTGGAACCCCGGGTGTGCAGGAACACAGCATTTCCAGCACTGGCAAGGCACTAGCCTGTACTACCTGTCCTCAATTTGCTTTGCAGATGTCTGTAGACTGGATTTCTTATGTGCCACCTGTGTAGTCACACTTTCCAGAAGCATCCTCTGGTTTTGCAAAACTTCTTCAACATGTCTGCACCTAAGGGATGAGGCAGAGAAAAAGCCGAGAAGGGCTGAGTCCTACTTTGAATGTGCCAGCCAAGCAGGAAATCTCCACAGGGCACTGTCTCAGCCAGACCTATGGAAGCTGTGATGACTTCTAGGGAAAGTCTAAGGCACCACAGGCTCTTGGCCCAGTAGGCCTTTTCCAGAGAAGTCCCACAATAGGAGCAGAGAAAAACTTCAGCCCAGGGGCTGCAGGTTGGCTTGGGCAGAGAAAAGATTTTGATGGATGAGGAGCCCCAGAGCTCTCACAAGTAAGAAGTCCAGAGCCCTCCCCAGCCCATTTCAGGCAGTCTGTCAGCCCCACCTGTGTTCTTTGTGTTCCACTATTAGGCAGCTATGGCATGTGAGCATATCACATGTTTCGCAGAATAGCTTGAGCACTTCCTGTGTGTGTAGAGGACAGTACAAGATGAAGTCTCCAGAACCACCATTCACTCCTGCCAGAGAAGATGGAGAAAGTGGGCTTCTCTTGCTCAGGTAGACAGACCGCCCAGTTAAGCTTTGCTGCACAGCCCTCAGCCTTCAGAGGACACTGCAGAGACACAAAACTTGGGGGAAGGTGGTACAAACAGATGCCTCTCCAGGGGCACAAGGAGAATTTTGGGCTTAGCTTGGCTGGATTTGCCCAGTTGTCCAGAAGTAGCACACCATCAAGGCCTAGCATCCCATTACCTGCCAGAGGCTAAAGAAGGCACTTGCTACTACTCCATATAGATCTCCTGCAGAATAATGAATCCTTCACAATTAACCTCAACCTGTTCATTAATCAGGATTTTGTTTTTAATGGAGCTGAAACCAGCCTTGCCAGGCTCCAGGCTAGATCACATGGATCATGAACTCTGGTTCCTGTGGATTTGACAGATGTAGAACCCCTCCCACAATTCAAGGGCCTTGAGAAAAGACTTTCAAGAAGATTGTTATTAAAAACAGATGGTGGCCAGGTGCAGTGGCTCATGCCTGTAATCCTAGCACTGTAAGCCAGGGTAGGTGGATCACCTGAGGTCAGGGGTTCAATACCAGCCTGGGCAACATGGAGAAACCCCATCGCTACTAAAAATACAAAAATTACCCAGGCATTGTGGCTTATGCCTGTAATCCCAGCTACTCAGAAGGCTGAGGCAGGAGAATCGCTTGAACCCAGGAGGCAGAGGTTGCAGTCAGCTGAGATCGCGCCATTTCACCCCTGCTTGGGTGACAGAGTGAGACTCCATCTCAAAAAATATAAAAATAAAAATAAAATAGATGGTGCTGGATAGACAAATGGACAAGTCCTGATCCAGACTAAGTTAACTAAGTAACTAAATTAGAAGTGTGGCATGATTGCTCTAGAGGTGAAAGGTAGGGAGCTCAGCTAGCTTCCACAATAATTCGACATTTTCCTCCCTGTACCATTTTATCCACACTCATCCACCCCTGCCCCCAACAAGAAGGGACTAGAGTGAGTCACTCCGACTCTGAAGAAGACTTCCTTTGGGAAAGGCTCTTAGACTGTCCCTTCTTTCTTTTCCAGCAGGGAAACAAGATCAGAGAGTTATTCTCCAGGGATCCTAAGGTTCAGCCCTGCTTTAGAGCATGGAAGTGGGTGGAGAGAGGTGAGATTGGTACCTGGAGATCCTTTTTGGGCCCGAGGAAAGAACGGGCCCCCGGGGACAGGGCTGTGTTGGTGTTCCTCCGTGCAAGAGCTACACAGCCAGCGATTGCAGTAGGTGCAGAGGATATGTGCTGTCCTCTTCTCCTTGCACTCGGAGCAGTTCTGGAAGCAGAGAGTTCTGGAGTTACTGGCAATATCCTCATTTAGGTCTGCCTACACAAATGGCAAATGCTCTAAAGACTGGGGTCCTGCAGGCCTATTCCTCTACTATTTTGGAGTGTAGTCTATTCTGGAGAGCTGTCTGGGAGTAATATGTCAGGGCTTGTGAAAGGAAGCATCCTTTGTGAGCAAAAGAACAGTGGCTATGTTAGGTATGGTGGCTCATACCTATAATCCCAGTACTTTGGGAGGCCAAGGCAGGAGGATTGCTTGAGCCCAGGAGTTTGAGACCAGCCTGGGCAATGTAGTGAGACCCTATCTCCACAAAAAATACAAAAATTAGCTGGGAGGGATGACACATGCCTGTGGCCCCAGCTACTGGGGAGACTGAGGTGGGAAGATCACTTGAGCTTAGGAGGGCAAGGCTTCAGTAAGCTGAGATCATACCACTACACTCCAGCCTGGGCAACAGTGGAAGACCCTGTCTCAAAAAAGGAGGAGGAAGAAGGAGAGGAAAAAGAAGAAGGAAGAGGAGAAGAGAGGAGGAGGGGGAGGAGGGGAAGGAAGAGAAGGAGGAGAAGGAGCAGCAGCAGCAGCAGCTGTCTCAGGGGCTGTTCACACAAGTCCTGTATGAAGCTAAGGATACCCAGATGCGTAAGCCAAGGAACTGACCTCACGCTATCTATAGCACACAGGATGGTACGCATTAACTGAGTAATGCTGTAATAAAAGGGATGCAACGCATGCTAAGGAAACCAAGGTAGGCTTCCAGGAACTCAGTCTAGGAGTAGCCAGGAAAGTTTTTACAAAGAGGAAATATTTGAGTTGGATACTGAATGACAAGTAGGTTCACCAGGCAGACAAGGGAGGAAAATGTTATAACAGAGGGAAAGCACAGGCAAAGGCAGGAAATTCAGTGTGCTTCAGAGAGGAGAAAGCCCACACATGGGAATACACAACAAGATGGTCAAATGCAGCCAAGAAAGGGCAAGTACAGACCAGCATTCAGAGTTGTGCTCCCACACTTGGGGTCTGCCTGATCTGAGAGTACCTAGGCCTCTCCTAGTCCAAATGTTCATTCATTTAGTAAGCAAATATCTTGCCAAAGCTGATATAAAACATCAAGGAAAGGGGAGATTTGGAAAAGTTGGCCTATCTGTGCCTGAATCACACAGGCCACCAAACTAATATGAATTCTGAAAGTTTTACTAACTAAACTATGAATTCCTTGAAGGTAGAGTACATGGGTCTATCTCCCTAACACCCAGCACAGGGCCTGGCACATGTGAGACATTCAACACAAATCAGACACAGGAACAAGTAAGTAAATTGGTGAATTAATACAAAGTGGTGGCAAGGATACCCTAGTGGAAAGAGAAACAGAAGGGCTGCCAGCCAGTAAGTGATAAAAAATTTAAGAAATTCAGGAAAAAGTGATAGTGTTTAAATATAGGCAAGATTAATAAACCCATTTAATCCAGGCTGGGGAGACTGAGGTGGGAACATGAATTTCAACTCAGGAAGATAAAAAATAAAACAAAAGCCCAGTACTGGTATTTTTCAGTAAGAGCTATAAGAGAGAGAAGAATAACTATAGATACAGTAAGCAATTCTTAACATACCTTAACTCACATTCACCTGCTGCTAAAAGGATTGACAACAGAAAAAAAAAAAAAAGTAATTTTCACTTAATAGAAAACCCACTCTTTGTTTTCCCCAACTCACACATTTTTATTTTCTTCTAGATGGATGGATGGATGATTAGGAAAATTGATGGAGAAGTAACAAATCAGATAGAGTGATGAGTGGATAGACAGACTTATGGACAGGGGCCTCAGATTTTTGAAAAAGATCAGCTGCTTCTTTCCTTGTCCTGACTTACTCTGGCCATCTTGGGTTGCTCAGTAGGAACACACCGCAGAAAAAAATGTTCAGTTACATCCCTGGTGAGATGTACTCATTTACACCCAGGACAGGAGATGAGCTCTGTGTGGGAAAGAAAGTTAGCAGAGTCAGGGCAACATGGCTGATTATACCCAAGGCCTGGACATGAGGCTTTCTAATACACAACACCAAGATATGTGGAAATACCCATGTGTGCCAAAATGAACTACATTTGATGCTATAGCCTGCATTTACTATGTGGGTATCCTGAACATGACCATCCCATTGGGGCCTTCCCTACAGACCATCTGGGCTCCTCACATCCTTGTCTTTACCTGGTCCTACCTTCCTCCCCTCCCCATAAGCCATGCTACAAGAGCAACCCTGCTTTGGTTCTGACAATCAGGTGCCTTCCTGCTGCTCCCATTCCTCATTCCACAACCCTGAGAGCGCAGTTTCCGTTACTAGCCAAGATCCAGAGAGTCAGTTTAGCCCAGGGCAAAGCTCCAGTCATTAAGGTTACCATGTAGCAGAGTGATTGGAAGATCTTGAGCTACAGCCTCCAGAAGGCTTTAGTCAGAGAAAGGCAAGGCCTCCCTGCCTGCTCATCTAGGAGGTATTTTTCTCTTAGTACAGTGTATACCAGTCAGTCTGTCCCTGAGGCTCAGAGGTCTTTTGGAGGGCTCTCTCTCCCTAGTCCATGTTGGGTATATATATATATACACATATATTACCTATGAACAGCTTGACCTACTCTTTCTCCCCAGAGAAATACATCTGTTTCTAACACATTCTTCAGCATAGTGGGCTTCTGGACTAGAAAAGCAGGAAAAGACTCCCACCCTGGAGACTATAGTTATTCTGCTGGCCCACCCCAAGAGCAGTCAACCTACTGGGAACAAGAAAATGAGCCTCTGGAGTAGGGCAAGGTACCTGGGTCCAGGGATGAGGGTGATCTGGAAAGGGGTTGGCTATGGCAGTGAATGCAGCAGTACCACTACAATCTTCTCTGTCTCATCTCTTCAAAATAGGAAAGAATGATATGATGTCAGTTGCTCCAGAGTTACAGTCAGACAAATAAAAGTCCAAAGACCAGGCTTACCGGCCTGGGCAAGACACTTAATCTCACTTAATTGCTCTGTGCCCCAGTTTCTTCATATGTAAAATAGAAAGGGAAAATAAGAGTTGCTATGAAGATTAAATTAGATAAAACTTCAGAAATCACATGGTCCTCCACGACTTTGGATTCAAAAGATTCCTCATATTTTATTCATAGTAAGGCAATAAATTCAATTATCAACTCTATCTGGTGATGAAAGTTAGAATGGTAGATTCAAAAAATGGCTACGAATTCTTCCCCTCCCTCATCCATACCCTTGCAATCCTACCATCAAAAGTAAGACTCTTCATTAGCTTCAAGTCAATGATGAGTTTTTTACTTTTTTAAAAAAGGTAGGACCCTTCACCCTTTGAATCTAAGCTTACCTCATGACTTTGACCAATAAAATGCAGCAAAAGTGACAAGTTCTCCAAGCCTAGACCTCAAGTGGCCTTATATAATTCTGCTCTTGTTTTTAGAACTCTAAGACTGCCATGTGAAAAATCTAACCTGGTGTTGAGATTGCTGGAAGATGAGAGATCATGCAGAGAGAGATCTCAGTTGTCTCAGGCATCTGAGGCCATCATAGACCAGCTAGCCCCAACTAACCCACTAGCTGAACACAGACACAAGAGTGAACACAGACATAATTAGCTAAGCCCAGGCCAAACCAGAAGAATCACCCAGAGAATCCCAGCCCAAGCAGCCAAACTGTAGAATCATAAACTACATAAAATTTAGTTGTTTTAACCACCAAGTTTAAGAGTGGCTTGTTATCTAGTAAAAGGTAACTGATACATCCTGGGAAAATCAAAATCCACAAAATCATGAAAAATAATAGTTTAATACTTCCCCACCCCACCAAAAAAAAGAGAAAACCTTTCTGAGTCTTTGCAGAACCATGGGTTTTAATGACAGGACTGCATCTGGAATGTCCTGCATATTCTCCTGCCTGTCAAGAACAATGGCCAGAGGTGGAAAATGATGGTCTCCACAGGTGACATTATCCAGGGAAATAAGGGGACTGTCGCTCCCTTCCACTTGGCTCACCCTGGGGAGACCTCCTCATCTACACCCAGGACAGAAATGCTGCTCTAATTGTTGAAAATGACTTCCACAAGACTTCCCTGGTATCAGATGCCCAAACATCAGTCATCATAACATAGCCTCATAAGCAGAATGAAAAAAGAGAACTGAATAGGTCAGACAAGGTCTCATCGCACATTCTCTGCTCCCTTGACCTTAAAGCCAGAGTCCTCAGCTTGGCATTCAAGGCCCTTTGCAAATTGGCCTTATCTCTCTCTAGTCTCATCTTTAGCTTCACCTGCCATACACCCTGTGTTTTTGCCATGCCCAACATCTCTGCTGTCTCTTGATACACCAAACTTTTGCATGATTCTCTGTCTGTGAGAAATGCTGTTTCCTCTTCTGAAATACTCCTTCTTGCCCCTCTCCTTTTCAGATAAACTCCTATTCATCCTTTCATACCTGTTCAAATGTTCCACCTTTGAGAAGCAGGGTTAATTTCCCCCAGGATGAGTTAATTAGTCCCTCTTCTGGGTTCCTGGAGCGCCCTGAACATCCTTCTAGTACAACAAATATCACATTGCATTTTAACTACCTGTTCATATGTTTGCTTCAAAAATAAACCACAGTTGGTATTAAAGGTTATTACCTGGTTTTTAGCAGATTGGACAATTAGGAAGTAAGTCTTCACTTAACATCACTGACAGGTTCTTGGAAATGGCAACCTTAAGCATGATGACAAACAATGAAACCAATTTTTTTCATCGTTATAACAAAAGGATGTTTACTTAAAGACTTGCTGTACATTGTTTTTCTTAAAATCACAGTTTCTAAGAATCCAGTTGATGATGGTAAATGAGGACTACATTTCTTTTTTTTTTTTTTTAGATGGAGTCTTGCTCTGTCACCCAGGGTAGAGTGCAGTGGCACAATCTCGGCTAGCTGCAAACTCCGCCCCCGGGTTCAAGCAATTCTCCTGCCTCAGCCTCCTGAGTAGCTGGGATTACAGGCACCTGCCACCATGCCCAGATAATTTTTTTATTTTTAGTAGAGACGAGGTTTCGCCATGTTGGCTAATCTGATCTCAAACTCCTGACCTCAACTGATCCACCTGCCTTGGCCTCCCAAAGTGCTAGGATTACAGGCGTGAGCCACCACGCCCAGCTGAAAACTGCATTTCTTTTGGGTTTGTGAGTTCCACGTGTACTCATTGCACTCACAGCACTGAAAGTACTAAAAAGACACCTGGAAGTTTTCTGGAAAAAAAAAAAAGCCAGTGCAGGTTGATAAGGAAAGCAGAGGTGTGGGGCTTGGGAAAAGCTATGACTTAAAAAATATGGGTTCTAGGCCCAGGGCTGGCAGTATCTAACTATGTAACCTTGGGTAACACCCCCTTTCACTCAACCTTACTTTCTACACCATTAAAATGAGGGGAATAGGAATGCAGGGAAGTACAAATCATCCAACCCATTTACTCTGCCTACAGTAACCAGGCTTTTTTTTCTCCTGGAGGCCAGACATGGTAGCTCACGCCTGTAATCCCAACACTTTGGGAGGCCAAGGCGGAAGGATCACCTGAGATCAAGAGTTCGACACCAGCTTGACCAACACAGCAAAACCCCATCTCTACTAAAAATACAAAAATTAGCAAGTGGTGGGGGCGGGCACCTATAATCCCAGCTACTCGGGAGGCTGAGGCAGGAGAATTTCTTGAACCTGGAAGGTAGAGGTTACAGTGAGCTGAGATTGTGCCACTACACTCCAGCCTGGGCGACAGAGTGAGACTGTGTCTCAAAAATACATATGTAAATAAATAATAAATGAAATTTTTTTAAAAAAAAAATATTCTCCTGGGCAAGATGGGATGGAACAGACAGCCAAATGGCACCCTGGCTATCATCCTTGTCAGAAAGTCAGGGAACAAGCTTGTTATTGAAAGGAAGCCTGAATTTGAGAGATTAGCCCTCTAAGAGGGGTTGTGCAGCAAAGAGCAGAGATGGAGAATCATCGCAGTGGTGCAGGCACTGTCCCAGGGAGGCTGAGGGCCCCAGGGTGGACCCAAATGACATGCACTCTCTTTGTGTCACAGCACCTTTGTCCAGAAATTCTTCTCTTCCCTCAGAAGGTCCCTAAACCCATCAAGCTGTGTCAACCTTGACTTTTTATTTTTTTAGGAGATTCTCCATCTTTCAATGAGGATGCCAAAACAAAGTTTTACTTTAGACAATTGGAATACATCAACTTTTAGAGCTGTGTAAAATCAAACATCTACTTAACAATATTTAATATTAATTTAGTTATAAACAATATTTAAATCACATTGCACATAAAATATTATTTAGATATCATGATTTTTTTCTATTGTATTCAGTTAATAATTATTATTCATGCAACAGTCCCACTCTTGTATTTCACATACAAGAACATCAATTCTGAGAAGTATAGAGACAGGACCCCAAGTCCACACGATTATCCCCATGAGATGTGGGGCTTCTGCTTCCAGAATGAGGAAGTCACAGACACCAGAGATGCTCCTGAGAGCCTTGGAGCCTAGGAGAGCAGCTCTGAAAGCTGAGGACATTCAGTCCATCTGTCGCAAGTGCAAATACTTCTGGTCCTTAAGAGGCATGAGACAAATTTACATCTGTATACCACCACTCTCTGAACCAGGCACTTTACATGTGCAAAAAATTCCCCAGGCGAGGAAGGCACTGTTGCTCACGCCTGTAATCTCAGCACTTTGAGAGGCTGAGATGGGGGGAGCGGATCACGAGATCAGGAGTTTGAGACCAGCCTGACGAACATGGTGAAACCCTGTCTCTACTAAAGATACAAAAATTAGCCAGGCATGGTGGCACGAGCCTGTAATCCCAGCTACACAGGAGGCTGAGGCAGGAGAATCGCTTGACCCCAGAAGGCAGAGGTTGCAGTGAACCGAGATCGTGCCATTGTACTCCAGCCTGGGCGACAGAGTGAGACTCCGTCTAAAAAAATAAAAAGAAAAAGAATCCCCAGGTGAATACAATGTACAACCAAGTTTGAGACCCAGCGCCTTTCAGAGAGCACTCCCTTCTCCCTGTGGCTGAGCCTGATAGCTGTCTCCTGTATCATGCAGCTGAGAAAGGCAGGCTAGCCCAGTTTTAAAAAGAAACTCTAAGAAGTTAACAACTGAATTCAGCTGTGATGTAGTTCCCCTCTGGCAGAGAAAAGGGCAGATTTCCAACAGACAGGTAGTGACCTGATACCCCTGTGCCCTGGCTGTTAGCACTGAGTTGGAAGCCAGACTCCCAGCTCAACTGCAGAACCCATAAGCAGGCCTAGAGTGCAGCCTGAGGTTTAGCACTACAAGGACCGCTGCTAGGACCTAGAACATGCGCTGAGCGTAGGACTTAGTGAGGCAGCAAGGAAGTGGGGTCCACACTGGGTAGTCTACCTTTCAGACATGAACAGCAGGGCCAAGGCAACGTGGACACCGGGAGGTAGGGGACGAGAGAAATCCCAAAGAGGCCTCAGAAAGCTGGTATCAGGTTAGTTTAGCCCACCAAGTGAGGACACATACAACGCATAAGCCTGACGCCAATGCTAAGCAACCCCCTGAGGGTTGGGAAGCCCTTCATTCTACAGCTCTTGTCCAGGGCTCCAGGTAGCTTGGAGCTGGGGTCCAAGCTCTGACTCCGACAGAGCAATCATATCCTCTGGAGGAGCCTGATGTTCCTCTGCTAGTTCCAACCTGCAGATCCAAAGCTGGACAGAACTTCACTGTTCATCCAGCCAATACCCACCACGCAGATGATGACATGGAGGCCCTGACACAGAGAGGGGCTTAGCTAAATCCACATGGCCCTGGTATAACATAGGTGATACCCTGAACCACTAAGCAGTCCTTGATTACCCCTGTAGCCACAGGGAAAATGCTCTACCTCCCTACGCCTCTGTCAGACACTAAGCAATGAGAAAAACCACTCTAGTTGTATCCTCTGGCAGGCTGCACATCCTCACTGACAGTTCTGCCCTCCCACCCCCGGGGCAGCCCCATTCTACTGAGCACCAGCCAAGGCCCACACAGCCCCCGAAGGCTTCCTCCAATCCACCACTGAGAGCAGCACCGCCTTCAAGAAACATGTTGCACCCAAACCCCAAATACCCAGTCCCTGCTAGACAGACAAATTTTTATCCAAGTCACCCCTAAAGTGACTGGTGCTTCTGCCCCAGCTGCCAGCAGGCTTACCTGTGGCCCTGCTGCCATGATTAGAGTAACACCTGGGAGAGAAGTCAGAAGAGCAACAGGTGAGACCACCACAAGTCCCGGAGGATGGTGCTTACCAAGCGCCCAGGAACACCCACCCTGCATGCTGCAGCCAGCCGGGCTGCAAGGCCGAAGCCTCGGGGAGTGGATACTAGATAGGGTAAGGGGAGCAGTCTGGATCCTGTCCTCCCTTCTCTGATGCATCCTCAGCCAGGGCTGCATTTCTCTAGCTCACCTGAGATACTCCTGCAAGAAAGGGCTTGGTTGACTCCTCCTGTTTCTGTTTATCTCGAAGGCTCTGCAGCAATTTTCCCAAACTGAACAGCAAGAGGGAGACCTCAAAGAGGCGACTCTCTTCCTAGCTGCATCTCCTTCCTAATCCTCTGGGTGCCTTGGAATAGAAGCTCAGAAGGAAGAAAACGACATTTTCAACTTTCAGGAACTAGCTCTGTCGCCCTCTGTACAGCTCGGGAGACATCACTCTCAGCCTTTTAGGACTCCATCCAAAAATCCTTCAGCCCTCCATGTTCCCCAAAATAACAGTGCTCATGTGTGGCTGGAACCTGCCCCGATCCGGCAGCTCATTTAAATAGAGCTCATCACAACAACAGTGTTGGTGGAGAAGTGAGTAGCTGCAGGGCCCTGGGGACCCCCTGTTTATACGTAGGAAGAATGATGCAATCTGGGTATCAAAATAGCAATCCAGAATGGAATAACAGGCTCACGCAGCAGCGGTGCCTGCACAGCCAGAGCTCAAGTTGACACACTCTGTCAGCCCCACACTGCTGCAGCACGCAGATGCCAGGCACACACTCTCACCGCATCATTTTAAAAAACAGCAGGAGCCCGAGATATCCCTCCATGCCCCCAGCACTGAAGGAGGGTGTGGGGGGGGCCTTCAACAGACATTGAAATCTGTCTCCTACATACTCACCTGCTCCTGCCACTTCACCTGAAGTCCTTATCCTGTGACGTCACAGTCAGTTGCCATAGTGACCAATTGTCCGTCACAAGCAGAGGATTAGGACTTCGGATGGAGAAGACACACATTTATGATGCACAAAGGTCCTGGGAGGTGTCCCTTGGCAGCTAACTCTAAGGAAGATCCAGTCACATACAAGCAGGGAAGGGAAAAGGGAAGGATGAACAGGGTTGACTGGAGGAGACATTAGGATGGGGCAAGACTACAAGTACAGGATAATTTCAAAAGCACAGAGCAATCAGATGAGGGGGAGTGGCAGGGATGTGCTTGGAAGGACAGGCAGGAGAGTAAGCTCCTCAGGGGACCTGAATGTTAAGCTCAGGAGCTTGACCTTCATCCTAAAATAAAAGGCAGCCTAAAAAGCTTCTGCAGAATGACTTAGCTGGGTTTTATGATTATCGTGATAAACTGAACACAGAGAGGTCAGGATAGCTGAGCATTAATGGGACCCTAAATTAGGTTAGAAATGAAAAAAAGGGAACAGAAGACTCATTTCAAAGAGAACTGACAGGACACAAGCAAATTATGATGCTGGGGCTACTGGTGGTGTGTGAAGAACATGAAGTCAAGTGGAGGGGCTGTCATGAACAGAGGTAGGTAACAGGAGGAAGAGAGCAGTGGTCAAATCCTATGTTATCTATGCCTTCCTTTCTCTGGCATCCTTGCCCTTTTAAGATTAGGCCTCATTCTTTCTTGTCTGGACCAGTGATGCCCAAATCTGGAGAGCTTGTTAGCAATCCTGAATCTACCAAATCCAAATATGTCGTGTTTGAGTGTGGCACTGGGAATCTGTATTTTTAGTTAGCATCACAAACAATTCTTAGGCATCCAGACCAGCACTGGTTCAAGGCCCAGCAATCAGGAACCAATGGCCTAGACAGCCGCAGTAGTCCAGCAGGTCTTCCAGCATTCAGTCCTGTCTCCTCCAATAATTCTTCTCACTGGGCCAGCATGACTGTTTTTATCTTGTTTGTTTGTCTTTGTTTTTGCTGTTTCAAGACAGCGCCTCATTCTGTCACCCAGGCTGGAGTGTGGTGGCATGTTCGTGGCTCATTGCAGCCTCAACCTCCTAGGCTCAAGTGATCCTCCTGCCTCAGCTTCCCAAGCAGCTGGGACTACAAGTATGCGTCCAGCTAATTTACTTTTTATTTTTTGTAGAGACAGGGCCTTACTATGTTGCCCAGGCTCGTCTTGAACTCCTGACCTCAAGCGATCCTCCCCTCTTGGCCTCCTAAAGTGCTGGGATTACAAGTGTGAGCCACCACGGCCAGCCAGAATGACTTTGATCATATTCCCAAGTACAGATTTGACCACATTCCACTGACCAAAAACCTTCAATGGCTCCCCACTGTCCACAGAATAGCTTAATCAAGATCCTTCACAATTTGGCCCTAAATTTCCTTTCTGAACAGAATTCCCACTTCTCTCCTTCAAGCATCCCATATTCCAGTCAAAATTTACTCCCTCCTGTTTCTAATATTTGCCCTTCCCTCCCCTCCATGTGCCTCATCCTAACACTATTCCCTCCCTGGGAGTCCCTTGCAAATTTTTCTGACTCTGCCTGGTTGCTGCACAGCTACTCCTACTGGATGTCACCCACAGATTCAAACCACCCAATTTCCCCAGACAGAACCTAAAACAGGGGTCAGAAAACCATAGCCTGCCTGTTTTTGTAAATAAAGAATACAGTCATGCCCATTCATTTCCATATTGTCTATGGTTGCCTTCTGCTTTTTTGCTACAATGATAGAGCTAAGTAGTTGTAACAGAGACTGTATGAGCCACAAAGCCTAAAATAGTTACTGTCTAGCCCTGTGTAGAAAAAGTTTATGACCTCTGGCCTAAAGCAACAGCTCCTTTAATTGTATGAGCCTCACCCTTTGGGGTTTAATTCTGATTATGGGGATTTTGCTTGTTGCCAAGTCCATGCCCATCTTTGTGAACTCTCATTCTCAACTGGGACACATCTGAGCTGGACCCTCATGTTTGGGTAGGATGTTTCAAGCAAGAAAACATATTTCAGGAGGAAGGACCTCTTTGGAAAGAGTGTGTGGCGTCTTTGGAAAGTCTTGTAAGGCTAGAACATATAGAGAAATGACAGGAGATGATTCTAGAACATTAGTTTGGGACCAGATTAAGAAAAGACTTGGAGGCCGTGCTAGGTGTCTGTTCTGAACTGCAAGCAATTGGAAGCCTTTAGGTAGCTAGATGTGCAGGCCTAGAGTCAGAGCGAGTGATCAGGGTCAAAGCTAGAGGGTTTGGGAGCATAATCACAGTGGCAATAAGTGAAGTGAGGTCAGAAAAAATATCGCTATAGGAAAAAATTGGGAATAAACTGAGGTCAGGCAGGTGTCCAGGGACTGTGAGGAAGAGCCAGGCAGCAGACCTGAGCCAAGAGTCAGAATCTGGCCATGAAAGCCAGGTAACTGGCGGGGCTGGAAATGGATGCATGAGCCACAGCCTTCAGAATCCATGCTCCTAGGAACCACCTGGCTGTGAAACACGCTTTTTGTGCCAAGAAAGTACCCATAGTATGATGCAAAAAGTACAAGTAGGATGAGTCTGGGCTCATTTCATTTGATAGACCCTCACTGACCCAAGTAGCACCTCTGTCTTTTTTCATCCCACATCTTCAGAGTCAATCCAAAAACTGATGCACTGACACATTCCATGCAAAGCCACGGATCCCATTTCCAGCTGGGCCTGGAGACAGAGAGGCAGTTGGGGAACCAAGGGCAGCATCCTATTCTGGGTCTGTAGTTTCCATTGGCCCTCAAGCCCAGGAAAGCCCTGGACTGTCAGGCAAGGGAGCTGGATTTTTTTTCCTGAATCTGAAAGTGACCAATTACGTGGTTTTCAGCAAGATCCTGGCCCTTCCTGGACTCCTGATGCTTCACCTATGCAGTGAGGGCTTCAAGATTAAGGGCCTTCCCTGCCTTCTGGCCTCCACAGCACTCAACCCTGACTGGTCCCCCTTAAATCAGACAGTTCCAGCAGACAAGAGGCCCCTCCAAGACCCTGTCCATCAATCACAGCCATCTCGAGCTCCTACCCTCAGCATATCTGTTCTAGCTATAGCCTTCTAAGCAGCACTGGCAACAGCAAGCACCTCCCCCAAACCACAGCCTGCCTCCTTTCCATTACCAGGGGAATTGCTCTCCCAGTAACGGGTCCTGTTCTGGGGTGCAAGTGCTACTCCCGGGGCCCTAGAGAGCCAATTAAAATGAGGAAACTGTTCATGAACTAAAAAGCCACTTCACTGATAGGGCTCCAGGATCCAGCTTCTGCACCTGCTGCACACTCAACTCAGCAACCTGCCCTCCACCTGGGAGACTTCAGTCACTACCCACAACAGATCCCACAAGGCTGGACACACTGTGCAGCACCTGGAATGAGCCAAGAGTAGTTAGTCACCCACCTCCCAGGCTCCTGTAGCTGAGATCTCACCCCCAGCCTCCTGTTCCCACCCAAGACCATTAGAGCCCCTCCAGCTGAGCTACTCATTAAGATAAGCATCATTTCGGTCTCTGACTCTAAGGTTATAGCATCTTGCATCAGTTCCCTCTCTTCAGATAGTCCTAAAGTCCCAAGGCCTGCCCACTGAGGGACTGTGATTGCTTCTCCTTTCAGCATTAGTAGTGTTCAAGGGATGCTGTCACCCTTCACTAGCTTCAAGAAGCATGGGGGCTATGGTAGTTATTTAGTGTTCTTACATCTCATTAAGTCTAGCCCTGAAAGCCAGAGAGGCCTAGGATGCCCAGTCAATTAGTGCTAGAGTCCAGATAAGCTCTAGGGGCTGTGACTTCCAGATCAAGGTTCCACATCTCAGCTGCACCCCAACGTTGAAAATGGGAAAAATAAGACACTAAATAAGTAGATTCTGAAATCTACATCTCAGTATCAAAGTCTCCCAGCCATGATTTGTCTTTAGGTTGATTTGAAGAGAAAAAATAAGTAATGTTCCTTTCCTTACTTGGGGAAGGAAATATCCAATTAATTCCCTCTTCCCCTTCCTAAAATGACAAATAAAACCACGGCAACCTGAAGAAGGATGAGGCAGGAAAAAAAAAAAAAAAAGAAAAAAAAAAACGACGGCAACCCTGAGAACCTTGAAGACAGAGCCAACATGTGCTAAGAGTCAGTTGCTGGGATGTTAGCTCCCTTCAGAGCTTGCTACATTTACTTAAAGTATCACTTTGGTACTCAACGGCCAACTTTCCAGATAGAATTTGACCTGGGATCATTTTTAATTAGGCTTAAAAGCAAATAGCCCCAAGTAGATATTCTCATTGGCTGAGAAAATCCAATTCCAATAGCTAGCATTTCTGAACCCAGCCATCCCACTGCATGGCTAAGCCACTGTACACTCGGCACACTCCTGCCTGTGCTCTGGTCCCCATCACTAGCTTTTGAAGATCTTGTCCAGCTGGTCTCCTCAGTGCCTGAGAGGTGATGCAGACTGATTTTCTTAGTAGCTGGGGAGAATCCCAACTAGGCTGTGGCTGGATTAATTAAAGATTTGCACTTGATCCAGCAATTCCAACACTGAGTACACAGTGGTCCCCTCTTATTCAAGAGGGGGTAAGTTCCAAGATGCCTGAAACAGCAGATAATACCAAACCCTATATACACTATATTTTTCCTATGCATACATACCTATGATAAAGTTTAATTTGTAAATTAGGCACAGTAAGAGATTAATGATAACTCATAATAAAATAGAACAATTATAACAATATACTGTAATAAAAGCAACATGAATGCAGCCTCTGCTTGCTCTCCCTCTTTCTCGCCCTCCCTCCTCCTCCCCCCACCACTTTCTCTCAAAATCTCTTAATATTTTCAGGCTGTGAATAACTAAAAACTTGAAAAGCAAAACCTTGGATGTCGGCCGAGGGGTGGGGGGCGGAAACTACTGTGTATCCAAAGAAAATGAAATTAACATGTCAGAGACATACCTGCACTCCCATGTTCATTGCTATATTATTCACAATGGCCAGGACAGGGAATCAACCTTAGTGTCTGTCGATGAATGGATAAAGAAAATGTGATATATATATATATATATATATATATATATATATACACAATACTATTCAACCATTAAAATAAAAAGGAAAACCTGTCATGTGTGAAAACATGGTTGTACCTATAGCACATTGTAAGTGAAATAAGCCAGGCACAGAAAGACAAATACTGTATGAGCTCACTCATTTGGAATCTGAAAAAAAAACTGATCTCATAAAAGTGGAGAGTAAAAGAGCAGCTACCAGGGGCTAGAGTGGTTGGCAGGGGGCAAGGGTAGTTAGGGAGATGTTGGTCAAAGGATGGAAAATCACAGTTAGAAAGCAGGAATAAGTTCAAGAGATCCATCGTACAGCATGATAGGTATGGTTAATAATATATTGTATTCTTGAAAGATGCCAAGAGAGTGGATATAAAGTGTTCTCACCACCAAAATGGTAACTATGTGAGGTGATGCATACGTTAACTGGCTAGATTTAGTCATTCTGCAATGTACGCATACTTCAGAATATCATGTTGTACACTGTAAATACATAGTTTTATCTATGTATGTATGTAGTCAGTTTTATCTATGTATGTATGTAGGATGTATGTATGTGTCATTTATCTATGTATGTGTGTACGTATGTAGTCAGTATGTATGTATGTAGTATCTATGTATGTATGTATGTATGTAGTTTTATCTATGTATGTATGTAGTCAGTTAAAAACTTTTTTAATGAAAAAATATTTATATTTGAGGCTGGGCGCAGTGGCTCACACCTGAAATCCCAGCACTTTGGGAGGCCAAGGCGGGCGGAGTACAAGATCAGGAGTTTGAGACCAGCCTGGCCAAAATGGTGAAACCCCATCTCTACTAAAAAAAATAATAATAATACAAAAATTAGCCAGGCATGGTGGCAGGCGCCTGTAGTCCCAGCTACTCAGGAGGCTGAGGCAGGAGAATCGCTTGAACCTGGGAAGCAGAGAAGTGGAGGTTGCAGTGAGCCAACATTGCACCACTGTACTCCAGCCTAGGTGAGAGAGTTGAGACTCCATCTTAAAAAATACACACACACACACACACACACACACACACACACACACACGATGGATCAGGCTGCAGGGTTTGTTCTTTCTTCAAAGACTCTCCATGAAATCTCCTCATCAGTTTGGTATTCTAAGTGAGTGTGAACTCTCCCACTGAGCAAAGTGCTACAATGTAGATCACAAGCTTTGAAGACAGGTGAACCTGAATTCAACCTCACCAGACAGTAGTTGTTAACCTTAGTCTATAAATATCCCAATCCCCATATTTTTCATCTATAAAACGGGAATACTAATATCTACTTTATAAGGCTTCTGTGAAGTTCACAAAAGATAACGCCTGTACAGTGTCTGCCAACCAGTAAGAGCTTGATAACTGTGTTTTGTACCTCCCACTTGAAGAACAAAAAGGGACAGTATCACAAGTGAAAAAAAGCCTTCTACCCAGGCTTTATTAAGTCATTTATTCAATAAATATTCGCTTAAGATCTCCTCTCCTGTATCACGTTCTGTGTTGGTCTGTGGGGTTATAGACATGAAAGGCACTGTCTGGTTGAATAAGAAGATGCCCACCTCATGCCATCCCCTCAGTTCTAAGCCCCAGAGCAGGAGTACAGGCCTGGGGAGGCTCTGTTGAGGAATTAGAGTTGAAAACCAGCTGGACAGACCCTGAGCCCCGGGACAGCCCCTCTTCCACTCAACATAGCAACTGCCTGGCTCTGCCCAGCAAGCAGGAGAAACAGGTTTATGGAAAAGAACTCATCCCAATGCAGTATGGCTCCACCTGGTTGGAGGCACTGAAACTAGGAACCTGTTTATTCCTCAGCCTCTATCCACTTTCCCTGCCATCTCTCTACTGGCTCCCACATTTTACTTTTAAAAAAAACGATTTCTGCCCAGATTCCCAGAAAGAGGATAAACCTTCCAGAAAGCCGTGTTCCTAGTCTGCTGGACAAAGTGACTGCACTAAAAGCTCTCCCAAGCACGGCTTCTCAAACTACAGACCAGAAATCTAAGTGCAGGCATTGGGTATCTCACTAGGCTAGCCAAAGATAGGTGACAGCTCTGACTTTCATCAGACAGCTGATTTGGGAGCTATTCTTTTGGTCCTTCAGAAAATATTCAGCGGGTAACTGATATCTACCAATCCTAGCACATGGAACACTTACCAAAGTTATTGATCCTTTGCTTGAACTTTAAACAATCTTCTCCTCACTGTATTATTATCATCTCTTTATTTAGCTGTCATTCATTGGACTATGAGCTCCTTGAAGTCAAGGGCTCTGTCTTTTCATCTCTGCATCCTAAATGCCATAGAGCCTGGCACACAGTAGTTGATAAATACCCATGGAGGAGATAGACATACAAACCAACAAATACCACACCACATAGGATCCTAATAGTTCCAAGTAATAAATGCAAATGTGAAGGTAACAATGGCCTAGCCAGACCATAAGACCTACTAAAGAATATAAGATGCCACATATTATACAAGAAATTGCCTCTCTGGTTCCAAATTAAGCATGTATCCATCTAACAGGCTTTTTTTCCTCTATTTTACATCTTCTCAAGTTCTAAATAATAGCTTTTTTTTTTTTTTTTTTTTTACATTTCTTACCTTCTTTCTATAAATGAGGCTATAGAAGGCTTTATGTATACATCCTCATTTAATCTTCACAACAATCCTATGAGTTAGTTACTACCACCATTAACCCCATTTTACAGGGAAAAAGAAAAAAAGAACCTCTTGGACAGAGACATGAAGTAACTTGCCTAAACTACACAACTAGTAATGGCAGGCAGATCAAGTCTCACACTCAGATAGCCAAATATACTGACACCAAACTTTTGTTTTTACTCTTCATTGCAATTAGAATAACCTGGCAATAAACACTATGATTCAGATAACTGTCATTTATATATATTTATTTTATTTTATTTTATTTATTATTTTGAGATGGAGTCTCACTCTGTTGCCCAGGTTGGAGTGCAATGGCACAATCTCAGCTCACTGCAACCTCCACTTCCTGGGTTCAAGTGATTCTCCTGCCTCAGCCTCCCGAGTAGCTGGGACTACAGGTGCCTGCTACCACACAACTTTTTTTTGTATTTTTAGTAAAGACAGGGTTTCATCATGTTGGCCAGGCTGGTCTTGAACTCTTGACCTCAGATGATCCACCTGCCTTGGCCTATCAAAGTGCTGGGATTACAGGCATGAGCCACCACACCCAATCCATTAATATGAATTTAATGTTCTCATTTTAGAGTCAAACACAGCCTTGACACATGCATAATTTGTTCACGTTAAAAATCTTAATGAGATCAAAGACCTGAACATAAGAGCTAAAACTATAAAACTGCTAGAAGAAAACAAAGGGGAAAATATTTATGACATTGGATTTGGCAATGATTTCTTTTTTTGTTTTGTTTTGTTTTGTTTTTTCTTTTCTGGCAATGATTTCTTGAACGTGACACCAAAAGCACAAAGAACAACAAAAAAACATAGATAAGTTGGACTTCATGAAAATTAAAACACTTTGTGTATCCCAGGATGCTATCAACAGAATGAAAAAACAACCCACAGAATGGGAGAAAATATTTGCAAATCATATATCTAATAAGAGACTGATATCCAGAATGTGTAAAGAAGTTCTACAATTCAACAATAACAATGACAACCCCATTAAAAAATGCACAAACTGAAACTCTATACCCATCAAACAACTCCCCATTCTCCCAGCCCCTAGCAACCACCATTCTAGTTTCTATCTCTATGAAGCTGACTATTCTAAGTAGCTCATGTAACTGGAATCATACAGTACTTGCCCTTTTATGACAGGCTTACTTCATTTAGCATAATGTCCTAAAGCTTCATCCATGTTGTAGCACGTGTCAGAACTTCCTTCCTTATTAAGGCTGAATAATATTCCATTATATGTATATACCACATTTTGTTTATCCATTCATCTGTTGATTAACACTTAGGTTGCTTCTACCTTTTGGCTATTGCAAATAATGCTGCTGTAAACATAGGTGTACAAATATGTCTTCAAGTCCCTGCTTTAAATTCTTTTAAGCATATGTCCAGAAGTAGAATTGCTGGATCGTATGATAATTCAACTTTTAATTTTCTGAGGAACTACCATATTTTCCACAGCATCCACACTGGTTTTTTTGTTCTTGTTGTGGTTGTTGTTTTGTTTTTTGTTTGTTTGAGACAGAGTTTCCTTCTTTTAGCCCAGGCTAGGTGCAATGGTGTGATCTTGGCTCACTGCAACCTCCACCTCCCGGGTTCAAGCGATTTTCCTGCCTCAGCCTCCCGAGTAGCTGGGATTACAGGTGTGCACCACCACACCCAGCTATTTTTGTATTTTTAGTAGAGACAGGGTTTCTCCATGTTGGTCAGACTGGTCTCGAACTCCTGACTTCAGATGATCCACCCACCTCAGCCACCCAAAGTGCTGGGATTACAGGAGTAAGCCACCATACCCAGCTGCCACACTGTTTTATATTCCCTCCAACAGTGCACAAGTACTCCAATTTCTCCACATTCTTGTCAACATCTATTATTTTCTGGGATATTTTTGGTTTGTTTGATAGACATCCTAATGGGCATCAGGTGGTTTCTCATCATGGTTTTGATTTGCATTTCCCTATAATTAGAGATGCTGAGCATTTTTTCTTGGGCTTATTGGTTATTTGTACATCATCTTTAGAGAAATGTGTATTCAAGTCTTTTGCCCATTTTAAAATCAGGATTTTCTTTGTTGAGTTGTAGGACTTCTTTATGTATTTTAAATATTAACCCAACAATGCTGGAACTTTTTTTTCATGGCTTAAAACATCAGAAGTTTATTACTTTCAATGATTCCATGGGTTGGACTGAGTAGTTCTTCTGCTTCAATGATGTCATCTGGGACACTGGGATGGCCCAGTCCAAAACACCTTTACTCATGGTGGGCAAGCGGTATGGGATGTCAGGCAGAAACTTCAGTTCTACTCTCCTTGTGGCTGCTTGGGCTTCCTCACAGCATGGAGATTGGATTCCAAGACAGCATGTCCCAATCAGCAAAGTTAGACATTGCAGATCTCCTGAGGCCCAGCCTTTGAAGTCACACAACATTTCTACCACATTCCAATGGTCAAAGTAAGTCAAAGGACCAATACAGATTCAAGGGGAACAGAAATAGACTTCACCTTTTGGTGGGATGGGTGGCAGAAAAAAATTTTGGCTATCTTTAATTCTCTGTAGTCATGAAGGGGACCATCACCAAAGCTGGCAAAAGGTGCCACCACTGCTGCAGAGGCCCAATATCATTTGGTCCAAAGCATAGACTGCCTTATGTTGGTGCATTGAGATTGCCATCTCCTATTGCTGCTAATACCAACAGTGCTATTTACCATTACTGAAGAATTATGGTAAAGTCACAGGCACCATCCTTCATCCTATCAACACTGCTGAAATCAATGGTACCCAATACCTTGCATCCTCATTGTCCAACACTATTTTAATAAAACTCCTTGAGGGCCAGGTGCAGTGGCTCACACCTGTAATCCCAGCAATTTGGGAGTCCAAGGCAGGAGAATCACTTGAGGTCAGGAGTTCGAGACCAGCCTGGTCAACATGGTGAAACCCCATCTCTACTAAAAATACTAAAATTAGCAAGGCGTGGTGGCATGTGCCTGTAGTCCCAGCTATTCAGGAGGCTGAGGCAGGAGAATTGCTTGAACCCAGGAGGCAGAGGCTGCACTGAGCTGAGATTGCGCCACTGCACTCCAGCCTGGGCAACAGAGCAAGACTCCATCTCGAGAAACAAAACAGTGGCGTGTGTGTTTGTCTCTCAGGTAAAACATGGCTAAAAGCTTACGGAGCAAGTGGAAAAGAAAAGATGCACACTGAAAAGAGAAAAAAGAATGCCCCAAAGGAGCTCAGCAGACTTAAAAGTATTCTCAAAGTAGATGGCGATGTTTTAATGAAAGATGTTCAAGAGATAGCAACTGTGGTGGTACCCAAACCCAAACATTGCCAAGAGAAAATGCAATGTGAGGTAAAAGATGAAAAAGATGACATGAAAATGGAGACTGATATTAAGAGAAACAAAAAGACTCTTCTAGACCAGAATGGGCAGTACCCAATATGGATGAACCAAAGGCAAAGAAAAAAGCTGAAGGCAAAGCGAGAGAGAAGAAAGGGGAAACGTAAATCAAAAGCAGTGAAAGTGGCAAAGGGTTTGGCCTGGTAGACTCTTAAAACCTTGGAAAATGCCACATGGGACAGATGACGGATTAGAATGTATACACATGTATACTTTGATTTCAACTCCCACCAAATGAAAACTATTTGTTTTTCTATTTTAACTTGACCTTTTTTCTTCAATTCAAACCCAGCATACCTCCTCAAGTTTGTTTTGGGAACCTGAATAAAATGAGTAGCTGGGACTACAGGCGCGTGCCACCAAGCCCGGCTAATTTTTGTATTTTTAGTAGAGACAGGGTTTCACCATGTTGGACAGGCTGGTCTTGACCTCCTGACCTTGTGATCCCTCCAAAAGTACTGGGATTACAGGTGTGAGCCACCACGCCTGGCCAATCCAGACTATACTTTTTAAAACTTTGTTATCACAATGAAACACTAATTTTAAAAAATTAGTGGACAGAACTCATGAAAATATGTGTGTGGACCTCAGCTTGAGAACATTTCACTAATTAAGAGCGTGGGCTGGGTGTGGTGGCTCATGCCTGTAATCCCAGCACTTTAGAAGTCCCCATCTTTAGACAGTGCTATAACGCCTCACAGAGAGCCTAGATTTGTGCTTCGAATCACTTGGGAAATACTGCAGAGAACAAAACAAACAGAAAAGATCAGCAATGATGTATCTAAGTGTTGCCAACTTATTTGACTTTCTCACTGCATAATTTCATTAAATGGATACTCACTGTAACTCTGTGACATGTCCTATGCTGGAATTAAAATGAAGGGACCTGGTTCCCATCTCCAGTGACTTCACAGTTCCCAGAGACTGTTTCCTAGGAAACCTGACATTCTGGAGCAAGACACAGGCTCCTCCCTGCTGGGCAGCAGCTTAAATAGTGAATAGTTCACTAGTCAGTGTGATTCTATTCAAAATCTGTTCCTGACTAACCCTAGGAAGCCAGCCATTCTCTCTCTGCCTTGGAGTTTTAGTGATTCAGAACACTTCCTCTCCGTCTGGGGAGGCAGCCAAACTTTGAATCAAAATCTTCCCAGGCTTCTTAGTCTGCCACCAATTTAAGGAAATCCCAAACATGAAAAGTTCCAGCTTACAAAACAGATATATTAGGCATCAAGAGGATTCGCTCTGTCTCACAGATTCCCCCAAAGATTGCTTTCAGCAATGAGTGTCCCTTGGGCATTTAAATTCTGATTCTTTTTACACCTGAAATTCTGTTCCTATGAAACAGGAAAAGACCTGTTATGCAGCAGGTGAACTTGTGGTGCCTTTGTACTTACCATCTGCAATAGTCTTGTGAGCCTTGGCAATTTGCCCCAGCTCCTGTATCAAGCCCTAGAAGCAGTCCTTACAGAGCAAATGCTGGCAGGGTAGGATTCGAGAGCCCACACCTGGCAGGTCCTGATGGCACAATGAGCAGGTCATTGCCATGACCTCTATCTGTCCACTCTTAGTGCAGTGTTTCTGGCCAGCTAGTGGCAGCCCCATAAAGCTCATGCCCATGTCCACACCCATGCCTATGCCCAGGACAGGGGCTTTTCCACTAATATCCTCAGGTGAGAAGCAGCGTGTAGAGCAAGCCAGCTCCACTGTCTGTAAGTGAAGCACAAAGCAGAGCGATCTATTTCTTTTCTTTTTTTTTGAGAGGAAGTCTCACTCTGTCGGCCAGGCTGCAGTGCAATGGTGTGATCTCAGCTCATTGCAGCCTCCGCCTCCCAGGTTCAAGCGATTCTCCTGCCTCAGCTTCCCGAGTAGCTGGAATTTCAGGTGCCTGCCACCACAGCTGGCTATTTTTTTTTTCTTTGAGATGGAGTCTCTCTCTGTTACCGAGGCTGGAGTGCAGTGGCGTGATCTTGGCTCACTGCATCCTCTGCGTACTGGGTTCAAGTGATTCTCCTGCCTCAGCCTCCCGAGTAGCTAGGACTACAGGCATGTGCCACCACACCCAGGTAATTTTTTATTTTTAGTAGAGACAGGGTTTCGCCATGTTGGCCAGAATGGTCTCAAACTCCTGACCTCAGGTGATCCGCCCCCCTCAGCCTCCCAGAGTGCTGGGATTACAGGCGTGAGCCACTGTGCCTGGCGGTGATCTATTTCTTTTGGGCAGAAAAAGAATTCCTGGACAGGCCAGAGGGGCCTCAAAGAACAAGGCCTCAAAAGTCCAGGCCATGTCCCTCTCCAGAGCTGATGGCTCATACCTCAGCCTCAGTTCCTCACCTGGGACCAAAAAGAGAGTCCAGCCATCTCTGCCATGAAAAACAAAGCCTGGAGGTGTCTTCCAGGTTGTGTGTTTCTTGCAGGGTTTGTTTGCCTTCAAAAGTGTCTCAGACCTATGCCTCTTCTTATCGGTAGACAAGCTTGACCTAAGTTTTATTTAGAAATAGGAAGAAAATTGTATTATTAATTGACAAGTTTATGACAGGCACTTTACATACTTTATTTCAAAGGGATTATGACACTTTTAAAAATTAAGTAAAACCACGAGGGACAGGCTGAGTAAACAGGCATAGAGAGGTTGGGTCACCCACAAAGATAGAAGGCAAAGGTCAGTGTCCAAATTCTAATCCAGGCCAGTCTGATTCCAAACTCCACAGTCTTTTTGTTTGTTTGTTTTTTGAGACAGGGTCTCACTCTGTGGCCCAGACTAGAGTACAGTGGCACAATCACAGCTCACTTCAGCCTTGACCTCCCCAGGCTCAGGTGATCCTCCCACCTCATCCCACCTCAGCCTCCCAGATAGCTGGGACTACAGATGCATGCCACCACACCTAGCTAAGTTTTTGTATTTTTAGTAGAGACAGATTTTCATCATGTTGCCCAGGTTGGTCTCAAACTCCTGGGCTCAAGTGATCCACCTGCCTTGGCCTCCCAAAGTGCTGGGATTACAGGCGTGAGCTACCTACACCCAGCCCACACTCTTAATGAGTGAAATGTTCTCATGCTGAGGTCCACACACATTTTTTCATGAGTCCTGTCCACCAATTTTTTAAAATTAGAAACAAGGATACTCTCTATTAGAAGGTTCAAGTATGTCTGAGTTTATTTCATTGGGCCAGTAGTTCTCAAACTTTTTGGTCTTGGAATCCTTTTACATATTTTTACTCATTGAAGACCCCAAAGAGAGTTTATTTATGTGAGTTATATCTATTGCTATTTACCACATTAGAAGTTAAAGCTGAGAAAAGTTAAAAATATTAATTTTTATAAAATTCTAAACCTGTTGGCCGGGCGTGGTGGCTCATGCCTATAATCCCAGCCCTTTGGGAGGCCGAGGAGGGAGGATCACCTGAGGTCAGGAGTTTGAGACCAGCCTGACCAACATGGAGAAACCCCATCTCTACTAAAAATACAAAATTAGTCAGGCGTGGTGGCGCATGCCTGTAATCCCAGCTACTTGAGAGGGTGAGGCAGGAGAATCGCTTGAACCCAGGAGGTGGAGGTTGCGGTGAGCCGAGATTACACCATTGCACTCCAGCCTGGGCAATGAGAGTGAAACTCTGTCTCAAATAATAATAATAATAAACCTGTTATATGTTAACATGAATAACGTACTTTTTAGGAAAAAACAACTATTTTCTTTTTCCTTTTTTTTTTTTGAGACAGGGTCTTGCTCTGTTGCCTAGGTTGGAGTGCAGTCGTGTGATCATAGCTCAGTGTAGCCTCAAACTTCTGAGCTCAAGCAAACTTCTTGCTTCGGCCTCCTAGGCAGCTAGCACTAAAGGCATGTGCCACCACACCCAGCTAGTTTATTTTCATTTTTATTTTTGTAGAGATGAGGTCTTGCTATGCAGCCCAAGCTGGGCTATATTTTTGTACATTTTGTAGAGATGAGGTCTCGCTATGTAGCCCAACCTGGCCTCAAGCGATCCTCCACCTTGGCCTCCCGAAGTGCTCGGATTATAGGCATGGCCACTGCACCCAGCCTAAAAAAAATAATTAACTACTTTCAAAAAAATTAATTACTCAGAGACGAGGTCATAAAAAAAATTAATTCATTGAGAAGAGTCACATTGTTTCCCATATGTGCCAACCTCTTTAACATCTGGCTTAATAGAAGATGGCTGGATTCCCATACCTGCTTCTGCACTCAATCTGTTATATGTTGTTTTGTTTATAGTATATAAAGAAAATCCAGCCTCACACAGACATACAGTTGGAAAAGATAGGAGTACTTTAATAGCCTTATCAGGTAATTAGAGATATTATTTGATACCACACCAAAATTCAACCAGTGGTAGTAGTTTCTTAAATGTTATTTATAAGGTAGACTCTGAACCAAACTTTTCTTATTCTGTTATATTAAAATCTGCTGATCTTGCACTTTGAACTACTCTTTTCCCCAGGCATAATTTTGTAACACCAAGCATTGGTTGGTCATTCAGAAAATACCAGTTCAATGACTTATGCAGATGTTCCAAATATTGACACATTTCATTACACAGTAACAACAACAAAAAACACATAAACACATTCTTTAGAATCACCTCTAATCTCCTCAGAAATTTCTGTAAGCATCGAGAAGCTGCCAAACTAATGGAGGCAGCAAACACTGTACCAGAATTCTAACTTTTGCTTGAACACTTGAATTTTATCACTGGCAACAAATACTGGTCACTTCATTTTTGAGAAAATATCTAACAAATTTCCAAGCCTAAATAACCACAGTTTGTCTGCCAGTTGTTCTTTCAGGTAATGCTGATGTTTCATTTTATTTTTTTTAGTATTATTTTTTGAGACAGAGTCTCTCTCTGTCGCCAGGCTATATTGGCTCACTGCAACCTCTGACTCCCTGGTTCAAGCGATTCTCTTGCCTCAGCCTCTCAGGTAGCTGGGATTATAGGCACACACCACTAATTTTTTATTTTTAGTAGAGACAGGGTTTCACCATGCTGGCCAGGATGGTCTCAATCTCCTGATCTGCTCACCTCAGCCTCCCAAAGTGCTGGGATTATAGGGGTGAGCCACCGTGCCCAGCCATGATGTTTTATTTTTTAAAAGGCTAGTTTAACTTGCAACTCAATAGCACAAGTACAGTTTCTTACTTTAGTATGTAGCAGGAGTACTTTTTCCTCACACAGAATATCAAAAAGGAATACAAAAAAGTACTTAAGAATTTAAGGATTGAGATTTAAAAAAAATTTTTACCACTTCATCATGGAAATTCTTAAGGTAAACTACCTTCTTTTTTTTTTTTACTGGCAGATGCCTAGTGGCAAAGAATATAATGTTTTATTCCGGTTTGGTGCCCAAAGCATCAGCAGTTTTACATAACACTGCTTTGGCACCATCAGTGCAAATGTCAACCCAGTGAAAAGATCAAATAACATGTTAGTTTTATTATTAAAATTGTTTTGACCTTGTGGACCCCTTGAAAGGGTCTCAGGGATCCCCCCAAGCACCTCATAGGGTATACAGACCACACTTTGAGAACTACTGCGTTAGACCCTGCATCACAATCCTGAGAAGGCAGGAAGGTGGCATGGCTTTCCACCACCAGTAAGTACTATACAGGGTAAGAATATAAAGAAATAGGCATCTCATTTATGTCTTAGAAGAGCAATTGAAGTAACTCCATGAAAGGAAAAGGTTAATTTAAAGGCACATCCACGAAATGAGTTTCTGATTTGAGAAGGGGAAGAGTCAAATGACCCCATTTCTGCCCCCTTCCTATGGCTGCTTTGGCCATAACTTAATTCTTCCCTCTCTTTATCTCCCCTGACCTAGAAGAGTGGAGGGGACAGAGTTTGGAAGACTGTACTTAAGCCAAGGTAGTAAATTCAATGCCTACAGGGGCTGGGCAGTCTATATGAATAAAGTGCTTTACTTAAAAGAAGGTGGGTCCAGTGTTTCCAAATCTTAGTTTTCCAAAACCCTGGAAATTCTTATTTTTATTTAAATTTTAAAATGTTGGTAACAAGTTAAATTTTAAAACACTACCTTGCCACAAACCACCTCCTTTTAACATCTTAACACATCTGTATCTAAGAAAAGGAAAATATTTACTGGAGTACTTTAAGCCTGCCAAGGAATGATGGAACAAGCCATTTCACATCACATTGGGAGTAAGAATTTCAAAGATTGTTTGCATGAGGAGTACAGAACAAATTATCATAAAAATAACACTCATTTTAGGGAGAAAATGTGAGGGAGAAATGAGAGCACCTACTTTTCGCTGGGCTGTGTTATATGTGATAAATTATTTGTTTGACTGTTTAATGTATGTCTTAGATATAGTCTTAAGACTTTTATTTGTTCACAATTGTACCTGCCCTTCACCTGCCTGGCACCTAGTGCAAGAATATAGTACACACTCAATTAACATTAATAAAATGAATGAATGAATTTCACCATTTTTTCATTACACAGAGAAGAAAACAGATTCAGAGAGAATATGCTATTTGTTCAATATAATTCAGTTAGTAAAGACAGAACTAGGAGGCTGGGCATGGTGGTCACGCCTGTAATCCCAGTGCTTTGGGAGGTCAAGGTAGGAGGGCTGCTTGAGGCTAGCAGTTTGAGACCAGTCTAGGCAACATACAAGGCCCTATCTTTAACAAAAAAAGAAAAAGAAAAAGAAAAAAAAAACAGAACTAGGAAATGAACTCAACTTTCTGTGTTCTCATTAATTTTATCCTCTGAAATTAAATTAAAACCCAAATATGTAAGTCCTTCTTTTTTCTGCTATTGTATAAACTGCTCTCAAAGACTCTAGAATTTCTCTTTTCACATTTTGTTACTGTGAGTTTAATGGCAGCAAGGTTTTCCACTATAGTTTCCAACAAATCTTTAGGAATATAATTGCCACATAGAACAAAGTATCCAACACAGGAAAGAAAGACTCCTAAAAATTCCTAATCTTCCAATTCGATTATTTTTACTTTGTGCTGAAGAAAAACCTGCCTTAATCCTATAGATTTCCTCTAAATGCCATAAATCAAAAAACTACCGATAAAAGCAAACAAAAACCCCCAAGACTAGGGAGGCTGAAATGAAACTGGAAACTGTACATATTGCCGGTACATAAATTGGCACGATCCTTTTGGAAAAAATACGTAACAACATAAAATGAATTACAAAACTGTTCACATCCTATAATCCAGTAATCTCACTCCTGGGAATTTATCCTAGACAAGTTATTCAAAAGGAAATGAAAAATTATACACAAATGTTCATTGCCTCATTGTCTCTAACAGCAAAGAATAAGAATTTTTTTCAAAAACAAAACACACAAGAAAGTGGCTTAATAAATGATAGTACATGCTGAAAATAAGTTACTCTTCAGCTGTTAAAAATAATCATGACGACTAGGTAGTGATATGGAAAACTGCCATGGTATTAATAAAAAGCAGAATACAAAGGGATTTGTATACTATGATCATCAACTTTGCAGACAACTATGTCTCCATGTAAACAAGGGTTGAAAGGTGAAAAGAAAACAGCATCGTGATTTTCTTTTGATTTCAGGTGTTTATACTTATATTTTTTCCAAAATTTTCTTTAATGCTGTACTGTCTTTCTTTTCTTTTCTTTTTTTGTTTTTTTGAGATGGAGTCTCCATCCTGTTGCACAGGCTGGAGTGCAATGGTGCAACCTCGGCTCACCGCAACCTCCGCTTCCCAGATTCAAGTGACTCTCCTGCCTCAGCCTCTCAAGTAGCTGGGATTACAGGTGCCTGCCTCCACACCTGGCTAATTTTGTATTTTTAGTAAAGAGAGAGTTTCTCCATGTTGGTCAGGCTGGTCTCGAACTCCTGACCTCAGATGATCTACCTGCCTCAGCCTCTCAAAGTGCTGGGATTACAGGCATGAGCCACTGCACCTGGCCAGTGGACTATTTTCTATTATGTATAATTTTTCAATTCTTTCTGAAATAAATTGGGATTTCTGAGTTTTTCTCTAATTCTCACTTGGAAAAAAAAAAGCAGAAACACTGCTTCTTCTCATCTTAACAGTGCTCTACTTAAAAAGAAAAGGAACATATTTCCAAATGTCCACATCTAAAGATGGAGAGTAAGAAAACAGAGCTGGATCTATCCAGGATGTTGCTGCTATCTGAAGGACTGATGTCGAATTCAGGAACCCAGCAAGGAGGGAAAGGAAGAGGGACCTGGTGATGATGTGTTTCCAAGGCCACCTGGGAAGAGGCCTGGGGCAGCAAAAAATCAGCACACTTGCCTGCCTCACCAGGCTGCTGCCTGGTGTCATCTCTTCTGTTCATTTCTCAGGGATTTTCTGAGGCCCTCATACTCTGAGGAGGCCCAGATGCCTGAGATGTCACAAGGCCATGCTGTACTTCAGAAGAGATGTCCCAGTGAAGTACACCCCTCAGGAGTCATGGCCAAGGGTCATGACCCATGTGCCTAGTTGGGAGGTACAGGTCACCTAATGCCAAATATCTGGCTGCTACTCCACATTGCAGTTAGAGAACTCAGCTTTGTCTGCTCTCTCAGACCTCTGTTGACTTAGGAAAAGGCATGCATAATGAACAAACCCCACATGAGCTGTGTGTTTAAGTCATGTGGTTGCCTTGTGAAGGAGAGGGAGCTGGAGAGAAAACTGGGTCGAGCCAGACAACTAACCAGGGTACTCCCTCTACAACCAGGTGATCAAACCATTGATGAGAAGAATGTTAGGTGAGCACATAACACAACAGGGAGTGCTGGGTCGACTCTGGGAGGCCTTCTGTTCAGCTGGTGGCCTGAGGGACAGGATGTAGGTCCTCCATAACCAAGGAACCTGGCGAACTATCCAGGAAGAGTGTCTCA
This sequence comes from Aotus nancymaae, assembly GCF_030222135.1. NCBI lineage: Eukaryota > Metazoa > Chordata > Mammalia > Primates > Aotidae > Aotus > Aotus nancymaae. The sequence goes on along the minus strand of NW_026988473.1, from coordinate 51,221,109 downwards.
ACACCCAGAACCCCACCTCAACCCTTGCTGTTGTGGTCCTCACTGTAGGCCCCATCTCTAATACCCCTGATGGTTCCCTTCCATTCCCAAGGCTCGGTCCAGCTTACCTCCATTGACAGATTATCTTCCCAAGGGTAGTTTCCAGGTAGCCCAGCTCATCTCTTGTGCACTTACTGGCCAGTGTTGACGTCAAATAGAGGATGATCTCTTCTTTGACCTCACCTCCTACTCTCAAAACCTCTCTTCCTGCTGGAATCACATGCAATATGTGATTAAGGTTGAAGGAGGGATGAAGACCGTAATTGCTGTGAGGTCAGAGAGGGAGTGGTCACTGAGACAAAAGCAGGGGATCTGAAGAGAGAAGACGAAAGGCTAGGCCCAGGCTCTGTATCTAACAATCTATGCAGCATCTGGCAAGTCACCCAGTTCTTCGGTGCCTCAGTTTTCTCACCCATAAAATGACGCTGGTAGTGCTGAACCCTAAGGCAGATGCATTTTGTAAACTGCAAAGTGCTCTGAAAATGTTGGCTGTTATCCTTGTGGACTGAAGTGTTCTGGGAAGAAGCAGAATATAAGGTGGGTCTCAAAGGCTGAGGAAGATTCAGGACACGTGGTCAGGACGAGGATGGGCACTCCGGAGTGGCAAATGGCATGAGCAAAGGCAAAAATGCAGGTGGGACATACCAAGCATCACTGCAGTAGAAAGCTTGTGTAAGGGAGAGGCTGAGTTAAGGCTGGAAAGGTATGTGGGCTATATTCTGTTGGTCATAAGGAGCTATTGAACTTTTGATCAAGTAAGTAAAAGAATGAAAGTCATGTTTTTGGAATAATAACCTGGTGGAGGTGTGAAGGATGCAAAGATTGGAGGAGGGTTAGAATGCAGGCAGAGTGAACAAAGGAAGGTGTTGTAAACTCCAGATCAGAGAAATGATGGAGGCCTGAATGAAGGCAGGAGTACTAAGGCTTAAACAGAGGAAGCACATTGGAGAGATATAGAAACAAAAGGATAGGGTGGCAGTGTAGTAGAAGAGAAGGCTTGGGGACAATTTTCATTATCTAGGTGGACAATGGTGCCACTCACCAAGACAGGGAATAAAGGAGAACGCACCAGTGAGCAGAGAAGATTGAGTTCTTTGGATATGCTTACTTTGGTAGAATGTCCAAGGAATACTAACCAGTAATTAAGTGACCATAAGGGTGTTGAGCTCAGCAATAGGGATGTGAATCGAAGCCACCCAAGAAGATCATGTACTGTGAAAAGATAAGGACAAGAACAGAAGGCTGAGGAACATCAACGTTTAAATGGTGGACCACACTGGAACCTGCAAAGAAGACTGAGAAATGACCAGAGTAGGAGGAAGGCGAGACTTTCTCTAGAAAAAGACGCCAACAGATTGAGCACAACAGAAAGAACAAGTAGTATGAAGAATAGGAAAAATCCAATTTGGCAATTGGTTCATTAATGACATTAGTAAGAACAATTCCATTGAAGTTGTAGGCTGCAAGCTAGATTGCAGTAAACAATGGATGGGAAGGTGCAAATGCGCAGGATCTGTAGACTTCTGGGAAACTTTGCTATGAAGGAAAGGGCAAGGGTAGTAGAGACATGGGAGAATTTAAGCTATTTTAGCTAAAATATATTTTAGCTGAAGGGGACAAGACAAAGAAAAAATAAATACACACACATACACACAGAGAATAACTAAGGGGATGGGATTTTTCCCATGGGATATATTAATAGACTAGTGAGGGGACGGGATCTTGAACACTGGTTGAAGGAACCGACTTAAGACAGAAGACATGCTATTAATGAAGACAGGGAGGGGAGGGTAAGTTCATTTATTCACTCGACAATCACCAGTTGAGCATGGAAAAAAGCAAACAATCCTTGACCACATAAGGAATTAGGTCTAGTAGGGAAGACAAACGTAGGTCAATAAATTACATAAGGGCTGTACCAGATTGTGTTCTTTGTGTGGCGGTACAGGAGGGGAAGCGAGCAACTATGTCTGCATAGTCCAGGAAAGGGTCACAGGTGTGTTAGGTAGATTCTGGAGAAAATTCGATTATGGTATTTATTTTTACTTATCTACTTTGTATGTAGAGACGAAGGTCTGACTATGTTGCCCAGGCTAGTCCTGCCTCGACCTTCCTAAGTGTTGGGACTACAGGCGTGAGCCACCGCGCCCGGCCTAAATGCAGCATTTAGAAAAAGTATTTGCCGGGCGCGGTGGCTCACGCCTGTAATCCCAACACTTTGGGAGGTCGAGGCGGGTGGATCACGAGGTCAAGAGATCGAGACCATCCTGGTCAAAATGGTGAAACTCCGTCTCTACTAAAAATACAAAAAATTAGCTGGGCATGGTGGCGCGCGCCCGTAATCCCAGCTACTCAGGAGGCTGAGGCAGGAGAATTGCCTCAACCCAGGAGGCGGAGGTTGCGGTGAGCCGAGATCGCGCCATTGCACTCCAGCCTGGATAACAAGAGCGAAACTCCGTCTCAAAAAAAAAAAAAAAGAAAGAAAGAAAAGAAAAGAGAAAGTATTTACAGCGTCTGGGTTAAAAGGACTATAAAGCAACCAACAGGCATCTAAGTCCCTGAAGCATAGCAAGTTGCTCAAACTTGAAAGGACAACCAAGATGACAGCAGAAGGGCAAAAGAGAAAGGAAGCCGGAGTGCCACTCAGGAGGGTGGGAGGGGGAGGAGGCATTTCGGGAGCCGCCCGAGATTTAGGAAACCGAGCGAGACACCAGGTGGGCACACTGAGGGTTAAACGGCCTCGTGGTTCCGCACTTCAGCCGGGAGACAAACCAGCATCCACTATCACCAGCCCCGGGCAGACCACTAAGAACTGGGGCGACGCCAGGGGTGGCTCAGGGCTGGCGCATCTGGGAAGGAGCTGAGACACCGAGGCCCTTAGGGTCGGCTTAGGCGGTTCACCAGCCAAGGCGCCAGGACAGGGACTGGCTCAAGCAGACACCGGAGGCGTGCAGCACAGCGCCCCTAGCCCCGATTCTTCAACAGTTGTCGGCCTCCAAGCCTGGCACAACAGGCTGCGCCGAAACCGTTCACCGCCACCGGGCCACCGGGACAGGCTTTGAGACTAACCACTACTCGCAGAAAAACGCGAAGAACAAGCCAGCAACCCCGCGAGACCAATAAGCCCCGCCCAGAGCCCGGCCTCCCTGGCCGGAAGTGAGCATTTGGCCCCGCCCCCCGTGCTCGATACCTCGCGATACTAGGAAAGGCCTTCCTCTTTCCTCTGGGCCGCCAACATGGTAGGTGTTTCGTTTCCTGCCTCCTCTTTTTTGCCGGCATGGACCCCCCAAGCTCTATTCCCATTGCCCCTAGTCATCCACTCCCGACCATGGTCTGGGCTTCCAGGCTGCGCAAGGCCGCCTGCAGGGCAGGGTGGCCGGGGCGGGACTCCCGGAGTCTTGTGTCCAGCCTGCGGTTCGGGTCTATAGAACACGCGGGCCCCGGCGCTACCGTGGTGAGACCGCACGGCCCTGAGCGGATCGGTACTCTCAACTATGCCGAATGCTCCAGAAGTTAGGTTCTTGATCCACAGGCCTACACGCCCATCTCAGCTGGCAGGCATCACCTCCTACCCCTAATTATTTAGGCCTTACCACCAAGCTTTTTCCACGCAGCCATCCAGACTGAGGAAGACCCGGAAACTTCGGGGCCACGTGAGCCACGGCCACGGCCGCATCGGTAAGTGTCAGCTTCCCCTCGGGGTGGGCCTTTGGCTCTCGTCGGGTGCTTAGCAAGTCAGGAGATAGGTAGTCCAGTAGTGGGTTAGAATAAGACGTTTTTGTGGTCAAGTCGGACAACTGTTTATTTCTTTCTTGAGGATCCTCTAGTATTTCAGTTCTAGGGAATTTCACATCAGTGGGGTGATAGGAATTGAGCAGGCACGGTATTGGGTTAGTTGAAGACATGGAGTACTGTGGGAATGCTGATGTGGACCCTGAAAAGATGTTTCACCCGGAATCTTGAAGTAATCGCAGTGCTGAAACCGGCATGGTAGGATGGGAACAGCTAAGCAGGGCACAGAAGTCTGGGGAAACGCTCTGCTTTTGTGCGAGGAAGTATTAAGAGGCATGAGAAGGCTGGGGGTGGGGCATGTAGCTGCTTTTTTTTTTTTTTTTTTTTGAGACTCATCACTCTGGCCCAGGCTGAAGTGCATTGGCGAACTTTAGGCATACTGCAACCTCTGCCTCCCGGGCTCAAGCGATTCTCCTACCTCAGCCTCCCGAGTGGCTGGGATTACAGGCATGAGCCACCACGCGCGGCCCCACGTTGCTTTGTATTTCTGCAGGCAAGCACCGGAAGCACCCCGGAGGCCGTGGTAATGCTGGTGGTCTGCATCACCACAGGATCAACTTCGACAAATAGTAAGTGTCCTTGGAGTGCTTTTACTGACACAGCTTGGGAGGTAGGGGCAGGGCTTAAAACAAAAAAGTTTAGAAGCAAGTCTTGCCTACTGCTTTTACCAAGTTAACACTTAGTGTGAACTGAGAACCTGTCATCGAGGCTAGAGTCACGCTTGGGTATCAGCTATTGCCTGAGTGTGCTAGAGTCCTCGGAGAGTAAACTGCTGACCTTATTCACTGGCTGTGGGCCTTATGGCACAGTCAGCCACCAGGTTAGAGACATGCTTCACATTCACTTACCCACAAACCAGTGGATGATAAATTTTGGCTATTCGGAAGACCTTTATTATAGAAGTATGTAGATTTTCCATAGAGCACTGTTATGTGAATTGAATTTTAGTCTCATCCCTGCCTCTGACTTTGTCAGTGACTTATCCTACAGGAAATAAGAATAGCCTTTTCCTCATGATAGTCTTTGGTGGTTTTTAAAACATTTGTTTAACTCAACAGGTATATCGTGCCTGACACTGCTCTACACCAGTGAACAATTTACACTGTAATGGGGGGAGGGTAACTGTAAAGATGATAAACATAACATCTTAATTGGAATGAGCATGAAGGTGGTTGTTATCTCTTCCTAGCCACCCAGGTTACTTTGGGAAAGTTGGTATGAGGCATTACCACTTAAAGAGGAACCAGAGCTTCTGCCCAACTGTCAACCTTGACAAATTGTGGACTTTGGTCAGTGAGCAGACACGGGTGAATGCTGCTAAAAACAAGACTGGGGCTGCTCCCATCATTGATGTGGTGCGATCGGTAAGTTTTGGATATTGTTTTTATATACTTCCATACTTCCCTTGCAAAACTCTGGCTTAATCTAATCCACTTAATCTCCTACCTGGAATATAACCTGTGCTCCCAGTTACCTACCAGACCTTGATTCTACCTTTGGTAGAATTATCATACATATTTCCCCATCAGTCGCAGTGCCTACTGTCATTCCCCAGGTTGTATTATGTTTGCATTTCCTGCTTGAACTATAGCTGGTTCTGATCGAGCACAGCTCTTGACCCTTCATGTTCCCTACAGAATAGAATCCTAATATATTCCACTGATACTCAGTGCTATACATTATCTGAAGAGATTCTGCCCCGAAACAGATGTGTCTTGTCTGTCCTTGCGGGTTCTGGTCCTTGTGTCAGTCTTAACTCCCATAAATATGGGGGTAGTCTTAAGAGGCCAGAACCCTAGGAACGCTTTAAATTCACTTCCCAGCCTATTTAATGTCCATAGAGCACTTTTGGTGGTCAAGAATGTGGTTGTCTTCTTTTGCTTTAATATTAGGGGGTATTTTAGCAGGGAAAGGAGGATTATGCTTTGCCGAGACTAGAGTCACATCCTGACACAACTCTTGTCCTGGTGTGCTAGAGTACTCGGAGAGAATCTACTGGTCTTGATTCACTGGCGGGGGCAGTTGGTGCCCCCATTAGTGCCCAGATCAGAAACATACATACCCTCCCTGGGGTTTTTAGAAAGTGGGTTGGCAGTCTACATTCCTCATACCCATCAGGCAGTTGGTACCTTCCACGGTGTATTGTAAACTTTTTTTTCTCTGTTCTAGGGCTACTATAAAGTTCTGGGCAAGGGAAAGCTCCCAAAGCAGCCTGTCATCGTCAAGGCCAAATTCTTCAGCAGAAGAGCCGAGGAGAAGATTAAGGGTGTCGGGGGGGCCTGTGTCCTCGTGGCTTGAAGCCACATGGAGGGAGTTTCATTAAATGCTGAGTACTTGTTCCTTGTCGTGTGAGTAGGTCATTCAATGGCATCTCTACATCATCCTATGTATATTGGGAGCCCAGGTTCTAGTACTTAGGGTATGAAAACATGGGCTCCTCTGCTGACTTAACCTCAGAAAGTATATGGTAAAGATAGGACCAACACTTAACAGTCATTGGCCAGTTAAACATTTCTGTTTATAAAGTCAGAATGATACCTGTTGATCATTGAAAGGCCTGCAAGTGTTGTACTCTGAATTTTACATGAATGGGAGAATGTACCCTAATTGTTTGATGAGGGTCAAAAGGAAAGATTCCTTTTTGATGGATCACATTTTAAAGAGGGGCAGTGTGATAGGATTGAGGTGGTCCTTTAAGACTTAATTCCTCAGCCCAAGGTTTTTCCACGTGGCTTCCTCATCTTTTTTTTTTTTTTTTAATTAGACAGAGTCTTGGAATGGCCTGATCACGGCTCACTGCAACCTCCGCCACCTGGGTTCAAGCAATTCTCCTGCCTCAGCCTCTTAAGTATCTGGGATTACAGGCTGGTGCCATGACGCGCAGCTATTTTTTGTATTTTCAGTAGAGATAGGATTTCACCATGTTGGTCTGGCTAGTCTCTTAACTCCTAACCTCAAGTGATCTGCCCACCCTGGCCTCCCAAAGTGCTGGGATAATAGGCATGAGCCACTGCACTCACCCTGTGGCTTCTTAATTTTGATCCCAATTCTTGTTTCATCCAGAATATGATGAATCAAAATCTCAAGATGGAGGTCCAGCAATCTGAAATTTAAATATGCCAGGGCCTTCTGTATGTCAAAGTGGGTTTGAAATTGTTAATTTTTCTTCTAGTCTGAAATGCATCTTGAGAAAGCAAGGAAGGCCAGAAATTGAAATAAGGTTTTCTAGGATTTGTGTCTCTTGCTGTTTGAAAAACTGATGGTGACCAGTGCATGTTTACAAATAAGATCCTCATAGATCTTTGGGTAAATTATAATTTGCTAAGTTTTATGGTTCTTCCTGACTTTTGTACTTTTTTGACCCAACGTAATGCAGTATAAAATGCTAGGCAAATAAGATGGCACTTAGACTTACGGGTTTTACTTAGTGGAGATTTCCTTAGTGCTCTGTGGGGTCATAATTGGCAAGAGCTAGGAACCATGGTTGTCTGGGACAACCTTTAGAGGATGTTTGGGATCAAATATAAGGCAAAGAGAAACACTGAATTGGCTTACATAAGATTAGGAGAATTACAAAGGAGTAGTGAAACCTCAATTCAGTTGGACTATTTTATAACAAATGTATCATTTAGGTTTGTATCTTCCATTGTGCTAGAAAAGGTTAAAAATAAGGGCTCTCCATTAGGACCATAGAGGACTTTTAATATGGAAATTGAGTTTAAGGATCCCACAATAAGTGATCACTAATGATGAAATAAAAGACTCAGTTGAATTCTTGGTCTCTACCCAATACCTGTGTGACTTAGGCTTAAACCAATTTCCTCATCTTTAAAATTTAGGTGAAACTGCCTACTTGAGGACTGCATAGATTAAAATGGGAACCATGCACTTAATTTTTCTGTTTGACTTAGTAACTTAAGTCCAAACTTCTTATGGAAGCAGATGGAGTCAGCCTCCATGGGATTGTCAGTGGGAAATTGGTCCAAGCAGAGGGAATAGCAAAACGAGTTCAGGAAGCTGATTGGGGAAGGTTAGGTAAATGGGAGGTGCTGTGGTGGTGATAGAGACTATTCTGGCCACGCCATAAAGGACAGCTACAATGGGAGTCTGGAGGCAGAACCAAGGAAATAGGAGTGAGTATGGAAAAGGTACGATTCAGAAAGCATAATGGACGGGAACTGGAGACAACTGGAGTGGGGCTGACCACAAAATGATGAGGCAAGGAAGGAGGTAGAGTTTGGGAGGAAAGATCGCTAGTCCCTTAATGGCTACCTTCTTCCCCAGGAGTTTGTTGTTAGCATCCAGAAGCCATCCCTGGCCTGGGAAATAAATGCTGATTTCGTTGCTGGCTTGTTCATTCACCAAAAGCTGTAACTAATAACAGTTCTAAAAACTGTTCTATGTGATGAGGAACAGACTAAAATAGTTTTGAGCCCTAAGTCCACCAATGCCAGTGCTTTCTTGAACCCACATTTACTAAAATTTTTTCATGACTGCCAAGCTTTGAATAGTCTGCTTTGTATTTGTAGAGGCTCATACTAGCGATCTCTGGTGGCTGGCTAAAGCTTGAATTGCAAAGGATATAATTTCTGGTCTAATGTATATATGCTTTAAATATAGTTGCGTTCAAACTTGGGAGCTGTAGGTACAATTTGATTTTATGACAGATGTCTGCCACATAATTTGCAAAGGCAGTCTTCGTCAAGGGCAGCTAAATCAGGCCAGTTTTCAAATAAATGTACTGCTAGACTCTACTGAGCGGTTAACTAGCCCGAGAACACAGCCCAGGGGCCGACGGCAAGTCGAAAGCGCGGGCTGAAGCTGTGCGGCGCCCGCCTGGCGGCTCCATTTCAACCGCTTTCATCAGCACCGTCCGACCTCAGCGACGTCCCCACGACATAGACAAAACTTCGGGTCTTTCCTTGGCCCGGGAGAATCACTTCCGGTGTCAGTTTTTACTTCCGGAGCGCCCCAGACCGGTAGTACCACAGCGGAGACGTCTCCGGGCTCGCTCAGCCATTTCCGGCAAGGGTGGGGTCGGCCCGTGGTGCGCGAGCGCAGATACCTCCCCGGGCGAGGCGGGAGGTTCAGCTCCACTCCTGGTCGCTGAGCGGCCGTGGATCCCCTTCCAAGCGGAGGAATCGGCTAACCTCGCGGCACTTCCAGCCCAGCTTGGGGTGCGTTTAAGAACAGGGGCGTGGCCTTTACGTAAACTTTCAAGATAGGAGCCTCCAGAATTTGTCTCGATTATCATCTAAAAGGTAGTGAGCGTCAGCCACGTTCCAGGGCACTTTAGGCTAAAAAAGGTGCTTGTACACGGATGGAAATATTCTAAAAGAACACAAAAGGAATTTCCTCTTACGAGCTTAGGGAAATGAGGGAGACGATGTATGTTTTGGTGCAATTTTTTTTTTCAACCCAATGCATATTTTCCTATTAAGAGGCTATATAAATGGAGAAAAAAAAGCCTACCAGAAGTCGCCAATGCTGAAAAGTAGTATTTTCTCTTTCGAGCGTTTTCATGGCCTTTTAAATCACACCCCCATCTCCACAGGTAAATTTGTTTTGGAATGCATACCACATTACCTGGCTCTAGAAACGTATTTTGTGTAGCACCCCTGGAAGAATATAGGTTAAAGTGTATATTTAATTCCTGGTTCTATTTTACGTCCCAATTTTTATTTTCCTCTCATTCCCACTTTGTTTCAGATACCCAGTTTGTGTATCCCTGTAAGTCATTTTGGGTACAAAGTAGGATATAAGTATGCATGTGAAAAGCCATGTTTTAACAAAAATTTAACTGAGCTGTGACTAATCACACTTTCTCGGGTAGTGCTATGGTTTGGATGTGGTTTGAAATTTGGCCCACAGTGTGGCAGTGTTGGGAGGTGGAGCATATTGGGAGGTGTCTGGGTCGTGGAGGTAGATCTGTCACAAATTAATGCTTTCCTGTGGGGGTGGTGTGCTCTCACTCTGCTGGGAATGGAGAGCAGGTTGTTTAAAAGGCATCTGGCTTCCTCAGTTTCTCTCTTGCTTCCTCTCTTACTACCTGATCTCTTTGCACACACCCAGCTCCCCTTCTGCTTTCTGCCATGACTTGAAGCAGCCTGAGGGCCCTCCCCAGGTACAGCTGCCTAATCTTTAACTTTTCAGCCGTCAGAATCATAAGCCAAATAAACCTTTTTTCTTTATAAATCACCCAGGTCCAGGTATTCTGTTATAGCAACCCAAAATGGACTAAGATGGGCCCTGATTCCACAGATTCCAATGTGAACCAGAGTTTGACTAATACTGTTTAAGGGCAACTCTTCACAATACTGCTTTTTAAAAAGCCCAGAACACTTATTTCAAGACTACAGTTTATCAGAGCATTTAGAACAGTGTCATGGGGCAGCCTGTCCTGCATTAGAAGAACTTAATTACAGAATAGAAGAGGGCTGACACTTCTATAGGTGAGGGGACTTCCCTGCCTGGTAGAGGAGACAGCACTGTTGTCCCTGAGCTGCCCCAATGTTGTCAGAAATCCACTGCTGAAGGACACTTGCTCTCAGTGGCCACAATACCATCTTTTACGGGAGTGTTTTAGAAACAGTGGGGCTTTTTCTTTTCTTTTTTTTAATTAATAGAAATGAAATCTTTACTATGTTGCCTAGGCTGGTCTTAAACTCCTGAGCTCAAATGATCCTCCCGCCTAGGCCTCCCAAAGTACTGTGATTATAAGCATAAGCCACCTCACCTGGCCACGTTGGGGCATTTTTGTTGTCACAATCATGGAGGGGAAGTGACCAGGATGCTAAATATCTTGGAATGGATGAGTTGGTCCTACACAACAAAGAAAAATCCAACTTAAAATCTAACTTCATTTACAGATAACCCAAAAGTTGTTTTTTTGTTTTTGCAGTTTTCATAGACTTCTCGGTTGTCTGGGATTCTAACTACTGTTTAAATCATGGGAAGCTCATACTTTGTTTTGTTCAGAACATTACCAAAAATCATTCATTGCAGAAAAGTCAACAATAACTACTCAGTAGGATCTGAGTTCCTGATACAACACTTTTCTCCATCTGCATATGCAGTTTAGGCATCTGATGAGCTAGTACAGCTGTACAAAAACATTTCCATATTTAAATATTATAACAATATTTCTCTTTTATTTCTCCCCTTTCATATTACAGTTAAGGTATATTTAAGTAGTTTATATTATCTTTGAATTTCATTTTAGAGTAGTAAAGGAGGGAGTTACAAATATTTGCTATTAAAAAAATTGTTGGATCTGATAGGGTTGAAAATCATTGTTTTAGAGGTCCAGAGATCATGTGAAAGAATGTGGAAAGAAGCCCTGCATACTTTTTGTGAACCCCAAACCAGGCCCACTGTACACAGCCTCCTCTCCTATAAGGCTGCCGGGCCTTGGCCGTGGCAATCAATCACTCTATGGGCCCTTGCAGCCTATTCTAAGCCGTTATATGCCAGTATTGATTTTCCTGATTGGGACAAGAGCTGCAGCCACAGTGAGGGGGAAGGAGACATACCACTCTGGGATTTACACAAGGATATACTATATATATATATTTTTTTAAGGATATACTATATTTTAAAGATACATAAAAGTGGCAAAATTTATGAATAAGGCTGGATATGGTGGCTCATGCCTGTCATCCCAGCACTTTAGGAGGATCGTTTGAGCCCAGGAGTTTGAGACTAGCCTGGGCAATATTAGTGAGACCCCATTAATACAAATTAAAAAACAACAAAATTTACACATAAAGAATTTACACATAGACATCTTGTGATCTGATCACATGTGTAAAGGTTCTTTGGAGCTATGTTGAAAAGCAGGGGTGGAGGAGCATGGGGGAGGAAGGGAGAGAGAGAGAGTGCACGTACCTTTTAGGAATGAAATCCGTATTTTTCTTAAGGAATCCGCTTCTATGACTGTTCTAAGCCCAGGTTGAGTTAACAGTGATGACTTCTGGAGGGAACTACATCCCACTCTGAGTCTTCTGGTTGTAATTCTATCTTCTCTGATCTCAACTGAAGACTCAAAAGGTCTCAATCCCTGTCCTCGTCCGGGTGAATGGCAGAGCCAGAAAATGACTTTGCCTTAACAGAAGACAAACCCTCCACTTTATTCTCTGAGGCTGACAGCAGCCCCAAACCACGGACAGGTTGGGGCTTGTACAGGCCTCAACGGAGATAGGGAGAGGGAAGAGGGGAAGGAAACTTAGGATGGGATCATCTCCTGTTTAAACCAACAAAGGTAGAAGGACAGGAAAACTTTACACCATGGTTCAAATCCTATCAGATCCAAACACAATACCAAAGAAAACAGTTGCAGCTGAATGCCTCACTTGGGAGTTTGCAAAGTCTCTGTTCTCCCAAGGCCTTGGTGGGTGAAAAGCCTAAACCATCCTTATTTCCCACCTTGTTTCTCTCCTTCCTCTTCCATGGAATGTAGCAGAGCTTTCTGTATGAAAACCTAGGGTTCCCATGGAAAAACAATTCACAGAGTGACATGGAAGAGTCACAGGGAATGGGTCAGGGCTGTGCCTATGCCTGGGTTGGCATTAGCTGGGCTTTACTCCACCAATGTCAGGACACCCAATGACATCTTAGGGGCTGCAGGCTAAAGAGGAAAATGTTAAGATTTCCCTAAAAATGGGGCCAAAGGGGAAAGAGCATTCTTTCCAACACTGGAAACGCTGAAGCACAGGCTGAACAGTCGGCTACTGGAGAGGAAAGCCGACCTGCTGCAACGACTGGGTATCTAATAACTCTTAAGACCAGTCACACAACTCAGGCTGGAGCGCTCCATTTCGGGGAGGTCAGTGACTCACACTGAAGCTAACCCCTTCATCAAGTACTTGGTTCCCTGCGTGATGGTGTTTCATCCCCGACTGGCCAGTCTCAGCCCATTCCCAGGAGAGAGAACTCTAGATAACGAAGCCAAGGAACACATGAGGCTCTGGGCCCAAACAACTGTACACTGTTTATTGAGAACACCCGTAGATGGAAAGGAGGGATGCCCTGTACCGCATTGTGGCCACTGCTGACTGGGAGCCAGGCCCAGAGAGCACTGGCAGAGCTGGGGGTGGGCTTCCCGTGACACACTGACCATCTCAATGAGGAATGAGAGGACCAGGCCTAAGAGCCTGGTACCACACTACAAATGGGGACTGACTGGCCTTGGCCTTTAAAAACAGAGGGTCTGGGTATGGGGACTACCAGAAAAAAATAGAAAATCTAAGATTTTTTTAAAAGGTCCTCCTGTACATAACAAGACAGCATCTGCTCTCCGGGGCCCGAGACTGGCAGCAGGGACCTCAGGCAGGCAGGCAGGCAGGCCAGCCAAAGGCCTCCAGGGAAGATCAGTGGTTTGGCTGAGACAGTCAGCTGCACAAAACTGGCCAGTCATGAGCACCCAGCAAAACTTCATCCATGTTCTGGCAGGACAGGAAAGCACCTGGCCCCTTGGGAATATACAAATATTTACCATATTCTCTTTGCTTGTTACAAAAACAGTTAAGAAAGCTTACAGCAGATTATTTACAAACAGTATCCCAAGATATGATGAAGACAGAGGTGGGCTGGCTTGGAGGATGGGATCTGTGGGGGCGGAACAGCCATAGCAGCCCAGAGGGCCCCAGGCTAGGCCTTCTCCCTAGGCTTCAGGCTCTGCAAGGCACTGGACTCGGCTACTGAGAAGGGGGCTTAATTCTTCTTGTGGAGGAACTTCATTTTGTTGCCTGTGGGCCAGAGAGGACAAGAGAGAATGTTCAGTGTTATTCCTTCCAACCTCCACTCCCTCTACTCCTTGTAGCCCTGGCCCTCTCAGTGGGAAAGGAAGGATTAGGAAGTCTGGATTATAGCTGTGATCTGATCCAGGGCAGTGAAAACACGTGAGAGCTGTAATTAGGGCACCAGTATTAATCACTGTGTGGTTTTGGGCAAGCCACTTAACCTCTTTGGTCTCAATTTCTCTTTAAACAGAGACATGCTATGATTCTATGATCTGGCTGGCTGAGCTCCCTGCAGGGATGGGAGGTTTTTGCAGGAAGGGCACTCACAGTGCTGTGTCTGCAGACCTGTTATGGTCTAGAGGAAAGCTCACTGGCTCCAATGGCCTTCATATTTACTCAGGAAGGAGTGCGCAAAGAAAGACCTGATGTATGTGAGAACCTGTGATTCCTCTTTGTAATGCAACTTGGTAAATATAGCCGGCCCTCCATATACATGAGTTCTGCATCCATGGGTTCTACATTTATGGATTCAACCAACTGGAGATCAAAAATATTTGGGGGAAAAAATGGATGGTTGTGTCTATACTGAATATATATAGACTTTTTTCTCTCATCATTATTTCCTAAACAACATAGTATAATATTTATTTGCACCTGGATGTGGTGGCTCATGCCTGTAATCCCAGCACTTTGGGAGGTCAAGATGGGAGTCTTACTTGAGCCTAGGAGTTTGAGACCAGCCTGGGCACCATAGCAAGACCTCATCTCTACAAAACAAATTTTAAAAATAGCCAGGTGTCATGGCACACACCTGTAGTCCCAGCTACACAGGAGGCAGAGGAGGGAGGATCACATGAACCCAGGAGTTTGAGCCTGCAGTGAACAAGGATTGTAGCACTGCACTCCAGCCTGATTGACAGAGCAAGACCTTGCCACTAAAATAAAACAATTTACATTGTATTAGCTAGTATAAGTAATCTAAAGATGATTTAAAGCATACGGGAGGACATGCAAAAGTTATGTGCAAATACTATGCCATTTTATAGAAGGGGGGAGCCTCTGTAGATTTTGGTATCCTTGGGTATCCTGGAACCAATCCCCTATAGATGTTGAAGGACAACTGCTGTGCAAAATGCCCTTGGAACTCTGGCTGGAACCTTCTCTTCACTATGGGATGTCTACATCCTTTTCTGTCTACAGCCCCAGTATAACACATGTTGACAATGATTTAGAGCATTTGGGGCACAAATTCCCCAGCCCCTCCCTTCTTGCTGAACATCTATCTCATCAGCAACAAGGCTACTTACCCAAACCTCGGAGAAACTTATTCATTCCACTCTGCTCAGTGTCTGGGAGTTCCTCTAAGTACTGCTCCACTCGCTGCTCAAAAAGGCCTGGGTAAGAGAAACAGGCACAGCGAAGAGAACAGTCACTGGAAGAAGGGAAGGAGAGGCCTATATGAAGGGAACCATGGAGCACAGATGCCAAAAAAAGGGGAACGCAAGCATCTGGGGTGGTGATCTGTAGGAGCATCTTACTAGAATTCGGACTGGCTCATCAAAGTGATCATTAGTGACGTCTCACAGGGGTTCGCTGCTCCCACCCTGCCTCCCCGTAAACATTCCCAAGCTGCACTAGGGTGAGGAGGCTGCTTCTCAGTTCAAAGTTGCCCCACATGGACATCTCTAGCTTCCTTCAGACCACTCTACCATGTGTTCCAAAAAGGTTGTTATACTAAAGGGATAGTATTAGAGGACAGAAGAAATACTAACCCTGAGGTTAGACAGGAAGATTGTGATGAGATGAAAAAGCCCTAGAGTGAGCTGATGAAAGAACAAAAGACGAGATAACCACCTGCCTTAAGTGAAGACTGCCACCAACCTATGACACTGGCCCAGTGCTCTCTAAGGGACTTCCCAACCCTGGGTTCTCAGAACCCCCGAAATTGCTCAGTCTGCTCCTTTTCTCTGTATAGGAGGGCATTTGAGGAGGGGATGGGCCACCAATGGCATGGTGCTCCTAGGTGGAGATGAGTCCCACCTCTAGCTGTGCAGCTCAGCCTGTGCACGGCCTTGTGAAGGCATTAACTGGGACAGGGGAAAAAGCATGCTCCCTTGGAAGTTTCTAACAGAAGTGAAGGGATGTTAAGAGGCCTGGGCCCTAGCTCATGTCCAACAGCTTCCATCACAGTACCTGGTTCTTCAGCCCTGCTGTGGGTGAAAAAGTTAAAGAAAAGAGCCGATAACCAAGCCTTACCCTTTGCCCGACACTTTCTTAGCTCCCTGTCTTGGATGAAGCCAGCAAACATCTGAGACTCCATAAAAACCTCAAGAAAGCGGCGGATGCTTTTGGAGGCCACAGATTTGCGGAAAGCCTCTCGCTGAAAGGCCCTCTCTCCCTTCTCGCTCTGTGTCAGAAAGAGGGAGTAGTGCCCAACGGTCTCCACAAAGAACCGGATAAACACCTCCGACACCAGCCCATTGAGGGTATTACATTCTGGAAGGGAAAAGAAAATATTTGAGTTTCAGGTCAAGAGCCTGCAAAGCCTTCCTCAATCTTCACCTGGTGTAATCTTCCTCTCTCCAACAAGACTTCCAGCCAGTACCACTCTTCTTTTCTGGAAGCTTTCTCTCTTGTGCTCATGGCCTTGTAACTAGCCTATGAGCCACAGAAGGCCAGAAACTGTTCTGAACATGGAAGTTGAAACATAATTGCTGGATGAATTAAAGCAGAAACCAGAGCACCGCTTTCCTCACATCCCTCACCCTATGTGATTTTTCTGGCTTCCAAGGGAGAGCAAGATCTTTTCATCTCCTGCAATGTCCCTGAGAGGGAGGAATAATTAGTTTCCCGTCAGGGGAAAGCATCTTTGGGGTTGCCACATGTCTTTGGGTTTTCCTTCCCAAACCACCTGGGGTAGAAGAGGTGCTACAGTAAGACCAAGTTCCTGCTAATACCCGGAGCCTCATCATCCAGAAAGGGTCTGGTGCACAGAAACAGAGTTCTGGCCCTATGGGTCCCTGACCCAGAGCAGAGGGAGCCTGGAGCAGAGCTGACTGTGCCCAGGCACCATCCTCACCATCGTCGGAGTCGCTGTCAGAGTCCTGGGAGATCAGCTCATTCTTCCTCTCCAGAGCCTGCTCCAGAGCCGCCTGTAACTTCCTAGGTAACAACGTGTCCTCGTCATCCATCTGCAGGAGAAAGAAAGTACAGTGACAATAATCATAGCTGACACTGACTGAGCACTTATTATATGCTCAGACCTGTTTGAAGAACTTGAGTAGATAATCTCATTTATTTCTCCCAATTACCCTGATCACTATCATCAAGCTCATTTTAACATGAGGAACTGAAGCACAGAAAGGCTGAGAAACTTGCCCAAGGTTACAGAGATTAAAAAAATTGTAGAAGGCCAGGCACAGTAGCTACACCAGTAGTCCCAACACTTTGGGAAGCCGAGCAGGAAGATCGCTTGAGCCCAGGAGGGAGGTGGAGACCAAGCTGGGCAACTTAGCAGGTCCCTCTATCTACAAAACACACACAAAAAAACAATTAGTCAAGTATGGTGGCATGCGCCTGTACTCCCAGCTACTTAGGAGGCTGAGATGGGGAGGATCACCTGAGCCCAGGGAGGTCAAGGCTGCAGTGAGTCATGACTGTTATCACTGCACTCCAGCCTGGGCGACAGTGAGACCCTGTCTTAAAAAAAAAAAAAAAGGTGGTAGAGCCAGTGTGGCATTCACTGGCCTTTATGACCAGGACCAGCTAGGGCTTCCTGATGAAGTCTCCCCAATTCCTCCATCTTCAGCTCCAGGTGGGAGGCACAATTGGCTTGGAGCAGGGAGACTGTGGCCAGCCTGTGTTTCAGGAATGAAGTTAGACTGTTGTTTCCGTCTCTACACTGTGTTTCCGTGTCCATATCACTATGCCTGGTACCCAGGGTGTCCTCAGCTCTGTCGCTGGAGTGGAACAGACAGTCAGTACGTTCCCACAGGGGAGAGCACTGGGTTGTGCTCCTTTGTAAAGAGCCAGGTGGATTTCCACGACTAACAAAGGCTTTTTGTGGTTGACAACAATGATTGCAAACCTGTACATTATGTAACAATCTATAGTTATTTGTGTAACCTCCAGCAACATTTCAAGGCAGGTGTTGTCAACATCTCTGTTTTAGAGCTCAGAGGAATTTAGAGGCCTGTCCAAAACTATGTGGACTCCCAGGCCGAGTTCTTCGAATTCGCATGCTGCATTCCAGAAGCTGATAATGCCACTGCAAAGGCAGATCCTGCTGAGGTCGAGGATTCCAAGACCAGCTCTCCCCACCCCACTAGTCTGTGAGTATGGAACCTAGAGAGCTCAACAAACAGGTTGTGAAGGCTGAGTATTGTGTGTGTCGGCACAGGGTGCTCAGGAGCCGGAGTCTAGCAAGTACCCACCCTCTTACCTGTCGGATGAATCGGTCAGATCCCAGATTCACCATCAGCGCCTGAGAAAAGTAGTCATTAGCAGAGTGGCTCAGGGCATGAGTCCCGCAATGCCCTCTGCCAGGCCTCCAGACCTCCCAGGTTCCCAGGGTCAGATAACAGGAAGAACTCCCGCCGGGGACAGACCTCCCAGGGAGAAAGGATAAGAGCCTGGTAAAGAAGCCCAGGGGCCACAAATAAGATCCCAGCACCTGCTTCCCCCCCACCCTTCCCCCCAACTGGTTCCCCCAGGTGGCCCACCTCCTCCACAGGCAGCTCCTTCAGTTTAGGGAGGGAGCTGGAGAGCAGGCCAACCAGGAAGGGGGTAGGACAGCAGACGATGTCAATCATGGAGGCCGGGAGGACAGGAATGAAGGTGTGCTGCCAGGAGAAGGGGTAGAGCAAGGCCACCACCGCGTGGGAGCAGCTGGAAAGGGTACTGATGGGCGGACAGACAGAGAGACAGCACACCTGAGCCCAAGCCCAGGACCTTAGAGCTTGCTGGAGGCTCAGGACAGCCTTTAATCCTAAACCTCTCAGTGCAACAAAAATGCTAATGGGGGTCAGGGACCCTGCAGACTAGTGAAGTCCCCACCTTCCCACTGTGGAGGGCCTCAAGGACAACATTGCTATTCTCTTTGGGAACTGCACCTACAAACAACCATGAAGGTATGCAGCAACGCGCAGGCCAGTCATCTGACAAAGATCTGGAAAAGGGCTGTCTCTCGGGTTTGGGGGGCACACCAATGGGCCTGTGGCTAAGGAGGCAGGAGGTTTTGTAAACCCCTAGGACCAGTGAATGTGGATCCTGGGTACCCTCCCCCATCCCACATCAGAACTAGGTGAGAGGGACAAAACTTGTGGAAAACCTAAAACATCAGCAACTGGAACATGAGCTGGCTGGACCTACCCCTCCCCTCTCCAGTCAGAGGCAGACCCCAAGCAGAACAGGAAGGACATCTTTTCTAAGACCCTAAATTGGCAGAACTTGAATACCCGGCCAGGACAAGAAGAGGACAAGAACAAGACCCTGGGATCTTCCCTCCCAGAATGGTCCTGGAATGTGCTCAGAGGCAGCTGCAACCACAGGAAACAATAGCTGTATTCACAGCCCCATGGGAGCTGGGCTTGGGGGCAGGGTGGCAAAGAGGAGGCTCAGCCCTGAATTAGAGGGTAGAACCTTCAAGAAAAGAAACCTCATGGTCCAGGCTCTCTTCGGAGCCACTAAGGTCAGGCCAGGCCAGGGCACCAAAGCTGGGCAGTCAGGGGCTTTGTTGGCTGACAGTGACCATGGCTGGTACACAGCAGGGACCTCTTGGAGCTGCTGTACCCAGCTCATTCCAGCTGCTGGGCTGGATTTCTTCATAAGGGCCTGATGGGCCCACAAAACTGTGAGATACAGAAGCACTGAGCCTGTGACAGGAACAAGTGAGGGGCAGTTTTCCTTTCTAATCCCTGGCACTCTCTGGAAAAGTCAGCAGCCCTGGTTTTTCTTCCTCCTTTCTTATTCTGGGCTGAGGATGGGCCTGTGTTCCTGCCCCGATGAGGGCAATCCAGAGTTCCTTTTTCGGGTTCCTCTCAACTATCCCCTCATACCTATGGAAGGAAATACCCCAGGGATTCAGGACTTAGTGGAGGATAAACCAGAAGGGGGATTTTCCTTCACTGCCCGCCTCTCAGCACCTGATATTAAGGTGGCTTAATGAATGTCCAAATGACCACTCTAGAGAAACCACTGCTTGGGATGGATTATTCTTTGACCAAAAGAGTATATAACATGTTGCCAGGAACCCATCTTGTTGTTGTAGCAGTTACTAAGAAATTATTTTAGGCAGATAAAGAGGAAAAATTTTCATTTCTTTTAAAGCAGCTCCAAAAATGTTTCTCCTCTAGAAGGAAAGCCCCGGCTCTTAAAGTTGGGCAGGCAACCTTTGATATGCAAATGCGCACCATTAGAAACTGGGTCCACCCAACACGGACCCACTGTTGTCCTCCTGCCTTTGCCCCAACATGTGCCAACAACATGGCTGCCCTGCACATCCCCACGTGTGTAGAACATCATGGCACCCTGCATGTGCATATTCTTTTTTCTTTTTCTTTTTTTGTACCTACCAGTGTGCTAAATATTTGCATATTAAAAGGCTAGGGTGGGAGGGCCAGCTTTTTCCAGGGTCTCCGTGAATGACAGGCCTGCTCAAACCAATCCCCTAAGCCCTATGCAAATCAAACACCCCCTCCTCCAGCCTTCTTATAAAACTGGCTGGTATCCATGGCACTTGGGGTTCCCTCTCTCAGCTTTGGAGCCCCCCTCCCTCTGTCTCTACACTGGGGAGTTCCCGCCTTCTTCTCACTTCCTTCTTGCCTATTAAACTCTCTGCTCCTTAAACCCACTCCACATGTGTCTGTGTCATTTTATCTAAAGTGGCATAAGAACCAAAAACCCTAGTGTTCCTCTACTCGTCGGAGCCATATCACTGTCCCTGCCTGTCTCACCCCCACCTACCCTGACATAAACTTTTGTTTTTTAAACCTTGGCTGTCTAGAAGAGCTCCAACTTCTTCCTTCCTAGAATGCCTCACGTCCAGTGACCATCACTTCTGCCACCCCTTTCATGGCCACAACCAGACCTTCTCAACATCTCTACCTCTAAAATCCTAGATGCCAGCGTTTCAGATCAAGACTTATGACCCATCCAGCTCTTTTCTTACTCCTCCTAAACGAGCTCCCCCACTGCCCTGGTACCTCTAGGCCCTGCACATCGTCTGTTTCCCCGTGTGGGCTGGCCAGCCTTCCTCACCCACTCTCCTCTCTGCACCTCAATGCCCATCCTGCATCCTTCTCCCCAGCCCTCCCAATCCCCAGCCCCGGGCCACTGCAACCAGTGCCTTCTCCAGGGACACCCTCCACAGGACCCTCGCTGGCTGGCTCAGCATTGCTTACACTGTCCTGGACAGTGCCCTTGCCCCTTCCTCACAGCGGCTCCTTCCTCAAACTCAGCATCCCACAGCGATGGCTTTGCCTCCCCCTCCAGAAGAAACGCAACTATCCGCCAAAAATCTCACTCAGTTTCTTACCTTTCCCCTGTACCTATACCAGCACCTGCTCAGTCTTGGATGTTACAAAGGAAGAAACACCCCTCCCTCTTCCCTCAGGCCAAGCCCTCCACAGAGTTCTCAATCCCACCATCTGTGTGCTCCCAAACCCTGCTGCCTCGCCCACCCATGGGTGCTACCTTTCCATCGAGTCTTTATCTCCCTACACACAGCCCCACATCAGCACAGGTCTCCAGCACACGCTCAGCCTCCTACACACTTGCTGATTTGCTTGTGGGCGTGCCTTCCCCCACTCCGCTCTTCTTCCTTGCCCATCTGGGCCCTACCTGAGCTTATCTGCCACAAAAATGACCCGGCGCTCCAGCAGCAGCGAGGCAAAGATTCGGATGAGCTGGCGCACACTGAGGCAGGTGAAAAGGCACTCAAAGTCCACGTGCTCCAGCCGCGAGTCCATGGGCCGCCGCAGTTCTAACACCTGCAGGAGAGCGATGGGAAAGTGGGTCGGGCCTGGCCAAGTGGGTGCCGCCCTCCGGCCCTCCACAAAGCAACTGGAGGCTGCTTCCCCTTCCCATCTGCTCTTTTCCAGGTCTCTCGTCTACCCTGCTATGCAGTGAACCCCTCTTCACCGCCCTTCGGACTAGGGCTGCGCTCTCATAACACTCACGCACCTGGTCTCCGGACCGGAGAGCTGCCTGTAAACATGGGAAGGCTCCAGAAGGAAGGGGCTGAGGGACTATCCATCAGGAACTCAGGACGGGAGGAGAGCTGACTGCTCTTAGAGATAGGGAGAAGCAGGGAACCACACAGCTACATCGCTAGGGTCCTCCTGCCCCTCTCCCCAGACAAAGGTCTAAGCCCCCAATGCTGACTAGACCCCACTGCTCTCCAGGTCACAAGAAGAGCAGCATCTCTGCATCTCGGGATCTATTCCCAGCCACCTCTGGAAAGAATGCTGGTGTCCTTGCTGCCATGTCCCCTCCCTTTCCTGCTAGAAAGAGCTTCCTTCCAGAGGCGGTTTGTCCTGCCATCTGGCCTTTATCTCCATCACCCTCAGTCCTGTGCCAGGCAAAAGGAAAACACAAGCAAAGGGCTGGCCATTCTGCACCCTTGCCAGGAAGCAAGACTGTCTAATCAGGGCCGGGCCTAGCCCTCCTCCCTCCAAAGTCTTCTCCCAAGGTCAGTGCTAAAGCTCAGAGAGCCACTTCTCCGGGGGCAGTCACGGGGGTGGAAGGTAGTGAGTGACCCCAGTGGTGAGGGCAGGAGGAACTGCTGACACTCAGGCTGTGCCAAAGCAGCTGTCCCTGGGGTCTGCCTGGCCTCATCCTTGGTCCCACAGCAGGTGTGTGCAGCACAGATGTCAGGCCTCCTGAAGACTAGGGGACACATCAGTTCTCTCTCACTGCCCTATGGTGTCAAAGGCAGTGCCCCCACCTCATCTCACTTGTTCCTCAGAGTCTAAGCAAGTGAAGGAGTTCTAACTCCTAACTCAGCATCCATCCTTCTGGGCCCCAGAGAAGCATCAAAATGGGCAGAGGGCATGGTGATTCTCTGTGTGCACTGTCTCTCCCACCTGATGGTGAACTCCCAGAAGGCCCAGGGATCCACTGGATGCTGGGTACACCCCAAATGGTCAGTGAATGTGGGCTCAAGGAATGCAGTACCAGATGACACCAGAGCCCTTTATACCTGCTCCAGGCCCTGTCCCCACCCCAAAAGTCGCAAGCTCCCTGCATGCAACCCAACAGGCTCTGCTCTCCAGGACCCAGCCCCAGTCCCTACTGTCCCTGGGGCCCAACCCTCCCCTTCCCCATCAAATGCGCACCATTAGAAACTGGGTCCACCCAACACGGACCCACTATTGTCCTCCTGCCTTTGCCCCAACATGTGCCAACAACATGGCTGCCCTGCACATCCCCACGTGTGTAGAACATCATGGCACCCTGCATTTGCATATTCTTTTTTTTCTTTTTTTCTACCTAACCAGTGTGCTAAACATTTGCATATTAAAAGGCTAGGGTGGGAGGGCCAGTTTTTTTCCAGGGTCTCCGTGAATGACAGGCCTGCTCAAACCAATCCCCTAAGCCCTATGCAAATCAAACACCCCCTCCTGAGGGATGGAGAATTCACATAGGCTGCTCCCATGCCCCCACCTCTTTCCATGCATCCCTGCCTTCAAAGAGATCAAGCCTGGGGGCTGAAGGAGCCGAGTAGTCACAGCCTGGGAGTCCGGTGCCAGGACAGAGGCAGGTGTGACTAGAATCTGCACAGCAGCAGGCAGGACATCTAGGAGCGCAGCCAAGCTCATATGGGTGGAGTGGGGTTAGGGGAGCCTCTCAGCACAAGGTACTGGACTCCCCAAGGAGAAAAGAAGGGAAATGTCTTCTGGGCAAAAGGAAGTAGGGCTAAGGGAACAGTGTCAAGTCAGCATGACGAGAGCCCAGTGAGGTGACCAGGGCCAGACACAAAGATCACCCAGGCATGAAGCTGGGCTATCAGGGCAGGGTCACCTGTGCTGCGCCCCACACCCACCATGAAGCCTAAAGTTCCTCTAAACGACGGGGAGAAAAGAGGCAAGAAGAAAGCCTCAAGCTAGGATTTGCCGCTGCCCAGGAAGCCTGGTATGCTTTTTTCGGTCAGTCCCCCTCCCACTCCCTACAACTTATTTATTTCTTCTTCTCTCTCCTAGAACCCAACATCCACCTCTTACTTTCAAAGGTTGACCTTTCCCGTTTTGATTTTTCTTTTGAGATGGAATCTCGCTTTGTCACCCAGGCTGGAGTACAGTGGTGCAATCTTGGCTCACTGCAAGCTTCACCTTCCCTGTTTGAGAGATTCTCCTGCCTTAGCCTCCTGAGTGGCTGGGATTACAGGTGCATGCCACCACACCTGGCTAATTTTTTTTGGATTTTTGGAAGAGATGGGGTTTCAATACGTTGGCCAGACTGGTCTCGAACTCCTGACCTCAAGTGAACAGCCTGCCTTGGCTTCCCAAAGCGTTGGGATTACAGGTGTGACCCATGGCACCCGGCCTGACCCTTTCTATTTTTTTTTTTTTTTTTTTTTAAGACAGAGTCATGCTCTGTCACCCAAGCTGGAGTGCAGTTCCACCTCTGCCTCCCAAGTTTAAGTGATTCTCCTGCCTTAGCCTCCCGAGTGGCTGGGATTACAGGCACCCGCCACCACACCCAGCTAATTTTTGTATTTTTAGTAGAGACAGGGTTTCACCATATTGGCCAGGCTGGTCTTGAACTCCTGATCTTGTGGTCCACCTGCCTCAGCTTCCCAAATTGCTGGGAATACAGGCATGAGCCACCATGCCCAGCGTGACCTTTTCTGTTTTGAGAAAATCAAAGCCATCAGAAGATAATCCAAAATCTACCAAGTCACGTCCTCCTCTCCTAATAAAATCCAAGCCCTCTGTGGAGCCTAACACCCACATCTTCTCACTACACTCTGCTAGCCCCTCCTTTTCCTGCAGCTCGAACCTCTTCCTCTGGCGGCCACTCCTACCAGCATCCAAATAACCATCCCTAACAAGCTTCCCTGGCTCCATATTTCAATTCCTGCCCTCTTCCCTATTTCTCTCCACAGCCATGCAAGTCTTGAGAAGATATCTACACAGGCTGTTTCCACTTCCTCGCCCCCATCATTCTCAACTCACTCCAGCCCAGCTTCTGGGTCCCTGCACTTGTCAAGATCTTGCCACGCCTCATCCTGATCTCTTGGTGGTGCCTCATCCCCTGGTCACGGCTTTCTTTTTGAGGTGCTCCTGAGCCGCAGCCCTCTCCTGGTGTTCCTTCTCCTCAAACTTCAGGGCTGCAGCTCCTCTTTTGCAGGGCCTCTGCATATTGGGGTCCCCCAGGACTGAGGACCTGAGCCCACAGAGGGCTCTCTTCTCTTCCCTATTTATACTCTTCGCTACTAAATATCTTCTCTTGGGGGTCTCATAGGTGTCTCAAACTTGACATGTACACATTCGGACTCTTCCTCTTCCTCCTTATTACCTGCTTCTCCTTCACGTGCTCCTGTCTCAGTACATGGCTCCATCATCTACCCTGTGATCCAGTCAGAAAACTGGGAGTCAGCCTTACAGTCTCTGTGATGACTCCCTATTTCCAATCAAACCCAAAATGCTACTGGTCCTAATTCTAAAATCCATCTGCTTCCCTTCCCCTGTCCTGCCACATCTTAATCCAAGCTGCCATCGTCTCTTGCCTGTACTGCCGAATAGTATCCCTGCTGGTCTCCTTGTTTTCACTCCAACCATTATCTACATGGCAGCCACAGTGGGCTTTGAAAACATCTATCAGCTGGCCACAGGTGGCTCATGCCTGTAGTCCCGACAGTTTGGGAGGCTGAGGTGGGAGGACTGCTTGAGTCCAGGAGTTCAAGACCAGCCTGGGCAACATGGTGAAACCCTGTCTCTACAGAAAAGACAAAAATCAGCTGAGTGTGGTGGTGTATGCCTGCAGTCCCAGCTACTCAGAAGGCTGAAGCGGGAGGATCGCTTGAGCCGGGAGAGTGAGGCTGCAGTGAGCTGTGATAGCACCACTGTACTCCAGCCTGAGTGGCAGAGTGAGGCCCTGTCTCAAAACAAAAGGAAATGAAAACATTTATCAGACCTTATCATATCCCTGCTTTAGAGAAAATCCCCAAATCCTTAACTGGGCCTAGCAGGGACATCGTGATTGGGTTCTTGCCTGACAACCCACCCCTGCCCCCACCCTGTCAGCCCTCTGACCAGCACGTGCACTTGTCCAACTTTTGCCTTTGCAGATGCTGGTTCCTCTACTTGGAATAATCTCCCATTCATACCCTTCTCTTTGTCTTCCTCCTCCCACTTCATGTAGTTGCCCCATTCACCACTTAGGTCTCTGGTAACATGTCACTTTCTCAGAGGAGACCATCCCTGGCCCCCTAATTTAAAGCAGACCCCTTGTTCCACACTCTCATAGGGTCCTGTGCTTTCACTTGGCTCTTAACACATTTAGGAATTATGTATTTACATGTAAAAGTGTTTATTATTATAGTGTCAGTATCTCCCACTAGACTACAAACTCCATGAGGACAGAGCTGTGTCCCTCTAACTCTGACTCTGCACTGAGGTCTGGCACAGTCCCTGATTGTGAGACGGCACACACTCAGTAACTGTTCAATGAATGAACAAAAGGTAGGCAGGTGGAATGCAGTGTCGTCCATATGGGTCAGAGAAGGCCCCTGAGAGGAGCGGAGAGCTGGGCAACATGGACTTTCCTATTGTTCACTGTTTTGGTCCCTAGTGATTAGGTACGCCGACATGGTTGAGCAAGGAGGGGCCACGATTTGCACCCCGCAAAGACTGCGACTTTGGCTAGCCAGGTCCCCCTGCCACCCCAGTCCGTAGCCTGAGAGAGGAGGTGGCAGAAATCCCTACCTCATTGCCAGCACCTGGCAGGAATGTCTTCACTTTGATGGTCTTCCCAGGGGCTGGGAAGGGCGACTCCATGAGACTTCTCATGAAAGGATAGACCAATGCGGCGGAGATCCCACGGCGGCGCTCCACCTCGTCTAGGACCTGTGCCCACCGCCAGCAGCCCAAAGAGGAAGGCTGTCAGGGCAGTGCCCTTCCCCTCCTCCTGGGCAGAGAAGAGGGCAGCCAAGCATCTGACCAGGGTGGCCCAGAAGCTGGGAGAAGGGAAGGCAGTCTTGCCAGGATCTGCACACTCTACCCTTCCCATTTTCCTTGGCACTCAGTGACTACTCTGTTCCCTAACTGGCCTTGCTTCAGTCCCCAAGGGCGGAGTAGCCGAGCAAAGGAAATACCACCCAAGAGTCAGCTCCGTGGGCGCTCCTGCTTCCCCAAGGACTCTGGTTCTGCTCAGGGCCCAGGGTGGGCTGTGACAGGGGCAGACACTGCCAGCACAGGAGCTGGGAAAATGCCAGCTGGCTGGGTAGGGAGCCAGGCTGGGGAATAGGAGGGTGTCAGAGGCTCGCTGGTACTTGCTCCTACATTCTCTCTCCTGCTCGCTCACACTCACAGGTGGTTTTCTCATCTAAGCTGGCTGCAGATACTCCTGTGGGAGCTGTCAGCTGGGGGAGGTGAGGGGGAAGGAGAGGAGAAGGCAAGGGGGTGGGGAGGGGAGAGGGAGGGGAAGAGAAGCGGAGGGGGAGGGGAGGGGAAGGGGAGAAGGATGAGAAGGGGAGGGGGTGGAGAAGGGGAGTGGGAGGAGAGGGGAAGGGGAAGGGAAGGGGAGAAGAAGGGTAAGGGGAGGGGAGAAGGAGTGAAGCCTGCCAGAGCCTCTTACCTTGGAAAACAAGCCGAAGCAGCCAAGGCGGCTGATGACACAGTACACCTCTGGCAACCGGGGCCCTTTCCCACTTGGCTGGGCCAGGACAAGGAGGAGGAGAAGAGAGACAGACACAGAGAATGCATGATTACCACTTCTGGCTCCTTTTCCCTGGGAACTGAGGAGTAAGGACAGCCCTTCTAGTGGAGGAAGACTCTAAGCCTCCTCTAAACCTCTCTGCAACCAGGGCCCTGAAGGAAAAGCTGCCGCTCTCAGGACAGGCCTCAGCTCTGCAGGGATTCCCAGCCCAAGGTACCAGGCTCCTGCCAGTCTCCACAGGCTCCGCCCTTTCTCCCAGGGGGACATTGACAGGGGCTGGCAAAGGGCAAAGCAGTTTGGCAGAGGCTACAGGGCGATCTGTGGATTCACATCCCTGAGGCTGGGACCCCAGCAGATGGGAAGGACTAGGGTACATCTTTAGGAGCAAGCCATTGTAGCTTTTTAGTCCCATAGGGTGCATTCGGCAAAACATCCCTTTTTTTGGTTATTTTCTCCCTTTCTTGATTGACCTCCACTCTGAGAGCAAACTGAAAACAGACAAGAGATGGGAGTTACTATTTACTAAACCTGACTCCTGGGCTTGGAATTTTACAAGAAATTTGTGAGACAGGGATTATTATCCCCTTTATAGATGAGGCAACTGAGTTCAAAAAGATTAAGCCATTGCCTAAGGCCACGTATCTACAAGCTGTGGAGCCAGGAGTTTGCTTTGGCCCTGTTTGACTGTCTTACCCCTAAAGCTGGCTGATTTCTGACAGGAAGGAAGGGAAGGAAGCAAAGACACTGGGTGGAGGTTTGCTATGGAGTAAAGAAGCACAAAGAAGAACGGGACTTAACAGGGGGGCAGCTGAAGGGGAGACAGGCACTGAGAGCTCCCATGCAGACTGCAGTGCCTTCTTCAGCAGGCTAGGCAGGGCTCAGAGGCTGCCTCTGGGCTCAGAGGCCTGGAGGGCCTGGCAAGGCCGAGTGGGGAGGGAGCAGAGCAGCAGGTGCTGGCCCCTCATGCAGGCTGCTAAGCAAATGCAGATGGGGCTATTTCAGTCTCCAAACCTGCTGGCCACACGTCACAGATCTAAAGAGAGGGCAGAAGCTGTTTTTGTCCATATTAGGCCTGAAACTCACTCTTGTCTCTTTCTCTCTCCCCCGCCTCCCCTAAAGCCCCAAGTGATTAAATCAAGTATGTGGGATTTGGGTTAGAATCATTGTGTCCAATCTGCAGGAATGCCGAGCTAGTGCCAGCCCCCTTGGCAGGGACCCAGCCCAGGCCCTCTCCGAGCACGCCAGGAGAAACATGCTCTTCCCTGGGGGCAGCAGCCCCACTGCAAAGGAGCAGCTCTGCTCCATCTATGCTCCAGCAAAGGCAGCCTTCGGAACACTCCTTCCAAGCCCAGGAGGCCCAGGCGGCCAGAGGCATGCTGGTCTCTGCCTGGCTCCCCACCTGGCATCACTGCTGTACAGATGCCCTTTGCCCCTCTCTGGGCATTCTACCTCCAAACACCCCTCTCCCTAGTCCACCCTCTGGGGCTGATCCAAGGGTACCCGATTGGTGACAGGACCTGGAATCCCTTCTGGCTCTGTATGACCATGGGCAAGTCATTCTCCCTCTGAGTGTGGACTTCCCAATCTATGGATAGGGGATAATGATACCCCATGGGCTACTGTGATAATTTTTTTAAAAAAGACAAACTTGAAGCATCTAGCTTGGAATGTGACCAGTCCTAAATAAAAGTTTATTCCCTGGGCCCCTCCCTCCTGTGTTGAAAGTCCAATCTCCTGTAATAGGCCATCTACAGTTCCTCAAGAGGAAGATCCATGTCAAACTCATCTTTACATGCCCTTAGCACGTGCCTGACTCTCAATAGGTCAGGGCTTCCGATAAGGGATGATAAGTGCTTCTAAATGAATGAATGAATGACTGGCCCCAAATCCACGGTTTAGGGCTCCTGCCGTACACTGCCTCTGCGCCCTTCAGATGACCCTAGAATGGTATCTGGGGAGGCTTTCTCTCGCTAAGGTGGAAACTCCCTTTGCTAACAACCCGGTGCTCTAAGCAGGGAGTGCAGCAGGGGCCAGGCACTGGGCCTCTGCCCCAATCTATTTCCCAGGACTAATGGGAAGGGAGATGGTGAAGGACTTCTCTTTACAAAACGGCTAACATTTTCTTTTTTTGAAACAGAGACTTGCTCTGTTGCCCAGGTTGGAGTGCGGTGGCGCGATCACGGCTCACTGCAACCTCTGCCTCCCAGGTTCAAGCAATTCTCCTGCCTCAGTCTCCCAAGCAGCTAGGATTACAGGCGTGCACTACCATACCCGGCTAATTTTTTGTACTTTTAGTAGAGACGGGGTTTCACTGTGTTACCCAGGATGGTCTCGATCTCCTAACCATGTGATCCGCCCGTCTTGGCCTCCCAAAGTGCTGGGATTACAAGCGTAAGCCACCGCGCCCGGCCTACAGCTAACATTTTCAAAATCCAATCCCTTTCCCCTAGATTCAAGGTATCTCTCTCAGATTCCCAGAGAAGGTATGTGTCTGTCCCTGCTCAATTTCCAGCCCTACCACACCACAGACAGGCCTCCTCTCCACTTCAGGCTGGCCAGGTATAGGGATGAGGAAGGTTGTCCCTCACCTAATCTGATGCATATATACATACTGCTGGGGGTGATTCGATCCTGCAACCAAAGACCAGCAATCAGAGCCCACGATCCCAAAGGAAATGAAGGAAAAGTAGAGAAAAACTAAAAAGATATGAACACCCAGCAGAAGGTGATCCACTCCCTCCCCTTAATCCAGATAATCCCTGATCCTAAGGCCCCATTGGAAGCACCACTCTGAGCCCTGCTCTCCCAGAAGGGCCTCACCTGTGAAAGAGTGTGTATTGGCAGGGGGTAGGGGGTGGCCTCAGGGAGCAGAACACAGGATTTCATACAAGTTAAATTTGCAGAAAGGCACACACGCGCGCGCGCACACACACACACTCAGGGAGCAGAACACAGGATTTCATACAAGTTAAATTTGCAGAAAGGCACACACGCGCGTGCGCGCACACACACACACTCAGGGAGCAGAACACAGGATTTCATACAAGTTAAAATTGCAGAAAGGCACGCACACGCGCGCGCGCGCGCGCACACACACACACTCTCTCTCTCTCTCTCTGGCCTATCCCCTGCCTGCCAGCCCCTGAGGACCGAATGGCCTCACTCACCAATAAGCGCCTGCAGTAGCCAAAGCGTCTGCTGCCATCTTCCCCAGTCAGCATGAAAGAAAAGGTCTCACTGGAACAAAGAGAAGTCTGGCATCAGAGAGGTGTAAGAGGACCTAGGAAACAGCCCCTAAGAATAGGGACCATCATCTCCAGGGTGGGGTGAAGGGCCAGGTTGCTGTAGGAGAGGAGGCTGAAACTAGAGCAGGTCCCACTCAGGTACCCACTGTTATGGGGGTAAAGAAAGCTATGTCCCTTCCTCCCTCTGGCCAGGCCAGGCCAGGCCTCACCTGCTATACTCTGACACAGGGAGCCAGTCCTTGGCATCAGGGAAGCAAAACTGGGGAATGGCTTTGAGCCTTTCCTCTGCCTCTCGCATCTGCTTGGTAGGTCGGTCCAGCTGCAGGGAAGAAGGAACCAGGAGATGACATGGAAACTGAGGGCAGGGGGTGGTGGCTGAGAAGCCCCTCCTCCCCTGAGGGCCCTAGATGCCACTGACCCACGGCCATGATCTCAGCAACCACTGTCCCACTCCGAATTCTTACAGAGGTCTGAGTCACCATTCATTCATTCAATAAATGCCAACAGAGTGCTTTCTATGTGGCATCTGACTCGGTGCTTACGCCAGGGCTCTCAATGGAAAACAAAGGGGACAAGGTCCCCGACCCTGCGCATTCTGGTCAGGACAGTGAGATGATCAACCACAACATCTCAGAAGGGGGCATTAAAAAAATAAGCAGATGATGTGACAGAGCGAGCTGGGCAGGAGAGGGGCTCCATGCAGGCGTCCCCGACAGATCTCCTGAAAGAGGTCCTACTTGAGTGGAGACTGAGAAATGAGAAGGAGCCAGCAGCCATGTGAAGAGAAAGCACATTCCTGGCAGAGGCAATGGTAGAGAGAGAGGGGCTGAGAGTGAGAGGAAGAGGAGGGAGGCCAGGCTGGCTGGCGACAAGCAGGGAAGGCATGGTGAGAGACAGGGTAGTGGGAGAAGTGCGGAGTGACAGCTAGTGGGTGCAGGGATTCTCTTTGGGGTGATAAAAATGTTCTAAAATGGATTGTGGTGATGATGGCACAATTCTGTGACTATACCAAAACACGGAATTGTATACATTAAGTGGGCGAACTGTATGGTATTTAATGCTTTTGGATTTTATTCTAAGCACACTGAGAGGTTCTCTCTCAGCCCTCATCCTTTGAAGAAGCACTGGCCTAAACCCACCCCTTTGCAGCCCCGTCTTCCCTCCTGGCTAAGAGGAGGCAGGCTCAAGGCTGTGGCAGCTGGGTGAGGAGCTATGGCAAACAGGATCTCTCTCCTTCCCCAGATGGGCCTGGCGGGTAGAGGATGGAAGAGGGCGATATGGACAAGGTGGGGAGAGGGAAGGGCCTCACCTTGGGAAACTGGTAGGAGACTTCGGGGAGGTAGGTGTTTCGCGATGGCTTCTTCTTGAGGGACACCACCACAAAGTACTCGAAAAGCTCTCGCTCCTGCCACTCCAGCAGCTCCAGCTCCAGCGTGCGATAGCTGGGTGCGCGCTTCAGCATGGACTGGATGTGGACCAGGCGCTGTGTGTGGGCTGGGGATGGGTCGCACATCAGGGAATGGACTCTCACAGGCCTCACATTAGCTCCTCCACCCCTGGCTCAGAGTTCATCACTGGGAAGCACTTCTAAGTGCATGAGCCTAGTCTGGCAACACCCCCAGCCTGGAGTTTGGGAGGACTGGCGGGCACACAGTGCCAACACCTGCACAAAGCCTCTGCCCTGGCACGGGAAGCTGCGGGCCTGGTCCTCCTGGAGCCTCTGGAGACTGAGCTGGGGCAGGACTGCCGAGGCCAGGCAAACCCAGGGATGTATCTCAGCACCCACCTTTTGGTACTGGTCCCTGTACCAAAAGGACCAGAATTCATGAACATCCACAAAGGCTTCACCCTTGGGCCCCTAGCAGGACATGAGCCTTGTCCATGCTCCTAAAGCCAAAGTCCACTTGCCCATTTGCCTGGGGGTGAGAGGATTATCATCCAGAAAGGTCTAGCCAGGGCTTCCCAGTAGAGAAAGCACAAAGATGTATCCAAGGACCCTGGAATGTGAAGGTTCTAGAACCTTTTCAGGCTTCTCTCCTAGGACAGGGGACACAGGGGGCTGAGGGCCCCCAGAGGAATGGTTTTCCCCAGTCTATAGCACATTTCTTGCCAGAAGAGGTCCTTGAAATCTTCTGTACCTATCTCTGACCCTCCAGATCTATATATATATATATTTTTTTTTTGAGACAGAGTCTTGCTCTTTTGCCAGGCTAGACTGCAGTAGCACAATCTTGGCTCACTGCAACCTCTGGCTCCCAGGTTCAAGCGATTCTTCTGCCTCAGCCTCTCAAGTAGCTGGGATTACAGGTGCGTGCCACCACGCCTGGCTAATTTGTTTTGTTTTGAGACAGAGTCTTGCTTTGTCACCCAGGCTGCAGTGCAATGGTGCGATCTCAGCTCACTGCAACCTCAGCTTCCCGGGTTCAAGCGATTCTCTACCTTAGCATCCCGAGTAGCTGGGATTACAGGCATGTGCCACCAGGCCCAGCTAATTATTTTTGTATTTTTTAGTAATAGAGATGGGGTTTCACCATCTTTGCCATGCTGATCTTGAACTCCTGACTCATGATTCACCCACCTCAGCCTCCCAAAGTGTTAGGATTACAGGCGTAAGCCACCACGCCTGGCCTAATTTTTTTATTTTTTTAGTAGAGATGTGGTTTCACCAACTTGGCCAGGCTGGTCTCGAACTCCTGACCTTGTGATCTGCCCATCTCGGCCTCCCAAAGTGCTGAGATTACATAGGTGTGAGCCTCCGCGCCTGGCTGAGATCTACAACATTAACCAGGCAAATCTAGCACCCAATTCCCATGGACAATGGCTTGTGACAGTTTGGGCAGGTCATCACCCTTACGTTCGGCAAAGGGAAACATCTGGATTTAACCTTGCGGGGCTGAGCTCACGTGTGTGTAAGGACAGACTTCCCTGTGGCTCCCTGCTCTGCTGGTCTGGCATCTGGCCTATTTGTCACCTCTCCACATCAGGCCAGTTTAGGGACACTGGAACCACACATGCATTGGAAGGGAAGGCTGATTCCCTGCAGCCCTGCTGGGAGGGCTTCTGTGCTTGTGGGAGCTGTGCCTCACCTTTGAACCTGTCATCAGAGTCGCTCTCGCTCTCACTGTTTTCATCTGGAAAAGGAACAGCAGAGTGCATGCTCACTGGACCCCACAGCCAATGTTTTCTTCTCTCCCACCACCCCAGCTTTTCTCCCAGGGGATGGATCTCTACTTCCTCTGGGCTACTTTGGGGCCATGGTCAGGCATCTGCAGGCTGGGAGCTGAGTGGCCTGGGGCCAGGATCCCTCAGAGCTCACACCAAAGTGCCAATCTATATTCAAACCTATGAGGGAAGCTGAGGGTCTGAGTTGGAGGCTGAGCCAGAAGAGGGGCCTACAGGCCTGGAACAGAAAGACCCTGCCTCCAGGAGGCCAAGATTTGAAATGGGAAACAGACCACAATGCTCAGTGAGTCTGGCCCTTCCTTTTGCAGAAGCTGATTCCCACACCCACCTCCCTACTCAGGGCCTTATAGCCCAAAGCCTGAAGGAACCCATCTCAGACCTTTCTTCCCTCTCTGCTCCTCCCTCCTATGTGGCCATTTCCTGGCATGGCGCTACCCTCCACGTGTAAATTGATGCCTCTCCCATTCCTAATGCCCAAGGGCCCCAGACACCTGAACCAGCTCCGGTATCAAAGCCTACCTCTCAGTGATGCTGTCTCAATGCTGGACATAGACAACTTTTTTAACCTCTTCTTTCCTCTCTTGGCATTGTAGATGGAGTTAATTCTTTGGACAAGCTGGGTAAGAAAAGCAGAGCGGGTGAGGTAACCTTAACATCAGCTGCCCCACTTCCAAGAAGGCTGAGTAGGAGCCCGTCCCTGCTCTTACTTGTGCAAGCTTTCTATGCTGGTCTAAATGCAGAAGCTCATCCCAAGTGGTGACTCACCAGCACTCCTGGGGGCCCAGGTATATGGAGAACTACTCACCATGCCTGGTAGTTCTCCAGATACCTAGTCCCCCAGGAGTGCTCTCCTGCCCCAAGCACTAAACTAAGCTCCCCAGAGGAAGGAACTGTGATCAAACTAGACAGGATGGGAGCCCCTGGGTCCCCAGAGTCTTTGAACCAACTGAGACAAAGACCTTCTGAGAGGCAATAACAGGAACAAGGATTCTAGCCTTTCCCCTCTGGGCCATAACCTAGGGCCGCGACAGGAAGAAGCTAAATTCCCAATATACCCAAGCATTGTTTGCAGGCTAAAAATACCATTTGGCTAAATTCTGGACTTGGGCCTGGCTGCCTATGTGTGAAAATCATTGCTGAAAACTCTTCAACACTGCGAGTTATAGGATGAGCCCTTGTTTGAGTCCTAGGTCCTTGAAAGCCTGGAAATGCTTATGTGTGCAGAGACCCCAAAATTCATCTACCACACTTACTAATGGGGAGCCTCGGCGAGCCTTTCCTTCCTCTCACATCTGAGCACCAAGAATCAGTTAATGCATCTTTATTGATAAGAAAGGGGAATTAATCGGATGAAAAAGAGGCCAGGGTATGGACCCAGAATGTATTCAAAGGGAATGGAGGAAGCAGTCCAAATTAGAAAAGGAAGGAAGCCAGGAAGGAGAGAGAAAGGCTGGCTGCCTCTGGGGAGGGTACCTTGGGAATGCGGCGGGCCCGGCGGCTGGACAGCAGCTCGCTGGTGGTGCTGAGGCTGTCTTCGTTGAGGCTGGCGGGTGAGGACGGCAGGCTCAGCTGAGCCAGCAGCAGCATGTCGTCATGGCTGTGCCTCTTGGGTAACCGTGGCAGCCGGTGGCTCTTCCTTTCTGACCAGTTCCCACTGCGCAGGGACTGGCTGTTGGGTTTCAGGGAAAGCTGGAGTGGGGAAGAGGACATGCCAGAGGGGCTTGCCACAGAGGCCTTGGCCCATGCCTGTCTGCTGGGACAGGGACGCAGAGGCCAAGGGCCGGCATCCCTGGCTCCCGGCAATCTTGCCCTGGAATGCCCATCCCTCTCTTAGGACCTTAGCTGCTCATCAGCCAGGTCAGGGCTAGATTAGACACTTGCCTTCCCTAATCGAAGCTTCACTACTGCTAGCAAAAAGGAAAGCAGGGGCTGAAAACCCCTGTGTTCTCGTCTGACTGGAAAAAGAAGGCAAAGTGGGAATTCTGGGGGTTCTTCCTGAGCTTTGGGACAAGGATTACTGGGCCTGGGTGATAGAACGTCTTCCGGACCTCTGCCCCTGAGCCAATCCTAAAAGGTATCTGATAGCAGAGGCCATAACCTACTGGCCAGCCTGCTCTGCTGGGAAAGCCCGCAGCCTGGCCCTCCTAACTTCTCCCTTGGAGAACACAGGGGCTCTGGGCCCTGACCACCAAAGCTGCATCTGGCAGGCCTCACAATGAATTGGCTCCCACACCCACAAGGCCCTGGCTGCCCTCTCCCAGCCCTGGTCTATGTCTGCCTCTCTCCATGTACACTGACCTCTCAGCCCGGGGCACCATCCTTGCTATGGACCCTGTGGGAAGGCAAGTGGGGAGGCAAGTATCCCAGACACCCAACCACTGTCGCTCTGGAATCGCCTCTCCTCACTCTTCAGCAAATCCTCCTTCCTCCACAGCCCCTAGTTTCCTGTTTTCACCCGATCAATCTGGCAATGCAAACTCAGGGGAAGCCCGTTTGAACAGAGCCTTAATGAGAGAGTAAATCTTTTATGAAAACCAAAACCTTATTCCAAAGCCAGAATAAATCATTTTTATTTTCTCTGGCCAGTGCCATATAATATCCAGGTCCTTCCATTTGCAAAGAGAATTAGAGTTCCCTGGGGAGGTCACAGAAGCCTCTCCATCTGCCTCCTGTCACCCTGGACAAGGACAGAACGAGCTGAAGTCCTGGAGCTTCCTTTGGCCTTTCACCTTTCCTCTTGTGCTGCCTCCTCCCTGTCCACTCCTTCTAGATTCATGCTAACTCTCTCCCACAGGAGTTACTCCAGGTGTCACAGACACCTGTCTGGCTCCCCAAATCTGGTTTTGGGGCCCCTTAATGTCAGTTAAGGGGAGCAAGTTAAGGGGAGATGACTTCTGGCAGAGTTGCAGAATGCCAAGACTCCCACCAGGGCTCTGTCTTCCTATTTCCCACAGAAGGGGAGATAAATGATGAGACAGGAGACTGCAAGGGCTCCTGGCTGAGTTGTGCAGCTCAGGGCTCGGGTAGGAAGGGAAGGAAGATAGGACAGGATGCCCCTCAGAGCAGGTGCCAATTGTCCACAGGGGTTTCAACATGGCGGATATCCCTGAGTGCAGAGCCGATTGCTGAGGCGACCTCCTTTATCAAGTACTAGTGAGGCTAAAAGCCTGAAAGGAAGCTGGGCCCAAGCCTTGGAAGGACAGCCCCCACTGTGGCCCTCACACTAACCCTACAGGCTGAGTTACCTGTGTGGGTGGGCTGTTGTACTTCCTGTCCTGAGGACTCCACATCCTGTGCAAAGAGTCCAAGGAATTCTCAGACAGTTGCTGGGATTTTCGTCCTGCTCTTCGGCTCTTTAAGTCCACATCCTCATATGGATTCTCCTTGGGCAGATCTCCTGCAGAGGAGGAAGAGTTAGAGAAGGGGGAGAAGGGAAGAAGGAAACACACGAACTCACACACACAAATAAACAAGCAGAATTCCTGTGAACCAAAGAGAATGGCTTCTGCCTGGCCCCTCAGCTCATGAGTCATGCAGCTGCCCGTCTGCAGTGGGGAGGCTACAAACAGATCCTGGCTCCAAGTCCAGCAGCAGAGCCCCCCCCGCCCGCACCCCCACCCCCAGCCCAGCTCAGCCTTGCCTGGCCTCTGCTTTATAAATTCAGGGATTGCACAAGACTGGCTCAGCCACCCCTGCCTGTGCCCAGCCAGAGGACAAAGCCAGCACCAAGAGTCTTTCCTTGGCTCCCTTCCCTCCGCTGCAAACACCCCAGAGATGACATAGTTCAAGGTAGGAAGGGTTTTCAGGTCACATGGCTGTCCCTTCACCCAACTCTCAGGGGATCTCCCTGGGGACCTACTTTGGAGGGTGGGCATGGAGGAATTCACAGAACTGTAGGGAGCAGGGCTTCACCAGGCCCCCCTCTCACCTATGATGCCATTCAACAAGTCTTTTAAGGCAGGGTTTTGTGCTGTTCACTGAGGCAACCTCAGAACAGAACAGTGATTAGCAAGGAGGAAGTGCTGGGTAATGATTTGTTCACTGACTCTCTTACTGCAGTGTCAGTTTATTCCCTCAACTGTGGATCTCAGCACAAAGAGAACCATCATCACTCCCCT
This sequence comes from Aotus nancymaae, assembly GCF_030222135.1. NCBI lineage: Eukaryota > Metazoa > Chordata > Mammalia > Primates > Aotidae > Aotus > Aotus nancymaae. Next base: position 51,183,114 of record NW_026988473.1, on the reverse strand, counting down.
TTTGGGACAAACTCCCCTGCTGTGACACAGGGGAGGTGTGAAAGGCTTAGAAGGAATCTGGACTAAAGGGTGGGAGTGAGGGGAGGTCTTGCTTCTCAGGACTAGTTCTAAAATCTCTGGCAGCAGGCACTGTATTGGCATTACCGGAAAATCTCAGAAAAGTCCAAAACACTATCTGCCTTTGAAGATTTGAGAGACATTCCTTTCCACAAGCCATATCTCCTGCCCCTACCCGTCCAACATATACCTTTTTAAAAATACAGTAACACCATGCGCTGGGTCAGTCCTAGCTCAATCCTGGTGGCAGAATCCCAGGGGTGAACAGGTCCATGGGGAACTCAGCACACGGCCCTCTCTGCTCCCCTTTCCCTCGTCTTTCCCTGTCTTCCTGCTGCAGAGCAGGACTCACTCCAGCACCTCTGCTCAGCAGCAGAATTGAGCCTGGGTGACCCCTGAGACCCACACTTGTCCTACAGAAGCCTGAATGTGCCTGACGCCCCAGTGGAGCTCAGACCCCACTCCCCAGGAAGCAGGCAGTAGAAGGAGCTGGAGGACAAGAACGAAGGCTGCTGAGAGTGAAGCTTTCCTAGAGAGGGCATGGGAGAGGAGCCAATCCCGGTATGCTTGCAGATGCCTCCATTTCCAAAGCGGAGCTCCCTCCACATTGTGGCATCCGCTTATTACCATCATGCAGAACCGCAGCGAATTTAGGAAATGCTTTTACAGAGTCAGGGGGTGGGTGTGAAGAAAGGATTTCAGTGACAGCTAAACAGACTGCAGTAGGAGCAACATAAATCTCTGTAAACTTATGAGTCAAAGATGGGTCATTGGGATTTGGGACTGGATTAAGTGATTCCCAACTCCAAGCAGAGTCCCCAGCAACTGAGCAGACCTTTTCCTGTAACACAGTCATGCTATTAAAATGACTTGTCTCCATTCCAGAGCCCTGACTAAGCGGAGCTGGCCCAGCAGCCGTCACAAGAAGCCAAATAGCAAACCTGGCACCCCCTGCATGTTTTCTCCTGCCTACCCCACTGTGGGGCACTTAGCGGGGGTGCTGGGATGGATTTTCTACTTCTTGGTCTTTCCCCAACATATGTCCTGCAGGAGTGAGGGGGTGAGGGTATAAGAAGAGAGAATGCCAGGACACAGTCTTCCTGATTCCCTAAAACAGGACTGGAGCATCACTGTCGGCATCAGGGCAGGGAGAACATTTATGCCAAGCTCATCAAATCCAAACTGCCTTGGGCTGCGTGATCAGCTGGGGTATTTATTATCATCCCCAACCTGTAGGAAGCCTTATCTCAATCCCAGGTGTTTCTCCAAGCCACTGACATTTGGGGGTTGAATAATTCTTGTGGTGGTGGACCATCCTGTCCACTGTTAGGATGCTTAGTGGCAACCTTGGCTTCTATCCACCAGGAGACATTCACATCTCCTTGGTTATAACAGCCAAAAATGTCTCCAGACACTGCCAGATGCTCCCTGAGGGGGAGAGAGAGAAGAAAGGAAGGAGGGAGAGGGAGGGAGGCAGGAAGGGAGGGAGGGAAGAGTGAAGTTGCCCCACACTTAGAACCACTGCTTTAGATAGAGCTTTCCAAACTTCCTAATGGCTTCTGAGTGCATGACATGAGTCCCAAGACTAGCCCTCTTTTTTCCATCCTTCCCTCCTTCACCTTGGTCCCTCTTTCCTTCCTTCTTTTCCCTACAGTAAGAGCTTTGAGTATTGATACAAAATCCAAAGCTCCAAGAAAAAGATGTAGGATACTGAGGCCCAGGGAAGTAACAGATGCACAAGGCTGGTGTACATCACTGACAAGCCGGGGGAAAACGGCCAGCAGCATGAGATTCTCAAGATGGTCCTGTCTCTGGATTTCAGGAAGGCCTGCTCCTCCTGCCCAGCCCTTGTGCCAGCCTCTCTTCTCCAGCAATGTTTAACGTCCTCTCTGATGTAAACAAGCCACAAATCAGTTCTCCAGCAAATAGACTGCCGGCCCCAGCCCATACCCTGTCTCCCCAGCCTCAGCTTGGTCTCTTCACAGCCCTAACCCATCTGCCACTCCTGGCTTCCTGGACCATTCCTGACTGCCCTTGAGGAGCTGTCTCAAATAGATACTCCCAGTCGTCTCTCCAGGCAGACAGGGGGCCAGGGGATGGAGATGTACAGAGACAAGTAGACCCTGAGTCCTAGACCACTAAACTGAACCAGCTAAGAGCAAATAAATATCAAAGCAATGGCTCAGAGTTGGAGGAGATGGTAGGCTGGGAGATGGTGAGTAGAACGTGCTACTGGGACAGAGCTAAAGGAGCTAGGGCTGAATGGGAGATTCAGCAGGCGCATGAATGGGAGACAGGAAGCCTGGCAGACTGCAAATTTTCACCTGCGATCCTGCCCGCACAGCTTTCTCGGGACAGTCCACGTGACCCTTGGAGAGGGACGAAGAGGTAGACCCTCCTCCCTGAAGGCCTGGCCCTTAGCAGCCCCAGCTCATCAAGTCCAGCTGGAGACGCCAGAAGTCTCAACCTTTCCCAGCTTGGATGACGAAATAAGGGACAAAGGCATCACCAAGAATTTCTGCTTTACACTATTCTAAAAGGGGATAATCAGAGCTGAAAGGTGTCACACTGATCCTCTTGAATCTAGCCCCTCTGGGTCCTGCTCCCACTCCTCCCCACAACACCTCACTCCTCCCCACAACCCCTCACTCCTCACCAAAACTCCTTTGGTCTTAACCACACATACAACACTGCCTTCCCCTCTGCCTCCACAACTGGAAGAACCAGTTAGGAAAGCCATGTGTGCGTATGCGCACAGGCACTGAGAATTTCTCCAAACACAGTCCTAAGCATCCTGGACCACACCCATCACTAGGGCCCTGTCTCTGCAGCTTCCCTCCCCAACCTCCTCTGGTTCCAACCAGCTGTTTTCTCCTGGTTCTCAGCCTTTTTCCCTCTCTCACACAGGACAGAAAGGGCCAGGCTAAGAGCCCAACTCCCCTGGCAACAGATCGGATTGGGACCTCTCAGGGGCCAGCTGTTGCCCACCCTCCAAGCTTTGACACCATTGCTCGACAGCCCCAGCTCCAGCATCTTCCCTGGGCTGCACCTCTTGGCTGTTTTGTTTCCCTCTGCAACCTCCATCCCAGTGGGTACCCTCTGCTCCTTACTGTTTCCCAGCCTGGAGGCAAATGAGGGAAGCAGCCAGAGAGAGTGTAGGCTCAAAAGGCTTTGCAGTCCAGGCCGACTGGCTCGGTCCCCAGCTTGCATCCCACTGAAGTTCCTGGAAACGCTCCCTTAGCCCAGGCTAGCTGATGGGAGTGGGAATCTGCAGGAATGCAGCCCAGGCGCCGAGGCCACTCCACATAACTCCTTAACAAGCTGCTTCCTTGGGTGCATTTTTAAGTGTCAGGCTCAGAATGCAAACATAAGGCTTTGTAGAATAGCAGCATCTTCCAGGGGCAGATGTCAGACGGGACAGGCGAGAAATAGCCCCCAGGAAACAGCAAGGCAACTCCTTTTCTGCAAGTTAGCAGGGTAAACCTCAGTATGTTTGGGAGTACCCCACCCCAGCTCCTCAGGCTTCATGCCTACTGTAGGCAGGAGGCCAGCAACCCCCCACTACCCCCATTCAAGTCCACTGCTCACAGAGAGGGGTGGGGGTTGTTCATCTTGGGGCCAACTGGCCCTCCACCTCTGACAGACAGGACTCCAGTCCAATCGCCAGGACCCAAGATGGAGACGAGCCCTGCGGTCTCTGCCTCCAACAGCTCCATCCCAGCATGCCTGCAGGAGCCTGATCCAGCAGGGTCAGAGTCAACATTCACCCTGCAGAGCACGGGCTGTGCTGAGACCAGAGAGCCAGCTCCCAGGAAGTCAGAGCCACTGATCAGTCAGAGGCAAGATGGGAAACTGCCATTTGGAGTTCAGCAATAAGACACCCCCTGAAGCCTTAAGGGGAGCTCCAAACTCCTGGGCAGGTCTCCAGGGAAGGAAAAAGAAATAAACCCATCAGAATCTAAAAGAAAGAGAATATTTTCCCTTGAATTTCCCTCTAGCCTCCCTAGTCAGGTCCCAGATATTCCGACTGGGCTGCTGTGGGGACATAAACAAGGAAAACATGCCCAGGGCACTGTTCTAACTGCGGACTCCGGACACCACCCCCACCTCCCCATGAGGCCAGAGCAAAACGCAAACACCCAATATAGTATATTCCCAAACTGGTACCTGGGCTGCTCCCCTCCCTTTCTCCTGCATCTTCCCCCTCTCTTCTTTCCTATTCTCTAAGTGCTCCGGAGATCCAGAAGCCAGCTGAGCAGCTACCTCTACCTTTTGCCCACATAGCGCTGACCCCTAGCTGTACTCAGCCACCCAAGAGGCAGCCAAGCTGCTCCCATATTTTTTGAACTCCTCATGCAACACCCAGAGTGGAAGAGAGTCCTCCCTAATGAGTGGGGAGGCAGCTCTGTGGTCTCACCCCCTCCCTACCTCCTGTTGCAGGGTACATTCTAATTCACTCTAGTTTGGCAGAAACTGTAATGTGTCACTGCCACCCAGGGCCCTAGGAGCACCCAGTGTGGCTGCTGCCATGGGCAGAGAGGCCTGTAGTTTTCTGATGTCCCTTAACTATGCCAGGTGCTGGCTATCCTGCGGTCCTCTCATCCTCTATTCTCTGAGAAGGATTTCCTGTGGGGATACGTTCTTGTATCATCTGAACTGAAGTAATCTGAGAAAGGGACAGCTTCAACCATTTCTCCCTGTCCAGAGTTCCACTATCCAGGGCTCTGTTCAGGATTGTTTGGGGCAGTGTCTTGGGGACAGAACTGTGAAAGAACTGTCCTGGGCAACAGAACTGTTCCCTGGGCCTTCTTAGATCAGGTTTGAGAGAAGGGAAAGAGGAGGACAAGTGTGTCTAGGCCTCTGCCTACTCACTCATTCGGGAGGACTTTCCTCCACTCTGGGATGCTGGTCTTGCCTAAGGAGGCGAGGAAATACAGGAGCAGCTCTGGCTGCCTCTTGGGTGTCTGAGTAGAAGAACTGGGATATGGGCTGGAGTTGGGGCATCTTCCTTAACTGCCTATACCTGGCTTCTGCATCTTTGGTTCTGATGCCCATAGCTCTTGACCTCTGCTCTGGGTGGCCTGTGGGTACAAAGCTATCTTTTCCCCAGTGGTAAGGGAAAGGGCTTCCCTCCCCAAACTCTTTTGCTGTTCTAGGGATCTCACTCCTACAGTCTTCCTGCTGTGACCCAGTTTTGCATGGCTACATACTACACACTCTGTTCCTGGGAAAGCAGTGTCCCTGAGGGTCCCAGCATGGCTGCTGTCTCTCCAGAAACGCTGGCCCAGCGAGTGGTAAGGAAACAGCTACGAAACCGGTGGCTCAGATCAAATAAGAGAGCAGATGGCCCTCGCTTCATAAGATTCCAGGCTTCTGAGAATCTGGAAGGTTCTGTCTACCCTGGGCCACTTCTCTCTGTCATGTGTTAACTAAGACCACATTCTTCAGCTTCAAGGCCCAAGACAGAGACAAGACAGAGACACAGAGAGGAGCCAGAAAGCACATAGCCTCTCTCTTCTCACTGACCTACAGACACGCACACTTCACTTGAGTGGGAATCAAAGCCCCTCACTGAAGAAGATGCTGATTGATAGAACTGAAATGAATGTCAAAAAAAAAATTCAACCCAGGCTAAAGCATCTATCTTTTGTCTGATCCGTGAACATAAGTTTGCCAATAACACATCCTCCCACCTGTTGGAAGACACATCTCAATGGAGTCTTGCATTTCTGCCCTTCTTCTGAGCAAGAGGAACTGACAGTTCCAGACTATATTTCAAGGGTATTTATACGGCAAACAGCCTTGGAAGTCAGAGATAGTATCTCCCTTCAGGGCAGAGGCAGATTTGTTTCCTGATCAGCATGATAAAGACAATGTCTCCTCCAAGGACAAGAGTTGGGCAGGTTTGTCAGCAGCCTCTGAAAAGACTGGGGTTTCCTAAGCTTGGGGTCCCCAGCTGGGACACGGACCCACAGTGCGTGCAGCTTCTACCGGGGCCTTCTCCACACCGCCTCATGAGACTTATGCACAAGGGAAAACCCGGGTGAACATGCAGCTCACGCTGCCTGCTGTGCCGTGAGTAATAACGTCCTTCGTGGCACAGGGGTCTCGTGTCTTCTGCTAGCATGCATGAAACTGGGGCAATGAAACGTGTTAGCTTGTACTACAGACTGTGGCGCCCCCCAAAATTCCTATGTTGAAACCTAATCCCCAATGTGCTGGCATTTGCAGGTCACGCCTCTGGGAGGTGATCACGTCTTGAGCGCAGGGCCTTCGCCAATTAGGGCCCTTTTAAAAGAGACCCCAGAGAACTCTCTCCGCCCCTTCCACCATGAAAGAACACAGGAAGAAGATGGCCATCGTGGACCAGGTAGCAGGCCTGCACCAGACGCTCAATCTGCGGGCGTCTTTTTCTTCTTTAATTCTAACAACAACCTTATGAAGTACTATTACTATTATTGCTATGGTTAATATAGTCACATCATTTTATAAGAGAAAAACAGTCTTTACAAAAGTTAAGTGATTTGCCTAAGGACCTACAGCTAAGGAAGAGTGCCTGCTGGACTTCAAAGCCTTCCAAAAAGAAAGGAAAGGAATGATGTAGTTTTCTCCTTCTCTTGTCCCCAAAGGTCCTTTGGATTTCAGTTCATTCAAGAGTCAGGCTTTTAATCACAAAGCTGCTCTATCTTTGCTCAGGAGCTTCCCCTGATGCCCATTTCCAGGAGGAATTCCAGAAGGTGGGCCCATGCCTGCCCACAGTGAATGAGGTCAACCTAGGTGTCTCCTCCTGTTCCTGCTCCTCCACAGCCCCCTGAGATGACCCAGCCGCCACCTCTGCCTTTGCTTACCCACAACATCTTCATATGCATTTTCTTCTAAAGTGCTTTTGGATCCAAACTTGGGTTGGTTCTCAGTACCATTCTCAGTGGGAGAAGAGGGGTACAGGGACTGCAGACTAGAGGCATCCTCAAACTCGAAGGATTTTCTGTGGATAACAAGAACAAGAGTCATTCCTGCTGAACCAGATCTCTGCTGTCTTGCTGGGGAATGTCCATGGCAACAGCAAAGACCACAGACCCTCCCCATAATGGCAGCTTCTGAAAAAGCATCAAGGTGGATCCGAACTTACCATCCAAATGAAGAGACAGATGGTCTGAAAGGCCCCAGCCTGGGTGCCTGCAATGTGCCTTATTCCTAATAATACTAATATTAGGTAACAACAACTACCCCAGCTTAAAAGCATGCTATTCCAGGTGCTGTGTCAAATGCACTTTTACATGTGTCATCTTGTTAATCTTCATAACAGTGCCACCAGTATTGTGGCATCTTGCAAAAGAGGAGATGGAAGTGACAGAGGCAGGATTCTCCCAGATGATGTCTGACTCCAGGGCCTGAGCTCTTAATTGTAATTGTGGCCTCAAGCCCTAGAGAATGTCCTCCTTGAGAAGTGTCTGTGATTCCACTGGAATTGAGTGCCCGGTCTGCCTCTGGGGACTCATATCTTCATCTGCATTCTAGCTGGGGACTCCTGCCGCTGCACGAAGCAGGTAGGAAGGCTCCACACTGGGAGGGTCCCGCTCAGGGCTGTCGGAGGGGTTGGAGAAGCAGTTGGTGCTGGGTGGTTTGTTGAAGCAGGAAGGGTGGAGCCTTTAAAACAAATGAGACTACTGCCAAAGCAGAGCTGGGAGGACAACTTGCAGCCAGAAGCTGCTTCCAACACCCAGCTTCCCTTCAGCTAGCAGCTTGCTCCTTTCCATCCCTTGGACAACCTTCCTCTCTGCTGTACAATTTCAAGACCACAGCTTGTTGTCTCCTAAGACACCCTGAGCCCACAGCACTCTCTGCTCCTCTCCTTCTGAGACCCCAACTGCATCCTCTCCCTCTCCAAGGCTCCTGGGGAGGGACAGAAGGAAAGGCACTGACTGGATCCCTCCTCCCACCCATTAACACCTCCCTCTTCTTTCAGGCACCATCAGACCTTTCAGCCAATGGAGTCCTTTTTCTCTTGTTTACTGAACAACTTCTCCTGAGAGTCTTAGGGTGCAGGTAAAGGGCTAAAAGTGTCCTGAAGGCTACAGCTTGTCTTAGCTTGCCTGCCCCACCCCCTAAGCACTCAACACAACCCAACACTCTTTATATTGGCATCTCCTCCTTGTGCCTCTATGACACATTCCCCCCTGGCTTTCAACTAACTCTCTGGCCACTACTTTTCAGATTCTTGTGAGGGGTTCTCCTTTTCCATTTGCCTTTTAAGGCCAGGGTCTCTCAGAGTTCGGTCTTAAAAACTCTTTCCCACTCCGCACTTTCTAGGGACCCAATATCCAGGGGCCATCGCCATATCTACCATCTATATCTTGATGACTCCCAAATTTCTGTCTTTGACCCAGATTCTCAACTAGTTAAACATCCGATGGCTGAACACAGTGGTTCACAAATGTCAGCCCAGGACCGGGGTTCCTGTGAGAGCAAGTTTTCTTTGGCATTTACAGTAGAGTCAGCATCTTATGCAGGTAGCCCTCAAATCAGTAAATAAAGACACAAATCACGTTCAGTCAAATTATCCTTGAAAATCCCCAAGGAAGGTGTCATATGAGGACCAACATGCTGTCTCTTATTAAAACTAATAGTTTCTCCTCAAGTTTTTTGTTTTTTGTTTTTTTTGGCTGAATGCCAGAAGAAACAGTTGGGTTGGCTTGCATTTTACACACACACACATGCATAGATATATAATTTTTTTTGAGAGACAAGGTCTTGCTCTATTGCCCAGGCTGGAGTGCAGTGTTGTGATCATACTCACTGTACCCTCAACCACCTGGGCTCAAGCTAGCCTCCCTCCTCAGCCTCCCAAGTAGCTGGGACTACAGGCACATGCGACCACTCAGCTAACTTTTTAAATTTTTTGTAGAGGTGGGGTCTCACTATGATGCCCAGGCTGTCTTGAACTCCTGGTCTTAAGCCATTCTCCCACTTTAGCCTCCCAAAGTGCTGGGATTACAGGTGTGAGCCACCTCACATGGACTGCATTTTTTTTTAAATAAAAAAGTGTATCAAATATAAGAATCACACCTGGTATAACAGACTTAAACTTACCATTTCTACTCCTCATGGAACATGCTCACTGTGAACCAGCATACAGAACAAACCGCACTTCCGGAACTGTTTCTCTTTTTCCAAGAGCACAGATTTAAGGTTGCTAAGTTAATTCTTACATGAAGGGACTCCTCCATATACGGCATATGTGTGTATATATTATATATAAATGCAGTGTGGGGTGGAATATGTGTAAAACCTTCAGGCTGATGAACTCTCCCACACTCCCTTTGGTCACCTAGTCAACTGCTTTTGGCTCTTCTAAATTTAGCTCAGCAACTCCCTGTACGAGGAGCCTCCCTTCTCTCCCCTAACTCAGATGTTTCTTCTCTGGGTCTCTGTAGCCTCCTGCACTGCCAAGGGTCACGTTATCTACGATTTATCTGTGCACCAGACCATGAGGTCTTTGAATGGAAGAACCATGTCCTATTTGCTCTGTGTCCTCTTAACCAGCACACTCTTAGTGCACAGCAGGCTCTAGATGAATGTTTACAGAAATGGATGAATAAGGACAAAGCAAACACTCTTGGCAGGCTGTTTAAGAATTAAAGAGCCAGTGAGCATTCTGGGGTGGACTCAAACACAGGATTACCCTTAGCCACAGGCAGTTTCGGCTCAGGGGTCCGCACCTTTGGGATTTCTTCCTTTCTGCACAAGGCAGGAAAGCTGATATATGAGGTGGGATATGTTAGATGAAGCCTGAATATGGGAGCAGACTAAAGAATCCCCACAAGTGAAACAAACCTGAATACTCATCTGATGTGGGGTTAGATGAGAAAGGCAATAAGGTGTGAGAGGATGGGTGTTCTAAAGGAAGTTCACTCCCAGCCTACCCTGATTCAGAGCACGAGGCACCTGCCAGCCTTCACCAATTCCAACAGCCCCAGCTCCAAGTTACTAGGGAGACTGCCCTTGGTAGTCTGGGGTTAGAAGTCCTGAGACTAATGGGGAAACCAACGAGAGCCTCAGAATAGGTCATTCCTGCTTTACTCCTTTTTTCATCAATCTCCCCAATAATCCCCTCTTGATATAGGCCCAGGGCTCCTATATGGCCAAGAGGCCCTCAGAAGAGAGGAAATTGTATTAAATTTGCTGACACTACCATGTAAATGATAAAATGCAGTATTCAGATAATCTTCATTCAAAGAAATTAATTTCTAATGCTGGTACTTCAAGTGGTAGGGAGGCTAAGATCCTACTAGTCCTCAAAGGACTGCCTGCTTCACCTACTCCCGACAGAGGACTGAGGAAGCTCGGACAGGGGTGGGACACAGCCCAGCTCTACCCGAAAGGCCAAACCCAACCAACACCTTTGGTGACCAGCACTCAGGTCCCAAGTATCTTGTAAGCATTCCCACTCATGTCCAAGTATCTTGTAAGAGCAGAACGATCTCATTTTTCACTACCACAACTACCACCTAACAATTATTCAGTACTTCAGCACTTACAAAGTACTACTGTGACCCACCGTACATTCTGGGTTTGCACCGTCCATTGAAAAGAAAGCCACAGTACTCAGCTACAAGACACCGGAGGGGCACGCGTTACCTGCTCTGGGACTTGCGGTGACCACGAATGTCCTTCTTGGGTCTTCGGGTGACCGGTGGGGCTGGGGTGGAGGGCAAGGGGGGTGGAGCAGCAGGTGTGGGTGAAGGAGGTAGACCATTGCTGGGCTTACTCTTGGGGTTCTTGTCAGCCTCGTATTCAAAGGTGCGCTTGGGTTTGGGGACAGGGTTCACAGCGGGATCAGGGGAACTCTTCGATGGCAGTCGCTGGGAGCTAGGGCTATTTCCAGGGGTTCCGGGCCTGGTGGAACCACTGCCTTCCCTCTCTGGGGGTGGACCCGCCTCCCCCCCAACTCCAGCCACTCCTGCTGCCCGGCTGCCAGTGCTCACACTCGCGCCACCTGCCAGCTCCTCCAAGGTGCCCAAGGTTCCAGTCTTCCTTTTTCCCCGGTCCACGCTGTAGCAGCTGCTGGGGAGCTGGGGGAGCCCCCGGCCTGGCTGCTCCTTCAGGGCCTGTTCAATTTTCTGGATCCGGCTCAGCACTGCTGAGCTCTCCTTCCTGCTGCCATGCCCCCTGAGGAAAGCGCTGGGCTCACTGCGGCCCAGCCGTTTCTCCAGCCGGTAGAAAGAGTCCCGGACAGGGAGCGCCTCTCCTTCCTCCTCAGTCTCTGGGTAGGAACACTCGGAGAAGGTCCTGCTCATCCTCCGGAGGCCCTTGAAATCAAAGGTCTTTTCTGAGCTGCAGGGGGACGGCACCACGCTGGGACAGCCCAGGCTGGGGCAGCCCTCACTGGCCGCCCACTCGCCCCCAGAGCCCTCCTGCTTCTCTCCGCACATGCTCATCCTGGGCGATGCCTCTCGGAGACCTTCCCATGCTGAGATCTTCTCCCGGATGCCCAGGCTGTGGCCGCGGGTGCCGGCACGGGTCAGCAAGACGCCCCGTGGGCTGGCCGCCGGCCCCGGGAATGGCGTGCTCTGGGCAAGGGGGAGGCAGGCAGCTACCCCCGCTACATCCTGGGCTGCACCTTGGACATTCTCCTTCTGGGCTTCTCTCTTGCACGCAGAAGAGCTTCTGTCCAAATAACTGAAGCTGGCGGTCTTGAGGGGACGGGTGGCTGGGGAGGTATCTGGGGAGGGAGCTTGAGGATTCTGGGGTGAAGGAGTGTAGGGGTGCCAGTCCTTGAGGAGCACCCGGGAGCTGGAGTGGCTGGGGTACCTGCAGGCTGAGGTTTCACTATCACTGAGCGGGTAGATGGGACTCCTTGGTGGGGAGAGAACCGGAGGTGGAGAGACTGACTGAGACCTGGCAGCAAAACAGAACAAAGGAAAAGAAAATGGCAGTGAGAGGCTGACCAACCAGTGGCATCCTGTTTTATTTTTACAGAGCTCAGCATCTTTTTCCTGGAGGACCCTCAAAAAGAAATGTACCTTCAAGGCTGTCTTCAAGGAGAGCAATATCCTTAATCGCAGCAGGCCAAACTCAATAGGCCTCTCTGCCTAAACCATCCCCAGACACCCTGAGTAATGTGTGAAACAGACGCCTGTTCTGTGACAAGTGAAAGCATCCCAAGAATCTACATCTGCCTACAAGAGCACAGAAGCCCAGCGGTGTGCTGGCACATGCTTAACAACCAGTTCTCAGCATGTGTGGTGGCTCACGCCTGTAATCCCAGCACTGAGGGAGGCAGAGGCGAGAGGATCACTTGAGCCCAGCAGTTCAAGACCAGCCTGGGCAACATAGTGAGACTCTCCACAAAAAGAGGAAAAAAGGAACAATAACAACAAAAAAACAAGTTTGAACAACCAGCTCTCTGGGCAAGAGCATTTGTAGCATTTGCCAATTTGGGTAGCATAAATATTCCTACTATGGCTGAGCTACCAATGTGACATCATTGGCTGTGGAGCTGAGAAGAGACGCCACTGATGAGCTCTTGTGAACTGGTGCAAGGTGGTTCTCGCACACCACTCCCTGAAGTAGCCCCAAAATACTCTCAAACCCTTTGATCTTCCCCCTTAACAAGCTTCTGTCTCCCTTGAGACTTCTGCTACTAGACATAAGATCTCGCTTCTTCACGCTGAGTTCTGACCAGAATTAGAATCCCTGAGGGCCTCAGGAAGGTCAGAAGAGCCCCTCAGGAGAGAGTCTTTTCCACTCTGTCAATGAGGAAGCCGGTGGGGTGGGGAGGCCACCCCTCAGGCAGCTCCACCCTCCAGCAGTGGCATCACATCCAAGAAGCATCCACCATGTCCCAGCTCCAAATCTATATGCAGGTCTTGGCAAAAGCCAGCAACAGCTCTGAATAAATGTTCTGACATATGTCAACTCATTTAACCCTCCTGAAAATTCTATGTTTATTATCTTCATTTTACAAATAAAAAACACTAAGGCACAGAAAGGTTTAATACCTCATCCGAGGTCACTCAGCTGGTAAGCGAAGCCAGGATGTGAGCTTCCACTACACTGGGCTGCCTCTCTGAAGAGGAAGCAGTGCCTCTGCCACTTTCTGAACTGCCAGGGCCCTGGGGTAGCTCGACAGAAATCCCCACAGCACTGGACACACCTGTGTCACAGCACTTGTAAGTATCAAGGGACTTCTTGGTCTTCCCTACTAGACCATGATTTCTTCTAGGCCCAAGGACAAACAGTGTCTGGAAGGTGCTCAGTGAATGATGAATAGAAAAGGGAAGGAAAAGGGAAAGGTGAGCTCACTGAAGGGAACCATGAGCATACTTCCTCTTGGGCACACTTTTTTAGTTGTCTAGTAGGGTAACCACTGTCAACTTTCAGAATTCTTTCCAAATAGTTTCAGTTCAAAAACAGCAGGATTTGCCAACACTGCACAGTAAAAGGCCGACCTGACCCTAAGGCCGTGGCCCACAGCTCTAGGCTGCCCAGCCTCTCAGGCTCCAGAATGCCATGCCATCCACAGGAAGGCAGCCAGCTGCCCCTGAGCCAGGCCGCTGTCACTGTTCGCTCACACACAGAAAACTGGAGCTCGGGTGAGTCAGGCATTGGCTGACAATTCCCAGTTGGGTCACAGGCCTCTGGCTGCCCCCAATCAACAGGAAACCTCAACATGCTTAAGTTGTTTTTCAGTGGGCAAGTCAAACAAGAGCCATCCCATGTGTACATGGGCACAGATGAGAGAAATTCAGTGCCCAGCCAAGCCGATGACCAAAGAGGCTCTGCTCAGGGAGGAAGTGTGAACAGAGTGAGCCCCGGCCCTCCCTGGGGTGGGGAGTGGCAGGGCAAGGCGCCAGGCTTCAGCCGGAGGGGAGATCCCAACTTCCTCACAACTGATGGAGGCCTTAAGTCTCTCTTATTTTATAGAACCATAAATTCAAAAGGTCATCAGTCCAGCCCCCTAAGCGAATGAGTGCCTGTGCTACATAAAGGACTCTGTTTTAGTTCTCAACTGAAGATGCATTTCACAGAGGACAATTTCTATTTGTTTACTCATTCAACAAATACTTAGCGAGCACCTACTCTGTGCTAGGCCTATTCTAAGTGCCAGATAGAATAAACAAAACAGACATAAATTCATGTCCTCATGAAGCTTACATTCTACTGGGAGATGGCAGGCACCTAATGAGACTCACAGTCTCTCAGAAAGCCTTTTTAAACTATACATGCCTCACCCGCTCCAGGCTCTTTGATATGTGGTTCCCTAGGGCTGGGTCTCCCCAGTCGCCCAGGAAAGAATTCGCCAGTCCATGGAACCACTGTTACTGATGGTAGCATGAGGCATGGCTCCTTGGGACAGGAAAACAATTCAAAGCCTCTGGTCCATCTGATGCCAGCATGCTTTCAGAAAGAATGATTCTATAACTTCCCTTAGTAGTTCCAGGACGAATAAATGACCACAGGTTAAGAACTTTCTCTCAATGCCTACCCTGTTTGAACTGAGGTTTCATTTCTCCCCTCTCATGCGGCATAAAATAGAGAGTAGACTGGCCCTTTCCTCTGAAGGTCCTGTCCTTGGTGTCACTGCTGACCTGGGGCCCATGGTGTCACACGCTGCCCTTGCCCCAGCCTCCCCACACAGGCCAGGGCCAGTGTACTGCACCACAGAGGGGCCTGCCTGTGCCAGCCTGGAGCCTGGGAGCCCTGGGTTCATCCCAGAGAAGGCGCCAGTCACTCACTCCAAGGTCTGGTAAACAATAAAGATAAGGCTCTGCCCTTCTGGGGGTGACATTCTCACTAGAGGGTAGAATTCTCTGTTACCTGTCCATATGTTTCTGATTCTACCTCTTATTAGCAATGGACTCACACTCTGAGCATCCAGCTTCATTTCTTCAAAACTGTCCCACATTTCACACAACAGCGTTGTCATACTGAATGAATAAGACCACGGATGTGAAATGCTAATTATCATTAGAACTGTTTTTTTAAATCAGGTTATGGCTAGGTAGTCTCAACAGAGGGTAAGAACATCACAGCCTTGTAGTTCAAGTTTCAGTGTAGCCATTCTAAGCTTCATAACTTTGAGCAAGTAATTTTCTCTCCCTAAGCCTCAGTTTCCTTTACTATAAAATGGGTGTTGAAAGATCACATATCTCAGATAATCACTGTGAGAAACAGAAATAGTACCTGTCGAGTGCTGAGCTTGAGCCTAACACACAGTGTTCCATCTTAGCTTGATCATTACTAATATTCACAAGGGGCTGACTCTTCAGAATAATCACCTGGGAAACTCGGTCAGTTTGCCACTGTCCATGGATCCTGAACATTATCAAGTGGGGTAGGGGGGTAAATTAAATATGGCCATGAATTCTCTGCAGCTCAGGCTATAGAAAGGTGGAGTCTATTTCTCTGCCCTCGAATCTGGGTTGATCTTGGTGATTTGCTTTGAGTATAACACAATGTGGTGGTGGAAATTAAAAGCTGTCCAAATTCCACACTTGAGGCCTCAAGAGGCCTTGTAGTATCTCCCTTTACCCACCTGGAGTGCTACCCTGACACCATCATATAAGGAAGCCAGTCTAGTCTTTCAGAGGACGACAGATCCCATGGAATGTGACCAAGGCACCTCTGTCAACAGCCAGCCTACAACTGCCTGACTCGTGAGTGAGGCCACTTGGGACCCAGCCAGACACAGCTACATGAGTGCACCCAGGGGAAACCAGCAGAGGAACCACCAGAAAACCACAGAAATGTGAGAAGCAATCAACTGTCTTAAGCCACTAAGTTTTGGGGTGATTTGCTCCAAGGCAGTAGTAAAAAGATGCAGGTGGGAAGGCCACACCTGTGTATCATTGGCCCATCCCATCCCAGTGCAGAGTCACCGCCCTGGCCTTCCTTCCCCACTTCCCCACTGGTCAGCTTCTGTGATGTCTGAACTGGATCCCTCTCTCACTACTACAGGCTCTGATGCCCTTATGGGGGTATTTCCTGGAAGTTGAGCTAGTTCAGCCACCCTAAGAATCGGGGCTTCCAGCAGTCTTTACTCCCAGGCTGAAGGAGGGTCAGGAGAGTCTATCACCTAGAGAGGGAACACTAGGGAGGCTTCACGAGGGACACAATGGGAGCCGGGTATCAGGGTGCCTGGATCCCCATAGCAAGGACTTTGCACAGCAGGTGGCATCCCCTGGCATAGATGGGAGAGGGTGCTCATTTCTGGGCTTCAGTCCCACTCTGTGTACTTGTTTCTTAGTTCCTCAAACTGAGACTAGGAGGCAAAGTAAGATTATTCTGTTGGACAAGAGGAGACCACGGCCAAGAGAAAGGCAGAGCCTGGACCAGGCTGCCTCCGGATGCCACCACAGGAGAAAAGCCACTGAAAGTCTCTATCTTCACTCCTTGCCAGCTCTTTGCTAGCCTTCTCTGCATCTGAACAAAGGAAGCCACCTACCACCCAGACCACAGCGTGCAACCCCACCAGGCCGGAGATACATTTTGGCTCTTCATCCATTCAACCAGATATACTGAGCACCAAGTCTATTCCAGGAACTATTTTAGGCTGGGGTGGGAGGATTGCTTGAGACTGGGAGGTCAACACTGCGGTGAGCCATGATTGCACCACTGCACTCAGCCTGGGCAACAGAGTGAGACCCTGTCTCAAAGAAAAACAAAAGGATCAGCAGAGACTGAAAACAGTCTCTTTTTCTACAGGTTACATTCTGGTGGAGGCACACCAAGTTGTCTTATTTGTTTAGAGTGAGCAGATAATAAACAAAACAACTCTGTGACATGGTTTAGGGACCAAGACAGAAGAATAAAGAAGGGGAAAGGGATCAGAGGTGAGCAGTGGGGATGAGTTGCTGTTTTACGTAGGGAGGTCACAGAAGCCCCTCTTGCCAGGGGGACACATGAACACAACCTGAAGGAAGTGAGCAATGTGTCTATCCAGGGGAGGAATGTTCCAGACAGAAAGTGCAGTAGGGCAAAGATCACCACGTGCCTACTGTATTCCAGGGGCAACAAGGAAGCCAGTGTGGCCAAAGGGAGGGAGATGACAAAGTATGGGCTGGAGATGAGCCGGAGAGACACCAGAAGCCACACCATGGAATGCCCCATGGACCACTGGTAAGACTTGGGCTTACACTCTCAAAGAGAAGGAAGCTCTTGAAGGAGTGTAAGCAGGACAGTGACAGGATCTGACTTCACATCAGAGGATGACAGGCAGGGGCACAAGGGTGGCAACAAGGAGACTATTTAGAAGGCCACTGCAGGAATCCAGATAAGCGATTATTATGATGACTTGGGTCAGAAGGGTAGTGGTGGAGACAGGTCTACTTGGAGGGCTGGGCCAATGGGATTTGCTGATGGATTAGATGAGCGTGAGAGAGACAGGGAGGAGTCTAGGACAGCATAACAATATTTGGCCTGAGCATTGGTAGAACAGAGTCTGGGTTGTAAATTGCAGTATGGGAGTCATTAGTGGTATACAGAGATATTTAAAACCATGTGGCCAAATGAGATCCTCTAGAATGTGTAAGTACAGCTAGAGAAGAAGTCCAAGAAACTGGGACGTTCCAGTGTTTTGAGGTCTGAACAAAGAGGAAGAATGAGCCAAGAAGGCCGACTGAGAAGACCATTTAGTGAGAAAAGAAAAAAACCATGAAGAGTGATGTCCTGAGATGCTCAAGAAACAGGGAGTGATCAACTGAGTCAAACCTGCCAACAACTGAGTAAGAGAAGGACTGAGAAATGATCTGAAACATGCAGGTCACTGTGACCTGATGAAGAGAGGTTTTGGTGAAGAGGGGAGAAGGGAAGCCTCCCTGCAAAAATTCAAGAAAAAGGGAGGAGAAGCAGTGGAGACAGAGAGTTCAGACAGCTCTCTGAGAGTTTTCCTAAAAACGGAACAAAGAAATGGGACAGTAGTTGGAGAAGAATGTGGTATAATGGAAGCATTTTTCTTGTTAATTTTCCCTCCTTCCTCCTTCCTTCCTCCCTCCCTCCCTCCTTCCCTCCACCTTCTTCTCTCTCTTTCTTTCTTCTTTCTGATAGGGTCTTGTTCTGTCACTCAGGGTAGAGTGCAGAGTTCAATGTAAGCCCCAAAATCCTGAGCTTAAGCCATCTTCTCACCTTAGCCTCCTGAATAGCTGGGACTACAGGCTCAGGCCACCACATCCAGCCTTTTTTTTTTTTTTTTTTAAGAGATTGGATCTCACTATGTTGCCCAGGTTGGCCTTGAACTCCTAGCTTCCAGTGATCCTCCTGCCTTGACCTCCCAAAGTGCTGGGATTACAGGTGTGAACCACCACACCAACCTTGCGACTGTAATTGGAATGATCCAGCAGAGAGTGAAAAGTTGTCAGTGCAGACACAGAGGACACAAATGCAGGAATAACATCCTTGAGCAGGCAGTGAAGAGGTGGGGACCCAATGCCCATCTGAAAAGGCTGGGCTTACACTAGCACCCTCTTTCCCATCTGCCTGCACTGGACGTCTTCTCTCACAGTTTCATCCCTATGCTGCTTTATGCTTCCACCTCCCCTGGCTTTTACTGCTGCGTGTTTTCTCCAACTCATTCCAGAGAGGGGAGGAAAGGTCAGAGTTTTCTCCCCTCCTGCCTCAAGCATCGGGATCTGGCCCTCTCTCCAGACACACTGATCTACTTGAAGACTATATCCTATCAACTCTACTTCTTAACATCTCTCAGATCTGTCCCCCTCCTCCCCATCCCTACAGCTACTGCTACTTCTTTGGTCTCTTAACTCCTCTTTCTGCCTTCAGTCTTAAATCAGTTCTGGTCCATCCTCTCATCTTCTGACATTTTTCCAAAATGCAAAACTTATCATGTTTGAAACTCCTCATATCTACAGAATAAAATGCAAATTCACTGGGATTGTTGACAAGGCCCCCCCATGAGCTGGCCCCTACCTGTTTTCCCCTTCATCATCCCACACTGTTCTTCCCTCCGTCTCAATCCTGTATCCCACCCGTAGGCACATCAAACTCTTAGCTTTTTCACACCCTACCCCTTTCAGGTAGAGATGGCCTATGCAGAGGCCTCCACGGGGGAAATGTCTGCGATGGCACGTGTAACACTTCACTTGCCATGCTGTTTCCTCTCCCTTACTAGACAAGTGAACCCACTTGAAGGTGGTGACAGTATCTCGTTAAGCTGATATCCCCTGCAAAGTGTCTAGAATTTAAAAGGAATTGTTATTTGTGTTGAATGACTAAATGAATGAAAACATAGTTTAAAACCTAGGCCTCCTGGATGCCTGCTCACGACATTGTCTACAGACTTGCCCGCCTCTCTCTGTGCTGTATGAGCGGCAGAACAACAGAGAAAGGTACACAAAGCACTCGGGGCAGCCCGGTGTCGCCGTTAGCCCCGGAAGCCCTCTCCCACAGGCGCAAAAGCGACGCACTGACTGGGTCCTGGGCCCATCGCTTTCTGGGTGTGCTCCTGGGCAAGTCCTCTCAGTTCTCTGCGCCCAGGTTCTTTAACTATAAACACGGACAACACTTCCTCTGAGTGTCCCCATGCACTAGCTGTGTGGCTAAGATGACGTAAATCTCTAACAGTGTTTGAACACTATAAATCATTCCATAAAGGTAAAAGAAATAATTGTTTTAAGTAAATACAAAGCAGCCACCAGACACCCAAGACTGCTCTTATCATCTCTCTGTTATCCTACAATCCCAGAGGATGCCCCTGGGAGGCAGACACTGTGGAACTGGGAACTTGTGCCACAGCCTTGTCAGCAGGCCGCCACTTCTGCTGCTCAGCATAGGCACGGATGCCAACACTGCAGCATGCAACTGGCCAAAACCAATATTTTGAGGAGAGATGTAGTAAGATAAACAGATGAAAGCAAGCAGGGGAGAATGCAAAGGAAATTTAAAAGAAACAGAGAACCATAAATGCACACACACACACACACACACACACACAAATATTTAAGACACATAATTAGGATGGAAAGAGTATGAGCTAAGGCATGGAAAGAGAGAAAAATTCAAAGAAAAAGTATTGTGGACCATATGGTGGCTCATGCCTGTAATTCCAGCACTTTGAGAGGCCAAGGTGGGAAGATCACTTGAGCCCAAGAGTTAGAGACCAGCCTAGCCAACATGGTAAAACTCCATCTTTACAAAAAAATATATATATATATTTAAAAATTAGCTGGGTGTGGTAGCAAAAAAAATACTTAAAAATTAGCTGGGACCAGAGTCCCAGCTACCCAGGCTGAGGCAGGAGGATCCCTGAGCCCAGGAGGTCAAGAGTGCAGTGAGCCATGGTTGCACCACTGCACTCCAGCCTGGGCAACAGAGTGAGACCCTGTCTCAAAAAATTTTGATAAAAGAAACAAGAAAAGAAAAAGCAGCCAGGCGCAGTGGCTCACTCCTATAATCCTAGCACTTTGGGAGGCCAAGGTGGGTGAATCATGAGGTTAGGAGATAGAGACTATCCTGGCCAACATGGTGAAACCCCATCTCCACTAAAAATACAAAAAATATTAGCTGGACGTGGTGGCATGTGCCTGTAGTCCCAGCTACTCAGGAGGCTGAGACAGGAGAATCCCTTGAACCCTGGGGGTGGAGGCTGCAGTGAGCCAAGATTGCACCACTGCACTCCAGCCTGGTACAGAGCAAGATTCCGTCTCAAAAAAAAAAAGGAAAGAAAAAGCATCATGTGTATGTGTGCACATGCACGTAGACAGAAAGTGAGAGTGAAAAGTGTACAATATTCCCTCTGGTAGTGTCTCATATGAACATGCCCCAATCCCTGGGTTAGTGACGCAGGCCCCTCTTCCGTAACACAACAGGAAGTATCTGTGCTAAAGGATGCTCTACAAATTGTCAGGTTCCCCGAGGAACTCTTTTGGAGGAAAGGCTATCTTTAGTCTTTGATGAACTCAGCATGCCCCAAGGTGCTCTGCTTTTTCTGGTCACAGGGCTACTACAAGTGTTAGTAACAAGAAGGGACCAAGCTGGAGCTCGTTGGGAAAAAGTCCTAGTAGTCCTGGAAACAGCCTCAGAGACACCAGGATGTGCTATGAAGGCCATGAAGTGAGCCTGTCTGCAGGTGAAGGTTCTACAGGGCTCAGTGTCCAATACACTTCCAACCCTACTAAGCTATGTCCAGCCTGCTTCAAATGAAACTGCCTGGATGGTGGCCTGCCATTCAGCATCCTCGGGCTTCTCAACTAAGGGCCCTGTTGGCTTAGCGGCATCACCATTCTCCTGCCACTCAGTGACTGCCCCAACTCTGGGGATGGCATTCTCACTGTGCTACCCAAGGCCACACGCTGAGCATGAAGGAGGAGAAAATGGAGGAAGGCTGCCTGAGTCAGCAAGTCCAAGAGTTTGCTCCCCAGCCTAGAGCAGAAGCTTACCCAGTAACAAGACACAGGCATCCCACTCCAGAAAAGTCCTGATAGAAAGCCAAAGGGGCTGGGCACGGTGGCTCATGCCTGTAATCCCAGCACTTTGGGAGTGCTAGGCCGAGGCAGGTGGATTGCCTAAGTTCAGGAGGTTGAGACCAGCCTGGGCAACACGGTGAAACCCCTTCTCTACTAAAATACAAAAAAAAAAATAAGCCAAAGGACAGAGTGATACTCACAACTTGGCTTTCTTGCTCCCAAAGCAAGCATCTCAAACAATTGCGAGCCTCCAACAGAGTCCAGGGCAGCCTCAGTCCCCAACTGGGGCTATATCTAGGCCACCATCTATAGGGATTCTCCAGGTCCCTACAGCTTGTCAGGGGAAGTGAAAGGTAGTGAGAGTCACAGCATAAATTTAGTTGCCTTTTCACCTCCAGAAAGCACCTCTAAGAATCTACGGAAGCCACACCTGTCTGCCCCTAAGCTGATTTCTAAGGAAGCGCCAAGTAGACTGCTGAGCTCTTCTCTGGGAGGGAACCCCGAGCCCTCTAAGTAGCAGTGGCCGTGAACACAGAGAGAATACTGACACTGCAGAAGCCCCCTCTGAGGGCTTAATGATGCCCGGCATGTTCCTTACTGATGCCCGGCAGGAACATCCCCAGTGCCCTCGCCCAGTAAAGACTGGGCTGCTGTATAAAGCAGAGCCAGGCATTAGACAAAGCCAAGAGGGAGGCAGATCCAATTCCAGGAAACCATGCCAGTGGCACTTGTGGTGGTTTTAAAACGTGGCCCCCAAATTCTCTGACATGCCTCTTGTCAAAATAACCCCTCCTCTTAAATCTGGGCACATTATTTGTATTGTATGCTATCAATCAAGCATACAATACCAATAATGTGGTACTACTTTTCAGGCCAAGGCCTAAAGAAGTCAGCAGCTCCTAATTCCTGTCTCCCATGTTAAGAGCAAGCCCAGGCCATGTGGAAAGGGTACATGCAGGTGTTCTGGCTGGCAGTCTCAGGTAAAGTCCCAGCAACAGGCAGCATCCCCAAGACATGGGGTGAAGACATCTCTAGCTGATAACCAGCCCCTAGCCATTGAGCCACCCTAAGCCTTGAAGTCTTTATTTTTTATTTTTATTTTTTTTAGAGACAGTGTCTCATTCTGTTGCCAGGCTGGAGTGCAGTGGCAAGATCTTAGCTCATTGCAGCCTTGAATTCTTGGGCTCTAGTGAGCCTCCCACGTCAGCTTTATGAGTAGCTGGGACCACAGATACATTCCAGCACACCCAGCTAAATTTATTATTATTACTATTTTTTGTAGAGACAGGGTCTTGCTACGTTACCCAGCCTGGTCTTGAACTCCTGGACTCAAGTGATCTTTACACCTCGCCTCTCAAAGTGCTGGGATTACAAGCGTGAGCCACTGTGCCCAGCCAGCCTTGAATTCTTTTTAGCCAAGACAGACATCATGGAGCAGGTGCAAGCCATCCCTGCAGTGCTCTGTCTGAATTCCTAATCCATGGAGTCTGGGAGCATGAGAACATGGTTGTTTTATGCCATTACATCTTTTTTTTGGCAGGGGGTAGATGGCAGTAGATGTCTGGAATACATTTTGGTACCTGCAAGAGAGGTGCTACTGAAACAAAATCTTACAACAGTGACTTCTAGGCTGTCAGTAGAGGCTTAATGGAAAGTAAGGAAATGCTATTGGAAGCTAGAGGAAAGGGAACCCTCATAGTATTGAAAAGTTTATCACCTGTGGTTAACATAGATAATAGGAAATATAGCTAATTAATCTGATGAACTAGCTAAGGGGATTTGTAGGCATAGTGCTGAAAGTGCCATCTGACTTGCTCTAGCTGCCTGCAGTAAAAAGAGAAAAGAGGTAAGCTAGGAAGGAGCTGTTTCGTTGTTAAAATGTAAAGGAATCACAAATGAGAAAGGGTCTGTTGGGTCAGAAAATAAAACTGTTTTCACTGCCAGTCTCTCTAGGCAGGAAAAAATTCTCAAATTAAGAAATGGCTTCCAGATTGTGGTGATGGTTTTATTGAAAGAGAGACAGAGAGACACAGAGAGAGAGAGAGAACTGTACACTTTAAATTACATAATTTATTGTACTTTAATTGTCCCTCAATAAATCTGTTAAAAAAAAAAAATCTAAAGTAAGACTGAAAAACCCTTTGGTAAGACCCCCAAAATTGGCCAGGCATGGTGGCTCATGCCTATAATTCCAGCACTTTGGGAGGCCAAGGTGGGTGGATCACCTGAGGTCAGGAGTTTGAGACCAGCCTGGTCAACATGGCAAAATGCCATCTCTACTAAAAATGCAAAAATTAGCCAGGTGTGGTGGCTTATGCCTGTAATCCCAGCTACTTGGGAGCCTGAGGCAGGATAATCACTTGAACCTGGGTGGCAGAGGATGCAGTGAGCCGAGATCATGCCACTGCACTCCAGCCTGGGCGACAGAGTGAGACTTCGTCTCAAAAAAAAAAAAAAAAAAAGTGTTGCCTCATAGAACAGACAGACAAAAGGCCTCCTAAGTATCTTACAAGTGGGTCCTGCAAATCCTCTCTGAAGACAATAAGGCTCCTAAGAATCTTAAAAACCTTTGTCCCATAGCAATCTCACAAGAAATCCAAATCAAAGTAGAGAGAGGGTTATCTGGTTTTTTTTTTTTTTTTTTTTTTTTTTGAAACAAGGTCTGGCTCCCAGGCTAGAGTAGTAACTACAGCCTCACCCTCCCAGGCTCAGGTGATCCTCCCACCTCAGCCTCCAGAGTAGCTGGGACTACAGGTGTGCACCACCATGCCTGATTTTTTTTTTGTAGAGATAGGGTCTCACTATATTGCCCAGCTGGTCTCAAACTGCTGGGTGCAAGCAATCCTCCCAATTCAGCCTCCTAAAGTGCTAGCATTACAGGTATGAACTACTGCACCTGGCCAAGGGGCTTATCTTGAAGTGATTTGCATGCGTGCTTTTTGCTATTATAATGGATTATAAAATGATTCATAAGAAACCCATAAAATGTTTAAAGGTAGTATATCAGCTTGGAGTAAAAAGAACAGAGACAGTACAAAATGAAGAAAAGACTTGGGACCCTTAATGTATTACGCGCATGAAGCAGATGGAGAAAACTACTTACCTGTAGTAATGAGCTACTTTTTTTTTTTGAGACAGAGTCTGGCTTTGTCGCCAGGCACCAGGCTGGAGTGCAATGGTGCAACCTTGGCTCACTGCAATCTCCGCCTACTGGGTTCAAGCAATTCTCCCGCCTCAGCCTCCCGAGTAGCTAGGACTACAGGCACACACTACCATACCCAGCGAATTTTTGTATGTTTTAATAGAGATGGGGTTTCACCACACTGGCCAGGATGGTTTCAATTTCTTGACCTTGTGATCCCCTCGCCTCGGCCTCCCAAAGTGCAGGGATTACAGATGTGAGCCACCGTGCCCGGCCATGAGCTACTTTTATGGAAAAGAAAAGATGAGTTAGAGGGCAGAACCAAAAGCCCAGAGGGCGCAGCTAGAGACAAGGTAAATGAACCAACAGCTAGTCAAAGAATTAGCAACAGATGCCTCGCTGAATATGAGAAACACATCAAACCGGTGACTGCTGGGTGCCTCTTGTTTTCCCCTTTTTGAAAAGAAGCATATTCAGTGGTTACCTTAGGCCTGTCACACCAGTATATTTTGGGTAGCAGATATATATTCTGTTTAATTTACAGGTCTTCACAGCAAGAAGCAACATTCAAGGAGCTGCACAGAAGGAATGAACCTGTGCCCCAAAAGTCTCATCTACATCTGAACCTGATTTTTTTTTTTAGACAGGGTCTCACTCTATGCCCAAGCTGAAGTGCAGTGCAATCTTGGCTCACTGCTACCTCCACCTCCCAGGCTCAAGCAATCCTCCGGCCTTAGCCTCCAGAGTAGCTGGGACTACAGGCATGGACCGCCACATCCAGCCAACTTTTTTATTTTTGGTAGAGAGAGGGTTTCTGGCTGGTCTTGAATTCCTGGGCTTAAGTGATCCTCCCACCCCAACCTCCAGAGTACCTGGGACCACAGGTGTGCACCACTACATCCAGCTAATTTTTATATTTTTTGTAGAGATGGGTTTTTCCCATGTTGCCCAGGCTGGTCTCAAACTCCTGGGCTCAAGTGATCCGCCTGCCTCAGCCTCCCCAAGTGCTGGGATTATAGGTGTGAGCCACTGCACCCAGCCTTTTCTGGAGTTGATTTTGGTGACAGAGTCCATTGTAACAGACTTCAAGCTGATGTCATGAATAAGATGAGACCTGAGATTTTAGGGGAGAGATTGAGTGTATTTTGCATCTGGGAAAGACATGAATTGTTGTGCCCAGAGGGCAGACTGTGGCAGACTGTATTTTCCAAATATAGGTACCACAAGCTGTCCCATTCCACATACCGTCTTATAAAGAGATGCTGATATTCCTCTTATCAGGTGGTGGAAATTCTCTTCCCTTCTCTTGAGCTTAGGCAGCCCTTTGTTACCGTCTTAACACAGTACAATAGAAGATAAACTATCTGACTTTTGAGGCTAGATCACTAAAATGCCATGCATTTTTGCTCTGTTTTCTTGGGATTCTTACTCTCGGAACCCAAATATCATGCTATGAAGGCATGCTGCCAAGTGTGGAGGTGACATGCAGGTGTTCCCCAGCTGAAGTCGCAGCTGACTACCAGCATCAACTGTCACACATGCAAGCCTTCGGATGATATCAGCCCCTAGCCATTGAGTCACCCACAACTTTCAAGCTACCCCAACTGATGCTGCAAGGAATAGACACAAGCTTTCCCTGCTGAGCCCTACCAAAATTCCAATTGGTGAGCAGTAAATTTTATTTTAAGCCACTAAGTTTGGGGTCATTTGTTACACACAAATAAATAACCAGACCAGTACTGACAGCATCAAGGTTGGATTCGAGGCAGCATCTTGGGTAACAGGGGCTGTGGCCACAGGTCCTCCTGAGGGGGGCCTGCCATGGCCAGGACAGGCCCTGCAGCATTATCTTTTACCCAGAGCTACTCAGAAGATTATTCTTCTCTTTAAGCTCTTAGCTTTTCCATGATCTAATGTTACCTACACATTGGCCATGGAACCTCAAGACGTCTCTGGATTTCACCATATCACAAACTGAGGCCACCCTCTGTATAAAAACCTGCAAATGTGAGTTGAAATTATGGCTCCACTGCCAATTAGCTATGTGGGCTCCAGCTTCCTCATTTGTAATGTAAGTTACTGAGCCAGATATATCTCAAGAACCCTTCCAACTCTAACATCCAAACAGAATGTATTGGGCCTCCAAAGAGTTCTGAGTAAGGGAAATAAGACCCACGCAAATATTGATCCTATGAGATATTATATGATAAGTGTCATTTGGCCGTTTTAAACCAAAGATTCTGAGTGAATGCACAGGGGACAGGGATTTGTCTTAGCTGGGTGATCAAGACAAGCACTGGAAGAGAAGCGAACATTTGCATCTAGACCGGCAGAAACGCAAAGTTTGCATTAGAGAACAGTGAACTATTAGGGCAGAAAGAAAGACCAGGGCCAGATCCTGAAAACGCCCTACAAACCAGGCTAAGCTTGACTTTATCATGGATAGCAGTACTTTTGGGGCAGGAAGATCCCAGGAATGCTCATAGGAAGGGAATGTGGTGGGATAATAAAATAACGGTAGGATCAAGAAGGGCAGGCTTGAGTTCCTCTTCCTATTAGTTCCATATCCTTGAGGAGTACCTCCTCTTTTCTGTGTCTCAGTTTCCCAATCTGTAAATCAAATGGGTTAGACTGAATGAGCTCTAAAGCCTCCTTTCAGCTCTGCCTTTTGAAGAATCTATAGACTAGATGAAGAGAGAGTCCAAAGCTGAGATGACCCATTAGGAAGGTATCATAAGGACTCAAGTAGCACAACAGACTATGCTCGAAGAGGCTGCTCTCCCATCTATCTAGTTGACTAATCAACAAATAGCCAATGGCTTCTGTGCCACGCATTGCTCCAGGCTCTAGGAACACAGAAAGACATCGAAGTCCTTGTCCTAGAATTATTTATTCTTACAGACACTCAGCACCTACCACAAGCAAAGTTCCCAAACTCAAGGCTGATATAGGCTGTTATTTCCAAGTTGCAATGACCCAGGTGCTGGAGTTTCACAGTGAAGAAGCTGTGGAGGAAATCAACAGGTCTTCTGAGAAGAGCCCCGGCGGCCTGCCAGGTCTTCCTGCACAAGTGAAATCTCCTGAGAGCAACAAGTGGCAAAGTTCACCCCATCTACACAGCTGAATTAGCTCTCAACATAATACTTCCTTTTTCGCAAGTTACCAACCTGCTTCCAGTCCCATCCCAGGTCATCAACACCAACACAGTAAAGGCTGACCTCTAGAATTAAGAAGAGGCTTGAGAATCCCAGCCCCGAACCCCAGAGCTGGATGTAGCCATATCTTGTGAGCTGAAGTGGGAACAGCCTTGGGGAGAGTGTACCTGACAGGTAAGGATGAAACAGCATGCCTATGCAACCTCACCAACAAAAACAAAGACAAGGAAACCTACTTCAGGAGACCAAGACACAGCAAAGAACAAAACTGAGGTGGTCACATGAATAGCTTCGATTTCTTCCTCCTACACATTCCTGCCAAATCAAGACTAAGCTGTAAAGGAAAAGGAAGGAATAAAGTAGTAACACACCTGTGAAAACCTAGGGAATGGAATCCAGGGTCTTTAACCCAGACTGGCTTTGTGGTAGCACCAGGTGAAGTCTTACGCAAATTAAGGGTACAGCCCTTCAAATACATACCTTGACAGTTACACAGGGTCCCATCTGCCCACCCCCACCAGTTTTCCTTACCCAGACCTCCCTCTTCCCCTAAAGCTAGATACAAATGCATCTTAGAACCACTGGACTGCTCTGCCTTCATGTGGATGATGTGGAGGTCCCCAAAGTAGCCAAAGTGTCAACGGCCCAGCTGTCCAAGGCCCCAGCACCCCTCCCCTCCCCAGCCAAAGCTCTGGTCACACTGAGGAGTCTCCTCCTTGGATTCATGTACTGACAATGATAAAAGGGCCCCAGGTCACTAACAAACACCTACTGAAAGGTCAAACTAAGAAATTCAGGTGCCAAGATCATCACTCCAAGTTGTAAATACCTTGGAGAATGAGAATGAATCATCCCTCTTTGCCCTCTGGTGCCCAGCACAGAGCCTGATGCCTAGGAGAACCCTCCGATTTCACTGGCAATGCCTTCCTTGAACCGGTGATTTACTGTTTTACTCAGCCCAAAGAACACACCCAGATGTGGCCAGGAATGAAGACAGTCAAGGAAATCACCAGATCACAATGTCTAAATAATGCCTACCCCCCAGGGGTAGTCTCTGAGAGAAGGTGTCACTAGCCACAGAGGCCTGCAACTTCACACCAAAAGCCTGACTCCCAGGAAAGAAAGGAGGGAGGGAAGGAGAGAAGCGGAAATGTGGTAGGAAGGAAGTGAGATTTAGAAGGGTGGCAGGAAAGATGCTTTTTTTAGGCACATCTGAGGCTCAGATATTTACAAACACCATCTAGCATGTTTTGATGGCAAGCATGCTGAGAAGCTAAAGGAAGAGCAGTTTCTGAAAACACTTAGAAGTAAGGAGGCAAGGCTGGGCGTGGTGGCTCATGCCTGTAATCCCAGCACTTTGGGAGGCCGAGGCGGGTAGATAACAAGGTCAGGAGTTCGAGACCAGCCTGGCCAATATGGTGAAACCCTGTCTCTACTAAAAATACAAAAATTAGCTGGGCGTGGTGGCAGGTGCCTGTAGTCCCAGCTACTTGGGAGCCTGAGGCAGGGGAATTGCTTGAACCCGGGAGGCAAAGGTTACAGTGAGCTGAGGGCCAAGACACTCGGCGACAGAGCAAGACTCTGTCTCAAAAAAAAAAAAAAAAAAAAAAAAAAATGACACCACCTTTTTATAACTCAATCAAGACAGCTGCAGGTGGGCCAAAAAAAAAAAAAAAAAAAAAAGAAGGCATTTACTCCTACTCCAAATAGAAACTGAAGCACCTGTCAGAAGTCTTAAGTCTGCTTTGAAACTTGACGTAAATACTGCCAACTCCCACCCTCTACCCCATTCCTGCATAGTGAAAATTAGAAGGAAAAAAAGAATATTTAAAAGAGTAGAGAGTTGCTGGGAATGGTAATCTCCATGTCAGGTCCTAAATACTCAATTTCTTTAAAATTACGAATAAAATGACAAGTCACATATATTTGTTTCACTCCTACAGTCGTGTGATATTCTAAAAAATGGGAACCTTAATTCCCAGCTCCATCTGCCAGCTCATGGTAACAATGCCACCAGGCTGACAAGAACCCAGCAACGTGGTTCCCAGGAGCAGGCTGGGAGACAAAGACTCTGAGACCTCGACCTGTTTCTGCCTTGGACACCAACATGTTCTGGAAGAGGTCAGTTTCTCCACCTGCTTTGCCCAAGAAGTTGTTCCTTGCCATTCCCAGCCTCACCCAGTCCAGGAAAGCTGCTATGCCACCAAGCCAAGTCTAAATTAGAGGGATTGCGTGGGCAAGGGGGTGTTCCTATCAGTCTTGCTGCTGCAAAGTGGAAAGTCAGTTTCCTTGGCTAAGTCCCAAGGTTTTATGTACTTAACAAGTCAGAGTCCATCAACCCCTATTTGGCATAGTCCGTCCAGACTGTTTCTACTGGGACAAGGCCCTGTATGTATGGTGTGGGGAACTCCTGCCTCCTTCCTGACAGTCACTCCCCAGGGGTCATATCCGTACACTATTATACCAACTATATCTGGACTCCAGCTCTGAATGAACCAAACGTTTACCACAACCTCTGACCAGACCCTGTTAGACTCAACCTAGCACTGCACAGCCAGATATCCAGGAAGGAGCTAGCCCTGTGCAAATCAAAGCTGAGCATCCTTCTCACAGCTATCCAACCCAGAGCCAGAGGCCCCACAAGCCAAATCTGTCCACCACCTGAGATTCAGCAGAAAGTGCTACGAAAGGTACACAGCTTTAATAAAAGAGACTAAAGGTTCTTTTAGGACATCAGTGTCCAGCCTTGGCCAAGATCAGAGAAGCCCTGGTGAGAGTAATGTACATCTATCTGTGTATCTGTGAGTTGTGGAAGCTTTGATCTCATCCTAGAAAGGGGGCTAAAATTTATTGAGTAGCTTTATGTCAGCCATAACGCTAAGCCCTGACATATATTATCTCATTTAATTCCTACAGAAACTCTGCAAGATAACTACCATTATTGTTGTTTCACAGATAAAATAATGAAGATTTTACAGGGCACAGGAAAACGTTCCGGGAGCTCACTATTTGGTAAGTGGTTGGAACTTGGATTTGAACCAAATCCATATGATCCCGAAATCCAGGGTTTCTCTAAACTCCTATAAAGCCCAGACTGCCTTGGAGTTTGTGCTAATATGCATAACTGCCTATCCACACTTACCCCCGTGCGGTCAGCCTCCCTCACTACAGTATAGCTTAGCTTAGGCACAGGCCTCAAGCTCTCCCCACCACGGGAAAAAGCTACAGCCAGAAGAACATCAGCTGCTTCTTGCTGCCCCATCCTTGGAATGCTACGCACAAAGCAAAGCTGGTTTTAAGGCTACTGTTTGCTATCTCACATGGAAACTTATAGAACTAGAAAATATATTCTGCCTAATGGTCAGCATAAGCTGGCCTAGACCAGTCACCTGGATGATTTTCAGTCAAGATGATGATTATTTACATTCTGGAGGGATCCCACCCAGGACCGAGGTCCCTTGATGCCACCCCCCACAAGCGCTCCCCAACCCACCTGCTCAGAGTCCCCCGAGGGGCCTTAGTGCCTCCGGCTCCGTGGGTGATGCTGGAATTCTTGTTGGCAGTCATGGTCATTTCGGCTCTCTGCAAACCCAGAGCCCTGCAAAGAAGACAACGCCTGTAAGCCAAGTATCCACAGGCAGACAAAAGCACCCTGAACATCTTCCAGATGACCGCCAAAAGTGCCGAGAGGGTTTCTGTGGCAGGTGGTAGAAACCATTTTCCCACGTAATGTTAACTCCATGTGTTACAGCTTCAGAGCCCCAAGAAACCCCTGGCTTGGAATAGGGAAGAGTGTGAGCTAACAACATCACTTCATAGGGAAAAAAAAAAAAAAAAGCCCAAGAAACTCCATCTCCATCCCTCTCTCCTCATTCCTTAGAGTTTCCTCAGCTTCTATCATTCCATACAGTCCATGGTTTTTGCCATATTTGCTACCTCCTGACATACTATTTATGCAATATTTTTCTTGAATACATTTGAAACTGACTTCCTTTTCTTAAAAAACAGTAATCTCATCCTAAACAATAAACTATTCATTCAACAAATATTTATTGAGCACCCATGTCCAAGGCAAATGCAATCCAGCAAAGAGTAATACCAAGTCTCTAATTTCATGCAGCTTACATCCCAGTGGGGAAAAACAGACAATGAGCACACATGAATTATCATGGGTGTGATAATAAGTGTACATTTGTGCATAATATGTAAGGTGATGATAAGTAGAATGAAAAAAAATTAGGCAAGGTAGAGCCAGGCATGGTGGCTCACACCTGTAATGTCAGTACTTTGGGAGGCCGAGGCAGGTGGATCCACTTGAGGTCAAAAGTTCGAGACCGGCCTAGCCAACATGGTGAAACCCTGTCTCTACTAAAAATACAACAATCAGCCAGGAGTGGTGGCAGGTACTTGGGAAGCTGAGGCAGGAGAATAGCTTGAACCTGGAAGGAGGAGGTTGCAGTGAGCCAAAATTGCCACTGCACTCCAGCCTGGGTGACAGAGCAAGACTCTGTCTCAAAAAAAAAAAAAAAAAGAAAGAAAGAAAAAAAACCTTAGAGCGAAAGAGAGTGAGGAGGGTATCTTATTTTAAATAAGATGTTCAAGGATAACCATTATGATAAAGTAACATTTGAGTATACATCATGAAATTGGGAGCTAGAAATGCTAATCATATTTTTTCTAATACCCATTAAAATAAAAGTTATATACATTAAAATATTTAAATATTTACGGAGTAAAAAATGTCTGTTCGTGTACCATATATTCTTAGCTAACATATCACCAATGGTAAAAACAGTATCCTTTCAGGAACACTGTTTTATGCCAAATAATAAAAGGAATACAAAGATTAAAGTCTAAGGGTACATTCAGATTGGAAAGAAGGAAGTAATATTATCTCCATTTGCAAATGGCATGATTTTGTATGTAGAAAATCCTAAGGATTACACTAAAAAACCTATTAAGCTGGTGAGTGAGTTCAAGAAAGTGTGCGGGATACAAAATCAATATTAAAGATCAATTCTGAGCCAGGAGCAGTGACTCACACTTGTAATCCCAGCACTTTGGGAAGCCAAGGCAGGCAGATACCTTGAGGCCAGGAGTTTGAGATCAGACTAGACAACATGGCAAAATTCCCATCTCTAATAAGATACAAAATTTAGCAAAGCGTGGTGGTGCATGCCTGTAATCCCAGGTACTCGGGAGGCTGAGGCACAAAAGTAACGAACCTGGGAGGCAGAGGTTGCCGTGAGCTGAGATCGTGCCACTGCACTCCAGCCTGGGTGACAGAGCAACACTCTATCTCCAAAAAAACCTCAATTTTATTTCTATATACTAGCAATGAATAACCTGAAAATGAAATTAAGAAAACAATTCCAATAACAATAGCAGCAAAAATAATAAATCACTTAGAAATAAAAAATAAAAGAAATGCAAGACATATATACTGCAAATTATAAAATATCATTGAAAGAAATTAAAGATATAAAAAATGAAAAGATATATCATGTTCATAGATCAGAAAATTTAATATTGTTAAGATGGCAATTCTCCCTAAATTGATTTACACACTCAACAGAATATCCATCAAAATCCCAGCTAGCTTCTTTTCAGAAATTGACAGACTGATCCTAAAATTTTATGGAAATGCAAGGGATACGGGACAGCCAAAACAATCTTGAAAAAGAAGAACAAAGTTGGAAGTCTCTGACTTGCCAATTAAAAAAAAAAATACTACAAAGCAACCAAGACAATGCAGTACTGACATAAGAATAGAAACAGAGATCCATACAACAGAATCCAGATTCCAGAAATAATTCCTTACATTCATGTTCAATAGATTTTCAATAAGGATGCCAAGACAATTCGTGGGGAAAGAAGAGTCTTTTCAACAAACTGTGCTGAGAAAACCGGATATCCATATACAAAAGAATAAAGTAGGGTCCCACCACATACCATATTTTAAAATAAAGTAAAAATGTAATATAGCCCTAAATGTAAGAGCTACAATTACAAAAGCAAAGCTAGAAGAAAACAGAAGTAAATCTTTATGACATTGGATTACACAACAGTTTCTTAGATATAACACCAAAAGCATGAAAAAAAAAACAAAAGAAAAAGGTCATGAATTGTATTATGTCAAAATAAAGAACTTTTGTGCTGTAAACAATACCACCAAGAAAGTGAAAAGACAGCCTAAAGAAAGGAAGACATTTTTTGGAAATCATGTATCTGCTAAGAAACTTGTATCCAGAATATATAAAGAATTCTAACAATTCAATAATAAAAAAGTAGACAAAGGATTTGGCACAGAAATTCTCCAAAGATATAAACTTGGCCAATAAGCACATGAAACAATGCTCAGCATCATCAGTCATTAGGGAAATACAAATCAAAATCACATGAGATATTACCTCACATCCACTATAACAAAAAAACAAAAGGCAGATAAAAGCAAATGCTAGTAAGACTGTACAGAAATTGGAACTCTCATTCCTTGCTGGTAAAAATGTAAAATGGCACAGCCACTCTGGAAAATAATTCAGTAGTTCCTCAAAAAGTTATACTCAGAGTTACCATATAAACCAGCATGACCCACTCCTAGGTATCTGTTCAGGAAAAATGAAAATATATGTCCACACAACCACTTGTACATAAATGTTCCTCAAAGAACTACACATAGTAGCCAAAAAGTGGAAATAACCCAAATGTCCACCAACTGATGATAAACAAAATGCGGTATATATCAATACAATGGAATATTACTCAGACAGAAAAAGGAGTAAAGTACTGATACATTCTTACAACATGAATAAACCTTGATTCCGCTTTAGTAAAACGTCCAGAATAGGCAAATCTATATAGACAGAAAGTAAATAAACCAGGGGCTGCCTAGCACTGGCCGAGGGTGGCAGAATGGGACATGACTTATAGGAGTGTGGGGTTTCTTTTTAAGGTGATAAAAACGTTCTGGAATTAGATAGCGGTAATGGTTGTGCAACTCTTGTGAATACATTAAAAACCATTACATTATATCAATGAATTTTACAGAATGTTAATTACATCTCAATATAGATGTTGAAACTTAAGAGCTAAATAAATCATTTTTAAGTGCCTTGGAGAGCGGGTGTGAGAGACAACACAACCAACACATCAAGCACATTTCCAGTGTCAATGTGCACCACAGCCTAGGCACACAGCACCATCACGGAAGCTGAACCGTTCACAAACAGTAGTTCTCTCACTCTGACTGGAATTCTCACATCACATTGACCAAAATGAAGTATATCTGGGTGTGAAATTTAAACATATTTATTTATGGCCACTGATGACCTTAATCCTGGAGACCATCTTATTTATTACCTTGGTACAAATAAGTGATTGGTTTTGATGATAAAAATAAGTCAAATCCTAATTCTTGATACCATTTAGACTTCTTTCCTAATCTCAATATGAAATGTACTCGCTCTAATTTCTTTTTTTTTTTTTTTTTTTTTTTTTTGAGACGGAGTTTCGCTCTTGTTACCCAGGCTGGAGTGCAATGGTGCGATCTCGGCTCACCGCAACCTCCGCCTCCTGGGTTCAGGCAATTCTTCTGCCTCAGCCTCCTGAGTAGCTGGGATTACAGGCACGCGCCACCATGCCCAGCTAATTTTTTGTATTTTTAGTAGAGACGGGGTTTCACCATGTTGGCCAGGATGGTCTCGATCTCTTGACCTTGTGATCCACCCGCCTCGGCCTCCCAAAGTGCTGGGACTACAGGCGTGAGCCACCGCACCTGACCTGCTCTAATTTCTTTAACTTCGCATAAGCAATCAGTTGTGGTTTTGGTAATGGTGATAGGGAGTTGTATGGTTGCTGGAAAGAGAGGAAGCAGCCAGCAGACAGGGAATGATCATCTGATGGTGACAGCAATGAAACATCCCTCCAAGGTGAATATAGCAGATGCTTCTGGAAAAAGGAAACCAACTCTGAGCCTCACTTTTACCCTTCAGAATGTAGAGTCAGTCCAGCTAACTTTTTTCTTTTTGGTAGAGATGGGTTTCTCTTTTTGTTGTTGTTGTTGTTGTTTTTTGTTGTTTGTTTTGTTTTGTTTTTTTGAGACGGAGTTTTGCTGTTGTTACCCAGGCTGGAGTGCAATGGTGCGATCTTGGCTCACCGCAACCTCCGCCTCCTGGGTTCAAGCAGTTCTCCTGCCTCAGCCTCCCGAGTAGCAGGGACTACAGGCGTGTGCCACCACGCCCAGCTAATTTTTGTATTTTTAGTGGAGACGGGGTTTCACCATGTTGACCAGGATGGTCTCGATCCGTTGACCTCGTGATACACCCACCTCAGCCTCCGGAAGTGCTGGGATTATAGGCGTGAGCCACCGCACCCGGCCGAGATGGGTCTCTCTATGTTACCTAGATTGTTCTCGAACTCCTGATCTCAAGTGATCCTCCCACCTCGGCCTCCCAAAGTGCTGGGATTACAGGCATGAGCCACTGTGCCTGGCCCTATAAACTTAAGTCTATATTAATAGCATAACATTTGTGATGGTGATGATGACAATGATAAAGTCAATCTTGTCCCCAGGGCATCTATGCACACTGGCTCTAGTGAGATACTCTCTACCTGCACCAGCCCAGTGCCAGGTTAAGTGCTTGGCATATCATATAGCTATATGTGCAACAGAGAAGGGAGAGAAAAGGCAACCTCTGGACATTTTCTCAGGCCATTTCTCAGGGTCCTCAGGAAGCACAGTGCTATAGGAATCAACTTGCTAAGCATCAGCTTTCAACTGTAGCAATAACCATCACCACCCATGAAAACAACACTTGACCTGCTCCATCAGTTCCAGGGCAGGCCCTTGGAGAAAAGGCAAAAGATTTGTGGAATGACCAGAAACTGAAATATGTGGAAAAAAAAACATGATGAAAAACATATTCCTTCTTTCCCTGAATTTCTGCTTTTAGGAGGGTAGACTCACTGCTCTGAAATGCTATCATGTAGTTGCATATGAGAACACAGAGCCAACTTACTAAGAAAGAGAAATGTGGCTGACTCTGACATCTGGGTGGGCTAAGAAGAAAAATCCTGTGAAGATGTAACCAAGAAAGAAGCAGAACAAAATTGCTTCCAGGCCCATGACAGGGACTCTTAGTCACATCCCTCCAAGGGTGCAGCTGCCATTCTCAGAAGTGGCCTGGGAATTCAGGCATCTTGAACCAGCACTGCTGAGAACCTCAGAAGGGCGCACTAGGTTAGAAGGACAGAGATGCCTACTTACCAACCTCCCCACCAACTGCTCTCTCTGGTCCAGGTCTATCAGGGTCAGAGAATCATTTGGGACTTGAGGAGCTGAAGGCCAGGCTAACCCTTTATGCCCGAATCTCAGGCTTGACCACTCTGAGCATTCTGGCTTTGTGGGCCACAACATTTCTCTCCACCTCCTAAAAGCAGTCCCGGGCCCTCATCTATGCTTTCACCCTGATACCCTGGCTAGTCAGGATGCAGGGAGAGAAGACGCTCCTGAAGCAGAGGAAATGCCCATGGGAATGAAGCAGAGACACAAGCGTGATGAGAGGTTTCTTTACTAGTTCCCAGGCCCATCAATGGCAAAGTCCAGGCAGGAACTGCATGTTTAGAAAAGTAAATTGTTCAATTAGCATATACCATCAATCCAAAGTTCCTCAAAAACACAGATCTGACAAATTATAGACAACTATCTATCTGAAGAGTTACGATCCAGAGAAAGGAATGGAATAAGGTACCTCTAGAACTTTTCTACAAACTGCATCCAGGCAAAGAGGCACAGTGGCAGGGCCCAAGGGGCAGTGGGAAAAACACCTGCCTTGAGTCCAGCCATGCCTCTGACAACTGCTAGCTATGTGACCTTGCTCCAGTGAGTTTCAAAGACTCACTCTGTCACTATAACAGCCATAATAGCAACATGACCTACCTCCCATGATTGCCCTGTCTGGCAATAGAAGCTTAATAAATGTTTGTTCTTCCAGATCATGCTTCCCTAGGTATTTGGAAGACAACCTCTCCATTCCCCAGTCTGAGTCATTTTTCAGACTCCCTAGTACTATCATTCAATTCACTGACTCTACATCAGGCACTGTGCAAGGTGCTAGGATATTAACATGGAAAGTACACAGTCCCTGCCCTGGAGAAGCTAACTATGAAGGGAAACAAGAAAGTAAAAAGTGGACTCCAGGAAGACCTCATCAGGAGGTGACATTTGAATTTAGCCTTAATCTGTTACCCACAGTAAGGGGACCTAAGGAAAAGCAAAGGAGCATTTATTATGAGACACGCTGCTAGAGTTTTTATACATGTAATGATAACAGCTAGAGTTACAAGCACCTCATGTGCAGTAAGCCATTTAACCCTTTAACAACCCTGTGAAGTGGCTACCGTTAATATTTCACAGGGCTAGTTATATTTTATCAAGGAAACCAAGACAGAGAACAGTGAACTAGCTTGCTCCAAGTCACATGGCTAGACAGGGGCAAGGCAGGGATTTGTGCCCAGGTGGCCTGCACCGGTACCCTGATTCTGAGCCAGGACCCTGTACTGCCTCCAACTGTCTTCTAATTTAGTTCTCACCATTCTACAAGGTAGTGATAATACAGTCTCATTTTTCTGATTAGGACATTTAAACTCAGAGAAATTAAATGACTGGCTCAAGATCACTCACCTAGTGAAGGAACAGAGCAGGAATGTAGATCCAGCTCTGTCTCACTTCACTGTCCACTACTTTAACATTGATGGGATGCTTTAAAATGCATAGCCCCAGGCCCCACCTCCCGACTGGGAATCTGTGGGGACAGGGCCTAGGAATCTGCATTTTAGTAAGCGCTTTAAACCAAGCTTATATGCCCTTAAGTGCAAAAACTTATGTCCCACAGCATGTTGTCTAGGGACTTAGAGGGGTCACGACTCACCATCTTCCCAAGAATCTGCCTAGCTATGAACAGCTAAAAGATGGACACTCAGTTCCTCTTCCTCCTCCCACATCCCTTTGGCTTCTTCCACCACGCAGAGAACCAATGACCCTCAACCACAAAAAAACACGCATACACCACAAGATCCCACGAAAGCACTACTAATGGCTCATCTAAGCTCTGTTCAGTCTCCAGGTGTGCTCCATCTTCCCGTATGTCAAAATGACTCTTCCTGCCACACACCATGGTAGCTAACAATCTCTTTGCTTGCTTTCTCCGCATTTCTAAACTCCTGGGAAAAAGCGTTTATACCAGAAGTCATACGCTTGTTGTCTGCAGAAGCAAAAACACGTCTCGTTTGGCCTTCCTTTAATTTTTAAATCATTTGAATTAGTTGTCAAACTTTAGAACACAGGTGAGTACAAAGAAATATTCAGATTCTAGCTTCTTCTGAATAATGAGAAAATTTGCCATCACTGTCTGCACTCCTGTATGACAACAGTTGGCCAGAGCTGAGCACAAGTGGCCCAGTTAGACACAGCGGGCCCCCTCCACTGCAGCACTGTGCTTCCTCATCCATGGCCTCCTCCTGGTCCTCTCCACTCGGCTGCAACCTGACCTCCCAGCCAACAAGTAAGTGTCACAGCTCTCCAGCCTGCGTCCCAGCAGGAAGGGTTAGGAGGCACGGTGTTAGGAGCAGCCACACAAAACCTCCAGGGTGGCCGGGCAGGAGCAGTACAGGGCACAGCCTCCTTGCTGCTTGAAACCCCCATCTATTGCCCTCGCTGCCACAGGAAGAAAGACCTCCTGGAAGGCTGACAGCTTTTGCTCAGTCCAGCATTCACCTGGCAACTCTGTCTAGCATCCTGAGTGCTCCTTCTCCCTCTGACCCGATCCCATCACCTGATCCACAGAAGCTCTCTCAAAAGTCCAAGGAGGGACCGATGAGAGGTCAGTCACTGAAGGGAGCTCTTTCCGAGGGGTGCCCCACCTCTAAGAGTGAACCTTCCTATTCTAGAGCAAAAAATCTAGCTGTCCTTGTTTAGGTGACATTTCTAAATGTCTATTGGATACTCTTCTGCAGGCGTAACCGTGGATGTGACAGTATGCCTTGCTCTTGAAGCAGGAGACACTGAGCCCTGAGCGATGAGGAAGAAATGCAAGCATTTGGAGGAAAGCCTCTCATTCTGCTGAGGTTCAGGTCGCCACTGAGAGGAAACGTAAGCATTGCCCAGCACCCTGCTTTATAGCCCAGGTAAGAAGTCAAGATGCCCAGAAAAAAGGAAACTTCTCAACCACTTGAGAGAATTTCTGCTACATCTATGTTCCACTACTTTCCTAAGCAATTCTGCTGATGTGGAAGTCAAAGCTTAGGCAGCAGCCTAAAGCGACAGAGAAGGCGGGAAAGGGGGCGGGGCTCCTGTGTGTGTTCTGAGAACCTGGTGAAGGCCAGGAGACTGCCAGCAGTACAATGACCCTACCGTGTGCAGCTGTCGCCTGACTGCTCCGGGGCCAACCTGCCTACTCATCCTGCCCAGCAACCACCACCTCAGACTCTCTTTACCTTCTTGCTGACTCCTTCCTGCACCTCTCCGCTTCCATGGGCCCTGGCCAAGGACACGAGGAACAGACTGACAGCTCCCCATCGGAGGGCTGCCAAGAGTCTCAGCAACCGGTACTGGCACTCAGACTCTAAGAGGCTTAACAAATGCAATGATCCTTCCCCCCATGGGACTTCAACCTCACCCTCAGCACTGTGTCTTCTGAATCCTCACATCAGCCCCTGTTCCTCCTGAAGCAGCGAGGCCCCTGCTAAATTGCTGTGGAAAAGCTCCCCTGCTTCCTAGAAAGAGCTAAGCACACCAATGCTATAAGCAGAAGGCACAGCCCCTCCCAACTGATCCACTACTTGCCTGGTTCTCAAAGGGATAAAAGGGCTCCTAGAAACAGACGAAGAAAGAGAAACAGTTATGGCCCCTTTCATTCTATCTTCTCGGTGCTGCCTCCATTCTCTCCCTGCCATACCTCCCTTCCCCCCACCTGCACACACAACCCAGAGCTGCTGCAAACTTCAGTGATCTTAGATTAAGTGTCTTTTAAGTATCAAAACCAAGGTTCTCAAAAATGTGAGCTTTCACCTGTAATCCCAGCGCTTCAGGAGGCGGAGGCAGGAGGATTGTTAGATCCCAGGTGTTTGAGACCAGCCTAGGCAACAGAGAGAGACCCTGTCTTTATTAAAAATAAAAAACTAGCAGGGCATAGTGGCACACACCTGTAGTGCCAGCTACTTGAGAACCTGAGGTAGGAGGATCACTTGAGCCCAGGAGTCCAAGGCTACAGTGAGTTATAATCATGACACTGCACTCCAGCCTGGGTGACAGAGTAAGACCCTGTCTCTATAAAAAAAACAAAAAAAGAAGAAGAAAAGGGTGCTAGGAAGGATTTTCTCAAGACAGTCTCATTCCCTACAAAACAGCAACCCCCTTTTCTCCTTCACTACTTCTATACACCTCGTGTCTTAGATCTTTTCCATTCCAGCCCCAGGTCCAGAAAGTCCTTCAAGTAAAAATGTAGCAGGGTTAGTGAGTCTGGTCAAGTGGAGAGGAACCAACACTTGTTTTGCTGGGAGGTCAGAGGATGGGTGGGTGTTTTCACAGGTCCCTGTGAGGCTGAAATCTCCCTCAATCAGCCTCAGGAAAAGACAATTTTTTGTTGTTGCATAATAATCAGAAAAAAAAGCAAGAACGTTTTCCATCTCTTCACTGTCCACTTATCATTCCCACATCCTCTTTCCCAACCCTCCTCCTCAAAGAAAGCCCTTTAAGTCTGCTTTTTCAACCTCAACCATTTTTCAATCCCTTTTCCTGCCAGATGGTCCTTCTCCACTTCAGCGCGATCCTGCAGAGGTTTAAAGCTGGGTTTAAACACTTCCTGAAAGTCTGAAGTGGAGTGAGGACTTCTATAACCAAAGGAAATCTGGTTGTTTCTCAGATAGTTTTAAAAACCTTGGCATGCTGTGTCTGCCATTCTGGAAACTCAGCCTCTCAGCAAGTGGCTTATCCTAGCTCTGTCAGGACAATGGCACCTACTCTGCCCAATGTCTTGTCAGCACTTGGAAAAAGAAGGCAGATTGGAAGCCTGACCCATAAAAAACCCTCTCCTGGGGACCAACCACTGCCCTCTTTCGCTCTGACAAGGAGAACGTGGTGGGTCCTGCAATTGTGACGATCCAGAGGCCACAATCCTATCTCGTGGCAGTGCCTTCCCCCCTCTGACCAGCCACGTCTCACTGGATGACATTTCCTGCACATGCCAGGAATGTTCATGCCTCCAAGCTTTTGTTCAACCAATTCCTTCTATCTTCAATGTCCTCTGCCCCCATTCTTTCCTAAATGCCCAGTTCAAATGTCAACTACTTCCTGACCCTCAGTCCTGACCTCCTCACCCTTCCCACGTTCTCTAGCCTAGCTAAGTTCAACCTGACTGATGACAAGATGCCTCCTCTGCTATAGAGGAAACATACCATCCACAAGCTGCACCTTCTCTGAGGAAAACCAGGAAATAATAAAGGATAAAGAGACTGGACAAAATCCT
Organism: Aotus nancymaae; assembly: GCF_030222135.1. Lineage (NCBI taxonomy): Eukaryota > Metazoa > Chordata > Mammalia > Primates > Aotidae > Aotus > Aotus nancymaae. The sequence continues at coordinate 51,140,819 of NW_026988473.1, read as the reverse complement.
AATACCTATGTTTTCCCACCTATAGCTTAGGGAGACCACCCCACCTCTGTAATGAGAACATGAAGACCAGTGAGAAGCCATCTACAAAGAATGGCAGGTACTCAGAGCCCAGTAGCACTGGAAGTCTCTGGGCTGGGGATTTAGCTTTCCTTCCAGCTCCCAACTTCAACACCTCCTCCCTCATCCTCACTCTTTTAGCTGCCTCTGCTTCCAATTTCACTAAGACCCCCAATGAGCTACACCCATTACAGGTACTCCCTGTACTCCCACCAGCATCATGGCTCCCATTACCTTGTCTGCTCAACTCTCAAAACCATAGCTCCCATTACTCAAAGTAAAAGCCAAAGTCTTTACAATGACTTACGAGGCCCTCCATTGTCTGGGTCCCTTTTATATCTCTGCCCCCATTTCAACTACTCTTTCTCCCTCACTCTCTCCACTCCTGCCACACTGTCTGCTTACCATGTGCTCAAACACACCAGGTGCATTCCTACCCCAGGGCCTTCACACCTACTGTACCTTGTAACTGGAACTGGCTCCCTAGATAGGGTGAACAGCACTCGGGCTCAATAGTCCAGGCCCATCTCTAGTCCCCTCTGGCCTTCCCAGTGAAGGGTCTGACCCACTTACACAACCATAACCACTCAGAAAATTCAAAAGGGGCCACGCTCTGTGAAAACCCAAACGATTCTGGGCAGGAGTGGCTTCAGCCCAAGAACTCAGCTAAAATTGCTCTCTGAAAAGATTATAAGGCCGGACTCAGTGGCTCATGCCCATTTAATCCCAGCACTTTGGGAGGCCGAGGCAGGCAGATCACCTGAGGTTGGGAGTTCAAGACCAGCCTGATCAACATGGAGAAACCCTGTCTCTACTAAAAATACAAAATTAGCTGGGCGTGGTGGTGCATGCCTGTAATCCCAGCCACTCGGGAGAGTGAGGCAGGAGAATCGCTTGAAACCCGGAAGTTGAGGTGAGCTGAGATCACACCATTGCACTCCGGCCTGGGCGACAAGAGCAAAACCGTCTCAAAAAAAAAAAAAGAAAGAAAACATTATAATGGTTTTCCTATTATACAGTGCAAAGGTGCTTTCTCTGGGCTTAATGAATTCCAGCACCTTCCTTTCCGGATGTCTACTGTTTTGGACACTGCTGATCAGCCCTCCCTGAAACACTGTAATTGTAGTTAACTCTCAATCTGGAGCACACCCCCAGAGTGTGAAAGATCTTTACGTTCATTAAAAGAGGGAGCAGGTTAAGAGAAGCTGGGAAGTAGTGTAGGAGTAGAGAAAGAGAGATAGGTGAGGGCATTTCATTTACTTACTTACTGGAACCTTTTGAGGGGATCTTCCCAGCCAGGCCCCTATGCTGCTATGCCACGTTCTCTGGTCCTTGGCCCTGAGCAGCTCCCCACCCTGTCTGAGATGGATAAGTAAAGATTACAGGCACCCGCCATCATGCCCAGCTAAACTTTATATTTTTAGTTGGGACGGGGTTCCACCATAAAAAAAAAAAAAAAAGATTGTGGTATGAACACAGAGCTCTGGGAGCCAGGAGAAAGGCACTTAATCAGGTGGAAGAATGGATGCTGGGGAGGACTTCTAGAGGAGACAGGAAATTGCACTGGGCTGAGTCTTGTAGGATTGGAAGAGATAAAGAAGGCAGAAGAAAAACCAAGTGGAAGAAAAACCATGAGAAAAAGTCAAGGAGATCTTGGAGCAAGCAGAGAATTCTCAGAAGGAAACAGAAAGTGATAACCATAACGAAAAACATGGACAAATTAGACGACATTAAATAAGAACTTTGTTCATTTAACAAATGCCATACAGAGAGTGAAAAGCAAGCCTACAGAGTATAAGACAATATACCCAGTAGACCATCCAAGGACTCATATCCAGAATACATCAGGAACTTCCACAAATAAATAAATAACAACTCAAAAGAAAAATGGCAAAAGAATAGAACAGATACTTCACCAGAGAGGATACCTAAACAGTAGAGAGATATATGAAAAGGTATCCAACTTCAATAGACATCAACGAAATGCAAATTATAACTGCAATGTGATACCATTAACACACCCACTGGAATGGATAAAATGAAAAAGAAAATACCTACGGTTGGCAAGGATGTGAAGCAACTGGAATTCTCAAACACTGACAGAGGAAGTATAAATCAATACTACCACTTTGGAATAAAGTTGGGTACTATATACTAAAGCTAAATATATGTATGCCCCATGACTCAGCGATTCCTTTCTTAGTTTTATGCCCATCAGAAATGCATACACATGTGTACTACAACAAGCATGAGAATGTGCATAACACTATTCATAATGGCTATAAACTAAAAACTCAAGTGCTTATAATCAGAAGAAGAGAAGGTAAATTTTGGTATTTTACATAATAATTATTATACTGCAATAAGAATGAACATCTACAGCCACACACAACAACATGGATAAATCTCTCCATTATTCTGAATAAAAGAGCCAGAAACCAAGAATACATACTAGATGAACCTATTTATAAAAAAAAAAAATTAAAACCCAAAAATAGCCAGGTGCAGTGGCTCACGCCTGTAATCCCAGCACTTTGGGAGGCCAAGGCGGGTGGATCATGAGGTCAGGAGATCGAGACCATCCTGGCCAACATGATGAAACCCCGTCTCTATTTTTTAAAAATTAAAAATAAAATATTAAAAACCCACAAATAAATCTATGCTACTAGAAATCAGGAGAGTGGTTACCCACAGGAAGACTGGAGGGAGATTCTGGGATATTGATAATAGTCTGTATCTTGATCTGGGTGTTGGTTACATGGGTTAATTGTAAAAATTTGTTGAGTTGGATACATATATACATTCATGTTGTATTGTATACTTTAACAAAAAGTTTAAATATAGCAAGCAGGATGCAGAGCTCAGCAGATTTGGGAACATTAGATCCACAGAGCAAAGTTATTAAGAAGCAATAGAGAGGCTGGGCTCAGTGGCTCAAGCCTGTAATCCCAGCACTTTGGGAGGCTAAGGCGGGTGGACCACTTGAGGTCAGGAGTTCGAGACCAGCCTGGTCAACCTGGTGAAACCCTGTCTCTACTAAAAATACAAAAATTAGCCAGGCATGATGGTGAATGTCTATAATCCCAGCTGCTCAGGAGGCTGAGGCATAAGAATTGCTTGAACCCAGGAGGCAGAGGTTACAGTGAGCAGAAATCACACCACTGCACTCCAGCCTATGTGATAGAGACTCAGTCTTAAAAAAAGAAAAAGAAGCAGTAGAGGGTAACTCTGGAACTGCAGATCTTAGATCATTAGGGCTCAATTTCCCTTTGGAGGAAAGCCCTTTGTTCCTCAAATTTGGAAGGTAGGAGAAGAAGGCACCTATATAGCCAGGCTCTGCTGGTTCTATGCATGTATTTAGCTTGTTTAATCTTAGTTACAACTACATGAAATAGATGCCATTATCTCCATTTTATGGCTAAAGAAACTGAGGCTGACAGGTTAAGTAATTTGCCTAGAGTTTCATAAGTAGCAGACCCCAGAGTCTGGAGAGGTTGGCATGAGACTCTATTATGTGATACCAGAGCACATTAGTCCTTTGGTCTCTGTCACATCTTGTGGCAGGAAGCTACCTTCCATCCCAAGTACACCCCTGCATCTGGATAAAGAACCCCTATCTGGATAAAGAATTAGAAAAGAGGTAGGCATGGTGGCTCATGCCTGTAATCCCAGCACTTTGGGAAGCCAAGGCGGGTGGATCACCTGAGGTCAGGAGTTTGAGACTAGCCTGTTCGACATGGTGAAGCCCCACCTCTACTAAAAATACAAAACTTAGCTAGGCATGGTGCTGGGCACCTGTAATCCCAACTACTTGGGAGGCTGAGGCAGGAGAATTGCTTGAACCGGGGAGGCGGAGGTTGCAGTGAGCCAAGATCACGCCATTGCACTCCAACCTGGGTGACAGAGAGAGACTTTGTCTCAAAAAAAAAAAACAATTAGAAAAGGATATTAGCAGAAAGTCCAATGCCTGGCCCCTGAATTCTGGTTGTCAAAATCCCATTTTTCTTTAAGCCGTCTAGTTCATAGGGCTCTGACTCAACACCAAATAAGCATAAGCAATGTCCATCATTGTTCTTCCCCATCTAGGAAAAGCGGCTCATGCACACAGACCCTGGTTAGGAAGACCTTCCCCCAACAATGCAGTCCTTCTGGAGCAGAGACTGCTGAGAAGGAGAGTCTGTCCATCCACCTGCCCAATGCCTTTAAGGGCCATGATGACGACAGAACTTGCCTCTTCCTCCTTCAAACAGAGCAAGTGCTGCTTGGCAGTTTCAGGCCTGTGCTTCTCACACTGTGGGCTGAGGTGCCCCAGAGAGCCATGGTGAACTTACAGGGATGCTGCAAATTTAAAATTTTTGAGGGAAACAGAGCAACACTCAACATTTGTTGGACACCCCATGTGTTCACAGTTTCAACAACAGACTGCATTACATTCTTTTGGTTGATGTCATTTCTTTGTGAGGCTGGGTTTTCAGCAGTTGCTGTAATAAAAAACAAGAACCATGTGAACAGCAATGTGGAACAGGAAATGAGGATGGTTCTAATCAATCTGGTTCCAAGGTCTGATATGCTATGCAGTACCTAGTACATCCCATTAGTAAGTAATTGTGGTTATTTAAGAATGGAATATAAATATTTTTCCTTTCCATTTCTGCATTATCTTTTTTTTTTTCAGATGGCTACTCTGTTGTTAGGATATAAATACTTGTTTAAACCCACTTAAAGCCAGGCACAGTGGCTCACTCCTCTAATCCCAGCACTTTGGGAGGACAAGGCAGGTGGATCACCTGAGGTCAGGAGTTCAAGACCAGCCTGGCCAACATAGTGAAACCCCATGTCTACTAAAAATACAAAAAAGTTATCCAGGCGTGGTGGCACGTGACTGCAGTCCCAGCTACTCAGGAAGCTGAGGCAGGAGGATCACTTGAACCTGACAGGCGGAGGTTGTAGGAAGCCAAGACTGCACCACTGCACTCCGGCCTGGGTGACAGACTCCATCTCAAAACAAAACAAAACAAAACACCTACTTAATAAAGAAAACTTAGGTATTTCTTTTGGGCTATGGACACTGTGAAAAAAAAAATTACTGAAACACTAAGGCCCATGAACTAAGGAAGTTTGGGAGCCTCTGCAGCAGGTATTTTTAAGTCTCTGTTCAGGGAGCCAAGAGGAGTTCCCAGGGCAGACCCAACCCAGCTCCAGAAGTGGGCAGGAGTCAACATTCAGGCCTGTGGCAGCACCCTCAGGCTTCCCAGAGTGGCTGGCACAACAGCCTCTCTGCCTGAACAGAAGTGCCTGCACACCAGTTATCTCTCAGCCCAGGCGCCTACACATCTGCATCAGTCTCACCCTAGGCTCCCAGGCTCCCCTCTGAACTCCCTCTCAGAAAAGCTCTATTCAGCTCCAACCTCATAAATAAAACCCAAAGCCAGCCCAGAAGTCTGCCGACCAGCAGGGGCCTTCCATGCACACTCAGACTTGGGTAATGTCCACAAGCCAAATCATTAATCCAGAGAGACAGGGAGCGATGGAACCAAGGAGAGGGCTTCCACTGACAGACCATCCACTGAAAGGCCAACTCAGGCTTTCTGGGTGAAGATCTGCATGAAAATACCTCCTTTGTTCCCATGGGGTTTCTTGCCAGCTACACTCCCTCCCTCCCTCCCTCCTTCCATTCTTCCTTGAAGTCATAATCCTCTGTTGGTGACATCACAGCTGTTGATACAATAGCTAACTGTTGTGATGTCACAAGACTCAACTTTTGTCATTTTAGGTGGGGGTGCTAGGGTGGAGGATGTGACAGAGGACAAGAATAGAATACAATTATAGAACTGGAATTTGCTTTTTCATGCTAATTTCCCTGGTAATGAAGGGCAGTGACTCAGAAAAGGAAAGGCAAGCCTCTGGCAGCAAAGCTTTGTGTAGATTTGTCTATCCCAAGGGGAGAATGGTGGGGAGGCAGGGAGGAGGCAAAAGAGGGGAATTTTCAATTCCAAGATTGGCCAAATATGAAGATGCCCTCAGTTTGGCCAAATCCAGGACTTTATCTTTCCCTCACCCATAGCCTAAGCCCAGAGGAAGGAGAGGCTCCAGGCTGGAACACTCTGGAAATTAATGTGTGGGATGGTATTCTGTTATGGACTTCAAACTGGCAGAGGAACAGACTATCAGTTTGGACTGCATCCTAAGGACAGTGACCAGGATGGAGAGGGCACTCAGAAGCATGTCACAGGAGAAATGACTGAAGGAACTGAGAATGTTTACCCTGGAGGAGGCAAGGCTGTGGAGTGGGGAGGGTGATAATTGGCTTGGGAATTTGGAAAGGCTCTCCTGTGAAAAAGGGATTAGATGTGTTTTCTAGGGTCCCCCAAAGAGACTTCAGACAATAAGACCCAGAAAGGCCAAAATGAGGAAGAAGTTTTAATTCTTAAATTCCAATTGGAGACTATAAATTCTTTTTAATTCCTTACTTCTTAATTACAGAACATGCTCTAGAGGACAAGGACGGTGTTGTTCATTGCAGTGTCCCAGAATTTAAAAGGAACTGGCACATGATAGAAGCTTACTAATAATCGTCAAAGACATGAACAAATGAGGCAATGAAAATGGTCTTGTGAAGCTGCTACTATTTACAGGGACTCACTCATTCCACAAGTATTTTTTGCAACCCTACCACACTCCACTCAGTTACATGCTGGGAAGACCACAGTGAAGGCCAGAAAGGTTAGTCCATCCCCTCCCCTTTGAGGTGGGCATGGGTGGTACCTGAGGTCACTTTCAATATTGAGATTCCTAGTTTTTTTTTTTTTTTAAGACTAAGTCTTGCTCTGTCACCCAGGTTGGAGTGAAGTGACGTGATCTCAGCTCAATGAAACCTCTGCCTCCTGGGTTGAAGTGAATCTCCTGCCTCAGCCTCCTGAGTAGATGGGATGACAGGCACCCACCACCACGCCCAGCTAATTTTTGTATTTTTAGTAGAGATGGGATTTCACCACGTTGGCCAGGCTGTTCTCAAACTCCTGACCTCAAATGATCCACGCGCCTCAGCCTCCCAAAGTGCTGGGATTACAAGTGTGAGCCACCGGGCCCCAGCCTGAGATTCCTAGATTCTTAGAGTTGAATAAAAAGTTTAAAACAGAGAGGAAAGAGGTTGGGCGCAGTGGCTCACGCCTGTAATCCCAGCACTTTGGGAGGCTGAGGTGGGAGGATCACGAGGTCAAGAGATAGAGACCATCCTGGCCAACATGGTGAAACCCCGTCTCTACTAAAAATACAAAACTTATCCAGGCATGGTGGCACACGCCTGTGGTCCCAGCTACTCGGGAGGCTGAGGTGGAAGAATCGCTTGAACTCAGTAGGCGGAGGTTGCAGTGAGCCGAGATTGCGCCACTGCACTCCCACCTGGCGACAGAGCAAGACTCCGTCTCAGAAAAAAAAAAAAAAAAACAGACAGGAAAGAGTACCCCAAGGGCCATAGATTAATTCTCCCTTTCACCATCACCACTAAAGATCTGGTAATGAAGGGCAGTGACTCAGAAAAGGAATGGCAAAGCCGCTGGCAGCAAGGCTGTATGTAGACTCGTCCATACCAAGGGGAGTTGGGAGGACAGGGAGGAACAAAAGAAGGAGATCTAGATTGGGCTATTGCTTCTTTCTGAGCTGGGAGAGGCCTCTTGGTGAGAAAGCACTGCCAGACCAGACCACAGCAACCAGGCTGGGAATTTATCCAAGTACTCCTCCTCACCTGGAGACAAACTGGGCTCCCTCAACCCAGCAATAAAATCTGTATGACCCAGTTAGGTAATACAAGGGATTACATATGCCCTCACTTCCCTCAAGGATCATTCATACATTCATTCATTCATTCATTCACTTATTATTTAGAGACTAGGTCTTGCTCTGTCTCCCAAGCTGGAGTGCAGTGGCGCAATCATAGCTCACTGCAGCCTCAAACTTGGTCTCAAGTGATCCTCTTGCCTCAGCCTCCAGAGTAGCTAGGACCACAGGTGTGTGCCACCATACCCAGGTCAGTTTTTTAATTTTTTGTAGAGATAGGGGTTTTGCTATTTTGCCCAGGTTGGTCTCAAACTCTGGGCCTTAAGTGATCCTCCTGCCTCCCAAAACGCCGGCATTACAGGTGTGAGCAACCGTGCCTGGCCAAATGTGCTATTTTCTAATGTGGTTTGTAAACAGGTCAGGGAATAATTCCCAAAGAGGAGTCAAATCTACCATCAGGTGGGCATTTAGCTGTGAAACTGCAGGCAGGACTAGAAGCTATGGTCACGGCTTATACCTTCTCCCTTTTCCCAAAGTCCTCAATCTCCCTGTAGGAAGCTTGCGTATTGTGCCTCCTGCCCTCTTCTGGATCAGCCAGCATGCTCACCAAGCACACTAAAGCCACCCAAGTCACAGCTGACTCAGGCCATTGCTCTTTGTAATGAGGTATGACATGTTTCTAAGCTCTTGTATATTTTCATATTTGTAACCTACAATTAGGCATTTTTGAGGGATGTAGCTGACTAGGGGTTCTGTTCAGTGACCTATAATTATACACTCAGGCATCATGGTCAATCCAGGCAACTCTCAGGCCTGCAGGCACTGTGAGTTACAGCCTCATGGAGGAAGCCACTTGGCTCTAAGCAGCTCCAGAGAATACTGTAGCAATGTGCTTTAGAAGGGCCACACTGCCCCTCCTTGCTGCTCCTGGAGGCACTAACCCTTATGTCCTCCTCATCCCCCTTCTCACTCACTGCCTGGCTCAGCAATGCCTGCCAAGCCCAAGTGCTAACACATTTGTGCATCCAGTGCCAGCAGAGGACCACTTTGAGGGACACAGTCCCCACTGCCAAGGTAACAGCAATGTAATGCAACTTCTTTTTTTTTTTTTTTGAGACACAGTCTCACACTGTCATGCAGGCTACAGTGCAGTAGCATGATCTCAACTCACTGCAACCTCTGCCTCCCAGGTTCAAGTGATTCTCCTGCCTCAGCCTCCTGAGTGGCTGGGATTATAGGTGCCCACCACCACACCCAGCTAATTTTTGTATTTTCAGTAGAGACAGGGTTTCACCATGTTGGCCAGGCTGGTCTTGAACTCCTGACCTCAAGTGATCCACCCACCTCAGCCTCCCAAAGTGCTGGGATTACAGGCATGAACCACCGCACCCAGCCGTAAAGCAACTTCTAAAAACTCCCCACAAGCACCTCATCTTAGAAAAAAGGGGTCATATGCCCCCAGCTCATGGGACCCTGCAGTCACCTGCTGTGCCTCCACTCTGAGCCAGCCTTCCTGCCACCAGCTGCGGTACCACACTGATCCTAATCCTCCCCCACGCAAATGCTTACCACCCAGCTTTACCACTATTTCCCTGGCTGGGAGAAAAGGGCTGGTTTAGCTAAAAACACCTGTCCCTGTGACATTTCACATATACATTTGGCTCCAATAAAACTCATTTCTTGGGCCAGATGCAGTGGCTCATGCCTGTAGTCTCAGCACTGTGGGAGGCTGAGGCAGGCAGATCTCTTGAACCTGGGAGTTCAAGACCAGCCTGGGCAGCATAGTAAGGCTCCATCTCTACAAAAAATAAAGAAAGAGGAAAAAAAAGATTTCTTGATTTTTTAACGGCAGCTCAAATCCTGGCACTTAATCAAACAGACTGCCACTAGTCGCCCCCCACCCACCACCACCATGTGGCTGTGAAGTGCAATTGTGGCCTATGCTTAGTGTGGCATCCATAGTAATTATGAGCCCAGTATCTAAACTACAATTATTTCGCAAGTTTCCTTTCTTCCCCAGTGTGAAGTACTTTAGAGTACTTTATACTTTTCAAAACCACTTTCACATATTATCTCATCTGAGTCTACCAATAAGCCCAAGAAGATTAAATGTAAAAGGTATCTCTCCGTTTCACAAAGAAGAAGGCTGGGGCTCGGGAAGTCTATATGTCTTGCCCTCGGTTTGCTCATTAGTAAGATCAGAACCAGGTCCAGAAGTGCTCTGCAGTCTTCATAAGTCAACAATTAGTAGTCACTGCTTCAAAGAGTCATTGTAAGGATAAATAAATTGACATATGAGAGAGAGATCCAAGATGGCTGATCACTAGCAGCTCAGGCTTGTAGCTCCCAGTGAAAGCGCAGAGAACGAGAGGACGCCACACTTTCAGACGAATATTTGTTGCTCACGGACCAGGAGATTCCCAGCAGAGGAGCCCCACGTGTCGCCAGGGCGACTCTTGTGGCCTGCGCGGCAGTTTTGCTGGTGCCTTAGCGCGCCAGTTTTTGGTGCAGAGTCCGGAGACTCCCAGGCAGAAAAGCACCATCCATCTTAACACCGCTGTTTTGGCCGGCGCAGTGGATTGCTCAGATTTCGGCGCTGGGAATCAACGCCGTTGGACGTCTGCTCAGAGACCTAGTTAGAAAGTCGGTATTACAAAGACAACAGACGGATAAATATATAATGAAGGGAAGAAATCAGCGTAAAAAGGCAGAGAATACTCAAAATCGGAATGCCTCTCCCTCTACGGGGGATCGCAATTCCTCATCAGTAACGGAACAAGGCTTAATAGATTACGAGTGTGTTCCAATAACAGAAGCAGGTTTCAAAACGTGGGTGATAAGAAACTTCTGTGAATTAAAAGAACTTGTTCTAACCCAATGCAAAGAAACTAAGAACCTTGAAAAAAGGTTTGATGAAATGTTAACGAGAATGGACAATTTAGAGAGGAATATAAGTGAATTGATGGAGCTGAAAAACACAACACGAGAACTTCGCGAAGCATGCACAAGTTTAAACAGTCGAATTGATCAAGTAGAAGAAAGGATATCAGAAGTCGAGAACCAGCTCAGTGAAATGAAACGGTAAGACAAGATTGGAGAAAAAAGGATGAAAAGGAATGAGCAAAGTCTCCAAGAAATATGGGACTATGTGAAAAGACCTAATTTACGTTTGATATGTGTACCTGAATGTGACGAAGAGAATGAATCCAAGTTGGAAAATACTCTTCAGGATATCATTCAGGAAAATTTTCCCAACCTGGCAAGGCAGGGTAATATTCAACTCCAGGTAATACAGAGAACACCACAAGGATATTCTTCAAGAAGACCAACCCCAAGGCACATAATTGCCAGATTTATTAGGGTTGAAATGAAGGAGATAATACTAAGGGCAGCCAGAGAGAAAGGTCAGGTTACCCATAAAGGGAAACCTATCAGACTTACAGCAGATCTCTCAGCAGAAACCCTACAAGCCAGAAAAGAGTGGGGACCAATATTTAACATCCTTAAAGAAAAGAACTTTCAACCCAGAATTTCCTATCCAGCCAAACTAAGCTTTATAATCGAAGGAAAAATTAAATCCTTTGCGAACAAACAAGTACTTAGAGAGTTCACCATCACCAGGCCTGCTTTACAAGAGCTTCTGAAAGAAGCACTATACATATAAAGGAACAACCAATATCAGCCTTTCCAAAAATATATCAAAAAGAAAAGAACATTAACACAACGAAAAATTTACACTAACTAATGGGCAAAACAGCCAGCTAGCATCAAATACCAGTATTAAAGTTATATATATTCTAATCGGATAAAAAGCCAAAACCCATTGGTATGCTGCATCCAGACCCATCTCGCATGCAACGATACACAAAGACTCAAAACAAAGAGAAGGAGGAAGATTTATCAACCAATCAGAGAGTAAAAATAAACAAATAAATAAAAAGCAGGAGATGCAATTCTCACCTCTGATAAAGTAGACTTTAAAGCAACAAAGAGCAAAAGAGGCAAAGAAGGACATTACATAATGGCAAAAGGATCAATGTAACAAGAAGAGCTAACGATTTTATGGATCGAGACAGAAAATTAACAAGGACATCCAGGACTTGAACTCAGACCCGGAACAAGTAAACTTAATAAACATTTATAGAACTCTCCACTTCAAATACACAAAACATACATTACCACCTCACACCTATTCCATAAGTGACTACATAATTGGAAGTAAATCACTCCTCAGTAATCGCATAGCATTTCATAGGTTTAAATGAAATATTTGTTGGCTGCTCGTTTGTTATTTTCTTCCCTTATTCCTTCCTATTTACATCAAGTATAATTATTGGTATAAAAGAGGTTTTCAATACCCATTACTAAACTGCATTCTAGCCTGGGCAAGAAAGCAATACTCCCATTCTCTCTCTTTCTCTTCCTTTTTCCTCCTCTTCTTTATTCTTTTTCTTTCTTTCTTTCTTTCAAAAAAAAAAAATTGACATATGCAAAGTGCCTGGAATAGTGTCTGGCTCATAGTTAGGACCACATTATCATTATTATTATTAACGGTATAATCACCACCACCCAGAATCCTCAATTCCAAAGCTACAGCACTTTTCCTTCTATCCTGCTGTCGTTTTGCAAAGCCTTGAGTGAGTCCAGACCTAAAATCCCTGTAGTCAGTCTACAGAACCCAGAACTCACTGGGCTTTCTTTTTTCTTTCTTTTTGATTTATTTTTAAAATCTTTTTATGAGCAGGGTCTTGCCTGTCACCCAGGCTGGAGTGCAGGGGCATCATTATAGCTACTACAGCCTTGACCTCCTGGCTAGAGTGATCCTCCTGCCTCAGCCTTCCCAAGTAGTGGGACGACAGGTGTGCACCATTGCACAGGCTCTCTATCTTGCCACTCCACAAATGACTCCCTACCTGTGTGTACTGGGAAGTACACACACCTGCCTTTTCTGCCAGTCTGACATTCATCTCCTGGCCTCTCTGATGGCACGTATGCCCTATTAGGCACCTTTCTGTGGTTTGCCCTGCTTGCAGTACATGACTCTCACTTAGATCCAACTCTTCATTCATTCAGTTTCTTTCTTCAACAACCATTTCACAAGCACCTACCTTTTACTAAGCCCTGCACTAGAGGCTTTTCCTCTAAAACATAAATGAGATATGCAGGAGCAGTGGGATGCGCAAGGAGCGGTGACAGCACAAAGGTGCCACAAAGTAACCGTCGGCGGGCAGTACAAAAGATTTCAGAGGAGGCAGAGCTGAAATGGGTTTTAGAGCAACTAGAATGCTCTCAGCAGACAAGGGGAGAAAAGGACATTCCATGCTATGGGGAACAGTGTGTACACAGGGATACAAAGCAGAATCATATAGCATATGGGGTATATAATCTCACACTACCAGCATGCAGGGCTGTGAGTGTGTGTGTGCATGTGTGTTACTCTGATATAATAAGGATATACATGTTATATATATATATGTAAAGAGAGAGAGAGAGAGAGAGAGAGAGAGAGAGAGACTGACTCCTTCCTTCCCAGTTCTGGAGACAGAGCTTCAAAAACTCTTGGCATTTACCGAGGGATGGGGGTGAGAGGAGCTTATTTTGTGATTCATAACAAGTCCCTCTACCATATCTGAGTTTATGCTAATAAGGTGGGAATTTATTTCTTACGGTTCCAGAGGCTGGGAAGTCTTAAGATTGATGGCTAAATCTGTTGTGGGCCTTCTTGCTGCATCATCCCATAGCAGAAAGGCGGAAGGGCAAAACAGCACACACAAAAGAGAGAGAAGGCAGAAGGGGGCTGGACTTGTTTTTATCAGAAATGCACTCTAGCAGTGACAGCACTAATCCATAGATTACTCCCACAAGACTGTCCCCACTTCAGATACTCCCGATTAGCGTCTGAAGCGGGGACAGTCTTGTGGGAGTAATCCCTTAAACTGTAGGGATTGTGCTAGCTCCACCTAGTGTCAAAATTGAATTAAATTTTAAGAAACCCCAGTTGGTGTCCAGAAAGTTTGGCAAACTGGCTGATGCAAGGAAAAAAAACCCACACCTTTGGTGTCAGGAGTAGCAACAGCAGATTAAGTGTGAGAGTGTGAGTATGTACACGAGAGAGAAAGAAACACACAGAGAGGAAAAATTAGATTAGATATGGGATGGTGCAGAATGAGGCTAGAAAGGCAGGGATAGGCCTTGAGTGCCATGACCAGGAGATACCTGGGCGGCTCCAGCATTCCAGCAACTTTACACACTGAAGCCTCAAGGGCATCTCCCACCAAACTGCCTAGGGGTGGCAGGCAGCTGGGACAACAAACATCAAGCCAGCCTTTCCAGGGGTGAGTGGCAATGTTGACTCCCTGGGTATGCTTACAGTGCACCAATTTTCTATGCAAAATCCTTTAACAACTGTTTTCTCTCTCTTTCCGTCTTTCCTTCCCCTCCTTGTAAAAAAGAGCTGTTTATCTCTCCTCTCATTTCTGCCCCGCTCTGAGCCCTGAGTTTTAGTGCCAGTACTTTTACACAAATCCAGCTTCACATCTTGAGTGAAATATAATTTCACAGGAATGTAATTCTGGAATGATCTCATTGAAAAAGCACATCCAGCAAAGGCCATGAGCAGACTTCAGGCCAGCCCATTCACACCCAGAGCCAAGAAGATTGCTGACCCCTTTCCCTTAAATGGAGAATGTGCCTGGGACCCAGAGCAAAGCCTACCAGCTACCCAGGGATATTCTCCTGCTACAGCCTGCCTGCCCACCTGTAGGCCATGGCCAGGACCCACGGCAGCGACCACCATGAGCCACTCTGGCACCATACAAGGACAGACTCAAGAGGGTATCCAAGCAAACAGGCTTCATCCCAGAGATGTTGCCTCTGGCCCTTGGGAGCTCCATGCCATCAAACATCAGCTGAAAATATTAACACTCCCATCAGAGACAGAAGAATATCTAAAAGCCCAGGTGCTAAAGATCCTCTCTATACCTACCTGCATTCCTAACTCTCTGAAACCCAATTACCATCTGACCCTATTGAGAGAGTCAGACAGTGGAGCATTTGACTCTGAAACTAGATGTCAAAGCCAGGCCTAGCCCAGTCCAGCAGAGCTGAGGCAGAGCAGAACTGAGGAAGAAATAATATACTCAGATGGACGCTGAAAAAATCCTACTGAAAAAAATCACCAAGTTGGAATCTCTGGAAAAAATGTCCTCATTCCAAATCTGTTCCCTACCCCCAATAAATTCTCATAAAATGGACCAGAAAAGGAGGGGAAAAAAAAATTAATGGCCTGCAAGGTCTATGGGAACTCTCTGTACTATCTTTGCAACTGTCCTGTAAATCTGAAACTATTCTAAAATGTAACATTTATGAAAAATAATGGCTTATCGTGGTTTCCTCTATGAGAAACAATGGGAAAAGAGTGATCTTTGGGTAAGAAATTCTGCCTGTACCAGCTATGAAGCTTTGCATGTATTGCCTACCCTTTCTAAGCTTCAGTTTCCTCATCCGTAAAACAGGACAGTTCCAACCATGAAGTATTGTACGGATCAAGTAAGACAGTGCATGCAAAGGACTTACCACTGCTAAAAGTGCTTTCTTTCTGGGCAGCAGCAGCTTCTCCGCTCAGTCGGCCTTCACGTTGGGTTCCGGACAACTGCAGCTGGAGACCCTACCTCTACTCTTCAGCCCTACCTGTCTTTAGGACTGGTAGCCTCTTCCAGAAACAGCAGGACACTTTAATCTCAAAGCACAGTAATCACCCAAAGGGCTGAAGGCTGCCTTACAGCAAGTTCTGACTAGTGAAAGCACACCTTTGTTGACAGAAACATGTTCTCCTTCCTGCTTTCCTTTCCTCCATTAGAATCCAATGTCACTGCCATTAGCTGAATGGCCTTCCTAAGGGTTACAGGGATCCATCAGAAGGAAGGCCAGAGGCTGGCAGAGTCGGGCTTCTGATGGAGAGGAAGTATGCTCTCAAAACCACCACAGAAGATCCTTCCCCTTTGGTGGCACCACTACCACCCACCATCTCATCACCACCACCCCAACTCCTGGCTGTGCCCTGCTCCCCATCCTGGACCCATGTGAAGCTGGGCTGATAAACTACAAATCCATAAGTCAAGGGGCACAGCAAGTTCCCCAAAGCCAAGACGTATGTCCCAAGGCTGGGCAGGAAGTTGCCCCCAGGCCCTGGAGCCGGACCCGGAGCCTCAGCCACCTTGCCTCTTGTTTCCATGATGGTGTTACTTGCTTCTCCCTTGGGGAGACTGAGGTGAGTGGGCAGTTCAGGAACCCTGCGTGGGTCTTTTTTTTTTTTTTCCATTTATTTTTGTTTTTTTTTTTTTTTTGAGACAGAGTCTCGCTCTGTTGCCCATGCTGGAGTGCAATGGCGCGATCTTGGTTCACTGCAACCTCCACCTCCCATGCAGCTGGGATGACAGGCACCCACTACCGCACCTGGCTAATTTTTACATTTTCAGTGGAGACAGGGTTTCACCATGTTGGCCAGGCTGGTCTCAAACTCCTGACCTCAAGTGATCCGCCCACCTCGGCCTCCCAAAGTGCTGGGATTACAGGCGTGAGCCACTGTGCCTGGCCCCCAACTGGGTCTTGTAAGTAGATGGACTAGAGACCAAGGGAAGAATCAGGTGAAGAAAGGTATAGCTGTAATGTGTTATCTCCTTGAAAATCACTCACAAGAATGTCAGATACTTAAAAAACTCTCCTGAGACAAACGAGAAGTTCAATCTCATCCTGAAAATTTACTGTCCAAATAAGGGAGCAAACAGTCAGTGCTAGAAAAGTCAGGCTGTTCCAACTCTGAAAAGCCCTGGGAGAGAGGCAGTTCCAGGCTTTGGATTCCACTGACAGGTTGTAACCCCTTGAAGCACTAATGGGCACATTCTAGTGGCTAATTCCTCTGACCTTCCAGATGGCTGGGTTGGGGACACACCCCAGCTGGGGCCCAAGGACATCGGTTTCTGGCAGGGAGTATGCAAAATCTCAGCGACTCCAACCAGACCAGATAACAGCCCCGCGCTCAAGGACGAGCGCAGGAACCAGGACCCAGGAGGAAGACGTCCTTGGAGCTATTTCTTCTTTCACCAAGTAAGAGCCAAATATAGCCAAATATGAAGAAACAATTCATCTTCTTCGCAATTTTTCTCCAGTTCATCACCTCATACCTAGTTTACTGCAATGGTCTCTGGTTATATAGACAGCACGTTTTCCAGTGCCAGCACATGGGAGGCACTAAGTAAACATTAAACAGTATTATTATATTACAAACTCCCTTTATTCTTCTACCTCCAGTCCTCTCTGCTCATAAGTGACAGACGAAGCATCCTGGAATGTCAATATCATCATGTCATTCTTCCGGGCTCCTTAACTGCCAATCACACCAGACCCATGTTCTTTTAACTGCTTCCAAACAATCTCAGTTTCCTCTTCTTCCTTCCCTCTTCAGCCAGCCCTGGCCCTGCCACCCTCCCCAGGCCTGCCCACACAGAGATTCACAGACTTGCACATGCACGCATGTGCGTGCACACACAAACGCACACACCCCTCTGCTCCAAACATGTCCACATCCATTTCTGCCCCATGTTCCTGGGCTCAAACCACTGGCAGGCTGGAGTGCTCTCCTTCTTCCTCTCTGCTACCCAATTCCTAGTGTCCTCCAAGGCCCAGTCCAAGGTCCCCTGAAGCTCAGGCTGAGACACTATTCAATCCACAATGACCAAGCACCTGCTGTTCAAGGCACTAGCCCAGTTACAGAGGACACGGGAAGGAAAACAACACAGTCCTACATGCTCCTGACTGGTGGGAGAAGCTTCAACATGAACTGCCCGGCTCACCTGAACCACGCCGGCAGCAGAGTCAACCACCAGACCTTACAGGCAGCTGGCTGTGATGACGGCAGTGCGTGAAGCCCAGCTAGATGGGGTCTTCTTACCTCTAGAGACTTCAGCCCTTTAAAGAAGCCACCAGGGCCTAGTGGCTTAGAATATATTCTATTATAAGAGCCTTCATTCTCTGTGACCACCTTGGGTAGCACTGCCCCCTGTTCTGCTTTGGAATTTTATCAGCTAAGCTGGGTCCAACCTCATTCAACAATAGCCCTGGTGGACCACCCCTCCTTAGGGCCAGGCACAAGCCTCACATCCCTAAGCCAGGGAACAGAGAGAGAATGACCAATGCTCTCCTTAGCAGTTTCTAGGCCTGATGCCACTTGACTACAGAGCTGATGGGGGTCACAGGGGAGCCAACCCTTAGGCCTCTCCAAAGAAAAAGGGTAATGTGCAAGTTTCAGACCATAGGAGTAACTCCACCCTTCTCTCTCTTCAAGAAAGCTTATGAGAGTGTGAGCCTGCTTGCTATTATTATAGGTATAATCTTGCATACCTTCTAAATTATAAAAATAGGTAACCCATTCACGTTTACTTCGGTCCTTTAACTCCTGTAGTAACAAATACCATGTGATACGTGCCTCACATCTAGTCCCAAGTCACTAGTAAGTTACAATGCCTGGAGAGAAGCAGCTGCTGTGAGCTTCCAGTGGGCCACCTCCCCGCAAGGTGCCTACCTTGGATAGCCAGGAGGGCTACCTGGATAAAATCAAGATCCTAAGACAGATTTGTAGGCTCAACCCAGAGGGCAATCCTAACTTATTTCCCCCTACTCATGGGGAGACAAATGCTGCTATATCAATGCCTGGGGAAAAGGTCCACATATTTTTCATGTCCCACACTCAGACGGGAGGGGAGTCTCACTGCTTCTAGAAGATTGGAACTGTAACTGACTTGGTATTGATATGGACCAAAGGTACTTCCTGTTGGACATTCCTTAGGCCTGTCACACACCGTCCAAGAAAGCAGTAAGATGGCAAAGAGAGACCAGCTAAGAGCTACTCCAAACACCCACACCATCAAATGATCATTCCAAGTGTCAGAGAATCTGCAGACCAAGTACTTAAAGCTATGCACGTTGGGAATGCTCTAAAATTCCTATCAGTACAGTTATTCTTTTCCCCACAACCCGGAGAGGCTCTCTTGATGTAATCTTAGATACCAGGGAATAGAATGTTCAACCCAGGGAAAAAAAAGAGAGAACACCTAACCCATCCCTACTTATATTTTCAGTAGTGGAGATTTACAGTCTTCCTCATCATCCATCCTCCCTGTAATCTACCTGAACCTCAAGTCTCTGAATAAGCTTATCGTACATGTGACTTAGCTGTTGCTTTTTACAGCATGAACTATTCAGCCTCCTACTAAGGCTACCCTTTCCAGAATGGCTGAATGGGTCTCAGTCTCTACTAAGGAAGCTCACCTCCTTCAGGAGCTTACCTAAAACAACAGTCACATATTTAGGCATGCTGGCTTGTATAGATCAGGTCACCCAGAAAGGCCACAGCAGCTGCTGACCAGTACACCGCACGTGAGCACTAACAGAGATCAATGAATCAAGCCTTAAAAAAAGGGCAGAACACATTGGCCCTTGGATTGCCAGCAACTAGCTCAGAAGAGTTTGCCTGATGAGGACTGCATCCAGCCATAACGAGCACCTAGTCTTTGAAACCTGCGGCATCCAGAAAGTATCACTTCCTACTTCAGAGGGTCCTCCCACACAGCCACCCCTTACACTACGCCCATCTCCAAGGCTGGAGAGAAGACCTAGGCCACACTAACTATCTTGAGAGGCTTAGCCACACATTTTCAGTCCCCGTCCACCTCCACCCTCCCCCTGCCCCTGACGGCTCAAATATTCAGTCTCCACATATGTGACTCTGTGCCTGTGTGTCTGCGTTTTATTTATACTACCCATGTCTGTTGTTAGCAACAGAAACAAAGTACTTTAAGGCAGAAAAGGCAAGTCTGCCAATTGGCTTGCTGCTCCCCGCCTGCTTCCAGCTCATGGAAGGGGCTGGTAAAGGATCCTTCCAGCTCCAATCTACCATGTGTGCCTACAGCTCACACATACCGGGGGCTGGGAGGCATGGCGCCGGTTTGCCTCATATTAGCCACTGCAACATCAGGTGCCAGCCATCACCTCTCTTCTTCCCTGGAGGCTACACCCTGAATACCTGATTCCCTCACCTGCCTAAATGCTAATTACTGTTGAAAGGCAGGGCTTCAGAAGCCAGAATTTGAAAAACCCACTCACCTCCCTTGGGCACCAGAAGAGTTGGAAAGATGAAAGGGCAGTGCCTCCCCAGATTCAGACGCTGGAGAACGAGCCCAGGCTAAGTTTTACTTTCACGTCCTTCCATTCCCACTTCAGCTTTTCTGCTACTGATAATCTTCCAAGTTCCAATAGCAGACTTCCTAATAACACTGACAGTAACTATTGATCGCTACTTTGTTTCAGCTGAGAGAACAAAACATGAAATGTGATTCTTGCACGTGGGGAGCTCACAGATGAATGTGGGAGGATGAGAGACACAACAGCAAGCAATCCAAGTGTGGGACACAAACCAGAAAGACAGGACAGTGGGGTGGTGGAGGGGCTAGAGCAGCTCAGGATGGGGTTTCTGTGGGAAAGGAAATGTGAGCCAGGCTGTAAAGGACTAACAGTAGTTGGACAGAATGAGACAGAAGGCTGTTTGAGATGAAGAGTTAGACTATGACTCAAGGTTCCAAGACAGAGAGTGGCAAATATCACCACCCATAGTGTTTTCCTCATATTCAATGGAGTCTCAGCCCTGCTAGGTATGGAGGAAGGAAAGTCGCATGACTTGGTAAAAATAAAACCCTCCCCTCTGGGTCACCACGCTCTCCAGCCCCTCTGCACCCACCTCTGCCAAGAGCACCCACCTCTGCCAAGAGCATGCTCGGGGTTTCCTTTCTCTGTGTTACTCCGAAATCCTCTCCCCTGCACGGCATGGAATGCAGTCAGCCTAACTCCCTAAACCCAAAAACGTTCCAATGAAACTCCCGGTATTCAGGGCTCCTGCTCCCACGGTAGGACAAGCTTCAGGCTCCTGCAGGTGCAGTGTGGGCCAGGAGCTTGAACTCTTCCTCTGTTGGCCTGGGTCAAGTCAAGCTTTGAGTCTGATTCTTTACTCGCTAGAGCAGGAGAAGGTGGGCAGTATGAAATTTCAAGTTCAGTTCCTGGGAAGCCAGGGCAGCCATCTTTGCTCCTTCCATTCATACTTAGAGTCATGCAGTTATTCAACTAATACACACCAAACACCAACCATGCATAAGCCTATATGCTTAGTGCTGGTTGAGACACCAAATGCATCAGAGGTGGGTCCATGCTCAAGGAGTTTCCACTCTGTAGGGTGAATACAATAGACACATAAATCTCATAAATACCAGGAAGACTATTTTAAGTGCCATTAGAAAGATGAAATAAAGTGCCACTAGAGCAAAGCCATTAGAGAGATGCAATGTTATAACTTAGGTAGAAGAAGATTACTTCCAACTAAAGGTTCAAGAACACTTTACAGAGACACTGGCCCTTGAGCTAGGCCTGGAAGATCAAATGGCAAAAGAATCAAAGGGTATTCCTAGGTAGATGGAACTACGTGCACAAAGGCTTGGAGGCAGGAAAGTAGAAGACGTATAAAGAACAACAAAGTGTCAGTCTGATGGGAGTTTAACTGAAAGTAGACCAGGGAGAAAGAGAGTTAGAAAGACAGAGACTTGTTAGCTCTTAAAGCCAAATCAGGGATCTTAGTTTTTCTCTGGGGAATCACAAAGGTTTTCTGAGAAAAGAATGATGGGTTAGAGATTATGCTTCTGAAAGATGACGCAACACTCAGAGGTCTAGGGGCTATGGCAGAAAAATCTGCTCGAGTGGTCCACGAGGGCTGAAGATCACAGAAAGGACAAGGGAGAGAGAGAACTGAGGTAAGCAGCAAGTGCAGGAGGAGAATTTCTGCCTTTGAGGTTCAGGCTGAACAGAAAAATCAGCAGGCAGTGGCCAGCCACGGTGGCTAAGAGCTACACGGGCAGAGAAATGCTGGAGAACCAGCTCTTGGCAGGGGACGGTGAAGGAGTGGGAGGTGGAAACAGACAGGAAACTGTGAAGGGAAGGGAATATCAGAGTTCAGGATCCTAAAAGCGAAGCTGCTCCAAGTGATAAAGCCAAAAGTACCCTGAGAGGAATGAAGATGAAGTCCTTAGAGTTGGAAGGACTGAGGGACCGTGAGGCCAGCACTGATGGATTCTTAACTCCTCAACTCCTCAAATCCTAATTATGCCAGAAAGAGGACATGTGAAGAAGGTTGTAAACAGCCTGAAGTCAAAAGGCAGGTAAGGGCACCAAGAGCGAGCAGAGGAGGGACTAACTTCTCACGGGAAAGGTTGCCAGGCAGGGCTTGGTAGCAACATCAGGAGTTCAGAGCGAGAGTTGGGAGGAGGTGAAGGGGCTTCACTGGAGAGGGTCACAAGGAAAGTAAGATCTTCAGGGAAAAGCCAGCTTTTGGCTGTAACAAAGAGGAATGTCCTAAGAAAAGGCACCAAACAAAGGGCAATACCACTTTTTGTCTATTACACTGGGCAAGACGATAACACTATTTCCAGAGTCAGGCAGGGTGTGGCAAGCTGGGCACTCTCATGCACTGTTGGACGTTTTGTAAACCAGTACAGTTTTTCTGGAAAACAATTTAGGAATACACACACACATACACACACACACTCACTCACACACTCACACACATACATATCCTCACAAGGATACCCTATACAAAGTTAAAAGATAAGGACAGGCAGGAAGAAAATAATTACAAAGCACATAACTTACAGATAATTAAAAGTCAGAATATATTAAAAACTCCTAAAGGAAAAAGACAAAAACCCAACTGAAAAATAGGTAAAAGATATGAACAGGGAATTAAAAGAAAGGAAAATATTGCTCAATTTCTTTGATAAATTGAGAAAATGCAAATTAAAGTGATGAGATATTATTTCATACTCATCAGACTGGAAAATACTGAGAAGCATGGTATCTCCAAGTGTTAGCAAAAAAAAAATGGGGAAATGAAAACTTATATGCACTGCTGGTAAACACAACCACTATAGAGAGCAATCTGGAATTAACTAGTAAAGCTAAAGAATCATACTCCAAACCACATCACTTCCCTTGCAAGGTAGCTAGTGTACACAGACTCTTGCACAGTCATTACAACAGTGTCTGTAATACACAAAAATTCGAAAGACTTTAACCATTTCTCACTGCCATACAATGGTGAGCTATACACCAATTAAACCGAGTAATTTTACACATGAAAACTTTTCAAAAATGACCTTGAATGAAAAAATCAAGATGCAAAAGTTGCCTGCAAGAATGGTACCATGTGTATAAAATTTTAAACATAATACCATATATTATTTATGAAGACATGTATGTAAAAGAATAAGATATGGACAGTGATGAGGCTTTTGTCAGTTTCAGGAGGAAGAAAGGACTGCAAAAGCTTTAGTCATATTTGTCCAATTTTTTTTCCCTGAGCCTCCAAGCATGAGTACATATTTGTCAAATTTTAAAAAATTTTATATAATAGATCTGAAGCAAATTTGATACAATGTTAATGTTTATGAAATTGGATGATGGTACATAGATTTTTATTATATTAACCTTTTACTTTTCCACATACTTTTCCAAGTTTTAAAAAAATATTATTAAATAATTTAAGTATATTACATAACTTTTGAACCAGTAATTCCATTTTTAAAAACTTCTAGAAAAAACTATCCTGAAGTTATACAAGTAGGGCATAGTTATATAGATATGTAGATATTTGCCACCACATACTTTTTTTTTTTTTAAAGAGTTATAGAGTCTCACTCTCTTGCCCAGACTGGAGTGCAGAGGCAAAATCACAGCTCAATGCAGCCTCCAACTCCTGGGCTCGAGTGATCCTCCCACCTTAGCCTCCTGAGAAGCTGCAACTACAGGCAAGCACCCCCACACTAGCTAACTTTTTACTTTTTTCTAGAAATAGGGTCTCACTATGTGGCCCAGGCTGGTCTCAAACTCCTAGCCTCAAGCAATCCTCCTGCTTTGGCCCACATAGCTTCTAATAACAGAAACAACCCCAAAGTCCATCACCTGCTTAACTAAATAACAATCATCTATATGATGGAATTCTATGCAGCATTAAACGTTATAGAGTAGCCCTATATGTACTGACTGTGGAAGATATCCAAGTAATACTGGTCAGAAAAGTAGGTTACAAAATATAAGGGCAAAATGATGGCACATTTAGGGGATAAAAAAGCATATGTGTAACACATGTGAAGAAGATCCCAAGGACAATAAACACCAAAAATTAACAATAATTATGCTATAGGGGATTATATGACTTTTACTTTATTCCTAAAATGTTTTGTTATTGTCTAAATATTCCTCAACAAGCATTTATTTCTTTTATTAGAAAATAAATAAAGTTAGTTAATTTTCCACAAAAAGATAAAAGAAAATAAGGACAATCTGGTAATAGCAGATGAGTTTTACCTGAAATAATGGAAAAGGTTAGCAGAAAAAGAGGGATATATCGTAGACAGAAGTATAACAAAAGCTCTACCAAAACGAAGGGCTGGGAGGAAGAGCAAGGCTTAGAGGTTTTCATCCAGGTTGAGCATTTTCAGCAACAAGAACAAAGAAGGCAAAAGGGAGGAGGTCGGCTGGGAGAGCTGTTCGTGACTGAAGGGCAGAGTACAGACAGGACTACACAGTTCCCATATTCCACACAAAAGTTTAACACATTTTTCACTTCACAGATTTGGAAATTGCCATAGGACTAGCTCCTTTGGTGAAGTTTGAGCAAAGGAAAGATTCTTGGGTAGAACTTCATAAAGTCATAGGATCAGCCCCCAGAGGAGTAGACTTTTTAGATCCCATCCCTCAGACACATTCAGAAGGCCAAGGAAATGCCCTCAGGACTGAGCTATGATAAAGAAGGTGACCAATAGCCTGGGCAACACAGAGAGACCCATCTCTACCAAAAAAAAAAAAAAAAACATTAGCCAGGCATGGACATGGAGGTGCATGCCTGTGGTCCCAGCTACTTGGGAGTCTGAGGTAGAAGGATCACTTAAGCCCAGGAGGTCGAGGCTGCAGTGAGCCGTGACCACACCACTGCACTCCAGCCTTGGCAATAGAGCAAGACCCTGTATCAAAAAATAAAAAAACAAAAGAGGGTGACAAAGGAGACAAAAGCAATGACATTACATGGCCTTAGTTTAGCCTACACAACCAGCAACTCTATTTCTTAGAATTCTCTATTTCTCTGAGACAATGAGAAGCTCAAGAAACAGAGGGCTGGGCACAGTGGCTCACGCCTGTAATCCCAGCAGTTTGGGAGACCAAGCTGGGTGGATCACCTGAAGTCAGAAGTTAGAGACCAGCTTAGCCAATATGGTAAAACCCCATCTCTACTAAAAATACAAAAATTAGCCAGGCATGGTGGTGGGCACCTGTAATCCCAGCTACTTGGGAGGCTGAGGCAGGAGAATCTCTTGAACCAGGGAGATGGAGACTGTAGTCAGCCAAAATCACACCATTGCACTCCAGCCTAGGCAAAAGAATGAGACTCTTCCTCAAAAAAAGAAAAAGAAAAGAAAAGAAACAGAGTGAGGAAAGTCGGCTGGTAAGCCAGTGGGTAATCACAAGCCAATCTTGTGTTTAGACAAATATGAAACATCTACAACTTGAAACTAATCAAGAAAGTAATGGCTGTGTGGCCACCTATGAACCAGCACAGATGTTCTATTGGCATGTGTCTTCTTTCTGGATATAGTACCCCTCTAACACAGCCACCATATGGCAGAGTAGTTACTAAGAAGCCATAGGAAGGTACAACATCTGAGACGCCATGGGTGTCCACTGAAATTAAGCCATCCTTTTACTTTTACCCTGAGGCTTTTGGACTTGGACCTCATCGAGGGAGCCGGCTGCCTGCACTTTCACAGTCAGCTTCATCCCCAGGCCCCAAATCCTGAATTTGCCCTATGTCACGAAAAACCATCATCAGCTTTTCTTTACGTTAAAAACTGATTATGATCATATAGCAGTTTTTCCTGTTTTCTGGGATCACTGCTGCAAAGAGAGAAAGCTACAAGAGGATAAAATGCCGCACATGCTAATTCTTCTTCAGTGATTGAAATTCCCCTCATTCTTCCTGCCTCTAACCAAAAAGGAGGATACAGACCCAGGAGCACTTTGTGAAGGTAGCTGCCTACCTGGCCTGCTGTTTTTCACCTTCAGGAATAATCACCCCCTCCCAACTAAGGCCTCTCTCTGGTCACTATAATCCCATGATTTGTAATGTAGGCTTCATTCAGCAAAAGCCCAGGACTGGTGTTATCTAGGAGTGACAGCAGTCATTTCCAGATCATGAGCAGTCACACAGATAAAGCAAAACGCAACTCCTGCCTAGCATGTGTGGCCCAAAAGATGACGAAGAAGAGAGCGGAGGAATGCAGTCCCTCACCTGGTCTCTCAGCACTGAGCCAGCCTCCCATTTGTACATGCAAGGAAAGGCCAATACCTGATAAATAAGAAATAATTAAATGTCAGGTCAACCCCCTTCCCTCCCAGGGCTAGTATAAGGATTAAACAAAATAATGTTCTAATACAAGCAAAATACAAGTTACATGGCTCTAACTTGGCTCCAATTTCTAGCTGGTAGGAAGTCAATCCTTTCATCTGTTTTCCAAAGTCTATGGATCTGCCTTTAGTTGGAAATACAGAGTTGAGTATAGAATATATTATAGAACTCAGGGCCTTGAGTTACTGTCCAACTCTTCACAAAATTCCATCTGAAAGAAGTGAGATTTAAGGAAGACTGCCTAAGGGGTATGATACAAATCCATGCCCCTGCGTATTTTAGGCTCCATTTTCTAGCAGATCACCTGAAAGCTACATAGATGTCCTTAGCTCAGCTCCTCACAGAGTGGTTTTCACTGAGTTGCAAGTCCATGTAAAATATTTGCATTTTATCTGCAGCTCCTACGAGAACTATAGGAAACCAAGTCTGCATAAGCACTGGTTGTAAAAATAGCAAAAGAACTGTCGCTGTAGTGGTAAAAACAAGAAAAATAAATAAATAAAACACACTTCTTGGTTTAAAAAAAGTAAAAATTACTGTTATATCATTTAATATTGCCTTACATATCCATATAAATTTCATTAAAATATGAAACTAATTTTAAAAACTTTGTCCTTTGAGAAACTGGTATGTTGACTGCCAAGGAGAAGACCATTTATAGCAATCATGTTAACGAACAGGATTAGGAAGGCCAGGCATGGTGGCTCACACCTGTAATCCTAGCACTTTGGGAGGCCAAGGCGGGAGGTCTCTTGAAACCAGGACTTTGACACCGGGCTGGGCAACATACATGGTGAGACCCAATCTTTACAAAAGGTTTAAAAATTAGCTGGGCATGGTGGCACACATCTGGGGTCCTAGCTACTCAGGAGGCTGGGGGTGGAAGGATCACTTGAGCCCAGGAGGTCAAGGCTGCAAGGCTGCAGTGATCTGTGACTGTGCCACTGCACTGCAGCCTGGGCGACAGAGCAAAATAATGTCTCAGAAAAAAACAAAATAAACAAAAAAACAAGATGAGAACAGCTGCATGGTCTTTTCTTTGGTGCTGATGATGTTTCTATGTTATTAACATGATTAAAGCCTCTATTTACCAGTTATCTGCTGTGTGTCAAGCATTGTTCCCAGGTGTTCATTACGTTAATTCATTTAATACTCTAACACAATCCTATGAGGTAAATGTTACCAGTTCTATTTTAAACAAGAAAACCAAAGCCCAAGTCATATAGCTAGTAAGAGGAGGAGCCAGAGTTCAAACCAGGACTGATTTCAAAATTCCCATTCCTTCCACTGTGCCATGGAAAGTACAGGAGGGCGTGGTTTTCATGTCTACTGCAGCCAGACATCAATTTTATCTTCTGAGAAGACAGTATATAAATCTGCAGAAACAATGTATATGAAAATATGGTATATGCTATAAGCCAGTATTCATAAGTAAATAACTATCATTATCCTCCAGGAAAAGATGTGTAAAGCAGAGCTGACAGTTTTCTTTTCTTTTCTTTTTTTAATTTTTTTTTTCTTTTAGAGACAGGGTTTCTCCATGTTAATCAGGCTGGTCTCAAACTCCTGACCTCAGGTGATCTGCCCGCCTCAGCCTCCCAAAGTGCTAGGATTACAGGTGTGAGCCACTGTGTCTGGCGACAGTTTTCTTTTTCTTTTATTTTTAAGAGACAGGGTTGTGCTATGTTGCCCAGGCTGGACTTGAACTCCTGGGCAAAGCGATCCTTCTGCCTCAGCCTGCTAAGTAGCTGGGACTTCAGGCACATGCCATCATGCCAGGCCAGAACTGACATTTCTACTGCACACACACCAGTAAAATCAGCAGGAAGGGAACTCTAAACATAGCCTAAGAGGAGAATTTTTCTCTCAACACTAAAACTCATAAAACCATGTAAGCAAGTGTGTGGGTCACTTACTTTCTTAAACACAGGTGTTTCGCAAAATAGAGAGAAATCATCCCACGTCTAGCGACCATGGGCATAGACTCCTGTTTGCTTCAGAATCCAGGAGATGCTGGTATTTGGCCAGGTAGGCCTTCTTTTCTCTCAACTCCCTTTTAATCTCATCTTCTTCAGTGATGATCATTCTCAAAGAATTATTTCAAAAGATAACTATCTTTGAGAAGAAGAATTATTTCAAGTTTTCATTTCTAGCTCATCTACAAATCCGTAACTTTTAGAGATCAAAGCTCTCCAAAACTCTGAAACCTACAATGTGCTTCTTTCTTATAAGTTTGATGGCTATTACGCAGGAGAAACGCATGCTTTCCCTGGTAGTTTAGAGAACAAGTTTGGAATATTATGAGCTCAGAAAAGGGGTCATTCTACCTCTAGTCCTGGGCATCAAGGGTTTTCTAGATGTTTAAGAGGCAAGTGGTCACCAGCAGCAAGAAAATGCTAGGGTGGGTTCTCTGGACACTGCTTCACCCAGGGACAGCCACCCCTTCTCTACTCACCTCCATCCAAACCCTGTAAGTGAAGTGTAAATAATGCAACAGGAATCTTCACAAAGACTACCTACCAAAACAAACCCCAGCCAGAAAAGCACTGGCGTTAAAATGCAAAGGGATCCCTCAGGGATAAAACAGGAAGAGGGACTCACTGTGTCTCCTCTGAAGGGCTCCTGCTTCAACCCCACCTATGTATCACAATCCTTTTCCTCTTCAGTATTGACCCCCTACCTCATTACTTTCCTCCACTCCAACAGTGGGCAGCAATGGCCAACAGAGCACAACAGATTTAAAACTGTTTAAAATGGGTGTCTTGCATTTTTCTCACCTTGTCTTCTTCCACCACTGGCTAAGCTTTCAACCGATTCCACAGTGCCCCAGCTCTGCAGTGAAGCAACTACCCCACATCTTCAAACTCTTCACAGAATCACACACCATCTCCTGCCCTAACACACAGCAGGCTCTCCCTGAGGGCTCTTTCTCTACCCTGGCAACTTCAATAGCTATGTGCATAGATCCACTCAAAACCCTTATCTCACAACTGATTCCCTGACGTCAATGCCACTTCCACTTGAGTCACCCACACTTCTGGACAAATCCTGAACCTTGGACTACCCATCTTAAAACCATGCCCTCTCTGACCACATTTCCCTTCCTGTCTATCTTTTGACCACTCACTACCCAACAGCTGCTCTTTGACCTTGGCTAGGCCTCTCTTCCCTTAAGCCTTTTTCCTAGTGTATATCAGCCACCTCCTGGCCTTTCCTTCTGCCAATCCAAGCTGGAATCCGTGATTCATCACAAAAGGATCCATCTTAAATCCACAGCTCCTTTCTCTTTCCCCTGTACCCTCCTAAAAAGCCCTAACAATGCTATTCTCCATTCCTTTGTCAGCACACCTAAAAATTGCTATTCAGATACCACACACCAGTACACTTCTGAAAGGTCTTTTGGA
Organism: Aotus nancymaae; assembly: GCF_030222135.1. Lineage (NCBI taxonomy): Eukaryota > Metazoa > Chordata > Mammalia > Primates > Aotidae > Aotus > Aotus nancymaae. Next base: position 51,111,029 of record NW_026988473.1, on the reverse strand, counting down.
GATACATTCCGAAGCATTAACGGATGAAATGGTATGACACGTGGAGTTTGCTTCAAAAAATTCAGTGGTAGGCCGGGTGCGGTGGCTCACCCTGGTAATCCCAGCATTTTGGGAGGCCGAGGTGGGCAGATTACCTGAGGTCAGGAGTTCAAGATCAGCCTGGTCAACATGGAGAAACACCATCTCTTAAAAAAAAAAAAAAACTCATTGGTAAAAAAGGAAGAGTAGTGGACAAGAATAGAAATAAAACAAGCTAGTTCACATGTTAATATTCATAGTTATTAGTTAATAGTTATATATAACAGTTGAAGCTGGATGATAGACACAGTGGTGGTAATCTATTCTACTTCGGTTATGCTTGGGATTTTCCATAATAAAAAGTTTAACAATAAAATTAATTAAGTGAAAGATTAATGGGGAACAATGCCAAAGGTTACACACAGATTACCTGCTAGTCACAAAATGAAAACTATAATTTCACAAAGGAGAAATTTAGCTGATCCTACTTTAACCAGTAATCAAACTTAGCATCAATAATAACGGGCCAGTCAAACATCACGTGCCTCTGATCTGCCGCATCATTTATAAAGGGTTGTTTTCTTCCCAAAATGCTTAACCTAAATCTAATCAGGCCTCTAGATCTAATTTACAGTTTATAGAATACACAGGGGAGGGAGGAACAACCTGAACAACACTCCAGAAAAAGAAAACAATCAGGTGAATCCATCATGTGAAAAGTAAATTACGTTAAGAAATAAGAAATGTCTAAAACTGAACTCCCAGCCTGGGCAATACAACAAAAGCTCCATCTCTACAAACAATAAAAAAACGCTAGCAGATACAGCAGAGTGTGGTGGCACATGCCTGTAGTCCCAGCTACCTGGGAGGCTGAGGCCCCAGCCACTATCTAACTAAAACTACCCAAGAAGACCCCAAGCAAGAGCCCCAGAACCATGCAAGTATTGTGGTCTGAAGCCACTGTATTTTGGGGTGGTCTGGTAGGCTGGACTGCACACTGGCAGATCCAGCCTTTCAAGAGCCATCCCTGGGACCTGTCTCTGGAGTCTTATCTTGACACTCCTCACCCTACCCTGCCAAGGACAACAAACAGGACCAAGTGGGACTTCCCTGAACTATCTGTACTTACAGCTTCACTCCTGTCTTTGTGCATGCAAATCCTTCCACCTGGAATGCCCCTCCCTGCCCTGTCTCCTTACAAAAGAACTATGCCTCCATCGAAATCTGTACCAGTACCGTTTCCTCTGTGAAGCCTTGCCCTTCTTTTCCCTGCTCTCCTCCCACCAGCAACTCAATTAATCCTTTCCTCCCAGTGAAACATCTAGGGTGGCATAAATCTCAATGCAGTATATTGGTTTTTTTACATGTCTTGTCCAATAAACTATTAAGTACCTTGAGGGTAAGTACTGTATGTCTATGCACTGGTCCTGCAGGGGCCTAATGAATGTATGCTGATTGGAAGTGGTTTCTCCTGCTTCCTTACTTAGCCTATTTTCATTAAAAACATTTCTGGGCCAGGCACAGTAGCTCTCGCTTGTAATCCCAGCATTTTGGGAGGCTGGGGTAGGAGGATCACTTGAGCCCATGAATTCAAGAACAACCTGAGCAACATGGAAGGCCCCATCTCTATGAAAATTTTAAAAATTAGCTGAGCATGGTGGTTCATGCCCATGGTCCCAGCTTCTCCAAAGGCTGCAGTGGGAGGATCACTTGAGCCCAGGAGATGGAGGTTGCAGTGGGCTGTGATAGCGTCACTGCACTCCAGCCTATGCAACAGAGCAAGACCCTGTCTCAAAAAAAAATTCTGTCTAAGCCCCTGGCTGATGGAGCAGAAATGATGCCAGTTAAATCCTGCTTTTCTCGGTCTCCTAAACTCTAACTTGAATGAGGCTTTCTTTTCTGAGTTTGCAAGTTCACAACCCTTAGGAACAACAACCCTAGGTTGATCCAGCACTAAAAGCTGCCTTTTAAAATACAGTTATGGGATCTGACTAGCTTAGTGTCTGGGACATAAGTAGGTACTCAATAAACATTATTTCTTTTCCTTCTCTCACTTCAAATATCTTGCTGAATCTGTCCGCAAAGCAGCCCCATTCCCTCACGTTTCAGGCTGCTCCCCTCCCAAAGCCACGCCCTTTCTGGGTCTTAACACCTACTTAGACTTTGACCTGCTGCCCACCCACTCCCACCTCAGCCAGGGTGAGCTCATCAAAGCAGGTATAATTTTTAAGGGTAAGGCTTCTACGTGACAAGATCTAGGTCCAGCATGTCGATAGAATTGCACATAGGTTGCACTGGAAAGTTTTGCAAAGGGGATTCATGCAATTATCCCCAAACATTAACAAAAGAAATCTGATTGTGTTGTATATAGGATAAGAGAAAACAAACAAAAAACAGGATTAGGAACCAGGAGACTTGGGTGACATTTTTAATCTGCCTCTCTCACTAAACGCTTTTTTTTTTTGTAAACTTAATCAGAAATATTCTTTTAGGCCAGACACGGTAGCTCACACCTTGTGATCCCAGTAATTTGGGAGGTCAAGGCAGGCAGATTGTTTGAGGTCAGGAGCTCAAGTCAGGACCAGAAGTCAGCCTGGTCAACTAGTGAAACCCCATCTCTACTAAAAATACACAAAATTAGCTGGGTGTGGTGGCACATGCCTGTAGTCCCACCTACTCGGGAGGCTGAGGTACAAGAATCCTTTGAACCCAGGAAGCAGAGGTTGCAGTGGGCTGAGATCACGTCACTGTACTCCAGCCTGGGCTACAGAGCAAGACCCTGTATCTTTTTTTTTTGTGCCTCAGGCAATCCTCTGGCCTCTGCCTCCCCAAGTGCTGGGATTACAGGCGTGAGCCACTGTGCCTGGCCAGAAAATGTTTTTAATTGTTATGGTACATCCTAAATGAGAAATATTACAATAATTTGATTGTAGGTAACTTAAACTCCCTAAGCAGTTAAGTGAAAAGAAGTTTATAAATTTTACATAAAGAATAAATTTAATAGAAAAAAAGGTTATCTTAGGTTTTCTTATCAACACAATTTAATTCCTGCTGGGCACAGTGGCTCATGCCTGTAATCCCAGCACTTTGGGAGGCCAAAGTGGGCAGATCATCTGAAGTCAGGAGTTCAAGACCAGCCTGGCCAACATGGTAAAACCCCATCTCTACAAAAATACAAAAGTTAGCTGGGCATGACGGCAGGTGCCTGTAATCCCCAGCTACTTGGGAGGCTGAGGCAGGAGAATCACTGGAACCTGGGAGGCAGAGGTTGCAGTGAGCCAAGATCGTGCCATTGCACTCCAGCCTGGGTGACAGAGTGAAATTGTCTTAAAAAAAAAAAAAAAGAGAGAGAGAGAAAATTTAATTCCTACTTCTCTCCTTACAGCAAAATTAATTAGAGTTTAAGTGTAAAAACTGGAACACTAAAAGAAAACACGAATGAATTTTTTTTGTGATTCTGACAAGTGAAGATTTTTCCAAGCATAAGACAAAATTCAACTCAAAAGCCGAGAAAGAGGATGGGAGAAGTGCCCTGAAGAAAAATATTTGCCTAAATAAAAATGTAAAACATGTTAAAGGCAAATAATTAGCATAAACAAAGTCAAAAAATTTTTGTATTGGGGGAAAAATTATCATCAACACCTATGGCAAAGAGTCCTAATGTCATATATATGTAAAAGCTCTCACAAATTTACAAGATAAAATAATGACCAAACAGAAAAATTAACAATGTATTTGAACAGAAAATTTACAAAGGAATAAAAACAACTATCAGAAAGATGAAAAGATGCTAATTTCATTAATAACTGAAGACATCCTAAATAAAGTAACAATAAAAAATCATTTTTCATCTATCAGATTGGCAAAGAGTAAAAAGATGTATGACACATATAACACCCATGTTGGCCAGGGTGTGGTGGAAACAGGCACCTCCATACATTGCTGATGAGAAGCACATTGATGCAACTTCTTTGCAAGGCAGTCTGGCAATATTTATTAACATTTATAATGAGCACACGCTTTGATCAGCAAATCTTTCCTTCTAGGAATTTTGCCTAAGGAAATACAAGAACTAGGACACATGGGCAAAGACAGCTGGATACTGCTGTTCACTACAATACTGCATATAATAGGAACAATTGGGAAACAATTCAATCTTCCGTTAAAAGGGTCTTGGTTAAATAAATTATGATACATCCCTCTGAAGAAACACAATGCTGTGCCTTAAAAGCGTATCTTGAGGTGGAAAAATATCCTAGGTAAATTGTAAGTGAGATGTTTTTCAGTATAGTATAATCTTTTCTTTCCGTTTTTTACTGCAGGAAAACATGAAATTCACCATTTTAAAGTGTACATCTCAGTGGCATTAAGTATGTTCACGATGTTGTGCAACCATCACCACTATTTCCCAAACTCTTCCAAACAGAAACTCTGCAATGATTAAGCAATAACTCCCCGTTCTCCCCTCTCACCAAGCTCCTGGGTTACCTCTAATCTATTTTCTGTCTCTATGAATTTGCCTTTTCTAGGTATTTTACATAAGCAGAATCACAAAATATTTGTGCTTCTGTATATGGCTTATTTCAGTTAGGGCAACATTTCCATTTCCAAGGTTCATCTACACTGTAGTATGCATCAGCACTTCCTCCCTTTCACGGCTGAATAATATTCCACAGTATGTATTATTGTGTCATACATTTTATTTGTACATGGTTTGTATATTTGGTTTATCCATTCATCCGTCGGGGAACACTTGGGTTGCTTCCACCTTTTGGCTGCTGTGAATAACGCTGCAATGACATTGGCATGCAAGAATCTGAGTCCTTGTTTTCAATTATTTTGGGCATATACCCAGAAGTGGAATTGCTGGGTCATATGGCAATTTTGGGCTTTTCGGGGAATAATTAAACTTTCCCACAGCAGCTGTACCCTAACACTCCCAGTAACGATGTATGAGGGTTCTAACTTCTCTACATTCTCACCAACACTTTTTACTTTCCATTTTTTAAATTAGAGTATAAACTTTTTGTGTAAAAAATAAATGTATATACAAATGTAACATTTAAAGAATCTGTTATGGCTCAAGGATGTTAGTTTAAAAATATAAATAAATAAAAAATCTGGTGTTACCCAACTGTTAACAATGACTATTTTTCTGGGGCACGGGTTTATAGGAGATGCTCATATTCTGCCTTACATATTCCCCATTTTGCAAAAGTTTTTAGAACACATGGTGTTGCTTTTTAAAAAATGTCTTAAGCAAAAGTTAACCTGAGATGGTTTGATGTCTGCCTGCTAATCTAAAACACAATTTTGGTGTCATATACACAGCAAGCCCCTAAATCAGAGGAAGTGAAAAGGCCTGAGTCCCAGTCCTCACTCTGCCACCCTGGGCACAGGTATTCTCACCTCACATCTCCCAGGCACCTGAGACTGAATCCAAGTTCCCAGCCAGTACCCCAAAAATAGACGACAGCCGTGTGGACCCACCCACTCCTTCCACCCCAAGGACAGCACTCAGGCTATGGGAGTCCCAGGTGGGTTGTCTCAGGCTACGCACGGGTAGCCGCCTCCCTTTATCCAGTGTGCCTTACACAGATTAAGCTGGGCAGCACTGTGCCTGGCAGTCTGTAATATCCCTTCCCACATGGAAACAATTCCACTGAACTTAGAAGGAAGCTAAGAAAAGGAGAGCTTGGGGAAAACCTGGGAGTCACAGACTATGAAGGAAAATGAAGACCTTCTCCACAGAGAGAGAAGCAAACCCAGAAAAGGATTCAAGAAACGATGATGCCAAGGAGGAGAGGGCAGCTGACATTTACTAATGCAAGTGTCTCACCCAAAGCCACAGGTGCTGAAGCAGACAGCAAGGGGCAGTGCCTGGAGCCACGCTGCTCTGTGGGAAACATCCCAAGGTCACCTGCTGGGGCAGCAACAAGGAGAAAACCCAGCCTCTGTGGGAAGAGGCACTGAGGCCTGGGGAGTGAAGGCAAGTGAAATCTTTCCCCTCTTCCAGGCTGTGGACTTTGCCCTTGAAATTCAACTCCTGGCCTAAAGAGATAATCTCCCAGGCATGTCCTGTGTAAACTTGGCTAATCAACAGAACACACTCAGTGCAGCGCCTGCTGGCTGTCCCTGAAACAGCCCTGCCAGGCAGGAGCAGTGCTGACAGGCGGGGGGGAAGCTTTTCCTGGCATAAATGCCACCAATCCTAATGAAATCAAGTGACCAGGATGGGCATCTTCCAGAAATTAGACAAGCATCTGTTTAAAGATGAGCATACACCTGGAAATCTCATCCGGAAGTGATACAGATATGGTGAGAAGGGTCATTGAGAGCATGGACCTTTACCAGGCTTTGTTGTTTTAGAGCAAGCCACCTAAGAAGATCTAAAATAAAGCTTTGTAGACATGAAATTCTGAGTTGGTAAAAGAAAGCAAGCCAATTAACATCTGGCCCTCACACCCTTAGCAGCTTCTCAGCTCCCAAGCCTCTTAAGCAATGGTTCTCAAAGTGGGGTTCCCAGACAACAGTAGAAGCATCACTCCCGAATTTGTTAAAAATGCAAATGTTCACTTAAAAAATTCTACTAAATTGGTAACAAGCTCTCCAGGTAAGTCTGGTGCACATTCAAGTCCAAACACCACTGCTCTACGGCTCCAGAAAGCTCTGCAATCTGGAGTTCTGATCCTGCCCACCCCCAGACTTCCCTTACTTTCTGCTCTAAATGAATTTTGAAGGACTGGAATATTACCTCTCCAGTTACAGCCAATAAAATTGGCAGGTTTCATCCCACTCCAGTTCCATCTTCCACATGGTCTCCTAGGTTTCTTTTCCACAAACCACATCCAATTGTGTTTCCTTCCTGCTTCCTGGGGAAAGTGATTCCCCACTTTCTGGATGGTTCAATCCCTTCAAGATCTGACCTCTGCCAGTCTTCTCAGCCTCACCTCCTAACCCATCTGTATGTCCCTGCACGTGGTAGATGACATTTCATGTCTGCTCAGCGTGAATCAGTGCTGAAGATCATCTGAAAAACACCCTCTGAAGGAATCTCTCCCAAGTACGTTATCCTTCCCTTCAGAAGCAAGTCTGTTACTGAAACAGACTGGGATGGGGGAGACAGAAAAGCAGAATCCAATTATTCACCAAAGAAATTCCTCTGTGTTCTAGGAATCTACACTAAATCTGAAATTCAGTCTCACCCTGCTCTGCCCTTCACAAACTATTCCATCTAAGTGGACTGATTAGGTTGACCACAGGTCTCATGAACAACGAGGAATGACAGTTTATAAACACTGCATACGTTTTCATTTCAGAATCCTAGGCCTTGACTACTTACAGAATCTAAACAGGATCAACCTTTAGAAAAAGAAGTACAGGCTGGGTGAGGTGGCTCACACCTGTAATCCCAGCACTTTGGGAGGCCAAGGCAGGTGAATCACCTGAGGTCAGGAGTTCAAGACCAACCTGGTCAACTGTCTCTACAAAAAATACAAAAATTAGCCAGGCATGGTGGTGCCTGCCTGTAATCCCCGCTACTTGGGAGGCTGAGGCAGGAGGATCACTTGAACCTGGGAGATGAAGGTTGCAGTGAGCCCAGACCACACCACTGCCCTCCAGCTTGGGTGACAGAGTGAGACTCCATCTCAAAAAAGAAAAAGAAGTATCAACCAACAGAAACTAGTCAATGTTCAATTTCCAAGAGTGAGACTCCATCTCGAAAAAGAAAAAGAAGTATCAACCAACAGAAATTAGTCAATGTTCAATTTCCAAGAAGTGAAAGCTGTGGCCTGATACATTTCTTTTCTCAAACATTTCCAATAAACTTGAAAACTACAGAAGAGATCTGTACACTAGGAAATCAGGGTTTATTTACAAACCCTAGTTTACTGACAAATTACTTACTTTTCCAAAAGCAAATTCCATCTTCTTATACAATAGGGAGAACGGCAATCTAAGACATCTAACTACTTATGGAGCATTAAAGAGAAACACCATCTTTCTTCCTGCCCAGATGAAGAGATGTAATTCAGGCTCACTTCTTCCAAGTCTTGCCACAGCCCCACCCTCCCCAGTTGTTTATATGGACTGGCATTCTCAGTATTTAACCAGGTACCCCTTTGAGAGAAAGCTGGGAAAAAAAAAAAAACCTCATTCAATTCCACAAACATTCAAAATGTGACCATAAATAACACATAATGATTCAAAGGAAAAAACTCATTAGATGTTCTAGATAACACCTGGTCACTCTGGTTGGTTGATACACCAACCAGAGTGACCAGAGTGAAGGTGTGGCAAGAACGCACGCTTGGAATCAAACAGCCTTAGATTCAGATTTCAAGCAAGTTAGCTACTCCACATTCCTGCAGATGTCACAACATCAACAAATCAACTCACAGATCATCGTGACGATTTACTAAAATAATGAAATAAAAATGTCTAGTATAACACAATGCCTAGAACGAAGTAAGCATTACACTCATGTTTTACTATAAACCTAAAATCTGCAGAAAATTTAAAAACACATAGTGTTTGATCCCAATAATTATGCAGACTACAGTCATTCAACTTCCTGTAGCCAAGTAGATACAGTCTCTGCCCACTCCAGACCCCTTTTGTTTCCTCATATTCTTTTTTTTTTTTTTTTTTTTTTGAGACAGGCTAGAGTGCAGTGGCGCGACCTCGGCTCACTACAACCTCCGCCTCCCAGGTTCAAGCAATTCTCCTGCCTCAGCCTCCCAAGTAGCTGGGACTACAGGTGCGCGCCATCACACCCAGCTAATTTTTCTGTATTTTTAGTAAAGATGGGGTTTCACCATGTTGGCCAGTATGGTCTCGATCTCTTGACCGCATGATCTGCCCGCCTCAGCCTCCCAAAGTGCTGGGATTACAGGCATGAGCCACCGCACCCAGCCTGTTTCCTGATATTCCCCCCCTCCGCCCCCCCTCCTCTTTCTCTTCTTTCTCTTCTTTTCTTTTTTTAGAGACAGGGTCTTGCTCTGTTGCCCAGGCTGGAATGCAGTGGCACGATCATAGCCCACTGAAGCTTCAAACTCCTGGGTTCAAGCAATCCTCCCGCCTCAGCCTCCCAAAGTGTCGGGGTTACAGGCGTGAGCCCCCACACCCAGCACCATATTCTTTTTCCTGATTCTTCTCAATCAGATTCAATGTTCCCCTCTTTCCCTCTCAAATTTCCCATACCTTATCCCAAGTTGCACCACATCTTCTACCCGACACCCCCTTGGCTCCCTATAGTCTAACAATGATGACTTCCTAGGTGTCCTTTCTGCATGTCAAGCTCTTTCTTACCTCAGGGCTTTGACTCTGCTGTTCCTTTTTCCAGAAATGAACTTTCCCCAAATCTGCACATTCACGGCTTCTTCTCATCCTTGAGCTCGCAGCTGAAATGTCATTTTCAGAGGCCTTCTCTAACCTTCTCGGGTCCCTGTTGCTCTCTCTTCTACATCACCATTATTTCCTTCATAGCTCACAGCACTATCTTTATCTCATCTACTGATCTGTTTACTTGTTTACTGAAATACTTCCCCATTCACTATAGCTCTGTGACAACAAGGACTTCAATGTCTCAGCTATCTCTACCTCCCCAGCATACAGAACAAAACCTAGAACAGAAGGAATGCTCAATAAATATTTACTGAATGAATAAATACATTCAGTTCCTAAAGCAAGAGAGGCAGAGTTAGATTCCCCGTCACTCCTTTGCTTTCTCTAACTGGTAACAGTAGAAGATAGAATCCCAGGGAAAGATTGTAAATTAAAAAGAGAAGAGACAGGCCGGGCATGGTGGCTCATGCCTGTAATCCCAGCACTTTGGGAGGCCAAGGTGGGTGGAACATGAGGTCAAGAGATCATCCTGGACAACATGGTGAAACCCCGTCTCTACTAAAAATACAAAACTTAGCTGAGCGTGGTGGCTCACACCTGCAGTCCAAGCTATTCAGGAGGCTGAGGCAGAAGAATCTCTTGAACCCAGGAGGCAGAGGTTGCAGTGAGCCAAGATCACGCCACTGCACTCCAACCTGGCGACAGAGTGAGACTCCGTCTCAAAAAAAAAAAAAAAAAAAAAAAGAGAAGTGACTGAGGATTAACTTTTGGAGAACACCAAAAAATAATGCCATCCCAACCCCCGCAATGACCAAACAGTAAGGGCTATCACGGACCCAGGAGGACAACAGGGGTGTTAGAGTCTCCATCGCCTTCTTTTTCTGTTCCTACAGCTTTCCAGAAGCAGCTCAGCTTCCTCCCACAAGGCCACATAGACATCTACAAAAACGCCATAGGTGTTTTTCAGATGAGAAGTCTGGATAGCACTGCTTTCAAAACTCAGCTGGGCACCCAAGCAGAATAGGTACCTACATCTAAATGGAGGGAAAAACATCCACCTGGGTTTGCCAAACAGTTGTGGGTCCTGCAATTGGAGGGGGTGGGAAAGAAAATAAAAAGGTTTTTCTATTTCCATTTAATGAGATTTAAATAAAACAAAAATTTCAGGTTGCTTTCTTTTATTTCTTGAGCCTTTAGATGAGAGTTTTCTTTTCTTACTTTCTTTTTTTTTTTTTTTTTTTTGAGACCAAGTTTCACTCTTGTTGCCCAGGCTGGAGAGCAATGGCATGATCTCGGCTCACTGCAACCTCCACCTCCTGGGTTTAAGCGATTCTCCTGTCTCAGCCTCCCAAGTAGCTGGGATTATAGGCATGAGCTACCATGCCTGGCTAACTTTTTGTGTTTTCAGTAGAAATAGGGTTTCACTATGTTGGTCAGGCTGGTATCAAACTCCTGACGTCAGATGATATACCTCCATCAGCCTCCCAAAGTTCTGGGATTACAGGCGTGAACCACCGCACCATACCCTGGTTGCTTTCTTTCTAACCTGGATCCCTGCTGTTTCCCCCTGGGCACTTAAGAGTTGACAAAACCAACAGCCCTTCTAACCTCCAATATCCTTACGACTGGCTCTCCCACCACAGCCAAGCCAAGAGCAAATTTTCTTTTTCTTTTTTTCTTGAAGAGACAGTGTCTTACCATGTTACCCAGGTTGGAGTGCAATGAACATTCACAGGTGTGATCATTGCACAGGACAGCCTCAAACTCCTGGGCAGTCCTCTTGCCTCAGCTTCCTGAGTAGCTGGGACTACAGGTGTACACACCCAGACCACACTCCTTTATAGTTGCTGGGGTCATTCAGGTTCTTTAATTTCCTTTCCCTACTGGCATTCCTTTTTACCAAGTGACAAAGTATATACACACATGAGTCAGTCCTCTTTGTCCTAGGGTCTTTGCAAATGAATACAAAGTTCCATATGTAGTTTTTACAGTCCTCGGTCTTCACCATTTTTTATTTTATTATTATTTTAGAGACAGGGTCTTGCTCTGTCACCCAGGCTGGAGTGCAGTGGCACAATCATAGCTCACTATAACCCTGAACTCCAGGGCTCAAGCAATCATCCCACCGCAGCCTCCTAAGTAGCTGGGACTACAGGCATGTGCCACCATGCCTGGCTAATTTCATTTATTTTGTAGATATGGGGTGTCACCATGTTGCCTAGACTGGTGTCGAACTCCTGTCTTCAAGCAATCCTCCTGCCTTGGCCTCCCAAAGGATTAGGATTATAAGCATGAGCCACTGTGTTCAGCCTTTCCCATCTTTTAATTACGCCATTAGAACACTTATTAGTTTACAAACTGCTAATAAACTTAAGGGGAGGGAGATTCCAGCATATCTCTGCCAAGGAAACTTACCTCCACTAAGGAGTACAGGGCACAGTTTTGGGAGCTCTATGCACCATCAAGGCTGAGCTTCTCCTGATTCAACAGGGAGCTACGGTCGAATCTGAGCTCCTGCCTATGGCAGCCAGCAGAAGTAAAAAAAAGCTGAAGAACAGCATGTCTGACCATCACCTACAGAGTCTGGTCTCCTAAAGCAAAAATAACCTTAAATTGTAAACAGCCTCACTCAAAGAGAAAATTTGTGAAGCCTCTACTCTTAGGAACTCCCCATTCTGCCCTAGGCCTGTCTGGGCTCAGCAGGCTCATAAATTGGCACTGTTGATATGACCTTTCCAGGCTGTATTTCAACAAGAGATAACAACAAAGCTCAGAGCTTTGGTAGCACTCAAAGGAGATTTGAGGGACTTAAAACACACTGCTAAATTTGGCAGCAAAAGTTCCTGCTCCCTGAAGTTGCAAAAGAAAATCTCTTAATAATTACACTTGTAGATAAGGAGCTACTCATTCTCTTTAGAAACAGATCAGAACCTCCTCATCCCAATACACCACTCCTGTGCAAAAGGAGTGAGACTTCTGGGGCAAGTCTCACCTGGCACTGGGATCAAGCTATCTCTCGAAAAGATAAAGTTCCAGGAACTTACCTTGATGCCTCTTACTGCCTTAGCCACAACCAGGTGCCCAGAGACATTCGTTTACTCTTCACCATCTACAGCCCTCTGTCTCCCTCACCTTCCCATCAGCCTTCCCACTTCCCATCCTGCTCTTTGACACTAGACCTGCCATGTCCCTATCCCTGTTGTTCATACAACACACATTATTCCTCAGAGAGGGCTCTCTCAGCCTAGAGGCTCCTTTGATTCGGCCAGATTCCTCCTCTGGTTTATAATTTCTTTACAAAAGCAACGTATAGGAGCTCTGATCTATATGCTGATTGAGGGTTGCTTATCACTGCTCTGCTGATACTGTCTGTCCAACACACAGGGGAAGGGATATCGCCCGGCATTTCTCAGCTAAACAAACCCAACAGACAAGCCACAAAGAAACAAACACTGCTGCCTGGCACGGTGGCTCACACCTGTAATCCTAGCATTTTGGGAGGCTGAGGTGGGTGGATTGCCTGAGCTCAGGTGTTCGAGACCACCCTGAGCAACATGGTGAAACCCCGTCTCTACTAAAACACAAAAAATTAGCCAGGCGTGACAGTGGGCACCTATAATCCCAGCTACTCAGGAGGCTGAGGCAGGAGAATCACTTGAACCTGGGAGGCAGAGGTTGCAGTAAGCTGGGATAGTGCCATTGCACTCCAGCCTGAGTGACAGAGTAAGACTTTGTCTCAAAATAAATAAATAAATAAATAAAAATAAGCCCTGCTGAGGCTGGGTGCAGTGGCTCATGCTTGTAATCCCAGCACTTTGGGGAGCTGAGGTGGGTGGATCACTTGAGCTTAGGAGTTTGAGACCAGCCTGGGCAACATGAAGAAACCCTGTCTCTATAAAAAAAAAAAAATTACATAAATTAGCCAGGTGTGGTTACTCCAGATGCTGAGGTGCAAGGATCCCCTGAGCCAGGTAGGTAGAAGTTGCAGTGAGCCCATAACACACCACTGCACTCTAGCCTGCATGACACAGTAAGACACTGTCTTGGAAAAAAAAAAAAAAAAAGGGCTGGCCCTGGTGGCTCACATCCATAATCTCAGCACTTTGGGAGGCCTAGACAGGCAGATCACCTCAGGTCAGGAGTTCAAGACCAGCCTGGCTAACATGGCAAAACCCCATCTCTACTAAAAATACAAAAACTAGCAGGCATGGTGGTACACACCTGTAGTCCCAGCTACTCGGAAAGCTGAGGCAGGAGAATCATTTGAACCCAGGAGGTAGAAGTTGCAGTGGGCCAAGATCATGTCACTGTACTCCAGCCTGGGTGACGGGGATACTCCATCACTGACCCCAAAAAGGAAATAAACACTACTTGGTTTATAAGATAATAATAAACATAACAATAACTGCAAACATTTTATTCAGCAAGGAGGCAGGAAGCACTATTCTAGGCACTTTACTTTTAGCATTTAGGCTTCGTTACAACCCTATGAGGTAATGCTATCACTGCCTCAAATTTTACGGAAGAGGAAGAACTGGGTCAGGGACAAGCTAAGGAACTTGTTCAAGGTTACAGAGCTATCAGGTGGCAGAGCCAGAATTTGAACCCAATCTGACCCCAGAGCCCAGGCTCTAAACATTACTCTCCCACTGGATCGCTCTTCACCTAAGACACAGATTGGTCTCTGGACACCGACTGGATTATCCTAAACTCTAATGGAGAGAGGACTGCTCAGAAAACACTGGGATTTCTTCCCACTGAGAAAAGGAAACAGTGATGGCATTATTTATTCAAAGAGCTGGTCTAAGGCTACAGCATAGAACAAACAAGTACCCCAAACATCTGCTGACCAAAATTTTCCCAGGGGACCAAGAGAAACTTCCCTTCTTATTTACTAAAGTCTGGGTCCTCCTTGTACTACCCTATGCATCTGAGAACAAGTTTCCAGCCTCCGAGTTCTAAGAACCAAGTCAAAATGCTTCCTAGAATCTAGTTGATGGGGTTAAAGAAAAGTTACTCAAATATCTTTTAAGCACCAACTACATGTGTTGGCCATTTGGGGAAATAAATAGTATAAAATATTATACTTGATCTTATACAACTTCAAGGAATCTAGTTGAAAACACAAGATGTACACATTTGAAAAGTCAAGTCAGGGCTGGGTGCGGTGGCTCACACCTGAACTCCCAGCACTTTGGGAGGCCGAGGCAGGCGGATCACTTGAGGTCAGGAGTTCAAGGCCAGCCTGGCCAACATGGTTAAACCCCATCTCTACTAAAAACACTAAAATTAGCCAGGCATGGGGGAATGCGCCTGAAGTCCCCCAGCTACTCAGGAGGCTGCAGCGGGAGAATTGATTGAACCCAGGAGGCAGAGGCTATAGTGAGCTGAGATCACACCACTGTGCTCCAGCCTGGATGACCAGGCGAGACCCTGTCTCAAAAAAAAAAAAAAAAAAAAAGTCAAGTCAAGATGTCAATGAGAACACTCAATCCATGCCTTCTATTTTCTATAAGAGGAGACTGAAGCCTAGAGAAGCCATGTTACTTCCCTAAGATCACCTAGTAAGTTAGAGACAGAGCCAGAACTAAAATTCAAACCTGCTGACTACCTGGCTGGGGCTTTCCACTGCTATATGAAGGCAGAGAAATTCACAGGAGGGATGAATTACTAACAACAGCAGCAGCTAACATTTATTGAGAGCATATCTGTATCTAGAACTAAGTCAAGTGCCTTACATAAATTAACTCATTAAAACCTTACAATAACCCTTTGAGATGGGTAATATCGTCACCCTCAATTTTCAGATGAAGACACTGAGGCTTACAGAGATGAACTCACCAGACGTCCACAGATAGAGGAAAAACCAGACTATGGACCCTCAGAGGTGGCTGCAAAGCCTGTTCTATGCTCTAAGCTGCATCTGGAAGGACAAGAACAGTATTTGCGGAGGTGGGGGTGAGGAGGGCTGGGGCAGAGGCCAGGGTCTGGAGCACTGAGGGCAGCGTGTGAAGGGCCTCCAATGTCACCTGAGAGGGACCTCAGGGGCCCTACCTAGACTGGCCAGCAGGAAAGGGGCAGGCGAGAAGCAGTTCTGGACGGATGGGTCTCCCCTGCCTGTGAAGGGTGAGCATCCCACAGCAGGAGGAAAGAGCTGAACCTGTGAGGCTGGGTTGGGAAGGGCAGGACTACCTCAGACTCAGGATTTCTGGCCTCTCCAGTGTGAGCGGCTGCCGAGTCCTCAAAATCTCATTGGCACCTACTCCTTCTTCTTAAAGGACACTCTCAAGTACCTGGCCAGGTCTGAAAGGGCAGTCCTCCTTGGCTGCTGGTGACTTTCCAAAGCAGCTGTCTTTCCCTCCTTACCTTGCCCATGGCCCCCTGTGCCCTTTCTTTGATCTCTCTGCCTGATGCAGCAGCCATAAGACAAGGGAGCTGTCTGTCAAGTGGCAGGACCGGAACACAAGCAGCTTGGGAGGAAATCTTGCGTTATTAGGAAATCTCATGTTATTACACACCCAGGACCGCACAGATCCTAGACCAGACTACCTGGGGTCTTGATAGAAAGATGAATAAGATGCAAAGTAGATGCTACTTCTTTTTTCTTTTTTTTGAGATTAAGTCTCGCTCTGTCGCCCAGGCTGGAGTGCAGTGATGCAATTTCAGCTCACTGCAACCTCCGCATCCTGGGTTCAAGCCATTCTCCTACCTCAGCCTTCCAAGTAGCTGAGATTACAGGTGCACATCAGTACGCCTAGCTGGTTTTCGTATTTTTAGTAGAGACACAGTTTCACCATATTGGCCAAGCTGGTCTCGAACTCCTGACCTCAAGTAATCCACCCACCACCCACCTCGGCCTCCCAAAGTGCTGGGATTACAGATGTGAACCACTATGCCCTGTAACCAGCAGCTAATTCTAAAATAAGAATCTGGTTTGTTCCCACCATAGTAACATCAACTTGATTGAGAGACACCAGCCCACTCTCTTCAAAATGCTGCTCTAAGTTGATAATATTGGAAAGCACTGAACATTTACTATGTGCCAGGCACTGGCCGATTTACATGTATAATTTCATTTAATCCTTACCACAACTCTACCGAGTCAAGTACTATTACATCCACTCTACAGATGCTTCAAAGAAAGCTGATGCACAGAGAGAGTAAATAACTTGCCCAAGGTCACACAGCAAGGTCAGGTTCTAAAGCTAGACCTCTAAGACCCCTGAGCTATAGCTCTTAATCACTGCAATCACTGCACTGCATGTCAGGGACTCATATTAAATGCAAATGTTTCCATCAGAATTGCTCTAAGGCAGCACCACACACTCACTGAGAACCTAAGAGTCAAGGAGAGTTGAACAAATACACCACAGGCTAGTTCATTTTAAAACAATCTATTAAACTCAGTTGTCAGAACTCCACAAGGTAGCCTGCATTCCAAGTCACAAGCACACCAAAATTCAGTTCCTCGAACAAAACTAAAGAGTTTTAAAAATAGCTGACTTTATAGGTTTTTTTTCCAACTTTCCCATTTCCCCTTTCCTATGACTCCCTCCCACATACCCCATCCTTTGACACTGTCAGAGAAGCTTTGACACAGGCCTAGAACCCTCACCCTTCTATTTCCAGTCCTTTAGCTGGCTCTCTTCCTTCATTCGAATAGTGCTTGAAATCCTTCTCCTTTCTCCCAGCCTAAGAGCATGAGATGGTCATTAACCCTACCACCAAAATTCAGAACTGCAGCAGGTCTATGCTGCTTCTCTCTTAATCACACTGACAAGAGTGCGGGAGAGAGGGGAAGACATAACTGCAACACAACATCTATTACAACACGACACAGATGGGAGGAAGGCCCACACGCGACACTTCTGCGATCCTTCCCAGCCCTTGGCCCAGACACTTTGTATTCACCAACTAAATGGGTGAACAGACCAACCGTGCATATGGGTGCCAGAGATGCCTCTGAGCCAAGAGCAAACAAACAGAGGTGTCAAGCCCAATGCCAGCCATCCCTACCCCTCCAGTACTTGTTAGGGCCCGTACAACACTGTCCCCGAGTGGCGTGGGGGCAGTCTGGCCTTCTGCTAAGTTGTGTAGGCCTCCGAGGTCAGCCCTTCTCTCCATCACCACCTGCTGCTCCTGAGAACTGCCTCCGCCCAGGGCCCCTTGCCCAGGGCCTCACTCCTGCTTCCTTCCAGTAGTCTTCCTCCTGCCTCAGATCTTGTCTCCCGTAACCCTCAGTTTACCTCATTTTTCCCAGTTCCAAACAATCCTCCATCCACTATGTGGTTTCCAACAATCCATCTCCAGCTCACATACAACCCCTTCAGTGATGACAGGTCACACAGAGGAAGAGTCCGGAGCTTTGAGAAACTGAGCTGGTTTCGTGACAAGCCTGTAGGAATAGGTCTGCTTTGGTTAAGAAGGTTTCATAAGCTAACTGTATATAACTTGCTCTTTTATAAAAACAGTGAAATCTAACATTCAGGCAGTTTTCAATGAGAAGAGTATAGTGATAGTTACAACAGCCTCCCCAGCAACAGTACATTCATTACATCAGAGCCAAAGAAAATAAGAGAAGGGGGTCTTTAGAGAAATTCTTCAATAAGGTAGTCTAGACTCATTTAACACCCTCCTCTCCATTACACACACACACACACACACACACACACACACACACACGAGAGCTTTCTGGGGCCTATGGCTAGAAACAGAGACCTCGTTTTTTCTATCAGCACAATACTATGTGGCATGTTCCCTAAGACAGATGTACCCAGTAGCTCTCCCAACACACCTACTGAGACAGACGCACACAGCACCTCCTCTCCAGGATGAAACGAACGCCCAGCCTCCCCAGCCCCCGCCTCCTCAGGAGAAGGCATACACTAATGCAAGTTTTCCCACAGGCTTTAAAGACAAATCTCTACAGACTACGCCAGATGGTCTTTTTTTTTTTTTTCCTTTCATGCCCTCCTGGCCCCTTCTCCACTTTCCAGGGTCCCTCTAACTCAAAGAACTCAATTATCTGCCTCCAGATTTCCCCTTCCCTTCCTTGCAGCCTGGCCTAAACATACCCTCCTCCCAAGCTCATGCAGAGGCACAGAAGGGAGGCCAAGCCAGACCTCGGAGGGGCTGCTGCCAGGCCTCCCCCAGCCTCCACTATATGTTCCCTGGGCTTGGCTGCCTGAGCCGACTCTCCTAGGTCCAACCAGGGAAACGGGGAGCAGCCAGGGCTGACAGCTAACAGCTAAGAGAAGTGACCCCTGCTTCCGATGGCCCAGGCCTCAGACCCTCCCATCTCCCCAAGGTGCCAGGACCTTCTGCAAAGCAGTTCTTAGAATCAAATGAGGCAGGGAGCGGGGCACAGCCTCTCTTAGGTCTAGGCTACCAGTGAGGCCACAATACTTGGATTGTCCTCCTACATCTGTACACCCCTCATTCCAGGGAAAGAGGCTGAACCAGAAGAAGTGAGGGTGCCCTTGGCCTGTTCTCCAGGGTATTTCAAACTTTCATCTTCCCTGGGTGACTGATATCTAATTTTAGAGGGAGGGAGCCCAAGGGGAGAAGGTACAGGAAGGGGAGTAGAGGACGGAGGAGAGAGGGAGTGAGAACAGGAATGTTACTTTTTAATCCTTAAGGAACATAGACGATCCAATTTGTGACTCAGCTCTGGGAAGCCGGGCTGATGTGAGTGGGGAACAGCTGCAGTCCAATCTGAGCCGTGGGCAGCTTCTCCTTCGGGCCTTAGAGGCTGTTGTGACATGACTCACCTAGAAGGGGAGCTGCCTGTTTTGTTTTGTTTTTTTTTTTAATCTGCCTACTATGGGTCTGCCCAAGGCCTTCGCAGACACCACTCTGGGGCATGGCTGGCAGGTTTTCCCCATCCTACAGTAAAGTTGGGCTGTGGGTGGGGCACCCTGGTATGCCATAAGCCCTATCGACTCATGGAAGACAGAGCTGGGACTCTCCTTGCCTGGAGTCTCCCTTTCCCTGCTCTTCCATTCCTTGGCACAGTCCCACTGCATATCAAGTAACTCTGCCCTTGGAATTCCCACTTCCTTGTTTCTTTTTCTTTCCCCATGACCTGTAGCCTTACGAGTTCCTGAAAGACCTGCCCAGCCCCCCAGGAAGGCTTTCAGAGCAGTAACACTTTCTCCCAGTTAGAACCCTGCCTTCTAAACCCAGAATGGAGGAGAAAGGCCCCGCTGCCCACTGGAGAGTCTCCCCAGCAGGACCCAGCAGGATGAGGGAACCAGACCTGGCACTCACAGCCTCTTTTCCAGCTGCTAAAGTGTATGGTGCCACAACTACAGGCAGCTGTGGGACACAGGAAAAGGGAAGGGTCTTTAGGAATACCTCTCCTCTGTGCTTGATATAAACACATGAGTCAGGTGACCAAGGAACACTTCCTCTCTGCAGGACCGTCTAGGAGTCTCCAGGTCTACGGCGAACATCACCCTTATTAAATGACCCAACCCAAGGAAAGCACTATTTGTTTTTCCTTAAACATTCTGAAAAAGTCTTTTCAGATTTTTCTCATTTTTACTTATAAATGCAGAAAGGAAGAACAGACTTTATAAATGAGAGAACCAGAACAGAGAGGCAAAGCGACTTAGTGACTTTCCAGAGAGAGTTGGGTCATTCCTCAAGCTTCAATTCACAACATGATACATTAGCAAGGATGTGACTTGTTTCAAGCTACTTTTACGGAAGTTATTCCACTGGCTCCTCCCAACAGTCCTGTGAAGTTATTTTTATCATTATCTCCATCTCATAGGTAAGAATCTGAAGCTCCTTTTAGTTAAGATACTTGCCCAAGGCCACCCTATGGGAACAGAATCTGGCCAACGGCTCAAGTCTAGCAACCCAAATCCATTATTCTTTCTGCTATATCAAAAGAAAGAGCACCAGCTCTTGAAACTGGGTCTCTACTAGCCGTCTTCACACATGCGGGGGTGGTAAAATTGAAGAGCCCAACTACACACATGAGCAGAAAAGAAGGCTGAGTTTCTGGATACACACTGCCCACTGAAGGACCCACTGGCTCAGTGCTATGCCACATCCCTCCAGCAAAATGTAGGTTTCAACTAAGCAGAGGATCCCTGGAATGTAGCAAAAGAAGGAATAACTTCAGAAGTGGCCCATCCGAGGTCCAGGGCCAAGGAGTTCACCCTTGTGGACCCTCAGGCCACAACCATGATGCATACATGTACACATTTAGGGAGCCAGAACTGGGGACATGGCCAGCGCTTGCATTGGCAAGCTGACCCGAAGTTAATCAGAATGCCCCTTCATTGTTTGCCAGAATACAAAAGACATTCTGTTCAGAAAGTTCAAGAAGAAAAACTGAAGAGCCCGGACAGCAGCTGTTCCCTCATCCCACAGAGAAACTAAAGGCATTAGCAAAGTTCCCTGAGGCTAAGAAGTGAATTTCACATATAACGTGGCTCAAGTGGAAGCACATCCCCTGATGGGTCTCCCGGACAGGGAGTGTTTGCTGCCTTCATCCTCCCAATAATGTTACTGACAATGCTGCTACCCTATCACCTATATAACTGCCCTTCTGGGAAGGTCTCTTTCCCTGGGTGTGAGCTCACCACGTGCCACTCCACTAGGTCAGAACAAGTTTTACCAAAATTTAGGACAATCAATGAAGGTGTGCATAGCATGGACACCGTGTGCCCTGAGATTTGGTCAAAATGTAACCAAAGGAATCGACCTGGCACAACTACAGTGCCTCATGTCCCCCGGCTCTTAGCAGCTGCTGCTGAGAGCTCACTCTGGGGCATCTGGATGAGAAACCTGTTTGCAGGCACCCCGACCTCAAGCCAGCCCCCTCCCCCACCTCTTAGGAAAGTCTGTGATCGACCTTTTAATGTGGGAGGACAGCTTGATTCTTACAAGCTGCCTGGAAGAGAGAGAGAGTGCAAAACCCCAGCTCAGGCATCCCTGTGACAGTCCCTCTGTCCTAATAAATGCTCCAGAGGGACTTGGAACTCACCGCAGGCTCCTCGTTGAGCTTAATTACCTTTTGTTTTTTCATTACAGGCCAGACATAGCAGCACCAAGAGACAAAACAGACAGTGTTCACTAGGACGAATCAAGAGGCTCAAAAGGCGCTGGAGTTTCCCTCTAAGAGCTACACACACTGCAGGAGTGATGTTAACTCGGTTTTTTCCATATAAGATTCTTTCTGTAAAAATATCCTGTGCTTTTGTACTAAATAAAAGTAAAGTGATGCTTTTTAGAGTGAAGTCTAAACACCTCAGATTCAGCAAGAGTGAGATCAGCTAGATTTGCAAAGTCAAGAAAATTGGCTGTTTCCCTCCTCCTTAAGCTAATAGGATCCAACTGTTGGAGCATGACATCATTCCTGAGCCCCAAACCCCGAGCAGAGACTACAGACACTCGCCTGCCTCCCAGAAAGCAGCCGGAGAGGAGGGCCAGGAAAGGAGGCCGAACGATCCAAGCCCGGAGCTGCTCTTACCTCAAAGTCCCGGTGCTTTCCTGCCCACTCCATGCTCACCACAGCCGGCTAGGGAGCCCAGGGCCCCCAAATCCACTGGCTTAGGCTCCGATACCTGCTGCGAGCTTCCCACAGCTCCTTCCTCTGACCTTTCGTGGCGCTCCTCGCAGCCAAGTGAGCAGAGCCCTGCTAGCCGGCCAGGCAAGTTGTCATGGAGACCCTGTCCTCGCTAGGCGGGCGCGCGCGCACAGGCGCGCTCTTGGCCTAGCGCGTGCACAAGGGCGCTCTCTTTTTCTTTCTTTCTCACTGTCTGTCTGTCTGTCTCTCTCTCCCTCAGTTCTGAGAGGCTTCCATGAAACAGCACTGTCTTTTGATCAGCTCGGTTTTTGTACGCATTCCACTCCTCCTACCTCCCTTTCAGTCCAACAGGGGCTCTGAACTGCTCCTGGGAACTTGCTTGAACAGCTCAGAGGGGAGAAGGGAGAAGACAGTGAGTGGACTTGTTTTCTTCCCCTCCAGTGTCTCATTTTTTATAACTTGGAAGAATCCCCGCCGGGGGGGAGGGAGCTAGCTGAAGCGCTTGGAGGGGAAGCAAGCCCTTCCTCTGGGTCCTGGAGCTCGGGTAGGAGGGACCCTGAAGCACTGCCTTGACTTGTTTGTGCACTTGGGATTTTTCCGGGCAGCAGTTGGGGCGGAAATGCACTCTCATCCCAGGAGCTCGCCTGGACTGGCCTCTCTGCTTACCTTGCTGCCTGTCCAGGTTGTGGCGATGGCTTTAACCAGTGCAGGGACTCATGGTACTAGTGCTGGCGCCTAAGCAGTCTCTCATCTTCCTGAAATGGAGAGGAAAGACACTTGGTCAGGACCAGGAAGAGTCCTGGGCAAGTCGAGAGTCACAGCCCAGACAACAAACCTGATACAAATACAGCGTTGTCTCTGCCCTGCTCAGGGCCTGCAGCTAAGGCGCAGGCTTCATGGGAGCTGCTGTCACAGTCAGTAATAATACTGCTCCTGTCAGAAAATGAGCACAGTGCCTGGGACACAGCTGACCCCCTAAGTTTAGTCCTGTCCCCCTCCTGTCCCTTCCTCTCCCCACTCCCCAGAGTACATTTCTGCTTTGTAACATTCTTTTTACATGTATCATTTTGTTTGATCCTCAGAACCTTTTGAAATACACTGCACAGATATTTTTATGACTATTTTTTCAAGTTTATTTATTTAAAACAAATTTTTTTAGAGACAGAATCTTACTCTGTTTCCCAAGCTGGAGTTCAGTGGTGCAATCACAGCTCACTACATCATCAAACTCCTGGGCTCAAGTGACCCTCCTGCCTCAGCCTCTGCAGTAGCTGGGACTGCAGGCATGTACCACCACGCCTGGCTACTGTTTTTATTTTTATTTTTATAGAGACAGGGTCTTACTATGTTGCCCAGGCTGGTTTTGAACTCCTGGCTTCAAGCCATCCTCCTGCCTCAGCCTCCCAAAGTGCTGGGATTACAGGCATGAGCCACTGTATTGGCCTTATGACCATTTTATAGATGGGAAAACTGAGACTCAGAGAGATCAAACATTTGATCTGCACTTACACAGTTAGGCAGTCAAAGAACTAAGAGAATAGATCAGCCAAGTTCCCCCTAGTCCAGCAACACTTTCCACTAAAGTATATTATCACCTCATCTCAAAAACTGTCAAGTTTTTGATAGTTGGTTATGAGATAACACTGGGATCCCAAGGGAATGTGAAGAATCTTTGTAAGTTGTGGTGAGACAGGCTGACTGCCATCCTTTTAGTCTAAAGACCTTAAGACAGCATCTCTGAGATGTAAAACGCCCTCATGCACAGATCAGAGAAAAAGCCCTACCCTATAGCTATATATGACCTTACACTTTTCTAAACTACTCTCAAAATCTTGGCTCATTCAACATAACAGGTCTGAATGTTAGGACTGGTATTACTATACTAATGTAACAGATTTTTTAAAAAATTCTAAAACAGGCCAGGCAAGGTGGCTCACACCTGTAATCTCAGCACTTTGGGAGGCCAAGGCAGGCAGATCACGAGGTCAAGAGATCGAGACCATCCTGGACAACATGGTGAAACCCCGTCTCTAGTAAAAAAAATTTAGAAAATTAGCTGGTCATGGTGGCACACAGTAGTCCCAGCTACTTGGGAGGCTGAGGCAGGAGAATCACTTGAACCAGGGAGGCGGAGGTTGCAGTGAGCCGAGATCACTCCACTGCACTCTAGCCTGGCAACAGAGTGAGACTCCGTCTCAAAAAAAAAAAAAAAAAATTCTAAAACAGAAGTAAAATTACTTGCCCCAGGTCACAGAACCAGGAAATAAAATCTATAAACAGTGTCTAAGCCTTTCAACTCCTTTGAGTACATTAAACACAGTGGTTGCAACACACCAGGTGGAGCAGGGGTCAGAAGGCCGTGGCAGTGCCTGACTCCACCACTAACTGCCACATGCCATTGGGCAAGTCACCTGACTTCCCACTTTCTACCTACAGAGCCTACTGACAGGGCTGGGGATGCGAGTCAAAAGAGATGCTATACGTGAATGCACTCTCAAGTCAGTCACTGAAGTAAAACTTCACTCCTCCCGGCCACTCCTCACCAAAAACAAACAAACAAAAAAACAGTGGGGCAGTTAATATCCTCCCCAGGATGAGGACACTGAGGATTAGGTAGATATTTTCCAATGTTGCTCCCGAACAGTGCTAAAGGTCTTGATGCTTTTTCTTTTTTTTGACATGGGGTCTTACTATGTTGCCCAGGCTGGTCTTAAACTCCTGAGCTCAAGCAATCCTCCCACCTCAGCCTCCTGAGTAGCTGGGATTATAGGTGTGTACCACCACGCCCAGCCTGATAGAATCTTTAATGCAACATCCTATGCAGAATCTTGTAGATTTTTAAAAAATTAATTTCCAGCATATTGCAACATTCTCAAAACAAGACTCTGATTGACTTCAGTTTAAAAAGTAAATATATACCAGAAGTTAAGGTAGGAGCAGTGTTACAAAATCCAACAGGAAATGACAGGGTGGCACAAATCCTAAATGGTGGGCACTACTGCTTTAGTGAAGCAATCAGAGCTTCCAAGGGAGTGAAACTAATCACCCACTATAAATGCCCAACCTCACCCAAGCCCCAGCTGAAGACTCCCAAGTCTACAAAGAAAGACAAGGTAGAAAGGCAAACGCAGTATCATCCAGTCACTAGATTCCACCTCTTCTTTGTCCAAAAGGCATTCCTCTGCTCTCCTCCTGATCCTCAAAATGCACATTCCACTTGCCCAGTCTCCATCCTGAGAAAGAAGAGGTGATCCTACCCCTTTCTACAATAAGATAATATTAGTAAGACAGCAGTAACACCAGTGAACACTTATTGAGCACCTACCATATGCCAGGCATTCTTTCAAGCAGTATGAGGGCCAGGGTCAGGACTGAGTACTAAAGCTAATACAAGTCAGTCCCTGAAGTAATCCAAACTTAAAAAGCCCTCCAAGACAGACCCAGAATGCGGGCCATGCTCCCCCTAGTGGCATGCTGGAGTCAGGGAGGTTCCTTAGGGCCTTGTCCTGGGGGCAGGGACAAAGGAAGGGCCCCATTAGTGAGAGAACTGGAATCCCTGATTGGGTGATGCTACTGTGTACACAAGCCTTGAACTGGGCAGAGCCAGGGATAGCTGAATCCCGCCAGTGCCTCTGCAAGGCTGGATTTAGACCAATCCCACCTGGCCTTTCCTGAAGGATAAGGGTTTGACAACCTTATATAAGCTCCCTGGTGTCTGCTGAGAGGCCTGCATGCACATATGTGCCAGAATCCTGGGAGACATCCTCCACTTTCCCATTTACTTTCTCCCCACCTCCAACCCATTTCCCAACTGCGAACAATTCTACTGCCAAAATCTATCTTTTATCTGTTCACTTTTCTCCACCTTTGATGCTATCCATCTCTCGCCTTAATTATTGCAAAAACCTCCTAATTGCCCTAGCTTCCACTCTTGCCCTCACAAAGCCCTTCTCCATAGAGCTGTCTGAATCACCTTTTTACACTAGATCAGGTCATTTCCTGCTTAACACACTTCATTGACTTCCCACTATACTTAGGATAAAATCTAACTTCTTACCAGGACCTACAAGGCCCAGCATGATTCTCCTCCTGTCTTCTTTCAACACACTTCCTGCCCTTCCCTCTCTGTGCATCAGCCACATACAACTGCTTTTAGTTCCCCCAAAGTGTCATATTTTTTCCAGACTGTTTTCCTTTGCTGGGACACCCCTCACCAAGCAGTCTTTGCCTGGATAGCTTTTATTCACCTTGCCTCACCTTGACTCTCCTGTCTCTTGACTTTCACAATCCTCCAGTCTAAATGAGGCTCCCACACTTACCTTTCAGAGCACTCACCATGCTGTGTAATTATGCATTTGTGCAACTATTTGCTTAATCTCATTCTTCCCTCATGAGTTCCTAAAGAGCAGGAACCTTGACTATTTTGCTAACCACCAATATTCCCTGCACTTAGTGCAGGCCCAGCTCATAGCTGGCACTCAGTAACTATCTGCTGAATGAAATGCATAAAAACCCACTTCTTCCTGTCCGACAGGAAGAAGAAACTTAGAGCAGCTATTTCATGTCACTCACTGCCTCTTTTCATAGACTTACAAACTATAATTACATCTTTTTTCCTCATGTGCCTTGCCTGTGGGTACACCAAAAATTCCTGTAAAGTCTCCCTGTGGTTTGTTTCCCAGAACTTTCCTGGTAAGGTCACTCTCTGGGGACTGCCCTCCAGGGTTTTACAGCTGCTCCCATTACCAGTGCCCCATCACAGGCCTCCACCACCACCGGGTCATTGCCAGACCACTGTGCAGGAATGGCCCAGCTCCCACGATGACAAGGTTCTCTCAGGCCAGCAGCTCCACAGACAAAAACGCCTTGTCTCCCCTCCATGGCGCAGGCCACTGTGCTTGTAAAAAATACATTTTACTAAAAAAAAAAGTCTCGCCAGGCACAGTGGCTCAGCCTGTAATCCCAGCACTCTGGGAGGCGGAGGCAGGCAGATCATGAGGTCAAGAGATCGAGACCATCCTGGCTAACACGGTGAAACCCCATCTCTACTAATAATATAAAAAATTAGCCAGGCACGGTGGCATGCACCTGTAGTTCCAGCTACTCGGGAGGCTGAGGCAGGAGAATCGCTTGAATCTGGGAGACAGAGGTTGCCATGAGCCAAGATCACACCACTGCACTCTAGCCTGGTGACAGAGCGAGACTCCGTCTAAAAAACAAAAAAGAAAAGAAAAAAGAAAAAATATATATGTAAATGATGATCAGATTCCAGATTAGGTCACTAGAGGGGTTTATAGTACTTTCTTGTCTCTTTAAAGACAACTGAAATTCTGAACCTGAAAACACAGGAACAGAGTAAATCTTTTAAAGTCACTCCTTACTTTGGGATCAAAGAAATTCAAGTAAAATGGGCTGTTGTTTCAATATTATTGGTTAGATCTTAGAAAGCCTAAGAGCGGTCTAATTTCAAATGCCTCTGAGAAGCCTAATTCCTAATGCTCACCAGACTGGGGTCCAGTGGTATTGCCACTGAAGACATCCAGTTCTACCAAATTAACAGGTAATCAGGTCAAGCACACCTGTAATCCCAGCACTTTGGGAGGCTGGGGCAGGAGAAATGCTTGAGCCCAGGAGTTCAAGATCAGCCTGGACAACATAAGTAAACCCCCGCCTCTACAAATAACAATTTTTTTAAATTGGCTGGGCATAGTGGCACACGGCTGTGGTCTCAGCTACTTGGAGGCTGAGGTGGGAGGAT
This sequence comes from Aotus nancymaae, assembly GCF_030222135.1. Classification (NCBI taxonomy): domain Eukaryota; kingdom Metazoa; phylum Chordata; class Mammalia; order Primates; family Aotidae; genus Aotus; species Aotus nancymaae. The sequence goes on along the minus strand of NW_026988473.1, from coordinate 51,083,361 downwards.
CGCCTGAGCCCAGGAAGTTAAGGCTGCAGTGAGACATCATTGCATCACTGCACACCAGCCTGGGTAACAGAGTGAAATTCTGTCTCAAAAAAGAAAAAAAATGAGGAATCAAACATGTTCCCCTCCACCAATTCTCCTACACTGGCTTCTAGCTGACATTTATGGAAGAACCCTTAAGGACTTCACAATTTTCCTCTTCTGCCTGTGAATGGCAATGTGGTAAGAAGGGAAGCTTTTAAAATTCAAGAGTAGACAGCTAGCAGGCTGGAGCCCAGCCCTGGCTTCCAGCTTTCTGGAATGGTAAAATCCTGGGTAACTCCCTGTCTCCCTTAGGGCCTTTGCTTTTTCCTCCACATGAGAGGGCAGGGCTAGCTGTCCAAGCGTCCTTCAGCTTGACTGTCCTACTGCAGTCACCCAGTCCTACTGCTTTCTGAGTAAGTCCGAAGCAGCAGAAGACTTCTTGCTTTCAGGGGCTACAATCTTTACCCAACTCTTTCAGCAAAGCCCCAGGCCTGGGGCTCTGGGATCAGAAAGAGGACCATCACCAATGAAAAGTAGCCTTTTTTGGAAGAAAAAAAAAGGGAGATTCAGGCTTCCTGCCTAAGGATAACTGGACAGAGAAGAAAGGTGCTAAATTACAGGATGGGGAAATTAGGAAATGGCCTGGGAAGTGCCTGGAAGAAGACTGAGGCTCCTGCTGATGCCCCTGCTCAGACTCACCCCTACCCATAAGTCTGAGACAAAGTTGCCTTTACAAAGCAGATATTGACAGTTGGCAATATCTAAGTTCTCTTGGAAGACCATCTGTCTGCTGCAAATCAAGCAGTCTCTACTTGGGTGCTACTAGGGCCTTCAGATCAACAAAACAAATGTCTCCCTCCAGATGGCAATTCCAGGCCCCTTCCACCTGGAAGCCACATGTGGCAGGACCGCCACTGTGATGGCCACTGCCACACATACTTTGCTTACTCAGCTTTCCTAGGAAGGCAGAGAAATACCCATTCTGTGCTCAGGTCCCAGTGTTTTATGATAGGAAGTTTTCCCAGGTCCTTACTCCTGATCTAACTAATCCTGCTTCTCCCACCACCACCACCCCACCCCTGACCTTAAGACTCTCAACTAGAGAAGTGTGGAATTCAGCCTATAAGTCCCCTAGACACCACAGCCCTGCAGTGAAGCAGCGACCACATACCTTCACGCTGGGTTGTGCCCCCTCTCCTTCAGCCTGCCAGCCGTCCAGCCATAGCTCACTTCCACTCAGCTCACAACTCTCTGTATAAAGCTTGATGTTCAGATACTCAAGACACAGGTGCTCATGGCTTGCTCCAGTTTCTTGGAATCTCTGTGATAACGTTCATATATGAGCCAATTTTCTGAAATCTCTCAAATCCACAAGTCCCTGACCGCTATCTCTCATTCAGTCGGAGCATTTTAACACTGGGCCGCATACACGTAGGCTTGGGGCCAGGAAAGACTGGACCAAGGAAGCAATACTCTAGACCCCCCCCCAACCAAAAGCATCATTTTACCATCCTAGAATAGGCTATCTGGCCGGGTGCGATGGCTCACGCCTGTGTTCCCAGAACTCTGGGAGGCCAAGGCAGGTGGATCACTTGAGGTCAGGAGTTTGAGACCAGCTTGGGCGACATGGCAAAACTCTGTCTCTGCTAAAAATACACAAACTAGCCAGGCACATGCCTGTAATCCAGCTACTCAGGAGGCTAAGGTGGGAGAATCACTTGAACCCGGGAAACGAAGGTTGCAGTGAGCCGAAATCATACCACAGCACTCTCTAGCCTGGGCAACAGAATGAGACTGTCTCGAATAATAATAATAATAATAATAATAATAATAATAATAATAATAATAGGCTTTCCAAGCTTAGCTGGCTCAGAACTCTGAGTTCAACAATGATGTTAACCTATCATGATTAAAAGCTTCAGGATCAGGGAGGCAAGATGCAAAGTGGAGGGAAAGGGAAGAGATGGGGATTAAGAAGAATGTGGACCCAAACTGCTTTTCTATGATCTACCCAAGAAAATAAATACCTTGAGCCTGAGAAAGAAGGACCTGTCAGAGTAAGATCTGGGCAAGGCTGTGGGAAGTGTGAGCCCAAACTGTGTCAACCTCCTCAATCCTAGCTCCCTTACTCTTCCTGGCTAGACTGATTCTCTAGTCCTATCCCCAGTACTCCTCAGAACAGGCTGCCACTCCAGTGCCAACCCCACCCCACTGCCTTGTAGGTGACTGCACCAAGACTCATTCAGCTTAATTCACCTGATAGCTGTAATATTCTTTAGAGAAAGAACTATGTCTTAACTTCGAATTCTAGCTTAGGACTATGTACCAAGTACAATAATACATTTTTTAATGAATGTGTTAACAAAACCAACCAATCAATCCAACTTAAAAGGGTATCAACAATGTCACCACAGAACCTACACCATTTGGTGCTTACGCCTCACAGTAGTCCAGAGTTTCCAAGGTAGAGTGACAAGCTGGGTGACAGAGTGAGATACTGTCTCAAAAAAAAAAAAGCGTTTAAGGAAAAATGAGATATTTGTGTAACCTCAAAGTAGCTCTCCTAGAATATTTATTAATTACAGAAGCAGAAATAGTAGTTAACCTCATGGTGGAGAAATGGGCAGATATCACCTTAACCAAGTGATCAACGTTAACACTACATGCAATAAGACATAATGACACCATGTACCCCTGATACCATGCACTGAGAAGGGCAATTCACCTCTGTGGTGCTCTTCCCAAAACTCCATGACTTTGATCTAATTATGAAAAAACATCGGGCGGGTGCGGTGGCTCACACCTGTAATCCCAGCACTTTGGGAGGCTGAGGTGGGTGGATCACGAGGTCAGAAGTTCAAGACCAGCCTGACCAACATGGTGAAACTCTATCTCTACTAAAAAAAATAAAAAATTAAATGGGTATGATGGCGGGCACCTGTAATCCCAGCTACTCGGGAGGCTGAAGTAGGAGAATCGCTTGAACCCAGGAGGCTGAAGATTGCAGTGAGGTGAGATCGTGCCACTGCACTCCAGCCTGGGCGACAGAGCAAGACTCCATCTTAAAAAAAAAAAAAAGAAAAAATAGGAAGGCCAAGGTGGGCAGATCACAAGGTCAAGAGATCGAGACCATCCTGGCCAAAATGGTGAAATCCCATCTCTACCAAAAAATACAAAAATTAGCTGGGCTTGGTGGTGTGTGCCTGTAGTCCCAGCTACTCGAGAGGCTGAGGCAGGAGAATCGCTTAAACTGGGGAGGCGGAGGTTACAGTGAGCTGAGATTGCGCCACTGCACTCCAGCCTGGCGTCTGGCAACAGAGCCAGACTCTGTCTCAAAAAAAAAAAAAAAGAAAGAAAAGAAAACATCAAGTAAACCCATCCTAAGGGATATTCTACAAAACACCTGACCAGTACTTCTCAAAAGGGCCAGGGTCATGAAGGACAAGGATAGATGGAGGAATTGTTACAGATTAGAGGAGACTAAGGGGACACAGCAACTACGTATAACACGGGATCCTGGATTAGATCCTGGAATAGAAAAGGAGTTTAACAGGAAAAACTGGCAAAATCCCAGTTAAGTCTGTATCAATATCAATTTTAGTTTTGATAATTGTACTGTAGTTACACAAGATTAGGAGAAGTTTTACTGCCATTGCAACTTTTCTGTAAGTCTAAAATTATTTAAAAGTAAAAAGTTTTTAAAAGCCAAATTTAAAGATAGGTAAATAAAAGTATATATAGTACATGGTTATAGGAAAAAAACATAAAGGTAGATAAGACTGACTCAAGTTTGGGAAGCACTAAAGTAATTACCCTACACTCAAGAAAAGTCACCCCCCAGAATGAGAATCGCTGCTGCTGCTGAAGAATATTTAGTAAGATAGGGAAATGTCCACTTTATATTACTTGGAGGTAAAATTAATATATCATCCCCTTCTGCTAAAAAATATATATCTCACATATCCCATAGAAAACTGTGTGTGTTAAAATAAAAATAACCTATGCTAAACGAAGTACAGATGACATTTATTAAATAGTAAATGGGATATGGTTTTTGGAAAGTAATTCATCAATTAGAATGCTGATAGACTTTGACTCAGCAGCCTCACTCTGGGAGAGTATCCTAAGAGAAAATTCCTAAGTATGAGGAATAAATGTGTGTTCACAGCATTATTTATAATAATTTTAAAAATCAGAAACAACCTCCTTATCAGTCATTCCTAGATTAGTATTTTTTTAACCACAACCCACTAAAGAATATTTTATATTGTAATCTAGCATATGCATGTGTGAGAGGGTGCATGTGTGTGTGTAAAAAAACTAAACCAAAAAGATTTCTCAAAATAACACTATCTTTATTATATGTGATGCTCTCTGCTATTTTCAATCTTAATCATTATTAAGAAAACAAAGTATATAGAGCCCCACTAAACTGATTTCCTGACCCACTAATGGATTATGGCTCTTAGTCTGAAAAATTGCACTAGATGAACTATTGTGCAGCCATTGTTAAGAGATAACTATGGCAGGGCTTGGTGGCTCACGCCTGTAATCCCAGCACTTTGGGAGGCCAAGGTGGATGGATCACTTGAGGTCAGGAGTTCGAGACCAGCCAGGCCAACATGGTGAAACCCCGTCTCTACTAAAAATACAAAAATTAGCCAAACATGATAGCATGTGCCTTAATTCCAGCTATTTGGGAGGCTGAGGCACGAGAATTGCTTGAACCCAGGAGGCAGAGGTTGCACTGAGCTGAGATCGTGTCACTGCACTCCAGCCTGGGCAACAGAATGAGACTCTGCCTCAAAAATCATAAATTAAATTAAATTTAAATTCAAAAGAAATTTTAAAGAGACTACTATAAACCATAAACTGGTAGTGCCAATTGGTTCTAAGGAGAAAAGAGGGTGGGAGGAAAACTTGCTTTTCACTGTATGCCTTTTTGTACCTTTTGAATTTACAACACATGTTTTTCATTTAAAAATTAACTGGCTGGGCACAGTAATTCCAGCACTCTGGGAGGCAGAGGTGGAAGGATTGCTTGAGCAAAGGAGTTCGAAACTAGTCTGGGCAACATAGAGAGACCTTGTCTCTACTAAAAATATAAAAATGTTTAAAATAGCATCAGCCTGTAGTCTCAGCTACACAGGAGGTTGAGGCAGGAGGATCACATGAGCCTGAGAGATAAGAGGCTGCAGTGAGCAGTGACTGCACCACTGCACTGGAGCCCAGGTGACAGAGGGAGATCCTGTCTCAAAAAAAGAAATTAACTAACTTTAAATGGCAGTTATGAAGACTTTAATAGCATGAGAGACAATGCTAATTATGCATAATAAAGCTATAACTATACTAAAATGTAAAGACATGTGCAAGTGAAAAAGAAATTTATACCAAGCAGTAATCATGTTAACAATTTTTTTCCTTTTTACTAAATTCTACATATTCTATAGTGTTGCTATTGGAGTTTTTTTGTTGTTTTGTTTTGTTTTGAGACAAGGTCTGGCTCTATTGCCCAGGCTGCAGTGCAGTGGTAAGATCTTGGCTCACTGCAACCTCTGCCTCCCAGGCTCAAGCAATCCTCCCACCTCAGCCTCCCAAGTAGCTGTGACTACACATGTGCACCACCACACCCAGCTAGTTTTTCTATTTTTTGTAGAGACGGGATTTTGCCACATTGGTTTCAAACTTGTGAACTATTTTGCTTCTACCATTCAACATATATTTATTTTCTTAAATTAAATCAATTATTTATAAGGACATAGGAGATTTTAAAGTTAATGGTAACGTTTTCTTTCTTAAGCTAGGTTGTGGGTACATGAATACTAACACCTAAACTATACATATAAAAATAGATATTCTACATATTTTGAATAATTTCTCAATTTTTTCCAGCTTTACTGAGTTATAATTGACAAAAGTTATATATACTAAAGATGTACAGCATGATAATTAGATATACTAATACACTGTGAAATGAGTATCACAATCAAATTAATCACATGTGGTAATCACATTCATTACCACACATAGTTACCATTTTGTGTATGCATGTGGTGCGGGGAGGTGAGGACACTTGAAGACCTACTCTCTTGGCAAATTTCAAGTAAACAATACAGTGTCAACTATAGTCATCATGCTGTACATTAGATTCCCAGGATTTATTTATCTTATAACTGAAAGTTTAGCAACATTTTTTAAAGAAAAGATTTCAAAAGTGGAATCTTTCCCGCAACCTGCCTCCTTGACCTCAAACTCACGGAGCCACTCCAGCAAGGTACTGATACAGGATTTAAAACTGTCAGTCAATTGGATGCATTCCACCTCTGTGAAGAGAATGTGGACCATACCATCACCAGGGCTTCTAAAGGTTTCCATGTAGAACTTTGCAGGTGGGAAGAGAATCTAATGTGGACTGTACCATCACCAGGGCTTCTAAAGGTTTCCATGTAGAACTTTGCAGGTGGGAAGAGAATCTAATGTGGACTGTACCATCACCAGGGCTTCTAAAGGTTTCCATGTAGAACTTTGCAGGTGGGAAGAGAATCTAATGTGGACTGTACCATCACCAGGGCTTCTAAAGGTTTCCATGTAGAACTTTGCAGGTGGGAAGAGAATCTAATGTGGACTGTACCATCACTAGGGCTTCTAAAGGTTTCCATGTAGAGCTTTGCAGGTGGGCTAGTTTCAGCATTCCATTCACACTCAGGACTGTTCTTTTGTTTTTCCTCTTTTCCCCACCAAGCTCTTGTTCATTGCCTTACATTTTTAATTACCTATAATCTCTTCTGAGCATATTCATCTTTGAATTTCCAATAGGCTGTTGTGCGGTACTTTCTTTGTACATAGCAAATGCTCAAAAAATATTTCTTAAACAATATCATAGGAAACTCCAGAAAAGACTATATAAAAAGGGCAAGGACTCAGAGAAGGAGTACTGATCCCTGGAGATTAAGTACAAATTGCATCAAGAAACAGCATTACTTTTAGTTAATGAGGTTATTATATAATTGTTGTAGAGAATAAAATAGATAATACATGTAAAACATTCAGCAATAGCTAGTAAGTGGTCCATAAATAACAGATTGGTGACTTAAAAATATCCATACATATTTACACAATATGTATTTGTATATAATATAATATATACATCATATAAATAAATACACACATATGTACATACATATAGCAAAGAATGTCAGGGACATAATCTGGACTTCAGAAAAATCTCTCTTAATCTTGTAAAAAAAAAAAATCAGAGATACACCAGCAGCTGGATGGACTGGTAACTCAGGACAGCTGGGTCCAAACAGTGCTATGAAATGAATTAGACACATCCCATTTGCTTTATCACATTCATTGATTTGCATATATTGAACCATCTGATATAGTTTGGCTGTATCACCACCCAAATCTCATCTTCTAGTTCCCATAATCCCCAGGTGTCATGGGAGAGACCCAATGGGAAGTGATTGAATCATGGGGGCCACTTCCCCCATCCTGTTTTCATGATAGTGAGTGAGGCTCATGAGATCTGATGGTTTTATAAGCATCTGGCATTTCCCCTGCTTACACTCATTCTCTCTCCTGCCACCCCATGAAGAGGTGCCTTCCACCATGGATTATAAGTTTCCTAAGGCCTCCCAGCCATTCGGAACTGTGAGTCAATTAAACCTCTTTTCTTTATAAATTACCCAGTCTCGGACAGTTCTTTATAGCAACATGAGAATGGACTAATATACCATCCTTGCATCCCAGGGATAAATCCCACTTGATCATGGTACATGAAACTTTTTTTTCTTTTTATGTGACCTGAGGCCACTGTTCAAGTTCATTCTTCTTTTGTTAAATTTAACTTTTATTTTAACAGGGGTGCATGTGCGGGTTTGTTATACAGGTAATCTTGTGACATGGGGGCTTGTTGTACAGATTATTTCATCACCCAGGTATTAAGCCTAGTACTTATTAGTGTTTTTCCTGATCCTCTCCCTCTTCCCACCCTTCATCCTCAAGTAGGCCTTGGTGCCTGTTGCTCCCCTCTATGTGTCCATGTGTACTCAATGTTTAGCTCCCACTTATAAATGAGAACATGCGGTATTTGGTTTTCTGTTCTGCATTAGTTTGCTAAGAATAGTGGCCTCCAGCTCCATCCATATTCCTGCAAAGGACGTGATTTTATTCGTTTTTATGGCTGCATAGTATTCCATGGTGTATATGTACCACATTTTCTTTATCCAGTCTACTACTGATGGGCATTTAGGTTGATACCGTGTCTTTGCTGTTGTGAACAGTGTTGCAGTGAATATATATGTGCACGTATCTTTACAATCAAATGAATTTTTTTTTTTTGAGACAGGGTCTCACTCTGTCACCAAGGCTAGAGTGCAGTGGTACAATCTCAGCTCACCTCGGCCTTGGTTGCCACCTCCCAGATTCAAGCAATTCTCCTGCCTTAGCCTCTCAAGTAGCTGGGACTACAGGTGCGCACCACCATACCCAGCTAACGTTTTATATTTTTAGTAGAGACAGGGTTTCATCATCTTGGTCAGGCTGCTCTTGAACTCCAGACCTCAAGTGATCTGCCTGCCTCAGCCTCCCAAAGTACTGGAATTACAGGCGTGAGCCACCCCACCCAGCCTCTTTATAATCAAATGATTTATATTCCTTTGGGTATAGATCCAGTAACGGGATTGCTGGGGGGAACGGTATTTCTGTTTTTAGGTCTTTGAGGAATTGCCACACTGTCTTCCATAATGGTTGAACTAATTTATACTCCCACCAACGGTACATAAGCATTCCTTTTTCTCCACAGCCTTTCTAGCATCTGCATTTTTTTCACTTTTCAATTATAGCCATTCTGACTTGCATGAGATGGTATCTCATTGTGGTTTTGTTTGCATTTCTCTAATGATCAGTGATGTTGAGCTTTTTTTCATATGCTTATTGGCCACATGTGTGTCTTCTTTTGAAAAGTGTCTGTTCATGTCCTTTGCCCACTTTAAAAAAATTGTTTTTTTGTAAATTTGCTTAAGTTCCTTATAGATGTGGATATTAGAACTTTGCCTTATTAGATTCAATGTGTAGTTGAATTCTATTTGCTAGTATTGTTAGGGACTTTTGCATCTATGTTCATCAGAGATGTTGGCCTGTAATATTCTTTTCTTTTCCCATTTGTTCTAGATCCCATCATGGTTACCCCTTTTATCAATGACTTGGATGAGACACAACTATCAAATATGCTTATGATAAATTAATTGGGAGGGATAATTAATATACTAGATATAATTAGAGAAAAAAGCCTCCATAAACTGGAACCACAGGTTAAATATGGCAAGATAAAAATTTTAAAGGGCAAAATACGTAATTTTACGCTGAAGTTTAGAAAAATACTGCATGACAACAGGATAAAGATGTTTATTAGTGAAAAAGACCTGAAGAAAGGTTCAATATGAGTCAACTGATGAGCAAATGTGATTTTGAGTTTAGCTGACAAAATACAGGGACCATATCAAATGAGATTAATGTCCTGCTCTGCTCCATTCTGGTTAGAACAAAAGTGTTTCCAGAGGACGTATACTATACTTGCAGTCCCGGGGCAAATGGAGTCTTGAATAACATTTCAGACAAATACATTGAAAGAAGAAAAGGAAATCAAGTCTTTTGGAGCCCCTTAGACTGAGAAGTAAAATAATATGTCTGATTCATGGGATTGTAAGTTCTCCTGTAGAACAGGAAGATAGAAAACTACTACCTTTATCCCCAATGTCATCTCTGGGGAGTAAGGAACACTCATGGAAAAAAGAGACGGCTGGGCTCTACCTGACCTGACCTTTGTCCCTCCTGCTAGTCACATCAAAACCTCCCAGTTGGGGCACTGACCATCTGAGCTTTAGCAAGGACATACAGCAGCTCAGGAATCCCAACAATTTTTACCCATTATCTCCCCAGACCACGGTTCCCTACAAGCAGAATCACAGTGATATTTTTAACTATCACAGTGAATTCTTGTGGATCTTTAACCTTCTATACTAAGCTGTCATCTGATAGCTGTTGTGAGCAAGGACTCAGGTTTAAACGTTGTAACCCAAACACAAGATGGTTGAAATGTAGCACCCAGCTTCTTCGGGGACTGCTGGGATATAGACACACCAGCTTATCTCCTGTAAAGGGACCCTATGATGCTTCTTCTAAGGACCTGGGGAGAGAGTAGAACAGTGGCCCTTCAATATCCAGTTCTTATCCTAGGAACATGGAAGGCAGCCCTGATCTACAGGTAAGTCATACTAAACAAACGTCAACATCCTACAGGAGAAGATGCCATTTTTTAAACCATCTTCTTTTTCCCCAAGCTTAAAAACTTAGAAGTTCCTAATGCATGCAATGATTAGCTCCTTTCTTAACAAGACATGCAGTGGGCCCATCCTATGTTTATGTGGAAGAGAGCTAGTTTGCCTTTGTGTAATAAGAGGTGCTTATGAATGTTCGTTTACTTAGAGATCAACATTGAACAACCTGTGTGATAAAGAAATCAATTAGACCCCAGGATGCAAGGAAGGGATGATGAGTGGGATGATGAAAGGAAAAGCAGGGGAATGTAGGGGGTGGGGGTGGAGAGGAGAAAGCAATTTAAGATCCTGAAGCACAGAAACAGGAGGAAGCTTGTTTGAAAGTCTCAGAGTGGCAAATTTGGGGGAATTCCTGAGCATTACTCCCAGGGATGTCAAGGAGCATACTTAAGCACCACTTAGCCTTTTGAATTCGCAGGAAAGAAAGAATTCAGAAAGCCTTTATTCCATATCTGTTTGGGGCTCCTCGCCCTAGGGTGATGCAACTGCCTACACCCCACTTAGCTGGTTGGCTGAGCTTTGAAAGACTGAGAGGAGGAAGGCAGAGTGAAAAGAACAAAGGGTCAAGGACTACTGTCCCCAGCACAGCCAATGCCAGCAGAACACTCCCTTCTCACAAGGCCATGGGACTCCAAAACTGGTCAATGCTAGCTCATCTCAAACCCAGGCAGATAAAGGATGTCAATGATTTCACAGGCCTCCTGAAGTCGATGAAAGACCATAGCCACTCATCTCCAATGCAGATAGCATCTGCCACCAGTAATGCATGACACACCTCTACTAAGGAAAGGGCTCACAGGAGGTGACGAAGGGGTGCGCACTCTGGGAAAATCTGCCAAGACGAGGCTCGACTCTCTCTGCATGCTCCCAAGACAGTTACCAAGTTACCAGGGCTTTAATTAAGTCACAGAGGGTCCAAGACCCAGAGACATGCGAGAGTTGTCCAAGGCAAAGATAGAGACTTGTGTGGCTGGGATTTGGGGGCTTGAAGTGGTTTTTGTTTTGTTGTTGTTTTAGTAAATAAGACTGTCTCAGCAAGCTTCTGAAGAGTGAACCCTGTTTCTATTTTATCGAAGATGGCTAGAGAGACAGCTCGACTACATCTGACTTCACCTGCTGCTCTGAGGGGTGGGAGAGAATGGGATAGACGTTCCAGATAAAATAACAATTTGCCCGCCACAAACTTCCTTCTTCTACTATCCAGGAAGTCCATTTCCCCCTTAAATCCCTATAGCACCAGACTTGGGGGTGGGCATGGGGGTGGACTGTGGCGATGTTATGTGGATGAGACAAAGACAAAAATGTGAGACATGGACCCAACTGCTGGCTGTGGAACTTGGGATGGGCCCAAAGGCCAGGGCCATTCAGACTAAACTAAGGGCACTATGAAGTTTATCACCTTGAGAACCTCTCGTTAGAGAGCTGCTCCTGCCTACAGTGGCCGGGGCAGAGATGGAAAGCAAGTGAAGGACCAGACGGACGCTGAGAACCTAGAAGGAGCACACAAAGCCTGATTCGGCCTCATGACCTATGACCCCTACTTCCTCCTCCAGAAGGGCCTGGACACAGAGAATGCACCTTCAACAGAAGAACTCAGCCGTTAGGCTGCACCAAAGTTCATTCAGGAGCCCAGCCCTGGGCAAAGCAAAGCCTCCTGCCCGCCAGGATGCAGCACTTCTCTGGTTTGTCTTCAGGGACTCCAGTGCAGCTGTGTCTGCAGGGGAGCTGGGGGTCAGGACACAGGCCACAAGAACCCACTCTGTGAGGGGTCACTGCTTTCGAGGATACCAAAGGGGACCCTCGTCTCTGTGTTCCTTTCTTCCACCGTGATCCCTCTCTGCTCCCTCTCCCGCCATGTGGGGTGGTGAGAATGGGGACAAGCACGGGGGACAGAGCACTCTTGTAGGAAACAAGGACTCGGAGGGTGACCGGCTGCGGAGGTGAGCAAGGCGCCAGAAGGACTCCAGCTTCTGACCCGGATGGCCGAGTGCCATCACCACCTCAGGAAACACTGACCAAACAGAAGATTCACGCTGCTTTGCTGTGGTCATGTCTGAGTTTACCCACGAGGGGAAGCTGCTCCAACAGAGGAAGCTAAGACAAGAGCAGGCAGCAGAGACGGAAGACAGGGATGAGGCAAGAAAGAGTGGAGGAGAAAAGTAAGAGGAAAGGAAGGAGGGAGGCGGGGAAAGGGAGGGGAAAGCGTGTGTGTGTGTCAGGGGGGTATGTGTAGAGTGTGTGTGTGGTGTGGTGTGTATGTGTGTGTGGTGTGTGTGTGGTGAGGTGTGTGGTGTGTATGTGGTGTGGTGTGTGGTGTGCATGTGTGTGGGGTGTGGTGTGTGTGGCATGTGTGTGGTGTGTGTGGTGTGTGTGTGGTGTGGTGTGTGTGGTATGGTATGTGTGGTGTGTGTGTGGTGTGCATGTGTGTGGGGTGTGGTGTGTGTGGCATGTGTGTGGTGTGTGTGTGTGGTGTGTGTGGTGTGTGTGTGGTGTGGTGTGTGTGGTATGGTATGTGTGGTGTGTGTGTGGTGTGCATGTGTGTGGGGTGTGGTGTGTGTGGGGTGTGTATAGTATGTGTGTGGTATGTGTGCTGTGCATATGTTTGGTGTGTATGTATGGTGTTTTTGTGTGTGGTGTGTGTGTATGGTGTGTTTGTGTGTATGTGGGTGTGTGTGTGGTGCGGTGTGTGGGTGTGGGTGTGTGCACGCATGTATGCACACACAGGAGACAGTGTATGTATAAGAGGAAGTGGGAGAGAAAGTCCGTGACATCAGAGCCCTCGCTACAATGCTGAGTCCTTGGCTGTGGTGATGACTGGCCACAGCGCAATGCAGTAGTGGCGTCCTCACAGTCAGCTTCCGTGGTCAGCACGAGGCAAAAATCACATGGAGTCAAGTTATCCTTAAAATTCCCTTAGAAAGGCACCACAATGGAGGCCCGCCAGTCTCCAGGGAGCCCCACTCAGTACTATTCATATACATTATTTTTGTGCACTCCTAAGAATCTCGGAACAAGAAGGAACCAAGGAGTCCATTTTCCTTCTCTGTGGTTCTCGAAAACAACTCTGAGAAGCAGAACCATTGATATGGTCTGAATGTTTCTGAGTTTATCCCCGAATGTTATCCAGAAAGACAGACTTTCTGCCAAACCCACACTCTCCTCCATGCTGCTGTTGTCTTAATATTGTCTTAGGAGGGAGAGGCCTAGATCATGGGTCCTGCTCCACCACTGAATAGCTGTGTGCGCTGGGAATAGTCACTTCCCCTTTCTTCCCCAGTCTCCCGTTCTATAAAACAGAGCCAGACTAGATGAACTATAAGAGTCCAGACTATGCCGAGCTACCTGCTGAATGAAAAAGTGCAAAGAGTACTGTTCATTTCTCAAACAGAACGTGTCAATATTGGCCAGCTCTCACAGGTCAGAAATGTCGGCATGTTCTGTCTTTCCCCTCAAGTTCATCCTCCATGTCCAAGTCCTGCCTTGTCTACTCTGGAATATTCTGTAGGACTCACCCTCTTCCTCTCTCCTGCTGCTGACCCACCATACCCTTTAGCAGGCCTCCTTACTGCCCTTCTCTGTCCTCTTCAGAATTACTCTATTTTCATCAACAGGAGGGATTTCCACAAAAGTCCACCTTCACTGCATCGCTTCCCATCTCCTATGTACCATGGTAGTACTTCCTGAGTTCAAGTTCCTGGCTCTGCTCTGCCACATCTACCCCTCCAAGGTAGGTCATCACCATCATGCTGGACTGAACACCTCTCCTTTGCTTATAAAGTTGCCCCAACTGTAAAAACCAAAAAAATCCTGCCACCTCCAAGAACATTTTTCTGTAGTTGTAAGATACAGTTCTTGTTCTGAACTATAAATATATCCATGGTTAGTAAACCAACACAGTTAAAATCTTAGATATTCTCTACTTATTTAACAAATACTATCTCTCTCATTAGCTTATAAATTCCCTCAGGTCAGAAAATAAGCTTTATATAATATTTGTATCACAGTGGCAATGGAGCTGAAAAATTCAGCAAGGGCTGCATTGCCTGACTGCCTGATGGTGGAAAGCAAGATCTTTATCTCTCCAGCCCTTGACAACTCACAGGGAATGTTGGGGTGCAGAGGAAGGAGAGAAGACGTAGAATTAATACCCTCCCAACTCCTAAAGTACCTTCCCACCTGTCCCTCCCTGCTTTCACCCACTCTGCTGGGGGCAAAGGAGCCCCCATCACAGGCTGCAATCCACCTCCTCTCCGAGGCTGAGCCTGTGCACATCCGAGCAGTGTGCAGACAGTTCTATTTAGCTCCATTCTTCACGTTCTGATCCGCCTGTGTGATAGCAACAGCTGCTCACAATGCCTGACAGTAGTTGGGAAGATAAAAGGAAGAAAGAGACACACAAGGAAGAAAAACCAAGACTAGCAGTTGTCTTCTCATATATATTTCAGATCTAGACCCTGGAGGGAAGTCTACTTCAAATTAAGCCCCATCTGTTCTCAAGACCCCAAAGAAGCAGAGCACCCATGAGAAAGGCTGTACACCCTGCCAGGCCACAGACACCTCTGCAAGCTGAGCCAGTGAAGACTGAAGGCTGCAAAGAAGGATGGCATCCATGAGGCAGCCAACACACTGGGAGGTGGAGCCTCTGGCTGGCCGGCTGATTCTCAGACCCAGAGCCTCTGCTCCAGAACACACGACCCCAAAACCTCCCTGATAGGTAAGAATCACATAAGTATGTAATGGGTGTAAAATGGGGAGGGTTGTCAGGAGATCAGCCCGATTCCCAGGGGAAAGCATTGCCGGCCATCAAACCCAAGGTACTCAGTAATGCAAGCGTAACCTAGCATGCCTAAACCCACCTTCTCCAACACTCCTGGCTTCTGGCCACTTTGGAACAAACACACCTCTGCAAAAGTCCCAGCTTTTGTGCTCCCCACAGCTAGCCTCCACCACTGTCTCTCCAGATCCTCTCTTATTTATTAGATGCATTCACTCCTACTCTCTACTTCCAGACACACACACACACACACACACACACACACACACACACACACACACCCCTTGAGTAGACACAGAGCAATGAGCCTCCTTCTCAGGCTCAACTTCTGGGTTGGGAGCAGTGGGATGGCTCACACCTATAATCCCAGCACGTTAGGAGGTTGAGGCAGAAGGATCATTTGAGCCCAGGAGTTCAAGACCAGCCTAGGCAACATAGCAAGACCCCATCTCCATAAGAAAAATTAAGGAGAAATTACATTTAATTCTCTGGGATTCACTCCCTAAAAAATTAAAATTTTTAATTTTAATTTTAAAAAATCAGGCTTAACTTCTACCCAGTGTGTGTTCATGCTCCCTTGGGTCCTTTCTGCTTGCAGGAGCTGGTGATGCTGGGTGCACTCTGAAAAATTTTAAACCAGGTAAGGATGGCACTGCCTTCAGAAGTCAAGGGATGCCTTCACAAACCATTCAGAGTGTCAACACAGCCAGACTGGGGAGACACCCAGTTATGCCAAGACCAAGAGGCAGATTCACTTGTAAGCTCCCTTCTCACAAAAGATGATCTGCCATACCCATCTCAGTGCCAAAGACGGACCACAGCGAACCAAGCCTACTCTTTCTCCTCCTACCCCTCACCCCCACCTTCCAGAGAGACAGGGAGACAGGAAAGCAAGTTAGAAAATTTTTAAAAGAACCAACACCTCATTACAGTCCATGAAAAGCTAGCTCCTGGCTCCACGACTGAAAGAAAAGGCAATTCCACCTTCAAACTCCCGGTTACCTTCGGCGGCTGGTCTCAGTGGAACTGCGCTAGCATTCCTCCTCATGGAGCCACACCCCACATAGCCCCAGAGGCAGAGTTGGGCAAAAAGGAATGCAGATAGTTTCCCAGAAGCATCCTGCTGAGAAGAAAACCAAGTGCTTACCCACAGCTTCCTGGGCCCTGAAGGGGAGGCACTGCATTCTCAGAACAAGGACTCTGGCAACTCAAGGACGGTGAGGCCCTCAAATGTGCAAGCCCACAGGAGGCGAGAACACAGCGGGTGGGAAGAGGCCCCGACAGAACAAGCCTGGGCTGGCCCACATGGCTTCCAGTAAGCAGCGGCTACACTTGAATGTGAGCAAGGGTCTTAGGGAGAGCCGAAGCAATCCAGTCACAGAGAAGCCGAGACAGGCCCAGGGATGCAAGTCAGATCCTCTTAGCATAGCTTTGGCGTCACCTGCTTTCTTTTGCCGGCTTCATTTCCTAACACATCTTGAGGGAGAAGGGCAAAAGAACCAGAGGGCGAGCCTAACATCTGACAGGCCAACAAAACTGGTGAGCAGATGGGCCCCAATGCCTCCCAGCTCCATTCTCTCAGTCATGCTCCAGAGGTCATAAGGCTTTTTCCAGTCCTACTGTCAGTTGCAGGCTTCCCAGGAAGCCGCACCACAGCTCCAGAAGCCTGCAGGCAGGTGGGGCTGAGCAAAGGGAAGATCTTCCCTGCAGAAGTGCCTTCTCCAACTTGTGCTTCCTCTAAATGATGACCCTGTAAGGCTGTGTTCTAGGATAATCACAGGAGGAGAAGCAGAACACAGAAAGGAACGAGGAACGTATTAAAGATGCCTTCCTGTTATATACTAAGTGTCCACGTGAAGGATATCAAAAGAAAATCATAAAATAATTTTTTTTTTTTGAGACAGAGTCTCACTCTGTCACCCAGGCTGGAGTGCAATGGCACGATCTTGGCTCACTGCAAACTCCGCCTCCCGGGTTCAAGAGATTCTCCTACCTCAGTCTCCCAAGCAGCTGGGACTACAAGCGCCTGCCACCATCCCTGACTAATTTTTGTATTTTTAGTAGAGACGGGGTCTCACCATGTTAGCCAAGCTGATCTCGAACTCCTGACCTCAAATGATCCACCCGCCTCAGCCTCCCAAAGTGCTGGGATTGCAGGCATAAGCCATTGCGCCCAGCCAAAGTAATTTTAATTCAAAAGTGCTTTAAATCATTAACTGTTTCCTTTGCAATAAAAGAGCAATTTCAAATACAGATTCCATAAAACCCAGACAATGCTTCCCCGTCTCCTATACAACCTCGACTTTGCAAACCTTAATCAGTTGCTAGCATTAACACAAAATACACACAGAGACACATATAGACGCGCGTCTGTTTGTTCTTCAAAGCTTTGTTCCCAAAGCCAAAGATGTAAGACCCCTTCCAACTTCAGGTCCCTATGGGACAACAGGACGCACAGAGTTAAACACGGTTTTCCCCAAGCCAAGGCCTTGGCTGCTAATAGGATTAAGGTTGGCTCTGGACACCCCCACATGCAGGAAGAAGGCTAAGCACCTGGAATCTCCCCTTCCTCCACAGCACCAGTAAACGAGCTGATGTCATCTCTCTGGTAGCCACACATGTCTGTCTCCCAGCCCCTAGGATTTCACCCATCCTCACCTCAAAATTGCATAATAAGGATCTGCAGCTGGTTAGTTCAGTTACTCACAGCCTGGTGCCAATGAAGCAAAGGTAGTAAATTTGCTACTTAGAGCCATTCGTTTCACCTTACCCTGTGGCCACAGATTTTAACTGTTTGAACCTAGATCAAAATGCTTGCTGCTTTTTTTCAGAGAGACAAGACCAAAATGAACTCAAAAAGAGCATCCCTGGGTACCACAGAAAGAAGGACAAAGATAAAATCAGCAGTAACTGTACTTCTTTGGAACGGGATGACACACACTAATCCCCAAGCAAGAACATCTGGATAAGCTTTCCCACCCTATTGGGAAATTTTCAGTCACCTGGAACCTAGCACAGTTTGGAAAGTCATTCCATTTTCCTGAACTGTTCATTTCACAAGGAGATGCTGCAGTTTACACACAGTGCACTGGGACAGCTTCAGTTTTCACAGATTAGCAGCATATGCACCCTACAGGAAAGGCCCGTAGCTTTAAATTAGATGCTTTCCACCCTAAGACCTGATACAGCATCTCAACAAAAATGTATTATTTCCTCGTCAAAAATCAGAGGCGGTAACTCCACTAACCCCACTAAATAGTATGTTTAAAGAATGTGATCCTGGCCAGCAACGGTGGCTCACACCTGTAATCCCAGCACTTTGGGAGGCCAAGGCAGGCAGATCATGAGGTCAGGAGATCGAGACTACCTTGGCCAACATGGTGAAACTCCATCTCTACTAAAATATAAAAAATTAGCCAAGCATGGTGATGTGCGCCCGTAGTCTCAGCTCCTTGGGAGGCTGAGGCAGAGGAATCACTTGAACCCGGGAGGCAGACACTGCACTCCTATCTGGTTACAGAGCAAAGCTCTGTCTTAAAAAAAAAAAAAAAAGTGATCCTGTCATAATTACATCATGATTTTCAAAGTGGGGGAGCTTCATTGGGTTTTAAGCTCAAGTATGTCCCATTGTGACACACAGTGAGAAAGAGAAAAGAGCTTAGGCAAAGTTGGGCATGGCACATTCCAGCTCCTCTAGCCTAGAGACTAAAGAGGACAGACCTAGCTTTCAGGACCTAGCTCCCAGCAGCCCTTGGAAGCACTTTTCTTCCTCTTCATATGATGGGAATAGAGTCAGTGTCTTTTAGAGCAACATCACTAGCAGGGGCCACAGGGTGACCAGACTGTGTTTTTACTAAACACTCCTTTTTCAGGCAGTCGCCTTTACAGGCTGAAGACAGTTTTCCACAGAAACAACACCAGACATGGTAGACGGATGCCGAGACAAGCTCATTAATGAAGAACAATGGATGAAATACTGTTTATACATAATAAAGACACAAAACAATACCTCTATAAATACTACCAATAAAACAAAACCTAAGAGGAATAAAATTAAATCATTTTTGGCCAGGCACTGTGGCTGACACCTGTAATCCCAGCACTTTGGGAGTCCAAGGTGGGTGGATCAATTGAGCTCAGGAGTTCAAGACCAGCCTAGGCAACATGGGAAAACCCATCTCTACAAAAATTAGCCAGGCATGGTAGTATGTGCCTGTAGTCACAGCTACTTGTGAGGCTGAGGTAGGAGAATTGCTTGAGCCCAGAGGGCAGAGGTTGCAGTGAGCTGAAATCACGCCACCACACTCTAGCCTGGGCGACACAGTGAGACTCTGTCTCAATCAATCAATCAATCACATCAATCAATAACTTTTACATATTTCAAATTGTGGTCCTGGAAGAAGGACAGGTTAATTAAAAGATGGCTATCTGGGGGGATTTTTAAAGGCATTCTCAAGAACAATACTGATAGCACTGATTCTTCACACCATCTACTTTCATTCCCAAATGTCTGACTGTCCTTTCAGAAGTATTCTTGGTTGCACGCTTTACCAGCTATGATCAAGGATAGCTTTTATCCCACAGGCAGAGAGGAAAGTGGATAGGGTGTTTCCTGAGGCAATTAAGCCAAATCGGAAGGACAGAAAGAGAAAGAAAGATGAGGATTAAAGAGGATGTGAGTAGGATCTGAAAAACACTTACCTGAGGGAGACTGAATTCCCTGTGATTGGTGAGAGATACAGAAGCTAGCTGGTTCATGAGTACTGAAAACTGGAGTGGCAGGGAGGACACACTGGATATTATGTGACAGTTACCAGTTGGGTCACCTGCCTAGGACAACTTGGTTTAAGATCAAAGAATGGGGGAAAATACCAAATGCCAGACACAGGCTCAAAACTCTGTGAGCCCCAGATCAAACGATTATTTCAACCAGACATTGTTGGCATTCACAAGGAACACATCTACAGGGCCTTCAGGGAATGCTGACTGCCTATTCTTCTGAGCTGGCTGTCTGGGAGTACCGATCTATCTAAAGAAAAGGAGCGACCCCAGAGTTCTATGTCACCTAGCTCTAACAGTCTCAGGAAAGTAGGAGGCATCCTCATCGGTGATATAGGTCACAGGGACTCGAAGATAATTAAAGAATTGCAAAATAGCAGAGAAGGCCTACTTGAAAGTATATGGAGTCAATTATGGAGCTCTTCTGCCCAGAACTATTCTACTTAGCTCTATGACTTTCTCTAGCAAGTTTCAGCAGCCCAAGAGCCTCCCAGGGTTGGGCACAGCAACGGTGAGCATGTGTCCTCATCCTCATCACTAACCCTGCAAAGACAAGCATCCTTCTGTACTTTGTACTTTTTTTTCCTGAGACAGAGTCTTGCTTTGTCACCCAGGCTGGAGTGCAGTGGCACAATCTCGGCTCCCTGCAACCTCCGCCCCCGAGTTCAAACGATTCTCCTGATTCAGCCTCCCAAGTAGCTGAGATTACAGGCACGAGCCACCATGCCCAGCTAATTTTTGTATTTTTAGTAGAGATGAGGTTTCGCCATGTTGGCCAAGTTGGTCTCGAACTCCTGACCTCACGATCTACCCACCTGGGGCTCCCAAAGTGCTGGGATTACAAGCATGAGCCACCACACCCAGCTACTTTGTTGTGAGACAGGGTCTCTCTCTGTCACCCACGCTGGAGTGAAGTGGCGTGATCTCGGCTCACTGTAGTCTCGACCTCCCTGGACTCAGGTGATCCTCCCACCTCAGCCTTCTGAGTAGATGGGACTACAGGCACACACCACCACACCTGGCTAATTTTTGCATTTCTTATAGAGCTGGGGTTTCACCATGTTGCCCAGGCTGGTCTCAAACTCCTGGGCTCAAGCGATCTGTCCACCTTAGCCTCCCAAAGTGCTGGGAATTACGAGCATGAGCCACTATGCCCGGCCCTCAGTACTTCTTTAGGAGAATTGCTGCCTTACAAAGGACCACAGAGCAGCAAAAGCCTTTGGAGACTGTCTTTGTCCAACTCATTCTGTACTGGAAGAAGCCAATGCAAATCTTTAACTGGAACAACAAAAAAAAAATCTAAACTATGCAAGATCTGATTAAATCTCAGTCATTTCAGAAGGGTACAGGGATAAGGCAGAAATGTAGCTCTGCCTATCTGAGTATGTGTATTTGGGGAGGAGGGCTGGGGTTTACATAGGCAGAAGTTAAACCATTTTGTTTCTTCTCCAAAGGCCTGCCTCTCAGGAACACCAAGACGGCAACTACTCAATTGTTTTTCTTTCTTTCTTTCTTTCTTTTTTTTGAAACAGTCTCACTCTGTTGCTCAGACTGGAGTGCAGTGGCGCGATCTTGGCTCACCACAACCTCCGCCTCCCAGGTTGAAGCGATTCTCCTGCCTCAGCCCCCGAGTAGCTGTGACTACAGGCACACACCAGCACGTCTGGCTAATTTTTGTATTTTTAGTAGAGACGGGGTTTCACTGTGTTGCCCAGGCTGGTCTCGAACTCCTGACCTTGTGATCCGCCCGCCTCGGCCTCCCAAAGTGCTGGGATTATAGGCATGAGCCACCACGCCTGACCATTTCCCTTTATTTCTTAGTTCTTGATGATAGGGTCCCCAAATACCCTCCCCTTCCTTGCTGGAGTCAAATCATACCACCCTCAGGGCACAGGAATTGGAACATAGCCATGAACAGAACCAACAATCAATAAATGTAGAACTTGGACATGTTAGCAAACCTCAAAGGTTTCTGGAAGCTACAATTTCCAAGGACCAATCTCCACATCATGGGGAAATCAAAGCCAGGTGAAGATCTGGGCTGAGTTTCAAATATTCCTGAGTTTATGAAGGAGGTGGAAGGTGGGAGGAAGAATTCTGGAAGTGAACCCGCAGAAGGCCAACCCTCCCACATCCCAAGGGTGACAGCAAACAGGTGTGGACCCGCAGCAAGCTGAGGGATGGACAAGGCAGTTATCTCCTAAAGTGATCCTCATCAGAGAATTTCCATCAGTTTTTCTTACCATGTTTTATGTTTTTTCAGTGACTACATAGATTACTTTGACCTGTTTGGAGTCATCTGAGTTCCCTTCCTGTTCCACTAAGGATGCTCACGATAATGGTTCTCTGCCTCTTGCCTGTCTAGCCTCTCCTGGATCTCCCAGGCTTACTCTTTGGATTCCCATCTCATACCCACAGAGTCCTGTCTTCTTCATCATGAAATAAGGTCCTCTCTAACAAAAGGAAATTCAGACACAGAAATGTGCCTTGCGCAAGATCCCACCACAAATTAGTAACACTGCAGGGATTAGAATCCAATTCTCTGAACTCAAGTCCACCACTCCTTCCAACTGACCACAACACCTCCGTTATAGGAGAAACATCTGCCCTAGAGCACCAAGACCCAGAATCAAAACAGTTTACTGCATGTCTTCTTAAGCAAAACAACACAGCCAGAATGTTTGGCAGGGAGTAACTAAATATTTCCTCTGTGACCTACGCCGGAGAGGAAAACTGTGGGAGTTGGGTAAGCACGGCACAGAGGGAAATCGAAGTGACCACTGCAAAGGCCAGCAGATGGGTGACTACAGAGGAAAAATGCAATCCTAAGGACAAGCTGGGAACAAAGGAATCCGACTTTAAAAAGTGATTCAGATCTAAAGATAGGAGTCTAGGTCTAAATGAGAATGTCATCTAAGAGGAAAAGCATTTAGAGAAAACTTAAGAGGACTATCTTCATGACCTTGGGGTGGGAAAAGAATTCTCAAAGGACACAAAAAGTGCTCACCAAGACAAAGCTTGATCAAAAAGATATGAAGCTAAAATCTCAGCACAACAAAGAAGCAACCACCATTCTTAGGCCTACAACAGAGACGTATGCAGAAGCAGCATAACGCAGGAATCCAAGCCTACTCCCAGAACCAAGGTCTGAACTGAAACCTGGCTTAGAACAAAAGCCAAAAGGCAAAACATTAACTTTCCAGTGAAGAAAGAAGGAGGGAGAGGGAAAGAGAATGGATACCAATTTGGCCTAACAGAAGCTGGAGTAAAGCTTGCAACATGACAAGGTAGACAGGAATCTATGGGCATAAGATGGAAGCCCTGGGAAACAGGAGCATCGTCTGTGGAACTGGAAGGAAATTCAAGGGACCTGAACAAGGATCTTTGCTGGGGGGACTGAAGAAGTCACTGTATGGAACTAGGTCCACTGATTTAAAAAACAAAACTTAAAAACTTACCTGAATTATCCAAGAAAGAAACCCTCCAGAGGGTGTGAAATCTGTGAAAAGAGTGGAAAGGTTCTTACCACCAAGTAAAATTCACTTACACTTTCCAGTAATCTTTAAGAAAGGGCTTCAAATAGGATCCTCCAATTCTATCAGAGGTTCTGATATCAAGACTGTTCAACTGAACAAGAAAAGGTGGTGGGGGGCTTCCACAGAAGAGCAAAGAGGTCTGAGGCCGGCCTTCTACCCATGCTGGGGGCAACAGGCTTTCCCTCACCTCTAAGGTGACCACACCAGCAAATTGGGCTGCCAGTGGTCACCCTCCCCAGTGACCCTTCCTCTCTTCTCACAGGCATTACATACAGAGTTGGGGAGAGGGAAGGAAAAAGCCTGGAGCTTTTAACCTCAAAGGGTTTCCATTCGACTCAAAGAGCCAGGGCGCACATTCCTAAGATCCAGAACCCTCGCATCAACACCTCAGCTCAACAAGTGCCCGGGAGCAGACCAGGCTGTGGGCTGGGAGGACTGTTCGTTTTCTTCAGAAAGAGTGCTGACAACTACAGCAGAGACAGGACAATGAGAAAAGGTCTAAGGGAACCGAGGGGAAGGGAATTGCAGGAGACAGATGAATTGCTTCCTGATGATGAACTGATCCACTTACTGCACAGTCTATGAGACAAGGAGTTAAGCTAAGGAGAGTTTTGGGTTTTTGCTTTTTTTAAGGCAACTCTTCCCCAGGTGGAAAAATTGAGAGTGCAGACAAAAGGAAGGAGTAACCTCCCTGGAAGCAGGGAAATCCCCCACCCAATGCCTCATTTGTAATCAAGGGCAGCAAGGATGAGACTAAAGTAAACAGGCCAGGGAAACCAGCATGCCCTTCTCCAGAGAGGCCAGCACACACACTTCCCCCAGCACAGCCCCTGGAAAGGCAGAGGTAGGTATTCCCTTGGACAAAAGAGAGGAGACTTGGGGAGTTCCCAAGGTGCTTTCAGGCTTCTCTGTTCCCAGGTGCTCAGCATTCATCAAAATTCCAGGGTACCAAGACCACATGCAGGGTGAAGCTAAGATTCTGCTGCTTGGAGAAAAATGGAGTTTGCAGAAAGTCCCCACAAGAAAGGCTCCGAAGAAAATCACCGGGCAGAACAGCAGGACCACTCCCACATCTCAGCACCTAGGCCCTGCGTCCTGCAAGCTTCCCACACCCCTCCCAGCACCAACGCAAGGAACAGCTGCCCTGGAGAAAACAATGGGCCTTTGTCTGTGCCCGCTCCTGCAGATCTCTTTTTGGAGAACCAAACAGGATTAATTCCTTTACAGAAGGGACTCTCCTAAACGTCAGTCCAGGCCACAACGAGCGTTTTTACCATCCACAGCATCCCTCTCAAATAGACTCCCACCTGCTCCGTATCAAGCACTAAGGGTGCTGTGCAGCCTCCAGCCCCGCCCCACATATGAAGCATGGGCAGACAGGTCCTTGCAGCCCCTTCCTGGAGCCCTCACTAGTCAGACACCAGAGCTGCTACTCCTGCTTTCTTCCTGCCCTGGCTACGGAACTGAAAGCCTAAGAACTGTTCTGACTCCCCTTCTTGTCATCCACTAGAATATTCCATATGGAGTGAAATCACAATGATTGTTGATACCGTTTTTATCAAAACCTGTCAAAATGGACTCCCAACAGTAACTATGATTTTTTTTTTTAAAAAGCATGAAACACACTGGACAGTCAAGCTTCTCGTAATATTACGCTACTAAATAAAAATTCCCAAACTGACAAATACCAAGAAATTTACGCTGTAATTCTTCATGATTCAAAACATCTTAAATCCAACCTAATTGTATAATAGATAAGTAGAATGTCCTTTTTTTGCTGTCTTATTAGTCTGTTTTCTTTATTTGTTTTTAATTTATTTATGATTTTGATTTGCAAATGTCTCTTCTTATATGTTATAAAGATGATAACAGGTTTGGGGTTTTTATTTTTAGTCCCTTTCCCTAAAAAAATTTAAAATTTTTCCTATGTTGGTCCAAATTAAAAAACAAACAAACAAACAAAAATTGTGTTTTGTGAGGCCAGGTGTCGAGGCTCACGCCTGTAATCCCAACACTTTAGGAGACCATGGTTGGAGGATCGCTTAAGCTCAGGAGTTTGAGACCAGCCTGAGCAGCATAGTAGTACCTCATCTCTACAAATTTTTTAAGTTTAAAAAATTATCCAGGCATGTTGGCACACACCTGTATTCCCAGCTACTCAGGAGGCCGAGGCAGGAGCGCTGCTTGAGCCTGAGGGGAGACGGGAGCAAGGCTGCAGTGAGTCATGACTGTACCACTGCACTCCAGCCCAGGTGACAGAGTAAGATCATGTCTCAAAATAAAAGAAAAACGTTTTGTGAAATCCCACATGCCACATTTCTCCCATTTTCCTTCATTGTGTACCTGGTACCAGATGAACTCAGGACCCCACTTCTTCCAAACCACCACCAAGGACCAGATGCCATGGCACAAAATTCCCTTTCCATGAAACAGAGACAGTCTGAGCATCTCCTGGTGTTTTTCTCCTCTATTCCTCTGTGCTAACCAGCATCACTCCTCTCCCCAAATGCCTCCAGATCAAAGATACTTAGCTGGATACCATGAGCTCCCCAATTCAATCCGGAATATCCTTCATTCTCCATGATTTCAGCACAAGAAGGCATCACCAAGTAGTAGAAAGAAATCTGGAATCAAATGAACCAAGGTTCAAATCCTGGATCTTCAGTGATTTACATAATCTCTCTGAGTCATGGTTTCCTCCTCTCTCAGACAAGCCATTTAAGAAAGTATCAAGTTGTGAATGGCACCTAGTAGGTCCCCTGTGCGGACTCGGTACTTTCTTGACAGGATTCTCTCCTGTCCTCCCAAAAAAGATAGGCTTTTCAGAGACTTCTTTAATAACAGGGAGCTAGAAATACTGATATCAATAAGACATTGTTCCACAAGAAATCAAAGCCGTGCAGTGTCCCTTACCTTACCGTGCTGGTTGCATTCTGATGACTGCTCTCAATTCCTTTCCAGCCTCCCTTAGGGAAGGCCCAGGACATCTATTTATCGGTATTAACCTCCATTTCTCCCTCTCAAGAGTCTGGAGTTATGAATTATTAGGTGCCTCAGGGTTCTCTAAGGGCAAGGCTTTCAGTGTCATCCTGGAAAATATTAAAATGTGGAAAAACCACTCATCCCACCACCTCGTGTTCTGTGTGGTATCAACTCAACACTTTATGGTTTCCTTTTGGAGCGCGTTCAATCTGCCCTGCGCAAACACCACATGGGGTCTCTATCACCGTGCTAAACAAATGTTCCAAATGGGAAAAAAATTGTCATCAATGTTTTTCAGGACTGCTCACAGTTTTACTTCACAGCACTTATTTCAAGTCTTTCACTAATTTACAGTCTTATTTCACTTATTTCATGATGGAGACATCATGAAAGCCAAAGAATTCCCTGTAATTCCCTGCACCAGAAAACTGTCATGCATGCTACCTTTCCTGAGATCACAAAGAGTTTATACAGTTAAATTCTTCATAGTAAGGGTGATTTAGTAAACGCATACATTCACTTTGATTTAATGTTTAGAACTCTGTAAAGGCTTCTCATGTAAACAAATTAAAAAATCAGGACAAAAATCCTGTACTGGTTTAAGGATCCCAAATTTTGGCTCCAAAATTGGAGTAACTTTTCTCTCGCTCTTTTTTCTTTTTTTTTTTTCAGACGGAGTCTCGCTCTGTCACCCAGGCTGGAGTACAATGGCGCGATCTCGGCTCACTGCAATCTCCATCTCCCAAATTCAAACGATTCTCCTGCCTCAGCCTCCTGAGTAGCTGGGATTACAGGCATGTGCCACCACATCCAGCTAATTTTTGTATTTTTAGTAGAGATGGCATTTCACCGTGTTGGTCAGGCTGGTCTCTAACTCCTGAACTCAGGTGATCTGCCCGGCACCAGGCAGGAGTCACTCATCTTAATAACAAGCTGAAGGCCGGGTGCAGTGGCTCACACCTGTAATCCCAGCACTTTGGGAAGCCCAGGCGGGCGGCTCACAAGGTCAGGAGTTCGAGACCAGTCTGGCCAACATAGTGAATAAAACCCCGTCTCTACTAAAAATTCAAAAAACTAGTTGGGCATGGTGGCATGCACCTGTAATCCCAGTTACTCGGGAGGCTAAGGCAGGAGAATTGCTTGAACCCAGGAGGCAGAGGTTCCAGTGAGCCAAGATCACGCCACTGCACTCCAGCCTGAGCAACAGTGCAAGACTTCGTCCTAAAAAAAAGTAAAGTAAAATAAAATAAAAACAAGCTGAGGGCCCTAACCAAGCATGTGGCCAATGTGGAACCTTGAACTGCAGCACTAAGCCCAATCTGCCTATTGCTACTAAGGTACAAAACCTGCAAGAGGAGCAGACTCTCAGTGGGCCTCATCTTCCTCCCCTAGCAGAATGTAAGTAAGAATCTCTGCATTTGTAAAAATGTTCAGAAGATTACTAAGATGGAAAACAGTCACTGGGAAGGAAGCACCCTTCAGGGGTCACTTGCTCATGCCTGGCTCTTGGCAACAGCTACTTCCACAGACCTCCAGCCCCACTGCCTCTCCTTTCCGAGCCCTCCTATCATATGGAATACACAAATCCTGTCATAAATAATACGCTGTCCAGCTGCCGTAAATCACCATCCTGCTCATGCCACACTGTGCTTTCCCCAAGGCTGATCCTGATCTTCTCTACTTCCAAACCCTTCACACACACCGCTCCCTCTTCCCAGAACGACTTCCCTCCTCTGTTTGCTAATCCAACTCCAACAGCCCCTCAAGATACAGCTCCCACGGCACCTCCTTGGTTGCTTTCCCTGGCCGTGGGCTTCTCTTGCATCTTCTCCTCAGCATTCTTTGCTTTCCTCTCGTCAAGCATCTGTATCATACATACACCATTGTAAATGTCTGTTTATCATATGTGCCCTAAAAGAATGTTACATTATCCCCCTTACATTTAATATTTATTTTTTTGCATAACAACAAGTAGTAAAGATGTACTTTCTGGCATATTCCAAATATTGGCATTTTATAAATATTTACAGGCCTGACACAGTGGTGCATGCCTGTAGTCCCAGCACTTTGGGAGGCTGAAGTGGGAGAATGGCTTGAGCTCAGGAGTTCAAGACCAGCCTAGGCAACATAATGAAACCTCATCTCTACAAAAAATTGAAAAGTTTGCCAAGTGTGGTGGTGCATGCCTGTAAGTCCCAGCTACTTGGGAGGCTAGGTGGGAGGATGGCTTGAGCCCGGGAGATCGAGGCTGCAGTGAGCCATGATTGCACCACTGTATTCCAGCCCGGGTGACAGAGCAGGACTCTGGCTCAAAAAAAATTTTTTTATTAAAAATAAATAAATATTTACATTTTAAAATTAAACCACAACATTACTCTCTTAAATGAATCTAAACGACCCAAGGGAATCTAAATGTCATAGTGGATTATCTATTTTTAAAACATACATTTTATACTACGCCTTTTTATAACTTTTACTTTCTTTTATTTCCTCTTTAGAATTTTATACTAGTATTTATGTTTCAAATTCTTTTATTAATCAACCTATACTTCTCTGCAGTATATCTATTAATATTATATATAATATGTATACATATGAATACATAAATTGTTTAATTCTGCTATGATTATAGCCTCAATTTTTTATTCTATTTATTTTTTATTTTTTTAGAGACAGGTCTTGCTGTCACCCAGGCTGGAGTGTAGTGGCGTAATCATAGCTCACTGCAGCCTTAAACTCCTGAGCTCAAGCAATTCTCCTGCCTCAGCCTCCCAAGTAGCTAGAACTATAGATGCCCACCACATTGCCCAGCTAATTCTTTCTATTTTTTATTTTTGTAGGAACAGAGTCTCGCTTTGTTGCCCAGGCTGGTCTCGAATTACTGGCCTCAAGTGATCCTCCCAAAGTATTCAGATTACAGGTGTGAGCCACCACATCCAGGCTACAATCTACAAATGTTAAAAAAAAAAAATTCTTCTTTTGGTATGGGTTTTCATTATCTTTATTGTTAATATGCAAATGATCAAAACATAATTACATTAGAAATTGGTACTATTAACATAAAAAGTAAAATTTTATTCAAAATGCATTAATTTTTCATTTTTATAGTAGTAAGCACTAAGAAACCTTGTTCACATAAATACTAGACAACAGTGAGAGCCTACAGCCACAGTACCCTCAATGTGCCATCTCATCTGATCTCAGAAGCTAAGCAGGGTCAGGCCTGGTTAGTACTTGAATGGGAGAAGTGAAATAAATTCTGCCATAGCAATCAATATCAGTATCTTTAGAATTACAAGTCAAAATCATGTCATGACCTGTAATCAAAAATTATTTTTAATTATCTACCAATTGACAATGCCTTCAATTTTGTTGAAAGCAAGAATGGGAAACCATCTGACTTAGAAAAGGATTTGCTACTCACAGTCATTCACTTTCCTAATAATAGTCCTAATTGTTCCTTTGCTTGTTAATCTGGAGGTTTTTCACACATGAGGCACACAAATAATAAGACTCAGGATTAATAATGACTATGTCTTGTCTTTGTAAAGTGGGAGAAGCGTGATTGAGAAAGGAAACACCTTGAGTGCAACTGCATTCTCAGACAGATCAACCTTCGGAAAGAGGACACAGAAAGTCAAGATCTGGAAAATATCCCCTGTCTGAAAACGACTAGCTTATCTGCCTCTCCCACCAAAATGGTAGCTTTATCAAAGTTAATATTAAATTATGTTTATTTGTGGATAGTTCCTGTTACATTTTAACAGAAAGAGACTGAAGACAACCTAAATGTCAGAAAGAGACTGAAGACAAACTAAATGTGTTTCAATAAAGCACAGAAAAATGTGATTAAATAAATTACAAAATGTCTAAAAACAAAAATACATGGTTTCCCTTCAGGACTGAATCAAGTCCCTTCAAAATCAGGGTCCACACTTTATTCCCATAGCCTCGGCTCCTACTAGCCCTTCTAAGGTCCCCATGTGCATCATTCCCCATTGAGAGCGACGCTTTCTAGGCGGGAGACAATGGCCCATAGAGCAACACAGACAGGATGTGCCAGAGGATATAAGGACAATAGGCCTAAAGTGTACTGCTAAGGCCTGTTATGAACACTCAGGGAGTTGCAACCTAGAAGCCTAGGTCTGGGGAGACGGGGAAGGGACAGTGTTTATGCTGAGACAGTAAGTAGCAAGGACCTGGAGGAAGGCTGAGCATGGTATGAAGGAATCAATACTCAAGAAGCTGGTAAGGTTGGTGACGTTGGAAGGAAGATCCGTCCACAGGTTGCTGCCCCCAGAGGTCAGGGCGCTACCTATCCTTGGAAGAAGACAAGTAGAGGACAGTATCATCCGAACCAAAGCAGAGCCCAGGCTGAAGGGCCCACTGGGCAGACACTCCATGAGACGGCTCATGGTCATCACGATGGGGAGGAGGGGAGAGGAGTGAGCCAAGACGCGGCTGCTTTAGAGGGTCAGAACCTAAGGATGGAAACAAATGAATCTGGTTTCATAAACAGCTTCCCTCCTCTGTGCCCCAGAGTAGTCCTCTCAGTTAAAGTCCCCTTTCCCTTCCTCTTCACGAAGTCAATCCTGCCAACCTGCCAAGGGCCAAGATGATGCCCCTTGTTCTCCATGCAGCCTCCTCAAACCCTTCTGCTTATAGTCAGTTCTTCTACCTCTAAACCCTCATCATTCTCTGTTTATACCACAGGCAACCTGGAATATTTCTAAGCTACCCCATGAATCCATTTGTATTTTGGTATTAATCTTCAGCTCTTTGCTGTAGGTGTTTTATGCCTCTCTAAAGATAAGGCTCATGACTTGATGTCTTCCTATCCCACAGGGTGAGCCCTCAGTGCTTTACTGTGCAGGACACCTACCAGCTTACAGTTCCGATGGACACACGTCTCCAGCCACTCATCCCAAATGTCTACCTCTTTCACAAAATTAAAGGTTCACTATACACATGTGGATTCTGAATTCTTGGGTCTCTCATAGTCTTTAGCTTAGGGCTTCACACTTGCTAAGCACTCAGTGAAACTTTGTTGGAGTCAGTCATTCAGGTGCTGCTCTACCTGACGCTGTAGCACCAATGAGCCAGCTCTCCGGAGACACACCCATATGGTGTATCTCTCAGGTACAAACCTTGTCCTAATGGAGAGCATTCTCCCATCATGGGAGGCTCTCCCTTCAAGCTAATCTTTTTTTTTTCTTTCAAGCTAATCTTAACAAGAATGAAATGGAATTTGAATTTCATTTCTCTTATACAAAGTCATTTCCTAAAATGGGGGGATTATAATTAGGTGATCATTAATTACACTAGCCAACACAAAATTCAAAATACCTCAATTCCTTTACCCTTTATAATGAACCCACAGTGGGATCTTGATAGTATATTAGAAAGGACTTCTCACAAATCTCAGTAAATACAGTACAAATAAAATAGTTTGAAACTACGAAAGGAAGATCAGCAAACATAGAAGAATGAATACATAGGAAAAGGTATAAGCTTACAGTAGGAAAGCAAAGCAAAGCTAATCCCTGTAATGGAATACCTTCCTCACAGTAAGCACTCGATAAATATTTGTCATCAAATTTACAGAATGGCTAATATTGATTCCCAAGGAGATGAAATAGACTATCATGACTACGCAAATACTGACTGCAAAAGAAACAGAAATGTAAGGTCCGTACTAAATCAATGAATCGATGAATGCAATAAAAACAGAAGTGATGCTACAGAAAAAGCTAATCAGAAAAAGATACAAAATACAGAAATACATTTCTCAATAAAAGAAACAGATTCAAAGAATGCACCAGATAATAAGTACGAGAAGGAATGCAGCTCAGAGAACCACCCTGCAAATGGTAAGTCTTTGAACAAATGGCCTCAAATCTAAAAAGTTTAATAGAAAAAAAAAGCTATCTAAAAACAACAGAAGGATTTGTTCCGAATACAAAAGGTTTACAAAATCAACAACCAAAGACTACCACTATGACATTCTCATATTTTTAAGCATAAGAAAAAGAAAAAACTCAGCATGTAGAGAAGACCCAGATCCAAATGTCTTCCAATTTTGTAGAGGATACAATTAAAGTCCAGAGATGCATGTAAAACTCTCAGAGAAAGTATTTTTACCTCCAGTTTAACAAGGTGAATAGACTCCTTGAGCAAGTGAAAAAGAAATGTCTCTTAGGGCTTTGATCATACCTGAAGAAATTTACCCATCACATACCTCACTTTAAATTATGTCCAAGAACAACTTTAAATGAGATTTAAATGTTTAAGTTTTACAAATAAGACCAAAGAACCAAAGTCAACAATTTCCCACTTAAAAAATAAAACGTTAAATAGGAAAAGAGCATTTGTCAAAAAGACGTTATTAATAAAATAGCACTACAGGCATGTGCCACCATGCCCAGCATTTAAATACCAGACAATGTTGAAATAATAGAGGATATTTAAATATGGCCTAAATAACAAATGATATTAAGGAATTATTAGCAATATGAAATTATTCCTTAACAATATTAAGGAATTATTGTTTAGTTAAATGTGACAGAGTGGTTACAGATTTTTAAAGTTCTTATCCGATATGCTTCCTGAAATACTATTGGGTAAATAACACAATGTCGAGGAATGGAGGAGACAGACAGAATTGGCAAAATGTTAACGACATTTGAAGCAGATAAAGAATATATGGAGTTCATTATACAGATGGAACAATGGCTATTATTATTCATAGTAGCCAAGACACTGAACCAGTTCTCCTGACTTCTGTGCATATTTTGAAATAAGAAGTGTTTTAAATTAACATATATTGGTCATCTACTGAGTACCAGGTATTGCTTAGGTATTTGACACAAAAATAAAATGGCCTCCAGAAAAAAACAAAACAAAACAGTAAAGCAAATTCTTAACCCAGGGTTTATCCAGGAAAATATCCATGATTTCTTTGGGTAACTAAGTCACAGGTACTGTCATTACTACTTTGTTTTATTGCCTATATTCAGAATAGGAAGAAATACTAAATTTCAGTCAGAGGTGGATGAAAACGATATAATTTTTTATTTCTATCCAAGTTGTAAACCTTTCAAATTCTACCCATGGACCTCCAAAGGCTACATCATTCTACAAATAATTGCCTAACTTAAAGTAAGACAGTCACTGCTAGGCACTAGGGATACAAAGGTAAAGAGAATATGACAGGCAAGGTGCGTTGGCTCACGCCTGTAATCCCAGCACTTTGGGAGGCCAAGGTGGGTGAATCACAAGGTCAGGAGTTCGAGACCAGCCTGGCCAACATAGTGAAACCCCATCTCTACTAAAAATACAAAAATTAGTCAGGCATGGTGGCGGACACCTATAATCCCAGCTACTCATGAGGCTGAGGCATGAGCATTGCTTGAACCCAGGAGGCAGAGGTTTCAGTGAGCTGAAATCATGCCATTGCACTCCAGCCTGGGAGATAGAGTGAGACTCTGTCTCACATACACACAAAAAAATAAAGACTGATAAGGCCAGGCATGGTGGCTCACACTTGTAATCCCAATCCCAGCACTTTGGGAGGCCAAGGTGGGCAGATCACTTGAAGTTAGAAGTTTAAGACCAGTCTGGTCAACAAGGTGAAACCTTGTCTCTATTAAAGATACAAAAATTAGCTAGGTGTGGTGGTGGGTACCTGTAATCCCAGCTACTCAGGAGGCTGGGGCAGGAGAATTGCTTGAATCCAAGAGGCAGAGGTTGCAGTGAGCTGAGACTCACTGCACTGCACTCCAACCTGGGCAACAGAGGGAGACTCCATCTCAAAAAAAAAAGACTGATAATGTTTGGTGTGGTGGCTCATGCCTGTAATTCCAATACTTTGGGAGGCCAAGGCAGGCAGATCACTTGAGCCCAGGAGTTCAAGACCAGCCTGGGCAACATGGTAAAACCCCAGCTCTAGAAAAAATACAAAAATTAGCCAGATGGGGTGGCATGCGCCCGTAGTCCCAGCTACTCAGGAGGCTGAGGTGGGAGGATTGCTTGAGCCCAGGAGGTTGAGGCGCAATGAGCTGTGATCATGCCACTGCACTCTGGCCTGGGTGACAGAGCTAGACCCAGTCTCAAAAAAAAAAAAAATTGTATGTGGAAAACAAAGTTAAAAGACAAACTGTGAAAAACATATGTACTATATATGATGTGAGTTGTTCTTAATATTTTAAAAGTTGGTAAAATGCATTAAATAAAATATAAAACTGCTTGATCTGATAAGTGGTTAATATCCAAAATATATAAGGAATCAACTCAATAGTAAGAAAACAACTTATTTTAAAATGGGCAAAGGACCCGAATAGACATTTTTCAGGGAAGACATACAAATGGCCAACAGGTACATTAAAAAATGTTCGACATCACTAATCATCAGGGAAATGCAAATTAAAACTACAATGAGATAACAATTCACACCTATTAGAATGGCTGCTACCAAAACGACAAAAGATAAGTGTTGGAGAGGATGTGGAGGAAGAGAAACCCCTTGTACATTGTTGATGGGAATATAAATTGGTACAGCCATTCTGGAAAACAGCATGGAGTTTTCTCAACAAATTAAAAATAGAACTATCACAGGATCCAGCAATCTCACTACTGAGTACATATCCAAAGCCTATAAAATCAGTATGTCAAAGAGATACCTGCACTTCCACGTTCATTGCAGCATTATTCATAACAGCCAAGACATGGAGTCAGCCTGAGTGTCTATCAACAGATGAATAAAAAAAGAAAATGTGGTTTACATACACACAATGGAATGCTATTCGTCCATAAAAAAGAAGGCAATCTTGTCACTTCCTACAACATGGATGAACCTGAGGACACCATGTTAAATGAAATAAGCCAGGCACAGAAAGAGACACACCACATGATCTCGCTTATATGCCAAATCTAGAAAAGTTGAACGCATAGAAACAGAGGGGAAAATGGTTACCAGAGACTAGGGGATGGAGGGATGGGGAGATGCTGGTCAAAGAACACTAATTTCTGAAAGACAGGAGGAGTAAATAAGTTCAAGAGATCTACTGCACATCATGGCAACTACAGTTAAACAACACATCACATACTTGAAAATTGCTACGAGTAGATTTTAAGTGTTCTTACCACACAAAAAAACATAAGTATGTGAGGTAATATATATTAATGAGCTTGATTTAGTCATTCTACATATACATAAATCAAAATAGCACATTGTACATCATAAATATATACAATTTTTATTTGTCAATTTAAAAATAAATACATGAACTTGTAAATCATAAAAGAAACAGAAAGTAAATGGCCATTAAATTTATAAGAAAATATTCAACCTCCATAGAAATCCAAGAAATGCAAATGAACACAAATGCAGTACCATTTTTATCTTATCAGATTTGCAAATACTGATTATCTTCATTCTTTTTAGTTTGGCAAGAATGGCTGGAAACAGGCACTCTCACTCACCCTAGTGGAAGTGTACACAGTTAAGACTTTCTGGAGGGCAATTTGGCAAAGCACATCAAAATCCCTTAAAAATGTTCATCCCTTTTACTTCTAGGAATCCCCAAAATAATCAAGGAACTGCACTAAAATATAGGCATAAGGATATTCATGACAGCATTTCTGTAATAGTTTAAATAAGTGGGGGGGAGAAAAAAACTTAAATATTAATAACAGAAGATTAAAGTAGATCAAATATTTAGTATTTTATGAATGTATATTTTTAATTTGTTTTAAAGTATTCACATATATTTTGGTATATATATAAACAATGATTATCTCTGTGTAGTAAGATTATGAGTGATTTTTTTCCTATTTTCCAATTTTTCTAGAAAGACCATGAATTACTTGTGTGAAATTCAACTAACCAATTGAGGGGGAAATGCCCCATCATCCCTGGGCTCCTGAAAGCCCAAAGCCACGAGTAGAGGAGAAAGATGTCACAGGTATAAAAGCAACTACCTATAACAATCGTTGCCTCTGTAGTGCAGAGAAGGTCTTGATTCTGCCTGAAGCTGAGTTTTGAAGGATTAATTTGCCAAGGAATAAAGTCAAGAGGGCAAAAGAAAATCAAGTGCAAAAAACGGAAGCGCCTACCATGTTGATAAGCTACATGAAATTTCTGTGCGGCAGGAAGGGCCGGGTGAGAGTGGAAGACTGAAGAAAAAGCCAGATCACAAAGACTTCCGAATGTCGTGTCGAAGGGTGGAATTATCCTGTCAAAGAAGAATCAATATAGAGCTTTCATGGTTCATTAATATGAGGAGCAAAGAAAGGTAAAACAAGCTGGGTTCAGTGGCCTATAATCCCAACACTTTGGGAGGCTGAGGCAGTAAGATGGCTTGAGACTAGGATATCAAGACCAGCCCGGGAAACATAGCAAGACCTCATCTCTACAAAATAAATAAATAAAATAATAAATAAGTAAATAAGAGAAAAGAAAAAACAAATAATGACAGAAGAATGATTGGGATAGGAATGTGGATACTGTCTGGGAAGAGGCATCAGGCAACCTTCTGAGAACGCTAAAAATGTTCCACATCTTGATTGGAGTGGTGGTTATAAGAATGTATACAAATGTTGAAATCCATTAAGCTATCCGTTTAAAATTTGAGTACTTCACTGTGTTATTCCTCAAAAAGAAAGCAAAGAGCTTTTAGCAAAGAAGTATCCTAAATTATTCTAGAAAGCTCACTCAGCAGCTGGGGAGACTGAACACCCTGAGGAAGCATTCTGAGACACGAAAGCTCCATTCTGGCAAAAGAGAGTCAAGGCTTTGGCTGGATTGGAGGCAGCAAGACAGTAAGGAGAAGGACGATTCGTGACACACTTAGGACGATAATTCCACCCTTCGACACGACATTCGGAAGTCTTTGTGATCTGGCTTTTTCTTCAGTCTTCCACTCTCACCCGGCCCTTCCTGCCGCACTGATAAGCTTTTCTGAGTGTGATTGCCAGTGAAACTTCATGATTAAAATTCATGTGAAAATCTAACCCCAAGGTGATGGCATTAAGAGGTGGGGCTTTTGGGAGGTGATTAGATCACCAAGGCTCTGTCCTCATAAGCAAGATTGTGGTCCTTATGAAAGAAGCTTCCACGCAGTGGCTCCCACCTGTAATCCCAGCACTTGGGGAAGCCAAGATGGGTGGATCACCTGAGGTCAGAAGTGCGAAACCAGCCTGGCCAACATGGTGAAACCCCATCCCTACTAAAAATACAAAAATTAGCCAGGCATGGTGGTGGGTGCCTGTAATCCCAGCTACTCGGGAGGCTGAGGCAGGAGAATCGCTTGAACACTGGAGGCGGAGGTTGTAGTGTGCTGAGATCGTGCCACTGCATTCAAGCCTGGGCAGCAAGAATGCAAAACTCCATCTCAGAAAAAAGAAGGGAAAGAGAGAGAGAAAGAGAGAGGAGAGAAAGAGAGAGGCAAGAGAGAAGAGAGAGGAGACAGAGAGAGAGAAAGAAGGAAGGAAAGAAGGAAAGAAAGAAGGATGGAAGGAAAGAAGGAAGAGGGAAGGAAGGAAGGAAAGAAGGAGAGAAGGAAAGAAAAAGAAAGAAAGAAAGAGGGAAGGAAGGAAGGAAGGAAGGAGGAAGCTAGCTTGAGGGAGGCTGTTAGCCCCCACTGCCAAGTAAGAACACAGTTAGAAGGTCCTACCTCTGAAGAACAGGCCCTCACCAAACACCATCTCTTGGGGTTCCCAGCTTCCAGAACTGTAAGCAATACATTTCTATTGTTTACAAATTACCTAACCTAAGGTATTTTGTTACAGTATCCTGAATGGACTAAGACAATGGGGAAATCTGAATATGGTCTGAGTATTAGTTAAAATAAAAAGTTACTGCATTAGAAAATATGAAGGTAATTGAAAAATAAGATAGAACAAAAAACATGTATGTATAAGGAGGCTGAGGCAGGAGAATTGCCTGAACCCAGGAGGCGGGGGTTGCGGTGAGCCGAGATCGCGCCATTGCACTCCAGCCTGGGTAACAAGAGCGAAACTCCGTCTCAAAAAAAAAAAAAAAAAAAAAAAACATGTATGTATAATCCAACATTGTATGTATAATCCAATCTTACTTTGGTAGAAGAAGAATATGAATATGTCCATCTGTGTGCCTAGAGAAAGACCTTAAAAGGAGAGCACTAAGACTTTAACAGCAGAAATCTCTGAGTGTTGGGAAAGTGAGGTTTTTCTTTATTTAGAATGTAGTGTAAAGCATACATTATATTTTTAATTTTACTGTTTATTTTTAGAGACAGGGTCTCACTCTGTTGCTCAGGCTAAAGTGCAATGGCTCAATCATAGCTCACTGCAACCTTTAACTCCTGGGCTCAAGCAGTCCTCCCCGCTCAGCCTCCCAAAGTGCTGGGATTATAGGTGGATGCCACCATGCCCAGTTAATTTTTTTTTTTTTGTAGAGATGGGGGTCTCACTTTGTTGCCTAGGCTGGTATTGAACTCCTGGCCTCAAACGATCCTCCTGCCTTGGCCTCCCAAAATGCTGGAATTACAGGTGTTAGCCACCACGCCTGGCCATACATTATGTTTTTAAGAGAACCTATTTATTTATTTGAGACAGAGTCTCTGTCACCCAGGCTGGAGTTCGATGGTGCAATCTCAGCTCACTCCAACCTCCACCTCCAGGGTTCAAGTGATTCTCCTGCCTCAGCTTCCCAAGTAGCTGAGATTACAGGCATGCATCACCACAACCAGCTAATTTTTGTATTTTCAC
This sequence comes from Aotus nancymaae, assembly GCF_030222135.1. NCBI lineage: Eukaryota > Metazoa > Chordata > Mammalia > Primates > Aotidae > Aotus > Aotus nancymaae. Next base: position 51,044,179 of record NW_026988473.1, on the reverse strand, counting down.
TACAGACAGTTTTCACTATGTTGGCCAGGCTGATCTCAAACTCCTGACCTCAAGTGATCCACCTGCCTTGGCCTCCCAAAGCGTTGGGATTACAGGTGTGAGCCATGGCGCCCAGCCTAAAAGAACCAATTTAAAGTTGAAAGTTGAACGTAATTTTCTATTCTGTAGTTTTCTACTAACGGAGCTCACAGACACAAAGAAAGTAGCAGCCCATGGGCATGATGGCTCACGCCCGTAATCCCAACACTTCGAGAGGACAAGGTGGGAGGATCACTTGAGCTCAGGAGTTCAAGACCAGCCTGGGTAACATGGCAAGACTTCATCTCTACATTTTTTTTTCCAGACAGAGTCTCACTCTGCCACCCAGGCTGGAGTGCAAAGGCACAGTCTCCGCTCACTGCAATCTCTGCCTCCCAGGTTCAAGCAACTCTCGTGCCTTAGCCTCCTGAGTAGCTGGGATTACAGGTGCCTGCTAATTTTTGTATTTTTAGTAGAGAAGGCCTTCTTGGCCAGGCTGGTCTCAAACTCCTGGCCTCAAGTGATCCACCTGCCTCGGCTTCTCTACAAAAAAAATTTTTTGAAACAATTAACCAGGCATAGTGGCCCACGTAGTGGTCCTAGCTACTCAAGGAGCTGAGATGAACAGATGACTTGAGCCCAGAAGGTCAAGGCTATAGTGAGCTGTGTTCACACCATTGCATTCCAGCCTGGGCGACAGAGGGAGACTGAGTCTCATAAGAAGAAAAAAGGAGAGGGAGACTCTGTCTCAAAAAGGGGAGGGGAGGGGAGCAGACGGCAGGGGAGGGCAGGGGAGGACATGGCAAGGCAGGACAGGGCAGGGGAGGAGAGGGGAGGGGAGGAGAAGGGAGCAGCAGCAAACCTCAAATGGGTAGTGTACAAGCTGGCTCCAGATGCCAAGCAAGGAGGGGAAGACTATCTCACATGGGCTGGCAATCTAAAAGCTCAGTAAAGCACTCCTCTTCTGTACCCATCTTATTTATGTTCCTCTCTTTTGTTCTGAGCAGCAGCCTCTCTGGATGATGAGAAAATTTAGCATGATGGATCATAACAGATCAAGCTAAATTTTCCCATCATCTAGAGAGGCTGCTCATTTGCATCATTCATTCTAAGAAAACAAGACACCATGCCCCTGCCAGCATCCCCAAAGTGAGCCAACGGAGCAGACAGATGGGAAGAAAATAACAAGCGCTGCGCACCCTGTATCCACACAGCAGGCAAAAGCAACTTTCATAGGAAGGAGGAAACAGCACACCAAGAAGGCTCTTCTTTGGGATTCCAGGGCAGCAGACATTCTCCTGGAAGGGTTTCTAACTTAGGGCATCATCAGGGAAGTGCTGTCCTGATGGAGCGCCCAAACTTAATACAAAGGAGCTGATTTTCATTTGTCTTTAATTTAAAGACAGGGATTAGGGAGAAGGTGTAAAGGGCAAAGGAGAGGGCCCAGTATAGACAGAATAAAGAAAAGAGATACATTGTTGTTGACTATACTCTCCTCTGGGAGGAATCCCAGCAAACTGGACGGCTGCCAGATTTACCTGGTAACTTCCAGTCAACCAGCTAGAGAACTGGAGAACCCTCTCCAATTCCTATTCATCTTCAAAACTGTCTGAGCACCCAGCATGTTGCCTGTTACACGGTAAACATTCAACAACTGAACACAAACATTAAGTGAACAGCCTGAACCAACTGAAGGTTTATGGACCAAGCTGTATAACCTTCGGGACTAAAAGAGCTTAAGATGAAAAAGAATCACATGTTAATATCCCATTAGTAACATTTGATGCAATACGATCAAAAGACTGACACTCCAGTACCTAGCACAGTATCTGGTGTTTAGGAGGTACTCCTCAATCAATATCCGTTGAACTTTTTCTTGCAACCAAAACTTTCAGATCCAGTAGACGATATTATTTAAGTCTATGTTCTCACTTTTATGCTGACTTTCAAAGTTTTTTGTTAGAGATGGAAAGAAGATTTCTGGGTATGGAAAAACTTCTAAAGTATCATACTCTGTGCCAATTCAATGGCCTGGGACAGGCTATATCAATCTATTCTCACCAGCTCGTATGTGGACTACATGAATGGGCCTAGGCTTGAGCACAGCTTATCTGTCCAAAGCATTTGTGGGCCCAGGAGATAGGTTTTACTTCCACTGGTCACCTGTGTCCTAACACAAAATGTGCAAGGTTGGCTGGGGTCCCTGGATGCCTGACTACCCAACCACTATACTGGGCAGCTCCCCTGACAGAGAGGCAGGCCCAGGCCCTCTCTGGGGAGCTGCTCCCATTCATTTTCCATCTGTTCCTTCAGTCCTCCCTCACCCTATCACTAATTTCTCTCTTTTTTTTTCCCTTTCTTCAGATAAGTCTCAACTGTCACCCAGGCTAGAGTGCAGTGGTGCAATAATGGCTCACTGCAGCCTCAAACTCCTGGGCTCAAGCGATCCTCCCATCTCAGCCTCCCGAGTAGCTAGGACTACAGATGTGTGCTACCATGCCCAGCTAATTTTTCACTTTTTGTAGAGACTGGGTCTTACCATGTCACCCAGGCTGATCTAGAACTCCTGAGCTCAAGCAATTCTCCCACCTCAGTCTGCTAAAGCACTGGGATTACAGATATGAGCATTGCACTCAGCCCCATTGCTATTTTCACACCAGTATAGTGTTACCTTCTATCTCTCCTGTCCTAATTTCTTAAAATTATCACTTGGATACTAAAATGTCATTTATAGCCACATAGAGAATTCAGGCAAAATACCAGGTCTCCTTCTTATCCCCAAACTCTATTAGAAAGCTGAGTATACACATTTTACCTGAGAATTACATGTCATCTTCTCCAAAAACCACCACAAAGCTCTAAAAACAGAAACAGAAATCACTGAAATGATCCTTGTCCCTTAGCAATAATACCTGCATTGCTGCAAGGGCCTCCTAACTCCTCTTAGCCTTTAGTTTCCTCCTCAATTCCAATCCATTTTCTATACTATCCATTATGTCACCATATCTGTGAAAAGACAGAACAACAGTCAAAGCATTTTCACATGCCTCCCTCTCGTTTCAAATTCAAGATGACAGTCAAGATCCCACAGGGTCTGATTCACTTTACACAGCCTGCTCTGTCTCCCATGGGCTCCTTTATAGACCTGCGGATTCTGACAGGACCATCTATTTCCGCCCACACAAGCCAACATCTTTTCTGCCTCTGGGCCTTTGCTCATGCTGCCCCTAGTTACTCCCAAACCCTCAAAGAGTCCTCCTGGATTCTGAAGGCAGCACTATGTGGAAGAAAGGGAATTAAACTAGGAGTCAAAACACCTGGATGCCAGGCGTGGCTCTGACATCAACTAGTTGTGTGCCTTTGGACAAGTTCTACACTTCTCTGGGCTCAGTTTCCTGTCTATAAGCAGAAAGGGTGGACTAGTTCATCCTAAGAGTACTTCCACCTTCAAAAATAAATTATTCTTTGATTCCCATATGCTCGACCAAATCCAATCTCTCCTTCAGAGTCTGCAAGTCATTCAAGAAGTTTCTCTGAGCACGTCGGCCCACACTATTCACTCCCTCTGTGTGGAATCCAGAACAAATTACACAGTGCATTCATTCAACCAAGATTCCTGAGCATTTTCTTGGCCACATTATGATGGCAAAGCCTTGGTAATAAACATAAAGCCAGTTAGGACCCAGCCTATAGCTATCACCTGTACATCCCTTTCCCCCCCACTGTTTTTACCCAAGTGAAGTCATGTGAAGTCATGGACAGGAAATGAATGCAACAGATGCCATTTATTCGTTTATTTAACAAATAGTTAAAGAAAACCTTCCATGTCCTATTCTAAACAGTGAAGGTACCAGTAAACAAATGGATCAAGTCCCTAACTTCATGGAATTTATTTATTTGGGAAAGCAGACAGGAAAAACACAGAAATATGTAATGTAATTTTAGGAAGAAAAACAAAGGAGGGGATTAAAGAGTGACTCGGAGCAGCTTTACATAGGATGGGCAGAGAAGGCCTCCCTGAGATGACACACTAGAGCCCACACTCAAATGAACTCGGTGACTAACCAGCAATATTCAAGGAGAAGAGCATCCCAGGAGCAGGCAAAGGCCCTGAAACAGAAGAGATGGGAGGAAGGCAGGAGCAGATGGGAGAGCTGGGGCTTAGACCACACAAGGACTTGGTAGTAAATGTGCATTCTACCTCTAACTATGATAGGATTCCATACGAGGGTTAAAAATATACACATTCTCATTGCTTATGTGGAGAAGAGACTGTCAGGACAGGAGCAGAGGAGCCAGGACCAGCTGGGGATGTCTGTACTGAACCCATCGAGAGCTTGGCTGGTCCCCCAGCCTAGGTCACTTCCTAGCTCTCCAGCTTATAAACTGTATGAGCTCAAGAAAGTCCATCACTCGCCTCAGTTTCTACACCTTTAAGTGAAGATAATAAAAGTACCTACATTATAAGGTTGTCTGGAAGGTTAGATTCGTGCACATAAAACCCTTAGAACAGCCTCTGGCAGACAGTAAACATTTCATTAATGCTAGTACTTTAAAGCTAGGGGATCACCTAAGAAAAGTGAAGACGGACAAGAAGCAGGCTGAAGACTGAGCCCTGGAGCAATCTAAAAGCTCCAAAGGCCTCCATTTGGCCCCAGATTATAAGCCTGCATGTCTGGGGCACCAAACCCCCTGTATGTATTAATAACTCACAATTTAGAGCTTGATGATGTAATGCTTTATATAGTTCTTTAGGTAACAATTATATGGTCTAAGTTCAGGTTATTTTTTTCCTCAGGTGTCTTGTATATCTACTACCAGGCTTGGCATAGAGTTAGATAAACACTAAGGTGTTTTGCAAATACTCATTCATGGATTATATCATGTGTATTTCAAAGTAATCAATGTGAGGCACTATACTTTCTTTTAAAAAAATAATCTTCTCTTCAAGGAATTATGTGAATTATAAATTATATCCTCAGCACCAGCCCACTACCCCCACTATCCCACCAGTCCCATCTTGGCAGAGACAGACACAGGCTGACCAAAGAAATTATACCATCTGCCATTCCATTTTCTCGTCTGACTTCCTGTCCACATGCTTTGTAACAAAGTTTTCTATCTCTTCTTTCCTGGAGATTTCTTAAGCTATGAAAACCTTCTATATCTAGCAATATTTCAAACTTGCCTCCTGTCCCCAGAATTCCCATGGCCCTTAAAAGAGCCTAAACAATGAAGCCAGAATATTCCCAGAAAAACAGGAGCATCAAAACTTAGTAAGAAAAGAGGGAAAGAAAATGGGCATAACCCAAATAAACACCTAGAAAATCATCAAGCAGGGTTCTTCCTGCCAAGGTACAGGAGTCTCACTCAGTGCCTTCAACTAGTTACTATGAATATTTATAAAATGACCTTAGGAAGTCCTAGCCAGATCAAGCAAGAGAAAGAAATAAAGGGCATCCAAATTGGAAAACAGGAAGTCAAACTATCTCTGTTTGCTGATGATATGATTGTATACTTAGAAAACCCCAAAAGACGCTTAGATCTTCCAAAAGACTCCTAGATTTGATAAATGAATTCAGTAAAGTCTCAGGTTACAAAATCAACATACACAAATCAGTAGCACTGGTATATACCAACAACCACCAAGCTGAGAATCAAATCAAGAACTCAATCCTTTTTAATACCTTCAAAAACAAATAAAATACCTAGGAATATACTTAACTCAGAAGGTAAAAGAGCACTACAAGGAGAACTACAAAATGCTGCTGAAAGAAACCACAGATGACACAAACAAATGGAAATACACCCAACGCTCATGGAACCAAAGAATCAACATCATGAAAATGACTATACTACTCAAAGCAATCTACAGATTCAATGCAATTCCTATCCAAATACCAACATCATTTTTCAAAATATTAGAAAAAGCAATCCTAAAATTCATACGGAACCAAAAAGGAGCCCAAATAGGCAAAGCAATCCTAAGCAAAAAGAATAAATCTGGAGGCATCATGTTACCTGACTTCAAATTATACTGCAAGGCTATAGTAACAAAACAGCAATGGTACTGATACAAATGTAGATATACAGACCAGTGAAATAGAACAGACAACCCAGAAATAAACCCAAATACTTACAACCAACTATCTCTAGGTCTCTGGGTACAGATTCTGGCGACTACTGAAGAGTACAAAGCTCTGATTCCCCTCCCATACAATTACACAATTTTCAAGAGAACTTCCATTTCCCTGGGACTTGGTCCCAGTGGAAGAAGCCTTTTGGGTCTAAGTACTTAGAATCTACCCATCCCTGGCTCAAGAGGCAAGACCAGACTTTCAAGAAAAGCTTCTCCAGGCAGTCCTGGAGAAAGATAGCTATTGAATGGCACCTCCTAATTCAAGGGGATATTATGCTAACTGGAGTTCCCAGCAACAGTAAATGTAATCCAACATGACTAATAGAAAAAATAACTGACTAGGCCCTGTTTACTCACTAGAAAATATATCCCCACATGTTGAGCCTTATCAGAGGTCATCTCAGCACCCAGAGCAGAGACCAGAGTGATGTAAAAACAGTCGCTTCCCAACAGCAATATTTGGATCAGGAGGTACCCAACATTCATATCCAAAATTAATTTCCCATGGAATTTCTTTTGTTACTGTTTTCAGACAGGGTCTCGCTCTGTCACCCAGGTGGAGTGCAGTGACACAGTCTCAGCTCCCTGCAGCCTTGACCTCCCAGGCTCAAGCAATTCTCTTATCTCAGCCCCCTATTTAGCTGGGACCATTGATACACACCACCACACTCAGCTAATTTTTGTATTTTTTCATAGAGACAGAGTCTCACTATGTTGCCCAGGCAGGTCTCAAACTCCTTGCCTCAAGCAATCTTCCCACTTTGGTCTCCCGAAGTGCTGGGATTATAGGCGTGAGCCACAGGGCCCGGCCTCTAATTTCTTAACTTCATCCATTCATTGATTCATCAAACACCTAACATTAAGCATATTCACTGAGCATATTCAAACAGATGCGTGAAAGCACCCCAATGCTTTTTCCACAGAAGATATTCAAAAACTGTTGGACACAAGGAAGGCAAAGTGTATAAATGACAGTGATACAGAGCACTTCCCAGACACCAGTGTCTGACAGTCTCAGGACACTCTGATTAAAGGCACTCTCTACCCCACTCTAGTTAGTCGCCTCCAAAATGAAGAATGGAGGAAGAGGGAAAAAATTCACAAATATCTAGGTTCAAACTTCTTAGCTAAACTGACATCCAAGATCCCAACTTCACATCAAAGAAAGACAAAAAGCCACCCAAAGTGACCTTTGCCTACTCAAAGGAGTTTCCAAAACATTAACAAACAGGGACAAATTCCCAGCATATTCTAATCACTATGACCTTTTATCATTAATAGGCCCATAAAAAAAGGGCTTATTTCTTACGCTACTAACAAAGGGTTAAGCAGATATTTCTTTTTTTTTTTAAACCGCAATTACTTTTGCAAGATTATTTGTATCATATTTGTGTGGAGATCCTATATTCCAGTTTAAACAAATGATTCCCACACTTCCAGAAAGGCCTTAATTGGGCTAATCTGTTACTTTTAGTGCAGTCTTGCAAAGGCTGAATTCTTCTTAAGCCATTAAAGGACTTGAGCAAAATTCTTTTGATGATAACTTTTTTAAAAGATAATCTCCAGAGCTTACATATATTCCACAATTGCTTATGCTAATAGAAAAATACATTTATGTTTTACTCCAAAAGGCTCCTTCCAATTTGAAAGCTCTAATGGCCAACATATCTGATATGAACTTCCTGCATAAAACAAAACACAAAGCAAGAAGTATAATCATAGGTCTAAAAAGAGAGACTGGTAAACAAAAAGAGTAAAAGCTCAGCCTGCTTAGCCAGAGGAAGGGAAGGGAAGGATGAGTACAGATGGGACAGTCTGTACATTTGGTAGCTGCCGATGGAGTCCAGGAAAGACAATTTGTTCACTCTGTGAACATCTGTGCATTGAAGAGGGATAGGAAAACAGTAAAAGTAAGAGACATTAAAAGAAAACTTAGGCTAACTACAAGGAGATAACCTGTGATCATCAACCTGGAAACCTTCCTCAGAAAGTGTTTCCCAGGGAAACTGTGAAAGCTCTTCGAGAGACATTAAATCTCTTCAGAAAGATTTAAGGATATTTGGAGGTTCTACCATACTAGGAGATTATATCTGAGTATGAAAGGGATATTCCAGTTCACAGGAATTGTCCAAATGTCATTCCCAATAAAAAATAATTTAGAGTATTTTTAAAGAGGATATCACATACCTGTTTTTCTAAGCTTTTAGCTATCTTAGATAACCTAAATCACCTTTTTCTTAAATTATTAAAATGCCAAATACATATATAAAAACATTAACTGTGCAAGCAATGCATCAAAAATGCAACCAAATATTTCTGACATTTAAACAAGAGCATTCCCAGAGTCTCTTTTTGAGGTCCCAACTCTCAAAACTAGGCTCAAGAGCATTCTCCCAGGAACACATACCAAACGATCCCCAACTAACAATGAGCTTTGCCATTCTCCGGAGGAATGACCATGTAACCTATAACCAGAGGCTGCAGAGAAAATAAAATGACTTTCAGGTGATACAAAATACAAACTAGGAGAAGGAACCAAGGTACTAACCAGGGTGTGATCTCCTCTGTCTGGCCCTAAGGGATTACCCTGGTCTAGAACTACAAAAACTGAGCTCAAAGATCCTTCAAACATCAAATTCCAGGAACTTCGGAATAAATGGTTTATTTAACCCAGGTTTTTCTACTCCAAATCCCCTACACTAAGAGGGGTCACATTCCTCAGAGGTCAAAACCCAAGCTGAGTCATATCCTGACCCATTTAGAGGTGCTGGTGATAATTTCACCTATCAAAGACCCATTCGGTAGGGCAAGCTTTCCAACGTGTGAGAGGGTCTTAAAGGTAAAAATGGGTGTGGAGAACTGAAATCATATTTTGGTTTCACATTTTTTATTTGACAAAAACCATGGGTGACTCTAATATTAATTAAAAGAAAACTTATTTAGTCGACAAACTTCATTTTTCTGCCTGTCAGCTGCCCCTCCTTAGTAAGCCCTCCTGCCACGGGATATTCCCTGGCCAAACAACCAAGTCTCCAGAGCACTAATAAGTTCAGAGGAAAAGGCGTACAAGTTGCACAAGGAATAGCAAGAAATCCAGATTGTATTCAAAGTGGCAGACTAATTCTAGTAAAATGTCTCCACCCACTGCTACCCTTCCTGAGCCCATTATCTGCTGAGAATCAAAGGGCCTGGCTATAAATGTGACTGTTCGATGTCCTTGTGAGCTCCCTAAGCTGTATACATGAACAATACAATTAACTGGTAAGAAATGTGGAGGGATAGGAAGGCCTCTGACATCTCTAAATCCTGGCTTTCTTATCCCTTCTAAATCCCCACACAGGAACTCTACAAAGGCCTCCTGTTTTTCCTCCAAAACAAAAAGTGAAATAAATGTACATTTTCTGTTAATCTGTCTCATAATTAAGAAAGGTAATCTAAATTCACTTTTACTTTACTAGTACCAAGTTTTAAAATTCAGCTTTTTTTTTTTTTTTTGAGACAGGGTCTCACTCTGTCACCCAGGCTGCAGTGCAGTGGTGTGATCACGGTTCACTGCAGCCTCAACCTCCTGGGCTCAAATGATTGATCCTCCCACCTTAGCCTCCTGAATAGTTAGGACCACAGGCACACACCACCACGTATGATGAATTTTTGTATTTTTTCTAGAGACGGGGTTTTACCATGTTGCCCGGGCTGGTCTTGAACTCCTGAGCCCAAGCAATCTACCCGCCTCTGCCTCCCAAAATGCTGGGATTACAGGTGTGAGCCACAATACATGGCCAAAATTCAGCATTTTTAAGAAATAAGAGAATATGAGGGGAAAAGGCACATCAACTAATGTAAGATGTTTAGGGCGAGGAAAAGCGTTTAAACAAATTAGAACATTGATCTACTTCTCAGGGAAGCTGTGAAAGAAAAAAAACAAAGCATTGAGAAACATGGGGGAACATAAAGGCAAAGCAGCAGTGGCGCTGATCCACATACACATTCCATTTCAGTGTGTGCCCTTTCTGATTCAGAGCAGCCCCGTGGTCACTACAACTAGCTCTTTACCCAGTGAACCACGCTACTCACTGCAGGGTACGGTAAGTGAGACAGGAATTGAAACACCCAGATATCTTGGCTACATTCACTTTTGTAACCTCCTAACTGGGAATGATGACTTGCACACAACTTGTGAGGAGCATGTCACATTACTGTACATAGATGTCACCTTAATCTTCTAAAATAACTGCTTTACCCACAGCTCCTTTTCTCGAAAATCTTTAAAATCTAGACAGTGTCTATAGGATCAAGTTCCAACCCTTGAGCCAGAATTCAAGTTGACCACAGTCCGGCTTCCACTGGACCTCCCACTGCTCTTTGGAGAAGGCAGCTGTGAAAGCACCCACATTAGTCTGAGAGCCAGGCATTGGAATTCCAGCTCTGCCACTTTACCACTGTGTCATCCTGAGAAGGTTAGGTATCTTTTTTATCTTCACTTTTTAAAACAAGAATTCTCTCATCTTTAAAACAAGAGCAACCATACCTATGTCACCACACTGATGGATGAAAGAGAGAGCTGGCAGTTGGCAAAGAGCAGACGCCGACTATTACTTTTCTCTCTAGGTCCAGCAGTCCAAATGGTCTGCTCTCCATTCTCTTGAAAGCTTTCCCCAGTAACTCTCCACCAGTTTCAGAAGCACACTTTGCTTCAAGGCCCTCCTCTCTTCTACGAAACCTCCCTGCCTCAGAATCATTTTCTCCTAGAGCTTTATAATTCTTAGATTCTAAGCCAAGTTTGTCCAACCTGCGGCTGGGCTGCCCAGGATGGCTTTGAGTGTGGCCCAACACAAATTTGTAAACTTTTTAAAAAATATTACGAGAATTGTTTGTGATTTCATTTTTTTAAGCTCATCGGATATCCTTAGCATTAATGTATTTTACATGCGGCCCAAGACAATTCTTGTTCTTCCAGAGTGACCTGAGGAAGCCAAAAGATTGGACACTCCTGTTCTAAGCCAACTGATCTGAAATCATCCTTCACTCATGTGTCACTCCTCTTTCCCCAAGGAGTCCACAAACTCAAGAGCAAGGGTTTTCCGAATTACTAAGCCAATCCAATCTAAGCGTTCAGTAAAAAATACTCTGAAGATAAGAGTTGCCTTGGAGTTGTCTACCAAAAATGGGTGCCCTTCTAGCCCAAATAGGGGAGAGTAACACTTCCCATACATACGCTTGAACAATTTTTCTTCCCCTATATCTTGGGGAGTTTTTCCAAAGGTATTATTTGCCAGATAGGCTGGGCCCAGTAGCTCACACCTGTAATTCCAGCACTTTGGGAGGTTGAGGTGGGTGGATCACCTGAAGTCAGGAGTTTGAGTCCAGCCTGGCCAACACGGGGAAACCCTATCTCTACCAAAAATACAAAAATTAGCTGGATGTGGTGGCGAGCACCTATAATCCCAGCTACTTGGGAGGCTGAGGCAGGAGAATCACTTGAACCTGGGAGGTGGGGGATGCAGTTATCCAAGATTGCACCATTTCACTCCAGCCTGGGGGACAGAGAGAGACTCCCTCTCAAATAAATAAATGAAAAAGAAAGAAAAGAAAAAGAAATTTTTAAATAAAAAAGATTTGCCAGATAAATAAAAAGGAGGGTTAAATCTACGTTAGTCACCTGGGAACTCTCTGCCAGACCAGCAGAATTTAAGAAGGCTTCACTTCATGCATTCAACAGGCTCTTCTTGAATTCTGGCCTTGTGCTGTCCTTAATTCAGCAAGGGAGACAGGCTGTTAATTCAGTCTCTATCTTGGATTAGCTTTCTGGAACCTACACTACGTCTGATCCTTTAGGAACCCCTAATTCTGCCAAAAAAAATCAATTAAGGGATTCACCTTCTGAAAAATATTAAAACAAATAATGTAGCCCTTTGGGTTTTAACCCTGTGGCCCCATCCTAAAACGGCCAGTTAAAGTGTGTGCAGCTAAGAGGTTGCTGAACAGTCTTGCAGATGGGATAATGACCTCTTCGCCATTCCCAAGACCCTGCTATCCAAAAAGCAGAAACACCTGGTTGGGGAAAAAAAGCAAGAGCTGGACTAAGGCAGTACTAAGGCAAATTTTCTCACTTAGTGAAGTTGTTTTATTAATATTCAGGTAATCACCAACTACCTTCATATAAAGATCCCAGGAAAATGCAATAAGCCCTCTTCAGAAACACATGGAAACACTGTCTCTTGAAATCTACTCAGTTGCCAAATTCTTGGATAAGGTGCCATAAACGTTGACTAGAGTGTGGACCCTTGAATACTTAGCGAGCGTCTGAACAAGGGCAAAAAAATGAACGGTCCACAAATAAACAGTTTAACTTGTTGCAGTAAGAGCGTGCAAAGTTAATTTTCCTTTGTTTGAGTTCCGTGTGTGTGTCTGTGTGTTGTGCGTGTGCATATGTGTGCTGTGTGTATATACGTGTGTGTGCTGTGTATATGCGTGTGCGCGCGTTCTTCAAGGAGCCTGCATACAAGCTGCAACAGCTCCAGATAGGAGCTCGAATGCCGCCGCCGAGGGGCAAGCGGGGCGCTGAGCCCGCTCCCAGGGCGTCCCGAGGTCGGGTCTCTGCTCTGCAACAGGCAGCTATTCACCGCCCGACCCTCGCCGAGGTTCCCCACCCCCAACTGCGCGGCCCCCGCCGGGCCGGAAAGCAGAACCGGTCGCTACTGACCGCCCGAGAGGGCGGTTCCCACCGGCCCCGCTCCTCCGCGCCTGCGGCGACCCCCACGCGCGTACTCACGGAGCTGGACACCGTCGCCGGGGCCGGGAGTCGGGAGTAGCGGGAAAAGGGCTGGGAGGGCAGGGGCGGGACCCGGCGCGGCACGCGGGAACCGGGGCCACCCGGCCCGTAGGCGCTTACCTCTGCGCTCCCCAGCCGGGCCGGGCGCGCCGCCTTGACTGGGTCTCGCCGGGAGCCGCGCGGCCCGGAGGAGGAGCCGCTCCTGCAGAGAGGGCGGGCAGCAGGCAGGCATCCGCGCCCCGGGCTGCGGCCGGACTGCAGGGAGAGAGAGAGGGGAGGGAGCGCAGATTTGAGTGGAGGGGGCGTGGAGGATGTGCGCCTCCACCCAAGACCGAGAGGGTGGGCTGCTGGAGCCCGGTGGAGGGGAGCGCTCGGAGGCGCCGGAGGGAGCGAGGAAGCTGCGCCGAGAGTGTGCGAGGGAGGGTGGGGGACAGGGGTGAGGAAGGCGGGGGCCGGGAGCAGCCGGGAAGAGAAGTTGGCCCCCAAACTGGACGGCCCTCACCTCCGCACCATCCGACCAAGAGTTGTCTGGGTCTGGAGCAAAGCACAACAGGATCTGAAACTTTATGTCATTTTCTCATACACACGTGACCCCCCTGCAGTCCAGATGGTTTCAATCACTGGAGGAAAAAAGCGGCTCTTCTGGTATGCGTGAAAAGCCGGAGCTGGGAAAGTCTGGGAAAAGCTGCCTGCACAGCCCGCTGGCCTTCAAACAAACCGATGAGCTCTTTCCCTTCTCCCAGTTCTCTGCCTCGGGGGAGCCCTACAAAACCCAAACGAAATAGAAAGAAGCTACTTTTGGTACTGCAGCAGTAGCAGAACTCCCAAAGCCCTAGGGTTCCAAGGAGCCTAGTCTGAACCAAAAGCTCCAAAAGGGATTCTGAAAATTTACTTTAAATACTCCCCTGGTTTGCAAAACCAAAACTAGAAAAGGGTGCCATTGAATAATAAAGCAATGGAATACCAGCATTGAGAATCTGTGATTTATTAGTGGAATTCTGAAGGAAATAATTAGCCCAGTACAACAATCAACTTGGAAAAGAATAATGTAAATTACTTAAAATCCAAACCCATACATACTTAGATGTTTAAGCCGTGTAATCCATTGTTTACTCACGTAAATCACTGTAAATAAAATTTGATATCGAAATGCAAAACTGAGCAGCAATGAAAATTGACTTTTGAAGTTTCAGTTTTACATTGACTTTACAAATTTACATTTCGAAGGAACCAGTGTGTATGAACAAAAGCAGGCTCTAAGTCCAGGACATATTTCAAAGTCGAAGCCAATTCAATTGTCACATATCCTAAAGAGGTATTTACTCAGCTGCAAGGCAAGCATCAAAAATAATGAGTTTAAGATACATCCTGAGGCCGGGTGCGGTGGCTCACGCCTGTAATCCCAGCACTTTGGTGGGCCGAGGTGTGCAGATCACTAGGTCAGGAGTTCAAGACCAGCCTGACCAACATTGTGAAACCCCGTCTCTACTAAAAATTTCAAAATTAGCCGGGTGTGGTGGCACGCGCCTGTAATCCCAGGTACTCAGGAGGCTGAGCCAGGAGAATCGCTTGAACCCAGGAGGCGGAGGTTGCAGTGAGCCAAGATCGCACCACTGCAGCCCTGCCTGGGTGGCAGAGCTTGGCTCCATCTCAAAAAAAAAATCCTGGTTGGGTGCCGTGGCTCACACCTGTACTCCCAGCACTTTGCAAGGCCAAGGTGGACAGATCATTTCAGGTAAGGAGTTCAAGACCAGCCTGGCCAACATGGTGAAACCCCATCTCTACTAAAAATATAAAAATTAGTCAGGAGTGATAGCAGACACCTGTAATCCCAGCTACTAGGGAGCCTTCAGGCAGGAGAATCCCTTGAACCCAGGAGGCAGAGGTTGCAGATCGCATCACTGCATTCCAGCTTGGGCAACAGAGCAAGACTCTGTCTTTAAAAAAAAAAAAAAAAAAAAAAAAGGTACATCCTGGAAATAATTTAACTTGGTCAAGATGTAACACAAATAATGGCAAGAACCAAACTGATAAAGTCTACTATTCCTTTGCCAAAAAAGGATATTACACATGAATTTCTAGTATTAACTCTTTGTCTCCAAAATACTGATGCCAAAGGACCCCAGATGGGCCTTTCTAGCAGAGGGCCTTATATATGGTGTGATGCAGTGTGCATGTGAAAAATAAATCAATTTCTGGTTGAGTTGGTTCTATATCAGGAAAGCCCAAGATTTCAGCTGTTGCTGAGGCACAGTGGGAAACACAAAGGCCAAAAATCAGAACAGGTTTACTTTAATCAGAACAGGTTTTACTCCAAACTCACAATGTAAGTGAGTTTCTAGTCTAGTTCACTGAAGTGCTTGAACCCTTCAGGAGACCTGGGCCATATTTGGATGAACTTAACCCTCTCCAGTCTTTTCCAGTCTCTCCAGTCACACGTTAGGGTGGTTCTGCTCCAAACGTGGAACAAGAGAACTCTTGAATGTGAAGGCAAGCCACAGAATTTAGCAACCCTCCAGGCAAATTCTACCTGCAGCTCTCTGAGCTCTCTAAGGAGGTTCTTAAGTCTCCCATTTTCAAAACTATTGGAACTTCTACTAAAGTCTCATTTTTCTTGTAAGTAACATCTGCAAGGAAAGACAACAACCAGCATCAAGATTTTCTCTATTCATACCCAGGACAATAATTATTTTCATCTTTGGCAGCTGCTGCTGCTGCCTCTTATATGTGCTGAAGCAATGTAAGAGGGCAGTAATGAGATATAAATACTTGTTCTTTTTGTTTGCCAATTCCATTGCAAATTATGCGTGGAACTGTTTTAATTCTTAGGAAAAAACCTTCATTAGATCTGCTTTCTCAGAAAGAAAAGTAATATCCCTTAAATGTTCTAAATATAGTCTAAATATAGCCTTGAGTCTAAACTTCACATATGTGACTATTAATTCATCTTAATACTGGCCAAATTATGTATTAGAGACACTGACATCAGAAATGTTGTTAATGCAATATTTTAAATAGTACTAATTTAGAAATTGGCATTTACCTAATGTTCACATCACTTGACAAACAAGGTCAACTATATATAAAGTACTAAAAGAGATGGCAAGCTCTTTGAGGACACCAGCCTAGCCTGTCTTGCTAATAATTACATCCTATCTACCTAGCACAGTGCCCAGCATGAAATAAGCACACAGTAAATACATGCTGTCTGAATAAATGAAAACACTCCTCATACGGCTACAATCCTGTTGTAGAGACATGTGACTTATAAACAACAGAATGAAATAGCCATGGGAGGATACTAGCAACAGAAAAGAGGAAGGGATCATTAGCATTAGCCATCTTTGGACTTTAATCACAGCATATATTCAGAAATGTGCAGAGACTGCTGCAAATAGGAAGCATTTGTAGGAGGAATTTGGTAAATTTACTGCCTAATTTAGGGGTCTGAGATACACTTTCCCATGTTCCCATTATTCAGGCCCCTCAACACAGAGCCAAGACAAGATCTGAGCATAAACATCCTGGCTCTAATTTGGATAGTATGAATACTGTTCCTTTCATCCTCTCTCATACGTCTCCTCCACCCCAAGCCATTTCCTCTGTACTGTCTTCTGTCAGTCTAATGAAAGTTTCCTAATCTTTAGAAGCAGTAGCTTTGGTTCTCTTTGTGCAGAGAAGTACAATATGCCTTGATTACATGGTTATATTCCATACAGATGCCTGGCAACACATCTTATAGCTAAGGGTCTGTTTAATATTTTAACTTTGAGAGCCTTATAATTCAACTGTTTTGTTATATACCAAAATAGAACTTGATATCACAAAGATGGGCTTTACTTCCTTTTGCTATTTTAAATCCTGCACTTAAGCATGGTAAGTTGTCTGGGTTTTCTGGTTCATGGATTTTGCTCTGGCATGTTTTGTTTTTTTCCCTTTGAGGGACAGAAGGGTTAAGATTTTCTAGAAATTTTCAGGTTTGCAGGTCTAGTACTCATGAAACAATGATTTCCTTCTAGGTACTCTGCCTGTAATATCATATGTGTTCATTGAAGGGGCAATGAGGGTCGGGTTCAGTGGCTCATTCCTACAATGCCAGCATTTTGGGAGGTCAAGGCAGGAGGACCTCTTGAGCTCATGAGTTTGAGACGAGCCTGGGCAACGTGGTGAAACCCCCCTCTCTTCTAAAAAATACAAAAATTAGCCAGGCATGGTGGCAGGCACCTGCAATCCCAGCTACTTGGGAGGCTGAGGCAGGGAGACTTGCTTGAACCTCGGAGGCGGAGCCTGTAGTGGGCCAAGATCATGCCACTGCACACCAGCCTGGGCAAGAGAGCGAGATTCTGTCTCAAAAAAAAAAAAAAGAAGAAGAAGAAAGGAAGAAAGAAAGAAAGAAGGAAGGAAGGAAGGAAGGAAGGAAGGAAGGAAGGAAGGAAGGAAGGAAGGGGAAGGGAAGGGAAGGGAAGGGAAGGAAGGAAAGGAAGGAAGGAAGGAAGGAAGGAAGGAAGGAAGAAAAGAAAGTAATAAGGCAGCTTAACTGCTGATGCTGGGCAGACTGGATCTGCGAGTAAATGAGATGAGATGCCAGGTGACTTTTAGATGGACAGGAGACAAAAACAAGCTCAGAAAGGTTCATCCAACCTGGACAGTCCCCTCACTCCACTGTCTCATCCTTCTTTCTTCTCTCATGGGCTTCAAGATACTTTTTTTTTTAAGGCTAGTCAAATGAAGAAGTTGGAGTGGAGAAGGAACAAAGGAATCTGTAACTGGTTGTGATCAATTAGCTGTAAACATCACTGAACTTGGACCAGCCTGAAGATAATTTTTTACTGGAGGAAATTAAAATCTAAAAATTTACTCCTTTGAAACACTAGTTACCAATCTTTGTTCTGATGGTATCAGTCTTAGATTTAATGAATTATCTCCAGATAAAATAATTATTTATATCTGTCACTGAATTCACTGAATTTTACCCAACATGCATCCCTGAAACCAGAATTATGAAATGTAATATTATCTTGTCATTCTCCATCTTACTGGCAAAACAAAAATCCACAGCCCACCCCCCAAAAAAAACACCATTGTATCTATAGCTCCTTATTCATTTGTTTATTCATTCAAAAAGCATTTATTAAACATCTGCAAAAGACTGTTTTTTGACACTGGGGAGAATAAAAGAGAAATAAGTTGTGTAAGAAAATTTAAAATCTGGTGATAAAGGCATTAATAAATAACTACTCAAAAATAAATAGCATACAAGAAATAAAGAGGAGGAAATATGGGAATTTGCAGAAGTAGTAGAGACTCTTACTAGAATTGAGAGAAAGAGGGTTGGACCTGAACCTTCAATGACTATTAGAATTTCTACTTCAATCAATAGAAAAGAAGGGGAGAAAATTTTAAACCAAAGCAATTGCCTGAGCCATGAAAGTGAGAAACTAAAGGGCCGGGCACGGTGGCTCAAGCCTGTAATCCCAGCACTTTGGGAGGCCGAGGCGGGTGGATCACAAGGTCAAGAGATCGAGACCATCCTGGTCAACATGGTGAAACCCCGTCTCTACTAATACAAAAAATTAGCTGGGCATGGTGGCGCGTGCCTGTAATCCCAGCTACTCAGGAGGCTGAGGCAGGAGAATTGCCTGAACCCAGGAGGCGGAGGTTGCGGTGAGCCGAGATCGCGCCATTGCACTCCAGCCTGGGTAACAAGAGCGAAACTCCGCCTCAAAAAAAAAAAAAAAAAAAAAAAAAAGAAAGTGAGAAACTAGCTGTAAAAACAGTGACTGGTCCTCATTTGACTGACGTAGCAAGTTCAAAAGGTAAATTAATTGGGAAACAGTTAGGTGGTTCCTCAAAAAGTTAAACATAGACTTACCATATGACCAGCAATTCCACTCCTGGGTATATACCCAAAAGAACTGTAAACAGGTATTCAAATACTTGTACACAGAAGTTTGTAGCAGCACTATATGCAGGACCAAAAGGTAGAAATAATCGAAGCGTCCATCAACGACTGAATTCATTTTTTTTTAGATGGATTTTCACTCTTGTCACCCAGGCTGGAGTGCAATGGCACAATCTCGGCTCACTGCAACCTCCGCCTCCCGGGTTTAAGTGATTCTCCTGTCTCAGCCTCCCAAATAGTTGGGATTACAGGAATTCGCCATCATGCCTGGCTAATTTTTGTAGAGACGAGTTTTCACCATGTTAGCCAGACTGGTCTTGAACTCCTGCCTTCAGGTGATCCGCCTGCCTCAGCCTCCCAAAGTGCTGGGATTACAAGTGTGAGCCACCATGCCTGGCCATGAATGGCTTTTTTTTTTTAATGTAGTGTATCTATACAGTGGAATATTATTCAACCATAAAAAGGAATCACATCCTGATACATGCAGTGTGGGTGAGCCTTGAAAACATTATACTAAGTTGAAAAAAAGTCAGACACAGAAAGTCACATATTGTATGATTCCATTCACATGAACTATCCAGAACAGGTCAATCCATAGAGACAGCAGATAAGTGGTTGCCAGGGCTCAGGGGGAGAAAGAAATGGGAAGTAACTGCTTAGTGGGTATGGGATCTCCTTGACAGTGGTGAAAATGTTTTAGAACTAGATAGAAGTGATGGTGGCACAATATTGTGACTATAATTAATATCACTAAATTACACACTTTAAAATGGTCAAGTTTTATGTTGTGTAAATTTCACCTCAAACATTTATTTAAAAGGTGGACTCACTAGGGCTCACTGTTATACTTCCCAGTCCACAGAAGTCTACCGTCCTAGTCACCGTGCAGTTAGGCAGGGCCGTGTGACTATCCAACCCTCATCTAGCCAACAGGCTGTGAGCAGAAGTGACATGTGTCACTTCCAGGCCAAAGCATTGAAGAATAGGTGAAAGATGTCCATGCCTCTCTTCTCTGCCACATAAATCCAAAGCCATGTGAGACTGAGGCAGACTGGGTCCCTGAATAAACCAGTACCTCCCTACTGAGCCATGCTGGGCATGCTGGATATATATGGAATATCCTCATTGTCTTAAGTCACTGAAATGTTAGAAGCTGTTATTACAGCATAAGCTTAGTTCCTACGGACTGATACAGGATCAGATCCAGGAAGGCCATGAAGGCAATATGAAGGAATTTGAATTTGATTCCGAAGGATGCGAGGAGACAATATTTTTGAGAAGAGTGACATGATATGCACTTGAGGAAAATAACTTTAAAAACAAAAGTAGCTCATAACCTTTGGTGCATGTCAAAAATCACCCAGAGAGAACTATAGTCATCTTCCAATTTCTTTATAAATTCTTTAAAGAATAAAATATTCGTCCTCTGGAGAAAAAAATCACCTGAGAAGGTTTTCAAAATGCAATGCTCTGGTCCAAGACATCTCCAGATATCCTGAATCAGAATCTCTATGCAAGGCACATATAGGAAAAAATTATGGGAAATTCTAGACTAGAAGTTAGAGACAAGGAGGAGATGCCAAGTTCAGAGATGACCAAATTCACGTTAGTGGATTCAAATACGCATTTCAATAAAATAATTATTCCCCCGGCAAATGGAACGATAAATGCTTAGAGAGTTTCTACTGAAACAGTAAGTTATAAAAAGGTCAGTCACATTAACATTTGTACAGTCAGAGTGATGACTTTGAACATTTAGGTACCAATAGAATGGTGGTGGTAGTTTCCACGCATCTACTCTATTGCTAACTAAGCAGCAGCCTACCCCAACACTTCCATTAGGCTGGGGAACGTGGTTGACTGGTTGACATTCCACAGAGAGCAAGGCCATCTTCAGTCTCCTGGAAGGCCAAGCTTTTACATCTACTTTCCTTCTTTGCTTCTATTTTCCTTTGGTTTCGTTTGTTTGTTTGTTTTAGGATAATCGGCATTCCATGCTGTTCTTAATTCCTTCCTCCTAGAAACTCATTAGTCAACTTTCAACTAATCAAGACTTGAAGAGCCAAAACATTTAAGAGCTCAAAAAGCCTAAGATACGGATGCATTGGAAGCTGTCACTTTGAACTCTGTGTGTGTGTGTGTGTGTGTGTGTGTGTGTGTGTGGTTTTTACTACCAAATGTGATTTATAATATGTAATTGCTAAGAGCCTCAGCTTTCCAGAATAGAGACTTCAATACTGTGAAGAAATAAATCCTTTTCTGACAATAATTCAGTTTGTGTTGCAAAATGCATCTTCAGAGCATCTCAGGAGAAAGTGATCTCCAATAAATCGCATGAAAGCTGACTGACAGAAAAACTACCTTATTTCTAAAAATGACAGGCCTTGAGGCAGGAGAACAGCTTGAGGCTAGGAGTTCGAGGTCGCAGTGGCTATAATTACATGTGTTATCTCCTGGAGGTAGCAAGACTTCGTCTCTAAAAAAATAATAAATAAAATTGACAGGCTTCACTACAAACCTCCTCCCAATACTGAATACTGCTCAACAATCCTTTCATTCCTAGTGATTTTCATCCTCTTCTTGTTCCCCACAGCAACTGTCCCAAGCCTGTCTATTCCCAAAACATCCAAATGCTCACTGTCAGCAGGTAACCCTACCTTCACCATTGAGAAAGGAGAAGTGCAAATTCCCTCAACTTTCCCCTACCATGTCCAAATGTATCTTCATTCCCCCACCTCCTGTCTCAGAAGCATGCTTACTCTACCTCTTTTGAAGAACGAGCCTTACCATGTTGAATCTCCTGTTTCTTTCATCTCCTGTCTTCCTCTTTCCTGTTCTTCCCCTTCATTTTTGTGAGTACCTTCTCCAGTGGTTTCCTGTGAAAGGCTGCAGAGGAGGTAAATTTTTTTTATCAGTTTGGAAATATAATGTATATATTTTTGTCTTTGGAAGCTTGTAGGATCTTTTCCTGAAAATTCGTAGTGATGTGCCTTAGTATGGGTACTTTTTCAAACATTGTTCTAAGACGCTTGGTGGCCCTTTTTAATCTGGAGGCTCAAGTTCTATGGTTCCAGTAAATGTTCCTGTATTGGTTTTTTTTTTTAAATAATTTCATCCCATGCATTTTCTCAAATGTATCTTTCTACAACTCCTATGACTTACATGTTGGATCTCTTTGATTGATCTCCTAATTGTCCATCTTACTGTCTTTTTGTTCTACTTTATGGGAAATTTTATAAATTTTTTCTTCTAATTCTTCTATCAATTTTTAAATTTTCAACTATAATATTTTTACTTTTCAAATGCTCTGTCTTGTTCTTTTTGTTTGTTTGTTTTTGAGACAGAATCTCGCTCTGGCACCCAAGCTAGAATACAGTGGCATGATCTTGGCTCACTGTGACCTCTGCCTCCCAGGTTCAAGTGATTCTTGTGCCTCAGCCTCCTGAGTAGCTGGGATTATAGGCGCCCACCACTGCACTTGGCTAATTTTTGTATTTTCACTAGAGACAGGATTTAATCATGTTAGCCAGGCTGGTCTCGAACTTCTGACCTCAAGTGATCTGCCTGCCTTGGTCTCCCAGAGTGCTGGGATTACAGGCATGAGCTAGCGTGCCTGGCCAGTCTTGTTCTTGTTGTGCCTTTTCTCTAGAGCATCCTGAGCTTCTTACTTGACCTTCTCTATTCTCTTAGCATTTCTATCAACTCCTGTCTCTATGACCACTCTTTTTCAATGCCTTTCATTTACTATTTCCTTCTCTGTATACTCTTTAACTGGAAATTTTTTTCTTAGCTCTCTTCTACATGTAGCCTACCCCTGGACATCTTATCTACTTGCATGGGGTTTCAATTAAATTAGCTGATATTGCCAAACTGTTATCTCTAGCTCCGACTTCTCTCTTTTAAAGTTCTAGACCTGAACTTCTAATTACCTTGTGGATATTTGCACCTGGATGTTCCACAGACACCTCAAACTTTACACTACATTGCTGGCTTCTGGCGTCCTATGCTTCAATCTCATAAACAACTTGTCATTTCCCAGAAAATATTATGAAAGTTAACATCTCTGATAGATCCAACTCAAATATCACCTTTTTAATAAAGCCTTCTCTGACTTCTTCCTACCCCTTGGCAGAATGGATTACTCCCTCCCTTGGCACCCAAGGCTCAGTTCCATAGTCCATAACAATTGTTCATAAGTATTGCTCACCATGACCCAATCTGCTGACTGCTAGCTTTTGAGCCTCTTGAAAGCATGGCTTATTTATCTATCAGTATAAGCTCCATCTTTATCCCCTAGCAAATGGCTGTTACTCAACAAATAGCTGTTGAATTGAAATAATTTCAGGTGACCATACAGTATGAATATTTGACTATGTCATCATTAATTAGGCATAGAATGTAACCAGAAACCTAACCCACTAGAAAAATATTACGTAAGTTTCAAAATAACATCTATGGTTATTTTTAATTTTAAAAGATTATCATTTTTTGGTTGGGCACTGTGATTCATGCCTGTGATCAAAGCACTTTGGGAGGCCAAGGTGAGTGGATTGCTTGAACCCAGGAGTTGCAGAGCAGCCTAGACAACACAGCAGGGCCTTGTCTCTACAAAAAATACAAAAATTAGCCAACCATGGTGATACATGCCTGTGGTCCCAGCTACTTGGGAGGTTGATGTGGGAGGATCACTTGAACCTAGAAGGTTGAGATTGTAGTGAGCTGTGATTGCGCCACTGCACTCCAGTCTGGGCAACAGAGTGACAGTCTGTCTCAATCAATAGACCAATCAATTTTTAAAGATTATTATTTTTAAAATAAACATTCCCAATGTTATCTAAAGCACATTCTTTTTTTTTTGTTTTTTTTTTTTTTTCAGGTGGCGTTTTCCTCTTGTTGCCCAGCCTGAGTGCAATGGCACAATCTCAGCTCACTGCAACCTCCACCTCCCGGGTTCAAGCGATTCTCCTGCCTCAGCCTCCTGAGTTGCTGGGACTACAGGCATGTCCCACCATGGCCGGCTAATTTTGTATTTTTAGTAGAGATGGGGTTTCTCCATATTGGTCAGGCTGGTCTCAAACTCCCGACCTCAGGTGATCCTTCTGCCTCAGCCTCCCAAAGTGCTGGGATTACAGGCATGAGCCACTGCATCTGGCCGAAAGGCACATTCATTATTGTCACTTGCACACAGTTACTTGCACAGAATTCAAAAAATTAATTCAGTTTTGAATCATCTCCTCACCCAGGTGAGCACATGAACAGCTCTTAGAATACAGAACACATTTTGTTGTTGTTTTCATTTGGGATAACTACAAATAAAACCAAAGAAAAGGCAAAAAGAGATCTCTTTAGAATATATGACCCATATAAAATATTAATAATGGTTAGCCAACAAGTACTCTGATAACTTTTTTTTCAAGAAATGTCAAGTGATTGAAGAGTGAAGAAAAGAAAGACACTCCTGAACTCTAACTAGAGCACTGCTACTGAGGGCATTACAAGGCTAAATGAAGAATGTTCATTCTTGTGCAGGGATTAAGTGTCATTAGGGGCTTTTTGTTTACTTTAGTTTGGTTTGATTTTCTTTTTCAAACTAAGCCCTAATGCCAAATCTTACATTTTTTTTCTTTTTCCTGTTGAACTGATGCTATGTTAAGATATAAGCACAAACATCTCGTAAGTGTTTTAAATCCATCCAATTGTTTGAGAAGGCATACGTGCTGGGCCTATGAAGCCAAAACATTAGAGCTAGGAATTTTGATGAAGATAATAATTGCTTACAGATCAGCTTGTTTTAACTTGCTGAACAAAGAGTACAATTTTATACCACATCTTCATCAGAGGCTTTTTCTCTACATAATCACTACTATAATGAGCACTTTAAAAAGGGAGATTATCTACAGGTTAAGGAGTAAGGAAGTTATCAATTAGATTCCATCATCTTCAAAATTTGACTTACTCAAACTTTAGATTAATAGAAAAACTGTTTTGGCTGACTTAAGCAATGTTTTGAATCTTTACAAACCATTTGTTTAGTGTGCACAGCATAAAATCTAGGAATGAAGACACCCCACCTGTATAGAGATACAGTTCTATCTCTCTCACATCTTAAAAATGCGTTCAGCCCCTATGGCTGTGTCAGAAGTTGCTCTCTCACGCCTCTCATTCAGTTACTTTGATCACTTGCAGACCCTCTAATTCACTATTCGACCAACGTTTATTAAGGGCTTTCTCCACGACAAGCAATTCAGTGAAGGTGGGGACGAGCTCAGTCCCTAAAAGGATACTAATACTAGTTTACTAACAGAAAAAAAAAAAAAAAATCCCACCCATCCAGTCATTCTGTTGTTTCACCCTAACCTTTTTTTTTTTTTTTTTTTTGAGACAGGGTCTGTCGTCCAAGCTGGAGTCTAGTGGTGCAAGCATAGCTCACTGCAGCCTCAAACTCCTGGGCTCAAGCAATCTTCCTACCTCCACTTCCCAAGTAGCTGAGATTGTAGGCACAAGCCACCACACCCGATTACGATTTTCTATTTTTAATTTTCTCTAGAAATTTCTAGCTAGAAATCCTAAGAATTAAGTTATGGTAGGTGTACAGGATTGGATTAAGGCAGTAATTCAGTGATTGGATGGTTACAATGCCAGGCAGTCTAGGAGTCAACATGGTTTCAAAACAGAGATAAGACAGAATGGAGCAAAGTCACCAATTTCACAAGATAAAGATAACTCTTCATGCATGGTACCAATGATGACCCTTGGTTTGCTGGATCCTTTGGCCTTATAACTCTACCCTTTAAGGTAGAACTCTCTAGATCTCACTCTGCAAGCTATGTTGACTTCTGATTCCCTTAAACAGGGAGCCAGTCATCTCAGCCCATAAGCCTTCAATATCAGTGTGTTAAAGCCAGAGTCATGTCTTCCAACTAAGTCTGAAACCTGTAAAGAGAGGAAAGGAGGGTGGGCAGTAAGAGATCTATGTTGTCCAGAAGTACTAAGGGGCCAGATTCTAATGGCAGAACTTAAACTTGAGACTTCCAACTCTGGATATTTGCTCATTCTTCCCCATCTATCAATCCCATTGGTACTTGTGTGACAACCTCCTCCACTCTGTCTCTGACTGGTTGCTTGCCCTGATCCTTGCCATTCAGAGGCCATGTGGCTCTGATCCATGATCTTTGTTCTAATCTTGCATCACGAATATGCTAACAATCTGAAATGCTTATCTGGTTCCTGACCCCTGCCCTAGAACTGATCACAAACTAAATTATTCTCTTGCCACCTGTCCCATGCCATGCATGTCAGTCTCATCACAGTTTCTCATCCTGCTTCCCCACCCACTGCTGCCTATAGTTCTAGTGCTGGCCAAAATTATAGAATCTTTTTAAATTCATTCTGGAAGGACAAAGGAATTAAGTGATAATTAGTTTATGTAACAACACTATGCAGAAAGGATATAAATTTGCTCATAATTAACTGTAGTATGTTCATCAAGTTATTATATCTTTCCACATCTCAAGCTTTCAATCTCTAAATTAATACATTTGCCACCACATTCTCTCAAAAATATGTTTATACATAGTAATTAAATTAATATGTACTCTGGGGGTACAATAAAGCTATAATACACTCCTGCATTTCTAACTATATAATGAGCATTTAAAATATTTAGAAACAAATTGGCTCCCTATAAGGAATAAAAATGTTGAGTAACTTATTTCTCAAATATAACACCTATACCACATAACTGAATATTTCTGAAATGTTATATAAAAAGAAAAATATTATAATTGAATCAAGAAAGGCATACTATTCTGAAGAAACAGTGGTGGGTTCTTTTTCACGGTGAAAACGGGTTTTGGAAATGTTGACAAATATCCCATAATGAACAAGTTTTATATGTTCAGCTATAATTACACTGAGTTTTCTGAAAGAGAGACTAATCTGCACAATATTATAAGAAAGGAATATTTTTTTCTAATTTTTTTTCGGGGGGAAACAGGGTCTCAGTTCTGTCACCCAGGCTGGAGTGCAGTGGCACAATCATGGTTCATTGCAGTCTCGACCTCCCAGGTTCAAGTGATCCTCCTGCCTCAGCCTCCCATGTAACTGAGACTACAGGTTCACGCCAGGCTAATTTTAAAAAAAATGTTTGTAGACATAAGTCTCACTACGTTGTCCAGGCTGGTCTCAAACTCCTGGGCTCAAGTGATCCTCCCATGTCAGCCTCCCAAAGTGCTGGGATTACAGGCATGAGCCACCATGCCCGGCCTAGGAATATTCTTCTGAGTACATTTTATTGGGTTAACTCACTTTAAGACTTCGCCTTTTCTACTAGTGAAGCACTAACACATACACATTTTCCTTTTAATTTAAAGACACCAAGATTTTCATTGCTCTTACATGAAAAGCATTCTAAAGTGTTAGAATAAAGTATACTTCTAAAATGTAAAAAAGTTAAAGGAGATTCCTCATCTCAATTCTTAGAAGATGCTGTATCTGGGAAGGGTAAACAGAAGCAAACAGTTTCCTGAAATTATGCCAAGGCTGCATATCAACTGCCTGGCAGGAAATGCTTCAGAGGACCTAGATAAACAGACTCATCTTTCTCTGGCTTTTTATAAAGCAAATGTACTGAGTTAAACTAGCATCAATACGATACGCAGAAAAGGGCACTGAGAAACTTTAAATGATAGTACTTTGTAGGATTTATGACAATTAAATAAATGGTTTGTCTGTCACTTTTAACATACATGAACCTCACTCCTCAATAAACATGTATACAGTACAGGTCAGTTGGATTTTTGCAGTAAATTAAATCTTATCTTTCCATTAATTTCCATCATGATTTGGTGAAGTTATCTTATGAGAAATTTTCATTTAGCAGCAGCTCTTAATACTTCAACATTATAGAACGACGCTTTCTTACATTTATATAGCAAATAATTTTTCAAAATATTTTGCATTATCTTAATTTTTTTCTAACATCTCATTTCATAAGTGCTAGCAATAATGCTTAGGCAGATTAAATAATTTAGTTGTAGTCAAAGATTAAGCTAGAGAACCAGGTTTAGAATCAATATGCTGGAAATATTTTCTAGTATTTTCCCTCTGTCCTCACTACATAACAGAAAATAGATTTGAAAATCCCAGTACTATCTTTACTAAAATAATCCTCCTACCTCACCTTATTTTATTTTATTTAACTGCAAAAAGGATGATAATCTATGTGTTAACTGAGAATGCCTACTGTCAACCAAAGAATTCTGTCTTGCATAAAGCCTACTCAGTCTTTTTGTACCTCTTTCTCTCCCCACCAGCCACATATTCTATTCAGCTCCAATCCTAACCATCCATCTTCTCTTTCTCCTTTCTTACGCTGGAAGCATCCTCTGCCCCACCCACATGATTTCCAGTCTTTCCTGGTCACAATAGAAGGCCAAACTTCCCTAATTGAAGTAATAAAGTAATATAAAAGGTGACATACCTCTCTACCTTCTATATTCTTTAGCCAAGGCTCCCCACATAACAATTTGAGCTACCTCAACTCTGGGGTCCTTCCCCATGATCCACAACCACCATCCTTATCTTCCAGTGTACACCCAATCTGCCCTTTCTTCCCAAATGGAACATCTTCGCCTTCATTACTATTGGGGATGGGGAGAAAAGAATAAAGAATCTTTGTGTGGAGGCCAGTTATGTTCTCTGGACAAAATGTGGAGAAGGAGAGAGCATTTCGGAGGAGTAGGAAGCTGCAGGAAGCTGCTGTCTCTCCCCAGATAGACAACATTTGCACCAGCAGCATCTGTCTGATGTAATTATTTTGGAACTCTGGAGTCTATTGAAGGTTTGTGATTTCCAGGAAAAAGTTTGGACTTAAATTGTGGTTAATTTTGGTCAATTTCAGCTTTTAGTGTAGGAGAAGATATCCATGCTCCACCCCCATGGCAGGCAGTTGTACACATCTCCTGAAACAGCTTGCTGGAGCCAGCATGGGCAAAAATGACCTTGTCCTTCAAACGTCGGCAGTCTGTGCTCTGTCTGCTGATTGCTGCTTCTGATTATAGATGTGCAGAAAAAGAGGCAAGTGGCCGTTGTTGCAAGAATGAACTTAAACCCTTACCTACTAGCTATACAAAAATTAAAATGAATCAAAGACTTAAATGCAAGACCTAAAACAATAAAATTCTTAGAAGAAAACACAAGGCCAAAGCTTCAAAACATTGAATTTGACAATCGTTTTTGGGACATGACACAAAAGCACAGGCAACAAAAGAAAAAATAGATATACTGGACTGCATTAAAATTAAAAATTTTTGTGCACCAAATGATACCAGCAACAGAGTAAAAATGCAACCCACAGAATGAGAGATAATATTTGAAAATCCTATATCTGATAAAGGATTAATATCCAGAATATGTAGAGAACTCCTAAAACTCAACAACAAAAAACAAGCAACATAATTCAAAAATGGGCAGAGAACTTGACTAGACATTTCTCAAAATAAGATATACAAATAGCCAATAACAACATGATAAGATGCTCAACATCATTGATCATTAGGGAAATGCAAATCAAAACTACAATGAGATACCATCTTATACTCATTAGGATGGCTACCATTAAGGAAAACAAAGACAAAATAAAAATAACAAATGTCGTGAGGATATGGAGAAATTGGAACACTTGTGCACTCTTGGTGGGAATGTAAAGTGGTATGGTCATTGTGGAAAACAGTATGGTGATTCTGCAAAAAGTTATAAATAGATTTACCATATGTTCCAGCAATTCCACCCTGGGTATATACCCCAAAAGTTGAAAGCAGAGTCTCAAAGAGATATTTATAAGCCCATGTTCATAGCAGCATTATTTGCAATAGCTAAACTGTGGAAGCAACAAAAACGTCCATCCATGGATGAATGGATAAGCAAATGTGGTATATCCATACAATAGAATATTATGCAGCCTTAAAAAGGATGGACATTCTACAATATACTACAACATGGATGAAACTTTACGACATTATGCTAAGTGTAATAAGCCAGTCATGAGAAGAAAAATACTGTATGATTCCACTTATATGAGGTACTTATAGTAGTCAAAATCGTAGAGACAGAAAACAGATTGGTGGCTTCCAGGGGCTAGAAGTAGGGAAGAATAGGGAGTTATTGTTTAATGAATACACAGTTTCAGTTTTACAAGATGAGAAGAGATGGATGGTGGTGATGGTTGCACAATGTTCTGAATATATTTAATACCACTGAAGTATACACTTAAAAATCATTAGAAAAGTATATTTTATTTTATGTGTGTTGTTTTTTTATTTTTATGTTTTGTTAAAAAAAAGATTCATTTTTTTAGAGATGGGATCTTGCTATGTTGACCAGGCTGGTCTCAAATTTCTGGCCTCAAGAGATCCTCCTATCTCGGCCTCCTAAAGTGCTGCAAATACCAAAGTGAGACACTACGACTGGTCTATTTTATCACAATTTTAAAAATTGGAAAAAACTGTGGAGGGCATGGTATATTACTGGAAAAAGCTGTCACAAAATGGACAGATATAAATACTTGAATGCAAGCAGTATATTTTCAGTAATATGATCACTGTATAACTTAACATTTCTTAAAATAGGGTATATCTATAATTATAATTAGATAAACTTAGTATCAGCTAGGAAATATAAAATTTTCTCTAGAACTGGTATAATACTAACCTGGAGATATGGCTACCTACTCTACTTGTTAGAGCTTCCTGGAGTGAAAATACATTTCCAGTATCAATACACAGCAGAGGTTTCATAACTGTCCACTGAACAAATAAATATTGATGGAAGGGATACATATAAGCTTTATCCTAAAATAATATATAAAAGTAAGCCTTAAGAGAGTCCACAATTATATTACAAAAAGGTTAGGAAGAATATAAAATTGGAAGGGAACAGGATGATCAATATATTAATTTTTGAAAACTGCTGGATCTGTCAGGAAATATTGTGACCTTTTTTAGGACACTAAAACTCTACACAAAGGACACTTCCAGAATGGTAGAGTGAGGAGGTTGGCAAATCGTCTAACAAAAAGCCACAATAAAACTGTACAGGTAGTCTCCAACTTACAATGGTTTGATTTAGGTTTTTTCAACTTTATGATTGTGCAAAAGCAATATACATTCAGTAGAAACCATATGTTGAATACTCACACAACCATTCTGATTTTCACTTTCAGTACAGTATTCAATAAATTATATGAGATATTCAATACTTTATTATAAAATAGGCTTTGTGTTAGATGATTTTACCCAACTTCAGGCTAAATGTGAATGTTCTGAACATGTGTAAGGTAAGCTATGCTAAGATATAATGTCTGCAGATATGTGTATTAAATGGATTTTTGACTTACAATATTTTCAACTTAGAATGCGAAATGAGTTTATCAGGACATAACTCCTTCCTAAGTCGAGGAGTATCTATACAAAACTGTTAAAACAATCATTTCAGGATTTTGAAAACTGAGACTGGGCACAGTGGCTCATGCCTGCAATCCCATCACTTTGGGAGGCTGAAGCAGGTGGATCACCTGAGGTCAGGAATTCAAGACCAGCCTGGCCAACATGTCAAACCCCATCTCTACAAAACACACACACACACACACACACACACACACACAATTAGCTGGGTGTGGTGGTGCATGCCTGTGGTCCCAGCTACTCAGGAGGCTGAGGCAGGAGAATTGCTTGAGCCTGGGAGGCAGAGATTACAGTGAGCAGAAATCACACCACGGCACTCCAGCCTGTGCAATAGAGCCAGACTCAATCTCAAACAAATAAACAAACTGACCAGAGGCACATGACAAATTAAAAATCATTTATAAAAGAAAAAACAAACGGACTATTGAATCTTGGTAAGAAAAATACAAATCTACGGTATCTTGGGTTTTTCTAACCCCTACCCTCCCTACCCCTAGCTCCAACATAGTAGTTCTATCAGGACAGAAAAATCCATGAAAATCAGCAGCCCTACAATGTAATTTGGTGCCTAGGATATTGTCAAAAACAAGTGATTATGGTGGTAAACAATCAGGGAAAGTCAATATAATCACTGGTTGAAACTGCAGTTTGGGTTGGGACAAGTAACAGACCAGCCAGAAATTTAACAAGGAGATCTAGGGAATAAGACAGTCATAGTGGAACCTGATATCCTTGGTGGTCTGGAAGGCTGTGTACAAGTGTGTGGTTATGCTCATGGCCAGGAGAGACCCCACTGGGCTACAGATGTCAATAGCTGAATGTGACGCCTTGCATACACAGAAATAAAATTGGGGCAGACTTGACTGAACTTTATTTCTTTGTTTTTTAGAGATAGGGTCACACTTGGTTGCTCAGGCTGGAGCACAATGGCACGATTACAGCTCACTATAACCTCGAAGTCCAAGGCTCCAGCAATCGGATTCCTATGGTTAGGACTACAAGAATGCACCACCATGCCCAGCTAATTTTTAAAATTTTTTGTGAAGACAGGGCCTTGCTATGTTACCTGGGTTGATCTCGAGCTGTTGGTCTCATGCAGTCATCCTGCCTCAGCCTTCTAAAGCACTGAGATTATAGCTATAAGCCATAGCCACCTGGCCTTGACTGAATTTTAAATGTGTTCCCTAAACCATACACAGATTAATTAGCAAAGAGTAGAGCCTTACTAGGCTCAAGATGTTTAAGTACAATCTTTTCCCTATTATCAACTAACCACTAGCTATGTTGACCCAGGGGCAATTCCTAGGAATCAGACTTAAAAATAAAAACAAAAATTGGGCACAGTAATACATGTCTGTAGTCCCAGCTACTCAAGAGGCTGAGGAGGGACAACTGCTTGAGCGCAGGAGTTCAAGTCCAGCCTGCACACATAGTGAGACCCCATCTCTTAACAAATAAAATAAAACAAAATAAAAACAAGAATTAGAAGGGAAAAAATTAAGGAGAGATATCAGTAACTACACACTACAGGAGAGAAAGACTACAGAATTAGCCCAGGCAACTCACTAAACAAATAAACCAACAAACAACAGCAATATTATCAATCCTTAGGTAGGCGCAGAAATCAGAATCTGGAGGTGCTGTCATATATTATTTATAACAGCAATCAGCAAACTATAGCCCATGGTCCAATTATGGCCTACTGCTTGTTTTTAAAATAAAGTTGTATTGGAAGACGTCTATATTCATTAATTTACATATTGTCTATGGCTACTTTCACATTACAACAGAGACCACATGGACTACAAAGCCTAAAATATCTTCTATCCAGTCATTTATAGAAATAAATTGTTGACCTCTGATCTAAAATGTTCAGTTTTCAACAAAAATGGCAAGACATACAAACAAATAAAAAGTGGGGCCCATATACAGAAAAAGGTGCAGTTAATAGAAACTTTCTCTGTAGGGGCCCAAATGTTAGACTTAACAGGCAGACTTCAAGGCAGCTGTTGTAAATATTGTCAAAGAACTAAAGAGAACCAAATGTGAAAAATTAAAAGAAAGTATGGCAACAGTGACAATAGAGAATATTAATAAAAAGAAATTACAAAACAAAACAAACAGAAATGACAGAGTGAAAAAAAAATTAAAATGAAAATTCACTAGATGGGCTCAACAGCAGATTTGAGATTACAGAAAAAGAATCAGTAAACTGGAAGATAGATCAATCGAGATTATCCAATTGGAAGAAAAGAAAGGAAAAAGAATGAAGAAAAATGAACAAGCCTCAAAGATTTTAAAGATACTACCAAACATACTAACATGTGCAAAAGGAGAGTCCCAGAAAAAGAAGACAAAGAGAAAGGGACAGAAAAAATTATTAAAGAAAAAATGGCTGAAAAGTTTATAAATTTGTGGAAAAACACACATCTACACATATAAGAAGAACTCCAAGTACCATAAACACAAAGAGGTCCATACCTAGCAACACCAAGGTTAAATTGTTGAAAGGCAAACACAAAGAGAAAATCTCATAAGCAGCAAAGAAAAATGGATTATCATTTACAAAAAAAACCACAATCAAATTAACAGATGACTTTTCATCAGAAACAACGGAGGCTAAGAAAACAGGGATATAATATTAAAGTGCTTAAAGGAAAGAAAATCTGCCAACTAAAAATTTTATATCCAGCAAAAATAGCCTTTAAAGCCCTTAAATGTGAAGGTGAAATAGACATTTGATAAATGAAGACTGAAAAAATTTGTTGTTGCCAGCTTGCCTTATAAGAAATATTGAAGGAAGTTGTTCAGGTTGATAGAAATCGATTTCAGAGTTACTCAGATCTACAGAGAGAAATGTAGAACATCAGAAATAGTAAATATGTGGGTTAATATAAAGAACTCTATATATGTTTGTCATTTTTTATCTTAACTTCTTTAAAAGCCATAAGAGCATATAACGCATAATTATAACACCATCTTGTTGGATCTGTAATATACGAATGTAATATAACAGCACAAGAGGGGGGCTTATGGAGTTATATTGGAGAGAAGTTTCTATATTTTACCTAAATTAAGTTTCTATCAATCAGTAGATTGTGGCTAGGCATAGGGGCTCACATCTGTAATCCCAGCACTCGAGGGATCTGAGGCCGGTAGATTGTTTGAGCCCAGGAGTTAGAGGCCAGCCCAGGCAACATGGTGAGACACCATCTCTACAAAAATACAAAAATTAGCCAGGTGTATTGGCATGTGTCTGGGGCCCCAGCTACTCAGAAGGCTTAGTTGGGAGGATCACTTGAGCCCAGGAGGTGGAGGCAACAGTGAGCTGCACTTGTACCACTGCAGTCCAGCCTGGGTGGCAGAGCAAGATTCTGTCTCAAAAACAAACAAAGAAACAAAAAAGAAGTAGATTGTGATAAATGAAGATGCATATTCTAATTCCTAGAGCAATCACAAAAATTTTTTTAAAGGCCAGGTGCAGTGGCTCATGTCTGTAACCTCGGCACTTTGGGAGACCAAGGCAGGTGGATCACCTGAGGTCAGGAGTTCAAGACTAGCCTGGCCAACACGGTGAAACCCTCTCTCTACTAAAAATACAAAAATTAGTTGGACATGGTGGTGTGCACCTGTAATCCCAGTTACTCAGGTAGTGTAGGCAGGAGAATCAAATCAATCACTTGAACCTGGGAGGCAGAGATTGCAGTGAGCTGAAATTGCACCACTGCACTCCAGCCTAGGTGACAGAGTGAGACTCTGTATCAAAAAAAAAAAAAAAAGTGAGAGAAGACACAAATTACCATAATCAGATATTAAATAAAAAAGGTTGTGAGAGAATATTATCAATAGCTTTTTGTCAACAAATTAGACAACTTAAGTGAATGGGCAAATTCTTAGATACCAAGTATTGAAACTGACTCAGGATGGAATATAAAATCACTTGAGCTCAGGAGTTCAAGACCAGCCTGGGCAACATGGCAAAACCCTATCCCTACTAAAAAAGTACCAAAAAAATTAGGTGGGCCTGGTGGTGTGCATGCCTGTAGTCCCAGCTACTCAAGGGGCTATGGGAGAATCTCCTGAACCCAGGGAGTTGAGGCTGCAGTGAGCTGTGATTGTGCCAAAGCACTCCAGCGTGGGCAATAGGAGTGAGACCCTGTCCCCCCCCCCAAAAAAAAAAAAAGAAAAAGGAATAGAAAATATAAGTAGACCTAAAACAAGGAAAAGGGTTGAATTAGTAATTAAAAATCTTCCCACAAAATTAAGCCCAGGCCCAGATGGCTTCAATCAAATGCTTAAGAATAGTATCAATTCTACACACTCTTCCAAGAAATAGAGAGAACATTCCTAAATCATTCTATGAGACCAATATTATCCTAATACCAAAAGAGACAAAGACCACAAACAAGAAAACTAGAGATCAATATCCATCGTGAATACACACACAAAAATCCTCAGTAAAACACTAGCAAACCAAATTCAACAACATATAAAAAGGATCATATATCATGTAGTGGGATGTATTCCATAAATGAAAGATTGGCTTAATATCCAAAAATCAATTCCGTCAACATATTAAATTAATAAAAGATAAAAGCCAAATGGTCACATCAATGGATGTACAAAAAGCATCTGACAAACTTAAACAATAATTCATGATTAAAAACTTTCACTAAACTAGGAATAGAAGGAAACTTCTCAACCTGAAGAAGCTAATTAAAAACATATTTTTTTGGATAGATGGTAACTTCTTCAACCTAATAAAGAGCCTCTACAAAAAATAAATATCATACTTAATGGTAAAAGGCTGAATGTTTTGCCTCTAAAATTGGGAACAAGGCAAAGATTTTTCCCCTTGCCACTTCTATTCAACATTGTAGTAGAGGTTCTAGCCAGTACAGTTAGGCAAGAAAAAAAAATCCCAATTGAAAAGAAAAAAGTTAGCTTTTCTTTATTCACAGAAGATCTGATCCAGTATGTAGAAAATCCTAAAGGATCTACAAAAAAAAATTCTTATAATAAGTAAATGAGTTTAACAAGGCTACAGGATACAATATCAATATGAAAAATTCAAATATATTTCTATACAGTAGCAATAATTTCATCTGAAAATGAAATTGAGAAAACAATTTCATTCACAACAGCATAAAAATACTTAATAAATCTGTTAAAAGAAGCCCAAGATGTACACTAATCACTACACAACATTGTTAAAAAAAAAAAAAAACTAAAGAAAATTGAAATAAAGGGACAGACATTCCATGTTCATAAATTCAGAAACCCAATATTGTTAAGATTGTAGTTCTTCCTCAATTGATCTATGAATTCAATATGATCTCTATCAAAACATCAATAGTTGTTACACAGAAGTTGACAAACTGAATTTAAATTTTATGGAAATACAACTTAACTAGAATATAAAAACAATTTTGACAATGAAGAACATAGTTAATGCAAACTTAAACCACAATGAGATACTACTTCATACTCACTAGAATTACTACAATAAGAAAGACAATAAAAAGTACTGGGGAAGATGTGGAAAAACTGGAACCATCATACATGGCTTGGGGGAATGTAAAATGGCACAGTCACTTTGGAAAACAGTTTGGCAGTCTCTTAAAATGTTAAACCTATATTGATATTGATCGTACTACCCAGCAATTCCACTCCTAAGTATCTACCCAAGAGAAATGGAAACGTGTCCACACAAAGTCTTATTAATGCATTATCAGTCAAAATAGCCCCAAACTAGAAACAATTCAAATGACCCATCAACCAGTAAATGGATAAACAAAATGTAGTATATTCATATAATGGGTAGTATTCAGTCATAAAAAAGAATGAAATACTGATACATGCTACGACATGTGTGAGACTTGAAAACATTATGCTGATTAAAAGAAGCCAGGCAAAAAAAAAGGTCACATATGATCAGATTCCATTTACATGAATTGTCCAGAAAAGGCAAATTCATAGAGACAGCAAGCAGAACAGTGGTCACCCAGGTCCAGAGGTAGGAGCTGAGAACTGACTGCATATGGTGTGAACTAGGGATTTTTCTCAGGTAATGACAATGTTCCAAAACTGCGTTTTGGTAATGTTGACAACTCTGTAAATTTACTAAAAATTATTGAAGTATATACTTAAAACAGCTAAATTTTATCATATATACATTATACCTGAATAAAGTAGTCTTTTTAAAAAAACCTCTATATGAATTTCAACTGTTTATATTAAATATCTTCCAAATACTATTCCTTTAATCTCTGACTTTTAAAAATGACAAGATTTGAATCATTCCTCCTCTATAACCAATTTTTTAACTCCCATTCAATTTTAAACAGATTATAAAAATTAATTCTCAGAAGTTTGATTCATTTTCTTTAATCTATATCATCAAGATGACAATTTTGGTAATGAGTTTCTTTCATTCCCCAATAACCCAATGAGTTGATGTAATCAGGCTAAATGAATGATCTAATGACTCAGACTGCAACACTACTTTACAAAGCTGTGATGATTCCAAAGCTCTTAAGCCTGCTGGAGAAATAACAATACCATGTGTCAAATAAAATAATTCATACAGTTTCTGGTATGTACAGTACAAATCATTGTCTAACTCTGGCCCAGTACCCACTTTTGCATCCTAGGTTTTTAACCCTTTTTGGCCCCCTTCACATGAAGAAAAGGAATTTACATTGCTTTTCACTGGACTTGTTTTTTCTCCTCACAAAGTTCCAAATACAGCACCAGTCTCTTTTCTCATTTCGCAATTAAAGACCTCTTTCAACTCATCTACTCCAAAACATAGAACCTTGACAACTTTTATCTGTTCTCCATAGTGAAATTACCCTTGTAAAGCTAGAGGTCATTAAAAAAACTCCCATCAACAGTTTATTTCTCTGTCAATACTAACAGTTTATTTCTCTGTCGACCAAGCACATTCCTAGTTAGTTGCCCTCTCTCCATTTATGATTCCATTTTCAATTCTCACCAATGGCTTTCATTTGGCGTGGGCTGTATTTGATCCACAAGGGATCTCATGGTAGGTCATGTTCTATCATTACTCCCAGGTAATCTTAAAAAAGATAAAGAAGGAGTCTTTCAAGTCTCTCAATCTGTGGTTTACAGGATTAACCTTAAAATTATAAATATGCACATAAATATATTTACAAATAGAAAAATAAAAATAAATGTAAAGATTTAATTTAGAATCAGTCTTTTGGCTTCAGTTTCATTCCAAGCATCTTCTTTCCCATAGATTTCTTAAATGTTAAATTCTGAGAAATGTAGTTACAACTGAATATTCATTACATTCATTAAAGTGCATGTAGGTAATTTTTTTTTTTTTTAATAGCAAAGCCAATTCTTTTTTTTTTTTCCTTAAGACACAGTCTTACTCTGTTGCCCAGGCTGGAATGCAGTGGCACGATCATAGCTCACTGCAGCCTCAACATCCTGGGCTCAAGCAATCCTCCCATCTAAATCTCCTGAGTAGCTGAGACTACAAGGTGCGAGCCACTATGCCAGGCTAATTTTTAAATTTTTTTAAAAATAGAGACAGGGGTCTCACTATGTTGCCCAGGCTGGTATTAAACTCTTGGCCTCAAGGGATCCTCCCACCTCAACCTCCTAAACTGCTGGGATTACAGGTGTGAACTACCACAAAGCCACTTCTTTATCTGGGCTAACAGAGGTCTATTTAACTTAAAAGTTAAATCAGAGTAATTTCAACAAATATCTATTGAACACCTACTACTTAACAGGCCCTGGAATGTTTAGGGACAAATAAGGAACAGTTTCTCCCTTCAAGGAGTTGATATTGATAGGCTGTTGGGAAAGAAGAAAACATAACTACACATAATTTAAATTAGATTGGGAAAGTACCCCAAAAAAATGTTTTTAAGGCTATAGCAACAGAGGTGGCAACTGGGAACCGCTGGAAAAGGTTTCAAAGAGCTGACCTGCCAAAAAGAAAGTAATGGTTCGACTAGAACGACTAAAATAGAATGGGGAAGAGACAAGTAAGATGAGTTGTGGCTGTGGTACTGGGTGACAGTGTATTTTGGGAGGGCAGGCTGAAGCTTGATTAAGATAATACTAGCTAATACTTACTGAGCACCTTCTATGTGCCAAGTACTATTAATGCACTTTATATATATTAACTTACTTTATCCTCACAATAACCCTATGAGGAATGTGCTATTATTATTCTCATTTCATAGGTGGAAAAACTGAAATAGAGGATGGTTTAAATAGCCTGTTCTTGGTTACATAGACACAACTAAAAGCTATGGCGCTAAAACCTTGAAATCCATAAAAAAATAGAGGACCAAATTTGGTCCCACTCCAACCACATTTATTGTAAAAGCAACTAAAAGGTATCTTATCTACCTCTTCTCTCACGAATTCCTAGGCCATCCTTCAAGGCCTAGCTTGAAAACTGTATTATCTGCAAAACCTTTCTTGATCCTTCCGGCTGAACATAGTCTCCTAAGCATCATAGCATTTTATGTGTGTCAATCTTATGGGATGTCCGAATATTTTGTTTTTGGCATTACAGATTTTATGTGCATTCTTTCCTTTTTTTAATTCTTCTTTAGTCTGATCCGCATTCTGTTCTCCACAACTTCTAGGACAGTGCCTGGCACATACTAATGCTAGCTAAGTCTACGGAGCACTTACTCTTTGCAGGGCATTGTGCTCAGCATTTTACAGGAATTATCTCACAAAATCCTTATGGCAACCCAATTCACACATTCAAGAGCTATTTTTAACCCTTACTGTGACAGACAAAATAGTAAATACTAGATGCACCTTAAACTCATTAAACACTAGGGATACAGTCCCTGCCCTCAAGAAGCTCAGTCTAAAGAAGTTGGTTCTAACTGAAATCCCCAGATACAGAGATGAGGAAAAGTGAGGCTCAAAGAAGTAATGTGTTTGCCCAGAATCACAGAGCAAAAAAGTGGCAGAGAGCCTGGGCGACATAGTGAGACCCTGTCTCTACAAAAAATGTTTAAAAATTTGCGGGGCATGGTGGCTTAAGCAGGAGAATCGCTTGAGCCCAGGAGGTCGAGGCTGCAGTGAGCCGAGATCGTGCCACTGCACTTCAGCCTGGCTGACAGAGGGATACTCTCATTTCAGAAAGAAAAGAAAAAAAAAGAAGGAAGGAAAAAGAAAAGAAAAAAAATTTAAAAGAAAAAAATGAAGAAAAAAAAGATGTCAGAGTCAGAATTCAAACTAGCTCTCTGGAGTGGATATACAGGATCCCATGCATGTATAACCACTGTGTTCTACAGGAGGCACTTGATAAACCCTTACTGAAGGAAATGTTTTGGAATACCACTAAAATGAAAAAGCATCTCCAGGATAATGAAGGGT
Organism: Aotus nancymaae; assembly: GCF_030222135.1. Lineage (NCBI taxonomy): Eukaryota > Metazoa > Chordata > Mammalia > Primates > Aotidae > Aotus > Aotus nancymaae. The sequence goes on along the minus strand of NW_026988473.1, from coordinate 51,003,500 downwards.
TTCAGTCACTGTTTTTCTGTTTTTCATGAGGGGAAAGCAGGAAATTTGCAAAAGTTAAATAGTACAGACAGAGGTCGGAGATCGTATTGGTCGCCTACTACTCACCTGGTACCTCATAATTGCTCATCAAGCCATCTGTTGAGACTAGCTGAGGATGGAGGGTTTCTTTGTTTCCTTTTTCATTAACCACAGAGGAGACTTAAAGAAGGATTTCTGTGTCCCTTAAAGTGATCCCCATTGAGCGTGTCCCTCAAACGGGACCTTCCTAAGCATCAACGCTTTGCTGTGCGCTGGGTGGTGCGGCTGAGTCACTAACACTGAGAGTCTGGGCTGTACCTCCTACCAAAAAACCAGCGGAGTGGAGTGACAGGTAACAATTCACAGTTCCTTACTTAAACATGGTGCAGTCTTCCTGAAAAATGGAGTCAGACCCCAAGAGAACAGGTCTCCAAAAATGTGTGAATCCGTACTTCCCAGTGGACGGGCGAGAAAGTCGCAGTGAAGGACTATAAGAGACCCTGCAACTCCTCAGGCGCCCCCTGCCCCGGGGGTCAGGAACAGCTGCAGACAGCCCCGCCTCCGTCTCGCCTCCATCCCGAGCTGTTCCCTTCTCCAAAGGCCACGTTGGCCTAATCATCTCCTCAAACAAGAGTAGCGACACCCCAAAATGTAGACCAAGCAGAAGGAGGCGTTGGAGGCACTTGTCTTATTCCCCACGATGTTTTGAAACTGAGTCTCGCTCTGTCGCCCAGGCTGGAGTGCAGTGGCGCGATCTCAATTCACCGCAACCTTCGCCTCCCGGGTTCAAGCGATCCTCCCGCCAGTAGCTGGGACTACAGGTGCGCACCACCACTCTTGGCTAGTGTGTGTGTGGGGGGGGGGGGGGGACACAGGTTCTCGCTATGTTGTCTACCTAGCTGGTACCCCAAAATTTTTAGCCCGACAGGAGACCTCCTGCCTTTATACCCCAGATTCATCAAGTTAAGCAGCGCAACAGCCCTCTAAGTGCCAGCCCCACGCCCAGGAGCTCCTCCGACAGCGCAGACAGATGCCCTGGGCGGCTGGCTCGACTCAGTCCCCGGTCCCCGGCCAGGGGCCACCCGCGCCCCGCGCCCCGCGCCCCGCCTACAGCGCTCAGCAGTTAACCTGGCAACCGCGCGCAGAAGCCACCGCCGGGACGCAGAAGGCGTGTTTGGCGCAGGGCGCGCCCCGCCACCCCGCCTATGCGGCCTTCCGCCAATGGCTTGCCGCGCCGGTGCCAGGAGCGCTAGGCCTGTTCTTCTTCCTAGGACAGCGCTGTGCGCAGGCGCCTTGACGAGTGGGCCGGGTAAAGGGGCGTCTTACGTAGCGGAGGTGGGAGACGGAAATGGAAGGGGCGGGCGCGCTAGACCTCGCCCTGACTGGGCTCCGGCTGGAGAGCGCGTTGGGGGCGGACCGGGAGCGGTGGGCTCCGGGGAGGTCGAGGTCGGGGCTCCTACACGGATTTGGAGCAGGGTCGCGGCCGTCCGGCTGACCTGCTGGCGTTTGTATGTTATGTGCCCACCCAGGGAGCCATGGACAACTGTTTGGCGGCCGCAGCGCTGAACGGGGTGGACCGACGTTCCCTGCAGCGCTCTGCAAGGCTGGCTCTGGAAGTGCTGGAGCGGGCCAAGAGGAGGGCGGTGGACTGGCGTGCGTTGGAGCGTCCCAGAGGCTGCATGGGGGTCTTTGCCCGGGAGGCGCCCCACCTAGAGAGACCGCCGGTAGCCGGCCCACAGCCCTTTCTCCCGGGAGAGGTGAGGGTCGCTGTGCGGGGGACCGCCCCAGTCATTCGCACTGCGGTGGCCCGCTGGCAGCCAGGGGCAAGCTCAGCGCAAAATCACCTGAGGAAACCTCCCCTTAGCGGAAGCTGGAAAGGATCAGGACAATGAATGGAAAAGTCCTTTTAAAACGCTTTGCATTTGACATTCTTTTTGGGTAGCTGTAGAATAACGGTAGTATTCAGCCCTGCTTGATTACTTCTTTTTTTTTTTTTTTTTTTTGAGACGAAGTCTTGCTCTGTCGCCAGGCTGGAGTGCAGTGGCGCAATCTTGGCTCGCTGCAACCTCCGCCTCCTGGGTTCAAGGGATTCTTCTGCCTCAGCCTCCCGTGTAGCTGGGACCACAGGCGCGTGCCACCACGCCTGGCTAATTTTTGTATTTTTAGTAGAGACGGGGTTTCACCATGTTGGCCAGGATGGTCTCGATCTCTTGACCTCGTGATCTGCCAGCCTCGGCCTTCCAAAGTGCTGGGATTACAGGCACGAGCCACCGCGCCCGGCCGATTACTTTTTAAAAAACAAATCTTACAGCTATCTTCTGATAAAAGAGGAAAGCCTGTAAACCTATCTCTTAGGTCCTGGATAAATTGCATGTCTATCTTTTAGAGTTGGAATTCTTTCTCAGTAATATCCTTCTTTCTGACATAAACTTGCAGAGTCTTTTCATAAGTAAAAACGAGGCTATTCAAAATGGCTTCATTCTCCAGCAGGGAATCCTAGAGCTAACCTGTGACTTGCCATTTATTCAAATAGAGAGAAGAGAGACCCCCAACCCTTAGTGCTTCCTTCAGAACAATGGCTGAATTTATGGACTATACTTCAAGTCAGTGTGGGGTAAGTTGGTGTGAACCAAAGCTATGCCCCATCACCTGCTGATGGACCACACTATGGATCTTTCTGGAATTTGGAAGGAATCTGGAGACTACCTGTTTCACCTGCGCAGCCTCCATGGGCAGATTGTAATGAGTCAAGGACTTAAACCAGGGCGTAAATGCAAGTTAGAATTCACTCAACAAATTTTTATTGAATGCCTAACTCTGTAGTTGACAGTACAGCAATGAAAAGTCAGAAAAGGTCGTCTCCCCTCAGTGATTTTAAGTCTAGTCGGGCGAAAAATAGCTTATTTGCTGAATTCCATAGCAAGAAGTAAATGTTAGGGGGGTTTTTTTGTTTGTTTTTTGTTGCTGTTTTTTTTTATAGAGTCTCCATCACGCAGGCTGGAGTGCAGTGGTGCAATCTCAGCTCACTGCAACCTCTGCCTTCCAGGTTCAAGCAATTCTCTGCCTCAGCCTCCTGAATAGGTGGGATTACAGGCACCTGCCACCACGCTCACCTAATTTTTATAATTTTAGTAGAGATGGGGTTTCACCATCTTGGCCAGGCTGGTCTTGAACTCCTGACCTGGTGATTCACTTGCTTCCGCCTCCCAAAGTGCTGGTAATACAGGCATGAGCCACTGCGCCCGGCCTCTACATCTTTTGTAAGAATCCCTGACTCCAAGAATAGGATTCCAACCAATGAGGAATAGTTCAGGGAGTATTTTTATCTTATTTGTATTGTTCAGTGGTTTTAGAAAAATCAATAACTTCAGCTCTACTGTGATTAAACACTTGGTCCACGGTTCAGCAAAAGGAATAATATTTGTCTTTGGTTTGAGGTTTAGCAAATTGCTGTTATTCATTTTGATTTTTAGTTCATGCATCAGTTCGAGTCTCCATTATGAAATGGAGCCTCAGAACCCCTTGACTTTCTAGAGATAGAATTAAGAATTGTGTACTGGGTTTGCCTCCACAGTTTGAAACAGCCACTAAAATACATCTTTAGGTCTGTGTCCTCAAGTGCTTTCCCCAGCTTCTCATTCTTTTGGTCACATGTTTTTTAGACAGTGTCTCTACCCTGTGTTCAAAACAAGCAGGCCTGTGATGGCCTCATCATTAGTCATTATCAAGGGCAAGTCTCAGGCTAACTTCAAGGGGGAGGAAGGAAGCAGATGAGAAATGTAACTGTTTAACTGTTTTCCCATCCTTTGGAAGATTCTTCTTAGAGAATTCTCCCTCCACTCCCCCACATGCCGGAAGCACAGAGAAAAGGGCTGCAGACTTCTTGGGTTTATGTTTCATTTCCTGCTGTGTTTCTAAATCTCAAGAAAATGTACCCCTCTCTTCCCGTGTCCTTGTCTGAGACTTAGACAATAAACATGGAACTGTTCACAGTTTTTAGGGGAGGAAATGAAAGGATATTTGTATTTGACATGGGGGCAAAGATGTGAAATTTGTTTAACCTGGCAGAGAGCATGGTCCTTTAGTTGGCCAGCGTTCTTGCCCTACAGAGGCAGCAGGTGGCAGCACGGTGATGCCAAATGCACTTCTTTCTCTGCAGCCACTTTGGGTGGGCTGATTTGCTGCATGACTTGAGAGGCCTGTCAAGAGGGCAGGTAATTCACCTTTGCTGTCTTGCCTCCCTTCTTCACTGTACTTTGCCCAAATACCAGGGTGTTTTGAAAACTTGACATGACGATTTGGTTACCTAACATCTTTGACATTACTTCTCTAGAAATATTATTCATCTGTGCCAGAGGAAGGAGGGGCAACCCATGTTTATCGTTACCACAGAGGCAAGTCGAAGCTGCACATGTGCTCGGACACAGGGAATGGTCAGGTAAGTGTTCTCAGCTGTCCTGCACTATGCCTTCAGTCTACCAAGATTCAACACCCTATATTCAAGAGCCCTTGCTAGACTTTGTGTCAAAGGATGCCTGTGCAACTTGGCATTACAGTGCTTAACGGAAATGTATAAATTCATCACCTTAGAGAACTTACAGCAATGTATGTGAAATAGGAGGTTGTCAAAAATAGAAGATTGATGTCACTGTAGGATCTTTTTTTTTTGAGACGGAGTTTCGCTCTTGTTACCCAGGCTGGAGTGCAATGGCGCGATCTCGGCTCACCGCAACCTCCGCCTCCTGGGTTCAGGCAATTCTCCTGCCTCAGCCTCCTGAGCAGCTGGGATTACAGGCACGCGCCACCATGCCCAGCTAATGTTTTGTATTAGTAGAGATGGGGTTTCACCATGTTGACCAGGATGGTCTCGACCTCGTGATCCACCCGCCTCGGCCTCCCAAAGTGCTGGGATTACAGGCTTGAGCCACCGCGCCTGGCCCCACTGTAGGATCTTTAGTTGAACCTACAGTCCTGGGCCATGGGATTCTCCAGCAGGTTTAAAGAAAAGAGCCTCCAAGCCTGGAACACGCTGCATGCAATGATCGCCCCTGTGACTATCCTCTGCACTCTATCCTGGGCACCATAGATCCTTTCTCTTTTTTTTTTTTTTTTTTTTTTTTAAATAAAGTCTCGCTCTGTTGTCAGCTGGAGTGCAGTGGTGTGATCTTAGCTCACTGCAACCTCCACCTTCCAGTTCAAGCGATTCTTCTGCCTCAGGCTCCCAAGTAGTTGGGATTACGGGCATGTGCCACCATGCCCGGCTAATTTTCGTATTTTTAGTAGAGACGGGGTTTCACCATGTTGGCCAGGATAGTCTCGATCTCTTGACCTCGTGATCCGCCTGCCTCAGTCTCCCAAAGTGCTCTGATTACAGGCATGAGCCACTGCACCTGGCTCCTTTCTCTAAGAGTTCCAAATGTCCTCTTCTATATCTAGGGACAGAAATTGTTTTTCTTTTTTCTTTTTTTGAGATAGGGTCTTACTCTATCACCCAGGCTGGAGTGCAGTACACAATCACGGCTTACTGCAGCCTTGACTTCCTGGGCTCAGGTGATCCTCCCACCTTAGCCTGCTGAGTAGCTGGGACTACAGGCGCATGCCACTACACCCAACTAATTTTTTTTTTTTTTTTTTTTTTGAGACGGAGTTTTGCTCTTGTTACCCAGGCTGGAGTGCAATGGCGCCATCTCGGCTCACCGCAACCTCCGCCTCCTGGGTTCAGGCAATTCTCCTGCCTCAGCCTCCTGAGCAGCTGGGATTACGGGCACGTGCCACCATGCCCAGCTAATTTTTTGTATTAGAAGAGACGGGGTTTCACCATGTTGACCAGGATGGTCTCGATCTCTTGACCTCGTAATCCACCCACCTTGGCCTCCCAAAGTGCTGGGATTTTACAGGCTTGAGCCACCGCGCCCGGCCCCAACTAATTTTTAATGTTTTTGATAGAAATGGGGTTTTGCCATGTTGCCCAGGCTGGGGGAGAAGATTTTTAATAATTACATTTTTTACTTAAGGTAAGTGATAACTGTCATAACTTTGGTAATTTTTTTTTTTGAGAGGGAGTGTCACTCTGTCACCCAAACTGGAGTGCAGCAGTGTGATCATGGCTCACTGCAACCTCTGCCTCCCAGGTTCAGATAATTCTCCTGCCTCAGCCTCCCAGGTAGCTGGGACTACAGGCACACACTACCACACCTGGCTAATTTTTGTATTTTTAGTAGAGATAGAGTTTCACCATGTTGGTCAAACCAGTCCTGAACTCCTGACCTCAGGTGATCCGCCTGCCTTGGCCTCCCAAAGTGCTGGGATTACAGACATGAGCCACAGTGCCTGGTCTTTCATAATTTTTAAAAAGAAAGTAGAAGGGAAGTGTGGGGACAGGGGTCTCTATTAACAAAATACTTTTTGTAAAGGTATATAACAATTAAAGGCCTCTCACTACAAACTTACCTTTTACCACATGTCATTCTGGGGATGCCAGCAATCCTGCTTACTGAACTGATTCAAAGGAGGAGGTGGTGGCAATGATTTCTGAGGAGACTAGGTTTTTGCTTTTGTTTTAAATTACCCTACTTGTACTCACAGATAGCAAACTGAAGACCAGAGGCTAATCCAGAGTCTAAGTTGGATTCTTGACTTCTTTGATCTGTCAGCCATTTTGAGGTATTAGAGGGAGGAAGTTTAGGAAAAGGATGGGAGAGTGGGCACAGGGACATGAGCAAGGGCGGAGTGCACACTTGAAGCACCTCCTGCACGCCTCCCCTGCCTGCAAGGTGGAGGAGTGGTGCCAGAGCTTGAGTCCTGAGCCTCCTTTTCTGGCCTAGCCTGAACTCTTAAGTACAGCTCACCCTAAAGGGTGACATGTGGGGAAGAGTCATTTCCATCTCTCCCTTTAAAACGTAAGTTCCCACTAAGGGAAATTGGCTTTGTAAGTTAGCCTTTATCAGTCAGGTGGTCCCTTCTAGGACCACTCCCACTCCTAGAAAAAGCACAGAAGAGAATTACTGAGAACCTAAGTGTCAGTCACTTGTGCATTTTAAGTCTTCCCTGCGATCCAAGAGTCCCAGGTTACAGACTGGAAAACCAAGGCCCAGAGAAGTTAATCTCTCTTAGTAAATAGCAGAGATACGACTTAAACTCAGGTGTGTCTGACTCCAAAGCCTGTGTAAGGATAAAAATTATAGTAAACATCTGACTAAAAATACCTCACAGAATTTACTAAAAAATGCCTTAATAGCTTAGATGACAACTTAGAAAAAGCTGACAGAGCAATTACTAACTCCTGATAAGGCAGAAGAAAGCTTCTCTTTATAATCCAAAAGTCAAAGCTTGAGCACAAATCGGTGTTCTACTTGTCTCTTCAGAGAAAAGACAGAAGAAAGACATCCGTTGGTCCCGGAGACATCTATCAAGTGTCAGAGCATGCTCCAGAGGCATCCCAGGCCGTGAGTGTGGAAGTGCTCAGGCTCTGAGTTTCATCACCATTACAACTCCATGAGCCAGTTGACATGCTTCTTAGAGGGCTGTTTGTCTATAGTATTTTTAAGTTGAGATGTTCTTACACTTAAGAAGGGCGCACAGAATTTTGGTTCAGTGTAAAATTAGGTTTTCTTGGTATTCTTCCTTCACTCGAAGCTTCAGGGATACTCTTTGTGCCTAAATTCATAGTTGTGGTTGGAAAGAATGTGAAGTATTCACATCTCAGTTCCTACAGCTCAGCTGGGCTGGCACCGGGTCCTGCTGGAATTCCACCATCTGTTCAAGCAGCAGGAGGGTCCTGATCCTCCTGCTAACACAGTGAAAACCATTGCAGAAATTCTGAAACATACACATTTGGTGAGATCAGGTTCCAAAACATTTGAAGGCATTTGTTCTCATTTTCCACAAATGTTTTTCTATAAAAACATATAATGAGTTTTTCTTTTTTAGGATGAAGTACTCATTAGTTCATGAAGCCAGGGGATCTTTTTGGAGCTTAGAAGGGCTAGAATTCTGAGGAAAGGAACTTCAGCATTGTGCCACCATACATCTTACTTTTTGTTTGTATACAGTTTGATACTAGTCAGGGATATGGAGTATTCTAGAGTTAGTAACAAGAATATTCTGCTTCTAGTACAAATGTAAGTTGCTAAGGCTTAGACACCTCTCAACACTTGCTGACATCCCACAGTATAATAGCCACACAGGGCAGTCTTACTGCCCATGTTTCCTTATTGCAGACAAATGAAGCATCCTGGGCTTTCTGCAATTCTGATAAAACCATATTTTCTAAAAACGACTTTTATTTACATGGTTGACAACCAATAAATAGTTATGACATTGTCGTACACATTTACATCAGTTAAAGGATTATAGACTTCCAATTTCGAAGTAACTAGACAGGCATGAAGGAATATAACATAAAACAGCTTTGGAAAAAATTGGCTTCGAATCCATCTACAAGGCCGAAGGAGTAGGGGAAATTTCATAAAAATGTAAACATGATCATTTATTCCTCTGAGTGGAATTTGCTGGCCCATAATTTGGCTTTTCCCGTGTGTGGTAGTAGAATTGACAGCTTTTGCCTGTGGCCCCTTCTCAGCATTGAGTAAGCATGTAATGGCATCTCAGCTGTCACTCTGGCCCTTAATTACAGGCTTTTTTCTGGTTTGTGACTCTGTCCTTTTGCCAATTGAACTGAGACGCATCCTCTGCCTGCACACCTGCTGTGACTTGCCTCCCAGCCATAAGTGAAGTCTACCCTTGGAAGACTGTGCTCAGTTCGGCTCTAAATAAAAATCTTTCCATTAACTCTGGCTTCCAATGTTTTGTACTCTGGGAGAACCAGTTCTCCAAGGGAGAGAAAACACATCCAGCTGAATTAGTACTTCAGTAACAAAATGGAATCCACTCGTATTGTTCTGAGCTTTAGGATGAAAGAAATGCCTATCATCTTCCTGATAGTGAACTTAGCAAAGCACAGTTTAAAAGAATGGCTCTCATTACTCCTGAGTACCTTGCCATTGCTGCTTATCTGAGTTAAGTGTCACTGTGTACTTCTGAGCCTCAGAACAGTGGCCTCTAGCCTTTCCCTCTGCATAACTCCAAGTAGAGTGTTCTTTTTATAATCCTTCATGTTCCTGTAACACTTAGCATTTACAAAGTGTTTTCACATGCTTATTTGTGAGGTAGGTATTATCACAGTTCTAGAAATAAGGAAAGACTGAGACCTCCGAAAATGACAGTGTTGTACGTGAGCAGGCTGAGCCTTGAAAGCAGGACCTCTGTCTCCCACATGAGTGCTTCATTCCATCACACCTCTGCATGCACAGGTAGCCTTGTGGGGGGCCATGGTGGCACTGGGATATAAAATCTCTCAACTGCTGATATCCTCTTTTCCTTCCAGGCTGAGAATGTCTCTAAGGACCTCTATATAGAAGTATATCCAGGGACCTATTCTGTCACTGTGGGCTCAGATGACTTAACCAAGAAGACTCATGTGGTAGCAGTTGATTCTGGACAGACTGTGGACCTGGTCTTCCCTGTGTGATGTTGACCATCACCTGTTTTTAAGCAGTAAGAATAAAGCCACTGTATGATTCTCTGAATAGCTATACACTAATCCTGTTTTTAGTGCTGACTGGGTCAGCCTTCCCGGGAACTGGAATCTGTCTCTTTCAGTGTGCCTTTCTTGAGGGTGTAGAAGTCCTCCATCCTTGTTTGCCTGACAGTAATATAATGATGCTTGCTTTCCAAGTAAAGGTTAATTATGATAATAAAGAGATTTGGAAATGAAGATAATTCAAATTCATTTTTATTATTATTAAAAGGTAAAACAAAATGTCACTCATGTACAACTGTAGACTTTATGGAAAGGTGGCAGAGTGGCTCTGGACACATTTGCTCAAAGTAGGCTGACCCCCTCTTCCATGGAAGAGGCATCTTAAAGCAGCCTCACCAGGGCCCTGGCAGGAAGCAGGGCAGGGCCCCCACACTCCTGCTCCCCTCACAGCAGGTGCCTTCCTGCTGCTCATCTGTAGGGAGGTCTTCATGGGGTGGAGATGCTGCTGGTTATTTGACTACTACCTGTGGCCCGTCCTCTGCCTCCTTCCCTTGAAGAAGGCCTTACCACTCTGTATAACTCTCCTCAAGTATTTGCCATCTTTATTCTTTACCTATAAAAGGGGGAAAGAATCCATAGATTGTTATGCTGACTGCAATTTTAAGAACCAGAAGTCACTGATTTTAAATAGTCATTGATGTGGCCGAGTACAGTGGCTCATAACTATAATCCCAACATTTTGGGAAGCCAAGGCAGGAGGATCACTTGAGCCCAGTGATCAAGACCAGCCTGGGCAACACAGTGAGACCTTATCTCTACAAAAAGTAAAAAATTTAGCCAGGTGTGGTGGCATGTGCCAGTAGTCCCAGCCACTCTGGAGACTCAGGTGGGAGGCTCACTTGAGCCCGGGAGTTCAAGGCCATGGTGAGCCTTGATTATGCCACTGCATTCCAGCCTGAGTGACAGAGTGAGACCTTGTCTTAAAAAAAACAATAAAAAAAGTCATTGCTGTGGCCCAAACTTCTTGTAGCTGCCACAGCAGTACTGTGACATCTCCCAGTTTTGTTGCCTGGTGATTATCTCATTTTGAACATTAACCTTTCCTTGGGAAAGGTGCCAGTATTTTATATGATGGAAACAAAATTTTAAATAGGGTTGTATTATTCTTGGTGAGGAATAGACTCCATATTCCTAATATGGGGGCTTAATAAAGGAGGCCCCTACCCAATACCATAGTACAGAGGGTCATTTAAATGGACATCCTTGTACCACCAAGAAGCCTGTGATTAAATTAATGGGTTCTGTAAGCCTTTGGAAATTACATGCAAAATTGAGGGCATGTGCATTCTTCTGTGAAAAGGAACCATAGGTTTTACTGTTCTCAAAAGGGGATGTGGCCCAAAAGGTCTAAGACCCATTTGAGGAGTCTTTAGGAAGTCCATTTCCAGCCATTCTGCTTTACCTAGATCCTCAGCGCTCTTAGTCTAAGGGGAATTCTTGTTCCACTGACATATTGCAGGGCTCTGACTCCGCCTTCTGTGTTCAGCTTCCCCTGGCAGGGTCTGCGGTGGCTTCGTGTTGGTTGCTTTCGAGACCAGCTCCTTGGTAGTCCCCAGTACTACGGTTTGTACTCTCTGCTGTTTGTGATCCTTTTCTTCTTTCCAGATGTTGGAATATCTTATTCCTAAATGCAAAAGTCAATTACTTAGGTTGAATATGCCACCATTTTGATGGGATAAATAGAACTAAAACAAGGATCACTGAAGTATCTGTCAGTTCACATCATTGTTTTCTTTTCATTGACTTATTATATATTTGAGACAAGGTCTTGATGTATCTATCACCCAGGCTGGAATGCAGTGGCGTGATCACAGCTCACTGCAGTCTCGACTTCCTGGGCTCAAGTCATCCACCCTCTCTTCACCACCCTAGTAGCCAAGACCACAGGTGCACACCACCATGCTTGGCTAATTTTTTAGTTTTTAAAGAAACAGGCTGTACCCCAGGCTGGTCTTGAACTCCTGGGATCAAGCAACCCTCCAGCCTTAGCCTCCCAAAGTGTTGTGTTATCTTGAATTTAATGAAATGTGTTAACATTTCTGGCCATTATGGTTTGGGGAAAGATTACCTAATACCCAAGATTTGTAGTTGTGAAGAAGTTATTAGATGTGTTTTTTAAATTGTCAGCAGGGCAAGCAAAGGTAACTGACTGCCACCAGTTAAAGGAGCTTCGACACACTCACTGATCACTGATAACACAGACCACAAAGAAGACACTACAAGCTATGGAAAAACAAGTTTTAGGCCAGGTACGGTGGCTCAAACGCTTGTAGTCCCAGCACTTTGGGAGGCCAAGGTGGGCGGATCAAGAGGTCAGGAGTTCGAGACCAGCCTGGCCAGCATAGTGAAACCCCATCTCTACTAAAAATACAAAAATTAGCCAGGCACGGTTGTGGGTGCCTATAATCCCAGCTACTAGGGAGGCTGAGGCAGGAGAATCGCTTGAACCTGGGAGGTGGAGGCTGCAGTGAGCCAAGACCATGCCATTGCACTCCAGCCTAGGCAACAGAGCAAGACTCTTGTCTCATTTAAAAAAAAAAACAACAAAAAAAAAACAGCCAGCTAGCATCAAATGCCGGTATTAAACTTATATATATTTTAATTAGATAAAAAGCCAAAACCCATCGGTATGCTGCATCCGGGCCCATCTTACATGCAACAATACACAAAGACTCAGAGAGAAGGAGGAAGATTTACCAATCAAACAGAGAGTAAAAATAAACTAATAAACAAAAAGCAGGAGATGCAATTCTCGCCTCTGATAAAGTAGACTTTAAAGCAACAAAGATCAAAAGAGGCGAGGAATGACATTACATAATGGCAAAAGGATCAATGCAACAAGAAGAGCTAACGATTCTATAGATCAACGAGATAGAAAATTAACAAGGATATTCAGAACTTGAACTCAGACCCGGAACAAGTAAACTTAATAAACATTTATAGAACTCTCCACTTCAAATACACAAAACATACATTACCACCTCACACCTATTCCAAAGGTGACTATATAATTGGAAGTAAATCACTCCTCAGTAATCGTATAGCATTTCATAGGTTTAAATTAAATATTGGTTGGCTGTTTGTTTGTTATCTTCTTCCCTTATTCCTTCCTGACTACATCATTAAGTATAATTATCAGTATAAAAGAGGTTTTCAATACCCATTGCTAAATTGCATTCTAGCCTGGGCAAGAAAGCAATACTCCCATTCTCTCTCCCTCTTTCTTTTCCTTCTCCCTCCTCCCCATTCTCTCTCTCTCTTTCTCTTCCTTTTTCCTCCTTCCTATTCTCTCTCTCTTTCTCTTTAAAAAAAAAAAAAAAAAAAAAGGAAAAACAAGTTTTAAGAAATTAAACTGGGTACATTGGTGCACACCTGTAGTCTCGACTATTTGGAAGGCTGAGGCAGGAGGATTGCTTGAGCCCAGGAGTTTGAGGCTACAGTGAGCTATGATTGTGCCACTGCACTCCCGCCTGGGTGACATAGTGAGACCCTGTATCTAAAAATAAGAAAATAATGGGGCAAAACAAAAATAATGGGAGATGTGACTTCCTGAGGAATAGAACAATCTAAAAGGGAAGGAACACTTTTAAAAGTTTCTTTTAAACTTACAGATTGAATCCTGTTTCAGTCACAAGCAAAAGAGGCGGAAAGCACCTCCCTGCCAGCCAATGACAATATGGCCTTCTTAGGACTGTTAGGATCTAACTGTAACCTCTCACTGCCTGTAACTGCAAGTAACAGAAAGTGTGGAGGGCAGAGAAACCCATACAAGAGCTTCTGTGAGAGGCAAAGCTCAAGGTTGACTGTTGAGCATCAGCACTCGACAAAATGGATATCAAGTACTGAGAGCAAGAATGGATTAAACATCAAGCATGTTCAGGAGAAGCAAAACAGCACATATCCTTTAAAAGATATGAAACCTGGAGAGAAAAGCAAAGCTCTGGTGTTTGCCTTGTTTCCGCCCTGACCCGCGTGTGGTTTTCTGTGCTTATCTTCATTAGCGAGGCATGACAGGCAGTTCTGCATGTGTGGTAAGGGCTGGGGACGGCCACGTCTCCACACCCACTCTCAGTCATGCCCTCTATATTTGGGAACATGCTGATGATGATGCTGGTAAGTCAGCCCCAGGAACTTTCCCTAGAGCATAACACAAGATTCAGTACCCAACAGGAAAGCCAGGCCAACTACCTGAAAATACTGTATTTCTCTTCTTTATCGTCAGTTATTAGAATTTATTTTGGGGGAGAAGATAACTTTGGAGGGGATCTGTTTAAATGTGGTGCTGGAGAGAGACTGTAGGTGTAAGTGGCTATGGGCAGTAGTGGTAAGAGCTGTCTAAATGTAGGGCCAGGGGAAATTTGCTTGTATTTAATCAGGTTTGGAACCTTCTAGAGATTGCTATGGAGCAAGCCACGGCAATGGGAACACAGACGCGGTCCCTGGGGCATGTCTGGCCCCCACGGCCCCTCAGGTTGTTCCTTTCCCCTGTGCTGCGCTTGGCGCTGTCTCAGTTGCTCCCTACGGACCCCTGTCTGTTGGGTAGGTACAGCTTTCTTTCTCCAGGCTCTGCTGGAGCAGGAGGCATTGGGAGCTATGGAGAATTTCGCATGAAAACTCTAGAGTTTGGTATCATTTTCTTTATGCCCTCTCTACAAGTGATAATAAAGAAAGTGGGCCCAGTGTGGGCCATGCCTACAGATCTAAGCCCTTAGCAGTGGTGTTTCTTCACCTCACAGCCTCCCTGCCCCGAATACTCCACTGAATATTCAGTGACCCCAAGGCCCCCAGAATCTTGTCAAGGGCCAGACTTATCCAGGCCACCTCCTTCACACAGCTCTGACCAGCCTCTGCTGTTTCCGGGCTCCATTGGGAATTTAGATAGGATGGGCTCCCTGAACCTAGCAGGGCACACCACAGTTCTCAGCGGGAGGCGATGCGGTATGGGGCCGGCTGCAGGCTGCCAGCAACAGGACATGGCTGCCCTGTCGGCCGTGAGGGGTGAGCAGCACGTGGCAGCGCCGGGTCCTCCCCACTCACTTACGGAGGGGCCCAGCGGGAGAGTGGGGCCTCATGACCAATGCTTAAGACCAGTTTTCATGCCTCAGTGCATCGACTCTTATCAACACCTGGAGGTGTTTGGACTGTTCATCTAGAGAAAAACCAAGGCCTCCAAGAAAAAAGGAGGGGGCTAAAAACAGAAATGGCAGCGCCCTGTCAGTAGACACTAGTGAAGAAAGAAAAAGGCAGGTATTAAATAGGCATGTAACCTTAGCACAAAGATCCGTTCATCCTTCTGCTTTTTAGGCCTCATAGCTGAAATGGAAACCTGCTATTCCCCTCTTTCCACAGCCTCCTCTTCAGCATGACCAGACTCCCAAGGATTACTTCCAGTCTCAACAGAGTGGACACATGCATCAGATTCCTAAGGGACATGGAGGGAAGGGAGCCAGGGCCCCAGCGCCTGCCTTAGAAGGCAAGCCCACTCCCCTGGTGTACCTGGCTTCCCAGGGTGCGGCTCAGGCCCATTTCTCCTCCAGTACCTCCACCCAGGCTGACAGAGGCCACTCTGCCTCAGAGGTGTCTCAAGAAGGATAGGATCTGTGTTGACTGCAGTGTTCACCATCAGTGTCTGGGGAGGGCCCATCTCCAGATCATTCTCCATATCATCTTGTTCGTGGGAGGAGGATGAGGAGGAAGAAACAGCCAGAGGAGCGTGCCTTGCTACTTTCTCCTCTTTAGGACCTTCCAGGGACAAAAGCTGTGCTGTGGGCTTCAGCTCCAACTCTGGAAGTTCTCTGGCTGTGACTTCTGAGGTCCCGGTTAGAGGCCACCAGGTGGTGCCACATGAGGGGCAGCCACAGAGGCAGGCCTGGCACAGCAGCTGGCAGCAGGCATGAGGGCGGCAGAGAGGGCGCAGGAATGGAGTGCCCGGAGGAAGCTCGCTGGTCAGGCACCCAGTGACTGGCCCTAGCAGAGAGCAGCAGGGGGCCCAGTGGAGGGGCCTGTTGTGCTCCCTGGTGAAAGACTTGGACAGCCTCTCCACAGCCTTCTTCCAGATGGCCGGGGACACCCACTGGACCCCCACTATGGGCACTTTAGCGGTTTTGCCATTCCAGAAATAAACAGTGATTTCTTCTTCCTTTGATGCTACGTAACAGAAAACAGCAACATTTCATTATAATTATATAATTATCTCTCTTTTTTTCCCCCGAGACAGGGTCTGGCTTAGGCTGGAGTACAGTGGCACAGTGATGGCTCACTGCAGCCTCAACCCCCCAGGCTCAAGCCGTCCTCCTGCCTCAGCCTCCCAAGTAACTTCCACTTCCTAATCGTGGGATAAAGGCTCTTCTATCCGCATAGGCAAAGGCAGAGTTTTAGCCCGGCTTCTCTGCTCTGGCCGCCTGGCTCCTCACATGCACCTCTCCGTGGAGAGCCTGCCAGGAACATCCTTCACGGGCACCATCATTACCTCCACTTCCTGAGAACTTGCCTGAGCCTCCCTGCCTCCTGGACTACCATGGCCCACAGGGGCTCACTTTTCTTGTCGAAGCCAAAATGCATTCTCAGAAGTCTCCTTCTGTCATTCTCTGAATTACAATGGTGCTGACTGACCCAGGACTGTCCAGTCCCTGGAGGACCTGGTGAGGGTTGGGTCGTGAGTAGCTAAACCATGGTTAGCTACCCAACACAGACATGAGAGGTTTAGGCCACTTTCCCTGATTACAATTTTTTTTTATAATCTGAAAGATACAATGTGCATCTTAAGAGATCTGTTGCTGCCTCAAGATTAAGCAGCGGGCAAGCAAGTAAGTTTTCTTAATGCCTTAGAAATCCCTAAGCTGTAGACGTACCCTTGGCTCTCTCCTCTGGCCTGATTATAGCCTGGCTCCTTCTAGGGACTGATGGATCAGAGCAGCTTTTCTTACCTCTCTGGGGACCTCTCGTCTCCAAGCCCAAAAGAACGGTGCCAGGGCCATACTGCTGTTGGCCTGGCTCCCAGAGTGCCAGCACTGTGTCCCCTGGTCTCAGTGAGTATCCTACAGATGGTGAGAGCGAAATGACATTCTCTTCTAAGACCACGCTCTGCTGCTGGGCTGGCAGCTTTGGGCCTGCGACAAGAGGAGCCTCAAATTCCACAAGTAGAGCGCCCTGTCTCTCCAGCTGTGGGAAAGAAAACATTCAATAAGACCTAGCATTACAAAGTACAGAAGGGAGCACCCAGGTTCCCTACGATGCCCCCAAACCAGGCCCAGGGGCTGCCTTCCAAACAGTGACAGGCACCTAAAGAAGGGACGGGGCAGATGCTGGTTTGAGTCAGTCATAGCTGAAACAGGCAGGCTGTGGTGCGGTCACGGTTTCCTGAATCTCTTCCTGCCACGGGCAACTCTGGTGGATCACTTCCTGCCACGGGCAACTCTGGTGGATCACTTCCTGCCACGAGCAACTCTTGTGGATCGCTTCCTGCCTCTCTCTTTCCATTCCCTTCCTTTGCCTGGTTTTCTTTCCTTCTACCAAATTTTTGACCTGCAGTTGCCAGGAGTAACCTGGGTCCTCCCTGGACCTTTTCTCAATGCAATCCCTTCCTTCCAGCACCCCCAAGAAGCATCATTCCTGTGTCCAAGACCAAGCAGGGATAGATGGTTTGTCGTTCACCTGTGAGGCTCATGTGAGTGAGGAGTGATTGTGGCCACAGAGCTGCCCTCAGCACCGCCCTTAGGGTTAGCTAAGCAAATCAATAGTGAAAGAGAGAAAACAGTACTGGAGCTACTTAAAAGTACAAGCTGTTCCAAGTACTTGGTATGATTTAGAAGAGAAATACAACCTGGTTATAAATTATTTTTACCAAATCACTGGACAAAACCTATACTTGAGCAAAGCTTTGCTAGCATTTCATTTTAACTCACATACTAGTTACTTGAAAATTTGAAAACCGACTTTTTTTGAGACAGAGTTTCACTCTTGTCACCCAGGCTAGAGTGCAATGGTGCAGTCTCGGCTCACCACAACCTCTGCCTCCCAGATTCAAGTGATTCTTTTGCCTCAGCTTCCTAAGTAGCTGGGATTACAGGTGCACGCCACCACACCCTGCTAATTTTTGTATTTTTGGTAGAGATGGGGTTTCACCACATTGGCCAGGCTGGTCTCTAACTCCTGACCTCGTGATGGGCCTGCCTCAGCCTCCCAAAGTGCTGGGATTACAGGTGTGAGCTACTGCACCTAGCTGAAAATTGACTTTTTATTGGAAATTCTGAGACTCGTATTTTTTGAGAATTTACACTAGTCTTCCCTTCATGAATCTACATTCACAAAGTCTGACTCTGAAAAAAAGAAAAAGAAAACAACAAGAAGTGGGTAGCCACTGAAGTACAGGCCAGGCCTGGCCCCCAGTGTGGCAGGAGTGTGTGTCCGTGTGCCAGCACACACCCGTGCACGTGAGCAAACACAGCTCGTCCCTCTTTCCCTTAGGCTGGTGTTCATTCAACACACTGAATTTTCTTCAACAGAGTACTTTTAAAGTGAATTTTCTTTTCTGTTATGCATTGAATGTGTCCCATTCCCCACCTCTACCCTATTCCCACGGGCTGGAGTGCAGTGGGGCCATCAATTTGGGGCTCAAGTGATCCTCCTGCCTCAGCCTCCCAAGAAGCTGGGACTACAGCCATGTGCCGCCATGCCTGTCTAAATTTTTGGTAGAGACAGGGTCTCACTGTGTTGCCCAGGCTGGTCTCAAAGTCCTGGCCTCAAGTGATCCTCCCATTGCCACCTCTCAAAGTGCTGGGATTACAGGCATGAGCCGCCATGCCTAGCCCCCTGCCAAATTCATATGTTGAAGTCATAGCCTCCAGAATGTGACCTTATTTGGGAATAGGGTCATGGGAAATGTGATTAGTTAAGACGAGGACTGAATATGTCAGGTCCCTAATCCAGTGTAGTTGATGTCCTTATAAAGGGGGAAATGTGGGCAGACACACTCAGGGAGAAAGCCCCGTGAAGGGAAAGGCAGAGATCAAGGTGATGCTTCTATAAGCTGAGGGACGCCAAAGCCTGCCAGCAAGCCATGAGAAGCCAGAAGCAGGACATGGGAATGGTTCTTCCTCACACCCAGAAGGAACCAACTCTGCCAACCCCTGGACCTCTAGCCTCCAGAAATGAGAGATGATAGATTTCTGTGATTTAAGCCACTCCGTTTGTGGCACTTTGCTATGCAGCCCCAGCAAACTAATATACTCACTGGTATTTCATGTTCACTTCTATAGCATGGCAATGGGAGAGCTGCACTTATCCGAGAAACCAGCCTGTGGGACGCGCACAGCTAAGCTGTGTCGGGTATGACGGGGCCACCCAGAAGAGCAGGCCAGCGAGATGCTGGGGGTCAAGGACTTGCCTCAGGAGCGGCCTTTATTTGAGCCCTGTAGTAAAAGCCGTCTGCTTCCCTTCTTGCCAGGACCCATGTATTGGCAGCATCTCCAGCTCTTCCCAGCCAGCCAGGCCCCTGACATGCTGGGTTGACAATGTGGAGACACGGGCAAGAAGAGGTGTAGCTGGAAAAGAGCAATGGAAGTAATAGATGGAGAGCAGCAAGCTCTAAACACATCAAGAAACATGTTTCACAGTTAGATCTGAGGCGCACCACAGCACACGAGGCAGGTGGAACAGAAATCTACATGGAAAGTGGCAATCTATGACTTCCAGAACGATAAGGGGCAGAAGGAGAGGACAGTGAGGGGAACCATCCTTGGTGGATTGGGAGTTGGTTCAAGGCAACCAAAAGGTAATTCACCTTGATATATTCAAGTTAATTAATACTTGTTCTGACTCTAGACAACAGACTGGAAAAGTGTGGCTCACATGTGTAATCCCAGCACTTTGGGATCTTGACACGGATGGATCACTTGTGCTCAGGAGTTCAAGACCAGTCTCGGCAACATGGTGAAACCCCATCTCTACCAAATACAAAAAACTAGCTGGGTGTGGTAGTGCAAGCCTGTGGTCCCAGCTACTTGGGAGGCTGAGGTAAGGATTGCTTGAACCTGGGAGGCAGAGGTTGCAGTGAGCTGAGATGGCACTACTGCACTCCAGCCTGAGTGACAGAGACACCCTATCAAACAGAGAAAAGAGTGCCAGGAAAGTAAATCCTAAGGTGGTGCGTGGGATTCCAGGATGAGGCATGGAATCTTGGATGGTAATACCAATGGGGAAAATTGTAATGCCTCTTGGTGCTGTGGGGTTGGAAGGATGAGGAAGTGTTTGGGGAGGGACAACCCAGAGGAGCTGACTAAGGGGCCGTGGGACAGAAGAAGGGGATGCTAGTTCCGGAAAATGTTGTGTTCAGGGCCAGTTGGCCTAGCAGAGTTGTTGAATCAGGGTTTGGGTTTTGGAAGAAGCCGTTTTATTTTGTGGGCATGGTTGAATGCAAAGGGGGCCTGTCTGCCTCCTGCTGCCATCAACAGGCCGTCACAGCACCCCGGCTGTTGGTGCCAAGGAGCCGCTGCAGGCCCGTGCTGAGCTGCCTTCAGCCCCCCTCAGCCTCCTTCCTGTGCTCGTTGGCATCTAAAGTCCAGTGCTTAACTCTGGCCTTGAACAGGATGGTCCACCAGGTGAATCACGAAAGAGACCCATTAAGGGTCATTCAAGCTGGCACGTCCCTCACGTGGGCAGAATGCATGAGGCAGATCAAGGCGAGTCCCTGGAGCTTGCACACTCCGCAGGTGCGTATAGACTGCGGTGCCTTTGCCCTCTTATCCACCTTTAGTAAGTGGACTGAGGATCCCATTCAGGAAACTCCTAGACAAAGGAGGGGTACTGAGGGAACCTGAAGAAGGGCCCGGAGATCCCACCTTAGCTGATTTCTCATATGGTGCCAGAGCAACTCTCATTGGTTTTTTTGTTTGTTTTGAGACGGAGTCTAGCTCTGTTGCCTAGGCTCAAGTACAGTGGCGTGATCTCAGCTCACTGCAGCCTCAACCTCCACCTCCCGAGTTCAAGCGATTCTCCTGCCTCAGCCTCCCAAGTAGCTGTGAATACAGGCATGAACCACCATGGCTAGCTAATTTTTTTGTACTTTTAGTAGATGGGGTTTTGCCATGTTAGTCAGACTGGTCTCAAACTCCTGACCTCAAGTGATCTGCTTGCTTTGGGCTCCCAAAGTGCTGGGTTTACAGGCGTGAGCCACTGCGCCCAGCCAAGTCTCATTGTTGATGGTAATATGAGCTATAACCTTGGTAACTGGCCATCCCTAACTGCCTTCTCTCACTCATGCCAACTGCAGCCTCTGCAGCTCTGCTCCAAGTGGGACAAAATCCAGGTCAACCCTGGAGGGTTCCAGGAGCACCGAGGAGGCTGGAGTGACAGACCCCAAGCAGATAGGGCAATCACAGGCCAAACAGTGAAGACCCCTTTCCGCCTTCTCAGGAAGCAAGTCTCTCCACCAAGGTTTACCACCAACAGCCAGGAATGAAGGAAAAAGGGGCACCTGCTTCCCATAAGGGAGCGGAGACAGGTACCTTTCAAGAGGCTTGTGCCCGGTGAGCCAGGGCGCTTGGAGGGCAACGGGGGAGGTGAAGGAGAGGTCCCAGGGTGGAGCAGCACTGTCCCAGCCAGGGGCCTTGAGGCTCGTGGCCACGCTGCAGTATTTGAGCAAAGGCATCCTGGACCCCGTGGAGGATTCCATGGCCTTCAGAGGATCCACCTGAGAACAGGCACCACCATTACCTCAGCTGCAGCTCGAAGCCAGCGGCAGCCGCCTGGGCGAGGCAGGGCTCAGCTCTGTGGTTAGCTGCCTCTGGGGACACCTGAGTCCATGCATGGCCCCACCTGCTCCCACAAACTCTCATAGTTTCCTCTTTGAGTCACCTGCCTTGGCAACCCCCACTCAGGAAACAGGCAAGGGATTGTAAGAGCAAGAGCTGTGAGTTGAGAGCAGCCCAGCTTCAAATCCTCCCTCATAGCCTGCTGGCTGCCTGCTTACTTAACCTCTGCCCTCCAGTTAACGCAGGATAGAATACATAGAAAGCACCTGGCGCATTCAGCGGCTCAACTTCTATTAGTGTTTTTCCTCCTTTCTCCTCCCCTGCCGCTTGCAAGGCTCGTCCTGGCCCCAGGTGAGCTGCGATCTCAGGGCCGCCCACCCCCTTTATAGCTGCGTTCAGAGGAGACAGCTGCTACCCAGGGCCCACGATCAAGCCGCACTGCCGCAGCCTGCCAGAGCCTGGTGAGGGTCTGCCCCTGCTCACGGCCACAGGTCTGACCCCCAAAATGACTTACCCACAGCCCCAAACTCCCAGCCTCTACCTTAGCCTCAGGCACCTTCTGATAGTTGGGGCTCAGGGCCTCAGCCCAACCGACCAACGCCTGGTTGCCACGCCAGTTGCCATGGATGCAGCCTGGGGACACTGTCGTCTGTGGCCAGTGAGTGCACTGAGCATGTGGAGAGGGGGGCAGGAGGCCTTGGGAGGCCACGGGGAGGGCGTGTTCTCCAAGTTTCCCTTTAAAGAGAGGAGGAGGAGGAAGAGGGAGAGAGAAAGGCCAGCGTGGCCTCAGTTCTCCAAAGCTCCGTGTGCCCACTGCTAGAAGAGTCAGTGGTGGTGGGAAGCCCTCATGGATCCCGGGGATTCCTGTGTGGGAGGAGCCACCTCTGCAGAAACTTAGGGCCTTCCCCCTGTGCACGCTAAAGGTGGGGGTGGTGGAGCCACTGGCGGCCTGGGGACGCTAGAATTTGTCCCTTGCCTAAACCAAAATAACCAAATGTGTAGGCCTGTTTGTCTGTAACAGGCAGGACTCCATTGAGGAGCTGAGGTGTTGGGACCATTTGGAGTGAGAGGTGGGGACACTGGTGGCAAAGGAACAGAAGTCCAGACTCTGCTCGTGGGAGGGGCTGGGACTTGGAGGCCTCTGACAGTCATTGTGCACTGATTATGTGCCTACTATGCAGGCATGTTTGGAGGTGTCTCCCCGACATCCATTTCTACCTTCTTCCAGGTCCTGTTTGGGTTGGCAGGTCTATGTGGATAAGGAGGCCAGGGCCAGCTCCAGGGGTAGAGTGGGTGACAGCCACCCCTTCCATCCCCATCCGGCCCCAGCGGTTGGTTAGACGGGGCGTGTTCCTGGTGTTCCTGAACCTCTGCAATCAGCAGGAATCTTGAGACTTTGGTTTGGAATCCTGGGATACAGCCTTTCTCTTTCTTCCTATGCCTGAACAAGAAAGCTGATTGTTCTGAGAGCCTCTGACAGGCTTTTAGGGACACTGAAGCAATTCCCAGAGAAAGTCAGAGAGGATAGACCTCAGAAAATTGTTTGTTTTGAGACAGGGTTGCCCAGGCTGGCCTCAACCTCCTGGGCTCAAGGGACCCTTTTGCCTCAGTCTCCCGAGGTGCTCAGACCACAGACATGCGCCACCATACCCAGCTGAAAATAGATTCTCAGTGACAGTTTTGAGGCTTGCCTGCAGGCAGTGCTGCTGCGCTAGGCCTCAGCTATGCGAGCCAATAATTCCCCTTATTGATTATGCCACTCTGGATTGGGCTTTTTCTTACTTGCAACTGAAAGCCTCTTAACTGATGACTGCCCTCCCAGAGCATAACTTCATAGTCAGGAGAATGACTGCTGCCCAGGACCACATACCGAGGCCGAGTTATTTGGCACACAGAGTTAGAGTTTAAGAAAGACCCACAAAGTCTCTGGCTGTGAGAGAAGGATTCTTGAATGAGACAGTGGGATTTCAGTGGACGAGGGGAAAAAGAATATTCCAGTTTAGGTAGGAAGCGAGAGAAGGATACATTTGCAAGACTGTGATTTTCTGTTTGGGGAAATGGGTTCAGTACGTGCAAAATCACGTAAAGCACACTCGCATCAGGGTTTGGATGTGAGAGTAATTCCGGCTACAGATACAGAGGCATCATCGCTAACTCCATCAGACGTTATCGTACGTATAAGGCCAAAAGTCAGGCCACTTACCCTTTTTATTTTACTTTAGGTGTATACTATATCCAGCATTTCTCCCCATGTTATCCCTCCCCACCCTGCCCCCCACTTCGCTGTCCCTCTCCTACCCCCGCAACTGCCCCCAGTGTGTGATGCCCCCCCTCCCTGAGTCCACGTGTTCTCATTGTTCAACACCCACCTATGTGTGAGAACATTCAGTGTTTGGCTTTCTGTTTTTGTGTCAGTTTGCTGAGAATGATGGCTTCCAGATTCATCCAAGTCCCTACAAAGGACACGAACTCATTTTTTTTATGGCTGCATAGTATTCCATGTTGTTTTAAGGAATTTAGCGACTCAGGTAGGAGACGGGGTGGAGGAGAGAGGGGGCGGCGTGTACTCTGTCCTGTTGTGTCTGCAAAGCATCTTTCCCGAGAGCAAAATAGCTGCCCGAGGTAGGAGTCAGGGGCTTTGTGAAATGTTTCTGGCAAACAGAGATGAGAAAATGTGGCTTATGTTTGCTGCTTTGTTTTGCAGTAGGGAGCTTTGAAAACTAAGCTGATAAATTTAAACAAGGTGGCATTCAGAAGTCATCAGGCAGCTTAAGCGACAAAGTGACATGAAATACTTTCAGAGAGAGTGAGGGTGGAGCTTGTTGAGAACACAGTCCGGGAGGCCAGATGGGAGACTGCTACCAATGACCCAGACACAGGTGACAGGACTGGAATAAGAAAGTAGTAACAGATAATCACGGCACCTTCCTGATTCAAGGCGCTTTGCTGGGTACCAGGAATATAAGATGAATAGGCTGGATGAATCATCTTCAAGGAGCTTGCAGTCTACTGAAGAAGACAGAGACAGGTGTGTAAAGTGTCTAAAGATAGTAGGATAGCAGCCACAAGAGAAGTATTTATACGAAATAAAGGAACAAGTAACAGCTGGGATAGAAAGTTGGTGAAGACTTCACAGAAGCATAGCAGTGGAAGTGAGTGTGATAGACAGTGTGTGATAGGTTCTTGACTGGGCCTGGGGACACATGGGACCTGGCCATGTGTTAAAGGAGAAGGAAGAGCTGAAGCTGGCCATGGAAGCAGAAATAGACACATTTTGAAAGCAGACTACAAGATACCGGGCAGGGACTGTCCTTCCCAGGTCTGAAGGAAAGGCCTGGCAGCTCCAGCTTTTCTCGCTTAGAGAACCTAGAGAATGGTGATGTTATAGACAAGACAAGATAATGATAATAATAATCAGTAATGATGGCCAAGCACAGTGGCTCACACCTGTAATCCCAACACCTTAGGAGGCAGGGGTGGGAGGATTGCTTGAGGCTAGAAGTTCGAGACCAGCCTGGGCAACATAGCAAGACCCCATCTCTAAATAACTGTTTTTAATGATTATGAATACTCACTGTATGTCAAGTTCTGTTAATCATCATCATAAACACAGGGGAATTGCTGTTATTCTCATTTTGTGGAGAAGAACCGAGACATGGAGAAGAGGCAGCAGAGTTATACTGCAAATGCAGACCTGCCTTCTTAAACCTTATACTAAGCTGCCTGAGGAAGTCTACGTGCAGGAAAATGATGATCTGAAATAATTTCAAATAACAAGGTTTTGTAAACTACTTTTGCATTAGCCCCAAGATACTTTCTCATGGTGGCAACTTCTCGTCAATCCCCGGTAAATAAAAATCTCCAGGGGCTCCAGGCTGACTCCTTCCTGGTGGGAAAGGAAGATGCCTGTCCTCTCCATGGAGGACCCTGGGCCCTCACCGCAGGCAGCAGTTTGGGTTTTGAAAGGTTACTGGGTCCCTTCCTTGGGCTGTGTTCTTCCTGGTAAGAAAAGTGTTGCCCCCAAAAATAAGATGCAGAACATACTCTTTAAAAAAATCTCCAAATGTTGGCAAATGAAGGGAGGTTCATTGTGATTGCTCAGCATGAAGCTTCAGTGAAGAAATGACCAGCACACACTTTAAAGGCTTCCACAAAAGCTTCTCATACCTGAGTCCCTGGCCAAGCGTGTGCATGGGCAGGGTGAGACATGCAGAGAGTCTGGGGCCCCCTGCTCCCCTAGAGTTCATGAAAGACATAAAGCAGCTCCTTAATCTACATGAGATCACTTTAGTACAATTGAGTAATACCCAGCATAGGTTAGCATTTGAGCTATTCCTGCCCACACAGAAATTACATTCAGGAAAAACTATCAAATGATGCTGTAGGAGACCCCATTTTGTGATATTATTCATTTCTATTTGGAAACACTGACTCAATTCTGAACATAGAGTCAGCATGGCGGCTGGTGGTTGCTATCATGGAGGAACATTTTCCAGGGTTATTCTTGGTCTCGGCTTTATCAGGGTACAGAAGAGACTGCAGGTAGTTAATGTACTTGATCGCAGCTCTGAGGGTTTCCACTTTGCTGAGTCGTTTCTCCAAATACTCCTCTGGCAGATGATGGCGGAGCTGGGCGTAGCCTTCATTGACACATTTCACCCGCTGCCTTTCCCGCTCATTCCTTTTCCGGATGAAGGCCGGTCCATAGGAGTACTCACACCTTCTGTAATTTGGATAAGGCATCGGGAAAGAGAAGGGGCAGGGTTCACCATAATTTCCCATGATGAGGGAGTCGCTGGGAAAAGGCAGCAGTGGCAGCTCCTCAGAATAAGGGGACGGCACCGGGGCCTCCGGGTGCAGGTGGAAAGTGACCGTGGGCTCCAAATAGAAGGACCTGGTCATTGGCAAGCAGGCAGAATTGGAGAAGATGGGAAGTTTGTCAGGCAGACTAGAGTTGCATCTGTTGTCCATCATTTCCTCTTTAACCTGCAAACATAACCAAGTGTATCAGTTTGGTCAGATTGAAAGAGCAGATATGATCTACTTTCTTGGAGATCAATGTTTCAAAGACTTTTCTGCTTTGATGACTAATTTCTGAGCTCATGTGGACAACAAGATGGTGTTAAAATATGCCGTGTGTAGTAAGGATTTTTGATGGTACACAGAAACAGCACTAAATACCATTGAACCGCCTTGTGAGAAAGTTATTCAATTCTCTTTCAATCCTTGTGGTTACAAAGATACAACCTTAGTCTGCTGAGAATGTGTCTTCCACACCACATTGCTAGAATCCTTTTTATTTTCTTCTCTTTCTTCGCTTTATTTTTATTTTTGAGACAGGGTCTGGCTCTGTCGCCCAGACTGGAGTACAGTGGTGTGATCATGGCTCACTGGAGCCTCAACTTCCCAGGTTCAAGCAATCCTCCTGCCTCAGCCTCCCGAGTAGCTGGGACCACAGGCAGACATCACCACACCTGGCTAAGTTTTATATTTTTTTTGTAAGGACAGAGTCGTGCCATGTTGCCCAGGCTGGTCTCAAACTCCTGGGCTCAGGCAGTCTACCTCCCTCGGCCTCCCCAAGTGCTGGGATCATCCCCAAGTGGGGAGCCACTGCGCCTGGCTCAGAATGCTTTCTAATCCTCCTAAAATCAAAGCCTTCAACAAGCAATAGCATCCAGCTAGAATTCAGTATCTTTACTAACTTCTGTTTATTGTGAGTTCTAGTAATTTCACATTTATGATAGCGATATAAAACTTTTTTTTTTTTTTTTTTTTTTTTTGAGACAGAATCTTGCTCTGTTGCCAGGCTGGAGTGCCAAGTCATGCTCTCAGCTCACTGCAACCTCTGCCTCCCTGGTTCAAGCGATTCTCCTGCCTCAGCCTCCTGAGTAGCTGGGATTACAGGCACCCGCCACCACACCCAACTAATTTTTGTATTTTTAGTAGAGACAGGGTTTCACCATGTTGGCCAGGCTGGTCTCAAACTCCTGACCTTGTGATCCGCCGGCCTCAGCCTCCCAAAGTGCTGGGATTACAGGTGTGAGCCACCAAGCCCAGCCAAAGTTCCTCTTAAAACTAAATCTTCTTGAGTAAGAAAACGTGATTTGATTTAAAGAAAAAGAGTGAGTAGATAATAGTACAGATGGAACACCGGTATAATGGTGATCGTGAAGGCAGGTGCAAATAAAAAGATGCAGGGAAACACTGAAACACCACAATATTCAAACATATGCTAGGGAAATTAAGAGCTAGCTAATGATCATGCAAACCTCACAGGCATAGCATTCTTAAGTAATACCCGAAGTGCTAGAGGGAAAACCGAAAACACAAATAAAAAAGGAATCATTTGCCCTTAAACGTTCACTGTGGGACTTCCTTAGGTGAGAAATTTCCCCTAGACATTTAAAACAAAGTCAATTTACAAATTTTTACATATGTAGAACTGTAAATATATTGAATAAAGTGCATCTATGTTTATGTTTTTAAAAGCTTTTACTTATTTTATATTTTTATTTTTAGAGACAGTATCTTGTTCTGTCAGCCAGGCTAGAGTGCAGTGATGTGATCATGGTTTACTGCAGCCTCAAACTCCTGGGCTCGAGTGATCCTCCTGCCTCAGCCTCCTGAATACCTAGGACTGCAGGTGTGCACCACCATGGCTGGACATTTTTTTTTTCTTTGTAGAGATGGGGTCTTGCTTTGTTGCCCAGGCTGATCTTAAACCTCCTAGTTTCAAATGATCCTCCCAAGTCAGCCTCCCACAGCACTGGGATTACAGGCATGAGCCACTTCACCCAGCCTGTAATTAAGTTTTGTTGGTTTTGTGCGTCTGTGTTTTTGTAGAACTCAAGGATGAAGCCGTGTAACCCAGGAGATCCCACCCCAACACATTTCTTCTTTGTGAATAGGTCTACATCCATCTCCTGTTTTAAACCACAGTTACTTTTTGCCTTTGACTGTAATCACATAGCAACAACAGATTTTATGGAGGCACTGCAGTGTAGCCAGTTAACTGGGAGGCAGAGTAGTGGTGTAGAAAAAGAGCTTTTTCTCTCAGTCATAACACCCTCAGGTTTCAATATGGCCTTACCCTGTCCTAGCTATGTGTCCTTAGGCAGGTGTCTTAACCTCTCTGTGCTTTTGCTTTTCCCCATGTCCAATTGAGCTACTAACTATTCTGTAGGGTGGTTGTGAGGATAAAGTGGGGAAAAAAACAACAGTTGACCCTCCGTGTCGGCGAGTTCCACATCTGTGGATTCAACCAACTGTGGGTGGAAAATATTCAGGGGGAAGAAAAGGGATGGCAGCATGGGTAGTGAATATGCACAGACGTTTTTTCTTGTCATTTTCCTGTAAAGAATATAGCGTAACAACTATTTGTATAGAGTGTACATTGTATTAGGTGTAAGTAACCTAGAGATGATCAGAAGTGTTTGAGAGGGTGAATGTAGGTTATATGGAAGTGCTACATTATTTTCTACAAGTTGGACCTCTGTGGATTTTGGTATCTGAGGGGAGTCCTGAACCCAACCCCCCATTTCAGAGGGGTCAGAGGGGTGACTGTGCATATAATGCACCCAGCATTTATTTGCCTCTTTCCTTTCTTTAGAGATGAATGAATGCTTATGTAGCATTCCTTTCTAAACTGCACCTTATAAAAAACCTGGTTTATGATTTCCTTAACACTTTAGAGTTGCAACACTGATCTATCCTAAACACCTGTGTTGAGAGATGAAGAACCTACCTAAAACAGAAAAGGAAAAGCAGCTTGAAGTCTGATTGTGGGCTTCCATCAAAAACGGAAATATGGCATTAATTTCTCAGCAAGTTAATTTTTCAACATCTTTAGGAGTGAGGGGTTATCTGTGATTGTCATACTAAACACACAAACACACACACACACACACACACACACGTGTGCGTGCACCAAACAGTCCTAATGTTTAGGGCAAGATTAGATAATATTGGCACTTACTCCTCTACCTAAGTACAGCAAAACCTGGGCAGGCTGCAGGATTTGTGTAGTGGGAGGAGCAGCCCCTAAGACCAGAATTCAAGTAGGAAGGTCAGGGGAGTAGGGAAACAGCCAGGGCCGCAGGGGCAGGGGTGCTGGGAAGGAGGAGTGGCCGGGGTTCCAGGGTTATAGTAAGTCATGGTGAAAGAGGCTGGAAAAGAAGTCAATGCCAGGAAAAGCTCTTCTTAAAAGGGATGGGGCTGGGGGGATGAGATAAGTGGGATAGGTCCAATTTAAATCAAAACAGAGGAGCAGGAAATGAAAGATTCCAAATTACTGACCAAATGACCTAAAATAACTAACAAAACAAAAATCTCTGGAAAATTAAAAATTAGCCAGGATTCTGTCAAAAGGGAAAAGTTGCTGAGAGAAACACATTAGGAAATTCCCAAGCCAGGAATTCTAGAGGGTAAGAGAGAAAGAACAGGCATGGCAGAAGCTGCAAGATGGCAAATGGCTGTGGAGCCTGTATCACTGCATTCTGACACCAGCAGAGCCTTATTGTTGCCGTGGTTAACAAGCCAAGATGGATGAACAGGTTACCAAAAAGTAAAGCAGGTGTCATCATCAAACCTAATTATACAAAATCACTATTTTAGTGATGGTTTTTTTACCCTAAAAGATCATGTAAACAATATCTTAAATCTTAATCCAGATGAAATCTGAGTAATTTGTCTATGCCACAGGTAATTAAAACTTGCTAGGTTTTAACAATACTCTGCATAATTCTTGAGGAAAGAGCGTGGTGTCTCTGGGGACACATTGATGAGAAGTGTTTTCTGTCGAGCCTTTCCAATAAGTTCACCAATCAATGTGGTAGCGTTTAAATATGATCATCTTATTCAAAGAAGAAAATTTAAGACAACAGAGTAAGAAAATGAAATAAAATGCAACAACGAGGAGACTCGAGATAGAAAGCCTAGAGGGGTCTGGATGTGTTTGCAGGAATTGAGTATAAGTCTTTTTTAAAAAGCAACACAGATAGGTAGTGCTGGGGCTCCATGGTTCCAGATACAGGCACAGCTAACAAACACACCTATCTTGGGAAAATCTCGGGTTCTGTCTTAGAGCAATTATGGGAAATAAATGATGACGTCTTAATGATCAAATCCTAAGAGATTCTGGATGCTCTGCTGAGCATAAAAGCTTCAAATTTCAGAGATACGAAAGATATGTAGCATGTAAGAAATAAACAACTGTAACTGCAGATGTAATTGAATTATGGAATGTGAGAGCTGGGAGGAAGCTTAGAAACTCCTCATAGGTTGTGGTTTGTGTTGCTGAGGTTACAAAGCTAGTAGCAGAGCAGGGGCCAGTGTCCCGACTTCCAAATCAAAGCTCCTTCAGTTCTTCTAGATGATTTAATTGCCAGCAAAACCTGGATCTTCCACCATATGGCCAATAATTGGGTTTAAGATAATGGAATAATCAGATAGTTGACAAAATTCAGTATTTATCAACTGCCTAGGGATTTTCTTAAAAATCATGTTCTTCAGAAAACTAAACACTACATGTTCTCACTCATAAGTGGGTGTTGAACAGTGAGAACACATGGACACAGGGAGGGGAACATCCCACACTGGGGTCTGTTGGGGGTGGGGAGGTAGGGGAGGGATAAGATTAGGAGAGATACCTAATGTAGGTGGTGGGGGGATGGAGGCAGCAAATCACCATGGCATGTGTATACCTATGTAACAATTCTGCACGATCTGCACATGTACCCCAGAATTTAACATAAAATTAAAAAAAAAAAAATCATGTTCTTATTCTTCCCCAAGGGCCACTCTGGAGAAAAGTCTCTTACCTGAGTTTTGTCGTCAGGATGGTGTGTTTTGGGCTGAGTTAGAGTTAACCGGATTTATAGATGATCATTTAATAACAATATGCAAAGTAGCTTATAGTTAAACAGAACTGCTCAGTTCTGGTTTGGCTGTTTTTCCTACCCAATATGTAGATATGACAACACAGAACAATACTAAATAGAAAGGTTTGCTTACAAAACTGGATAGTTGTAACAAATTCCTTTGTTTAAAGAATGTCCTCCATTCTTCTGAGTTATATTATATCAAAATTATTTTTGGAGCAATAGTCTCATAATGTGCAAATACTGGTCAGTATTCTTTTAGACAGAGATCAAGGCCAGAACTAGGAAGGTCAATATGAACCTATTTCTTTTTTTTTTACTGTTTATTTCTTTAAAGTCAGTCAAATTTAGCAGTGGGGACATTAGTGACATGAATGTGGATGTTAAATTCTGATAACCCAGTATCATAGGAACTAGCCAATATCTTTTTCTTAAATAGCCATTTTATTTTTTCTTCTTAGGTATACTTTTATCTTTTTAAAAATGTAAATATTAGAAGCATTGTTTCTTTATTTCTTTAGAGACAAGGTCTCACTCTCTAGCCCAGGGTAGAATGCAGTGGCATGATCACAGCTCATTGCAGTCTCCACCTCCTGAACAGCTGGGACAAGTGCGAGCCACCCTGCCTGGCTAATTTTTGTATTTTTTATAGAGATAAGGTCTTACCTTGTTGCCTGGCCAGTCTTGAACTCTTGGGCTCAAGCAATCCCACCCAAAGTGCTGGGACTGCAGACCACTGCACCGCTGACTTTTTTTTTTTTTTTTTTGAGACAAGAGTTTTGCTGTTTTTGCCCAGGCTGGAGTGCAATGATGTGGTCTCGGCTCACTGCAACCTCTGCCTCCTGGTTTCAAGTGATTTTCCTGCCTCAGCTGCCTGAGTAGCTGGGATTACATGCACGCACCACTACACTTGGCTAATTTTGTATTTTTTTTTTTAAGACAGAGTCTAGCTCTGTTGCCCAGGCTGGAGTGCAGTGGTGCAATCTCAGCTCACTGCAACCTCCTCCTCCTGGGTTCAAGTGATTCTCCTGCCTCAGCTTCCTGAGTAGCTGGGACTACAGGTGTGCTCCACCACTCCCTGCTAATTTTTAGATTTTTAGTAGAGATGGGGTTTCACCACTTTGGCCAGGCTGGTCTTGAACTCCTCATCTCATGATCCACCCACCTCAGCCTCCCAAAGTGCTGGGATGACAGGCGTGAGCCACTGCGTCCAGCCTAATTTTGTATTTTTAATAGAGATGGGGTTTCACCATGTTGGCCAGGCTGGTCTGGAACTCCTGACCTCTGGTGATCTGCCCGCCTTGGCCTCTCAAAGTGCTGAGATTACAGGCATGAGCCACCACACCCGGCCCCAACTTTAATTTTTAAAGCAGTCGTAGGGTCACAGCAAAATTGAACACAAAGTCGAGCCAATTCTCATATACTCCCTGCCCCCATGCCTGCCTGGCCTCCTCTGCTGTGAACATTCCACACCATTATGGTACTGTGTTAGAACTGATGAAGCTGCATTCACACATTATCACCCAAAGTCCATAGCTTACATTAGGGCTCACTCTTGGTGTTATACATTGACATTCTGTGGGTTTTGACAAGTATTTAATGACAAGTGTTCATTCACCATTCTGGTATCGTACAGAACAGTTTCACTGCCTAAACGGCCGTGCTCTGCCCAGTCATCCCTCCTCCTTCTCTAACCCCTTGCAACCACTGTTTTTTTTTCATCAATAATTATATTTTATTGTGTTCTGAATTTAAATCAATTCCTCTTAAATATTAAAATTGTGTATGCTTACAATATTATTCAAATTTGCAGTAAAAATAAGAAACCTGTCTTAAGTTGTATGAAACCTCTGCAAAGCCGCTAACATTTTAGACAATAAAGCAAATACAGTTTTTATTTAATAAGGAAGCTCAAAGAAAATTGGAAGATTTATTTCACAAATGTTTCTTCTGGAAAGGCCCATATTGTATTTGAATACATGTGGTTGCTGTAATAGACACTTACTACTTTATGTTATAGTATAAGGAATAGCTATTTAACCTCACGAGTAAACAGCTTACATGATTTTAGGTCACATCTGTCCAAGTAATAGATACCATATTTTAGCCTAGATAGAAAATATTCTATAGTGTAAAAGTGTCAAGATAAGCTGGATAATTTAGATCTTTCTAACTCAGACAAACTTGCCTGTAACACAGCATATTTTGTTTTTAGTATTATTTTGTAGAATGTGCTATATAAGCAAATGAAAGATTATAATTTTTTTGAATTCTTGTTTAAAGATAATTTTGTTTTCTGTGTTTCTGTGATGTAAGGCAAAAACCCTGAACAATTTGTAACAGTTCTTTCAGCATGTACCATCTTTTATCTCTTTAGCATATTTACGCTTTAAACTAATGCCATTTTAAAATGAATACAAGTCCAATGCTGTTTCCTTTAATTGTAACATATTATCCACACAAGAGATTAAAGGGGCTCATTGATTTCCACAATGAAGACTATACCCTGTCCTTTAGACCAGTACTTTTCAAACTTTAATGTACATATGAATTAATGTAAGAAACTTGTTGAAATGCAGATTCTGATTTAGTATGTCCGGGTAGGGATCAAATATTCTAAACTTTGAAGCAACTTCCGAATAAAACTTTCAGATACTGCTTGTTCAAGAACCACACTTGGAATAGTGAGCCACTGCAATTAAAAGGGTCATGATGTATGCGTGGGGAGGAAGAGTAGAGGAAGGGGGGCGTTAAAGGAACAATACAAGGTAAACAATTAAAAATGTTACAGCTTTCACCTGACAGATACAGATA
Organism: Aotus nancymaae; assembly: GCF_030222135.1. Classification (NCBI taxonomy): domain Eukaryota; kingdom Metazoa; phylum Chordata; class Mammalia; order Primates; family Aotidae; genus Aotus; species Aotus nancymaae. Next base: position 50,969,439 of record NW_026988473.1, on the reverse strand, counting down.
TTGACCTACTGATTTTCATTCTGTGATTGGCTGGTTCTTTTTTTTAATTAATTAACTTTTTCATATATATATATTGTGTTAGGTTTTGGGGTACATGTGAAGAACATGCAAGATTGTTGCATAGGTACATACATGGCAATGTGGTTTGCTGCCTTCCTCCCCATCACCTATATCTGGCATTTCTCCCCATGTTATCCCTCCCCAACTCCCCACCCCCTGCCGTCCCTACCCTAGTTCCCCCCAACAGACCCCAGTGTGTGATGTTCCCCTCCCTGTGTCCATGTGTTCTCATTGTTCAACACTCGCTATGAGTGAGAACATGCGGTGTTTGATTTTCTGTTCTTGTGTCAGTTTGCTGAGAATGATGGTTTCCAGGTTCATCCATGTCTCTACGAAGGACACAAACTCATCGTTTTTTATGGCTGCATAGTATTCCATGGTGTATATATGTCACATTTTCCCTGTCCAGTCTATCATCTATGGGAATTTGGGTTGGTTCTAAGGCTTTGCTATTGTAAACAGTGCTGCAATGAACATTCATGTGTATGTGTCCTTATAATAGAACGATTTATAATCCTTTGGATATATACCCAGTAATGGGATTGCTGGGTCAAATGGAATTTCTATTTCTAGGTTCTTGAGGAATCGCCATACTGTCTTCCACAATGGTTGAACTAATTTACACTCCCACCAGCTGTGTAAGAGTGTTCCTATTTCTCCACATCCTCTCCAGCATCTGTTGTCTCCAGATTTTTTTAATGATCGCCATTCTAACTGGCGTGAGATGATATCTCAATATAGTTTTGATTTGCATTTCTCTAATGACCAGTGATGATGAGCATTTTTTCATAATGTTTGTTGGCCTCATATATGTCTTCTTTTGTAAAGTGTCTGTTTATAAACCTCACCCACTTTTGAATGGGCTTGTTTGTTTTTTTCTTGTAAATCTGTTTTAGTTCTTTATAGATTCTGGATATTAACACTTTGTCAGATGGGTAGACTGCAAAAATTTTTTCCCATTCTGTTGGTTGACAATTCACTCTATTGACTGTTTCTTTTGCTGTGCAGAAGCTGTGGAGTTTAATTAGATCCCATTTGTCTATTTTGGCTTTTGTTGCCAATGCTTTTGGTGTTTTAGTCATGAAGTCCTCGTCTATGCCTATGTCCTGAATGGTTTTGCCTAGGTTTTCTTCTAGGATTTTTATGGTGTTAGGTCTTCTGTTTAAGTCTTTAATCCATCTGGAGTTAATTTTAGTGTAAGGTGTCAGGAAGGGGTTTAGTTTCTGCTTTCTGCACATGGCTAGCCAGTTTTTCCAACACTATTTATTAAACAGGGAATCCTTTCCCCATTGTTTGTTTTTGTCAGGTTTGTCAAAGAGAAGATGGTTGTAGATGTGTGGCGTTGCCTCTGAGGTCTCTGTTCTGTTCCATTGGTCTATGTCTTTGTTTTGGTACCAGTACCATGCTGTTTTGATTACTGTAGCCTTGTAGTATAGTTTGAAGTCAGGTAGTGTGATGCCTCCAGTTTTGTTCTTTTTGCTTAGAATTGACTTGGCTATGCAGGCTCTCTTTTGGTTCCATATGAAGTTTAATGTGTTTTTTTCCAGTTCTGTGAAGAAGGTCATTGGTAGGTTGATGGGGATAGTGTTGAATCTATAAATTACTTTGGGCAGTATGGCCATTTTCAAAATATTGATTCTTCCTAACCATGAGCATGGAATGTTTCTCCGTTTGTGCCCTCTCTTATTTCTTTGAGCAGTGGTTTGTAGTTCTCCTTGAAGAGGTCCTTTATGTTCCTTGTTAGTTGTATTCCTAGGTATTTTATTCTCTTTGTAGCAGTTGTGAATGGCAGTTCGTTCTTGATTTGGCTCTCTTTAAGTCTGTTATTGGTGTATAGGAATGCTTGTGATTTTTGCACATTGATTTTGTATCCTGAGACTTTACTGAAGTTGCTTATCAGTTTAAGGAGATTTTGGGCTGAGATGATGGGGTCTTCTAAATATACAGTCATATCATCTACAAATAGAGACAATTTGACTTCCTCCTTTCCTAATTGAATACCCTTTATTTTTCTTGCCTGATTGCTCTGGCAAGAACTTCCAATACTGTATTGAATAGGAGTGGTGAGAGAGGGCATCCTTGTCTAGTGCCAGATTTCAAAGGGAATGCTTCCAGTTTTTGCCCATTCAGTATGATATTGGCTGTGGGTTTGTCGTAAATAGCTTTTATTATTTTGAGATACGTTCTGTCGATACCTAGTTTATTGAGAGTTTTAAGCATAAAGGGCTGTTGAATTTTGTCAAAGGCCTTCTCTGCATCTATTGAGATAATCATGTGGGTTTTGTCTTTGGTTCTGTTTATCTGGTGAATTATGTTTATAGATTTGTGTATGTTGAAACAGCCTTGCATCCCCAGGATGAAGCTTACTTGTTTGTGATAGATAAGCTTTTTGATGTGCTGTTGCAATCGGTTTGCTGGTATTTTATTGAAGATTTTTGCATCTATGCAAAAATCGATTTTAGATCTTTCCTTACTTCTCATGTGGGCCTTTATTGCTATATGTTTTCCTCTAGGAACTGCTTTAAATGTGTCCCAGAGATTCTGGTATGTTGTGTCTTCATTCTTGTTGGTTTCGAAGAACATCTTTATTTCTGCTTTCATTTCATTGTTTATCTAGTCAACATTCAAGAGCCAGTTCGGTTTCCATGAAGCTGTGCGGTTCTGAGTTAGTTTCTGAATTCTGAGTTCTAACTTGATTGCACTGTGGTCTGAGAGAACTGTTAGGATTTCTGTTCTTTTGCATTTGCTGAGGAGTGATTTACGTCCAATTACGTGGTCAATTTTAGAGTAGGTGTGATGTGGTCCTGAGAAGAATGTATATTCTGTGGATTTGGGGTGAAGAGTTCTGTAAATGTCTATTAGGTTTGCTTGGTCCGGGTCTGAGTTCAAGTCCTGGATATCCTTGTTAATTTTCTGTCTCATTGATCTGTCTAATATTGACAATGGGGTGTTAAAGTCTCCCACTATTATTGTGTGGGAATCTAAGTCTCTTTGTAAGTCATTAAGAACTTGCTTTATGTATCTGGGTGCTCCTGTATTGGGTGCATATATATTTAGGATCATTAGCTCTTCTCGTTGCATTGATCCTTTTACCATTATGTAACGCCCTTCTTTGTCTCTTTTGATCTTTGTTGGTTTAAAGTCTATTTTATCAGAGATGAGAATTGCAATTCCTGCTTTTTTTTTTTTTCCTCTCCATTTGCTTGGTAAATCTTCCTCCATTCCTTTATTTTGAGCCTCTGTGTATCCTTGCATGTGAGATGGGTTTCCTAGATACAACACACCGATGGGTTTTGACTTTTTATCCAATTTGTCAGTCTGTGTCTTTTGATTGGAGCATTTAGCCCACTTACATTTAAGGTTAATATTGTTATGTGTGCATTTGATTCTGCCATTTGATGCTAGCTGGTTGTTTTGTCCGTTAGTTGATGCAGTTTCTTCATTGTGTTAATGCTCTTTACCATTTGGTATGTTTTTGGAGTGGCTGGTACTGGTTGTTCCTTTCTATGTTTAGTGCTTCTTTCAGGAGCTCTTATAAAGCAGGCCTGGTGGTTATGAAATCTCTGAGTAATTGCTTGTTTGTAAAGGATTTTATTTCTCCTTTGCTTATGAAACTTAGTTTGGCTGGGTATGAAATTCTAGGTTGAAAGTTCTGTTTTTTAAGGATGTTGAATATTGGTCCCCAGTCTCTTCTGGCTTGTAGGGTTTCTGCTGAGAGATCCGCTGTGAGTCTGATGGGCTTCCCTTTGTGGATAACCCGACCTTTCTCTCTGGCTGCCCTTAGCATTTTCTCCTTAATTTCAACCCTGGTGTATCTGATGATTATGTGCCTTGGGGTTGGTCTTCTTGAGGAATATCTTTGTGGTGTTCTCTGTATTTCCTGGACTTGAATATTGGCCTGCCTTCCTAGGTTGGGGAAGTTTTCCTGGATAACATCTTGAAGAGTGTTTTCCAGCTTGGATTCAGTCTCTCCGTCACATTCAGGTACACCTATCAAATGTAGATTACGTCTTTTCACATAATATTTCTTGGAGGCTTTGTTCATTTCTTTTTACTCTTTTTTTCCTCTAATCTTGCCTTCTTGTTTTATTTCATTGAGTTGCTCTTCAACGTCTGATATCCTTTCTTCTGCTTGGTCAATTTGGCTATTGAAACTTTTGTATGCTTCATGAAGTTTTTGTGTTGTTTTTCATCTCCACAGTTCATCTATATTCCTCTCCAAGCTGTTTATTCTCGTTAGCATTTCGTCAAACCTTTTTTCAAGGTTCTTAGTTTCTTTGCATTGGGTTAGAATATGTTCTTTTAGCTCAGAGAAGTCTCTTATTACCCACCTTCTGAAGCCTGCTTCTGTCAATTCATCAGACTCATTCTCCATCCAGTCTTGTTCGCTTGCTGGTGAGGAGTTGTGATCCCTTGGAGGAAGAGAGGCATTCTTGTTTTGGGTGTTTTCATCCTTTTTGCACTGGTTTCTTCCCATCTTTGTGGATTTATCCACCTGTGGTCTTTGTAGTTGGTGACTTTCAGATGGGATCTCTGAGTGGATGTCCTGTTTGTTGGTGATGAAATTATTCCTTTCTGTTTCTTTGTTTTCCTTCTAACAGTTGGACCCCTCTGCTGTAGGACTGCTGGAGGTCCACTCCAGACCCTGCTTGCCTGGGGATCACCTGCAGCAGCTGCAGAACAGTAAGGGTTGTTGCCAGTTTCTTCTTCTGCTATCTTTGTCCCAGAAGGATACCTGCCAGATGTCAGTCTGAGCTCTCCTTTATGAGGTGACTCTTTGGATATATGGGGGTCAGGGAGCTGCTTGAGAAGACAGTCTGTCCTTTATAGGAGCTCAAGTGCTGAGCTGTGAGCACCGTTGTTCTGTTCAGAGCTGCTGGGTGGGTACATTTAAGTCTTCTGCAGCAGTACTCACAACCACCTCTTTTTTCCCAGGTGCTCTGTCCTGGGAAGGTAGGGCTTTATTTATAAGTTTCTGTCATGCTGCTGCCTTTTTTCAGGGCTGCCCTACTCAGGGCAGCCTAGTCATGGTCTGCCAGCAGAGGCATTGCTGAGCTGCTGTGGGCTCTGCCTAGCTGCTGTGTTATCTTCCCTGCAGTCCTGTTTATAGGGGTATAGTTTAGAACTCCCTTGGCAATGGTGGCCTGCCTCTGTAATGGTGGACTGTCTCTGTAATAGCGGACTGCCTTGGCAATGGTGGGCTGCCTCTGTAATGGCGGACTGCCTCGGCAGTGGCAGACCATCTCAGCAATGGCGGACTACCTCAGTAGTGATGGACTGCCTTGGTAATGGCAGATGCCCCCTACACCACAGAACTGGACCGTCCTGGGTTCAGCTGTGCTTGCTGTGAAACTCTCAATCCAGAGTGTTTCAGATTGCTGGTCTTTGTGGGAGTGGGACTGGCCGAGCCTGATTACTTGGCTCCCTGCCTCAGACTGCTTTTTTTTTTTTCAGATGAACTGGCGACTCTGTCTCCCAGGTGTTCCAGTTGCCTGTTGAAAAGGTGCCCGGATTTGTGTGAGTTTTTGTGCAGAGACCCGCTGCGAATAGCCACACTAGAGACTTGTGGCGCTGTTCCGCCCAGGAATCTCCTGGCCTGGCTCCCTGTTTCAGTCCCCTTTCTATCAATTGAACAGGCGACTGTGTCTCCCAGGCGCTCCAGTCGCCAGCTGAAATGGCGCCCAGACCCAGGTGAGTTTTGTGCAGAGACCCACCTCGCTGGCCGAAACGGCCGCGCTGGAGACCTGTGGCGATCCTCTGCCTGGGAATCTCCTGGTCTGTGGGCAATAAAAATCCATCTGGAAATGCAGTGACCGCTCATCCTCCGCTCTCTCGCTGGGAGCTGCAATCCAGAGATGCTCCTACTCAGCCATCTTGGATTTTTTTTTTTTTTTCGAGATGGAGTCTAGCTCTGTGGACCAGGCTGGAGTGCAGTGGTGTGATCTCAGCTCACTGCAACCTCTGATTCCCAGCCTCCTGAGTAGCTGAGATTACGGGTGCATGCCACCACACCGAGCTAATTTTTGTATTTTTAGTGGAGATGGGGTTTCACCATGTTGGTCAGGTTGGTCTTGAACTCCTGACATCATGATCCACCCTCCTAGGCTTCCCAAAGTGCTGGGATTACAGGCATGAGCCACCACACCCAGCCACAACCACTGATATTCTTACTGTCTCCATTGTTTTGCCTTTTCCACAATGTCAGATAATTGGAATTATGCATACAGCCTTTTCATATTGGGTTCTTTCACTTAATAGTATGCACTTAAGGTTATTCCATGTCTTCTCATGGCTTGAAAGCTCATTTCTTTTTGTATTGAATATTCCATTGTCTGGATGTATCACAATTTGTTTATCCGTTCACCTACTAAAGGAAATCCTGGTTGCCTCCAAATTTTGGCAATTATGAATAAAGCTGCTGTTAACATCTGCCTGCAGGTTTTGTGTGTGAACATTTAAGAGTTCAACTCATTGGGTAATTATTATGGAGCACAATTGCTGGATCATAAGGTAAGGGTATGTTTAGTTTTGTAAGTTTGCGGAACCATTTTGCATTCCCACCAGCAATAAACGAAAGTTCCTGTTGCGTCACATCTGTGAGAGCATTTGATGTTATTGGTGTTCTAGATTTTGGCCATTCTGATAGGTGTGTATTTGTATCCCACTGTGGTTTTAATTTGCATTTCCCTGATGACATATGATGTGGAACATGTCTTCATATGTTTATTTGCCATCTGTATCTCTTTCTTGGTGAGGTGTCCAGGACTTTTGCCCATTTTTAAATCAAAATTTTTGTCTCTTGAGTTTTAAGTGTTCTTTGTATATTTTAGATAGCAGTCCTTTATCAGATATGTCATCACCACCATCTGGATATTCTGTTCTAAAAGTTTTGTAGTTTTGCATTTTACATGTAGGCCTATGATCTACTTTGAGTTAATTTTTGTGAAGGGTGTAAGGTATGAATCTAGATTTATTTATTTGCATGTGGATGTCCAGTTGTTCCAGTACCATTTGTTGAAAAGACTATTTTTACTCTATTGTATTGCTTTTGCTCCTTTGTCAAAGATCAGTTGACTGTATGTATATGGGCCTATTTCTGGGTTCTGTATCCTGTTCCACTGACCTTTTTTGCCAGTAGCATACTGTCATGATTACTGTAGTTTTACGGTAAGTCTCAAAGGTAGTGCTAGTTTTCTGACTTTGTTGTTATCCTTTAATATTGTGTTGGCTATTCTGTGTCTTTTGCCTTTTTATACCCTTTAGAATAAGTTTAATATCCACAAAATAACTTTCTAGGATATTGATTGGGATTGCACTGGATCTATAGATCAAGTTGGAAAGAACTGCCATCTAAACAATATTGAGCCTTCCCATTAGTGAACATGAAATTTCTCTTCATTTATTTATTTGGTTTACTTAATCAAAGTTTTGCAGTTGTCCTCATAGAGATCTTGTACACATTTTATTAGATTAATACCTAAGTATTTCATTTTGGGGGTGCTACTGTGAAGGGTATTGTTTTTAATTTCAAAATCTACTGTTAATGGCTGGCATATAGGAAAGTGATTGACATTTTTTAGAGACAGGGTCTTGCTGTGTTTCCCAGGCTGGAGTGCAGTGGCTATTCATGCAGCAATCATAGCTTACTGCAGCCTCAAAACTCCTAGCCTCAAGCAGTCCTCCTGCTTCAGTCTCCTGAGTAGCTGGGACTGCAGATACATGCCACTGCACTTGGTTTGATTGACTTTTGTATACTAACTTTGCATCCTGCAACCTTTTATAATCACTTATTAGTTCTAGTCTTTTGTTATTGTCAATTCTTCTGGGTTTTCTACATAGACAATCATTGCATCAGTAAACAAAGACAGTTCTCTCTTCCTTCCCAATATGTATACCTTTTATTATTTCCTTCTCTTGTCTCATTGCATTGGCTAGGACTTCCAGTACAAGGGTGAAAAGGAGTAGTAAGAGAAGACATCCTTGCCTTATTCCTGATCTTAGGGGGAAAGCTTGTAATTTCTCATTATTAAGTATATGTTAACTGTGGGTTTTTTTTGGTAAGCTTATTTTTTTATCTAGTTGAAATTCCCCTCTATTCCTAGTTTCCTGAGAATTTTTATCATGAATGGGGTTATTTTGTCAAATGCTTTTTCTGCTACTGAGATGGTCATGTAATTTTTCTCCTTTAGATGTGATGGTCTACATTATTTTCAAATGTTGAACCAGCTTTGCATACCTGGGATAAATTCTACTTGGTCATGGTTGAACTTAAATCTTTTAATACTAACAATAAAATAGATAATTTTAGTTATATTTGTGGGTGCTTAAAAAACTAAATTGTACTAAACCCCCAAAACCCCATTAACAGCTCCTAAAACCTCACTTTTATGAATTTAATGTACTTCTATTTTTTTTTTGCCAAGAATTTCTCCTTCAGGAACTTAAAAATCTCCCAATTTATCAAAATATTAGTGTACTTTTCAGAAACCCACCCCAAAATTCATATATCCTGTCTTTCTGTACATGCACACACAGATAATTTACACCAATGTTTTACAGTTAGGTTGGTATTAAAACAGTAGTCTCAGAACAGGGTACAAAATATCTTTATATCTTCAATCTCATACAGCAAAAGAGGGAGGAGGAAAAAGGAGATATAGATACAGTGATGGATGTTTCAAAAATTATTTTTATTGTTACATTTCAAAGAGGACATAGGAAGAAAAAAGCCAGTTATCCAATAACTGTTATACCTTTCAGAAGAGGCACCGGCAACCCTAGCCCTAGTTCAAAGCTGCACACATTGGAGCTCAAACAGCTGCCTCTCAACACGACTAGAAATGCTAAGTATGTATATATTATCAATCCAGGGAGGCTTGGGTTTAAAATAAAATTTCTTTATTGCAAGTGTCCAAGTCCTTAGGATCTGTCCTTAAAGATACTAGAAGAAGATGAGTGAGACCACACACACCAAGGCTATGTTTAGTCTTTAGAGTAAACTAGCAAATGGCCAGTTTGTTCTAGGATGCATTGCATCAGACATCACAGTACATGAAGAAAATCTGCTTTCTGTGAAAAGCCACCAGGCATTTCAGATCCAGTTTACCATGAAGTGCGGACACAGGAAATACCCAGATAATACAGTCAGTGCAAAAGTCAAATGGGTAAGTCAGCTCTTTGATGAGGCTGGCTACACTGCAAAATATAAATGAAACTCAAAAATAGAAGGTAAGGTCTATTTACAAAAGTTTGTTTAGTAAAGTGACTTGAAAAAAGTTGTTAACCACTTCCCAGGCATCCCTCCCCTCTCCCACCAAAAGAAAAAAAACAAAAACCCTGAAAATTATCTTGAAAATCAAGTTAAAACTATGTGGTGAAAAAGAGAGTGCTTATTCCAGGTAAAGGACTTCAAGATAATTTACAGGCGTATTTATTTTTAGTAAAAGTCACAAATAAGAAGACTCATTGGCTGACTTTGAGCTGTGTGTTTTTAAAAAATGTCTCTATTATTACATTAACAAGAAAAAAAAATCAAGCATGTTTTTGCTTCCAGTTTTGAATTGTCCAGTAATAGTTGGTGAAATCAACAGGGTATTAAAATGAAACCCAGCAAAACCCAGTCAATTATTTCTTTGAGTTGTCTGCCTGTTTCTTTCTAGTCACCTTGAATTCAATTCCCAATTAGCTGAGGACAACATGTCGGTCAAAGACAGACTTTCGCTGCTCTTGAACTTGAAGCTTCCAGCGCTGCTGGGCATATTCTACCTTGTTCAGCACGTTGGCTCGACTGCGGGAGCGGGCTAGCACATTGTGGGCATTTGCAAAAGGTTGATGATCCTAAAAGTCCAGGAATGGAGAACATTAGAGATGGCACAGTCAGTGTAAAACACAGACATAAAACAGTCACCAGACCGCCGCAGAGATAGAAGTAGGTGAACTTTTTTTTTTTTTCTTTTGGGAAGGGAGGGGAGGGGAGGGGAACAGAGGAGAAGGGAATATGGGGAGGGGAGGGAAGGGGAGGAGAACAGAGAAAAAGAGAATATAGGGAGGGGAGGTGAGGCCTGGGGAACAGAGGGGAAGGGAATATAGGGAAGAGAGGAAGGGTGGGGAGGGAGGGGAGGGGAGCAAGTGAACTTTTCAAACAACAAAGCATCTATTTGGCTAAGCACTCAACTACCAGATACAGTATGAACTCAAGCACAGACCTAGGTGGTTCAAGAAACGTAAGCGATGAGGGAATATTTGTGAAACGTTCCTATGGGTCATCATTTCCAAAGATATTTCCCTTAAAGAAGTGGGGACCAAGCAAAAGACAGTGGTCATTTGTGTTAAAAAGAAGGCTTCCCTAACTGGTAGGGAAAACAAAATCGATTTTCGTGTTAATACTTCTCCATGTTACAGATATGGAACGAAGTAGGGTCTTCCCTTGCTTTATTCAATACTATATTGCTAATCTGTGGCAGAGGAAAGATCTGTCTTTTAATTTCCTGTCTCCATTAGAATTGTTTTCTTGCCAGCTTGGGGCCATATTCACTCTGGGAGGGTAAACTGACAGAATCGAATCTTGGTTGTTTTTAATCTGTCCCTGTATCCTCAACACATACACTAACTGGACTAGCTTCCAAAAGCTTCCTCATTTCCCAGCTTCCCAATCTGTAATGAAGAGAGACGCAGCTCCAGTGCTACAATCACTCTCTATTACCAAGGATAGTAGGAAATCATTTACTTAGCATCTCTATTCAACAAAGACTTGAATCTTACATTGTTAAGCACCCGGTGGCTTCCATGTAAGCTGCCACCTAAGGAAAGAGGCTACTGAAGGGTTGCCCAGGTATATGAGTAGAAAACCAACCTATCCTGGTCAAAGTAAGCCAGTGCAACTGGATGTTTGTAGTCATTACACAGGAAACCACTATGCTAATCTATTTATGAATGAGATATAAACACAGCTGTCTAAATGACAAAAAGCATTCAATAGTAATTTATTGCTTTTGTTTGCCTTTTCCTTTATCTTTTTCCTGAACCCCATGTTAGCAAAGCTTCTAAATGTTCCAACAGAAGATCCAAGTCACAAGTTGTACCTTTTACACTAAACTTTGCCTCTAGGAAAGAAATGACATTATTTTGCTGTGTGTGTTTGAAAAAGCTCTATTATATATCCAGGGCAGGAGTCAGCATGTATATGGAAAGCTATGTACATAAACACATAACTGTAATTACAGGAGTTAGAACACCTGGTCTTGTTTTTAAATAGCAAGATATTTTATACAATGTCTACATTTGAAAGACATCAAAGAGTTTCCTATAAAGAATCTTTCCTCCTCTTTTTTGCCAAAATTCCTTCAACTTTTCACTTAATTCAGGTAATGGCTTGTATAAACCCTAAAACTCTATTTAAAAAGTGGGATTTTTTTTTTTTTTTTTAAAGAGATGGGGTCTCACTATATTGCCCAGACTAGACATGAACCTTTATTTTTTTGTTTTGAAATAGGGTCTAGCCATGTTGCCCAGGCTGGAATGCAGTGGCTATTCACAGGTTAATCATAGCTCACTGAAGCTTTGAACTCCTGGCCTCAAGTGATAATCCTGCCTCAGGCTCCCAAGTAGCTGGGACCTATAGCTTATTTTTAAACTTTTAACCTTACAAATGAAAATAATAAAGGCAATTCCATGAGGCTTAAAATGTTTTTTAGCTTTTTTTCTTACATTTTAAAAAGAAAAAAAGGAGTCAGGCTAAAGTTATAGAATTGCTTGATTTCCCATTAAGGAAATAAATTCAAGGTCATTTAACAAATTAGCACAAAGACTAAAACTTAGCCTCCTAACCCTGACTTGGTGTTATTTTGTCTCAAAACAGATTTTGGTCAGGTAGATTAAAATGACACCATAAGAATACGGTGCTTCAATGAACTTGTGTATAAAATAGCATCCCCTGAGTCAAGGACCAGAGGAAGAAAATATTATCAGCACTGGTTTGTTTTGACATAAGCAATGCTGGGAAGGAGGATGTACTTGATCAGCAGAGGACCTCTCCACTTCCTAGTGCTGTTATCTATGCTTCAAGGTAAGGGAGAAAAATCTTAAGGAACAAGTTCAAAAGACTAAACAAATCAGGTAATCCTTTGAGTCTGCTCTCTACCTATCAGAACAAGATTGAACTAGCTGCTCATGGTCATGGATGCTGGCGGAATGCAAATAGAGATTTACCCTTATGTTTGTTCTTTTACACCTGATAAAAGTACAATAAATACAAAACATGTTTTAGTGTAATGCTTTGGTAATAATGATGGTGTGTCATGGATATATGATATAGTAAATACTGTGACTACTTGCAGTGAGCTTAACTATTTGTACTCTTATTTGCTTTAAAATGCTCTACACTGAACAAAAACAGAAAAATGAAAACAGAATTTAACAAAAACATTTTTAAAGTACATAGTGAAGAACTCACATCTTGGATAAGCAACAGTTTTAAGAATTAAAATTCACTTATTTTTGTAGAGTTGTTACTATAAATTCACAGCTCTGATCAGAAAACCTCCCCCTGCCTAGAATCAGTTTAAAAGACATCCAGGACTCAGCCAGGGTTCCCACAGACAACGTTCTCAAATAGTTAACACACAGGCAGAATGAACCACTGGTGGACAAAACGATTACTGAGCATGTGGCCCCACCATTAAATGCCTGCCCTACATGTTTTCATCTCTACATCCATTTCTTTTATGTTCTGTGTTATCTGTTTCTGAAATCGGGAACAGATATTTAATGCTGTAAAGGAAGGATGTAGTTTAAGTCAGACTTTCAATGTCTGTGCCTATAGATTCACAGACATTCCAGGGTAAAAAGACTTTTGACTGTGGTTGGCAAGGGCTCACTCCGGTTTGGCTTTTGAATTGAATCTTAAAACTATTTTAAATTTTATCCATTTTAAAATGGAACACAGTCCAATGTAATAACCCATAAGAAAAAGTAATTTCTAAAACTAATTATATATAATAATGACAGAATGGAAAATTCAGAAACAATTCCATTCAGGATAATGATAAAAAAATATTCAGCCAGGCATGGTGGCTCATGCTTGCAATCCCAACACTTTGTGAGGCAAGGCAGGTGGATCACCTGAGGTCAGGAGCTCAAGAGCAGCCTGGTCAACATGGTGAAACCCCATCTCTACTAAAAATACAAAAAAAAAAAAGCCGGGCACGGTGGCTCAAGCCTGTAATTCCAGCACTTTGGGAGGCCGAGGCGGGTGGATCACGAGGTCAAGAGATCGAGACCATCCTGGTCAACATGGTGAAACCCCGTCTCTACTAAAAATACAAAAAATTAGCTGGGCATGGTGGCGCGTGCCTGTAATCCCAGCTACTCAGGAGGCTGAGGCAGGAGAATTGCCTGAACCCAGGAGGCGGAGGTTACGGTGAGCTGAGATCGTGCCATTGCACTCCAGCCTGGGTAACAAGAGCAAAACTCCGTCTCAAAAAAAATACAAAAAAATACAAAAAAAAAATTAGCCAGGTGTGGTGGTGCACACCTATAGTCCCAGCTACTTGGGAGGCTCAGGCAGGAGAACTGCTTTAACCCAGGAGGCAGAGGTTGCAGTGAGCTGAGGTCATACCACTGTACTCCAGCCTGGGCAACAGAACAAGACTGTCTCAAAAAGAAAAAAATTCTCTAAGCTAGACTGAATAACAAGTTTGTGGACTATGTCCATTTCTGGACATTTGTGAATAAACAAAAAGCCCATGAAACAATTTATACCCTGATTATGCCAACTATATATATATACACACACATATATACTACATATATGCACATATATAATGTACACACACGTGTGTGTGTTTTAAAGATAGGACGATAATCTAGCGTGATGGTAGTGATGGTTTTATTTTTCTCTAAAGATCTCAAGTTTTGTTTTATTGTGGTTTTTTTTGACAGATTTCTTGCTCTGTTGCTCAGGCTGGAGTCCTATGGTGTGATCACAGTTACTGCAACCTCGAACTCTTGGGGTCAAGTGACACTCCCGTCTCAGCCTCCTGAATAGTTCAGACCACAGGCATGCACCACCATATCCGGCTAATGTTTTTATTTTTTGTAGAGATGGGGTCTCACCATGTTGCCCAGGCGAGTCTTGAACTCTTGGGCTCAAGTGATCCTCCCACCTTGGCCTCCCAAAGTGTTGGGATTACAGGTGTAAGCCCCAACACTTGGCCCACAGATTTTTTTTAAGCAGTAGAAAAAAAGGAAATATAAAACATCAGCAGGTTTGCAAGCTGTACTTCATCAAGAAAAGAACATCATGATCTTCATACTTCCCTTGACTAAAACCTTTGTGCCATCTAAAATATTTGGTGATATTGACAGGAAAAGTGTTTAAGGCAGGAGAGCTTGAAGAGAAAATGGTCTCATACTTTTCTCAATGTAAACAGGGAATGGCAATAAAATTGTGCCCTTGGTACTGAAAGCAAGGCCCTGTATGCACGTTTACCAAAGATCGTCAGTTTAAATCATGACATTTATGGCTTCATCAAGCAATTTCTTCATAAAGAGATATATACTGAAATCAGAACTGTTTGTTTTTAGCTTCTCTAGCTGAGGATCTGCTTCAGCATGTGAACATCTGTATGTGACTATTTTTCATTTGCACCTCACATCAAATGATAGAGATTGGCCATGAGCAGCTAGGGCAGGCTGAGAACTTACCCCAATATCATCATCACTCTGTATCAACTGTGAGTGTCCAAAGAGGCGCCTCTTCAGTATGGGCTCAACCAGAGTAAGATATACCATGTACAGAAGTAGAAGGCCCAAAATGGAGAGATAAATTATAATGGTAACCTAAAGGAAATTGAAAATTAAGTTACATCTCTGATCAAGCCCATAAATCAGAATTTTGTATGATAATAGTAAAGCTGACTGACATACCTGCTAAGCATATAGGATTTCTATACAAACCAGATAGCAATGTAAGAAATAAACTCAACTATTCACCAAAGTGTTATTTAAGAAAAAGAGGAAAGATCTTTAGAATCTTTTTGCAAGTCTTCAAGACTTCATCTTCACCTACTGCTAATCACTTGTCACCACTGCTAGCACAGCAGTTGTTTTTCCCAGCTGAACATAATCTCCTAGATTCAGCTAGGACATTATGTTTGGACTGCTGCCAAAACAACTTAAACCCCAACAGAAAATGTAATTCAACAGAATACTCTTTAGATCAATTTAGATATACAAAAGTATTTTCTAGGCTGGCGATTCTTTCTTTTTCTTCCTTTTTTTTTTTTTTTTGAGATGTAGTCTTGCTCTGTAGCCCAGGTTGGAGTGGAGTGGTGTGATCTCGGCTCACTGCAACCTCCGCCTCCCAGGTTCAAGTCTTTCTCCTGCTTCAGCCTCCCAAGTAGCTGGAACTACAGGCAGGCACCACCATGCCCAGGTAATTTTGTTGTGTTTCTAGTAGAGACAAGGTTTCGCCATGTTGGCCAGGATGGTCTCGATCTCCTGACCTCATGATCCACCCGCCTTGGCCTCTCAAAGTGCTGGGATTACAGGCGTGAGCCACTGTGCCCAGCTGGCCGATTTTTCTTGTGACCTTAATTCATGCACTGACAAAAAGTACAATGTGACACACACACTAGAAGGACTACAATCAAATAAATGGACAATGACAATACCAAGTGTTGGCAAGGATGTGGAGAAACAGCCCTCATACACTGTGGTGGGAATGTAAAATGGTACAACCTCTTTAGGAAACAACCTGGCAGTCTCTTACAAGTTAAACATGGCCAGGCGGAGTGGCTCATGCCTGTAATTTTGGCATTCTGGGAGGCTGAGGCAAGTGGATCACAAAGTCAGGAGATCGAGACGATCCTGGCCAACATGGTGAAACCCCATCTCTACTAAAAATACAAAAATTAGCTGGGCGTAGTGGCGCACATCTGTAATCCTAGCTACTAGGGAAGCTGAGGTAGAATCGCTTGAACCCAGGAGGTGGAGACTGCAGTGAGCCAAGATCACGCCACTGCACTCCAGCCTGGCAACAGAGTGAGACTCTGTCTCAAAAAAAAAAAAAAAGTTAAACATAATTTAACCATTCTAAGGAATTAACCCAGGAGAATGGAAAACACATATATCCATACAAAGACATTTATGTAGATATTCATGACAGTATTATTCATAATAGTAGAAACTCAGAAATAATCCAAATGTCCATCAACTAATAAACGCATATTTATATAGTGAAATACTATTCAGCGATAGAAATTAGGTACTGATACATGCTACAACTTGGATAAACATCAAAAACATGCTAAATGAAAGAAGCTAGTCATAGAAGACAACACACTGTATGATTTCCATATACATGAAATGTCCATGTATGTAGAGACAGAAAATGGACTAGCGATTGTCTGGGGGTGGAGCTAGAAATAGGATTAACTGCAAATGGGCATGAGGGATCTTTTTGGGGTGGTAGAAATGTCCTGAAACTGGATTTTTTTTTTTTTTTGAGACAGTCTCACTCTGTCACCCAGGCTAGAGTGCAGTGGAACGATCTCAGCTAACTACAACCTCTGCCTCCAGAATCAAGTGATTCTCATGCGTTAGCCTCCCAAATAGCTAATTTTTATAATTTTAATAGAGATAAGGTTTCACCATGTTGACCAGGCTGGTTTCGAACTTCTGACCTCAGATGATCCGCCCACCTTGGCCTTCCAAAGTGGTGGGATTATAGGTGTAAGCCACCATGCCTGAAACTGGATTTTAAAATGTTTTAAATCTACTGAAGTTTATAAAACTGGATACTTATAATAAGTGACTTTTGGCTGGCCGCAGTGGCTCACGCCTGTAATCCCAGCACTTTGGGAGGCCGAGGCGGGTGGATCACGAGGTCGAGATTGAGACCATCCTGGCCAACATGGTGAAACCCTGTCTCTACTAAAAAATACAAAAATTAGCTGGGCATGGTGGCGCGTGCCTGTAATCCCAGCTATTAGGGAGGCTGAGGCAGGAGAATTGCTTGAACCTGGGAGGCAGAGGTTGCAGTGAAACGAGATCGTGCCACTGCACTCCAGCCTGGCACCTGGTGACAGAGCGAGACTCTCTCAAAAAAAAAAAAAAAGTGACTTTCAGGATACATCAATTGTGTATTTTTTACAAATCTGTTGAACAATAGTACAATGAGGATTTCTCTACAGTTCAGCACCCTGCTGGAGCAAGAGCTCTTCCACAGGGTCAATCACAGCAGAAATCTTTGTGACTATTATAACTAACCAACCCAGATTCCCCACAGGGCTTCTTTGGGGTAAAAGGAATGGGAAGTGCCATGTAAAAAAATTTACTATAATAAAGTAACTGAACTCATTAGAGATACAAAATGGTGATGAGAGTTTTCTATATTCTATTTACTACAGCAACAGTCGACAACCTTTTTGGCACCAGGGACCAATTTCATGGAAGACAATTTTTCCAGGGACTGGAGGTGGTGGGGGATGGTTTGGGGATGATTCCAGCACATTTACTGTGCACTTTATTTCTATTATTATTATATATAATGAAATAATTATACAATTTACCACAATGTAGAATCAATGGGAGCCCTAAGCTTGTTTTCTTGCAACTAGACAGTCCCATCTGGGGGTGATGGAAGACAGGGACAGTTCATCAGGCACTAGATTCTCATTCTCATAAGGAGCACACAACCTAGATCCCTCACATATGTAGTTCACAATGGTGTTCACGCTCCTATGAGAATCTAATGCTGCTGCTGATCTGACAGGAGGTGGAGCTCAGGCGGTAATTCGAGTGATGGGGGAGCGACTGTAAATAAGATGAAGCTTCGCTCACTGGCCCACTGCTCACTTCCTGCTGTATGGCCCTGTTCCTAACAGACCACAGACTGGGCAGTGGCCTGAGGGCTGGGGACCTCTGTCCTACAGAAAATGAAGAAGGGAAATCTTAAAATCCAGAAGTAATATTTCTAGAATAATTACTATATATTTAATTTTTTTAAAGGGTTGGAAAGGCAAGGAAAGGAGGGCTTAAAAATGCTCTCTCAGCCTCTGGCACACATGGCGTACACAGAAGCTGGGATATCTTTCTGGAATATGCTAATTACACATAGGGCATTTTTGTGCCATTTCATGTATCTATCTAACATGCCCTAACTAATCCACAAAACATCTCAGTGAGGCAGGCAGAACAGGTCCACTATTTATTTTGGGGAGGGAGTCCAAAATTTTCTGTCTTGTCTAGATAGACAGACAGAGAGATACATATTTTACCTTGATTGTGACAGAGCTTCTTTCTTCGTATTTGCATTCACAGCGTAGACAGTATGCTTCTACGTCAGGCCCCCGCACAGGCATGGGCTCCACAACATGAAGGCAATCACTGAAAAAGATAAAACGCGACTTAAGCCCAGCTAGCTCTTCTGCTTGCTCTGATCAAAACTTTCCTGAAATCCAGAATAATCATTAAACTTACTCAATGAAAAAGCATAAAAAACAAGTAAAATAATTTCCTCTCTCAATATTAGCATTTTGATAAGATTTAACCATTTAAGAAGCCACCGACACATATATAGTAATGTCTATTATCAAAGTTTAACAGTTAGAAAAATGCACCAGAAAAATCCCAAGTGGGAAGAAAAACTACTTAACAAATCAAGTTATCTTTAGACTTGCTCAGTTACTAAGCAAAACTACTTTAAATGGGTTAAAGTGATGTGGGGCATTGTTCAGATAAACAATTATCTCTTTTTTGAACTAACATCATTCTGTTTTGTTTTTTAAGAGATGAGGTCTTGTTCTGTCACTTGGGCTGTAGTGCAATGTTGCCATCATAGCTCATTGCAGCCTCAGACTCCTGGGCTCAAGTGATCCTCCTGCCTCAACCTCCAGAGCAGCTATGATTACAGGAGCATGCCACCATGCCTGGCTAATTTTTCAATTTGTTGTAGAGATCAGGTCTTGGTTTGTTTCCCTAACATGTCTGGAATACCTGACCTCAAGTGATCCTCCTATCTTGGCCTCCTAAAGTGCTGGGATTACAGGTGTGAGCCACTGTACCCAGCCAACATCATTCTTAACTGCCAGTGTGGTAAATAAATGACTTACCACGTTTAATAGAGTGGTAAATTCTGAAACTCTGAAAATTGAACCCTCAAAGCCACACACAGGAAGAAACAATCACTTTTCTTAATGAGCAAATATACTGAAAAAGCAAGGAGAAGTAGAATGAGAATAAAAATATTTAAAAACAAAACTGGTTATTCCAAATAACTAAATAAAAACAAAAAGATGAATGTTTTTGTTGAATGTTACTTATTTCCCCTGACCCCATTTTCAAGGCTAATTATTTATGGTTTATGTAAACACAGTGCTATCAAATTTTTCCTAGGAATCTGTCAATTCTAAATAATAGCTAAATTATTATTCTCCTCAACTATTAAGAGTCTACTCCTCTGATCACCTTCAGCAAAAGTAGGACAAGCCTTCCTGTCCTCCTGCCAGCTGTTGGACAATTCTCTTACCTTTTGGTATCTCTTAGGCATTTCTGGCTGCCTCAAGCACTTCACTACACCATCCTATCTTATTTTACCCACTCTCTTGGGGACACCCAATCCTCTAGGCTGATTCCTTCTCTTTCCCTACCAAAATGTACTTTTTGGAAACAAAGTTACAGCTGGTAGCAGGAGTAAGTTCTAATGTTCTACACCACTGTAAGATGACTATAGTTAATCATGTATATTATAGTTTCAAATGGCTAGAAGGAAGATATTGAATATTTTCAACACGAATAGTAAATGTGTGAGATGTTAAATATTCTGATCAAATCACTGTATTTTATATGTATTGAAACATCACTATGTACCCATACATATGTACAGTTACTGTGTCAAAAATTAATTTCTAGAAATTCATCTTTTCATGTTCTGTTGCCTCTGAACTGTGACATTAGAAAAAATAAAAATTGTACATGGTAAAAGTTGTTAGGTTATCCTTAACAGGTAATTTAATTCTAACAAAGACAGTAATGAAAAATTAAATTTCCACTGATAGTATTTCAAATACAGGTAAAGCCCACAACCCTCACCATAAATGTGTGTGATATCTCTTCCAAATATACAGAAGACCAGGCATGTACCTAACTGGATGCAGGCACAAAACGGGCAGAGGGAACTATATCCCATAACAGGGGTTATCTGAGGATCAGAGAGCTCATCTAGCCTCACACTTAGAGAAGGTCACAGAGTAAATTCATATTTGAAAAAGGATCAGGCCACGTACAATGGCTCATTCCTATAATCCCAGAGTTTTAGGAGGCCAAGATGTGAGGGTCACTTGAGGCCAACTTGAGACCAGCCTAGGAAACACAGTGAGACCCAGTCTTGACAAAAATAAAAATTAGCCAGGTTGATGGTACACAACTGTAGTCCCAGCTACACAGGAGGCTGAGGATGGAAGACCACTGAAGCCTAGGAGTTCAAGGCTACAGTGAGCTATGATTGTGCCACTGCACTCCAGCAATTAAAAAAAAAAAAAGACAGGACCAGAATCAGAATCCAAGACTCCTGCTTCCTACATCAGTTCTTTATCTCTGAACTTAAGGAAAATGAAACTTATCTCCTATTTGGTTTCCTACTTCCGCTTTAGAAGCCTCGGCAACAATACCTAAGAATCACTTGGGAATTTTAAGTGCTAAGTAAGTATTGAGTGTTTCTTTTGAAGGACACACACTTTAATAACAAAAAGATATTGAGTGCTGTGCAAAAGTTGTGCCCGGCCGGAGAGGAAGCAGTAAGGTTGATTCTGGCTGACCAGTCATCATTGAGAGTAGACCTAGACAGAGCTTAACCACTTAAGGAACTAGGCAACACCTCCCCCTAGTGCCAAAAGGAACACATTATTAGCTTTAAATCACACCCCAAACACAAACCAGAGCACTCCAAGTTTTACCTTAGCCACCGTAAGTCAAGACATAAAGAAAAACTGGACAAAATGAAAGGCTTAGGAAGCAACAGGTAAAACTATATCTAGGGCCTCACAGATACTGGAGGCCTCGTAAAGCCGTAATTCTGGTGAATCATAACTTGCCTGCCATTGTAAAGTCAGTTAAAAATGTTTAGTGTCATAATCCAAGCACTTTGGAGGCCAAGGCGGGTGGATCACCTGAGGTCGGGAGTTCAAGACCAGCCTAACCAACATGGTGAAACCTTGTCTTAAAATAAATAAATAAATAAATAAATAAATAAATAAAATTTTTAGTGTCAGTTGGGAACCTATCCCTAGAAAAATGCTAAGCTGCAGGAAAGAAACAAGGAACAGTGGGAGGGAGAGAAGAAAACCCCCAAGCAAGCCTTATTCTCAACTGTTTGTTTTCTTTCTTTCTTTCTTTTTTTGGAGACAGAGTCTTGCTCTGTCACCTAGGCTGCCAGGCTGGAGGGCTGTGGCACATTCTCAGCTCACTGCAACCTCTGCTTCTGGGGCTCAAGTGATTCTCCGCCTCAGTCTCCCAAGTAGCTGGAACTACAGGTGTGTGACACCATGCTCAGCTAATTTTTGTATTTTTAGTAGAGACGGAGTTTTGCCATGTTGGCCAGGCTGTCCTCGAACTCCTAGCCTCAAGTGATCCACCTGCCTTGACCTCCCAATGTGCTGAGATTACAGACGTGAGCCACTGTGCCCTGCCTCTACTGTTTTCAAAGCTATTTTTACTAGTAACGAAGGATGAATGACCTATGGTCTTGTCTGAGCCTGAAATAACAAAAAGTTAGTGAAAAGATTAGTGCTAAACACTTGAATAGTGAGTTCATTTGCTACTTAAGAGACAGGCATCGTATTTCGTTACTGATAATAAACTGTAAGCGCTGAATAAATTTGGAAAATTTATAGACGTAACATTAAAGCTTTATTAAACATTCTTGTATCATATAAAGTAACTTCCTGA
The DNA here is from genome assembly GCF_030222135.1 of Aotus nancymaae. NCBI lineage: Eukaryota > Metazoa > Chordata > Mammalia > Primates > Aotidae > Aotus > Aotus nancymaae. Next base: position 50,947,434 of record NW_026988473.1, on the reverse strand, counting down.
TATAAAACCTATAAGAATATATACCCAAACCACTTGGTTAATATGACACCACTTAAAGTGGAACATGGAGGTTCACAAGTTCTCAAGAACACACTTACCAAATATGAGACTGAATCTAAATGCATATCAGGGAAGAATAGACAATGGCATCAGAGAAACTAAACATACTTGAAGATGGCCTTTTCTTTTTAACAGATTGGAATACTGCCTACTGAATGAATATAATCTTGTTTCTAACTCTTTGCTGGTTATTTAGCTATGAAATCAGGTACATGTGAAAGTTCCTACCATTTGGAAGTATTTTTCTTAAATTCCTATCCCATCCATCATCTATTGTGGTTACAAACCATAAAACATGACAATTCCATGGGAAGGAACACATTCATCCTGCTGTAACACAACTGCATCCCTACTGTTTCATGGCACACATAGAAAAAGCTATCATTTGTCAGGTCTGCTGGGACAAGCAGAGAAGGCTGCTGGTGGCTGGTCAGTCAGGATCCCCCAGTCATCACAGGCCTGCCTGACTGCCCAAGGGCTGAACAGGTAATATCTCACCACACCTATAACTTCTTCATTTACACCAAATGGGAAACTCTGACATACATAGCTCATTTTCATTTCTTCTTGAGCCTTCTGATACTTGTAAACATAGCTTCACATACTTGGCAATACATCACCAAAACCTACAAGCTGTAAAAATTATAACCCAGATAAAGAAGGCTCGCTAACTTTCCACTGAAAAGCAAGAGGGAAAAAGGTCCCTCACCAAAACTTAAGGGGGTACAGGAAGATAGCTATGGATAGTTTAGGTGCCACAAACCCAGTCATATGCCTCCATGAAACTTTGCCTACCTGGGTCTTAGTGTTTTGGCTGTATACCTTTAAGCCTGCATCATGCACTGAGGGCCTTACTCTCACTTTTTCAAATGGAAATATAATTTTACATTTTTGCTTCAAAGGAAATACTTAAAAAGAAAACTATGCATTTGATGAACATTCTGGGATAACACTGACAACCACAGAAAGAAATGTGACAGGTTAATTCAGTAATCCAGATACTTACCAATCTTTCTGAGATATGTTCTTATTATAAATATGCCCAGAATTTTCTTTATAGGGAGGGCAGATACATTTACATCTGACATCCTCGAAATTCTGTAACCAAAATGGAAACAGTATAGTGTGTTGACTATATTTTTTATAGTTCATTTTATAGTTCATCAATATTTTTTAAAACTGTACCGTATACATTTTGCCAAGCATCTTCTACAAAATATTCTAAAATCATTCATTTAAAACTTTAACTTTGACAAAGTTTTTAAAAGCCACAGTCCTTTGTGGTAATGCAAATGAATCATTATATATTACATGTAGTTATTTTGAAATAATACTTAATACATGATCTAAGACTTAACCATATTTATGGGTCACATGACAATCAAATTATGCTAATGTTATTATCATTTACCTGCCACTAGAAAGACACATAGTAAACAGATAGTTGTGCCTGTAAATAATGTTCATTACTAAAGGCTGGGAAAGAATCAAACTAAAAATGATTCACAAAAAAGTCACAATTCTTCTACGTATCATCCTTTCACCCCTTGGTAAAAGGCACTGACATGGATAAAAGGGGTTGGTCGGGCCAGAGTCCCATAGAAGGGATGAAATGTTAAAGGCACCCAGCTACAACTAGAAAGGAAATGCACACAGGAAGTAGCCTGACTCTAACTGAGATCAGTTTGGTATATGTTCCCAGGAAACTTTGCTTCTAATTCCAGGTTGACGGAGAGAACAACTACCAACGAAACAAGTTTCAAGAGGTGGAGGAACAAGTGACTAAGTATGTGGATAGAGAAAAGAGGAGATGCTTCCTCAGCAAAGGGGAATGTATTTGAGAAGGAAGTGGCTCATCAGTCCCCAGAGGACCTTGCCCACTCCTCCTACATACAGTGATACTTCCGGCAGAGCTACTGACAATTCACAAATGTATTCAGCAACCAGTTAGTGAGCATTTGCTCTGTCTTAGATCTTGTGCTCAATGAGGTGGATTCAGATAAGCATAAGACATGGTTTCTGCTGATAATCAGGACACACCCTAGTAAAGGAGATTGACAAATACATGATCACAATATAGAGAGTTAGGCAAGATATGCAGAGGGTGCCAGCAATGTTTTGAAAGTCAGGAGATGTGCTGCTGTCCCTGTTTCTGGTAGGAGGTAGAGAAGGTTTCAAAAAGAATCTCTGAATCAAAACCATTTGCCTGCCTGTAACCTTTTCCCACTCCTACATTTAAAGGAATTAGAAATTAAAGCTCTTATTTTTAATAATGCAGTATCATTCTGTTTTCCTATCATACTAATGTGAATCCCTTCTGTTTACCCCAATGATGAGCAGCTCATCAATGAGGAAGCACAGGTATGCATGGAGCCAGGGTAGGTCTGGAGAGCTGGGGCACCAGCGAACAGCATGAAGGGTCTAGAAGGTCAAGAAATCAAACCAGGGAGGCCACACCCTCACCTCTCTTGTAGTTTGGTTCTTCCCTTACCCACTAAATTATCAGAAAGGGAGAAGGCAAGAAATGGATCGAGGGGCTCCTGGAGGGAGTTAGGTGAGAATATGAAGCAGGTGAGAGATGCTCCGTAGGTGCTATTAGGAGGGAAGCAGGCCAGAAGGGGTAAGTTCCCACCACAGGAAGGGAGGTGTTAGGGGTGAGCTGAGCTGAGTCGGTCCTTGACAGGGAAGCCTTCTGTCAGATGGATGCTTCCTATCATTCTAACTTGGGGCATGAGGGGCCTGTGAGGCTGGCGGAGGGCGCAGGTGGGCTGTCAGAGCGTAAGGTGGAAAGCTAAAGGCTCTCGGAAGTGAAAAGATTGTCAAGTGAAAGGAGCGTGAGGCCAGGGCTGGGAAGGCAAATGTCAAGGCGGGGAGGGGCTGTTGTCCGGGCTGTGGGCACTGTCGGGGCTGAGGACGGCTGTGGGACGCTGACTGCCAGGCAGTCGGGGCTGAGGGCAAGAGTGCCGCCGGGCAGTCGGGATGGGGGTTGCTGGTGGCGGCGGGGGTCTGAGGGGCTGTGAGGCTAGGGGTCTGGCTGTCAGGAATGGGCTGGGCAGCAGGTTGGCAGACCCAGTTTCCGCAAGGCCGGTGGTAGGGGAGGAGCTTCCGTCAGGAGCGAGACTGGGCGGGACTCACCTTGGCGGCGTCTGACAGCTGCGCCAGCAGGAGTACGAACAGCGCCAGGCATGACAGACTGAGCAAGGAGCCAAGCCGAAGGAGGCCTCCCCATAGAGTCGCCATCGCTGGGGGCCCGGCGGTCCCACAGCTCGGAGCCCCCGCGACCGGCTCCCGGCTCCCGGCTCCCGGCTCGGTCTCAGACTCAGGCTCAGGACCCAGCTGGGGATCCTCCGCCCACTTCCGCCTGGACGCGAAGGCGTCACCGGGTGCGCTGGTTCAGATGCAAAAAGCATCCGCCCCGGAAACGGTTCCCCGTGCGAAGGGCTCGGAGGCTGCGTGGTCCCGGCGCCCGGCCCTGCCTCACCTCGGCACTGGGACGGAAGGGGACTTCTGGGGTGGCAGCCTGGGCCCAGTAGAGCTTTGCAGCTCTTGGATATCCTCCCCGGGCGCAGAAGCTGCAGGTTTATGGAGTCACCATTGAGCTGGAAAAGTCCTCCCGGCACGGAGACCCCAGTAAACTCCGGGTGTCACACAGGGGCCTCTGGCTGCCCATGCGGGCCGGAGCTGTTCGCGCACAGGCAGGGCGGGTGCTGAGCGTGGAAACGGGACTGGAACTGGCCAAGCCATGCTTTTCTGGGAAGCCCACCCCCAGTCAGAGGGTTGGGGGTGGTCCCTGCACCTTAGGTACTAACCTGCTGCCCACGCGCCTCCTGGACACAGTACCCTGTCGGCTTTCTAAGTCAGTGAGCTGCCCTCGTGGGTGTGGCCTCCCCTTGGAGCTCCCCGCTTGCCTCCCCTAGGTCCAGCCTGCAGCTAGGAAGTGGGTCACAGCGACGGGGCTGGGCTGGGCCGGGCCAGGCTCCGGGAGATAGGGAATTGGCGAAATAACTGCTCCAGTAGTATCCTCCGCCTAGAACTCCTGGAGGTGGCGAATTGGGGCGCTACGCCCCGGTAAGGCAGTGCCTGTTCAGGGCTGCCAACTGATCTCCCCAGAGCCGTCATTCTCAGCAAGTACTTTAGGAGTACTTTAGATTGGCACAGTCTTCCACTGAAATATTTTAGTGGAGACAATGGAGATAGTGGCAAGGATGCAGGGATCATCACAGCCTCTAGGGATTTATTAAATGACCTTGGTTGGGCCAATCACTTCCCTTCTCTGGGCCTGTAGTTTTTGGCTCAGTATGAGGGAATGGATTTCAATTTATGCTCCATGTAATACCCGTGTTTTAATCCCTAAACAGATTTTTAAAGATGGTCCTTTTCTAATTTCTGGAAATGTTTTAACAGAATGTTCTCAATCTTTTTCGCCCATGTGATTCTTAGATTCGTGTGAATCTAACACAAGAAGGTGTCTGATATTGTTCCCAACAGGAACCAGAGCGGCAGGGCTAGACGTCCTCTCACCAGACTGCCCTGTGAAGGTGCTGTTACACTGATGAATGATCAAGGCTTTCTAGTAGGTGTTCTGCTGGCCAGAGGACAAACTGGAGACTCGCTGGGTCAAATGTGTCAGTGAGGCACTGGATCTGATTGCTAAAAGGTGATTCAGTTGCAAGTTAGGGGTCAGTTTAGGGTTGTCTAGACTTGGCCTCTAAAGGGAGTGCCTGCCGTATGAAACCTCATAAGCCTTCTCTTCCTTCTGAATTTTTTCAAGGCGGGGGAGGTACTAAGGCTTAGAGAAAATACATAGTTGTGCATCAGTCTGATGGGCCTCATCTGTTTAATGGAGAAACACCAAGCACACTCAGTCTGGGCAGAATATTAGAGCTGCATGGTATAACCACTAGCTAGCTACATGTGGCAGTTGAGCATCTGAAATGTGGCTAGACTGAACTGAAATGTGCTGTGTAAAATATACAGCACATTTCAAAGACTATTTAATTTCAAAGACAATATTTTTAAAATGAAAAATATTTCAATAATTTTATGATTTAAATATTTTAGATAATATTAGGTTAAATAAAATATATTAGTAAAATATTTCACCTGTTTTTTAACCTCTTAAATGTGGCTACTATAAAATGTTATAGTGCTGTTAGGAAGTGCTGTTCTCGAATACAGAATGTGGCTGCCATGAGTGGAGTGTGACTATGAGATAGTTGCCTGACTGGAGACAATGAAGGCTTAGGCCCAGGTAAGGAGCAGGCTGACAAGAACTGGCACAGCTAGAGCTGAATGTTTGGGGGAAGTGTATGTCTGCCAAAAAATGAATGTAATTTCAAGTGACTCAACAGACGTGGAGGGGTCAGTTTCTCTTGTTCTGCCCTGTTCATATCTAGATAACCCTTACTTTTCCTTTAGGTCAGGGGTCAAGCCAGAAAACCTTCCCTAAGCGCACTCCTTTCTATGTTTGTGTAGATCTCTTAACTTTACCCCATTGTGATAAAATTAAGTTTTCACATTTGCCTTTATACTCCAGCCTCCACCAAAATATTCTGAGTTCTCTGAGGGTAAGGATTTTGTCTTATTATCGTTATACCTGGAGACAGATTAATAGGATGTTTGTAGGGACCAGGGAAAAGGTGAATAGGACAGGCTCCTCTGGTTAGTCTAAAAGAAAAGTATCCAGCACCTACTTGAATCCTTATTTGATTTCTTTCTGACCATGAGAGGGGATGCTGAGGTTCCCAAAGATGTGCACATGGGAGTTGTTCTGTTTACAGACAGCACTGGCCTTAGTACCCACTCTTCTCCCTCTCTTTTCCTTGCTTCTTTGTAACTAGGTTTACCTACTCCCTTCCTCAAAATGAGTGACATAGGTCCAGGTGTAACCTCCCACCTGGCCTGGGTCCTCTCATTTCTTTGTAAGGCCTGAAAAATTCCCTGGTGGGGCATGGTTAGAAAAGGAAGAGGAATCTTTTTTATAAGTGTGGAAGTCACAAAGGGAGGGAGCAAAGTGACAATTTATGTATCTGGGACAAATATATCTTGGGCCAAGGTTTTGCCATGTGTCTGCATCCCCCCATGCCCTTTCCCCTCCAGTGATCAAATAGCTCTCTGGATGCCCCTTATTCTTCCATCCCATCCATTCTGATCTACCCAGCACTTACCCAGGCAATACCAGTCCAGGAGAACAAATGGAGTTATGCACAGCATCAGTGATTTCATTGTATTGTGCCTCCAGTGATTATGACTAGGGACACACATACACACATCCTTCCAGTTATTTCTGAGCATTCCCTGGAAAGGTCTTATGAGCCCTTTTCTTTATTGTGTGCACCCGCTAGGATGTTCCCTCCTACTCAGCCCTGTTTAGTGGGATTTTTCAGTCTATTGCTGCGTATAAAGCCACCAAGTGCATCACTTGCTGGTGTTCACCACAATAACAACAATATATGGGGACAGAATATTATGTTTCTAGAGCTACTGGTACCACTACTACTTACAAGTTACTGGGGTCCCTAAAATAACAAAACACCACAGTGCAGGTCAGTACTAAAGTGGGGAGAATTTTTAGTTCCTTTTAGAGGTGCCAATCAGTATTATTTATTTCCCAGTATCTTAGAATACTTAATGAAAACAGGCCCAGTGTGATGGCTCATGCCTGTAATCCCAGCACTTTGGGAGGCCAAGGCAGGTGGATCACCTGAGGTCAGGAGTTCAAGAACAGCCTGGCCAACATGGTGAAACCCCATCTCAACTAAAAATACAAAATTAGCCAGGCATGGTGGCAAGCGCTTGTAATCCCAGCTACTCAGGAGGCTGAGGCATGAGAATTGCTTGAACCTGGGAGGCAGGTGAGCTGAGATGGAGCCACTGCACTCCAGCCTGGGTGACAGAGCAAGACTTTGTCTCAAAAAAAAAAGATGTCGAAAGGGCCAGGTGAGGTGGCTCACACCTGTAATCTCAGCACTTTGGGAGGCCAAGGTGTGTGAATCACTTGAGATCAGGAGTTTGAGACCAGCCTGGCCAACATGGTGAAACCCTGTCTCTACTAAAAATACAAAAAGCCAGTTGTGGTGGTAGGTGCCTGCAATCCCAGCTACTTGGGAGACTGAGGCAAGAGAATCACTGGAACCTGGGAGGCGGAGGTTGTGGTGAGCCAAGATCATGCCATTTCACTCCAGCCTGGGCAACCATAATGAACTCCCTCTCAAAAAAAAAAAAAAAAAAAAAAAAAAAACTTAATGAAAACAGTCCTTCCTCCTAAGATTTTCAAATAAATGAAATACCACATTAATCAGATTCATTTTTATTATTATTACATTAATAAATCAAATAATATCACCAGGTTTATACTGAAAAACAGTAGACTCTGTCCCAGCCCTCTACACTCAGTTTCTACTCCCTAGATCTAATCTTTTTTCTCCCAGCTATCTCTTCTGGGATTTATCATCTCCATATTTCTAAATAGCCTGCTTATACTACTAGTTCTTAGTTTTTCAGTTTGGGCCATTATTTAACTTTTTGTTATTGGAAATAAGATACATATTTATACTCTAACGACTGCTAATACACACATATATTATTTCTCCATCTTCCATCCTTCAATTTGTATCACCCTATATAGGTAGAGTACTATTCATTATACTATTATAAAGGTGTATAATTGGTCCAACTAGCATAGTATGATTACATTTCCTTTCTTTGAGGTTAACCATTGCCTCTTTCTCCATGCAACTTTCTGAAGTACCTAGCATTCTAGTGTCTATAATCAATTTATCTCAAACTCTCTTCTCAGAACATTGAAACACATCAAGTAGTCTCTCAGTTTATTTTTAAAACTGGAGACAACTCTCTAGGAGCCCATCATCCTTCACTCTGGACTAGTTGTTCTCTAAACCTATTGCACAACTTTTGTCCTGAAATAATTTTATCCCTTCTTCCCTGTTTTCTAATTCTTTTTGTTTTTCTGAAAGATTTCCACCTTGCAGCTTTTCTTTTGAATTTGAAAATTTTTGTTATCATGTTTTAAATGTACCAGAGCACTTTTTTGTCAACCTCTCTTGTAATTAAAAAACATTTATTAGTTTTGTAAACTTTTATTGTAAATGGACAAGTACAAACTGGATATATTTATGGGGTAGAAAGTGATGTTATATGTATACAATGTGGAAAGATTAAATCAAGCTAATTAACATATCCATCACCTCAAATACTTCTTTGTGGTGAGAATACTTGAAATTTGCCTTCAGCAATTCTGACATATACAATACACTATTATTAACCATGCTATACTATTTATCTGAAAAAATGTATTACCTTTGTCTAACTGAAACTTTGTACTCTTTGACCAACATCTCCCGGTTTCTCCTAATATCCCCTCCCTCTACTCTCTGGTAACCATCATTCTATTCTATGAGTTTGTTTTAGATTCTACTTTGGAAATCATGTGAAGTTGTCTTTCAGTGCCTGGCTTATTCCATTTAGCATAATGTCCTCTAGGGAAGCACTTTCTTGTCCACCCCACCCTCCTCCCCTTTTTAAATAGCAGTCTGTTCCATTTGGTGGTTGCAGTATCTGATTACTCAATTATTTCTAATGTTTTCTTTTGTTTTTTGAATTGTCTGTTGAATTTTTAAGTTTTTATTTCTGTTTTGTGTTGGAAGCTTTTCTTAAAAGTCTGGAGATCCTTGGCTATCCACTAATATGTAAGAGTGGGGCATTAGAAAGCTGACAGAAAGTTCTGTTTACATTGGCTCACACCTGTAACCCCAGCACTTTGGGAAGTCGAGGCAGGCAGATCACTTGAGGCCAGGAGTTCAAGACCAGCCTGGCCAACATAGTGAAACCCTGTCTCTACTAAAAATACAAAAATTAGCCAGGTGTGGTGGCATGCGCCTATAATCCAAGCTACTTGGGAGCCTGAGGCATGAGAATCACTTGAACCCTGGAGGCAGAGGTTGCAGTGAGCTGAGATAATGTCACTGCACTCCAGCCTGGGCTGGAGACCAAGACTCTGTCTCCAAAAAAAAAAAAAAAAAAAGAAAGGTTCTGTGTACATACTCAGGACTTGTAATTAGTAGGACATACTGCAGTATTTTTCAAACTTTTGATAGTTTGTGAAATCAATCTAATCAGTTTTATTTCCCCTAAATGGCAGAACAGAATAGAAAATACTACCTCAGAATATGTCATACATGGAAAGGGAATTACTTTGTGAAACTTTGGTTTCTTACACACACATATCATATATACATATTATGTACTGGTTTGATCCCATAAAATGGGAGTTTTTTTTTTTTTTAATTGTGGGTGTTTTTTCAAAGAAATTTGAAAAAGTACCACTTAGGATAATCAAGAAGATCTCAAACTGTCAGGACAGGTAGGTCTTTTCTCTTAGAAAGAGAGGTAAGTTCTTCTGGAGTAAAATTCTCTATACTTTTGCCTGCCTGCTAGTCTGATAGACAGTATTCATTCATTCAGGTATTTGTTGAGCACTTACTATGTGCCAAACACTGTTCCAGGTTCTGAGTATACATAAGACAAAACTGTCTCCTGGGACTAGATTCTAGTGAGAGAGAAAAACAGTGAGTTATATAGTATTTAGGCATTGTTCAAGGTAACACAGCAATGGAAGGGAAAGCTGAACATATGCATATAGATGTTGGTAAGCAGGTAGATGTGGGAGATGAATGAAGTGGAAAGCAAGGTCATCATCTGAGAGTGAGAATGGGGAAGGAAGTGTTAGAAGAAAAGAGAAGGTATGAAATAATTTAGGACATAACACAGCAATCTATAGCCTGTGACCAAATCCTATTTTGGTGCAGTCCACAAGCTAAGGATACTTTTTTACTTTTAAATGGTTGGGTAAAAATTTAAGATGATATTACATCATGACATGTAAAAAAATGCACCTCAAATTTATTTACATATTGCCTCTGGCTCCTTTCATGCTACAGTGTCATAGTTGAATAAGTGCAAAAGAGGCTATGACCTGCAATGCCAAAAATGTTTATCTGGCCCTTTACAGAAAAAGTTGGCTGACTCCTGATCTAGGAGAATGGGAAGGTAAATAGGGAAATACGATTGTCAGGCAGCATTAAAGGCCTGAAGGTTATGGATATGAATTTAAAGAGAGACTGTTCAGCATAGTTGCTGCACAGAAGTAGGTACAAAGTAGGCAAAGAGCTGGCTTTAAAGTTGTGATTTTGCAAAGTGAGTGTGACAAAAAGGGGTAAACTAAGTTAAACATACATGCAAGTTGCATGATTATAATGATTGCTCCTGGAATTTAAGTTGATTATAATGGAAGGAGAAGGAACTTGGAGATTAGGGACAATGAAAAGGTGGTTGTGAAAGGAGTGTTGGAGTTAAGTTACCAGATGTCTGGAAGATAGACAGTGGTGGTCAGATGAGATAGATTATGGAGGGGTAACAGTTTTTGGTAATAATAAGACAGATCTAAGGTATGACTGTGAGAGTGAATGGATGGAAATAGAGAACAAGATCAGTGGAAAACTACTATTCAAAGAACCTGTAGTCAGGTGTTGGAAGGATTATCCATGTGTGTGATTAAAAATTGCCAAGAATGGAAGGCAGCAAATCACACTGCCACGTATGCACCTAAGCAACAACCTTGCATGTTTTTCACATGTACCCCAAAACCTAAAATGCAATAAAAAAAAAAAAAAAAAAAAAAAATAATAATGAAGGGAAAAAAAAAAAAAAAAAAAAAAAAAAAAAAAAAAAAAAAAAAAAAAAAAAAAAAAAAAAAATTGCCAAGAATTAAATCAGGAGTAGTGTTGCAGGAAATGAAATGAGTAACGAGCTAAACTTACTGAGAAATGAGGGGGGATGACCCACGGGTTTGTAGATTTTGTAGATGATAGCAATGAAGAGAAGAGCTATAATTTGATGGTATGGGAGTTTTTAAAACTGAGAGTTTTAAAAGATAGGAGACATGTCTGGAAGCAGTAATGAGGAACAAGAACATTATCTACCCCATCTCCAGGAACAGTAATAGGAGGACTGTGGGAGAAAAAAAATCACCTTGAGAGGGCTGCAGTGAAAGCAGTATCCTAAGATAACAGCCAAGTTTCAGAGTTCTGGGATCCAAGCCAAGGAAGGGTTTCTGACTCTTCAGAATGCCGAGGTTTAGGCTGGGCATACTGGCTCATGCCTGTAATCCCAGCACTCTGGGAGGCCGAGGTGGACAGATCACTAGAGTCCAGGAGTTCAAGACCAGCCCAGGCAACATGGTGAAATCCTGTCTGTACACAAAATATAAAAATTACCCAGGTGTGGTGGTGCATGCCTGTAGTCCCAGCTATTCAAGAGGCTGAGGTGGGAGAATCACTTGAGCCCAGGAGGTTGAGGCTACAGCGAGCCATGATTATGCCACCACCGTACTCTAGCCTGGGCAATGGAGTGAGACCCTGTCTTAAAAAAACAAACATTTTAAATCCCTATATTTAGTAGGATGTCTCCCCTCAGCTCCCAGTTGTTCTTGGTCGCTCCGACTAGTTCATCTTCCCCAGGAGATAATGAATGAATGAATTTATAAGGGGTGAGGCTCTCAGGACTAACTTTATAGTCTTTCAAGTAACCATCTTGTTTTTAAGCCCTCCATCTACTACCTCTTGTTTTCCACATAACTGATGCCTCCAATTCCTAAGCCTTTTCTGGGGTTCTATGGTACAAATGTGCTTGCTTATTGCTGGTAACACTACTCCAGTGCCTGTCCCAGACTTCTGCTTTCTGTGGTCTACTCAGTTTGTTCCTTGTTTTTTGCTTTCCAGATTCAAAGGTTTTGTTGACATTGCCTGGATCATAATTTCTCTCATGTTCTTTGTCCTTATATAACATTCCTTTACTGTCATTTTATTGGCATTTCAGGAGGAAGCTATGTTTCTAGTCCACTGTATTTTTGTTGTTTTTGAGACAGAGTCTCACTCTGTCATCCAGGCTGGAGTGCAGTAGTGCGATCTCAGCTCATTGCAACCTCTACCTCCCGGGTTCAAATGATCCTCCCACCTCAGCCTCCTGAGTAGCTAGGGGTCAGGCATGCGCCGCTATGCCTGGCTAATTTTTGTATTTTTTTTTTTTTTGAGACGGAGTTTCGTTCTTGTTACCCAGGCTGGAGTGCAATGGCGCGATCTCAGCTCACCGCAACCTCCGCCTCCTGGGTTCAGGCAATTCTCCTGTCTCAGCCTCCTGAGTAGCTGGGATTACAGGCATGTGCCACCATGCCCAGCTAATTTTTGTGTGTGTGTGTTAGTAGAGACAGGGTTTCACCATGTTGACCAGGATGGTCTCGATCTCTTGACCTCGTGATCCACCTGCCTTGGCCTCCCAAAGTGCTGGGATTACAGGCTTGAGCCACCGCGCCCGGCCTAATTTTTGTATTTTTAAGTAGAGATGGGGTTTATCCATGTTGGCTAGGCTGGTCTTGAACTCCTGGCCTCAAGTGATCCACCCACATAGGCCTCCCAAAGTGCTGGGATTACAGGCATGAGCCACCACATCAGGCCAATCCACTGTTTTTTAAAAAGTTGTCAACAAGAGTTTTGTTAAGGGGTCAGACATGTCTGACTGGTTCACTTTTCCCAGAATGCTACTTAGTCCCTCAAACACACAAATTCCTGATGGGTCCACCTACCAGGCTTCTGGTATACACAGACAGATGTGAATCCCAGTGGTGGAAACAACTTAGGCTGATTATGAGTTTTCTACTGCATTTCTTATTCTAATGGTCACTCTTTTCCATTCCTGTCCTTTCCCTCATCCCTTACCTGCTGTTACTGAACCTTATCGTTTCTAAAATTCCACTCTCCTGGGGGCATCCACAGCTGGAGCCTTTTCTTGGTTATCATTCTTCAGGCCTTAGAACAGGTTGCCTTCATACACAATTGTGCTCCAACTGGTCTTTATGAAACCTGTTCATTTCAGTATACTTTCAGGCCAGGCTCATACCTGTAACCTCAGCACCTTGGGAAGCCGAAGCCAGTGGATCACTTGAGGTCAGGAGTTCAAGACCACTATGCCTGACCAACATGGTGAAACCCTGTCTTTACTAAAAATACAAAAAAAACAACAAAAAAAAATTAGCCGGCATGGTGGCATGTGCCTGTAGTTCCAGCGACTCAGGAGGCTGAGGCATAAGAATCACTTGAACCCAGGGGGCGAAGGTCACAGTGAACTGAGATTGTGCCACTGCACTCCACTGGGGGACAGAGCAAGACTCCATCTTCAAAATCAATCAATCAATCTATATCTATCTATCTACTTTCAATTCCCCAATTGTTCCTACATACCACTGAGAAACTTATGAACTCAGTTTCTGTAGGACTTATAAAACAGGATAATTGCCTCCTCATTATGGTCAGCTCCAGCACCATTCAAATTCTCATGTCCTTACCTATTTCCAGAACAAGCAAGATGAAAATCACTTATCACTATAGCACCTACTCAAGCACAAGGTTATCCAATGTATTCAAGGAGTCCAGCATTTCATAACAGAACCGCTCAATTAGTTTGCTAACTGATGAAAGCAGTTAAATTCCTCTTATGCAGGCTTACAGTACAGAAGATTCTATGTCCCTATTTCCTCTGCCCCCCAATCTATCCTTTGGCACACAAGTACCTCTACTAGAATAACCATACTCCCTCTTCCCAACCCACTTCTCTTGTTTAAGGCAACTGGCAGTGTTAGTGTATGTCAACATGGGAGTATCTGGGTTCCCTGGAGAGTCTGATTTTCTGTATTAATTACAAATTAGGAGGTTACTGTGGCTCCAGTAAAAGCAACACCAGGATTGAAGTCCCCTCTCTGATTATTATGGTGGCTGGAATTTGTCAGAAGAGGCATGCTGAGGCATAGGTCCAGGAAAGAATGTTAAAAAGGTGCTGGAAAGAAAGAATAAGGCCTATGGCCATCAGGTTGCTAGAACTTTTGGACAAGTCACCATCTACAGGTGAAGACCTACCTTTTTGTCCATTCTGGTCAGGCACCTGGTGGCCTGAGTCTTTCAGAACATACCAGCCAGGCGGTGGCTTACGCCTGTAATCCCAGCACTTTGGGAGGCTGAGGCAGGTAGATCACTTGAGGTAAGGAGTTCCAGACCAGCCTGGCCAACATGGTGAAACCATGTCTCTACAGGTGTGGTGGTGGAGCACCTGTAATCTCAGTTACTTGGGAGGCTGAGGCAGGAGAATCAGTTGAACCCAGGAGGTGGAGATGCAGTGAGCTGAGATCACACCACTGCACTCCTGTCTGGGTGGCAGAGTGAGACAAAAAAAAAAAAAAGACAAAGAAAAAAAAAAATACCACAATCCTTTAATAAGAAGGTCCCTGAGAAAACAGTTGTCACAATGTCCATGTGCTTGTCTCAAAAAAAAAAAAAAGAAAAAAAAAATACCACAACGCTTTAATAAAAAGGTCTCTGAGAAAACAGTTGTCACAATGTCCATGTGCTTGACACCATGTGAGAAATAGCCTCCAGTAGGTCAGTGGCCAGACAGGTTAGTATGAAATAAGACAGCAGTGTACTATAGCTCAGGATGCACTGATAATAGAAGTTTGAAGCAACAGCTGACAGAAGAGTCTAAGCAATAACACAAAGACTAGTTTGTCTCTGCTTCTTGAGAACAGCAGCCTGGAACCCTTCAAACAAGTTCATAATGCATGAATCAACAAGAAGCTACATTTGATATGCCATTTTAATAAAGACGTCCTAGAATCAAAGAATTTGGCATTAGAAATTATGCCCAGGCTGGGATGCAGTGGTGTGATCATAGCTCACTGCAGCCTCTGAACTCCTGGGCTCAAGGGGTCTCCCTGCCTGAGCCTCTGGAGTAGCAGAGACTACAGGCACACACCACTGTGCCCAGCTAATTTTTAAATTTTTTGTAGAGATAGGATCTCGTTATGTTTCCCAGGCTGGTCTTGAACTCCTGGCTACAAGCGATCCTCCCACCTTGGACTCCCAAAGTGCTGGGATGTGCTCAATATTAAATGTCATGAAGATATTATTAAAATAATAATTGTGCTCAATCGTTGTTTATTGATACTATTCTAAGCCTTAGTTTTCTCTTCTGTAAAACTGAACAATATCACCTTCTTTGCAGGGGATAGCATCGTCCTTGGTATATAGTAAATGCTTTCCTCCAGTTGAGTCAGGATATATCTCTCTGCTACCTCCATTTATTAGAAATGCTTGCCTTCAGCTGGGCACGGTGGTTCACACATATAATCCCAGCACTTTGGGAGGCTAAGGCAGGTGGATCACGAGGTCGAGAGATCGAGACCATCCTGGCCAACATGGTGAAACCCCATCTCTACTAAAAATACAAAAATTACTTGGGCATAGTGGTGTGCACCTGTAGTCCCAGCTACTTGGGAAGCTGAGGCAGGAGAACTGCTTGAATCCAGAATCCATGAGACTGAGGTTGCAGCGAGCCTAGATCATGCCATTGCACTCCAGCCTGGCAACAGAACGAGACTCCGTCTCAAAAAAAAAAAAAAAAAAAAAGAAATGCTTGCCTTTGGTACTAGAAAAAAAAGCCACTTTCCAATGACAACTCTGAAGACAGTAATCATACTACCATTGCGCTTTTCTGGACTTGCCACAAACTGTATACATGTCCCTGTCTTGCAAATGACATCTCCTATACAAAGAGTCCTAGTCCTTAATATTTCTATATACAATGTGTAATCAACTAAAACATCATTATCATTTTAACATGAATTTCTGTTAATCCAAGTTCTCCCCCACTATGCAAGTGCAATAAATATTTTAAAATGAAGGTAACAATATATATTCTTAACTCTGGGTAAAACTTAATTTGTTGGTTCTATTCTTCTGAGATGCTTATGAATATTGATTCTGTCACTCATTGCTTAAGGACCTAGTAGGTGAAATATTTGACGTTTTTTATCATTAGAATAAATTGGCAAAAACAAAACAAAATCTTTTGAGGTAGAATGGCAGTATCTTCTGAGTAGTAGTAAAACCATAATTCTAGATGGTGATAAACAAAGCATGTTGCTTGCTATTTAAACATGCTGTTTAAGTCATATTAAAAACATCAATACTTAAAAGGTAAATTTCCATCATCTTTAAAATACATTTATTTGGGATGCCATTTAGACAATGACTTTAACTGTATATTAAGGTTCATTCAACCCTTTCCCTTCTCAAACCTCTTCTATTTGTTTGAACTAAATAAATATTTCCTTTTTTTTAATTTTTTTTGAGACAGGGTCTCACTCTGTTGCCCAGGCTGGAGTACAGTGGCTCAATCACAGCTCACTGCAGCCTAGACCTCCCAGGTTCAAGTGATTCTCCTGCCTCAGTCTCTTGAGTAGCTAGCACTACAGTTGCATGCCACCACTCCTGACTAATTAAAAAAATATATACATAGAGAGAAGAGATCTCACTGTGTGGTCCAGGCTGGTCTTGAACTCCTGGGCTCAAGTAATCCTCCAGCCTTAGCCTTCCAGAATGCTGGGATTACAGGTGTGAGCCACTGTGTCTATCTATATTTCCTTTTCTAGAAATGTTCTTTCAAACACTGCTGACTGACCCACCATAAAAGATTGTTCCCATATATGACACTCTGAGTGACTACCATATGCCAACCACTATATGGATTTTCTCATTTGATACTGTGAGGTAAGCACTATTATTGCTTCTGTTTTATAGATTACAAAACCAAGTTCAGTGAAGTTCACTAACTTGCCCAAGGACATACAGTCAATAAGAGACACCTGAAGGGCCAGTAACAATGGAGGAACAGAAGACCCTAAGAGAAAAACACTGATGCAATCAGAATGTACCCGGTCTCCCCACCTTCCAGACTGGGGCCCTGACATAAAGACTTTGTCAGACAAGCACACAGAGGGGAAGATTTCATTTTATTGTTACATCAGTCTCACAAATAAACCCAACACAGCCAGAAACACTGAAAAGATAAAGTGCCAATGCAGAGAGGCCTGGCAACAGAAGGAGGAAGGAATCCAGTTCGTCTCCTCCATGTCCCCAGCCTGGAAATACATTTCTATTACACAAGAGTGAGGGCAGCTGACATACCAGGCAACCCATTCTATAGACACTTTGAGCTAAGAAATAGAAAATTGTACCAGGCAGGGTCTGTGCAGGGCAAGAAAATAGAAAAAAGTCAAAAAACATTATTTTCCCAAATGAGTCCAGGCATGGAAATACCAAATGATAAAAACAATATTTTCAAACTCCCTGTATTTGAGATGGACATCTAATAAAGTATTAGATAGGTTTGGTACTTCATGCTACTGCCTATTTTCAGAACTATGACCGGGGTAAGACACCTTTTCTCCCATACCCTCAATCTAAGGTGCTAGCATTTTTAGTACTCTGGGAAAAACTGATCTCACCTTTTTACCTTGCCAGCCCACCCCCAAAATTAGACCCAGTGCTTCCTCATACACGTCAAGGAGATGTGGGCTAGGAGAGTAATCAACTTGGCAGCATTCAAAGGTGAATGAAGCTGAAGACTTCCCATAACCGTCTCAAGACATTTTTTAGAGCCTCTATCAAGACTGGGGTTTAAAACATAATTATTTGGTTAGAAAATTCAAATGTTTTGACTGCATTAAGTGAGATTATATCCTAAGCCGAGTTCACCCCAACCATTTCAATTCCAAAACTAGAAAATTATTGACTGATCTTCAGAGGCCAGAAGGATCACTAAAAGTCATCTAATCATCCCCAATACCATATAATCGTAAACGCAAAGGTCCAGAAGCAGTCGTATCTTTCCAGAACTTGAGAGTTCCTGGCCTCACATGGTCCATGGGGAATCCAAATAAGAATAAACCAGAAGGAACCTTCAACATGCCTCACTGTGGCCATGAGTCAAGGCTCAGAGTAGAACTTTCAAGTATGGAAGTAAAGGGTGAACTTTACTTTAACTTAGTACCAGGATAAGAGGCAGGCCACAGTATTGCCATGAAAGGTAGGGAAGGAGCATGGAGAGGCCTCAGTGGAAAGGTGCAAATCACCCCTAGGTAAGAGAATGGGGTACTGCTAGAGGGAGTGCTGAAGGCTGATAACCCCGGGGTCACCCCTGCTGAGCTTCAGATGTAGCCTCCCAACCGTGGCTGTGCTTAGCTTTCTATCTAGCTTCCTTAGGTAGAGGCTGATAGGAAGGGGGCCAGGGAATGCCCCCATGACAACTGACTACAGTGTGGCTGCCTAGTTGTTCAAATGATTGTCACCAAGTTCCTTTTTTTTTTTTTTCCCTTGAGACAGAGTCTTGCTCTGTCACCCAGGCTGGAGTGTAGTGGCATGATCTTGACTCACTGCAACCTCCACCACCTGGGTTCAAGCAATTCTCCTGCCTCAGCCTCCCATGTAGCTGGGATTACGGGCGCCTGCCAACACACCCGGCTAATTTTTCATATTTTTTTCTAGAAGAGACAGGGTTTCGCCGTGTTGGCCAGGATGGTCTCAAACTCCTGATCGCAGGTGATCCACCCAGCTTGGCCTCCCAAAGTACAGGGATTACAGGTATGAGCCACCATACCTGGCCCCAAGTTCCTAGTCTTTAGGGAGGTTCTGTGAGGCCCAAATCATTCAGAGTTCTGAAGGGTTGTTTGGTAGGGGCAATTGCTGAACACCAGTTAGTTGATGGTACTTGGGAAAGTTCAAAGTGCGATCCATTAAACAAACACTCTGAGAACTACTACTATGACACAGGGTAGACTTGGGAATATCTTAAAGGAATGCCCACAGATAGCTATTTTTCTGACTTGTCCAAGCACTTCTATGCCAAAACTGAAGGGGAGATTTCATTACAGATACCTGTGTGCCTAACGTGACACCCCAACCAAAAACCTCAAAAAAACCCTATATTCTCCTCAACCTTTGAGAAGGGTCAGGAAATACTGGGCAGTTATAAAAAGTTGTCCTTAACATTGCTGGCTCCTGCTCTGCCTCTTTCCTTTACCAGGACAGAACTGAAGATCTCAATTCCCTGCCTGAAAGTTTCATTCCCTACCTCCCAGAAAGATTTATCTAGGTAGGCCTCTCCACCAATTTATTCTACTCAGTCTGCTCCCTTCTATTCTGGTTTTGCTCTCTCTCTCTTTTTGTAAATCTCCTTTCTCTACTCCTGGTTTCCAGCTACTTAAGTCCTTGGCAGAAACATAACAGGATGGGCAGGAATGCTGACCGGATCTTCGGAGTAATCAACATCTGACAATGACACTCTGATTTACGTAAGCCTTCCACTCCATCTCAGAGAGGGATTCATATTCCTCTCTCTGTGGTTCCTCCTTTCCTCCAAGAGGTTCCCAGTGAGAAACCATTTCATTCATCTTTGTACACTCAGTTTTTAGGCACCAAGATGTGGGCCTCAATGTGACAGTTTGGGGCAAGGAACTTTTAGTGGGCTTGGCACACAGGAGGGAGAGCTACCCAAATCATCCTAGCATCCATCTCCAGAGCATATTCCTCCCCTGTTCTGCCCCCTACCCCACTTTTTTTTTTAGACACTCTCACCTCTTTGCCCTCCTGTTAAGGCTTGAACACAAATGAGGCAGCATGGGAGTCTTGGATTGGAAATCAGGTCTGTGTTCTAGGTCCCTTCAGTCACTGACCTAATATATGAACTGAGACAATTCACTTGCCTCGCTGGACGTTTAAATAAAAGAGTTAAACTATAATTGATGATCTCCCTGGGCTCTTTCACATAATCCATACTTGAGAAATCAATGAATGAATTTGAAGAAACTCTAATTCCAAGACATAGGTATCCTGGCACCTGTTTGAAACAGCTGAAAAGAGGTTAGGGTCAGGTTCCTGTTTATTATACATTAAGCTATAGGAAAAGAAGCAAATACACCTATGGCGACACAGAACCTGGCAGCCTCTATACTTGACTAATGAAAGCAAATTCCTGGAAGAAGCAGAGAAATAGGCCACAAGTGAGACTGGCAGTGTCAACAAAGGTCTATAAATTAAGTGATCAAGGAGTAAAAAACAATGGCTATAACCAGACAAGATCTCTAAGCATAGACTATAGTCTAGAGAGGTCTGAATGGGAAGGAGCCCCTGGAGCTTCTATTAGATGGAAGGACTTGGTCCACAGCAATTTGCTACTGCATTTGGTTCAAACCCAGTTTTCTCAATCTGTCAACTCAGTGTGTATGCACATGTGCAGACATGCTGCAGGCTGTAGTTATGCTTCTGAAGTGCTGAAATGAGAAATAAGTATCAGAAGAAATAATGCCAAATTCAAAAACGTTAAGCTGAAGAAAAGCAAAATTTTAGTTTAAAAGCTACTCATTTCCCTACCACTCCGTGTGGCATCACCATTGCTCATTCTAATATGTGCGCTACAGAGTCTTGTGGGATGGTGAACTTTGGGTGTGGGGAAGGGTGGATTTGTAGTATGATTGAAAGCCAAAGACAGGATACAACTCCATATCCTGTCTGAGAACCACTATCACCCACCCCAGCTCATGACAAATGGATGTGACTTGATCTGACCCATTTAGGTACTCACTTGTCTTCATTCAAAGAGACTGTCTCCACAAAAGGGATTTCTTCCTTGTCTGTCTTCCCCATGATCAGCCGGTGCTTATCCAAGTTTATGATACACTGAAAACAGGAGAATCATTGGTAACTTGCCAGTGATACCACTATGAGTTCCCGTGTAAGAGGATACCTGTCTCAGAGAGGAAGTATCAAGGGGTAAGTGGAGTCAATCTTACCTTCAGAGATCGGAGAGTCTGCAGACCAAGGGACAAGTTTTTCTCATTGTCATCTAAGAAGAACAAAAAGATGATTAAGATTTAGCCATTTCCATGCTTGCGTAGAAGTCAGCCTAATCACTATTAGGTTCCATCCATCCATCCATTCAATAATATCCAATAAATATATATTGAGCATCTGTTATATTAAGTAATATTTCTAGATCATTAAAGTTACAAGGCAATAGAGCCAAGATTCAAACCCAGGTCTTTTTACTCTAAAGGACAAAGGCCTTTAGACAAAAAACAAGAACTTAGAGTAGCCAAGAATAAAATATATGAGAAGTGTAGAAGGTGGTGGGAAATTATCAAGGGATTTATGGCAAAGGAATAAGTAAGTTGCCCTCTGTCTCTAAATAGTTCATGGAAAGCTCTCAGGGGACATTTTCACCTGCACATAAAAATGTGTTTTCTTGCTTTTATTTTTTTTGAGACAGAGTTTTGCTCTCTTTTTGCTCAGGCTGGAGTGCAATGGTGTGATCTTGGCTCACCACAACCTCTGCCTCCCAGGTTTAAATGAATCTCCTGCCTCAGCCTCCAGAGTAGCTGGGATTACAGGCATGTGCCACCACACCCGGCTAATTTTGTATTTTTAGTAAAGACAGGGTTTCTCCATATTGGTCAGGCTGGTCTCAAACTCCTGACCTCAGGTGATCCACCTGCCTTGGCCTCCCAAAGTGCTGGGATTACAGACTTGAGCCACCGCACCCGGCCTCTTGCTCCTTGAATTTTTTTTTAATCTGACCTCCACATTGGTTTTACTGATTCATTCTCAACATGTCTTGAATGTAGCTCAGGACCCATCTAGTACTTTGGAAAGCAAAAATTGGGACAAGGTTTATAGTACAGGAAAATGGGAACCATTTTGAAAGAGTCAATGTTTACAGGCATGAGATCTCATGAGGTTTTGTTGGGGGTAGGGAGAGGGTTTATGTTAGGATCTGTAGGTCCAGCCCTCAATTCTGCTTACCGACCACAGCTGCTGGGCAGTCCAGACGGAGGGAGCCCAGTGTGATCACTAGGTGCTCAATCTGGCCCACAACTTTGAGATGCCGGGGTAGAGAAAGCTTTTCTCCTTCATGCTTGTGGGATTTGACATGCTCCTTGAGTCTGCACCAAAGAGGAAGATACAAAAATCCCCTGACAGAGATTCCTGTAGAATCTGGCAATGCCTACCTTCTGACCTACAATTGGAATTCTCCAGGGATCTCCTGGGACTAATTTACCGAAAAGTGCTAGCCATCCTACATTTGTAGTTTCAGCACTTTGTCCTAAACATGCCAGGGGGATAATAAAAACACTAAAGTCTCATCTCCTGTTCTCAAAAACTTTACATCACTTATGTGTACTGGTGAAGAGAGGGGAACTAACACATTCAGAGAATCCTATTCTGTACCCTAATGCCCCAACCATTGTGTGAGGCAAATGAGTTAACATGTCCTTTTACCCATCTGTGAGTAACAGATACCAGAGAAGTCAGATTCATGCTAATTTTAGAAGGTCTTTGTTCAATGTCTAATTTTCTCTTTGTCCATTCTATTTCATTCTGTTTTCATCAGTCTGTCTTAGACTATAATGTTTGTGGGGGCAAGTACTTATTTGGTAAGTGCATTGATATTGGTATCAGCAAGGAATATCATGGAGAAAGCCCTTGTTAATTTAACTTGTTTGTGCAAGGGAGGAAGGAAAGAAACAGTACCAAGGTTTCACATAGTTATGTAAGCTGATTGGAATAGCAAGCACCCGAGCTATTATGGGTTGGTGGATAAATACTTAATTATGGACTTTCTGTGCCAATACTTCTGCTTTCCTCTATTTCTTCTCTTTTGGTGTTATGGCCCATCCAAAAGAAAAATAATTGCAGTTTTACAGATGGTTATTAATTCCTCTGGAATCATGGCAGACTGCTGCCTAATTATGCACCAGGACATTATTAGTCTTTCTGGAACCAACATGTTGCACTATACTTCATCTCTTCACCACACAAAAAAGCTCAAGGCTGGGCACAGTGGCTCATGCCTGTAATCCTAGCACTTTGGGAGGCTGAAGCGGGCAGACTGCTTGAGCCCAGGAGTTCAAGACCATCCTGGGCAACATGGCAAAACCCCTCTCTATAAAAAAATACAAAAAATTAGCCAGGCATGGTGGTACACACCTGTAGTCCCAGTTATTCAGGAGGCTGAGGCAGGAGGATCGCTTGAGCCCAGGAGGCGGAGGTTGCAGTGAACCGAGACTGCACTCCAGCCTAGGCAACAGAGTAAGACTCCGCCTCATGAAACAAAAAAAAAAAAAGTAACTACTGGCTAATCAGCTTTATGATGGCCCAGGCCCAGCAGCAACTGCAGTCCTATTCTCAGTTCTGATGCATGTTTCTTGGGGACAGGCAGTGCCTCCTCCAGAAAGACTCTGAGTAAGCTAAGGCCAACCACATCCCTACTTTTACTCATCTGGATGGAGTACACCAACAGGACAGCTCCTTTTAATTTGCTGTCTAGTGGATCAGGGCAAGGCACACAATGAGCCAGAGGTCTCAGGCTCTCTCATGCAAGTTCAGAGGTCTTTGATCAAAACTTAATAGGTGGGAGTTAAGAGAAAGCCGAAGGTTTCCCTGCTCACTGATTTCTCCTACTTGCCTGATAACCCACCACTCCTCCCCTCTACTAAGGACTCTGGTTCCAACTGAGATCTGAGCTCTGCATACTTCTCTTTGAGCTGCTGTGGAGACCCTCACCATCTCTAACCATAAAATAGAGTCAAAGAAGTACACTCACATGTAAGTTCCACGCAGCACAAGTGGCTACTTACCCCAATCTATCCACACAGGCTGAAGAGATGAGATTATATAGACAGCCTGTGTCAACCAAGGCTTTCACATCCTTTCCAGCACACTGTGGGGAGGAAATGTACTGTTCAGCAAGAGCCAGAGAAGCGAAAGGGAAGGGAGATGCTGACAGCAAGCAGCAGATGTCATATGAAAGGCAGGGTTGGAGAGCATCCTCCCCATTATGGGTTGTAGTGTCTCATTTTTACCCACTGCTAAGTCTGCCTGTGACTGGCTCTTGTTCCTGCTGAATCCAGGGCTGACAGAAGATCCCAAAAAAACTCTAGGTGTTTCATGCTATATACCAAATATCTCTTAATCTCTCTCTCTTTTTTTTAAATCACATACCCGTTTGTAAATCTGATGAAAGCTTTGTTCCTTCTTCCCATAAAGACGCAGGTGCATATAAAAGTTGCACACACTTCCAGTGTTGCATGGAGTGCCCCTTTTAAAACTCATTTATGAATTACATGAGACCCATACCTTCTTTTTTTTTTTTTTGAGACAGAGTTTCGCTGTTGTTACACCCAGGCTGGAGTGCAATGGCATAATCTCCGCTCACTGCAACTTCCGCCTCCTGGGTTCAAGCAATTCTCCTGCCTCAGCCTCCTGAGTAGCTGGGACTACAGGTGCGTGCCACCATGCCCAGCTAATTTTTTGTATTTTTAGTAGAGATGGGGTTTCACCATGTTGACCAGGATAGTCTCGATCTCTTGATCTTGTGATCCACCTACCTCGGCCTCCCAAAGTGCTGGGATTATAGGCGTGAGCCACCGCGCCCGGCCAAGACTCATACTCTTTAAAGTCAGGAGGAGAGGGCCCCACATCATACTTTCCAGAAAACCCTGGAAAAGCTGTTCTCAGAACATTACCTGGCAAGAAACCAAAATCATGTCATCCTCCTCAGACTTCTTTAGCCCCTCAGACTTAGCCTGACTGAGTCTGTTCGTCTTAGAGGCCCAAGGGACACGGCTGCTTCGGAGCTTAGACAGGTTGGTTTCCATGAGGCGCCTCTGCAGAATATTATGAGGTTGCTTGAGGAATAGAAAGCAGAGACTTCTTAGTGACAGGCCACATCCCTCTTTCCCATTGTCCCTCAAACACCATGAAAATAATGAAGGAGCCTCCCATAACTGAGCTCTACCTTTGCTTCTTATTATACTTCCTTCAAGTGAGGACTTCACTGGTATTGTCAGAGCAGGTATCATAAACCAATTTGCAGGATGCCACCCTGAATGAATGAAAATGCAAGACAGGACACTGGGAAATGTAGACAGAGCTGATAAGTATTTTAGGGCTTAAGAGAGCTGAGGGCCCTTGTGATTTGGACTAACCTAGCCCTGCTGCCTTTCTTCCCCTTACAAGAACATTTCAAGGGAAAATAGGTCTTAGTCTAGAATAAGTGATCTCTGTATCTTCCCAGGTGACAGTAAATTAGTGCCTTATAAAAAGGGCAACTCATTTTCATAGGCTGAAGAAACTTAGCTAGCACAGGTATTCAGAAGCTCTGCCTGCTTCTATGTCAAGTCTCACTCTCTTACAGTCTTATCTTTCAGATGCAGCCTGCAGATGCCTTAGTGGTTGGTTCTCCTGTGGGCCGATTCACCCATGGGTGGATAGGGTGATAAGACAGGAATTCACACTTGCTGAGCAAGCCTCTCAGCAGACACACTTTGGAAGCTGACAGAACACACAGGAATCATTGTTGCTGGCATCCCCTGGACCTCAAAACACTGGTTTCTCCTGCCTTATCTTGTCATACATTTCCCTTCAATTGCCCAAAAAGTAGGGGTATGAAAGGGGAAGACACTGACCAAGAAGCCAGGGACTTAATTAGACCTTATATGCATGCCAGGATACCTAATGTTAAGAAGCAGAATGAGAAGTGTGAGTTTCAGTCTGCACTTTGATAGAGCTTAGGAGAGTTCCTAGGGAAGATATAGTCATGCTCTACTGTTCCTATTCAAAGTGGCCTCCAGAAAGTTTAAGATATCTCTTGAAATCCTATGACTGGAGAAATTTGTATACACAAACATTTATGCCCTGGTTACAATAGCATTTAAAATCCCTCAAAGGAGAGTGTTTCACCCCAAGTTTCTATCTAACATATACCAGATGACACTCTGATTCTACAGGGAGGGAAGTCACTCTTAGAAGCCCAGAGCCTAGAACCTTTCAAGGGGGAGGAGGTGGCATTAAAGGTCTTCAGTGCTTATAGATTCCAAAGGAAGAATGGAGTCACAGCCATGACTCATTGTAACCCTAGCGAGATGAAGAAATGGATTCCCAAAATACACTGATTCTTGGCAAAGCACATTCTAAATTGGTATCTTTGGGAAAAGTGGAGGGAGAGGCACTTATAAAGAAAATGAGAGCTTCTTAGCTTGACAAGGAGCTAGAGGAAGTGCTAACTCTCTCAGATTTTGTAATGCAACACTGGGAGAATGCTTTGCTTCTCAAAAGAAACAAAAATGCTTCATTCTAATCTGTCTCACCAATAAGACTGTATTCTTGGCTCAAGCCATACTAAAGCAGGTGTTTGTTTCTGTTACATTCATGCTTACCAGAACCAACTCAGATAAAACTGGACTTGTAGAAGTGAAGATTGGAAGGGGTTTCAAAGACCATCTAAACAAAGCCCTGTTACCTAAAGTTTGGGGATGTCTTCCTACACTGGTCTTGCTAAACACTTTATCTGGTTCTTAATCTTGCAAAGAAGCTTAATCATTAGTGGACAGATGACACAAACGAGGGAAGTTCTAAAATCATTCTGCTTGAAGTCTTCCCTCTTCCATATTTTCCTTACTTTCTACTGGATTCTTCTTCCACAAGGTATAAAATATACTAAAAGTTTGTAAATATTGGGAAGAAAACTCCTCTGCAAAACGTCAGCTCCTGCTTCCTTGACTCTACAGCCTCCTCTAATCACCCTCCTTATCTGGAATAGTCTTTTTTAAAAAAGCCTAAACCATGACATCTATTTCCTGATATCCCATATTTTCTTCACTGAGATCACTTTTGATCCCATACCAATAATGATCTCTGATTTCCAAATCCAGTAGACATTTTCAGCCTTAATTTTACTAGACTTTTCTAGTGCATTTGGCCCTGCTGACTATACCTTTACTTGTTCTTTAGTAACCAAAAAAGGTTCAAACATATGCTCAATGTAATATTTAAGTATCACTGATATATATAAGATAAAAAACAAAGGCCAAGCACAGTGGCTCACACCTGTAATCCCAGCACTTTGGAAGGCCGAGGCAGGAGGATCTCTTGAGGTCAAGTGTTCAAGACCAGCCAGGCCAACATGGTGAAACCCCATCTCTACTAAAAAACATAAAAAAATTGGCTGGGCGTGGTGGTGTGTGCCTTTAATCCCAGCTACGGGGGAGGCTGAGGCAGGAGAACTGCTTGAACCTGGAAGCAGAGGTTGCAGTGAGCCTAGATCGCACCACTGCTCTCCAGCCTGGGGAACAGAGCAAGACTCTGTTCCAATGCCTTATCACTGGCTGTCCCCTGTGCCTGAAATATTCTTCCCACAACATTTCTAATAGTTAGGTCCCTCTTATCTTCCAGGTATCTGTTCAAATGTTACTTCCTCAGAGATACCTTATCTGACCATACAACTTAAAGTAGGTAGATCACCTCTTTAGTTACCAACATATCTATTTCTTTCATAGTAATTATAAGTACAAAAGTATTTTACTTATTTACTTGTTTACTATTTCACCCCTGCCCTACTTGCATGTTAATTGCACAAGGGCAAGGACCTTGACTGTCTTGATCTCAGCTATATCCTCAGCTCTTGACACAGTACTGAAAGAAATCTCTACCCTTTCTTTCTTCAAAAAGGCTTTTTATTTCCCACCTGAGATGGAGTCTAGCTCTGTCTCCCAGGCTGGGATGCAGTGGTGCAATTCTAGCTCACTGAAATCTCTGCCTCTCGGGTTCAAGCAATTCTCTTGCCTCAGCCTCCCAAGTAGCTGGGACTACAGGTACGGACCACCACACTTGGCTAATTTTTGTATTTTTAGTAGAGATGGGGTCTCACCATGTTGGCCAGGCTGGTCTCAACCTCCTGACCTGAGGTGATCCACCCGCCTCGGCCTCCCAAAGTGCTGGGATTACAGGTGTGGGCCACTGCGCCCAGCCAAAAAGTCTTTCTTGATTAATATCATTGAATTCTCTCTTTCAGAATCCCTTCAATACTTAAATATTAAAGAGTTTGTACTACTTGCATCCCTACTCTATGACTGTTTTATAAATGTGCTTAAGTGGTTCTCATTTGTTTACTGACATATTGGCTTTCCAAGGGCTGTCCGGACTATCTTTCAAGATACACAGTACTGGCCAGGTACACTGGCTCATGCCTGTAATTCCAGCACTTTTGGAGTCTGAGGCAGGACTGCTTGAGGCCAGGAGTTTGAGACAAACCTGGCAACGTAGTGAAACTGTGCCTCTACAAAAAAAAAAAAATTTTTTAATTAAAATTTTTAAAAACTTAAAAATTAGCTGGGCATGATGGCACATGCCTGTAGTCCCAGCTACTCGGGAGCTGAGGTGGGAGGATCACTTGAACCCAGAATTCAAGGCTTCAGTGAGCTATGATCACACCGCTGCACTTCAGCCTGGGTGACAGAGTGAGATCCTGTCTCAAAAGAAGAAAAAAGAATACACAATACTAATTTGCTAGATTGGTGCTGCAGGTACCCTGGTGGCCACTTAGACATAATTTTTAAGTTATCTTTCTGACGTGGATTCTGCTTTATGCTAAACCTTAACAAGGCAGCTACTAACTTAAGCGGTCCTTGCTTCTCTACTCTTCCTGAAATGTGGCTGCTAGAGGCATCTAAACTCTAACCAGGCAAGTTCAAATTTTCTGCCTCCATCACCATCAAGAGTTTCTAAAGGAAATGAACACTATGGGAAGTGCTGTATTATGAGTGAAAATAGCTTACAGTTCCTCAGTCTGGCACCCATGCTACTTAAACGTCTCTTCTAACCAAACTATAGAGTCTGAAGAAAAGAGAGGTGAGAGGAATCAGACTATAGTGCAGGATACCATAGAATCATAATTTGAGCAAGAACTTTAATGCCATTTTCTCAATCCCTTTACCCAAGCTACCCAGACAGAAAGAAACTAATGGATTTCTGTGGTCCACAGAATGAACCAGACTAGAAAACGGGAAATGACAGGAGTCTGCTTTCTTTGTAGCATTTATTCCCAAGAGAGAAATCCAAGGTCACTAGCTAGCAATAGAGCTACAACTAGAGCTTAGTTAGAACAAGGATACCATTCACTTTTTCTTTTTCCCCTAAAAGGGCCTGAAATAATCCTACTCCATTTTAGTCCTCATACACAGTCTACAGATAAACACAGACTCCTGAGTCACGCCCAGTATACACGTCTCTATCTCTGACCTTGGAAATCCAAAAGGTCACCAGTATCTGTGCCTCCTCTTTGCTTACTAGCTGAAAATATGTAACATGTGACCCCTTCTACCCCATGGAAACACAGATTGTTCTTTGGTTTGCAGTTGCTCAAAAACATAGGGCAGGCTGTTACACTGTCCCAGGCCTTCAGTGTTCTATTTCTTTGTCTTTGCTCATGACCCAACAAAAAACCTACTCCTCATTGTTATCTGTTTTGTGAATTAGTCTGAGATAGTAGTTTCTCAACTGCTCATAAAGGCTGCATTTTGTTAGAAAGGATTCACAAATGGGCAAGTATAGACCAGATAACCTGTTAAATTCTTCTTACTCTGAGGTCCTACAAAGCAACCTCTAGAGGCAGCCTTCTCTCCATACTATCTCACAGTCAGCTGCCTTAAAAGGAATGATAAAGCTGTAATTAGATGCTGGTCTCCATCCTTATCATCACATCGGGCTAGAGTAATCACTCCTTCCACTGGACTCCTCTAGCACATCTGACTATTACATCTTGGCAATTAGCATAGGCTTTCTGGTGGTGTTACTTATCTTCTAGAATTGTCTATTCAGCATATACATTTAAGTAACTAATTGGCACCCTAAACTTGTTCAAAAATCAAACTCTTGATTCTTATTCTCCATCCTCAACCTGCTGCCCCCCAAGTCTTATCCATTTCAGTAAGTGATAACTCTATTCTTCCAATGGCTAGGTTAAAAACCTCATGAACTTCTTTGATTACTCTTTCACTCTTAATCCAAACCATCAATTACATTTGTCAGCTTTGCCTTCAACATGTACTCAGAACCTGATCCTTTCTTGTCTCCTTCATAGCTTATCACTCTGCTCTGAGGTACCATCATCTTTCACTTGGATTACTGTGGAATAGCTTCCTAATCAGTCTTCCTGCTTCATCCACTCTTGCCCTTCTACAGTGTACCCCCCATAGTAGCCTGAGTAGTCTTCTTATAAAATAAGTCATATCATGTCACCCCTCTGCTCAAAATACTCCATTGGTTTCCAGTCCCAGGTTAAAACCCAAATGCGTAGGTATGAGCTGAGAAGAGTAGGAAATAAATAAAACCCAAATGCCTGCACACTGGCCTCCCACTACATCTCTGATATGATCTTCTATCACCCTCCTCCTTGCTCATTTTGCTCTAGCTACAGTGGTCCTCTTATGGTTCTTCAGTTATATCAAGCACAGTGATGCCTCAGTCCTTTGCACTTGCTGTTCCTTCTGCTGTTCTTTCTTCCCTGAGACACTTTGTTCCTTAATTTCCTTCAGTATTTCTTCAAATGTAATCTTATCAGATAGGCCTTCTCAGACAACCCTGTACAAAATAGCAAGGCTCTACCCCACCCCAGCCGCTGCCTTCCCTCTTCCCCTTACCCTGAGTTATTTTCTCCATAGAAAATATTTATTATTATTACCTGATATATATTTACTTAATTTTACTTTCTGCCTCCTCCTTCCACAAGAATCCAAGTTCCATCAAGGCAGGAACTCTGTTTTGGTTCACTATTATATCTCCAAAGCCTAAATTATTACATGATATGTGTAATAGGTACTCAATAAATATTTGTGTAATAAACTAACTGATCTGTCCTGGCCTGTCCCCTAACCTCCCTATAATGAGAAACTTTTCTATCTTCCTATTTGTGGTCCTAGCCTCTAGACTGTGTTGTGAACACAGCAAGTATTCAAATAATGTTTGTTGTTACTAGGATGCAATCACGACTCTGCAAATTTTCAGTTTGTGCCAGATCTTGGTGTTACACTGGTATTTCATGCTCCTCTTCTAAGCTTCCGAAATTCTCTAGCCCATGACATGTGGCGCGCTATGGATGGTTAATCTATAGGGCACACCACACAGGCCTGCTCTAATAGAGATTCTGTTCAGGTATTTTACGGTAAGTTTGCTTCACTGTGTTCTACCATCTTTCCCCCAGTCTCATTCCTAATTCTAGTCAGTTTTGAAAAAGCATTTAGCTATAATCAGAAGCAATCATATGCAGGAAAGAAAAACTCTCTATTGCCAGGCAAGTAAGAATATGGTCTAATGCATACAGGTAAGTAATAATATCATTTAGGAAAGACAACATATTATCATATAACATGAGTGTTTTGAAACATTAAAAAGCCTTTAGCACAATGAGAAAAACTTTTGTGAACCTGGTAGCTAAAACAAGATAAATTACAATAGGCAAAATTCCAAGAATGGAGATGTTAAAAAAAAATCAGGGCTGAGTGTGGTAGCTCATGTTTGTAATCCTAGAAGTTTGGGAGGCTAAGGTGGGCAGATCTCTTGAGCCCAGGAGTTCAAGACCAGCCTGGGCAACATAGCAAAATCCCATCTCTACAAAAAATACAAAAGATAGCCTGGTGTCATGGCATATGCCTATAATCCTAGCTACTCAGGAGACTGAGGTGGGAGAATCTCTTGAGCCTGGGAGGTCGAGACTGCAGTGAGCCATGACTGCAGCTGCATTCCAGCCTGGGCAATAGAGTGAGACCCTTGTCTCTTAAAAAAAAATCAAATATAATATTACTCATATCTCTGGTTTTAGTTCTTAATCTAATACAGAATCAACAATACAAGATAAAAGGATAAAAGGAAAAGAGCCAGAAAAAAATATAATTTCCACGGAGGACTTTGTATCAACCAACTCCATATACACAGGAATAGGCAAATGCACTTTCCTGGGGCCAAGAGAACATGACCCTCTTTGATTGTCTATGGCTGCCTTCTGCCAATCCTAAAAGGGTTGGCAAGCTGGTATCAAGCAATGAACATTACAGAAACAGCATAGTAAGAGGTAGATAATTCAGAAATCCCAGCAGCATAATTCAAATATAGGTTACTAGTATGAAGAAAAACAACCTACCATCTTCACAAACCCAACAGTCAGTTACAACTATCCTCTCTCTCCCTTATCTCCCTCTGGTGCTATCCCATACCTTTTCTTGGACCCCTTATGTCAAGATTATACTGTAAACTACTTCAACTAAGAACTTTTCAATTAATTTTCCCATCCTCCAAATTTCCCTTGCAGTGAAAGAAAATGGAGTCAACACTGGTCTATCCCAGATGTATTTATAAAGTGAAACTATAAGAATGTACTTCTTAGAAAATGAGTTTTTGAAGTTAATTTAAATATAAAAAAAGAAAAAAATAAATGTACTTCTAAGATCACTTCTAAGATTGTACTGAGGCTGCAACAACAGGTCAGAGAGTTTAAGAATGCTGCCTCACTCCAGCGCTTGCGGCTCTCCTAGCCCTACCTCAATCTGCCTTGGTTTCTGTAACCTTGCTGTTCTGTGCAATCACTTGCACATCATAGGTGTGAAAACAGTGAGAGGGAAATCAACTCCATGACGATGGGGTACACAAAGCGGGAAGCATGATTCAGAGCCTCACAGTCAACTGGCATGTGTGAGTGTGTCATACTCACGGCAATATCCTACTTCTTGAGGCTCCTTCCTTTTTGCAGCCTACTGCCTGTGCTCTATGCTATCAGCCCTTCATGACTCAACTGAGACAGACTGGAGTCAGAAGAGTGGATGGAATTCTTACACAGCATGAAGTAGTATAAGAAATCCTAGGCGGAAGGAAGCTCAGGTAGTTCTCAGAAACAGGAAACTCCTTGACAACCCGGGACAACCAAATTCCAGCATTTAAAAAACTCCGTATTTTAATTCTCTTAATTTAATACTTTCTTCTTTATTGACTTTATTGATTGCTGAGCATTCTAGGAACTAGGACAGGATTACTGGGTCTGAAGGAAAGAATACTTCTTGAACTTGATTTGTTAAATGAATCTAGATTGCTTTAAAGTGAAGGAAGGGAGAAAGAGAGTTTTCGCAGGAGCACATTTCAATCACTCATCACTCTGGGTTAGCATAAATCAGATAAACTATCATTTGGCTTGTGCAAAACAAACACACACACACACACACACACACACAAACTTTTAAAAAACAGAGCAAGATAACTGAAGTAGACAAACCCTGCACAGAAGTAACTAATGGCGGCAGGGAGGAGAAAGATGATATTGGTACCTGTGTGTCATTAGAGCTGTTAAATTAAAAAAAAAAAAAAAAAATGGATGCAGAAGCTCTGCCCTCCTGGCGCCAGAAATGGCAATTTCGTGAACTAGGGCCAACAACCAAAATTAAACATTTCAAAAGCATAATATAAAAAAATACTAGGAATATTAGGCAGAGCATCTATTTCATTTGTTAAAGACATTTAATTCGTGTTTTATACATTACCACACAAATGCATAAAGTGATTGTGAAATTCAAGAAAACAATCAAACTACAAGAAAGCTCCAGATAAAACTATAAAGTTAAACATAAACTTGGCCCAGGACCACGACAGTGGCTGAGGGATGACAAGATACACAGTTTTTTATATCGGTAACCCTTAGCCATCCATCCCATTCTATAGAAAGAAGACAGTACCATCTTTGACCCCTGTCCTGGGCTGCTTCTACTTAATGCCAAGAACAGTCGTACTAGAGGGGGGGGAAAAAAAAAAAAAAAAAAAAAAAAACACTGCACCCACCCCAGCTCCAAATGCACACATTAGCTGATCGGTGAGATGGAGCAGCCTGGCTTCCTCCCTCTACCCATTCCTTGGGGGGTGGGGCTGGAAGAGAAGAGAATGATGAAGAGATGGTGGGGGTTCAGGAAACCTTCACTTTCGACCCCTTTTCTCTCTCCCCACTCAGGATGGAAGATCAAAGGCAGATAGGACCAAAACCAGAGAAGTAGATTTTGCCTAGGGGGACAATGGACTCAACAAAGTCCTCTGGATCTGGCAACTGTCAAAAAAAAAAAAAAAACCCTTTCCACTTCTGTCTCTCCTCACACAGCCATTAGGAATCACCTCTGTCTTGGTCATAGGACCAGCCACCTAGCGTGCGAGGCACAAGCCCCATGAACAAAATTCGGTATTAAGAATAAGGGGAGAGAAAGAAAACCTGAGGGAAGGAAGGAAGGGCAGGAGGGCAGGGCAGGGTCTCTTCCTTCTACTGGAGAGGAGAGAGACACCCAGGGAGGAGGCACAGCCGAGGGGAGCGCTAGAAAAGCCACGACGGAATCCCCACCGAGACCGCAGCAGGGGTGCTGGAAGGGGAGGAATCCGAGACCCAGCGAGAGCCAGCCAGGGACAGCGGCGGGCCGGGCCGTGACTCACTGAAAGCCGCAGCAGCAGGGCCTCGGGAGACCGCGGGCACGAAGCCGCCCGGACCGGGGCCGGGGCCGGGGCGAGAGCGGCGGCGGGGAGCTCACCGTGTCCTTGGACGAGCCCAGCTTCTTCAGGCCGTCCAGGGGCAGCAGGTCGGCGGAGTCCTTGTGGATGAACTGCACCGCCTGCTTCATCCGGCGCTGCTGTCGCAGCGACGCCGCCTCCCGCATGTCGGTCTCCTTGCGGCCGCCCTCGGTGAGGAGCCCTGAGTAAAACATCGCTGAGGCGCCTGCGGCCCGGCGGCCGGGTCGCCCGCGATACCCCAGCAACCTCAGCCTCGAGCTCCTCCAGCGCCGCAAGGGCCGCGCGCCGCGCCTTTTATAGCCGAGCGTGACGTCGCGGGGAGCAGCCAGTGCGCGCGCGGGGGGCGGGGCCGGCACAGCGCCCCGCGCGGCTCCCGGACGTCCCGCATACCCTGCATAGGTCAGCTCTTCCCAGCCCGCGGCAAAGAGAGCGAGGAGGAGGCGGCGCTGGCAGGACCGAGCTGGAGGGCCGAGAGTCCAGCGCGGCCGCTTAGCCCAACCGCCCCCTCCTGCATAGAGGCCCCGCATCCCGTGGACTGGCGTGGGCTCTGGGGCCCGATGCCCTGGCATCCCCGGCCACCTCCGCCGCTGGCCGCGGGTCCCTGCTTACCTGTCCACCCTGTGGCAGACCCGGGGATCACCGACAGCCGGGCCATGCCTCGATTCCCGCCGCCCGCACCGCTGCTCGGCTTCTCAGAAACGCACCTCCACGCCGCCAGACGGGGCTCCAGTGCCCACCGCCTGGGCCAGGAGGACTGGCGACTCCCTCCGAAGTTGGGAGCGCTCGAGATTTCTCCAACTTCAAGTCGGTCCCCACCCACCAGGCCACGTGACTGGGGAGGGGGCAGCCGCTGCAGGCGTGTGGAGGAGCCTTTCGGGACCTCGTACCCCGGGCACCCTCTGCCTCCGGCCCGGCACCTGGCCCGCGTTCCCCGGCCGGGGGAGCAGGTGCGGTTCCCTACACCTGCTCTCCGAAGTGAAAAGCACCTTTTTCAACAAGTGCTAGGGCTTACCGTCTGAAGGATCTTTCAACATCTCTCCAGCGTCCTTAGTAGGAGCAATTGGAACCCGTTTTTCTTCCTGAATAATCCATACTTTTAAGCCATTCTAATCGGGCCTTCAGGCATCCTGGATTCTGGTCTCGACGTTGTGATTTAATACAAACCACGTTTCCACTCTGGAAACCACAACTACCCTCTCCACCCCATCACACAGGAGCAGACCTGGATAAGAAATATGTGCACTCTGCAAAGAACCATTGAGAAAAGTAACAATATCGATGCTTACTGAGCCTTCACTATGTGCCAGGTACTGGAATAAACACTTAAAATGCAGTGTCTCGTTGAATCCTGGCAACAGCTTGTAAGATAGTATTCTCATTACCCCCATTTTACAGGCAAATACTTGATACCTTCTCTCTGGCCTCCTGAATGTTCCCTGGTTCCATTCCAATCCGTTGTTCACTGTGCTGCTGGAGTAATTTTCTCAAACGACAACTGTGATCGTCTCACTTCCCTGCTAAGAGCACCTCAAAAGGCTTCTTATTGCTCTTAGGAGAAACCCACATTCTTGCATGGTCTGCCTAGACCCTATGTATCCACTCTGTACTTCAGCCTCAAGCCTTCTTCCAGTTCCTTTCAGTCACCGTTGCCAAATGACCTGCCTTTGACTGTCCTGTTCCTTCTGCGTGTAGTGCCCCCTCCTACCCTCTTCACGAAACTCCTGTGCTTCCTCCAGACCTCAGCTCCATTATCATTTCTTTAGGAAAGCTTTCTCTGACCTTCCAGAGAGGGTGAAGTCTCTCTAATTAAATATTATGTCTCATGGATTTCACTTTCTGTGGGGGTGGAGATAGGGAGGTACTGGTTGGTTGATTAATATTTGTCTCCCCCACTGATTGGAACCTCCATGAAGGTGACTGAATCAATTTTTTTTTTGCTTAGCATTGATGCCCTAATATGCAGAGGGCTCTCAATAAATACTAGTAAAAGGATGGCAAAAGGTTAAGGTCATACCGAAGAAATCAAGTGGTAGGGCTGGCATCTACTCCCAGACCCTGTGCTGGGCTTCCTAGACCTGGAGAGACTGGGTTTGACCTCATGAAGTTTCTTTTCCTCCGTTCTGCCTTCAACACTTGCCTCAGTGTCAGAGAACACAGACTGTGGGAAAACAAATCCGGAAGGTTGCTCACTTGGCTTCAAGGAAGCCCCAGGGCTGGATTCCTCCCTGTGTGCCCACCCCCTGCTCTCCCCTACACACAGAAGACAGGGTCTGTAGGAGGCAGGTGGGATTGCTGCTCACCTTCCAGTCCCCTGGCACACTTCCAGCGGTGAACAACAGTGGCTCCCCTGGCCCCTTCTGTTCTGTCACCTGGATCCCTGCCTGATCACTCCTCCAGGTGCGGGTCACCCAGGGAACAGTGAAAGACAACTTTGCCTTGTCTATCTAGGACAGGTGCCTCTGAGCTTGGCAAAGCATCAGGACAGGTCCAACAGTGAGGGCCCCTAGGGAAAGAAGCCAGGCAGGTAGACACTCTTAGGGGGGAGTTGGAATCCTCACTCTCCAGGCTGCTCAGTTCAGTCCTGCAGCCTTTTTGTCTGAGGATGTCCTGACAAAAGAAAGGGGCTCTTTTCACAGCTGGATCCCCCTGGGAACACCAGGAAGCTGAATCTCTGTAGTTCAACTGGAATTTAGCCATATCAAGTGTTGCTGAAAAATAAATGGGGCCTGGCTGGAACTGGGAATCTTTTTGTGAATTCAGAGCTCTTTGCTGTAGTGGGATTTGTGTTCTGCAGTTGGGTCTGTGGCTGCAGTACCTATTGGTCACCTCACCTGTCTGAGACCTTCCTTGGACAGACTGATACCATCACTGCCCTCAAGCATGGTTCGGTGTAGTGAGGCCAGCTGCTCCCTTCCCCGACATACTATGAGTATCCGCAGACTATAGACTGCTTAATTTAAGGAGAGTTATCTCTGAGTAGTTTATCCTGTTTGCCCAAATGACTTTGAGTAGGTCACTTCCTACCTCTAAGTCTCAGTTTCCGTATCTGTAAAATGGATGTAGTGAGATTGCATTTACAATTGTGCTTGTAAACTCTCTAGGGCCGCACCAACAGAAAAGATTGTTATTCTCCACATAGCCAACCAACCTCCCCTGCCTCATTGACCCATCTTGGAGAAAGTAACATACAACACAGTTATTAAAAATACAGGTGTTGGAGTCTAATACACTAGTTTTGAATCCCTGCTCTGCTGCTTACTAGCTATGTGACTGGTTACTTCACCATTGTGAGCTTTCAGTTCTTCATCTAGAAAATTGTACCAATATCTCTACTTCTCAGGGCTGCTGTGAGAAATAAAAAGATAGATAGTATAATACATTGGCCATGTAGCATAGGCTGAGCAGAAGGTAGCAACCATCATTACCTGGAACAACTTCAGGAAAAACTGTAGGTTGCAGGACCCTCAGATTGGGGCTGGACTATCCTTTCTCCAGGCTTCCCTACAGAGTTTCAGACAAAAGCCAGACCTGAGAATCTTAACTTATCCCTAGAGTGGAGGCCTCTTGAGACAGGGGCTGGCCGGCTCTCTTCTCTCCAGTGTCTCCAGATTCTGGGTTTTCCATGTCCAATGGCTCTATCCTAAAGTTCTCTGCATCCTCCCTTGGCTGTTAGAGAAGATGTGTAATTGAAAATCGTACTAGAAAATCCAGTGCTGTTTCAGTTAGAATGTTATTCATGTTATTCTTCTTATAAGTGACAGAAGCCCAGCTGAAAACTCCTTATGTGAAAATGCAAATTTTTGGTCCCCTTAATTTAAAAGTACAGGGGCTTCAGGCATGGCTGGATCCAAAGGCTCAAATGGCATTATCACTGTGTTTCAGCTCTGCTTTCCTCTGAGCTGAAGCCCCTGTAGGCAGACCCTTCCTGTCTGATGTCTATTTGCAGCTCTAGGCTTACAACCTATTCTCCCAGCAACCCTCTTTTGGGTCTTCAGCTAACAGAGAGGACATTAAGAATGAGAAACAGGATGAGTACTGAGGCTGGGAGGCCCGAAAAGTAGAGGAGGAGAGCAGAGGATAAAGGGGAGACTGCCAAGAAATTTTCCTCCCTATTCCCTTCCTACCTATGCATATTGCCCTTGGCCATACCCTGAAGTTAGAATGGCCACTCCTAGGACCCTCTTCAGGTACCACCCCATTCTTATAGCTGTAGGATCCCTTTCCTTCTCAGATGTCCTCACCACTACCCAAACTCCCTTTGGCGGGAAGATTCTTCAAAAAGCTATCTGGATGTGTGCCAGGATATCTGGCTACATGGTACCCCTGACTTGGCACCCAGCCCTCAAACTGTGTCTGCTTTGGCAGGTTAAAGCAAAGATAAGAGATATTTCTGTCCTGTTCCTTCAGAGTGATTGCCAGCATCACCATGGCCTCAAGAAACAGGGCTGATGGCAGCCCTGCTGGTGTTTTCCAAAGTTGTCTGGGACTTTTGGATCCATTCCAGTCAGCAATGATTTGGTTTCATTTCCTGGGATGAGAACAGGCTTTGATCTCAAATTAGACAGCAAAACAGGAGAAACAATGGAAAGAAAAAAGAAACTCAATATCTGAAAGAAGTGTGTCTGGTGGAAGTTGGGAAGTGGGGAGTCTAAGCTTGGCTTTGAATCTGGTTCCACCCCTTGCTTGCTGTGGGACCTTGGCCAAATTACTGAAACTCTCTGAGCCTGTTTACCCATCTTGCAGGGCTCTGTCTCATCTGAGTGAAATAACATATAAAGCCTGGCACAAAGTGGGCTCTCAATAGGTATGTCCTGTTTCTCTTTTGTTCCCCTTTCCAACATAGGTAGAGAACCCAGAAAAAGAGTGGCCCTTCTAAGCCCAGTGGGAAATTCTTCATATGAAAACAAGAACTCTGAAGTTAGCAAGTCTCTCAGAATACAGCAAAGCATAGGCCTAACCCACCTGCTCCATATCTCTTTATGTCAGCCTCAGCCAGAGGGGACAATGCCTGCAGAGTGACTCACACTGATAAGTAATCTCTGTCTACCTCAGGAGCACCAGGGGCTCTACCTCCTTCCCCCTAGGTAACTAAGCATGTTGCTTGGATGTGATGGTGTGCATGCTGGGCAAGCCACAGGGCCTGGGGGCCAATGGCAGCAGAGTGGTGAAGTGCCCTGTGGAACACGTGTAGACTCCCAGGTATGCAAACATGTGCACATGCTCACGCAGTGTTTACAATGACCAGTTTTCGCACTGCTCTACACTGCCCGAAGAGAAAAGTCATTCATGATTATTTAAAAACTTTTAATTTGGAAAAAAATGGAAACTTACAAAAAGTTGTGAACATAAAAATAATAGAAAGAACACCTGTATATCCATTTCACAGATTACCCTTTAATAACATTTTACTCCATTTGTTTTTTGGGTGCTTATTGGCCATTTGTTTGTCTTCTTTGGAAACATGTCTATTCAAACCTCTTGCCCATTTTTAACTGAGTTGTCTTCTTATTATTGAATTGTGAGAGTTCTTTATATATTCTAGCTACAAGTCTCTTGTCAGATGTGATTTGCACAATTTTTCTCCCATTTTATGAGTTGCCTTTTCACTTTCTTGATGGCTTCCTTTGACTCGTAAAAGTGTTAAATTTTATTTGCTTCCCTGCAACACACACAGACACACTTTTTTCTGGACCATTTTAGGATAGATTACATATACATTATGACCCTTTACCACGAATACTTCATCGTATATTTCCTAAAAATAAGGATTTTTCTGTTATGTAACCACAATACAGATAGAAGCTTGATAAATTTGCATTGATACAGTACTTTTATCTAAGCTACTATTCATGTTCTAATTTTGTCAGTTGACCATTTATGACACATTCCTCCATTACAGGATCCAGGCTAGGAGCAGGTATTGTATTTGGTTGTCATGTCTCTTTAGCCTCCTTTAATCTGGAACATTTCCACAGCTTGCCTTGTCCTTCATGACACTGACATTTTTCACATTCAAAATGTCAAAATTCAAAAATGTCAGTGTCATTAAAAAGGGTTAACTGGTTAACACAAAAACCAGTTAATCCTTTTTAGTAACTGGTTTTTGTGTGTGATATAATTCACATACCATACAATTTACCCAATTCATACCATTGTACTTAATGTGTACAATTCAATAGTTTTAAATATATTCAGAGAGCTGAATGTATTCATTGAGCTAAATGTATTCAGAGAGCTAAATATATTCATTGAGTTGAACAACCATCACCACAATGACTTCTAGAGCATTTCATCATCCCAGGAGAAATTTTGTGCCCATTAATCACTCCCAATTGCCTATAAAATTCTCCAGCCCTAGACAGTTAACTTGTAATCCACTTTCTGTCTCTATGAATTTGCCTATTCTGGACAATTCATGTAACTGTAATCATACAATGCATGGTCTTTTGTGACTGGCTTCTTTCACTTAGCACAATGTTTTCAAGTTCATCCCTACTGTAGCATGTATCAGTACTTAACTATGGCCAAATAATATTCCATTGTATAGATATACCACATTTTGTCTAGCTGTATATTAGTTGGTGAGCTGTTTCCACTTTTAAGCTATAATGACTAATGTTACTATGAAATCTCATGTAGAAATCTTTTTGTGCCCTTTTATTCATCTCCTGGAGTAGAATTGCTGGGTCACATGGTAGCCCATGTGACCTTTGAGGAATTAACAGACTGCTCTCCAAAGCAGCTGTACCATTCTGCATCTTCACCAGCAGTGTGAGGGTTCCAACTTCTTCACATCTTCATCAATACTTATTACCATCTGTCTGTTTTATTATAGCCATCCTAGTGAGGTTGAGATGGTATCTGATTGTGGTTCTGATTTATGTTTCCCTGATGACTAATGATATTGAGCGTATTTTCAGGTGCTTATTGGCCATTTGTCTTCTTTGAAAACATGTTTATGAAAATCCTTTGTCCATTTTTAATTGAGTGATTTGTCTTATATTGACTTGTAAGAACCCTTTATATATTATAGCCATTAGTCTCTTGTCAGTTACATGATTGCAAACATTTTCTACCATTCCATGGGCTGGCTGCCTTTTCATTTTCTTAATAGTGTCCTTTGAAGCACACAAGTTTTAAAATTTCATTGATGTACAAGCTATTTGTTTTTCAACTTCCCTCCCCTTTTTAAAATAAAGCATTCTTCATTTTGTGTTTGTCTGCATTTTTCTTGTACTGAGATTGAGGTGATGCATTTTTGGCCTGAGTACAGTATAGGTGATGGTATGTTCTCAGGATATCACATCTGCAGGCACATGATATCCATCTGTCCTTTATTGGGCATGCTAATTTTGATCCTCTGGTCAAGGTATTGCCTGATTTCTCCACTGTATAATTACTGACTTTTTTCCTCTCCCATTCATGATGTATACAAAGATGAAATTCACTATTCTCGATCTGTCTACACTCCATTGCACTTTGAGTTCTATGCTCTCCCTGGCACGTGCTGCACACTGGTCAGACCCACCTTGGCCAGGCCTGTGTCCTCATGTCTCAAAAAGGGGATTTGTTCCACTGACCACAGGTTTCATGCAAATTATTCACACCCTGCTACAGTGAGTGTCTTCATTGACCTTGCTTGCCTAGAGACCTGAGCACTGCCTTCTTGGACTTAGAAGTTGGATGTCGCCACGCTGGAAACATCAAATAGAAATACGCAGTTCTGGAAAACGTGATTCTAGGCTCAGCAAGGAGATGTACTGTGATCCTCACACACCAGGGGCTGAGGAGTGGAACTCAGAAAAAGACGAAGGATTGAGAGGGCACCCTGTGTTTGTGCATTTGTGTCTGTGCTGTCCTTGACCTAAGAGAAGCTCAGGAGATTGAAAGAATTCATTTCACCTTCCAAGTTCAGGAGGATAGGGGTGTTTGGAAGGTGTTGTGTGAGAACCCAAATCAGGCATCGTAGCCTTTCATTCCTACTTCAAGCTTTACCTCTTCTGTTGCTAGGACACACTCTACTAGAAAACCTGTGACTAAAGAACTTTCCATTTCAGTGAAATGGAGAAAACCAGCAGAGACTGAACCCCGTTAAAGAACATATCTTGGGTTTAACTTCTAAAGTCTCAAGAAGTGAAAGGTAATGATGAGGATGAGAATGACAGTTAACATTTATTGGGCCCTTACTATGTGCCAGGCAATGTTTCAAGAGTTTTCCAGGTATTAACTCATTTAATTCTCAAAACAGCGCTATCTGGTAGGTACTATCATTATCTTTATTTACCATATGAAGAAACTGAGGCATAGAGAAGTTAAATAACTTCTACAAGGTCACACAGCTAATAAGTGGCAGAAATGGGATACCCATCCAGATACTGTAAAGGACATAATGGGAGTCTTGGAGAATATGAGCATTATGAATCATAAATCTTAGAGAAGGCACCTGTCAGTGTGATAAATGTAGAGAATGCATTTTCAGAGAAGTACATTAGGAATACTGGTGGGGATGGGGGGGATACTGGGTGAATGATGCTGCTTGAGTCATCCCATTTCCTCATGGGTAGCCTTAGTGATTGTTTATCAAGCCTTTTTTTTTTTTTTTTTGAGACAGTGTCTCACTCCGTTGACCAGGCTAGAATGCAGTGGCACGATCTTGGCTCAATGGAACCTCTGCTTCCCAGGCTCAAGTGATTCTCCTGCCTCAGCCTCCTGAGTAGCTTGGACTACAGGTGTGTGCCACTACCACTCAGCTAATTTTTGTATTTCTAGTAGAGACAGGGTTTCACCACATTGGCCAGGCTGGTCGTGAATTCCTGACCTCAAATGAGCCACCCACCTCGGCCTCCCAAAGTGCTGGGATTACTGATGTGAGCCACCACCCTGGCCCTATCAAGCCTCCTATACTTGGCACCTGCATTACTCAAAACTCCAGTTTAGGTACCTGATGTGGCTGCTAAAAACTGCCTTCTTCAAGCTAAGTCCCCTGGAAGTAACATTGGGGTTCCAATGTGCTGCACTGTCCACAGTTTTATAGCATGATCAGGCATCACACACACAGCTGCATTGACAGTGTGTGCTGATGAGCAATTTGTGGTCACACACGATAGGTTACCCACAAGGCTGCAGAGGGCTGCACATAGCAGGCTTGGCCAAGGTTCACCACAAGCTCACACTCCGTACCTCCGT
Source organism: Aotus nancymaae (assembly GCF_030222135.1). NCBI lineage: Eukaryota > Metazoa > Chordata > Mammalia > Primates > Aotidae > Aotus > Aotus nancymaae. The sequence continues at coordinate 50,903,866 of NW_026988473.1, read as the reverse complement.
GCTCTTCTGCTGTGCACGCTGCTTCAGACATTACTGGGCTCTGTCTTCTCTGGGGCATTGGTTCCAGTTCCTGCTCAACAGCTATTAATTTTTTTCAACTACCACACATGTAATAAGGCAAAGCCAGTACCAAAGCTCAAATTTGAGTTAGGCTTGTATTTCTACTTTTTGTATTTTGTAGAAAAAAGACAGAAAACTTCAAACTATGGCCCAAAATTATCCTTCAGCCCCAGGACAGCATGTCGCATCAGAGAACAATCCAAGTCAGGGGAGTGTGGTAGGGAGCTCCTGGAACTACAAAGTGGTAAAACGTGAGATTATAATTGATGGGTAGATTTTTTTCATCATTATTCCTTCAACTCCTTTTCCCTTCTGAGTCAGAACTATATATCCAGCCTACCCTGGTGCCTAGATCATAACAATGAATGAATGAATATGCTGTGTGTGTATATGAGATTCAGAGCGTTTTATTGATAGTTTGAAATGACCTAGATCAATGACTTCGGACTTGGTCACTAGTTTTTTTCTGCCAAGCAGAGAAAAGGAAGAGATATAAACAGATAAACTTCGAGGGCTATGTCAAACAACATGCAATCAATCAGTTGTGAAACCACAGCCCTAGTCCCCAGGGCCCCTTGGGTAAGATCTTGTCATGAATTATGGGCATGTAAAGTCTCAGGCAGTGGGATGGGACACAGAAACACAGGTCGACTCCATGTTGCAACCACTAGGTGGCACCTGTCCGAGGAACTGCCAAATGGCTTGTTCACAACTTGAAGCACTGGTCAGCTTGGCTTGACATGAAATGCCAAGATCTTGCTGGGTGAATAAAGGAGCCTGCCAGGGCCAGTACTGCTAGGCTTGGTTGGAGGAGCCAGTGCTGTAGGAGGGGCTTGGATTCATGACTCTAATGATGAGCTCATCCTACCTAAGACAGCAGCTCCTTCCCATCACCTCTTCATTCTCAGTCCTTTTGCCCTTCCTTATTTATAACACTCATCACTACTTGACTTTACAGTATATGTTCATTTGTTTATTGTCTGTCTCCCCAGACCGGAACCTAAATTCCACAAGGGCAGAGACCTTCTTTTGGTCCCTGCAGTATCCCTAGCTCCTACAATGTCTAGCACTTAATAAATAGGCCCTCCATAAGTATATATTGCATAAATGAATGAATGAGCAAATACATAATAAGAAATCATTAGTAACTAAGGTCTGTAGTTGCATCCCCTTTATGAGATACTCTGAAAACCAAGCACTACTGAGTTACTGTCATTGTTTGCAGCAGGTAGGTTTAATTTGTATCCCTTTATTCAACTAAGGCAAACTGCCTATATTACAGTGGTTTCATTTTCTGAATCTATTATGATGCTATTGTGTTCTCTGGAAAGTGTTCCCTGCTGAGTACTGATATATCTGTGGCTGTAACACTGACGTGGATCACAGGAGCAGCCTTGCTGGGTTAACAAGCCCCTGAGGATGGTCTCCTGGAGGCTGATCGAGACTGCCTGAAGGGAGAAGGAGGCAGGTTACTACAAATATTAGGACACCCCTGAGCTGGGCTCACTTCCCTGAAGTGGAAGATGGTCACAGAAATGAAGCCTTACCAAAGTCTCTAAGTTTCTGTTGATGGGCACCTACTGGGCCACTCCCAGGACCTTAAATTGTAGGCACCTGATGGCTTGCCTGCTAGAGAGCCATATGTAACAAGCGTCCCTCAACTTGATGAGGAACTGCTTTACTCCAGCCTGAGCTAGTCCATTTGCCTCCCAAAAGCTGGCTAGAAGTAGTGTAGACTTAGGTAAGGCTCTCAAGACCTATCCTGCTGTGTGAAAAGAAACAGAGATGCTAACAGTAAGAGGCAGCTCTCAGGGCTGTGAAGATTACAGCTGGGCCTGGAATGACCCTGGGTTTTCCAGCACATGGGCCCACCAGCTGTGGTGGTCTGCTGCAGGCAACAGCCCCGGTGCATCTTCCTGCAAAGATCAGTTGGAGGATAAGCAAGTTCTTACACTGTGCTGTGTGCAGCCACTGACTTTCCCAAGTTGCCACATGACATTTTAATATCACCTGCAAACCTAAATCCAGTGAGTGCCTACAGACGACACACTTAACAGCTCAGGGAATGATTCAGAGGAAGCAATTTTCCAAAGTGAAGATAATTGTCTGTTAGTGTGAAAGGCAAACACTTTTTTATTAGCATTGGAAATTCAAGAGAGATGTTGTTAAATCCATAGATGTACCACTTCCGTAAACGGCTAAAGAACAATATCTACAGCTGGAAAGAAGGACTGTACAGATCACACCCACTCCGAGTTCACCCATAGAACTAGCTCACTTGGAGAGAAGATGGAAGCTCAGCTCTGACCGCTTCCTGTTTACTTAATATGCAGCTCCTCTCAGTCCTGGTTCCTGTGCCCACACAGGAAATTCCAGAATTAAGAGATCCCTGGTCTTCTTTTATTTACAGGTTTCCCGGGTGACCTTAACCTGGGTAAGGTCTCATGCCTTTACTCTGTGACATTAAAACTTAGATTCCAGCCCTGACCTCTCCGGAGGCTTTGTATAAACACTTGCCTATTTGAACCCTGCAGGTGGACATCTCATAGGCAACTAGAACGTGGAATGGCCAAAATGGAACTCTTAACCGTCTCCCCTTTTCACTGTTATATTACTGCATAAGAAGTCACCTCAAAACCTATCATTTAAAACAGTAATCATTAATTTTGCTCACAAATCTGTAATTTTTCTATGGTTCAATGAGGACTGCTCCATGAAGCATCAGCTGGGGCAGCTGGAGAATCCAAGATGGCTTACTTACATAGCCGGTAAGTTTTGCTGGCTCTCACCTGGGAGCTCAGCCTGGCTGGTGGGTGGAAGGACTGTGGTTCCTCTCCACGCGGCCTCCCACAGGCTGCTATGGCTTGCTTCCTCACGACATGGTGACTGAGTTCCAAGTGTGAGTATCCTAAGGAGAGGAAGTGGAAGCTGCTAGTGTCTTAAGCCCTGGGCCTGGAAACTTTTAAAGCATTACTTCTGCCATGCTGATACTGGTCAAGCAGTCACAAAGCCCAGATTCAAGGGGAGGAGACATAGACTCCAACTGTCCATGGAAGGAGCCTCAAAGAATTTGCAAACATGTTTTAAAACTGCTGCATATCCCAAACCTGTTCCTCCTCACCAGTTTCTCAGGCAACTAGGAATCATCTTTGACTGCCTTCTTTCCCTTAGCCCTTCCATACAATCCCCATCAGCAAATTCTGTTGACTCTCCCCCAAAACATGTCCAGAATCCTTTTGCTTCTCTCATCTCCACTACTACACCCTAATCCAGACAATGCCTTCATCTGCCACCTGGATGGCTGCTTGGTCTGTTGCAGTAGTCTGTGAATGACTCTGCCTTCATGCTTGCTTCCTATTCACACAGCAGCCAGAGCTACCCTTTTAAAACATAAATCAGATTATCTCACTCCTCTGTTTAAATTCATTCAGAAGTTTTGCAACATATTTAGAACTAACTCAAATCCCTCATTCTAGATTCCAAAGCCTGATGTGATCTTGCTGTGTCTGGTTCTCTGGCCTCATCTGGTACAACCTGCCTTCTCAGTATACTACAATACACACAAATGCTTGCTCCTGCCTGATAGTCTTTGCACTTGGTTTTCCTCTATCTGGAAAGCTCTTCCCCTTCATTTTCCCAAGGCTGGTTTCTTCTTGCCATTTAGTTTTCAGTCAAAATGTAATTTCCACATAGAGGCCATCTATAATCCCTAATCCTAAAGTAGCCACACAGTCATCTGTTACAGTAACCTATTTTAATCTTCAGCATAGCTCTTACCACTAGAGGCTACTTTTCATGTTGATTTATCTGTTCTTTGTCTCTTCACTCTAACATGTAAGCTCCATGAGGGCAGGGACCTTGTCTGTCTTATCACTGTGCATCCCCAGGGCCTAGAAGAGTGCCTGGCAGAAGTTTGATAAATATTGATGTAGCAGGTAGAAATAGTATCTCCAGACAGCCAGCCCCCTGACAGGATCACAGCATGTCTTAGGGTAGTTGATGGTATAGAGAGAAGCAGAGGGGAAGCTCCTCTCTATACCTCCTGGGCTCCAGTGGCTTGCGCATGTACTAGGAACACAGGTCTGGGGCATGGGGCTGCCCCATGGAGGATGCTCCACAGTGACTGGGTTTACACAGCCTCCTTCTACCCCCAGAGTATTCCCATCCCTAGCCTTCTTGTGAAATCAGCAAGACAGGATCACACAGTCATGAGCACAAAGTTACTAACATGCTTGGACAGAATGGTGCAGCTCAGCTCACCTCACCTCCACATCAGTGTGGTCAATAACTCGGGTTATGTGACGTTCGAATTTTCATCTTATGGTCAAACTCAGAAATATAGGCTAAGCTCCAGTATAACAAAGTCCAAGTGCTTGTTTTAATGCTATTTTTTAAAATGATGATATTCAAACTTAAAGAGAAATCTGAAAATGAATATTTAGGGCCCATCCAAATAAAGAAAAAAAGTTTGATTAGGGCTTTGTAAGAATCAATGTTATTAACAGGTTAAAAAAGCAACACTGAGATGAAAAGCAAGTTCAACCATAATGAAGTCGTCTTTGTTTTCTTCCAAAATGCTTGTTAGACATTTTTTAGTACTTTGGTATAGAGAATTGACTGCATAGAGTTGTTATTGAAATAACAAAACATTATAGTTGTAAGTGGTCCATCCATTAGGGAAATGGTGGCTTGTTTGATTGGATTCTTTTTTATTCACTGTAATGAGATTTTTGCTTGGGAATTTAAATGTTTAAAGATTCAGTAGCACTGAAAATTCAAGTTCAAGAAATGATCGTGAGGCCCCACTGGGCTGACCCAAAGTGAGATGATGGTGTGGCATTTAGAGGGTATTTCGGCAGTGCTGTTACTGTTAGAGAATGAGACCACCCTTCAAGGGGCTGCTCAGGTCCACAAAGCAGAGTCCATCTCTCACATTTGAGAGTGAGGAAGAAAGGCATACGTGACAGGCTGGTTCTCACCACACCCACCTGGACCTCAGATCCCTTGTGATGGGAAGACCACTTGGGGAGTAGAACCCTTGGCAATACTGACTTGGGGTTGGTGAAATCTCCTTTTCATGACAATCAACAATTCTCATCTGCTGAGAAAATCACATTTCACCTGAACTCCCCAATCCCGCAGGCAGTGGCCAGCGAGTGTCCAAGGGCACAGCTGAAGGTGCGGAAGGAAGTTGGCACTGTGCTTTTGCTGCAGGGTGGAAGCTGGCAATGAGGAGAGCTGGCAATAAATGTACATTATTATATCTCCAGAAGTGCTTAGTTTTTATCTTTTTATTTCTAATTCTTTCTGCTTTAAGTATTTTTTTAATGATCACTGCTTAGAACTCAAGCTCCTGAGATCAAACTTGTATCACACAGGCTGGAGAAGGCTGTGGAGAAACTGAGTCCTCCCAGGTCTCAAGGTAAGTGGAGGGAGCCTGCAGGGGTCTCCTTCCCTCCCCTCTTGCCTGTTCTGCCTGGTCAGAGCCTGCACACGAGTGCAGAGGGCTCTCTTAGAGGGCCGGGCTAGAGGAAGCTGAAGTTTCAGAATAAGCAGCCTCCTCTTCTGTGGCCTCCTTTCCACTACAGACTCCTTGAGGAGGAGTGAGACCCCAGAAGGACTGGTGAGTCTCACCTAGGCTGACTAAAGTCCAGCTCAGTCAGCCCTTGATGTATCCAGGACATCTGTCCACAGCAGTGAGAAGCTGATGCCACTCAAAGCCATTCTCAGTCTACATCCACAATGCTGGGGAAAAAAAAACAAGTTCAATTTACCAAAACATCTGTATTATCTATAAAAATTGAACTCTAATGAGTCACCGATACTGGAGGCAGCAATATCTGACTGTGCTGACATGCAGAAGGCAGACAACTCTGTCCCACCAACCCTACAGAAGAACATTTGTACTGAGTGGCACCTGGGCAGAGTCATTTGTAAGGCCTCAAAAACCTGGACACTTTGGAACGTAGCAATCGGATGAAAGATCTTGGAAACATCTCTCGGGACTCCTGGGCTGTGTACTTGAAATAGTTCTGGGGATGGGCCAGGACATCAAACAGAGCCTTGATAAGTTTCTTATCCTAAAAAGAACAGAATTTTTGTTACTGGGCCAAAATATTTAAATATGCTGATGTTTTGCCCATGGAACTGTGATGACCCAGTATTAGGCAGTAGCTTGCTTAGCTGAAAAACACTTGCAAAAATTGTTTCCTCTAATTTTTACCTTCTTTCCTGTTTTTATTTTTCCTAATCAGTTACAAGAAGTATGAATTACTTTTATAAATAAAAATTTAATATATAAAAAACCTATTTTCTTTTTCCCAGCCAGATGAGTGCAACACCAGGATTTGGGAATATTTATAGGATTAGTGATATCACAAGTATTTATTGCTAATTACTTATAAGTATTTACACTTTGGTGAATTTTAGGCTCGAAGTATACATAAGGAGCCAAAGATCCTCAACTATTTGGAATTAATATAAAAACATTATTTGCTGCTGGTTTGGATTTATAAGCAAATTTCTCCCTGTTCCTCCACAAATTTCCAAATTAAAAAATACAACTTCATTTGACAATACTAAAGACAGCAACCTGATTTTTTAAAAAATTAAGTGTGGTGAAGATACAAAACTGACCCTGGCCCAGCACAGGCTCCATGTCTGAAAGGTGGCAACACAGAGCAGGAGGAGAGGCTTCTCCAATAGTACTTGGGAAGCTCTGTGGATAACTGCCATGTCCACCTGAGTCATGCACTCACCTTAAGTATTTCCTGATGGTTCTCAGATGCATAGAGCCTGCCATCTCGAACTATGTCTTCAATGAGTTCCTGGTAGTCCTCTGTTGGAATAAAGAACATGTTTTGCATTCTTATGATTTAGTTACTTCCAAACTTGCTCTTTCACTTTTTAATAAGGCTCTGAGAAATGTCCCTTCTGTGGCTGCTGTCACTTACCATTCTGCTACTGAGAAGGCAGTCAGAAGAGAATTTCCATAGACTCCCACCACCACCTCTCTTCGTCTACCAGCATCTGCACCCATCTTCCCGTTCCCTCTTCCCTCAGATGAGCCTCTGTGCATCCAGTCAAGGCTCATCCCTCCACTTAGTATGCCAGGCCCATCTTCTCTCCCCAAATCAACAGGATTGTTCAAGTAATTCTGCTGTTTCTTTCCTTCATGATATATTTTTCTCTCTATTGGTCTCTCCCACCAGCATGCAAAAATGCTGTATGTCTCTGACTTTAAAAATCCCTCCCTTGACTTCATTTCTACCTCTAGCTTCCATCTCACTTATCCACTCAAAAATCATTTAATAAAAATTGTCGGCACCCACTATCTCTGATTCTTTTCCTTTCTTTCTCTCTAAAACCCTGTTGAATCAGCTTTGGCCCCCATCACTACTCCAAAACTGCTTGGTGAGACCAGCCATGACCTTCATGTTGCTAAATCCCAATAGTCAGTTCTTGGTCTTCATCCTCCTTGACGCATCAGTACCTTTTGACCTGGCTGGTTACTCCTCCTCCTTGATCCAGTGCTTCACTGAGCTTCCAGGATACCATGCGCTTTGGTTTTCCTCCTGCCTTACCGGTTACTTCTCTCAGGCTTCTTGGTTTTTTTTCTTCTCTCCGACCTTTTACCGAAGGAGGGTCCCAGGGCTTAGTCCTTGGTCTTCTTCTCTTCTCTGTGGACACTCACTTCCTGGTGAGCGCATCAGGCTTTCCTTTCCATCTCCACTTCCCGCCTCCCCCTTTTTTCTCTGTCCTTGTATTATGTAAAACAATCAAGCTTCTTATCCACCGAGAAAGACTATTCTCTCCTTTATTTGAATGGAGCTGGAGGGTGGAGAATTTGGCTGGTTGGGGAGGAAGAAAGCTGTGTGTGCTCTCTCATTAATATTTTTTGTCCTGATATACACATTAAATGCAGTGCGTGCTGTACTTCTCCAAATGCCAATTTTCCCCCTTTGAAGTCTAGTTTATTTCCTATAGTCATCATTCAAATCAAGCATATGCAAAGCACAATCTTTTCCAAATTCCAGACACAGAAAAAAAGCCTCTTTGTATGCATATCATGTTCAGCAAAGCCAAACACATTATAAGAACATCACTGAAATTGTGTGAGAGGAGCTCTTGAAAAGTTTCTCTCAGTTAAGGGGTGGTAAATGGAAAGTAATGGTATAATAGTCACAATTACTAATTTGATATGTCTGCCATAGCATTGGTCCTCTGTTAGTGTGGTGTCTTATTTGAGCGAATATAAAATATGAGATTTTCTTTTAATCTTGAATTCCTCTGCAGCAGTGTCTCTCCTCTTTTTGATGATGGGAATTTACCATTAAGAATGTCAGTTGCTGTGCTGCATTCTGCTGTACTAGAAAACTAGACAGCTGTTTGCCACTCTACCAAATGCTTCCAGACTGCTAACATTTGAAAAAAAAAATATTCTGCTTTTAAGAACTACTGTGTTTCCTTACTTGCTCCAACTCATTAGAAATCCAGCAAATTACAGGTAAGAATCCAGGCTCTGGAGTCCCAAAGACCTGGTTTAAACCCTCCCTTGCAACCTTGCCATGCTGGGACCTCAGCCAGTTCCTTAAATCTCCAAGCCTGAGTGGCCTCATCTATAAAATCAGGAAATAATCATGTCTACTTTATGGAACGATTGTGAGGAAAGCAGCATGTAAAAGGTACTTCAGCATGTACCTGGCAGTCAGTAATGCATGTTAGCCCCAACTACGGTTCTCACCATTCTCTAGCACTCAGAGGGCCAGTCTGTAGCAGCCTCAAGTGCACCTTCTAAATGTGATTTCTATGCTTCTGGGTTTGCAAAACAGATATAGCCAAACTTTTTGGAAATAAATGTTTAAAGAAAAAAAAAAATGGACTCTGAGTGAAGGCCTCAGGAGCTTCTCTGTGGGGAAAACAGTGGTTTCCAACTATTCTCTACTGTGACACATGTGAGACACACTCTTGTTGGCCTACCCTGCATTATGTGTAATTTTCCCCAGTTGGAGCTATAACTCTTTTTTAATTAAAAAAAAAAAAAAAGATGTTTTCATGTGTCACAAAGGCAGTGTTGAGAACAGCCATATTTATTTTGGAGTCTCAGTGTCTTTTTGCCTTCTTCCTGATTCCAGATAGGAGAGGTTGCCAGTTGGTTGGTTTCGGGTAGGTGAGGTTCTGTGTCTCTCTCAGCAGAGCCACGTGGGAGGCATTTGCGTCAACCCCAGGAGTCAGATACTAAAACTCCTTGTCTTGGGTGTTTGACATTATTTCAGGCAACTGTAGGACAAAGATCATGATCCTTGCTTTCGTTACTTTTTGGGAAAGCCATAGAATATTGTCTTCCCAAATACTTTTGGCATTTGTCTGCCTAAAAATCTTTGGTGGCTTCCTCTAAGATTAAGTCTGTCCTCCAGAGCTTGGCCCTGAAGACTCTTCACAGCCTAACCCCATTCCCTTCTAGTCTCCTGTCTCAATGCCAAGCCACACAGCCCTACCCATTGGCCAAATAAGACCATTTGTGTCCACAATACACCAGATACTTCATCCTTTGACTTATGTCCTTCCCTCTTTCTGAATGTTCTTATTCCCCATTTATGCTCAAAATGTGTATGTTCTTTCAAGATCCACATCTCTCAAGACTTTGCCCTTTTCCTTCTAAAAGCTCATGTCAAATTAACTGCTGCTGCTTCTTCTGGGCTCACATAGGGCTTAGTGCTGTTATAGCATCTATGACAATATATATATTTTGTGTTTCTCTCACTAAACGTGTTAACTCCAGCACTTAACCCAATGCCTGACATAGTAGATGCTCATTAAATATTTATTGGATAGGTGAACAAATAAGTTCATGAAGGAACAGATGACTCCTCTCCCACAGGACTGTGTGGTCCTTCAGGACAAAGGTCCAGTTCATTTTCTGCTCCTAGTAAATGTCTGCCAACCAAGTCTCAGAGCTAGGTAGGGCCCTAGGGCTCAGATGGGCCACCTCGTCATCTAACATGAAGAAAATGAAACCAGAAGTCATCTGATTTGCCAAGATCACATAGCAAGACAGTGGCAAAGCCAGGATCAGAACTCAGGTCCTTCCCGCCTCAGGATTCTACCTAATAAAAGCCACAATCATAAGAAGTTAATATTTACTGAACAATTACTATATGCCAGGCACTGCCTCAAATCCTTTAGGAACTCTCATTGAACTCTCAAATAAGTCTAATGATTATCCTCATTCACACATTAAGAACAAGAGGCTTAGAGATGGTAGCATACACAAAGTCACGGAAGAGATCATAGCCAGGCTGATCACAGTCTGACTCCAGTGCCCATGTTCTTACTCACCAAGCTATGCTCACTTTTAATATATTTTCTAAAACATCTTTTCCTCCTGTTGTCAGTGTCCCCAAATGCCTGTTAAAGTTTGGCACCTGTGAGTCAGCAATGTTTTTTCCCCTCATCCTGCCTGCCTTTCTGAGCATGTGTGCTTGTCAGCAGTCTGCCAGCTGGCTCCAAAGTTGGCTCTGTTCAAAGCAGAGAGGCTCTTTCCATGTGCTGCAGGCTGTGCTTACCATCATACGTCACGTATGGGACCTGGAACCCTCTGGCACTGTTCCCTTCATTGGACTTAAACTGAATCCACAATTTCTTTGACCTGGAGGTGAAGGCGATGGGGCGTTCATAGGTCTGGCAGGTTTCATATGTTGTCACAGAATTGGATGAAGCTGCCAAGGGAAGTTTGAGAGGGGTGGGGTTCAAGACTCATAGCACCGACCAGGCATACAATAGACGTTCATCTTTCTAAACACTCAAACTGTACAAGTTATGCTCAAGAGTTCTTCAGGCCCAGCTGAGCCATCCTAAGTCAAAAGTCCTGGAAACAGAGTAGATTCAGTTGGTGATTGTGGGCCCGCAGGGAGGCTGTGCCTGAAAGACCTGGGGCTTGGCAAGCAGCAGCAGCCCAGGCTGTGCCATCCACTGTAAGAACTGGGTGAGGGCCTCCTGTTCAGAACTGACCTGCTGTCATCTAATCACCATCACCACCATTTGCTGCCTAAGACCAGGCAGTATGCTAGGCAATTTATGGGCTTTGTCCCATTTAATCTTCTGAAAACCACAGAAAGTTGGTGCAACTATTATCTTTTTGATAGAGAGATTAAATACTTGCCCAGGGTCATATAGCCAGTATGTGGTAAAGCAAGGATTTAAACCCATACTTGACTTCAGACATTGTAACCACTAATAAAAAGAGCAAACATTTATATAGTGGCTCCATGTGTCATCATTATTCTTTTTTTCTTTTCCTCTTTTTTTTGAGACAAGGTCTGGCTCTGTTACCTAGTCTAGAGTACAGTGGCACGATCATGGCTCACTGCATCCTCTACCTCCCAGGCTTAAGCAATTCACCCACCTGTCTCCCAGGTAGCTGGGACCACAGGTGTGCACCACCAGGCCCAGCTAATTTAAAAAATTTTTTTGTAGAGACAGGGCCTCACCCAGGCTGGTCACAAACTCCTGGGCTCAAGTGATTCTCCTGCCTCAGCCTTCTCCCTCAGCCTGGGATTATAGGTGTGAGCCAGTGCCTGGTCTATTATTCTAAGTGTTTCACAACTGTGAACTCCTTTAGTCCTTATAATAACCTTATAAGCTAGCAACTGTTATTAGCCCCATTTTAACAGATAAGAGGACTGAAGTGCAGAAAGATTCAGAATGTGTGCCCGAGATCATAGAACAACTAAAAGGTGGAACTGGGACAGAGATTCAGGCAGCCTGACTGCAGAGCCCCTCATTACACTCCCTCCAAGTTGTGTTGACAGCAGTCTTCCTTTATGGACACTGGGCCCTGAATCAGGATAGGAGGACAGGTCCCCACCTGGCCAGGCTCCGTCAGTCCCCAAGTCATCAGTTGCTACTCAGCATGAGGGCATGTCTGTGGCCAGCACTGCATGATCCTCACTGGCTCTCTGTGTCCTTGTGGAAGAGGGTTCAACACACCCCAGTGAGCACAGCAGGGAAGACCGACTTGCAGGATCACTACCTCTGGGTTCCAGCAAGACGTTTCAGTGTGTGGCTTTTGTTTACATTTTGTCTCTCACCAACTCTATATCATGTTCCACCTCTGTTCTAATATGGAGGTGACATTCTAGGCCTGCTCCTCACATGGAAAGCCTGGGGAGCAGGTCATCAGGCTTCCCAGCGGGCCTGAGGGAAGAAGGGAGGGAAGCAGGGAGTGAGACGCACAGGTTTTCCGCATCACCAGATAGTCTCCACAGTCGTCCTCTATGGGCAGGAAGATCTCAGGGACCACGATCAGGATACGGCGCTTGGGGGGCGGGTTGATGGTCCACGTACACTCGGTGTTGGCTGGGTAATTGCCTGGGTAGTTTGGGGATTCAATGTATCCAGTGAAATCTCCCAGCTCCCCTCCACATCTTCTGTCTGGAAAAGAAAATGCTCTGAGTTATGGCATGACACTGTCATCTATGTCCTGACCACCGCTAGTTTGCTGAGCCCTGCAGCATCCCTGTCACCTCCCAGGAATGGGGCATGAAAATGATACCATCTGGGAATGAGTCTGTCCTAGAACACCCAGGTTCCCCTGTGGGAGCCAAACCATTACCTCCCCACAAGGAGTCTACCCCTCTGAGTTCTTGAGGCACTGTTTTCTCATTAGCCTGAAAGTGTTCAAGGTTAGGGCAGGTATTTGTGAACAGAAGGATAAATTTAGCTTTCAATATTTTGTTTACCAAGTCCAAGTGTCAGAGGAACCCATGAGACAGAACTTCTAGGTCTCTCAAAATAGGGGGAACAGAGGTGATTGCTCTGTAGAGACTATCTGACCCTTTTTCAGACCTTTGTGAAGATAAGTCAGACATATTTTTCCCTTTTCTCTCTTGTCAAGACCACATTTTATTTTTTATTCATTTTGAATTTTAAATATTTTTTAATTTTTTTTGAGATGAGTTCTCTCTGTTGCCAGGGCTGGAGTATAGTGATGAGATCATGGCTCACTGTAGCCTTGACCTGGGCTCAAACCTCCCAAGAATCTGGGACCATATGCAAGTGCCATCATGCCTGGCCAGTTTTGTTTTGTTTTGTTTTGTTTCATTTTTTTTGTAGAGACAGGTCTATGTTGCCCAGGCTGATCTTGAACTCATAGGCTCAAGCTATCCCAGCCTTGTCCTCCCAAAATGCTGGGACTATAGGCATGAGCCACTGCATCCAATCCATATTTTATTTTTAAAGAAAGAAGAAAACTCAAATGAGTTATCAGTAGATACAAGGCATGCTGGATACTTATATATGGCACCAAAGGCAGAGGCTGCACACACACGTGCATGTATGCACAGACCCCTCCGTCACTCACAGTACCCAGCCGCATCTTCATTCATCCAATCCCACTCACCACAGAAATGTCACCCAAAGCTCTGAGAGCTCAGAAATGAGAGAGACACAGTCTTTGCTCTCAAGGAGCTCATTACTTAATACTGTCAGGTAAATCTGTGCAAGAGAAGATGTTGAAGGGATTACTTTTTCCCTCTCTAGTTACAACTGGGATTTATTATTACTGGTAGAAAAAAAATCTATAGGCTTTTCTTCTTGGAAGAAAAGAGGAGGAAGGGAGCCGAGAACTGCCTTCAGTCCTGAAGGGCTGCCCTAGGAACTGTGCCATAAGACTCTCACGGGGCCCCTATGGGGCCAACCAAGGGCCAGGTGGTAGAAAACAAGGGAACATTCATCTTGGTATGAGGAAGAATTTTCTAACACTGTGAACTTTCGAAAGTCTAATTTACCAACAAGCTAAGATATGAGGTAGCGCGCCTCCTGTCATAGCAGGTGTTCAAGAAGAGACTTGATGGAAGGCTACTTATAAAGATGCTGTTAAAAGGACTTCCTCGGCATAGAAAGAAAACCAGATGACCTTTCAATCATAAAGTTTGAATGATTCACTGCCTCCCTCAGTCCCAAGCTCCTCCAGTTTAGGGGGGTCTCTTTGCTCCTCTGATTGCTGTCTTAAAGATTAGCTGGGATTTACTTTTGGTCTTTACTACAGAGTTTTTGTTGTAATTTTGGTTATAAATAATGGCTTTAAAAAAAAACCCAGACAGCAAGTCCTTAAATGATTTGCTTCCCCCTTCCTATAAAACACAAATCAGTCTCCTCAATGTCTATCCAAGGCTTCACCTCCTGGTCTGCCTGAGACTCCCTTCAGCACATTCTAGCCTGAGGTCCAGGAGTCTGTGCCTCCCTCAGCTCCTCGCTCAAACATAAGGCTCTTTCTCCTGCTCTTTCCCCATCCTCTCCATGAAAACCTTCTCACACCCTCCAGAAGCCTTTCCTCATCTCTCAAGACAGTCAGTCGCTCCTTCCCCTACAGTCTCACCGCCTGAGCTCCTTGCAGGGTCAGCGATGCTTACTTATTCTGCTTGGTATCAACCAAGTTCCCAGCAGAATGCTGGGCACCTAACAGGTCCTCAAACAATGTGTGCTGAGTAAGACTGGACTGAAATTATGCCCCAGGGAGGAAATTAAAGTGAGTACAGCTGGTAAGTATGCCCGAGGAAGTAGCCAGGACCAATAAAGATGAGTCACTCTGCACGGTCAAGCCCTGCTCTCTCTCCACATTGGTCTGCATGGCTGTGAGCTAGGCTCATAACATCTATGTAGTTCCAAATGAACTGGGACCTCTGCCCCGTGCCCCTTGCTCTGAGTTGGACCCAGACACATATCTTCTTAGCCAGGACTGTGAAAAGCCTTAGAGAGACCTACTTTTACACTGGGTTATGTTTGTGGAGCCATCAAAGTCAGTCATAGTATTTCCTGGGCAAGAAACACAACTATTTTTTCCAAATTCAGGCTGGTATGTTCCCGCTGGGCAACGAATACATCTGTGAGTGGTGGTGTTGTAGAAATGTCCAGGTGAACACTGAACTGTGGGCGAGGGAGGGTGAAAAGAACAGGAAAAAAAGACTATTTTTAATCAAATGCAGCACAAAGATTTTAAAGTCTGTGAAATAAATTTTTATGTGCAAATGAAGTAGGACTTTCCTACCAATCTGGAGCTAATCAACACTTAATTCCCTAAACAGGCAGTTTGGATGGGGCTCATGAAACAGAGAAATACAGAAGAACAAGATATGTGTGTATCTCCAATGAGTTTATGGTTCATGCAGATTTTCAGGCATCAATTATCACAACTCAAGTCTTCATACAGAGCACGTCTGTGAGTATGGGAAGCAGGCAGTTGCAGAACTGAGGTTGGGTTTAGAGTTGGGCTCCCTGGGAGAAGGCAGCTGGAGTGGGGTTCTGGAGAAGGAGTGTGGGGGGAAGCTCTAGGTCAGGGCACCATGATGGAGGAGGGCTGGAGGAAGGAACCAGGGGAACCTGTGTACCAAACTGGCTCATCAGTGCCTGATTGTCCCTTGTCAGCCTGTCCAAAGGGGGTAAGGTGGCTGAGGACACCTTGTCCAGTGAGTTCTAGTGCCCCCTGCACATCCTGCCAGGGGTGAGTGGAGCTGAGATCTGAACCCCCAGCCACTGAGGCACTGCGTCAGGCTGGGCTTGATTGGAGCCTCACAAGACTCCCATGATACTTAGAAGGGAAATCCAGCCCTAGAAAAAGGCAAGCTGCCAGTACTCACCTCTGGTTTCACAGTCCTGAAAGGAAGTAGCTCCCTGATGTTTGGTGGCAAGGCCTCCTCCACAGGGGAAGCAGGAAGTTCGGCCAGCTTCAGGCTGGAACGTGCCCAGGGCACAGAGCTGGCAAGGTGCAAAGCCATCTGCAGAATATTCACCAGGTTGGCACAGACCTGGAAGGACCAATAGCTTTAGGTGAGCAAGGCCCCCAGGCAGACCCTTGCCTCTGACTCTCCAGATGAGATCAACTTCAGTCCTGTTGCCCCATGCTGACCTCAGTTCCCACCTCAGTCAGAGAGCATACAGTCAATGCTGCCCTGCTGCTGACCCTGAGGCAATGGCATATGAGTGCCTGATGTTTACACACAGAGCTGCATAGCACAGCTGTGCAAAGCTGGAAACCAGGAGTCAAGTGTCAACTGCTTCCAAAGTATGGGAAGGCCTGGTAATTCTCAGGCTTAGGCCTACACACTGCCCAAGCATCCCCTGCAATGCAGGAGAGAGAGTTCTCTGCCCTGGAATCAACTTAGTAATTAGACCCAGAAGTACCCCCTTACCTAGCTGATTACATCCTAGTGATATAAAGAGTGACCCGACCTGGGCTTGATGGCTCATCCCTGTAATCCCAGCACTTTGGGAAGCTGAGGCAGGAAAATCACTTGAGCCTAGCAGCTCAAGACCAGCCTAGGCAACATGGCAAAACCCAGTTTCTACAAAAAATTTTACAATTAGCCAGACATAGCGGCACATGTCTGTAATCCCAACTACTCTGGGACTGAGGCAGGAGGATCACTTGAGCCCAGGAGTTCCAGGCTGCAGTGAGCCATAATTGTTGCACTTCAGCCTGGGTGATCCAGCAAGACTTTGTCTCTATCAGAAAAAAAAGAAAAAAGAGTAGGCTGGGCGTGGTGGCTCATGCTTATAATCCCAGCACTTTGGGAGGCTGAGGCGGGTGGATCACGAGGTCAGGAGATGGAGACCATACTGGACAACATGATGAAACCCTGTCTCTACTAAACACACACACACACACACACACACACATACAGAAGCTGGGTGTTGTGGTGGATGCCTGTAGTCCTAGCTACTCAGGAGGCTAAGGCAGGAGAATTGCTTGAACCCAGGAAGCGGAGATTGCGCCACTGCACTATAGACTGGGGGACGGTGCAAAACTCCATCTCAAAAAAAAAAAACAAAAAAAAGAGTAACTCAGAGTCTCCCCTGTTTTAACAATACTATTTACTAAGTTAGATCTTATACACGTTACAGTTACACCTGGGACAAGAAACACAGCCAAAAACAAAAGGATTTCTAAAAGCACATGTTCCCCAGGAATTAGTCATTGGCAAGATACTATCAAAATCTGCTGTCTCTTATATTCTTAATCATCTCTCCTCCATTAATCATATTTTCCCCCGTAAGTTATAGGTATGATAGCATTTCAAGAACACACAACCTTGGGAGGAGCCTGGAGCCTGTCAGACCTGGGTTCTGATTCCACATCCTGCTGTTGGCTGTGTGACCTTAAAAGAGTCACTTTAGCCTCACAGAGTTGTAATGATTCTATGAATTATTCATAGTTCATAATTCATATAATATACTTAGCATAATGCCTGGCATAGGTAAATATTCAACACATGTTAGCTATAATAAGCATTATTACTAATATTCTTATTGCTATAATTTTTTTTTTTTTAGATAGGGTCTCACTCTGTTACCTAGGCCAGAGTGCAGTGGCACAATCACAGCTTAGTGCAGCTTGACTTCCTGGGCTTAAGCAATCCTTGCACCTCAGCCACCTAAGTAGCTGGGATTACCATGTGCCACCATGCCTAGCAAATTTTTAAAAACATTTTTTTTTCTACAAACAAGGTCTCACTATGTTGCCCAGGCTGGTCTTAGGGTTAGGGTTAGCCACCTGAGCTCAAGTGATCCTGAACCCAAAGTGCTAGGGTCACAGATATGAGCCACCACGCCTGGCCTAAATTTTTCTTAATAAGGTCACATAGGCTGAGGGTGGCAGTGTACGCCTGTAATCCCAGCACTTTGGGAGGCTGAGGTGGGTGGATCACCTGAGGTTAGGAATTTGAGACCAGCCTGGCCAACATAGCAAAACACCATCTCTACTAAAAATACAAAAATTAGTGGGGCATGGTGGCATGCACTTGTAATCCCAGTTTCTCGGGAGGCTGAGGCATGACAATCACTTGAACCCAGGAGGTGGAGTTTGCAGTAAGCCAAAATTGCACCACTGCACTCCAGCCTGGGTGACAGCGTGAGACTCTGTCTCAAGAAAAAAATAAAAATAATACGGTCACATACAAGGGTGAGCGGATGCCAAAATGTCCCTCCTTATCAACATTGTAGTTAGTTTTGGAGTTTTACAGCAGGCCAAAGATATGACAGGAGTCACACAATCAATATGAGGTTTGATTTTTAGGCCAGAAACAGCCTTGCAGTTGAGTTTGGAGTTATTTAGGCGGGAGTCACTCTAAGGACAGCCGCAGGAGCAGCACAGGGGGCCTTGTGTACTCCGCCATGGCCATCAGACACAAATCGCCATTCAGATCACACCTGCCATTGAAGCCCACAGTGTCAATACAGCCAACCCTTCTCCCATTTAATAAAAGGCAGACATTTAACAATAAAATAAGTAGGAAAGCCCACAGAGCTTGAGATTGACTTCAAAGTTAACATTTTGTAAGAGATGATTAAAAGCTCTTCACAGAGGAGGTCCCAGTTTTAACAAAATAAACAGATTATTTGTTTTAAATAAAAAAGCTAAGAATTTGAGACTCAAGATGGAAAAAAACCCACACCTCTTCTTATTTTAACACTTTCAAACAGTGCCTATAGACACAGAACTCACTCAGGTTGCAGGTGTATGTATTTCCAGTGGATAAAGAACCCAGTTGCAACACTTACACTCTTCTGGTAGTGTATTCTGCCCCATCTTCATCTATTTGCTCAAATGAGTATCTGCCCAGCATGTGTCAGGCACTGACCCAGGCACTGGTAAGCCAAAGATGAATCGAACCAACATGGTCCCTGCTTGTAGGAAGCCCCAGGTGAGTGTGCATGGTCTGGAGTCCTTGAGATGCCTCTGTCTAAACAATGACAACAGAGATGGGAGGAGTAGGAAGGAACAGACAGCATCCTTACCTCCACATTCAGACACATTCCAAGCTTCTGGGGTCTTCATGGCCCCAGAATTTCCTGGTCTTGGGCATGGTTCACAAATAATTTGTCCTTCCTCATTCTGGAAGGTTCCGTTTGGACATAAAATGCAGCGTTCTTGTGCTCCATCATAATAGGTCCCAGCCCTGCAACTGACTAGCCAAAAGGGAAACAATCTGGTCAGTGTGACACAAAGGCCAAGGAAGGATGATGTGAGTTCTAGAGATGAAGGCAAATAGATGGCCCTGACCACACCACCCCTCCATGCAAACTCCCTGGATACACAGCGTGCCCTGCCTCAGTTTTCTCTGCACGCTTCTGCACAGCATGATCCCTATTGCCCCTGTTAGAGATGTTTACAGGTCTGTCTCTCCCCAGACCATGAGCTCCTTGAGGACAGGGGTCACAGGAGTTCTAATTATTTTTGTAGCACAAGCACTTGATGGTTGAAGAGAGATTTTAAAAATCCTGGATCTCCCTACTTCACAGGGCTGTTGGAACCATTATAGAGGTGAAAATCATTCATTGAACAAAGGTCTAGTGCTAGAAGAACAGAGTGTTATTAAATCTGTCTGGTGGCATCCCGAAAGGTGTCCTAGAGGAGGTCACATTTGTGTCAGGCCTTGAAGGATGAATAGGATCTTCCCAGGTGGGAGAAGGGGGCAGGTTCTAAAGCTTCATGCATTAAATCGGGAGGAGAGGAGAGAAAAGGTTGGGAATAGACTGCAGAAGTTCTTGAGTACCAGGCATTTGGATTTTATTCTGCAGGTAAAGGAATCAGTGAAAGGACAGGAGCCAGGCATGGTGGTGTATGCCTGTAGTCCCAGCTACTGGGGAAGCTGAGATGGAATCGCCCAAGCCTAGGAATTTGAGGCCAGCCTTGGCAACACAGTGAGAATGAGACCCCTTCTCTAAAAAAGAAAAAAAGAAAACAAAGGAGAGGAAGATGACCAGAAGCTGTGTTTTGAAAAGCTCCTTCTCTGGTGGCTGGCTGGGGTAGGTGGTGATCTCATGACTCTTACAAAATAGCACACTTCAGATTCATAATAAATCAATACAACTGGCTGGGTGCAGTGGCTCATGCCTGTAATCCCAGCATTTTAGGAGACCAAAGTGGGTGGATCACCTGAGGTCAGGAGTTTGAGAGCAGCCTGGCCAATATGGAGAAACCCCACGTTACACCTGGGACAAGAAACTAAAAAACAGAAAAACTAGTTGGGTGTGGTGGTGCACAACTGTAATCCAAGCTACTAGGGAGGCTGAGGCAGGAGAATCACTTGAACTCTGCAATCAAGGAGGTTGCAATGGGCTGAGATGGTGCCACTGCACTCCGGCCTGGGCAACAGAGTGAAACTCTCTCAAAGAAAACAAAAAATCAATACAACGAAGTGTAAATGCTGGTAAATAAGAAAATTCATAAACTTCGCTTCTGATTCTATTTTTAGTACTGTTAAACATAGATTTGTACCTTATTTTAGGGTATGAATATGAAGCAAATGTACCAAATTTGGCTCCCTAGTATAATACTCAAACATCATCATCAGAGTCATCAAAGCAGCATTTCTAATAACTAACATTTGTTGAGTACTTATACTAGACACCATGCCAAAAGCTCTACATACAGCATCTCATTTATTCCTTAATACAGCCCTAAGGATCTACGTGCCATTGTTAGCACCATTTTACAGAAACAGAGACTTAGGGAGGTTAATAATTTGGCCAAAGTCCCACAGCTAATTTGTGAAATACACTTACAGTACGGTAAGAACAAGAGCTTTGAGTTTAAAAGGGAAAAAGGTTATTTAACAAAAGATCAGATTTAAGTGCAATTGAAGACTTTATCAAGGATTCTCTGGGGCTAGGAGAGTTTGACTGTAACAAACATTCTCTATATGTAAGCTGCCAATAAATAGAAAAAAAAAATCACATAATAAAGTTAGCTGTTATATCACTCCAGTGTCTATAATGAGGGAAATGGGTTTTCATCCTATTCTACAAATGCAATTTGCATATATACTCTAAGCGTTAAACATGGCAAAGCTCTCTGTTATCAGTAATAAAAATGTCTTTTAATTATTCATTCCATAATCTTAAAAAAATCAAGCTTTTGGATCATGGTAAGCTAAAATATGCCACATTTTAAATATTATTTCTACAATTCAATGTAACCAATCAATAAAGTCTATCCTAATATCTAAATCTAATACTGTTATATTTCTTGGATTTTCTTTTACAATATTCATATATGATTTAAATACAATTTTATATATATATATATATATATATATTTTTTTTTTTTTTTTTTTTTTTTTGAGATGGAGTTTTGCTCTTGTTGCCCAAGCTGGAGTGTAATGATGCGATCTCAGCTCACTGCAACCTCTGCCTCCCAGGTTCAAGAGATTTTCCTGCCTCAGTCTCCCAAGTAGCTGGTATTACAAGCATGCACCACCACACTGGGCTAATTTTTGTATTTTTAGTAGAAATGGGTTTCACCATGTCAGCCAGGCTGGTCTCGAACTCCTGACCTCAGGTGATCCACCCACCTCGGCCTCCCAAGGAGCTGGGATTACAGGTGTGAGCCATCGTGCCCAGCCACAATTTTATATTAAAAAAAAATTAAAAGTGAACCAAACTCTTGTTTTATTGGCAAACAATATTTTGTGACTGATGCACAAATCTGTGGCAAACAGAGTATAATTCCAGACTTCTTTAAATGCAGCCCTACTGAATAATGGTTTCCATATCACTGTGGTTCCAGCCCATCTTTCATGCAAAGCTGGGCTGAATTCTATACTAGGAATTCACGTTTTACCCTGTGTCCCATTTGACTCTTCCAGTATCTGTAGCAGGCCAGTAAATCAGAGAATAATTCCTTCACAACTCTAAGGAGCCCACCTGTCATGAAGACTGGCAGAAAGTGGGTAAAACCAAGGCTGTCCAGAGCCCCTCTGCCCAGCCATTTCTATCTGAAGAAGAGCTGTTTTTATAATAGTTATCCATGAAAGGGAAAGTGCCCATATGGTGACAATGATTCCAACAGCCTCATTAATCACAGCTTAGAGTCACACACTGTGGTCTGTTCCATCATGGATCCTCTGGCAGAAAACAGATGCCCTCAGCAGGTGGACAACACCAGTTTCTCACTGAGCCAGGGACCGGGACGGGCTCCTACTGCTCTGCTGTCCCCTGCTCCTGAGAACTCTTTCAACTGCCGCAGCCTTTGCAAGGTGACCTTTAGAGAGGCCTCACAATATCCCATATCTGTGCCATTTCTTGACTGCTCAAAGGGCTGAGAAACCCTTCAGGCTGCCCTGTGGAAAAGAGGGCACCGGTTCCTTTTCCTCACAGTGAAAGGCCTGCTTCGCATAAACAAACTCATATTGTCAGTCACAATTTCCATTTTCCTTCCAAAGAGAAAGACCTGCAGAAATAATTCATGCCAAGCACCTTCCAAATAGATTTGACTCTTTCACAAGGTAAAAATGAGCTAAACACTAATAGGCCACTCTGAAATATCATGAAGGGATGTCTGAAAACAGCTCTTTGCAAATGTGCTGAGAATCTGGCCTGCAGAGACCTCAGTCACATGCTCCAGTTGCTTCTCTCTTCTCCTTCAGCAGCCAGCTTGTTGTGCTGCCCAGGACAAAGCAGTCAATTGCCCCCAGAACACTTCACTATCATGGCAAAGCTTTTGTGTGCCTTCAGTGACCATTAAAAGCCCACTCTCAAATCCCACACAGCTGTTTTCTCTCCCTCTTTAAAAAAGATAGGAGAAAGCTTTTCTGATGCAAAAGGGACAGACCAGCAGGATGAGGATTAATGGCGACAAAGAGGCCTCAAGGCTCGGTCTCTTTTCAGCACTGAGGCCTTTGAGTATTTCAGGCTATGGACAAACACTATGGTCTCTCTGTGTCTAAGATGATGAACCTAATAAAAGGGGTCACCCTCTAGCATTTGACTGCTTTCTTAAGAATCACGCCTTGACTTCTGAAGAAGAGCCACAAGCAGCCCACTTGAATTCCCAGGGTATCACAGGGCTGTTGCTTTGTCCCAATTCAGAGGCCCTGGTGCCCCAGGCAGCACTGGCCTCAGGAGCCTGGTTTGAGCCCTCTTTAAATGACTGTCCCCAGGATAACAGGGGATAGTGCCTTCTTGGGCTGAGAGATTGATTTTTCATTGTCCAGGTTTTTGACCTGTGCTCAGGTTTGCTATTTAAAAGCATTCCTATAGTTAGGGCAGAGAAGTGAGCCCAGCTTGATGCCTTCTTCCTCATTGGGTTCCCAAATGCACACTAAGTTCTTTTCATGCCTAGTAAACTGGAGCTGAGATTTCAATTCTTTTAGAGTGCCTCTTTTGCCCTCGATTTAAATATTTCTCCAAAGATTCACCCTTCAGCCTCTTTAAACATTTTCTACTGTCCTTGGGATTTCATCTATTGTCCTTGTGAAGATTCACTCACTCATTCATTCAATACACACTTACTGAGCACTGATTATGTGCTGAGTACCATTCTAGGAGCTGGAGACACAGCAGAGAAGACGGACATGACCTGCTCTAATGGGGTTCTCAGGGCAGTAAATAAATGAGCAATTAATCTCAATTAGTGAGCAAACAAATAAATATATAATAGGATGTAAGTAGTGGTATGATGAAGAAAAGGAAAACAAGGTAAGAAGATAAAGACGGTGTAGGGATGGAGTCTGTATGTATGCTATTTTAGAAGTGTGGCCAAGAAAGGCCTTTCTGAGCAGAGACCAGAATAAAATGTGGGAAATAGGCCAGGTGCTATGGCTCACGCCTGTAATCCCAACACATTGGGAGGCTGAGGGAGGAAGACTGCTTGATCCCAGAGTTCAAGACCAGCCTGGGCAATACAGTGAGACCTTGTCGCTCCAAAATCACCTTAAAAAATTATCTGAGTATCGTAATGGGAGGATAGCTTGAGCCCAGACAGTAGAAGCTGCAGTGAGCCGAAATCACACCACTGCACTCCAGCCTGGGTGACAGAGTGAGACCCTGTCTCAAAAAAAAAAAAAAAAAAATGTAGGAAACAGCCTTGCAATGAGATTGCCTAATAGCAAGAAGGGCAGTGTAGTAGGAACACAGCATAAGGGATAGTACAGTAAGAGATGAACTTTAAAAAGCAAGCAAGGGCCAGATCATGTGGGTGCTTGAAGGCAATGGTAAGGAAATTAGACCTTACTCAAAGTGTGTTGGAGGTTTGAAATAGGGGAATGACATAATCTGATTTTTCTTTTCTTTTTTTTTTTTTTTTTTGGAGATGGGGTTGCACTCTGTCACTCAGGCTGGAGTGCAGTGGAGTGATATCATGGCTGACTGCAGCCTTGACCTCCTGGGTTCAACTGATCCTCCCACCTTAGCCTCCTGAGTAGCTGGAATTACAGGCCTGCACCACCATGTCCAGCTAGTTTTTTAACTTTTTGTAGAGATGGGGTCTCTTGGGCTCAAGTGATCCTCTACCTCGGCATCCCAAAGTGAGCCACTGCACCCAGCCTGATTTATGTTTTTAAGAGATGTCCTGGCTACGGGTGGAGAAAAGATGGAGGGCAGACTGAGGAGAACAATTCAGAGCCTGGTACAACAGACTAAGCAAGAGATGATGCTGGTTTGAAACAGAGCCGTAATAATAACGGAGGAGGAGAAAACTGGTCAGATAAAGGAAATTACCTGAAGGCAGAGCTGACAGGATTTGCACACGGACTGGATGAGGAACACAACAGAAAGAGAGAGGTCAAGATGACTCAGGCTTTCAACTTGAGCAACTGGTTTGATTTGGGAGGGAGGATGCTGGTTTGATTTGGGAGAGAGGATGCTGGTTTGATTTGATTTGATGCTCCTCTTGGGAGAAGTTTTATTTGGAAACATTGAGTTTGAGATGCCAGTTGGCCCTCCAAGTACACATACTAAGAAGGCGCGGGTTCTACTGGTGGGCTCTGAGGCAGAATTCTACACTTCAGGGGTTGACAAGGTGATCCACCAGGTGGGAGCACATTTCTACACCTATGCCTATGAATTTTCGCCTAAAATAAGACAAACGAAGCTCCCCTGGTTTAGAAGACGGTGTAAGAGCAGCCTCCCAGCCAGTCCCCATCTCTGTGAGGCACAAGACACGTGTGAGGACGCAGGGTCACCAAGAAAAGAGAATCACTGGCACCCACAAGTCAAGCGCAAGGCACTGACTGACTCTTGCCTCTCAATACATAGAGAACAGTTACAGCTTAGCTATGCCTGGGTAATGAGATGTCCTGACCTGTATTATCGAGTTTTAACTAAACCATCACAAAATAGAGAGCAGTTTTGATGGATTCCTGGGAAGAACATCCGACTGAAGGGTGTAACCATGACGTGAGCCCATGTGCACCACAGGAGAGCGCCCGTGGGCGTGTCTTCTACTCCCAGCACAGCAGCCACCTGTGTCCACAGCGGGGTGGAGGATTCCCATCCAAGACCCCCAGTGGGTGCCTGGAATCTCGGAGAGTACCACACCCTGTATACACTAGGGGCTTTCCTATGCGTGCTTATTCACGATAAAGTTTCATTTACAGATTAGGCACAGCAAGAGATTAACAATAATAAAACAATTATCACAACATACTGTAATAAAAAGTTATGTGAATATGGTCTCTCTCTCAAAGTATCTTATAGTACCGTACTCAACCTTCTTGTGATCTGTCAATCTGACAACTGAGATGACTACTATGTGACTAACACGGGGCAGGGCACACAGCATGGGGACATGGGATAAAGGGATGATTCATATCCCAGGCAGGATGGTGAGGGTATACAGCGTGGGTATGCAGGATGAAGAGAGGGCTCATGTCCCAGGCAGGATGGTGAGGGTATACAGCATGGGTACACGGGATGAAGAGAGGGCTCATGTCCCAGGCAGGATGGAGCAGGACAGCATGAGATTTCATCATGCCACTGAACAGCGGACAATTTAAAACTTACAAATTATTTCTGGAATTTCCCATCTGATATTCTTGGACCATGGTTGACCCAGGTAACTGAAACCACAGAAAGCAAAACTGCCTATAAGGGGCCACTGCTGTATTAGCTCTTTGTCAAACTACGTCATAAGACAGAAACAGCTACGATTTACTCCGATCTGTCAAGAGTTCACCTAAAGCACCAGCAATGCTCAAAAAGACTATATGGCAAATAGATTTGCAACCACTACTATTAATAATGAACCCTGCCCAATTGTAAAGACTCTACTTAAGATGCTAGCCAGTTATTTTAAATTAGTTTATTTAATCTTTATCTCATTCTGTCTTTTGTGATGAACATAGTATACTAGTCAATAGTGTAAGTATATAGTTTATGAATAAATAAGCATCCATATATATTTTACTTGGAGAGACAGTGTATGTGTGTTCTTAAATGTTCAACATCTCTGGGACAGAGGAGCTGGAGAGGGCAGTTTCAGAGTCACCAACACGTGACAGTATTTAAAGCTATGGCACTGGGTAAGGTCACCAAGGAGAGTGTGAAGACAGAGGAAGGGATGAAGGACTCAGCCCTAGGATAATCAGAAAATAGGGAAGGAACGGGAACCAGCATTGAAAATAAAAAGGGAGCAGCCAGTGAGGTAGGTGGAGAAGCAGAAGTGTGTTGTGTCTGAAACCCACAAGAAGAAAGTGTTTCCAGGAGAGGGAGTGATCAGCAGAGAGGATGCCCCAGTGAGGAGTCAAAAAGGGCAGCTGGATTCGGCACCAGAGAGGTCGTTAGGAATCTGTGGAGAGGTTAGGTAAGGAGGCAAAGAAAGTATGACTATGGCTCCTTCAAAGCGTTTCATTCTACACAGAATGGGTGGACACAGAAATGAGGCAGTAGCTACAGAGAAGCGTGAAGTCAATGGAGGGTTAGTTTGGTTTTTAAGACAGGAAATAGGTTTGTGTGCTGTTGGTAATTATCTAGTAGAGAAGAATTCTGAGATGGGAGAGGTGGATGGGGACAACAGCAGGGGCAACATTCTTAAGAAGTTGAGAGAGGACAGGCTCCAGCTCGAGTGGAAGATAGAGGCATAGCCTTAGATAGGGGCATGGACTGTCCATCCATTTTAACAGGAGGCAGCTCTGGTCCTGTGTGTACAGGCATGGGATTAGGCAAGTTAGGCTGGACATGAAGAGAAGAAGTTGCTTCACTAGACTCCCAGGCACTCATGGACACCTCTGCCTAGAAATCTCATTGCTCATGGGGAGCACTTCTCTCCCTGACCTCTGGCTTTACTCCTGTTATACAGGCATCTATATCCTCCCAGTCACCAAGGATCCAAACCACAGCTCTCCCTGGCTTCTCTCCCCACTGCCCCTTCACTCAGCGGCAGCATCCTACAGCTGTGTCCCTTCTCTCTATCCCCTGTTCTTCATCCCCATGGGACGAATGTCCCTTAGATCCTCACCGTCTCTTATTTGGATTGCTGCCATACCTTCCAATATTGCCCTGGCTTTCTGTCCCTCCCAGCCACTGCTCTTTCCTTTCTACCACTGATGAGTCTCTCTGAAGTCTTTTTCTGATTGCTTCACTCCCTGGCTCAAAACCCTCCTTGCCTTGACTTCCTGCAATCCTCTCACTTTCTCTGACTCAATATTCAGGCTTTAGCCTCCTTTCCTGTATCTTTTTCATCCTTTCTCATGCTCTCTCAAAGCCTATTTTTTTTCTTGCTTCTCCTATAAATCTCTTCTGATTATTTCTTCCCCAGTGATCACATTCATCTCATCATTCAACCAACCCCCTGGCTTTTTCTCAGTGTCTCCTGCATATGAAACAGGGCAGGGTGAGATGAGGGACGTATGGGAAGCAAGTGCCAGGATCAGAGGCCACATCAGAATTCTCTGAGTTCAGTCCCCTCTTTCCTTTTTTCAGTCCCCAATTCATGTCATCCCCAAATGCTCCTCATTTTTCCTCTTATTTTCTCCAACCAATTGCTGTTTCTCTACTCCATCTAGCGTCTTCGTGTTCTCAATATCTCATAGGCTGTGATGGCATGCACCTGTAGTCCCAGCTACTTGGGAGACTGAGTCAGGATAATTGCTTGAACCCAGGAGGCAGAGGTTGCAGTGAGCCATGATTGCACCACTGCACTCCAGCCTGGACGATAGAGCAAAACTCATTCCCAAAAAAAAAAAAATCTCTCGTAGGCAACACATTCAAAAGCCCCCAGACTGGTCTTTCTGCCTCTAATTCTGCTCCCTCCAGTATAGTCAGAGAGATTTTTCTGGATACACATATGACCTGGACACTTCCCAAGTAAATCCTCCAGTGGCAATGTGTTACCTAGAGATAGAGTTGAGGCTCCTTAGCAGCATATCCAAGGTCTCCATGAGTTGGCCATGCTCTTCCATTAGCCTAGTTGCCCACCACATCCTACCTGGCACTCCAGGTTCAGTGACATTGACATGTCAATAATGGCCTGTGCACACCTTGCTCTTCCTCGTTTCCCAAGGCTGTTCCTCGGGCTGAGTACTCCTCCCCACTGAGCCATTATCTATACATCCTTCAAAACTCAGCATAGGCTTTCTCCCTTTGGGAAAGGCATCTCTGACCCTTCCCTGGAGGGTTAAGTGTGACTTAATGATGGTGTCTTATTTACCTAGGCTTCCTCAGCATCCCCCACAGAGCTGGTACATGGAGGGCTATGCATATGAGTGCTTAAGTAAAGATGGTCCCAGGGCACAGGCTGTACCCAGGAGAGGTGAGGGCACTCAAATTGAGAATTAAGAATATAGACTTGTGGTTGGGTGCAGTGGCTCATACCTGTAATCCCAGTACTTTTGGAGGCCAAGGTGGGTGGATCACTTGAGGTCAGGAGTTCAAGACCAGCCCTGGCCAACATGGTGAAACTGCGTTTCTACTAAAAATACAAAAATTAGCCAGGCATGATGGCAGGCGCCTGTAATTCCAGCTACTTGGAAGGCTGAGGCAGGAGAATCACTTGAACCTGGAAGGCAGAGGTTGGAGTGAGCTGGGATGGCGCCACTGTACTCCAGCCTGGGTGACAAGAGCAAGAGTCTGTCTTCAAAAAAAAAAAAGAACACAGACTCAAGTCAGATCTGTATTTGAATCCTGCCTCTGACACACTTACTTGCTGGGTGACATTGTGGAAAATGTTTATCATCCTGTGTCTCAGTTTCTTTACATGTAAAAAGGGATGAGTTAATACAGACTTGGGATGAGGATTAGATGAGATGATATAGGTGAAGTGCTTAGCACAGGGCTAAACACAGTGTAAGTGTTCTATACATGTCAATATTTTACTAAATTAAAAGAATTTCCTATTCAGTCTGTGTGTTAAATACTGGTCTAACACTGGTCTATATTCCTAATACAGTTTATTTTCCTCAGTTTAAACAAAAAAGGAAATCTCTGCCTGATCATTTCCAAATAATTTATCAATTTTGAAAGAATTCAGAATAGAATATCTGAACCAGGTGCAGAGACTCATGTCTATAATCCCAGCTACTCGGAGGCTGAGGTGGGAGGATTACTTGAACCCAGGAGTTCAAGACCAGCCTGAGTAACATAGCAAAACTCCATCTCTAAAAAATAGAATAATAATACTTTTTAAAAAGAAGAAAATGCCCAGCTCCTTCCTGTCCTAGGCCCTTTGCATTTACTGATCCTCCCCGATGAGGGGGCTCCCCCACAACCCCCAGGCACCACCGTGAGCGCATCACATGCCAGCTGCTTCCCCTCACTCGGGCCTTAGTGCTTGACCACTTGCTCCAAGAGCCTTCCCTGGCCACCATATGGAGAGCAACCCTCCCTCCAATCCTCTCTGCTTTATTCTCTTCATAGCACTTACGCTTTTGAATTTATCACCTTACTTTTAAATTTCTGTTTCCCTCTGTTAACAATGTGAACTTTGTAACAGACCAGCCCCTTTGATTATTATGTTCTTATCGCTTCATCCCAAGCACAGAGTGGACAGAATGCTACTCAATTAGTACCAGTTGAATTAATTTTTCTCAGTTGCTGAAGAGGAACAGCAGTAAGCTGTTAACGGAATTAAATGTTCCTAGTCTCTCAAGAACCCAGGCACTAAAATACTTCCCAGTTTGCCAGTTGTCTGGATTGTTTCTTCCAAAAATCTCAGCAAGTTTTAAAAACAACCAAATATAGTGTGTACACACGTGTACACGCACACGCACACACACATACATACACACGCTATCCATTGTATTTCTTAAATAATTCATCTTTTAGCTGGTATTATGAAAATACAATAGCTAGACATCCATGTCTTAGTTAATTTTCTTTAGACATGAAGAACTTTATGAAGTACTATAGAGCTTAAGAAATTTGTTCCTTGGAGAATATAATCTTTTTTTTTTTTTTGCCATCTTGCTAAAATTGATCACAGATGGTACAAAGGTCACTTGCAGAGCAGGCTGTCCCCAAAGTCCGCAAATGGCAAATTAATGAGACTTTACAAAATAACAATACGAAAGAAAATCTACAATTGGTCAGAAGTGATTATTTTTTCTGGTGTAAATTGGGACTTTAAAATTTATTTTCTAAATGATATTCAAAGGATAAACAGTTCAATGCAAAAATAGGCAAAGAATATGGATGTTTTCAGAAGAAGGAATCCAAATGACCACAGGCATAAGACAGTATGCTTAGTTTTATTAATAAAGAAAACCAAGTTAAAATGACTATTTTTTTTTTTTTTTTTTTTGCTTATCAGATTTTCAAAAATTAAAGAATCAATGATAAATAATCTATGTTAGCAAAGATGTGGGGCAATAAACACTCCAGTTCACTGTTGGAAGCAATATGCATTGGCATGATCTTTTGGGAAAGTAATTTGGTAGTATCTATTAAAGTTTTAAATATGCATGTTCTAAGTCAGCCATTGTACTTGTACAAGTCTATCCTTCAGAAATATTGGCCATGTGTAAAAAGAATGGTATTCACTGAGCACTCTTTGCAATAGAAAAATTAGCAATAACTTCTATGTTCACCACTAGGGATAGGGCTAATAAATACTGGTGTCTTCAAACAAATACAGACTGGGAAGCTGTAAAAGAAATGAGGTCGCTCCTCTATCATGTTAGAGACATGCCCTTGATCTACACTACAGTTAAAAATAGCACATAGCACTATTCAAATTGTGTTGATATTTATTTTTTATTTTGTTAAAACAGGTTCTTGGTCTGCCACCCAGGCTGCAGTGCAGTGACACAAATATAGCTCACTGCAGCCTCGAACTCCTGGGTTCAAACGATCCTCCCACCTTAGACTCCCAAGTAGCTGGGACTACAGGTGCTACCAACCAACATAAATGTATTTTTTGTAGAGACAGGATCTCACTATATTGCCCAAACTAGTATTGAACTCCTGGCCTGAAGGGATTCTCCCACCTTGGCTTCCCAAAGTGCTGGGATTACAGATGTGAGACACTGCATCCAGCCTATTTTTTTAAATGTGTTTATTTATACATAAACCTACAGTCTATTTTCAACACAATAGCCAAAGTTATCTTTTGAAACCACATCAGTTACTCTTCTGCTCAAAGCCCTCCCTGGTTTCGAGTTCCCTCTGCTGCTGCTCTGCCTTTGCTCTCCCTCCCTTCCTCTCTCAGTTCTCATCCTTCTGGCCTTCCTTCCAGTACCTTGGGGTTTTCCTATTTGTTGTTCCCTTTGCCTAAAACTCTCTTCCCCCAGATATCTCTATAGCTTGCTTCCTCCTGTCCTTTGCATCTCTGCCCAAATGACACTTTGCAATGAGGCCTTCCCTGACCACAGTCCACACTTTGGGGGAGTATGCTCTCACCCCTCACCCCTCACCTTGCCCTGGCACTTTCCTATCCACTTCCCTGGAGGCCTGCTCTCCATATCCCTATTGCCCTCTGCTACATGATAGTAATATTTTTCCTTGTTTATTGGTTAGTTTTCTACCTTCTTCCTCTAAAATTGTAAGCTGTGTGAGGGCTGAGATGTTTGCTTGTTTCTTCATTGCTAGATTCCTGGTATCTGGAATAGTACCTGGCACATAAGGTGCTCAATAAATGTTTACTAAATGAATATATAAAATTTCCTTTTTATATGTGCATAGAAACAGTTGTGGAAAAATAACACAGCAAACTATAACAGTGATTACTGCTGGGGAATGGGATTAGGGAGCTGCAACTTTCATCTTTGCTATATACATTTCTATGCCATTGGAAATATGCACTGCTTTTATAATTGAAAACTAAATTTAAAATATTTAAAAAGATAAACATAAACCATTAATATAATGATTTATGTTTATCCTTTTAACCTTCCAGGAGAGATGGAAGTGACTCCATTTTTTGGAGCTCTTTTCTGCAGATACTGAAAATAATTTCTAAAAAGAACTATCCTAGGCTTGTCTCCGCCATCTGTACCATCCAGAGCTCAGAAAACATCAGGAAGCCTGGTTGTTATGAAGTCCTAACATCATCAAATAGACCGGGAATAGAAGACACAAACACACACACACACACACACACACACACACACACAGCCTTTCCCCTGCCACATGCTGCCTGCTGGATAAAAAGCCTTTCTAATTAACACACCTGACGCTTCTTTAAACCCACTTCCTCCCTCAGCAGCAAGAAGGAGTGTCACGGGTAACTCCTTGAGCTATTTTCTCTACATGGTAAAACCTTCAACATTGCTGTCAGACCTGGACCAGATTTGATGCCATGAGGGCTACAAAATTCATCCCGTGTTAAAGGGAGCTCTTGAGACAAGATACATCGCCTCCCCTAGAAACAAATCAAATCTAATTTAGCATGACAAGCATCTCAGGGACACATTCCCACACCACAACAGCTACCCAAACCCTCTACTGAGTGTCTTTCGTAGGCTGTCGTGGTGATGCAGCCTCTGTTAAGTAACTCCTGCTCCTTATCCTTGGGCCTTTACTCCCCAGGAACATACCCATGGTAATATTAGTGATACCCTCACTGGGATCCAGTCCATGGGGCCCTTGACACTAGGTTTTCCTGACTTCTTAACTGGCCACAAAGACTCCCTGGCCAGTCCACGAGGCCTCACCCTAACAGGATAGCAGATGGGGGTGGGGTGCAGTGTAACCCTGAGAGGCCAGGATGGCCTTGACAGTTTCTGCAACTCATCCTGGAAAGTAGGGCAGCAACAGCCAACTCTCACCACTATTTTAGTATGGGAACTGGAACTCAGAATTTTAAATGAGAACAGATCAACCAGCTAGGCTGTTTTTACTTTTTTTTCTCCCTTTGCTTCTTTTTAAGAGAGAATCAGCTGGAATTAAAGTCAAGACTATATGGAAACCAGCCCCCTGTAGACAGTTACACTTGATTTTGCACTTGATTTTCACTAAGTTTTGGCAAAGCAACAAATTTGAGCTGTGGGCCTAAGGCTGACAATTATCTGGAACAAGTGCCCCTGGATTCAGCTTTGCTTATTTAGAAACACAAATTCTTACTCCTTAGCTAAGCTTCATTGCTTGGGCCTCATGATTCTACTGATACTTTGGAAAAGGACATCAGTTTATCCTGGATAAGTCTAGTTGCTGAAATTCACTCTGCTTGGGACCAGAGCACAGGCTTTGGAATCAAACCATCAATGTGATCTTAAACAAGAGAACTTAGCCCTCTGAGCTTCAGCTGTTAAATGGGAGGAATAATACCTACTTGCTGAAGGTTACAGTTAGGATTAAATGAGATAATGCAGACATGAGGTTTAGTGTTATGCTTATGACAGATAAGAACTTAATAAGTCACTATCATTATTACTATAAAGTGAGACCCCAATTTTCCCCATCTAAGACTTTTCAGGTAAAGTCTCCCATAATTACCCAGAAGAGTCTCTTGTGACAAATAAATCTCTAAACTGACCATCCTAGAATCTTGTGTCCTGGATCCTCTTGCTAGCTTTATTAGAGAGACAGAGTTGATACTTCTCAAGCGCCAGGTCTCAAATTTAATTCTGAAACACATACCACCAACACAACCCATACAATGGACTGACACTATTAGGAGCCCTGGGCTGAGGCTCTGGGGTCTTATAGGGCAGCCAAGCAGCCCCCTAGCTTTGCCTCTGCACAAAATATGGACAGGAGTTTGTTCATTACCATCATTGGTCAAGCCAGAGGGAGGCCATAAGAGGAGCTGTGATGACAGAGTGTGGTGAAGGCTCCAGGGTGCCTTACCCCTGCGGTCCGGCCCCAGCCGGGAAGAACACCATACCTCAGACCTGTAAAGGGCAACATCCCCTCTTCTCATCAACCTTGCCACTTCTCTCCTGTTCCTCAAGCCAGCAAACATTTTAGTGCCCACCACAAGCCAGATATTATGCCAGGCACTGAGGACACAGAGGTGAACAAAATCAGTCTCGCCCTAGGGAACTCTGGGCCTAGCAGGGATAACAGACACAAACACCACAGTTACTAAAGAGAAGGGCTGCCCAGAGTGTCCTCTAAAGTGAGCACTGAGAAGGTAGGATGGGCCAGACTTGCTTTTGGGTACCCTGAGTATTTATGGAGCCCAAGGCTGTGCTGTTAGCAAGAATGTCCCAGGCCACTCACCACATTGATTTTCTACGTGACCCTGGCCCACTCCACAGGACTCTGCCTGGCGTTCAGATGTTCTGGGAGGCTTTTTAGCCACGTCGAGGTTCATGCCTGAGAGCTGGAGGTGAAACTGCTCTCTGTGGGCGGCCTTTCTGAGTGTGCGAATGGCCTTCCGGAGCCGCTTCTCGGTTCGCTTTACGATGCAGCTCAGGTCACAAGAAGCTATAGAAACAAGAGGGACAGCAGTGCAGGAGGAGGTCAGGCTGCAGTGTGTAATAATAGCCAGATCAACTGCAGGCCCTTCCAACACCCCGAGCTCCCTGTGGACAGAATAGGGAGAAACCTGGAGGGGGTTACCTAACAGGCTGGGCAGCATTCAATTCAAACAGAAATTTGTGGACCAAAATGATAGCTTTGGGTTTTTATGAAGCAGAGAAAATCATCAGGTTCCAAACCAATTCAATTTAGTTTCAGGGTTAAAAAAAAAAAAAAAAACAGGAGATACTTCAGTGTTTGCATTATTTTTTTCCCCCAAGAATGGTAAGTAAAAGGCAAAGAAATAAGGAGCAAGCTGTGAGAAGCCTGGCAACGTAGACTGTTTTCAAACCAACCTGTCACCTCCTTTTGGTTAGTTTCAAGCTCAAACTCAACAGTGATAAACATTTCCTTAGGGGTGCTTGGTCGGCCAGGGGCTCGTGGGACTTGCTTGCCAGAGCTGCATGTAAGGTTTACGTAGCGGAAGCTCTCTTTTACTGAGCTGTGCTTCTCTGTATGAAGAAACAAAATTATCGGAAGCCAAATCCTGGCAAAGCACTCAGCTGAACATTTGCTAGAGCTCAGTAAACATTTCATTAAAACAACTCTCAAGGGACTAAGTGATTATCTCCAGATGCCAAGACACTGCAAGCCCTCAGCCTGGAGCACAATGACATTTTAAGTTTGAAGAGCTAGCATTGCCTCCTATATAACTTTACAATTTAGCTCTTGAAAATTCTTTTCATGAATAAATGGTAGGTGTTTCCAACTGACTGGCAACATTTGTGGAAGACAAGAACCAGGGGTCGTCTTACATTCCTTGCTGATGGTTTGGTAATGTGCACTTATATTCTCACAGTTGGTTTGCGTAAAGCTGGACAGTGATGTGCCGAGCAGGGACTGAGGCTCTGAATAAGGAATGAGCACCAGAGTGGAAAGGAAACCAACTCCCGCTTTCAGGCAAACTGACGTTGGAGTCATTCTAACCCGAAGGGAAAGCTGGAAAATCCATCAGTAGTGATGTCTCATTTTTAAACCAGGAACAATAAATGGCACAAAGCATCATAGAAGCAAACAATATCATGAAGGCATCTAGGAGGAGAGTGGAAGTGTTGCATAAGATGGGCTTTGCACATCCCTGTTCCTGACTTGGCTGTCTCCCCTCTCACCATGGTTTCCAGTGAATCTGCTAAGCCTCACCAAAGAGCAGGTCCACATAGCATCCACTCCATGAATTTGTCTCTATTTCAAAATCTTTACTGAAATGAAGTATTACCTGTATCAGATTCTTCTTTAACACTATCAGGACATTCAAGCAACAGATCAACAGGGGCCACAGGGAGGCAAATTTATTTCTTCTCCACATTTTCCCCCTAAAGATGTATCTTACCTTTGCAAAATGGTAACTTCAAATCTTAAACTGAACAGATTCTCATTTTAAATCTTTTTCCTTTTTGATGTTTCCATATGTATGTTTTTAAACATTTCATTTTGAAATAAGTCGATGTATAAAAAGGTTGCTAAGATAGTATAGAGTTCCCACATAACCTTCACTCAGGCCCCCCTAACGTTAACATCATACATTTATTAAAACTAAGACATTAACACTAGTACAATCCCATTAAATAAACTACAGGCCAAGTCTATTTTTATCATTTTTATTTATTTTATTTCATTTTATTGAGAAAGGGTTCTGCTCTTTGCCCAGGCTGGAGTGTAGTGGTGTCAACACAGCTCACTGCAAGCTCAACCTCCTAGGCTCAAGTGACCCTCCCGCCTTCACCTACTGAGTAGCTGGGACTAAAGGCACGAGCCATTAGGCCCAGCTAATTTTTTTGTAGTTTTTGTAGAGATGGGGTTTTGCCATGTGGCCCAGGCTGGTCCCAAAGTCCTGGGCTCAAGCAATCCGCCTGCCTTGGCCTCTCGGTATGAGGCACCACGACTGGTTCAAATCTATTTTTAAACAATGCCCCCTCCCTCCTCCCCTGAGATTTAAAAGTATAAATGCTCACTATGGTAAATTTGGAAAATGCAGAAAAAAAATTGAAATTACCCATCATCCTCCCACCCAGATGTAACCACAACTAATTGTATGGTGAGTTTTCTTTTTGTTTCTTCTACCACACTTTTTCTTACACAATTTGGATTGTATTAGATATATGAAATGTTTCTCTCCTGCTTTACATCTCAGCATTATAGCAAGACCATTTTCCTGTGTCATTAAACATTCTTTGAAAACACAGAAAAAATAGCTGCATAATATTCCATCAAATGGAGGTACCAAGTTTCTTAAAATTACTTACTTAAAATAGGCAGCCAAAAGTGACTAGAGTGAGCTTTAGGTTTATTTGTTTGTGTGATTTAAGAGTAGATTGGCGAAAGAAGCCTCCCTAATATATGAATCCTGATCCTTTTTATTTTTAATCTCCAAAAGTATTCTATGAAATAATACTGGAACTGTGTGCTGGGAAAGAAAGAGGAATGTTCGATTCTGCTTTTCTCAAGAAGGCCAGTTCTACTTGGATGGTATTTGCTTTGCTGAAGCCAATGGGGTCATTGCTTCCAAAAACTAGACCCAGCAGGAAAGCTGGATATTAGATCTTTATTCATCAAAGTTATCTTTTCTGAGCCAAACCTTTTTTTCATTTCTTTGGCTTATAGTTCAAGCAAACTCTCAGATCTAGAAAATTTAACCCAATATGACCACACATGGCTAATTCATCTGAAGCCTTTATTGACTTCTATGAACTTGTGGGTTCCCCAGAGCCTCACCAACTATACCATGCAAAGGAAGCCCCGAAATGTAACCCCAGAACTACGTAAGTGTGTGTGAAGTTATGCTCTTCTTCCTCTTGGGATGAGTCCCTGGAGGTTCTGGATGGTTTAATCCCATCTTGCAGTGTGCTTGGATTGGCTGGACAGCCCCTGGTCCCCATGGACCTCCAGCTTGGCTGGCCACAGGCCCCTTCCCACATGCAGGCAAGCTCCCTACACCAACCTTCTGATTCCGTACCTGGTAGTGCTGGTCGCAGACCCTCAGGAAACAGCTCAGCCTTTTTCAAACTACACTTGCCTTCATTTAGCTTAAAGGTTACACTTGTTCTGATGGTGGCGACATCTTCAGAAAGAAACAAGTGAGAGATGTTACCTTCAGAGGCAAAAGAATGGAGACACCAGATGGGAAGCAGCAAGCTGTCCATCGGCAGCTCCCACGACACATGGCACACCCTCAGCCCATCTCCTACCCTGAGGCCAAGAGAGGCTTGGATCATGGGGTACACATTGCCCTGGACTGGGGCCACCAGGAGACTCCTAAAAGTTACCGTTACCCCCTCATGTGAGAGACAAATCCAGTGCTCAAATATAACAGAGGCCAGCCTGGCCAACATGGTGAAACCCCATCCCTACTAAAAACACAAAAATTTGCTGGGTGTGGTGGCGCACATCTGTAATCCCAGCTACTCAGGAGGCTGAGGCAGGAGAATCGCTTGAACCTGGGAGGTGGAGGTTTCAGTGAGCTACGATCATACCACTGTACTCCAGCCTAGGCGACAGAGTGAGTGAGACTCTATTTCAAAAAATATATATATACACATATAACAGAGGGTCAAAAATAGCCTCCACAGTGAAATAAAAGATGAAGTCATTTTTGTGCCTTCCTGAGAAAGAAGGCCAGAATCCCCCAGTTCAAATCTGGATAAGCCTGTTTGGCGAAATGGTGAAGGGCAGATTTTCCTAAACAAGCCTGTCATGGGAGGACAGGGCTGAGGGAGCTGTCATTCCAAACACAAATGGCACTCACTAAACATGGCTAGGCTCTGAGGTCTGAGAGGAAGTAAGGGTCCCACTTTGAGGGCCTGATGTGCAAAATTCTGTTCTCTTCCCAGGGTCAGTCAGTCTTAACCATATGGTAGGCTCTGAAGTCAATGCCCTAGCTCCTTTAAGTTGTGGTGAGAACTTGAGAAAGTTACTTAATATCCCTGAGCCTCAGCGTCCTCATCTGTAAAACAGACATAATTACAGTACCTATATTACCAGGCTGTTGTAAGGATAAAATAAGATAATGCATTTTAAAAAAGGAAAATGTTTAGCTCCCTGCTTGGTACACAGTAATAACTGAATAGCTATTAGCTATTTGCTTGCCTACCCTTGGGGTGGCCTAAATCACCAAGGAACCGTCACTGAGAGATTTGGTGAAACAGACCATGATGTCTGCCCTGGTTGAGTCCAAACGTGCACTGAAAGGGCAGTGATGGATAGTGCAGGAGACTCTGGACCCAAATTGTCTGGGTTCAAATCCCAGCTTCCCTATTTCTTATCTAAGCCACTTTGGGCAAGTTATTTCACTTCTCTGAGCCTCAGTTTCTTCATCTGGTTAATGATGATAATAGCAAAATTTCCCCAGAGGGTTGTAGTATGGCTTAAGTCAGTTAATATGTGTACTATGGTGGCTGGCATATTTGAACGGCTCAGTCAACACATGCGAGCTGTACTGTCTTGCTTTGAGTCTCTAGTTTTGCTTATATATGTAATATGGACATCAGGATATAATATGAACCTCATTCAGGTGTTCTGATAACATAATGACAAAGGTGTCTATATCCAGGAGGACACAGCCTCCTGAAAACCTTGGATTTCATTCTTCATCTTTTGGCAAACAGGAAAAGGTTTGGACCCTTTTCTCAGCACAGAATCCCTGCCGCCCCTGCTCTGCCCAAGCCTATTTCTGTCCATGCCATGTGCCCCAGACACACTCCCTGGGCCTCTGAGGTGCTCTGGAGTCCAGACCACTGGTCCTGGAGTTCTGTGGGCCTCTGCCCAGGATGATGACCCTCCAGGGCTGACCACAGCCCCTTCTAACACACAGTGGCCACTCAGTAAGTATCTGTTATGTGGGAGAGTCACATTCAGGGCACCTGGGCTGCAGACAACAGCACCCTGGAACATGCTCACAGCATCAAGGACATTAAGAGAAAAAAAACGAAGCCAACATCCAGGAACAGCACCCCCTAAATGAAGCCCCTTGAACACTGTGAGCCCCAGAGAGAACATGTAGATTTGGTAATTACCCCCAAAAGCAGAGTCATTTGATTTTTGTTGTTTGCTCCTGAGAGGAGAGGAAGAGCCGCAGGTGACAGAGTAGGCCCCTTGCAGTCCTGACAGACAGAATGTGATTTGTCAAATGCATAAGCAAGGTTACAGGCTATCCTGGTAGCAGCTAAAATCCCCTCCCCATCCCATTCCACACGGGCCACTAGAAAAACACCCAGTATATGGAGTCTCAAATCATGGACCTCTCAAAGCATGGTGGTCAGGGG
Source organism: Aotus nancymaae (assembly GCF_030222135.1). Taxonomy (NCBI): domain Eukaryota; kingdom Metazoa; phylum Chordata; class Mammalia; order Primates; family Aotidae; genus Aotus; species Aotus nancymaae. Next base: position 50,863,877 of record NW_026988473.1, on the reverse strand, counting down.
CATCTGGTGGAGGGCCTGGAAGCCCTTTGAGGGACTCTAACAGCTGGAGACCACAGAGGCCTGGCCCCACATGAGGTCCTGCCCTGGGAACCGGGCCCCACTCACCTGAAGAGAGGTCAATGCCAGAGTGACATTTGAGGAAGCACCTGTCTCCTCCGCCACTCTTACCGCAATGCAGGGACACGTGGGGTGACACACTTGTGGGCGGGAGCCCCTTCACTTCTAGACAGGACAAAATAGACACTTGCAGAAAGAGAAGGACATTTCCAAGTGTGACAAGGATGATTGAGTCCCAATCACCAAAGTCCCCAAGAAAAGAAGGTAGAGCCGATGCCCCGCACAGAACACAGATGCTAGGCCTTATTCCTACCAAGGGAAAGGAGCCCCTGATATGCCATTTTTTTCATGCAGAAAAGCAACCAGGAAAACAGAAGTGAGTTCCAACCTATGCAGAAGCACAGAAGGAAACACCAAAGATCCTGCAAAGTATCTCCTGTTTTTGAACTATTTAAAGAACGGCTGCAGCAGCTGGTGGGGAAGTCAGCGGAGGGAGGGCAGGGTTGGATGTGGGAGTGTGCAGAGCCACACTGCCTCTGGGCCAGTGGTCAGCCCACTGTCTGAGTGTGTGCCTTGGTGGCCCTTACCCACACAGTCTTTTTTATTCCAGTGGAGCTTGTACCCAGGGTGGCACTGGCATTCGTAGTTGCCCACTGTGTTCACACAGACCTGCTGACAGCCTCCGTTGTTGATGCTGCACTCGTCGGTGTCTGCAGAACAAAATATTCTCCTGTCACAGCAGCTTGTCACTGAACAGGCTGACACAGTCCCTACCTTGAGGAAGGAGCAGCAGGGGAGTCACAAGGTTAAAACTCACTAAACAAAGGGAGCACTGACTGCCTTTAGCATGAGCACTCAGCACCAGCTAACTGCACACCCCACTCCCCACCCAGCAAATTTCCTGGCACGGGGCTCGATATGGCTTTTTTTTTTTTTTTTTGAGATTGAGTTTCACTCTTGTCACTCAGGCTGGAGTGCACTGGCATGATCTTGGCTCACTGCGACCTCTGCCTCTGGGGTTCAAGTAATTCTCCTGCCTCAGCCTCCCGAGTAGCTGAGATTACAGGCATGTGCCACCATGCCTGGCTAATTTTTGCATTTTTAGTAGAGACGGGGTTTCATCATGTTGGCCAGGCTGGTCTCGAACTCCTGACCTCAGGTCATCCACCTGCCTCCCCAAAATGCTGGGATTACAGGCATGAGCCACTGCACCCAGCCTCAAGCTCCATTTTGACCAAAGCATTCCCCCCATTAGCAATACTCAGAAGGGTCCACACTCTACTTTCAGATGTCCAAACTCAGACACCACACAGACTTCTACTTTAAAACTCTGCCATTCTCCTGAGCTGCTCAGCAAGGGAGGCAGACAGAATTGAGACTCCCTGTTTAACCATTTACACAGGTGAGGCACAGAGAAAGGGAAGTGACTGCACGAATTCCCATCAACCTGAGATGGAGTCCAGGTCAAAAGGTGGCTCCACCTAAACCCAGACATACGTCCATACTCAGGGTACATTTCCTCGAGGTTTCCTGAAGGAGTATGTTTTTGGCTATGCCAAGGATGTGTTGAAAGGGAGAAGGGAGATAACTATCGCTAACAAATCACTAGTATCCATTCGTCTTAAGCACAAGACAGGAGGATTGGGCAGGAAGTATTTAAGCCTACTCCACTCCCCCAGTCATCAGATTCACCCAGCAATCTTTGCGAATACAGGTTCAGATCCCCAAATCCTGTAGATCCTTAGGAAGATGATCTTGGAAGCCCTAGACATTCTGAATTGGAATCTGAACCTGTATTCTCAAAGATTGCTGGGTGAATCTGATGACTGGGGGAGTGGAGTGGGAGTCAGTTGGTACCAAATCCAGTTTATGGTATAGCCTGCTTGACCATGAGGTTAGGAGACATGAGAACATGTTGCAAAATGGGCCGAGAGAGGAGAAACTTCATAGTTCCACTTCCAGCTCAAAGACCTAGTTGTGGGACTCAAACTAAGGCTTTGCAGCCAATTCCTACGCACAGCAGGTCTGTGGAATTGGTGGGTGGCCTGCCAAGCCTCTCTGAGGACTGTGACTTTACTATCTACTGGGATGTTCCAGCAGGTAGGGTGTCAGCTCTGGAGAGACCTTCTCACTCTCTGAATACAACCACAAGTCAATCAAGTCAATGGAGAATTCACAGCTGGAAGAGCTCAGCCCCTCTCTCTGCTCCATTTCACACTTAGTGGGTTAAAGGGATACATGTGGGGAGATTCCTTTAACAGATCCTTCTTTTGAGTTAATGGACTCACTGCTATTATTCAGGGACTGGAATGTACATTTCATCCCCCGACATAGGAAAGCAAACCTCAGGGGTGGGCCCTGCTCCCCTCCAGGCCCAGCCTCAATCCCCTCCCAAATCAACAGGGGCAGTCTGCTCACCTCCACAGTGGGTGAAGCCATACAGAGTGTACCCTTGGTTGCAAGCACAAGCAAATGTGCCAGGGTGGTTGATGCAGCTGTGGTCACAGGTCCTATCCAAAGAGCACTCATCCACATCTGTAATGGTCAAAGGGAGAGGGGAGCTGAAACCCACTCTGAGGGATGAGTGAAGAATAGGTTTATGATAAATACCAGTTGCTGACCAACACAAAAACAATACACACAGGGTAAAAAACATTATCTATCCATTCTCCTCACTTGCTTGTGAAAGAAAGTGTGGAGCAGCCCACAAGAATTATACTCACTGCCGTGGCCCTCATTTCCACATCCTGTTGCAAACTGCACTCGCCTCAAAGCTCAGTTGATCTCTCTCACCCATGCGTACTTGCAGGGCTGAGTAATTTAAAATGTTTAAATGAAGCCAAATGATATAACATACCTAAAAGAGGTTTTGTAAGCTACAACGTGCTAGCAATTGTCACATAACTATTGATTGGTAAGACAGCAATAGTAATTTATTAACTATGGCAAATTGAAAGTCGAAACACGTGGTTTGGAGGTGAATCTAGTTCCCATCCCTTTCTGATCTCAGAATTAGTCTTCTGGCCCCAAGAGGCCAGTTAATCCTGGGTTTTAATGCCCTCTGCACTGAAAGAATGTATTAATACAAATATCCTCAGTAATTTTCTCTTTGCAGACCCTGAAATGTGGTAGTTCCACTCTACATTGGATCCTCTTGGCCATGCCTTGGTTTTGTTCCACCCCCACGTTCCAGGCCCACGTGTCCACTCTCCTCCGGGTTCAGTGTGGAAGCCTTCTTGACTGCAGCTGGGGTCATACACAGCAGCATTTGTCCATCTCATCATCTCTTTTCCCCAGGTCTGGCCCTCAACCTCTTTCCTGTAGGCTGGACTTTGAGTGCTTCAGTCTCTGACCTCTTTGGAGGATTTTAACAGAGTTACAACTTGTGTCTCCAAATAGATAAACCAGGACCAGTGCAGCACACAGTCGAAGCCAACTAGACCACTGCTAGACCACTTTTTCAACACCGAGTGTGCCATGAGAAACTATGTTAATAAAAAAACATTTAGAAGGAACAGGAAGAATGGAAAAGCAAAATAAAAAAGGGGAAACTCTTGCAAAACCTCTTTATCCCTAGCTTTTCCCAGAAATCCTGGCATTTCTTCAGTAAATTTGTCCTGTGAAAATATTTGTTCTACCAAGACAGATCAGTGAAAAATGAGAAAAACCTAGTTTCTTCCCTAGGAATTGATGCCATTTTATAAAATCTGTTATTAATATCAGCAGTTGTCGAGAAAGTGGACTTGTTCAGTAGCTGACTTTGGCTGCTCAGTACGGGCTCTCGCTTTGCCAAAAATAATGAGATCACTTTTCTAATTCCTTTTTAATGTGTTTACACAGCTTCAACAGTATTGCTTGCTCTATACCTTAGGAAACATTATGTGGAACAGCAAATTTGCTTTCCAAGTCAAACTGAAGAAAACCACACAATAATTACCTAGAATTAACTAACTGAATTTAAAGGGGAATATACTTGAACTGCCTGACAAATTATCTATAAGAACAAACCAAGAGAAAAACAAAACAAACATCAAACCATGTTTTTTAAAAAAGGTAATGCTACATCTTTTTCTGAAATGAAATCAGATGTTATATTCTGATTTTTATTTAATTCTGAGGGTTTTGTTTTGTTTTGTTTTTTGTTTTGAGATGGAGTCTCACTCTGTCGCCCAGGCTGTAGTGCATTGGCGTGATCTCGGCTCACTGCAACCTCCTCTGCCTCCTGTGTTCAAGCAATTCTCCTGCCTCAGTCTCCCAAGTAGCTGAGACTACAAGTGCCTGCCACCATGCCCTCCATCACACCTGCCTAATTTTTGTATATTTAGTACAGACAGGGTTTCGTTACGTTGGCAGACTGGCCTCCCAAAGTGCTGAGATTATAGTGTGAGCCACCACACAGCCTAATTCTGAGATTTCTAACAGAATAAATTAGGTAGTCCTTATTCCCAAAAATGCAGCAAGAATATATGACAGCACATCTTTCCTAAGAACTTCTTCCTGCATATCAAAGGGAAAGTGCTCATCTAAAAACAGTTATTAATACTAACTAACAACAACTGCTACCCAGAAAAGTCCCCTTGCTGCAGCCCTTATATGGAAAGGATGCATTTGAGGAGTCTGAAATCCTCTCTAAGGATCAACAAGCATCTCCTCCTCACAAGCCCTCCCCGTCCCTCTCTGCCTTCCCTCTCTTCAAAGATCAAAGGCTGGTCACTTAAAACAAGTGCTGGGCTGGGTTCAGTGGCCCACGCCTGTAATCTCAGCACTCTGGGAGGCCGAGGCAGGCAGATCACCTGAGGTCAGGAATTCGAGATCAGCCTAGCCAACATGTGAAACCCTGGCTCTACTAAAAATTCAGAAATTAGCTGGGTATGGTGTTAGGTGCCTGTAATCCCAGCTACTCAGGAGGCTGAGGCAGAAGAATTGCTTGAACCTGGGAGACAGAGGTTGCAGTGAACCAAGATGGTGCCACTGGACTCCAGCCTAGGCAATTGTGAGACTCTGTCTCAAAATAAATAATTTTAAAAAATAAAACAAGTGCTGTAAAAAAGAGACCAACTGGCACATAATCTTGATCGTAGATTAACCACAACTTTTTGCTGAGGGGGCATGTTAACTAAATCTATAGACTTTTGCCATCAACTTTTGTGATAAATAACGTTAAAGGAAATTTTAGAAAAGGAAAATTGTTCATAATATCAACACCCCACTGCAACCCTGTTTGCATTCTGTTTTCCATTCCATTTCTAGCAGTGAGCTCTGCTGTAATCACATCAGCTGGGTTCTTTAAGGTGTTCTCTAACCATTAATAGCTTAATTTCCAAAATATACCTGTGATCGACATGAGTGTTTTGATTCTACCTAATGGATGAAATGAGTGAAGGCTTGAGTCATACATTTTATGAAGAAAAAAAATGAAATGAGTGAAGCCTAGGATAAAAGTTGGATTAGTGGCCCTGTCAAGAAGCCTGATGAGCCAGTCTCTGCCAGGAGGGGGTTACATGGTCTCTGCTCCAACCAGTGGGCCGTTGCATGGCACAGCTATGTTTTCAGCACATACCTTGGCAAGACTTCTCATCTGTTAATAATTTAAATCCTTTTTTGCAGCTGCAGTCAAAACTGCCCACGGTGTTTTTGCAGAAATGATCACAACCTCCATTGCGGGTCTGGCACTCGTCAATATCTGCAACAGGCAAGCATCGGGCACATCAGAGAGCAACACTTGCCTCATTTTCCACAGCTCCCTGACGGGCCATTGTGTGTGTTCATTAGTCTCTGCAATTAAAAGAAAACTCAGAAAAGCATTTAAGAATGTTTGCTGATGTTTTTAACCTTACACATGTTTTCTTGTCTGGCTGGTAACCAGTTTTGAAAGACAAGTGTTTCATCATCTTGAGAACTCTGACTTATGATGCCCTTGACTGGCATTAAGGAAACAAACTCTGGGAAAAAATGATGATGTCCTATTATATTCTCATCTTGTATTGCTGTCTCAAGATAAGATGGGTCCCTTTAGTACACCGTATATTCAAGTTTAATGATTAAAGCTATAAAGGACTACAGCATTTGTTTTGGCAAGTTACACGATGATCAAATAGCTTCAATGTTTTAAAATGATTCCTGATACTCAATCTTATCTTTCCCAGTTTCGTCTGGTAATTGGTTATCTGCTTCTTATCATGCTAAAGGACGAATCCTTTGTACTCTTGCCCGCGAAATACAAGCAAGTCATTGGGGTCTCTCTCCATCAGTAAAAGTTAATGGTACAGTTATTCATTAAGCCCTCTGGATAATCATCTTGACTACTATTTACATAAAAATATCTAGGCTATTATGTATGATATGTTGATATTATCTCCCGCAAATGAATGCTTCCTTTAACTGCCTTTTTCTAATAAGGCCACGGTCTGAAATGAATTATTTGATGCTTGTAGAGGCTGACCTCCTCAACAATTAGTGTAATTAAGTTGGTTATAATTAAGCTTACTCAACTATAACCTTCCACTAGCCAAGGGAAAAAAAGCTTCCATTGATATGAATCATAAGCAAATCTGGAGTCACTTGGGGTATGGAGGGTATGCCCCCTTTATCCCCACATGTTAGCAACATGGGTCTTCCCTCCATAACCGGGCACCCAGCCTCCCTGGAGAGGTGGAGGCTACCTTTACATGTCTTCCCATCCAACTGGAGAGTGAATCCAACAGGACAGCTGCAGCGAACACCTGTCGAAGTATCCTTACAGGTGCGGTCACAGCCTCCATTGTTGACAGCACATGTTTCTGGCAAGGAGGTAAGAAAAGACAATTAGCTTCCTAAAGGAGTGCTGATACAGCTGACGAAGGTCATGGAAGCCAAGCAGCATGGTGGGGTACTCATGGGTACACCCCAGGTCTCTGCTACCTGCAGATGGGCTAGAAGGAGAACAGGTGCAGCTAAATGAGTTCTAGTTCCTGAGGAAGATTGTCAGGGTGACCAGAGGGGTAAAGATGTCTCCCAACCTGCAGAGCCACTCCCCCTACTGGCAGATTGAAAGCCACTGAAAGTTCCTGCTGATCTGCAGCCAGCAACCTGCTAAGTAGGACCGCGTCTGGCAGGCTAGAGGTGAGTGCAGAACAGGACAAACGGGATGGTCCTTTCTTAATCTTGAACCTTCTCCTATCAATATGAGGAATGTGCAAAGCAAGAGTGGGTAAGCATTGCCGCCCCAACCACTGCCTTGTTGCAGACTCCTGTCTTCACCCTTGTAACTTCACCGCCAATTTACTCAAGTTAGAAGTTTCACTTTCCCTGAAAGGAGAAAGCCCTTTCATAACCACCTGAAAAATAAGCCACATTGTTAAATTGCAACTATGGAGATGATTGCAACTATGGAGATGAGAAACAATAAGCAAACAGCCTTCTAGTTCTGTATCTCATACAGTGAGTCCAAGTAATAGACAAGTACTATTCAACAGTTATTGAATTGTTAGCACATAGGCATCTAGAAACATGATTTTTTTTTTTTCCATAGCTACCTCATTTTAAAGGCTGGGGGTGAGGTGTGGGGGTGGGGGTGGTGGCTTACCCCTGTAATCCCAACACTTTGGGAGGCCAAGGTGGGAGGATCGCCTGAGGCCAGCCTGGGCAACATGGTGAGACCCCCATCTCTATAAAAATTTTTAAAAATTAGCCAGGCATGGTGACACACACCTGTGGTTCCAGGTACTCAGGAGGCTGAAGCAGGAAGATCACTTGAGCCCAGGAGGTCAAGGTTACAGTGAGCCATGTTTGTGCCACTGCACTCCAGCCTGAGCAACAATGTAAGACCCTGTCTCAAGAAAAGAAGAAAAAAAAACCCTGAAGGGGACAAGCTTAATCCTAATTAAACATGCAGATACGACATGTATGTTTATCTCTGTTCCGTTCAAAACCTCACAAATATGAGAATAAATAACAAATTTTTTAAAGTATAAATCCTTAAAGACAAAGAAAATACAATAGATGAAAGATGTCAAATATTCTGGAAGTGGAATGTTAGCAGAAAAGCAGTATCTGACATAGAAGAAAGCTAGATCCTAGTGGTCTGCAGAAGGGGTGCTGACAACTGGTAAACTCATGTGAGCCCCCAGAATCCTAGAAAGACTCAGGAATTGGACGTATCAAGTTATTCTAGAGGCAGAGATGAGGACGGAGTTAAAAACAGGATCGGACAGGGGGCTAGGGGAGGGATAGCATTACGAGAAATACCTAATATAGATGACAGGTTGATGGGTGCAACAAACCACCGTGGCACGTGTACACCTATGTAACTAACCCGCACGTTCTGCACATGTACTCCAGAACTTAAAGTATAATTTTAAAAATAACCAGGAAGATTAATGAAGAATCTGCATCTGAAAGATATAAACCCCCGAGTTCCTCCTTAATTCCATATAGCCATGTGACTACCCCTCTCCTATTCTGGCTATAGCAGAGAAGTCTGGACCAGAGAGGCACCAGGCTCAAGGGCACCAAGAATAGCAGAGGAGGAGAGGGAGTGCCATCAGGTGAAAGTCTATACTCTGAAAAAGAGATCTCAAACCCTCTTGCCCCTCCCCCCCGCTCCCTCAGCTCCCTACTGGCAGATTTAAAGCCACTGAAAGTTTCGAAAAGCTATGTTAAAATAACAGTCATTGAAAGTTCCACAAAGCTATGTTGAAACAACACTGCAACCCAGGATGCCAGCAGCTAAGCCTATAGGCAGGTGACTGAAGGACTCCTCTCCAGCTAAATTGACTTGCCCAAACAAAAAGACCTAACCGTATTAGCATTCAAGGATCTCCAGATGAAATGGTTAAGTCACTGCCTGGACACTCAAACATGAAGCCCACCAGTCAATAGAATATCCAATTGGCTTTTTAGTATTTCATTATTAAATATGAAAAATCGGTCAAGAATCACTAGACATTTCTGGAAAGCCTCTAATATGGAATAAATATACCAGATCAAACAAACAGAGAAAAAGAAACTTGGAGGAAACAAAGATAATCTAGAGAACAGAAGAGGAGTTAAAATCTTATAATTAATTTCCTCAGGGAGATAAGAAAAGCATCCATGAAATAAGAGTAGGTTCCTAAAACAAAAGACCAAAGTAAAATTCTTGAAAAATTAAAATATGAAAATGAAAAATTTTAAAGAATCCCATGGAAAGATTAGAAGAAACAAATGAAAACTCTCCTAGAAAGCAGAACAAAAATACAAAGGAGAGAAAAGAGAAAGAACAAAAATACAAGGGAGAGAAAAGAAAAAAAAATTAGAGGGTCAATCCAGGAGTTACAACAGCTAGCTAATAAGAGTTCCAGAGGGAAAGGACAGTGAAAATGGAGTAAAGAAATTTATCAAAGAAGACAGGCGCAGCAGCTCACATCTGTAATCCCAGCACTTTGGGAGGCCGAGGCTAGTGGATCACTTGAGGCCAGGAGTTCAAGACCAGCCTGGCCAACATGGCAAAACCCCATCTCTACTAAAAATTAGCCAACCATGGTGGCATGTGACTAGTCTCAGTTACTCGGGAGGCTGAGGCAGGATAATTGCCTGAACCCAGGAGGCGGAAGTTGCAGTGAGTTGAGATCTCACCATTGCACTCCAGGCTGGGAGGCTGGGCGACAGAGTGAGCCTTCTCCAGAAAAAAAAAAAAAGAAAAGAAAACCACACACAAAAAGAAATCTGTCAAAGAAAATTTCTCAGAACCAAGGTACTTGAATGTTGATATTGAAAAGTACTCACAATAGGTGGGCAAAATCCCACAATAAGGAAAATTATTGTAAAATTTCAGATCGCTGGGGACAAGGAGAAGATCCTGGAAGTGTTCAGAGAGAAGCTTTCACAGGTTTCATACAAAGGATCAAGAATAAAAATGAGTTTAAACTTCTCAAAACAACACTGCCTTCTTGAAAACAATGGTGCACTAACTTCAAAACAGTGATGGAAAATTCTTTCCAATTCTGACTTTTACACTGAGCCAAAATTCTCAATAAAGGGTGCAGGTAGAATATAAAGGCATTTTCAGGCATGCAAATATTTAAATACCTCTATCTCATTTACTGGATAAACTAACGAGAGACAAGACGAAGGATCCACTCAAGAGGAGAGTGGCAAAAGGAATTACAGGCTGATGGTAAATGCCCAGATGAGAGACATGCACTCAGCCAAGATATCCAGGCCCTGCTAGGGCAGGCTGGAAGCCTCCGAGAAATTTTTTTACGAAGAAAATTGAATTGATAAGTTACCTACACTGTATTTGAACACATTAAAAAGTGTTTTATAGCTTTATGTCAGAAATTTGTAAAAGAACAGGTAAGAGGTACTTAGAAAACTAAGTAAACAAAGAAAATATAATCATAGCACATTACATGACTCAGGTGAATCATACTTAGCTATTCAAAGTCAGAATAATGTAAGCACGTAATATTGATTTAAATCGTGAGAAGACTATATGAAGGGTATAGGGAGAGAGCAGATGTGTGTGTGTTTTGAGTGGGGAATCAGTGAGAGCTAAAGCCTAGTCTTTCAAATCTACCACCTAAAACAGACACATCAAGAAATAACTAAGGCCAAGCATGAAGGCTCACATGTATAATCCAAATACTTTGAGAGGCCAAGGTAGGCAGATTGCTTGAGCCCAGAAGTCAAGACCAGCCTGGGCAACATGGCGAAACCTCTTCTCTACAAAAAATACAAATATTAGCCAGATGCAGTGGCGCGTGCCTGTAGTCCAGCTACTCAGGAAGCTGAGGTGGGAGAATCCCTCGAGCCTGGGAGATGGATGTTGCAGTGAGACATGATCACACCACAGCACCTCAGCCTGGGGGCAACAGAATTAGGCTCTGTCTCAAAAAAAAAAGAGAAAAGAAAGAAAGAAAGAAGGAAAGAAATAACTGTATACCCTTCATTTTTCAGAAATATGGGAGAGGAGGAATCAGAAGAAGAAACAACTAGAAGAACTGAATATTGTTGTCTCTGGCAAATGGGATGAAGAAACGGGAAGTTATGAGACAGGAAATGATGCAATTCATTACAAGCCTAAAAGTAATTAAGTTTCTATGTTACTCATATGTACTATTTTCACTTAAGACAATGAAAAATGATAATTTCTAAAGAACAGAAAAGCGCTCAGAAAGGTTACCTGCTTGGTAACCAATGGCTGTGCGATACCTTGCCTGACTGTTAAATCCAGAAACTGTCAAAAGATGGGTTTTGTTTAGGTTGAGCCAAACTTTCTCCAGAAGGAGTAATGCACCAAAGGATCTGTCTGACTCCCACCCCACTGGCCACCACCTCTATTTCTGCTTGTCTCCAGCTTGACTGCTGGACCTGCAGGCAGGCCTTCCCTTGTCCCACAGCCAAGTGCTGCCCCTCTCCATTCATCTCTCCACCATTATCAGCTGAGTCAGAAATAGAAGACTCAGTGGACACAAAAAAGGACTAGCTACCATTCTGAGCTAGAGGCTGCTTCAGAGGAAGAGAGTTGACTTCACTGCCCACCCACTCGGTCCCAGGCAGTGGACTCCGGGCACCTTTGCATATTATTATTTTAATTGAGCATATTGACTGATATGGTCAGGCTTTATTTCCCCACCCAATCTCATCTTGAGTTATAATCCCCATAACCCCCTTGTGTCAAGGGAGAGATCAGGTGGAGGTGATTGGATCCTGGGGGTGGTTTCCCCCATGCTGTTCTCATGAGATCTCATGGTTTTACAAGTGTTTGGTAGTTCCTCCTGCATTTATTCTTCCACCTTGTGAAGAAGGTGCCTTGCTTCCCCTTTGCTTTCCACCATGAGAGTAAGTTTCCTGAGGCCTCCCCAGCCAAGTGAAACTGTGAGTCAATTACACCTGTTTCCTTTATAAGTTAACCAGTCTCAGGCAGTTATTTATGGCTGTATGAAAATGGATGAACACACTGGCCCTAAGAAGTGGACTATTACATCCATTTCAAAGAAAGACCAAGAGACAGAGCCTCAGGGAAGTTTGCCAAGTCTTACAGCTAGGTGGGGGCTGTGCTGGGATGTTAACCTGATTATTCTGATGGCCATGAAACCAGGGGTCTTGCTTAGTTGGTGATTAAGCAACAGCACTGGTGAAGAACAGACACACACCCTGGCTTCACAGGGGCTGCTCACCCCGGTCCAGCTGGTCTGAGGGCATGTGGCTCCCAAATTCAGGTCTGATGCAATAAGTTGGGATGAGAAAGGGACAATGGCAGTGGCCAAGTGAGGAGTGAAGGCGCCTACCCATAAGCAGCCGCCGTTTCACCCGTTTATCCCCATCCACCACTGATGTGGCATTGCTCTCTGTCACCTCCAGGGCAGTGTCCTCCCGCTCTACAAGAGAAGCAAAAGAGCACAGTTCTCAGACTGAATGAGTTAGATAGTTCATCCCCTGTACAACCACATTTGCTGAAATCCCAGACATGAGAACAATGTAAGATATGTGACTCTCTTCAAGCAATAAAAATGTGTTGTAATGAGGCTCTGTGGGAGACACAGCATGTTAAAGGGCCATAGATCCTCAGCAAACATTAAACATGGAAAGATTTTGGAAGTATATTGCACTGACCAAGAAAACACTGTAATGCAAGCTTCAGATTCACTCCAGTCCCCTGAGTCCAGGAAAAAAAGAGCCTTGGGCCTGGAAATCTCTAAAATGGAGCTATCGAAGGACACACCGTGAAGGGCAGGGCAGGCATCCCCCCAGAAATATGCAGCCCAGGCTCCTGCTGGCCAGAAGTGCTGCACGATCACAAATAGCTCTAACTTCATATTGCCCTGGCCTCTTGGGATGGGTTGTACCAGTCTCCGGAATACCAGCATTAGGAGCAGCCTGGTCCAGGAGAGGAGGAAGGGCTTTCCAAGGTCACACAGGGAGAGGGGGGCCTTCCCTGCAGGCCGAGATCACTCCCACTGCAGCATGCAAAGCAGCACAGGGCCTGTTTGGGGGGCCGTGAGGGGGGCGGGTGGCAAATGCACCGGAAACAGCCTGCATCTGTCCTAAACACCATGAAGGGGTAGGGGTAGGGGTAGAGGACAGGCAGGCTGGGGCAGACCCTCACTCAGTGTTGGGGTCACCACTCACCAAGGCAGCTCCTTCCATCTGTGTGCATCTTGTACTGTGGATGGCAGCTGCACTCTGGGCCGTCAGCTGTATCTTCACAGGAGTGCTGGCACCCACCGTTTCCATGGTTACAGGTCACTGAGAGCAAAATGAATCAATACATAAAGCATTGAGATTTCCACAACCAGGGCTGTGTTTGCTCCAGAGAAACTCTGATTTTCATTCTGCAAATATTTGCACATCTAGCGCATGCCAGGCATGGTGCACGAAAGAGATAACTCAGAGTCAGACCCTGTGGTGTCTGTGTAAGCAGACAGTTACAATACAAATCATAGCAATGCTGAAACATGGGTTTAAACAAAGTCATACAGGAAGAGGGAGATGGGAGAGTTGCAGGGGGCGGTTTTTGTTGTTTTTTTTTGAGATAGAGTCTGGCTCTGTCACCCAGGCTGGAGTGCAGTAGTGCGATCTCAGCTCACGGCAACCTCCACCTCCCGGGTTCAAGTGATTTTCCTGCCTCAGTCTCCCAAGTAGCTGGGATTACAGGTGCATGCCACCACGCCCAGCTATTTTATTTTTTGTATTTTTAGTAGAGACGGGGTTTCACTGTGTTAGCCAGGATGGTCTCAATCTCCTAACCTTGTGATCCTTCTGCCTTGGCCTCCCAAAGTGTTGGAATTACAGGCGTGAGCCACCATGCCCAGCTGAGATTTTTATCATAAAAGGGAAATTATACCAAGAGATTCTAGACCACTGCTTTGTCCTATCTAGAGAAGTTTACCTATCAGTACAGCTGTATGGGGGCTTTGGAAAATGCTATAGCAGTTTATGCTGGAATAGAACAGACAATATTTAATTTGTATATATATATGTCAGAATTTCTCTCATCAGATTCAATCTAGATTAGTTAGAAGGAAAGATAATCACAGGATGATTCTGCACACAATTAATGTGACATTAACCAGTAATTATTAAGACTATGTATGAATGCATTGATGATAGGCCAAAAGAAAAGCCAACTACAAAACTATCTACTCATCAAACTGTTAACTGTGTTTACTTCTGGCAAGGGAAATGGGAGGGGGGAAACTGCAGGATTTCTTTTTTTTTTTTTTAGATGGAGTCTCGCTCTGTCACCCAGGCTGGACTGCAATGGCACAATCTCAGCTCACTGCAACCTCTGCCTCCCAGGTTCAAGCGATCCTGCCTCAGCCTCCTGAGCAGCTGGGATTACAGGCACTCGCCACTACGCCTGGCTAATTATTGTATTTTTAGTAGAGATAGAGTTTCTCCATGTTGGTCAGGCTGGTCTCAAACTCCCGACCTCAGGTGATTCTCCCACCTCAGCCTCCCAAAGTGCTGGGATTACAGGCGATGTTTTCTTTATATGCTTTGGAGTGTTTGCATTTTACATAGGCCCTTTGTAATTTTTCTAATTTAAGAGAACTAATTACATATTTGTGGTGTCCTGTGATTATAGGTATCTAAAAATTGTGTATGCATACAAACAACTGAATAGGAATATGAAAAATTGAAACAGCTGGTTATGTGGTGAGATTCTAGATCTTATATTTTCTTTATTAATTCCTCAAATATTATAGCATTATTTGAGCAGTGCTATCTTAAAGACATTTAAAATCTTTAAAAACAAGCTTATAGGCACTCCCCCTTCAGCAACTGTCCCCTGAAAGACTGTGAAATATTAAGGGTCTTACCCCACAGGGAGTCTTGGAGGGCCTGGGTACTCCTTTCAGAGATCTGGAGGTGGGATAAGTGGTCTCCACTCTGCAAAACCCACTGGAAGCCCCCAGGGACAGCCTGACTTTGAGGGGTCCTAAGAGCCTGTCAGAACCTGTTGCTTGAGTGTGATGGTGGCACCAGCCCTGGCTTGGACGGCTTTGAGGTGGCACTCTGCTTTGTGAGGGAGACAATGGAAAGAAGTCCCTCACCAGCGAAACTGTCCCCTCATCTCTTACTCACCATAAACCCCCATCCCTACCAAATGGCCAGGGTCTTCTGTCCATGGCTTTGGGAATGTTCCTAAAGGGAACCCCTCAGCACTTCCCCTGGCATAAATCATGATTTAGGAACGCCATGGATTGCCAGTGGTTTCCTGTTTCACGGGTAGAGTTTTGTTACTACATCGTGGTGCTGCAGCCGCGGCCGATCGTGTAGACCACTCATTCACCCACGCATTAAACACGTGTGCTGAGCACATCCCACATCAACACGCAAGTCAACCCAGAGCTACACGACTGAGGAAGGTGCTGTGGGAGCCAAAGTGCGAAATGGCTGCCCTGTCTGAAGCACCCCGGAGGCTTCTGATAGCAGAGGATGGTAGCATGGGGATCAAGAGCACAGCTTTAGAGCTCAACAGGCCAGGGTTTGAACACTCATTTGCTGCTCACTCCCTGTGTGACCTTGTTGTTTCACCTTCTGCACAACTCTGGCAACTGAAAACGTGTGTAATAATACCGAGCTCACAGGGCAGTGCTTGTAAGAATTAAATGGGATATGGCACATCTTGAGACAAGTCTTTGCACACAGTAAATTCCCCACCAAAAGGTAGCTATTATGCTTATCCTTATTAGAAGTTAAACAGAATATTGAAGGTTGAGTGAGAGTCCACCATGGCAGGAAGGAAGGAGGGCTTGGGAAGGGCCTGGAGGCATCAAAGAATTTGGGCTGTTCTCCAATGCAAGAGGCCTAGTGTCTGCGGAAAGGAGGCAGAGGCGGTGGATGAGGGAAGCAGGGCCTGGTGGCAAAGAGCTGTGATTGCCAGATGAGGAAATTTGGTTTTATTCTGTAGCAACAGGGAGAACTGCCCCACAGCATTCATGTTCCTTACTCCTGAAGTTCATTTCCTCCTGAAGAGTTCCTTTTAAAATACGCAGTGGCTCACATGTGTAATCCCAGCACTTTGGGAGACCAAGGTGGGTGGATCACGAGGTCAAGACCAAACTGGCCAACATGGTGAAACCTCATCTCTGCTAAAAATACAAATATTAGCTGGGCATGGTGGCACACACCTGTAATCCCAGCTACTCAAGAGGCTGAAGCAGAAGAATCACTTGAGTCTGGGAGGCGGAGGTTGCAGTGAGCCGAGATCATGCCACTGTACTCCAGCCTGGGCAACAGAGTGAGACTCCATCTCGAATAATAATAATAATAAATACAGAATAAAATATAGTATTATTTCCCTTCCCTAAGGGAGACTATCCTTCTGCAGTGAACAAGTACTTGGTAGATGTTGGTATCCCATGCCAGCTGCCTTCCCTGCTGCTACAGCCGTGCCTTGAGGTGGTGCTTCTGAGCTGGGCCACAGAAGGCAGCATCTGGAGTACGACGGTTCCCATGGCAGGTGCACACTGGCCCGTACTTACAGATGCAGTCTCTCTGGTTCTTGGCCAGCTCAAAACCGGGCCTGCACTCACAGGCGACGCTGCCCCTCGGGGCCTCCTTGCAGATGTGACTACAGCCATGATCCTTATTCATGCAGCTCAGACCCTCTGTAAAACAGCAGCACACAACAGGTGATAGGCTGTGGTCAGAATCCTGAGCCCTGGGAGAGCAACAAAGAGCTAAGGAGAGGCCCACAGACCTGTCTGCCTAGGTCTCCATCAGCCCCTCATGTGAAAAGTATATGTCATTAAAATCAATCTGGGTCAATCAACAACATGAAAATTTTCTTCTGTCACCCAAGAGATATGATGTCTCAACTCTCCTAATGAGATGGGAGCCCTCCAACACACTGGAGCTCTCCATCTGGTACAGGATCAGGGCCTGCTGACCCCAGGAACTGCTACTCACACTCTTATCTCTGCCATGTCTTTACCCAAGAGCTGATCAAGAATGTAAAGAGAAAAGGATAATCCTCCTAAGAAAAGGTGCAGATAGAATGATCAAGATTCTCAATTTTTTCACATACTCCTGAAGATAATTTTGAAAACATTTCAACTTCCCTCTCCACCCCCACCAATCCCACCCCTTGGAGGTAAGGGTGACTGTGGCATTTTGGCATTCTCATATGGACCACATGTCCAGGGATCTCTCTTACGTGACCACCCTCAGCTACTCCCTTGGTCCCTCCCTCAGGGCATAAGCCTCTGACAGACAGTGTCACACAGCAACAGCAACAGGAACAGAGCGAGGGAGAGAGTGAGCAGAAAGAGAAGGAGGGAGCGTGCTCATGCACTTGGTAGCTGCTGTACAATTCTGAGGTATACTGTAAATTACTATTAGGCTCAACCTTGTAGTAATGATGGTGGGAAGGGGAACAGTTGCTTCTGTTCCTGCACAGCTCAGCACACATCTAAATAAGGGGGCACTAGCAAGATAAATGCCCATGTGGTATACCAGCATTCTGCCTCATCTCAAAACCAATTCTTTGAGATCCTGCTGCCTGCCAGCATCCTGAAGGAATTCTTTTCATACCTCAGAGTATTTTCAAGACATCAGCTCAGTTTGTACTGCATTATTAATTACCTGTTCCTATGTTGCTTCTTTGTGTTTGTGCAATGCAACTCTAAAACATCTCTGAGTAGGGACTTGGTTGTTATTGGCTCTCTACTGAAGAGACACTCTCTGATACTAGAAGGGCACTGTTTTCAACACAAATACAAAGAGGTTGCTTTCACTTCTCTAGAATCCAACACTCTTCTATATTGTGCCCCTAAAACATTGGCCAACAGGTTCTAATGAAGTCAAAGTTCTCTCTCCAGCTCCCACGCCAGAGCTGTCAAACTGTGCTTAACTGGAACAATTGTTTTAATACAAACATACAAACAGATGCCATTCCTATTCCAAAAGACAGTGCAGGGGTTAATATACCCCGTACTTTCCGGAGTCTCTCTTAAAACCTTCTTGCTCTTTTGCCTGACAGTTATGAGCTGTTTGCAGTCCAGCACTCAGTCTGTTGGTTGCTGGGATTCATTCATCCATGCCAAGGGTGGCTGTCAATTAACACAGAAAGAGACTTGCACTGGATTGGTGGAAAGTTTTCTCTTGCTCTGGTTGGTAATTTTTGAAGATGTGATTTGCTCCCCAGTACTGAGATGGCGTGGGAGATGAGAGCAGCCTCCAGAAGCAGTATTCTGTCCTTCTGAGAAGGCCCAGCAAGCACTGTGTTTGTCCTTGGGTCAGCAGAGCATGGGAAATAACCAGCACTCGCGGGTAAATACAATAGTGCCCAAGCAGGAACACCTGGAAAGTACACTCCCAAACAGGCCAGCTGCTGCTGCTGCTGCTTTTTCACTCTGTTTACAAGTCTGTTAAGACATTTACAAACTGACCTTTACTGCCTCAGAGTAATTCACCTACACAAGAAATACTTCTACATAAGAATGCCTGTGTGCCAGATGCTGATGTGATACACTGAGAACCTGCCACCTGATGTCCTGCCACATCAAGCTACACCTGAAGTGTGATCTGGAAATGCTGAAGAGGTGACCTCAAAGCCTTTCATAGTACCCTGACTTAAAACAAGACCACTGCTAGGGTGAGCAGATTAATCTGTTCCAAACAAGGCAGCCCAGCAAATGGCCCTAGCTCTTTCCAAAACTGGCTTGGTTGTCAAGTTTGGGATGGCTTGTTCACCAGAAGGGAAACAGCTCAGAAACACCGAAAATCCCCCATTCTGGTGCACCCCAAGATCAGGGTTCCACTGAAGATTATTTCTGGAAACCAAATAAAAATATGCCTTGTGAACTAGGAGGAAAACATGACACAAAATGGGTAACAGGCCCTGCTGAAAGCACAGCCCCCGCTTCGCCACCCTGACACCTTCCCCATTGCCCTGAAAAGGCATTAGTACACCAATTAAATATTCTCAGAACACACAAAACAAAAGAGGAGTGCTCATTCTGAGAGCCTGAGTACCCATGAATAGGAACAAAGGCGGGCCGGGGGTGATGTGTTTCTCTCCAGCCTACCCTCATTATATGGGTGAAAACACACAGTATCTTTATCACAGCTTTGGAGTCTCTAAGGATAAAAAAAAAAATCAATATCTTGAGCTTTCCCTCAGAATCAATGATTATGATGCCCTAAAGAACATTTTGTAAATATTAAAAACAACAACAGCACTAGAAAATACTAGCTTCTTGTGTTACCTTCTTTTAATCACTTTTAAGGTATCCGCTGTGCGTTTTTAAGCCTACGATTTCATAGAGTTTAATGTGCACACCAGAGAGAAAATCCTAGAAGAAAACTTTTTACACGCTGTTCTATTTGAAGTATCAAAACCCTAGGATGAAAAGGTTCTCCGATACCAATTGCTATAATCTGTTGGCTGACACTCCCATGAATTTGCCAAGCAATCAGGTTGAAACACAACATAAAATCACAGCGAGCACTTCCAGACCACAACTCAAATTCTTGGATTTTGGTTTTAGTTCCAGACAAAAATGTCCGCTTTAAATACTCTTCAGGGGATCCAAGAATGTCTGAATTGTAGAAAATTTAGAAAACACAGTTTGCAGAAAGAAACTGCATTTGTATTTGCTTCTGTTATGAGGAGGCTGTGTCTCTAATCAGTCTGGGGGCTTGCAGGAGGGGAGAGCAAGGCTGAGCCAGGGCTCTGGAAGTGCAAGGGTAAGAGGTGATCTTAATCGCTACCAGCTGCTTTGTGACTGGGTAGGACTCAGACTGAGAGTGCTCAAGCAAGGCTTTACCTGCAGGTCCCACATCCCTCCCCAGCCACCTGCAGAGGAAGCCAGAGTGACTTCCCAGGAAGCAGCTTTGAGCAATCAAAAGGAGAGAGATGCCCTGAGATTCTGATCATTCTGTGTCATTGGCCTCCTGATTCCCACCTCGAGTTCAGCCTATGTCGGACAAGGGTGCAGGGCACAACAGTGACCCCAGAGAACCTGGCAGGAAAATGAAACCCAACTGCTATTTTATCAAGGGCCACACCTCGCACAAGATAAGAAATCTGCCTGATTAAAGCCAGTGCGTGTGACTTCCCTGCCCTGAATACTGAGAATGAGCAGACTCCAGGTGATGATAACCATCAAACCCATTGGTCCCTGGGGGTTTCTCTGATGATTTTTCTTAGGAGCCAAACAGGTGTTCTAGTTAGGTATAAGGTATGAGCCCATCATCCTTGGAAAATGAGACAAAAATAATCTTCTCTGAAGAAACCCTTGAAAAGTTACTAAGACCAGGATTAAAACAATCCACAAATTTGTCATTACACAGTAGAAGAACTTAAAATGACCTCGTTCTTAAGTTATGGGAAAGAATAAGCAGCACATGCCCAAAGGGGTTAACGGGCTAATACTTAGGGCACTTCCCTTAAAAATAGGCAGATGCAACCTCCAGAGAAACACAGCCACCAAAATGTGACTCTTTAGCATAATAAAGAGCAGGTAAGAGTTAAAAGGATGACATTCAGTTAAAAATAATGGGCCACATGTATTTAATGCCTCTTCCTCTCAAGAATCTACTAAGTAACAGAGGAATTAAAAAAAGGTATAAACTCGGCCGGGCGTGGTGGCTCACACCTTTAATCCCAGCACTTTGGGAGGCCAATGTGGGTAGATCATGAGGTCAGTTCAAGACCAGCCTGGCCAACATAGTGAAATCCCGTCTCTACTAAAAAGTACAAAAAAATTAGCTGGGCATGGTGGTGCATGCCTGTAGTCTCAGCTACTCGGGAGGCTGAGACAGGAGAATCACTTGAACCCGGGAGCTGGAGGCTGCAGTGAGTGAGCCAAGATTGCACCACTGTACTCCAGCTTGGGCAACAGAGTGAAGCTCAAAGCAAAGAGAATGAAAAGAAGGACATCAGAAGAAAAGAGTTTTCAGCAGATTTATGGAGGAATGGTAAATGGGGACATCTGCACAGAGAGTCTAGGGAGAGAGCCCTTCTGCCCCTCAGAACTCAAAAATGCAAAGAAGGAAGAGCCAGATCTAGCTTGGGGCTGAAAACAGAGCACTTCATTGAAAGTCTGCATGGGAAGGATCCAGCCTCCTCCCTACCCGCCCAGAGCAGGGAGCAGGCTGACACTGGTGCTGTGGTTTTCAAAACCTTTTTGAAAAACTTGGCAGATCATCCACTATATTGCTCCTGAAACATCTAGTCATATTTGAAATGCATTCTATGTAAAGACTAGAATCAGAGAATGTGAGAGTTTGAAAGGACCTCAGAGCTCACCCAGTCCAGTGCACCTATTTTGCCAGGTGAGGAAGTTCGAATAACTTGCCCACGGTTACCCAGCAGTGGAGTCTGGACTCGTCCTCAGGCCTCCAGACTTTCTATACCCTGTGCTTCCCCTCTAGAGTCAGTGTGTGTGTGCGTGTGTGTGTGTGCACAAGGGAGGGGTCTCAGTTGTGACTCTGCCCCCATCTACAGTGGAGCAGAAGTACCTTCTGAGCGGTGAATGCAGGTGTGCTGATTGTCACTCAGGAAAAACCCCTGCTTGCAGCAGCACTCATAGCTCCCCATGACGTTGACGCAGGTGTGCTGGCAGCCACCATTGTTCTCCAGGCACTCATCCACATCTGGAGGGAGAGAGGAATTAGTCTTTGCTTTGGTTACTGTTTCAATGACTCACCCCACCCAGCAGCTCAGAGGCCCTGCTAAGCAAAGATGAGGTCCCTTTTCATGTCCCTGCACCACAGAAGCTCTCAGAATCAAAGCCAGTGAGGTCCACAGATGATTGCCCAGTTCTTTCAGGTCTGGGGCTCACTTGGCCAGGACCACCACAGGAACACAAGATCATTAGCTCAGTAAATATTTGTTGAACATCTTCTCTTTCCAAAGCATGGTGCTAGAGGAGACAGCAAAATGTAGATGAGGGAAGATAAAATCCTTCCCTTGGCCAGGTGCGGTGGCTCATGCCTGTAATCCCAGCACTTTGGGAGGCCGAGGCAGGTGGATCACCTGAGATCAGAAATTCAAGACCAGCCCAGCCAACATGGTGAAACCCTGTCTCTACTAAAATTACAAAAATTAGCTGGGTGTGGTGGTGCATGCCTGTAATCCCAGCTACTTGGGAGGCTGAGGCATGAGAATCACTTGAACCCAGGAGGTGGAGGTTGCAGTGAGCCAAGATCACACCACTGCACTTCAGCCTGGGCCACAGAGCGAGACTGTATCTAAAAAAAAAAAAAAAAAAAAAAATTCCTTCCCTCTAGAAGCATGCCCTTCAGCAAGAGACAAATATACAAATGGTTCTGAGATAAGGTAAAAGGTGGTACCAAGGAAAGAAGTCCCATCTTGTGGGTTATCAGGATGAGTTAAGGATAAGCTAATGAAAGAGGGGCCCTTAGGATGTTCCAACTATAAAGGAGGGGAGAAGGGATTATAAGTGGAAGAGAGTGTGAGCAGTAGCACAAAGGCTGGGAGGCATGGAGTATATTCAGATTATCAGTGGGTCAGCCCATTTGGCTGGAGCATAGAGCACATGGAGGAAGTTTACAGGAGATACAGCTGGAGGACAGACTGGGGTCACACTGCGGGATCTTGATTACCAGGCAAAGAAGTGCCTACTTAATTTGGGAAGCAGCTGGGAAGCACTAGCGTAGGGCAGAGTCTGGCCCTCAATTTGAGAAACACAAGGCAGCTGCTGAGGGCAGGACAGAGGGAGGGGAAGAATGGGCAGCCTGGAGTCCAGCTTCACACATGCACCTGCAACAGCCACAGCTAGCGCTAGTGGGGACAGCACTGGGGCTGCCGGGGATGCTGGGAAGCAAGGTGGAGAAGACGACTGGGTGGACAAGGTGCCTGCAGGGCTGGGAGCCTTGTGGGCTACAGGGTGGGCATAATTAGAGGACAGAAACTTGACACCGAGGCCTTCCAGAAGGGTAACAAGGAAGGCCAGTGCTGGGTACAGAAATGGGAATGGAGATATGGTTGCCCCTGAGCCCCAAGGCAGGGGGGTGATCTGTCTGAAATGCTGAAATGTAGGGCTAGGTCCAGTAGGCAGTGGCAAACCTAAGTGGGGAGGCTGGACGAGAATCTGGAAATGTAAGTACAGCTTTGTAAATCTTTTATTTGTAGTTGCCTGATGATAAAGTGGTGGATGTTGATGAGCGAACAAAGGCAGGAGCGTGGGAAGGGAGAGAAAGGGAGCAGAAGGGAGACGACAGCCAGAGGTAGAATCCTGGACCCTATCAGGGGCAGGGAGGAGGCAGAGGAGATGGCAGTAGTCCCAAGAGCCTCCAGGGAAGGAGCCAGAAGAAAGGTAGGGAGGGAAGAAACCATCTGCCACACTGTCAGGGTGGCCTCAGGGGACCTTCCTCCCACTCTGCCTGTGATACCTGGTGCACAGCTGTATTGATACACTTACTGACTTGCAGCCTCAAAATCCTTTACTTATCTACCTCCACTAGATTGCAAACTCCTTGAGGACAGAGATTTTTGCTTTAATTAGCACAACCCTGGAATACAGCAGGTGTTTATTAACTATTCAGTGCATGAACAAACAAGCAGGAAAGCATAGCATCACCCGAGCCGAAGAAGAGAAACTTTCAGAAAAGTCTCAGACAACAAAGGCTCAAGAAGAAGGCTGATATAAAAGCAATTTATTTTCTCCAGTCTAATTTCTCATGTGCTGATCACTAGCTCCTGGGCATATCCATTAAAAAAAAAAAAAACCTCACATTTAAATATCTGTTATCTGGTTTCAAGCTTCAGATCTTACAGTTCATCTGTCCTCCCACACTACGGAGCAGATGCCTGACTAAACTGATGGGACTCAAGCCATCCCCTAAAGCCTATCAAACTTGCCCTTTTCTATGCCAAAGGGTGAAGGAAGCACATTCCAGAGGATGAGCCGTGCTGGAACACCTGGCCTAGGTGTTCCACGGCAAGGACTCAAGGCGACCAGGAGAGGTCTGTCTCCCTGAATACCAACTCCTGGATTGGCTGCGAGTAAAGGCGTGCTCCCCTCTGAGCTGCCATGCCCCCACCCCCATTTTAACCCCCAATTTCTTTTCTCCAAAGCAGTCAGAAATGTGTCATTCAGCTGGCTGATGCACTCTGGTCGGATAAATACAAAAGTGTGTGTCCAGAAACACAGATGTCTATCACTAAGCTGGTGAGCTTCTCCAGACCTGGCTATGTGTCAGAACCCTGTGCCTGGATGCCACCTCCAGACAAACTGACAGAGCCAGTCTTGGATGAAGTCTAGGTGATGGTGCTTTTTAAGCTTCTCAGTTGATTCCAGTGTGCAGCCAGGGTTGAGAACCACTGCTACAAAACCAAATCGCTACGATGAGCTCCCAGACACTCCAAACATAAAAACTGAATGCAGATGGGGTGAGCTGTATAGAGGAGCTGCCTTTCATTTTTCAGACTTGCATGCATTCAGGATCTTGAAGTGCTCTGTGTTCAGTGCCAAAGCTAAGTGGTGTTTGTACCCTGTGTCTTCTGGCTAATATATTTGTGGCTAATGTGTGGTTAGGAGGCTAAGGACATTTAAGGTGTCATCTCAGAGAATGCAGGAAACTGCCACTCCTGAGAAGTTAGGGCTCTAAGCTTCTTTCTTGCCACAAACTGGGTCAACCCTTTCAAGTCTGAATGGTGGGGAAGTGTCTATGTGTGCTGGGCCTACTCTTCTAAATGTATTTTATTTTCTTGTACCTTCCTTTTAAAGAGTCCTTACCCGCTTCAGAAATACTCAGTAGATGCTCAAGGTCTCTCTGCAAGGAAGGTCCTTGGTACTGAGTTCACAAAGAGATCTCACAGAGGGAAAATGGAGATACTCTGTGTTAATAATATCTGTGTTACTGGCAAAGGCAAGAAAAGACTCTGGTCTCAGGATTTCCAAGCAGGCTGGTACTCAAGAGCCACCCACCAGCCCTTGCCCAGGTTCCTAGCCCCTATATGGTTCTTTTTTTTAATTTATTTTATTTTATTATTTTATTATTATTTTTTTCACCTGCAACTGTCTTTTTGTAAAGCTCAATGTTCTTGCTCTTAGGAACCTCACACTTCTCCCACCCTGGGCTGTGGATTACAGCACAACGGTAATGACCAAGTCTGCCATCAGATATGCATCCTCCAAATGCCCTTGTTGTCAAGTCATAGGGAAATTTCCCCTGAAAATGGAAGAAAAAAAAAGCAACCCATGCGGTATGCTTCCCAACAAATCACACACTGAAAATGATTTCACTTGTCTGAGTTTTTAATTAATATTGATTCCTGCTCTCAGGACTGTCTCTCAAATATGCCTTTTTTGAGACTGTCTAGAAAGTTACTGGTGTTCTAGCCTGCGAACAAGTCTTATTGGCAGCTGCAGGCTTGGAAAGACATGTGATGTGTCACCCAAAGCCCGAACTCTCACACAGGGCACAGACAGAAAATAACAGAGTCCATCAGGGTGGAGTTCCAGGTGACACTGACGTGGGATAAAGTCATATGAGGGTTAAGTCCCAAATGGAAATAACCTCTCCTCCACTCCAGAGCCCCAATGCACAACACACAAGTTCCACCTGTACTTTTTCTAGTTCCTTTTGTGCAGATCTCAAAGCATTTAATCAAAGGGCCCTTCCTACTGCACCATAAGTGGGGATCTGAATGGCTGTTCCCACAGAGCCAGGGCCTGGCTCCAGTGCTCCTTTGTTGGCCAAGTAGACTTCAGCAGGTTATCCATACAAAGGGTCCTAAGTGTCAAAGGACCCTGATGTCATATTTTCCCATGATGTTCTTCTGTACAACTAATACCAACCTTTAAAAGCAAATCACAAATACCTACCTGCCAGGTATGCTGCCTCCTTGAAGACTGTCCAACACTCAACCCCATGCAGATGCTAGCTGCTTCTAAGTTCTATTTTATTACTGGCATAAGGAATCAATGTAAACAACACTTTGTAGTCACTAACTCAGGGAATAAAACTCCAACAGATGTTTCTGTTTTGTGGAATACTAGGAAGATGTTCATGGAAGATTTCTGCTTTATTTTCTATTTCAAGGAAAAAAAAGGGGGGGTCTAGCTGGCTGTAACCCCAGCACACATTTGGAGTCTTTGGGACAAGGAGTTTTTCCTAATTCTAAAATAGAAACTTATAGCATTGAAAAAACTGGTAAGTCAGGACTCTCAACACAAGACCAAAGAGCTTAAAAGGTGACAAGTGAACTCTAGAAAGTCAATGAATAGTAATGACGATGTCACCCATCTCCTTGGACTAACAGAAGATTTATGTTATAGATGATCACATAAAACTAAAACATTTTACTTCACTTTCTATCACAGAGTCTAACTTATAAGGGAGCAGAAAACACAAGGCCCTGAGCCTGTTTTTGTCTCCATGAGAAGGCCTTCGCCAAAGGAAAGAAAGGGGTGGGAGAGTGAAGGAGAACTGGCATTTCCAAATGCCTTCCTTACCAAGACAATTATGACCGTCATGAGACAACATGAAGCCATCAAAACAAGTGCAACGATAATTGCCTGGAATATTCAAACAGTCATGGACACAGCCTCCATTGAGCTCATTTCCACATTCATCGATGTCTGAGGAATAAAACAGAAGTTAACCAGACAGATGCTATTTCTTTGATGTGAAGACGTAAGCACTTACCTTTTAACCAGCCATTCCACTTCTAGGAATCTACCTGAAAAGACATCTCTAAAAACAGGAAAACAAGTATGCACAAGGTTATTCACTGCAGTGTTGTTTCTAATTACAAAATACTGGAAGCAACCTAAGTGCCCATATATAGAAGAATACTTTAATAAATTATGGTACCTCTACTCCATGGACTACTATGCAGCTGTTAAAAAAGAGAGAGAGGGAGAATGAGGAAGATCTCTATGAACTGATCTGGAGTAATTTCTAGGCTATACTATTAAATGAAAAAAATCAAAATTAAAAGTAAGAAAAAAGAAGATACAAAAACACACACAAAATTTCAGGACACTTTTTTGCAGAACTTGACAAGCTTATTGTAAAATTTATATGGAAATTCAAGATGCAGAAGAGCAAAAATAATTATGAAAAAGGAGAACAAATTTGGGGGACTTTAACTTACTATAAACCTACAGCTATTAAGACAGCATGGTACAGTCATAAAGACAGATGTATAGATCAATGGAACAGAATTGAGAGTCCAGAAATAAATCCTTCTACTTATGGTCACTTGATTTTAAAGAAAAGTGCTAAGGTACTCCATTGAGAGAAATGCTTGTCTTTTCAACAAATGGCACTGGGATAATTGGATATCTATATTTGAAAAGATGACTTTAGACCCTTATGCCATGTACAAAAATCAACTCAAAATGAATCAGAGATCCAAATATAAGTATTAACAATATAGTTTTCAGAAAAAATATGTGAGAAAAATCTCTAAGATATTGAGATGGCTGGGCATGATCCTTGGGTGCACTTTGGGAGACTGAGGCAAGAGGATCAATTGAGCCCAGGAGTTGCTGGCCTGGACAACATAGTGAGAACCCATCTCTACAAAAAGTAAACAAAATTGGCCGGGTGTGGTGGTACATGCCTGTAGTCCCAGCTACTTAAGAGGCTGAGGCAGGAGGATTGTTTGAGCCCGGGACGTTGAGACTGCAGTGAGCCAAGATCGCACCACTGCACTCCAGCCTGGGTAACAGAGCAAGACTCTATCTCAAAAAAAAAAAAAAAAAAAAGGAGAAAAAAAGAAAAATGTTTAACACATTGGATAAGGTTAAAATTTCTTTGATATAATACCAAATATACAATCATAATTTTAAAAATTAATAAATTGGAGTTTATCAAAATTAAAAACTTTTATACTTCAAATGATATCATTAAGAAAATGAAGACAAGCCACAGACTGGTAGAAAATATTTGCAAATCACATACCTCATACAGAACTGAAAAAGAACTCCTACAACTCAATAAGAAGATAAATAGCCTAATTTTAAAACTGGCGAAATATTTAAATAGACATTTCAGCTAAGATGATATGCAAAATGGCCAATAAGCACATGGAAAAAATGCTCAATGCCATTAGTTATTAGGGAAATGCAAATTAAAACCACAATGAAATACCATTTCACATTCACTAGAATGGTAATAATTAAAAAGACGACAATAATAAATGTTGACAAGGATGTGGAGAAATGGGAACACATACATTGTTGACAGGACATTGACGGGAATGTAAAATGACATAGCCACTTTGGAAAACAGTTTGGCTGTATCTTTTCTTTTCTCTCTGTAAATGTACAGTTGGATATAATTAAAACAATCATAATGTTGTGAAACCACCATTCATCTCCCTAACTCTTTTTATTTGTAAAATGGAAACTCTATGCCCATTCAACAACTCCTCATTTCCTCTTCCCTGTCTTTCCTCAGGCCCTGGCAACCACCATTCTACTTTATGACTCTATGATTTTGACTACTCTATGTATCTCATACATGTAGAATCAAACAGTATTTGTCTTTTTGTGACTAGGATAATGTTCTCAAAGTTCCACCATGTTGTAGCATGTGACAGGATTTCCTTTTTTAAGGCTAATATTTCATTGTATCACGCCTGTAATCTCAGCCACTTGGGAAGCTGAGGTGAGAGGATTGCTGAGCCCAGGAGTTTGAGACTAGCCTGAACAACACAGCAAGAGCCCGTCTCAAAAAAAAACAAAACCAAAAATATGATCTTGTACATACCACATTTTGCTTATCCATTCATCTGTCAATAGACATTTGGCTTGCTTCTACCTTCTGGCTAGTGTGAATATAGATGTAATAAAGTAAATATGCACGAGTACACAGTGGTGTAAATTAATAAATAAGTGGGGAAGAGGGAGAGATCTTCCTTACAGAAGAATTTCATTTAATAGATGTTTAAGGAATTAGGGAAATGCAAAATCACCAGGAGACGCACATCACAGTAATAATTATTACAGGCAAGATCCACAGTCAGATGCTAACATGAGTGGATGAAGATTGGAGGAGAAACAGGATATTGGCCTCAAAGTATCTGCCTTAAGAAATATATCTATTGTGAAGGGCAAAAAAAAAAATAGTAATTTTGCAGCAGAGAAATGCAGTAAACACCATCTTGCTCAGGTGACCAAGGTTAACATCACCAGGAATGGGACGTGTTGACATCACGTGCCCATGATGTGCTACACTGAAAAGGACACAACATCACCTCTGTAGCAGCCTTGCCAAAAATTTATAACCTCAATTTTATCATGAAAAAAAAACAAGATATTATCTTGTCATATCAATTATTGTTTTTTGAGACAGGGTCTCACTTTTTTGCCCAGACTAGAGTGCAGTGGTGCCATCATAGCTCACTGCAGCCTCAAATTCCTGGGCTCAAGTGATCCTCCTGCCTCAGCCTAGGCACACACCACCACACCAGCTAATTTTTTCTTTTTTTTTTTAGAGACAGGCGTGTCGCTATGTTGCCCAAGCTTGTCTCACACTCCTGGCCTCATGTAAGCCTCCCTCCTTGGCCTCTCAAAGTGTTAGGATTACAAGCATAAGCCACTGTACCTGGCTTCATATCAATTCTTATAATGACTAAGACAAATGAAGTGAGCAGTACTCATCAAAAGTGTCAACATCAGGAAAGACTGAGGAACTGTCACAGATTGGAGAAGGCAAGAGACACAACAGCTAATCTAATATGGGACTTTAATTGGATTCTGGAACAGAAAAAGGATGGTAGGGAAAAATGGTGAAATTTGAATAAAGTTTATACTTCAGTTAATAGTATTGTGCCAATGTTGATTTCCTGGTTTTGATAACTGTACTATGGTTATGTAAGTTGCTAACATTAGGGTAAAATGAGTGAAGGGCATATATACACACATACGAACTTGGTACTATTTTTGCAACTTTTCTGAAATCTAAAATTATTTCTAAATAAAAAGTTTTTTAAAAAGAAAAATATAGCACTTTGTACAAAGACCAACTTTAGATTCATCTCTATTAAACCTGATTCAATTTCTTTGTTTTTTTGTTTGTTTGTTTTTAAGACAGAGTGTCTTGCTCTGTCACCCAGGCTGGAATGCAGTGGTGTAATACGGCTCACCGCAGCCTCCACCTCCTGGGCTCAAGTGATCCTCCTACCTCAGCCTCTGGAGTAGGTGGGACCACAGGCACATACCAGTACACTCAGCTAACTTTTTTGACTTTTAGTAGAGACAAATGTTGTCCAGGCTGGTCTCAAACTCCTGAACTCAAGGTATCCTCCTTCCTCAGCCACCCAAATCGCTAGGATTACAGGCATGAACCAATTCAATTCTACAAACTGAGAAGTATGACCATATAATAAGTATTGATCACTGAGACCCTCCCCCAGAGTCTAGGAAACAAGCGAAGATCATTTAGAATAAAGATTATCTAAAGCAATGTCTGAATCACATTATTTTTAAACACACTTATTCAGGGCTCACACATTTCTTCAACATTTTGGCAGAAGAAAACTTCATGGAGGATAAAATTCTAGTCATGCTGAGGAAACCTGGTCCCCATCCCTGAACTTAAATATAAGTAGCGAAGCTAGCAATAATCACAACCCAAATGATACCATAGGTTGGTCCCAAGAGGCTTAAAAATTAATAGGCCAGGCCAGGCATGGCGGCTCACACCTCGGCACTTTGGGGGCCAAGGCAGGTGGAATATGAGGTCAGGAGATCGAGACCATCCTGGCTAACGTGGCGAAACCTCGTTCTACTAAAAATACACACACACACACAAATAGCCTGGTGTGGTGGCACGCACCTATAGTCCCAGCTACTCGGGAGGCTGAGGCAGGAGAATTGCTTCAACCCGGGAGGTGGAAGTTACAGTGAGCCGAGATTACACCACTGCACTCCAGCCTGGGTGACAGAGTGAAACTCTGTCTCAAAAAAAAAATTAATAAGTCAAGAAATGGATAAAGGAGCTTCATCTTTGTATATCTACATCTTTGAATCTTTACAATCCTCAGTTCCTCTCCTTTTCCTTCTTGGGAGAAAATTTCCATTTATGTACTCCTATAGCACAAAATCCAGACTAAAAGGGATATCCTTACTTACTAGAATTATAAATACTACAAATATTAAAAGATAAAATTCTTCTAGGGTTTGAGTTCAAAATGACAGTGCAAAGGATGTATGCTTACTGTAAACAGTGACTACCTGTGGATAAACGGATGGGAGGCTCTTTAATTCTTTATTTTACACATTTTGTATTATTTGACTTTTCTTTTTTTTAAAGATGGGGTTTCACCATGATGGCCAGGCTGGTCTTGAACTCCTGACCTCAGGTGATCCACCCACCTTGGCCTCCCAAAGTGCTAGGATTACAGTCGTGAGCCACCGCACTCGGCTATTTGACTTTTTATAACAACAACCATATATAATTTTAAAATAAATAAATAAATATATGTATATATATTTTATATATATATATATATATGGCACAATACAAGTCAATCATTAGTTATTTTAAACTAAATAGTAGACTTTTAACAATCAACTATAAACTGTTAGCAATTCAATTTCATCTGAAATATATCAAACTCAAAAACCAAGAGTAAGGAAACTCTTGCCACTTGTCATTTAACATCATTTACTAAAAGTGTACTTTATCCAAATGAAATCAGTGTCATGGTTTTGTGCCACTAGAGAGTACACAGCAACTGGAGGACATGAACTATACACGTAGTAAAGAAGTAAACACTTTTTTTCCAAAGCAGGGTACCAACATGTGTGAATTCCAGTACTACAAATAGAATATTTAATACAGAGAGTGTGTGGTATGGAAGAATCAGCAGAGAAACGTTTTGGAGAGAGATAGCCTGTTGGCCTCCCATGACATAGGGGAGAGAGAGAGAGAGAGAGACAGAGAGACAGAGAGAGAGAGAGAGAGAGAGAGAGAAAGAACTGCTTCATAGATGGATCACCAACCCCACTTGCCATGCACCTGACCAGGAGTATACCTTCTCTGATGGGAACGGCGGGAGCCCCACTCCTCATGCACAAAGGGGAGCTCCCTGAATGATTTCCCAAGGGATGTCACCAGATCCAAACTTGCCCATTATAATCCCATCTGTTATTCACAT
Organism: Aotus nancymaae; assembly: GCF_030222135.1. NCBI lineage: Eukaryota > Metazoa > Chordata > Mammalia > Primates > Aotidae > Aotus > Aotus nancymaae. Next base: position 50,831,758 of record NW_026988473.1, on the reverse strand, counting down.
TTGCTATCTATATGTTCTTTTGGTCTTCCCTTCCTTTGTAACAAAGTTCATTTTAAAAATCCCATCTCTTGTCTCAGCTATGCTAAGAAGACAAGGAGATGGGTGGGTAGGGAAGATCAGGTCATTGCTACAATACTGCAAAAGCCTCTGACAGTCACCTACCTACCTGGTCATCTGCACATTCTGTATCTAGATACTTCATTTGTGGGTTTGTCTATTTGTTGGAAAAGACTTTGTGTCAAGGTGCTAGTGACTGAGTCCATCTTACACAGTCACTTATTCAAAAACAAGACTGTTTATTGAGTATCTACCACATACCAGGCACCGCTGTAATAACAGTATTACACACTGTTCCAATACTTAGAAGCTTTATGACTCAGAGGCCACAGCATGAAACAGATTGGTTTGAAACATCAGGATCTGAACACTAGGCCATTAAATGGCACCAGAACAGACACTCATTAAAAGTTTTCCTCCTCTGGGAGGGCATAGTGGCTCACGCCTGTAATCCCAGCACTTTGGGATGCCAAGGCCAATGGATCTCCTGAGGTCAGGAGTCTGAGAACAGCCTGGCCAACATGGTGAAACCCCCTTTCTACTAAAAATACAAAAATTAGCTGGACGTGGTGGCAGGCATCTGTATTCCCAGCTACTCGGGAGGCTGAGGCAGGAGAATTGCTTTGTCTTGAACTCCTGGCCAGGGAGGGGGAGGCTTCAGTGAGCCAAGATCACGCCACTGCACTCCAGCCTGGGCGACAAGAGCAAAACTCTGTCTCAAAAAAGTTTTCCTCCTCATCTAAATAAGTTAATATGTTTTTCAAAGTTTGTGTAGCTTTAGATCCTGCAATTATTCAGAAGATCAATTCCCATAGAAGTTAAGCCCAAGTTATAAAGAGTTTAAAACCTCTCAAAGTGAAAAGGGCCACCAACATGCTTGTCAAGGTTGGGTCCAGGAGCAAAGAGGGATACACAGAGATGAGTTCAGTGCTCCTCATCTAACTTCTTCACATGGGATGACTATATAGACAGTGGGATATCTCACCCATCCAAAGAGGGACAGCAGGGGGCTGGGTAAATATGAGAAATGCAGGGCTGGGGACAGAGCTGGAGGTGGAGACCTGACTTTCTTTCACCTACAGGTGAATTGTGTGATCATGATGGCACCAAGTCCTCTGGCCCTCAGTGTCCCCATCTGTAAAATGAGTAATGCGATTGGCCCAGAGCTACCTGAAGAGCCCAGCCAGTTCCAATGTGTCATGATTTCTGTCTCTAGGAAGAGCCTCAAGGGTCCAGTCTCCAGCCAGTTCTGAACTTCATAGTTCATGACTCTAGTCCAGATTGTAAAATGGCAGAGTCCAAACTACAGGTTCTCAGACCTGGAGCTCTACAGGCTAAAATGTCCCTCTGCACATATCTCTCCAGAGTGAACTTGTAGCTCCAAACAAGGAAGGCCCTTGGTGTACTCTAAGGCTTGGCATGTTGCAAAGCCATTGACAGGATGGAGCCTCCTGAGCTGGAAGGGGAGGGCAGGACTCTAGCACTCAGACTTCAGGGCAAGGGTACAAACCACCCCAGGGAGGCGCAGGATCAGCCCTGCTCTGGCAGGCATGGCTCTCCTAATCAGCATGGATGTTTACTTTCTGTCCCAAAATGGAGTGGGACACATCTTTTTTCTTTTCCAGAAGCTAGATAAAAGGCATTTCAGAGCCAGATAAAACCACATGAGCAGCTCTGAGGAAGACCTAATGTTTCCAGACCAAAATCTGAAATGTATTTCAGAGAGTAGATGATATGATTTGGGTGTTGGGGAAAAGGGAGAGAAGGGGCAGCACTTTTAGCAACATAAGTAGCCACTGCAAGAACTAAGGAGGTGGGAACTTCCCTGCTGTCCCCTCACATGGTCCCCAAGGCACTTACCCTCACACTGCCTGCCCTCCCCTTGGTAGCCAGGCTTGCAGGAGCACTTGTAGGAGGTGGGTGTGTTCTGACACAGGGCGTCGGCATGGCAGTCATCTAGCCCTTGGGCACACTCATCCACATCTGCAAAAGAGCACAACTGGCACCTGATACGGACTCCCAGCCAGGTGTGATCAGGCCTCAGCCCTGTCTAGCATCATCCCCACCAGCCTATCCCATTTCACTCCTCACCAGCTACAACTGCTTGGGACACCTGGAATGAACCATACTGTTTCTGGGCCCCTGTTTCCAGGAATAGCCTGTACCCTTTATGTGAAATTACCCCCACCATCACCTACTGGCCTTTAGGACTCAGCTCAAATCCACCTCCTCCAGGAAGCCTGCCATGACCCTCAGTGTAGCTGCCCCCAACCAAGTGCTCCCATATGTATGTCCTTGCATGGCACACGTCGTGCAGGGTTGTTACTGTCTTCCTGCCTCTCTCTCCACTAGTCAATGTCTTGACAACAGACTGCGTCTGTGTCCCTTATGCCAAGCCAGCGCAGTACCTAGCCAAGCAGCTGTCTGTCAGCTTTCTCAGGGCTTAGAGCAAGCTTGTCCAACACTGCCTGTGGGCTACATGCAGCCCAAGACGGCTTTGAATGTAGCCCAACACAAATTCGTAAACTTTCTTAAAACATTATGATTTTTTTTTGTTTTAGTTCATCAGCTATTGTTTGTGTTAGTATATTTTATGTGTGGCCCAAGACAATTCTTCTTCCTCCACTGTGGCCCAGGGAAGCCAAAAGATTGCACCCCGCTGTTTTAGAGTACTTGGGGGAAGCCTGCCCCGGGATCGGAGCAAATGCCATCCTGAACTCTCAGATGCTGAGAAGCGGCCCCCTGCACTCCCACCCCCTGCCCATCCTCTCAACCTGGAAACCCGCCTTGGCAGAAGTGTTTGCTGGGTTGACACCACTCCAGGATGTTAATTAAAAACAAAAGTTTTTTTTGAAAGTATTACAAGTCCAGTTAGCACAGCACGTCCAGAGTTCTCTACTGAAAACCTAGGCTTGTGGCTGCTTCAGAGTAACTCCCAGATCCTCAAACAGGCGCTGTTCGCTGAAAAAGTCTCCGGAGCACCCCCTCTCCTCCAAGTCAGCAGCAGAACTTCCAGTCCCCAGAGAAAGAAAGGGCAAAGCTGCCACGGCCTCGCGGATGTGTCCGGCCCGGCCCTCAGTTTCCCCACCTACGCTGAGGCGTGGGACCCCGAGGCCCGGGTCAGCACCCTCCTGCCTGCTCCCAGCGACCGGCTGACTAGCAGGCGCTCTGGAGGCATCCCGACCGGGGCGGGAACTGTCAGCAGCTCCGGGTCCGAGGCCGGGCCGCGGGACTCAGGCCCCGGGCCTCTGGCCCCAGCGGTCGTGGCGCCTTGGCCAGGCGGATGGATGAGGTCCCCGGGGAAGCGGAGGTCCCGCGGAGCTGCAGCTGCCAGCCCCCGGCCCCGCGCGCCCAGGTCCGGACCCCGTTGGGGACCTGGACACCCTTCCGGGCCCCGCCCGCCGTGCCAGGTGCGCCTCAGCGGCCGGACACTCACCCTCCGGAGGCCCCGCAGCGCGGCCCCGGCCCGGCGGGACGGCCCCCACCAGCAGTAGCGGCGGCAGCAGCAGCAGCAGCGCCCGGGCCGCCCCGGGACGGTTGCGGCCCGCGACCCCCATGAATGGCGCGGCGGCTGCGGGCAGAGGCGGCGGAACGCGGGCGGTGGCGGTGGCGGTGGCGGCGGCGGCGTGGGGAGGTGTGTGCGGGCGCCCTGCCCGCCGCCGCCACCCCCGGCCCGGCCCCGCCCGCCCCCCGAGCCCCAGCCTCATTTTCACACGGTCCTCCTCGGGCCCGGGTGGGAGGCGCGGTGGAGGGGGGGCAGTGCCGCCCCGCCCGGCCTCCTCCCTTCCCCTCCCCGGCCCGGGCGGAGGGGGTGCGGCCGCGGTGGCCTGAGGGCTGCTGTCAGCCTGACTGAGCCAGCAACACCGTGCCTCGCGCCCCGCGCAGCCTCCGCACGGAGCCTGCTGCCCGCCCCCCGCAGCCCTGCTCCGCTCCAGCGCTCGGAGCGCCTCCATGCCCCGCCTGTTCCAGTGCCCTACAACCCGACCCAGGCCCTCTTGTGAGGACAAACAGCCCATCTAGACTGAAATATTTGGGCGCACCATACAGTCACCAAACCCCAAAGCTCTCTTGGGGCTTTTCACGTGGGAGGTGGGAGTTGAAGGGAGTGAGGGTGACTTCCAATTCAGGAAAACAGCTGTTTGAATGGAGAGGGTGACCCCGCTTCTCTGCCCACCGCAGCACAGGCTCTGCACCCTTCTCCACACTGCTCACCCCAGGCCCTCTGGGATCCTCCATCCCAGAGCCCTGAGGGCACTGGTCTACTTGTCCCACTGTGGGGCATGCTGGGCCTAGAATCCCTGCAAACTACTTATATATATCTCAGGGCAGCCTAAAGGGAAGGGGGCTAGAGGTCAAAGGTGAGCCACCAGGGACAACAGACAGCCCCAACTTTGCCCGGAGTACGGGTGACATTTATGATCACCTGAACTCATAAACATCAGGTCTGGCCAGTTGCAAATGCAAGCAGTGCCTGGCACCTGGCCCTCCCTGCAAGACAGTCCTTGCAAGGGAACAGGTACATAGGGTCTTCTCATAACACCCTAGCCACGGATGGCTGGAGCCCAGTACACCCAACATCACTCCAGGAACAAATACAGTAACAATTTCTGGACACAACCAAACATCACACTCAGGGATAGTAATGTTCTTCACTGAGCTTCTCTGTAGTTATTCAATTTTCTCCTGTGAATATATATACACACATATATGTGCATATGCAGGCACGCGCACACACACACACAGACACAGACAGACACACCATTTCTTTGGCAATCAGAAAAAAATAGATGTCACCAAAAAATCCCCACCTAGCTCATGCACAAAAACACTTAGGTCTTCTTGGGGCCCATCCACAGCCCAGAGCTCCCAGTCTCTGCACCCTCAGCACCCCTCAACTGCCATCCAGCCCCCGAACACACCCACGGGGCCCAGGCTGAGCCTGACTCTGGGCTGCGGCTAGTGCAGCTGCTTGATGTTGATATCTGAGAAAATAACTTTTCTGTAGCTGTTTTTCTTTTGACCTTTTCATCCCCAGTCAAGGCAGGCAGGTTGCATCCCTCTTTCTGTCTGTACCTCCCTCCCACTCCCTTTTGTTTGGGGCTGAGAGAGACACTCAGCTATTTCTAGTCATAAGGGTGGTTTTTACACATTTGTAAATCTTCAGTGAGTGAAACGTTCTCTCCGCCTTTGTCTTTGTGTCCTTAATGGTAGCCATAAATTACCGCCTTCTTTTCTCTCTGCTGCATCAGGCTTCATTGCTTTTGAAATGATCAAAGTTATTTCTTTTAAAATCCAACGAGAAACTGCCCATTGTATGGCACAGACCTCTTTAGCTCCAGTCAAAGCATATAAATACATAAAGCTGCCCATTAAACTCTGGGGGAGCCTCCTGCAGTGACTTGTGCCTAGTGAAGATATCAGACGTGCTGTTCTTCCCCTTTACCTTTCCCTAACTTTATCTTTCAGTAAGAACACAAATTAATAATGATAAGACTCAGTGTCTTTTTGCCTAAGAGGGTCAGTTTTTGTTATGTTTCCCAGAAAAGTCCACCACTGGCACAGATCTCAAAAAATGTTCTGCATCCTATTTGGTTTGCCCCGACATCTATACAAACATACTTTCAGCTGTTGGCTCCCAGACGCCTGGGCAACCTTTCTGACACTTGAGATTAAAGTCAATATGGTTTACAACCGGGAGTTTCCATAGGGAAAGGCTCCAGGGGAAAATTGTGTCCAAATGTCAGTGTTCTCAGTGTCGGGAGGGATTTGGTTGGTTCTACTCTGGCTGCAGGCTGCCCTCTATTGTCCGGCTGAGGTCCCTACAAAGTTCTCAGAAAGGCCTCAGGCACTGTCCCTGGACTGAGGCTAAATCTCCCTCTTCCTCTCCCTGTCTCCTCTCCACAGGCTGAGAAGCCATGAACTAGGCCTCAGGGGTGCGAGGCAGCCCAGCCAGTCCAGTCTCACTGGTGTGGGCTTCTGAGGAGGCTGAAGAAAGCCTGGTAGTGGCCAGCCCTGCGTGTCCCTGAACTACAAGTGAGTAGGTGCCACCCTGCACTCACGGGACACGATTCACCACAGCCACATCCCAAAGAGAAAAAGGGAAGCTTCCCATTCCAGCTTTTCAAGCAAAGGGCCTGAGATTCGCTCCGATTGGAAAGCCATCACGTTCTCATCCCTGAATCAATAACCATGGCAGGGGGAATGGAATGAATGGATTCAATTGTCTTAAGTCTATTCCCACCTTTCATGACCCCCCAGCAGCCTCTGACACGTGGACTACTTCTCCCTGGTGGAAAGTCTCCTACCCTTGGTTGTCATCACGGCAGGCAAACTCCTGGCTTTCCTTCTACCTCTCAGGAAACGCCTTCTTCACCATCTTCTAGAAATCCTCTTTCTACACCCTCTCCCTGGATGGTTCGCTCATTCCCTTGATTCCATAATATCAACCTCCAGCCTGGATTCGTGCTCTTGGTTCAGTCCCATGTATCCAGTTGCCTACTAGACACCACCTTGATCTCCGCTAGAGCCCTCCGACATGTTCAAATGGAGCGCGTAACCTAGAAGCAGCTTCTCAGCTCCTCAAATCTCTGCCTGGTTCAGCCCGCCTATCTCCACTCTGCCTCCACCATGTTCATCAGGGTGACCCAGAAGTCCTACATGGTGTCCACCTCTGGCCCCCAGGCCTTAAGCAGCCGCTCCTACACGAGCAGGCCCAGTGCCCGCATCAGCTCCTCGAGCTTCTCCCGGGTGTGCAGCAGCAGCGGCTTCCGGGGTAGCCTGGGTGCCTGCATGGTTCTGGGTGGAGGCTATGGTGGAGCCAGTGGCATGGAGAGCATCATAGCCATCATGGTCAGCCAGAACCTGCTGAGCCCCCTTAAGCTGGAGGTGAACCCCAGTTTCCAGGTTGTGCACACCCAGGAGGAGGAGCAGATCAAGACTCTCTACAAGTTTACCTCCTCATTGAGAAGGTGTGGTTCCTGAAGCAGCAGAACAAGATGCTAGAGACCAAGTGGAGCCTCTTGCAGCAGCAGAAGACGGCTCGGAGCAACATGGACAACATATTCGAGAGCCACATCGACAACCTTCAATGGCAGCGGGACACTCTGGGCCAGGAGAAGCTTGGCAACATGCATGGGCTGGTGGGCAACTTCAAGAACAAGTAAGAGGATGAGATGAAGGAATAAGCATACAGAGATGGAGAATGAATTTGTCCTCATCAAGAAGGATGTGGCTGAAGCTTACATCAACAAGGTAGAGCTGGAGTCTCTCCTGGAAGGGCTGAATGATGAGATCAACTTCCTCAGGCAGCTGTATGAAGAGAAGATGTGGGAGCTGCAGTCCCAGATCTCAGACATGTCTGTGGTGCTGTCCATGGACCACAGCTGCTCCCTGGATACAGACAGCAACATTGCTGAGGTCAAGGCCCAGTACAAAGAGATCGCCAACGGCAGCCGGGATGAGGCTGAGGGAATGCACCAGATCAAGTATGAGGAGCTGCAGACACTGGCTGGGAAGCAGGAGAATGACCTGCATTGTCCAAAGACTGAGATCTCCAACATGAACCGGAACATCAACCAGCTCCAGGCTGACGTTGAGGGCCTCAAAGGCCAGAGGGCTTCCCTGGAATCCACCATCGCAGACACCCAGCAGCATGGGGAGCTGGCTGTTAAGGATGCCAATGCCAAACTGTTGAGCTGGAGGCTGCCCTGCAGCGGGCCAAGCAGAACATGGTGTGGCTGCTGCGCCATGGAGCACCAGAAGCAGATGAACCAGGAGCTGAAGAACATTGAACTGGCCCTGGACATCGAGATCACCACCTACAGGAAGTTGCTGGAGGGCAAGGAGAGCTGGCTGGGGTCTGGGATGCAGAACATGAGTAACCATCTGAAGACCACCAGTGGCTCCCCAGATGGGCTGAGCTCGGCCTACAGGCGCCTCACAAGCCCTGGCCTCAGCTACAGCCTGGGCTCCAGTTTTGGCTCTGGTGGAGGCTCCAGCTCCTTCAGCCGCACCAGCTCCTCCAGGGCCATGGTTATGAAGAAGGTTGAAACCCGTGATGGAAAGCTGGTGTCCGAGTCCTCTGATGTCCTGCCCAAATGAACAGCCATGGCAGCCCCTCCTGTGGCTGCCCCAGGGCCTGTGGGGGAAGCCGCTGTGCAGTACAGCACAGGAACAGGACACCCACCTGAGGCTCAGCCCTAGCCCTAGCCCTCAGCCCACGCTTCCAGCTACAAAGTAATTCAATTGTTGTTGGTGGTTGTTTTTTTTTTTCCCCAAAATAAACCTGAGCTAGCTCTGCCGACTGTCCAAAACAAATAAACAAGCAAACAAAAGAACAAAAAATGGAGCTCGTCTTCCTCAAACCTGCTCTTTCTCAAGTGCTCTCTCTTTTAGAAAAGAGCACCACCGTTCTGTTAACACCAAGTCAGTGGGTCGGCGGTCATCTGGGACTCCATTATCTCCCTCCATACCACATCTGAACAATCGCAAAAATTCTGCCTTCTTACTATCTCTTAAAACCATTCTCTTCCTCCATGAGGTTGCCTGGGCTCAGGGGTTCACCATCCCTCATCACCCTTGGGGGCTGCATACCTATCCCCATCTGTTCTTTCCTCCTTCCTAACAGATACTCACCCCTCCTGCAGACAGCCCGTATTCCTGGGAGGGAAGCTGCCCCATCTCTAGCTTCAGGCTCTGGAATAGACTTAAGACAATCGAAACCATTCATTCCATTCCCCCTGCCACGGTCATTGGTTCAGGGATGAGAACGTGATGGCTTTCCATTCGGAGCAAATCTCAGGCCCTTTGCTTGAAAGACTGGAATGGAAAGGCTCCCTTTTTCTCTTTGGGATGTGGCTGTGGTGAATGAGAAACTGTGGCAGCCATCTTGATACCTCCTTCCCTCGCCCAAAAGAGGGTAAGTCTAGAGAAACCCTGAGAAGCCAACCAGAAGACACTCTGGTTGCACCTAATCTGCAATTTTTTACAGGTCTCTGGGTCTAGAATCTCACCCCAATTCAGTACATCCAACACAGTGGCTACCAGAGTTAAATGTAAATTTCATCACATCACTCCCAGTCTTCCTCAGGCTAACATCCAAGCTCCCTTAGTATAATCGCTTTGAAGAACTGTCGGGCAGTACCTACTAATGTGGAACATGCATGCCCATTTCTTGGAATGTACCTGAGAGAAATGAGTGTACATGTTCACCAAATTCATATACAAGAACATTCATGACGGCTATTTTTACACTAGCCCCAAACTGGAAATCACCCACACATCCATCAACTAGAAAACGAACAAATTGTGGGATATTTGTTCAATGGAATACTATCAAGCAACAACAAACAAACTCTGATACAGCCAACCACACAGAGGCAGCTTAGGAACATTATGCTGAGGGAAAGAAGCCAGATTAAAAACAGTGCAAGTTGTATCATTCTATTCACTTCTATGATGTTCTGCCGAGTGTGGTGGCTCCTCACACCTGTAATCTTAGCACTCTGGGACACCACGGTGGGTGGATTGCTTGAGCTCAGGAGTTCAAAACTAGTCTGAGCAACACAGTGAGACCTCATCTCTACCAAAATATTTATTTAAATCTGCCAGGGGCCAAGCGAGGGTAGCTCATACCTGTAATTCCAGCACTTTGGGAGGCCAAGGTGGGTGAATTGCTTGAGCTCAGGAATTCAGGACCAGCCTGGGCAACACAGTGAGACCTCATCTCTACCAAAAAGTTTTTAAAACTCAGCCAGGGACCAGGCAGGGTGGCTCACACCTGTGATCCCAGCACTTTGGGAGACTGAGGTGGTCGGATCACCTGAGGTCAGGAGTTCGAGACCAGTCTGGTCAACGTGGCAAAACCCCATCTCTACTAAAAATACACAAAAAAATTAGCCAGGCATGGTGGCATGGGCCTATAGTCCCAGCTACTTAGGAGGCTGAGGCAGAAGGATCGCTTGAACCCAGGAGGCAGAGGTTGCAGTGGGCCGAGATCGTGCCACTGCACTATAGCAGGGTGACAGAGCGAGACTTCATCTCCAAAAATAAAAAATAAAAAATCAGCCAGGTCTGCTGACACATGCCTGTAATCTTAGCTACTCCAGAGGCTGAGGTGGGAAGATCACTTGAGCCCAGGAGGCAGAGTTTGCAGTGAGCTGAAATTGCACCCCTGCACTCCAGCCTGGGCAACAAAGCAAGACCCTGTCTCAAAGAAAGAAAAAAAAAGAATACACAGAACTCATTAATAGTGACAGAGGCCAGAATTGCTACTACCGTTCCCTCTGGGGATGTATATTGACATTTTATCTGGGAAGGAACGTAAAGGAAGATTCTGGAGTGCTGGAAATGTTCTAGATCTTGATCTGCATGTTGATTGTATGGGTTTATACATATGTAAAAATCTGCTGGAATGTTGCCTTAAGCTTAATGCACTTCAAGCTCTTGACTGTATGTAGGTTTTACATCAGTAAGTTGAAGCAAGCACTGCCTAGCTCAAGACCCTTATGATCTGATCCCATTCTATCTTTCCAGCTTTCTCTCCTACCACTCCTTTATTCACAGATATGCTCCAGTGACATCAAACTTCACGTGCTAGCAGTTTATCGCTTTTCTCCCTACACATCTCTTCTTTTGCTGACAGTGTTCCCTTTGCCTGAAAGACAAGAAGAAGTGGGGCTCAACAAATATTTGAAAAAATAAAATCCAACATCTTGATTAATAAATATTACTATACTCCAAGGAAAAGTACATTTGCTGAGATGTCCTCCCAAAAAGCAATGAGGGAAAAAATTTGAGTCAGCTGGGTGTGCTGGCTCACGCCTGTAATCCCAGCACTTTGGGAGGCTGAGGCAGGCGAATCACGAGGTCAGTAGTTTGAGACCAGCCTGGCCAACATGGTGAAACCCTGTCTCTACTAAAAAAAAAAAAAAAAATAGCCCGGTGTAGTGTCAGGCATCTATAATCCCAGCTACTTGGGAGGCTGAGGCAGGAGAATCACTTGAACCCAGGAGACAGAGGTTGCAATGAGCTGAGATCACACCACTACACTCCAGCCCAGGCGACAGAGTGAGACTCCATCTTAAAGGAAAAAAAAAATTGAGTCTTCAGGTTAGCAGGCACTGAGAACTAATAAAAGGAAAACTATCTGCTCTTGCACACACATTAATTTCTTCTCCAAGAATGGCTTCCATATCTCCTGGAAAACTTTTTCAATATGTCTGAGCTGGCTATGAGGTAGTAAATCTTCTGGTTGCTTACCCATCCACATCTGTTCTTTCCTCCTTCCTAACAGATACTCACCCCTCTCTCAGGCAGCCCATGTCCCTAAGAGGGAAGCTGCCCCATCTCTAACTGCAGGCTCTGAAGTTGGCTTAAGACTATGATACTTATTTTTCCAACAGTCATTGGTTCAAGAATAAGCATGTGACAGCTATTCAATCAGAGTGAATCTCAGGCTCTTTGCTTGAAAAGCTGGAATGGAAAGACTCTTTTCCACTTTGGGATGTCGTTGTGGTGAATGAGAAACTGTGGCAGCCATCTTGATACCTCCTTCCCCCCGCCAAAAGGCGTTAAGTCCAGAGAAACACTGAGAAGCCAACAAGGAAACACTCCCTACCTCAGGACCCAAGTTACATATGCCAGTACATTTCCTTATTGTTTGAATTGGTGGGTTTATTTTTATTTTTAAAATTGTGGTCAAAAATATATAATGTAAAATTTACCATTTTAACCATTTTTAAGTGCACATCTTAGTAGCATTAAATACATTAACATTGCTTTGTAACCATCACGGCCATTCATCTCCAGAACTTTTTTTTTTTTTTTTTTTTTTTTTGAGACTGAGTCTCACTCTGTCTCCCAGGCTGGAGTGCAATGGAGAGATCTCGGCTCACTGAAACCTCTGCCTCGTGGGCTGAAGCCACTCTCCTGCCTTAACTTCCTGAGTAGCTGGGATTACAGGCACCCACCACCATGCCCAGCTAATTTTTTTTTTTTTTTTTTTTTTTGGTATTTTTAGTAGAGACAGGGTTTCACCATGTTGGCCAGGCTAGTTTCGAACTCCTGACCTCAGATGATCTGCCCACTTTGACCTCCCAAAGTGCTGGGATTACAGATGTGAGCCACTGTGCCCAAACATGTCCAGAACTTTCTTCATCCTGCAGAACTAAAACTCTATTAAACAATAACTCCCTATCTCCCCTTCATCCCACTCCACCTGACAACCACCATTGTACTTTCTGTTCCTATGAACTTGACTACTTTAAGTATTTCATATGAGTGTAATAATATAGAATTTGTGATTGGCTTATTTAATTAAGCATAATGGCTTCAAGGTTCATCTGTGTTGAGCATGTTTCAGAATCTCCTTTCTTTTTAAGGCTAAATAATATTCGATTGTTCATCCACTCATCTGTCCACAGACGCTTGGGTTGCTTCTCCCTTTTGACTATTGTAAATAATGCCGCTGTAAATATAGGTGTACAAATATCTGTCCATATCCCTGTTTTCAATTTTCTTTTTAGGTATATACCCAGGAATGGAATTGCTGGATCAGATGGTAATTCTTTTTAATTTTGGGGAGAACTACTACAATGTTTACCTTACCGACTACACCATTTCATATTCCCACCAGCAGGGCACAAGAATTCCAATTTCTCCACATCCTTACCAACACTTGTAATTTCCCAATTTTCCAATAATAGCTATCCTAACAGATGTGAAGTGATATTTCATTATGGGTTTTTTGAATTGAGTTCTCTATTATTTTAGCCAAAAAAGTATTCCTATTTAGTTCTATATAAGCCTCCATTAGGTGATCCTCTCCATAAGGTGAGAGAAAGGTAATTGTGTAGGGTTGAATCCTCTCAGGGGCTGAAATAACAAATTATTATTTTAGTCACAAAAGTTTATGTAATCTGGCATACATGCCAGGACCCTCTATTTCTTCAGTGCTTCTAAAACTGCATCCACATTCTCTTTTGCTTACAGAAGTTTAAAAATCCTTCCAATAAATATTTACTTAAAATAATAATAGTTAACATTTGAATGAATACTAAATATGAGACACTATTCTAAATCCTTCACATGTATTTACTTAATCTTCCTAAAAACTCTGCAAAATAGAAATCATCACACTCTGTGTTTTACAGCTGTGGACGGTGAAGGGAAGAGAGGTTAAGTAACTTGCTAGTAGCTGACAGACCAGGAATCAATGCCAAGAAGCCTGGTTCCAGTCCCCCTGCCTAGCCGCTGCACTCTACAGCCTATCGTGTGCCAGGCGTTGTGCTAGGCCCTATGCGAGACACAAAGATTAGAGGCAAACTGCCCTCTCAGAGCTCACAGTCCAGCAAAAAAGGTGAGACATAATGGGTGTTCATCTTCCACACCTCTTCCAAAATATGAATATGATAATTTCTGTTTAAAACCCCTTAAAGCCCCTTTACCTACATTACCTGTACCGTAGACCAACCTCATGGGCAGGAGCAGCTACATAATTTGCAGGTCCCAGTGCAAAATTAAAATGCAAGGTACTTTCACCAAAATGCAGGGGGGAGGTGCTATTAAGGTACTAAAAATAGTTTTTTCCTTTAAAAACATTTTATTACTTGTAAAACATAATAGGGATAACATGAGTAAAAACATAAATTTACAAACTGCAAAAAGGTAGTATTTTGGTGTCATAATGTTATGTAATGCAACAAATAAGAATAGTCCATTAGGCCAAGAGGGATGGCTCATGCCTATAATCCCAGCACTTTGGGAAGCCAAGGCAGGAAGATAGTTGAGCCCAGGAGTTTGAGACCTGCCTGGGCAATATAGTGAGACCTTGTCTCTCCAAAAAATTTTAAAAAATTAACTGAGTGTGGTGGTACCCACCTGTAGTCCCAGCTACTTGGAAGGCTGACGCAGGAGGATCACTTGAGCCAGGGAAATCAAGGTAATAGTGAGCTATGATTGTACCACTGCATTCCAGCCTGGGTGACAAAGAAAGATCTTGTCTGGAAAAAAAAAAAAAAAAAGCCTCATTCATGTGATATCTTGATTCATCATAAGATTTTTCTGGCTAATTTTTCCACAAAATCATTTCCACAAATTATTTTCTTCAAAAATCAAAGAGGCCATCAAAATATATATTTTTAGGATCTTTATTTTCAGTCAGTATAATTGAAGAGATATCAATTGTTCTTGGCAAATCAAAGGCGACAAATTTTTATAATTTTTAATTTTCAGAAGGATCTTTCTAGGGATGTAACTATTAGTGGATCTGTTATTGGATCTACCTGTTACTGGATCTGTTTTAGTACATCTAGAGCTGATGATTCTTGTGGAATTATTTTTCTAAAAAGATTTAACACTTCATACAAATCATTTTTGTGTAAATCTGAATTTAATTTTAATGTACACTTATACAATGCCATTTTAATGTTTTCTTTGATATTTCTTGTAACACGTGGAGGTTAAATAACAAGCTGAAAGTGGTTTCATGATTTGTATATAATTCAGAAGACCTGTTTATGCATATATCTCTATATCTTTAATTACAAGGAAAAATGGATTTTAAAATTGTCTTATTTGTTAATGATTGCTTAATCTGAAGGTTCATATGAAAACAGGGCTCTTTCCCATCTAAGGCAATGATTTTAATATCCAGTTTCTGTCTCTAAGCCTGCAGATATTTGCTTTGTAATGTTGCAGCAGTTTTAAAAACCAGAGGCTGGGTGTGGTAGCTCACACCTGTAATACCAACTTTGGGAAGCCAAGGCAAGAGAGTCACTTGAACCCAAGAGTTTGAGACTAACTTGGGTAACAGAGCAAGACCTCTGTCTCTACAGAACAAAAACATTAGCTGAGTACGACAGCACATGTCTATAGTCCCAACTACTTGGAAGGTCAAGACAGGACAGCTTGAGCCATGGCATTCCAGCCTCGGTGACAGAGCGAGAACTTGTCTCTAAATAAATAAATAAATAAATAAATAAATAAATACCAGAGATTCTAAATTCTTCAAAGAATTCTGACATATGCTGCTATGCTTTATTGCAATATCCTTGTGTTTGCTTTTATTTTGTAATAATTTACTGACTAAATTTACTGCCTGAGTACTAGCAATTCCTGTGCCAGTGCTCAGGCCAGAGAGTTAATATTCATGTGGCTATCACAGGAACAAGGTCTGGGGGTGAAGAGCCAAGTAGCTTCCCATCAAAAGTCTCATCATGGGT
Source organism: Aotus nancymaae (assembly GCF_030222135.1). Taxonomy (NCBI): domain Eukaryota; kingdom Metazoa; phylum Chordata; class Mammalia; order Primates; family Aotidae; genus Aotus; species Aotus nancymaae. Next base: position 50,816,480 of record NW_026988473.1, on the reverse strand, counting down.
CTGCAGACACTGTCCCCATACAGAGACCCCCTTTCTTCTGTGGCCACTGTGGCTGCTGCCACTGTCTGAACTGATGTGATGGGCCCTGGGCTCAGCTCAGCTAGCTTGGGGCCCTGCAGTGCTGTGGACTTCTGAAACATACAACTGTGCCGCTGGCAGCCAGGCCAGAGCCTACGTCTACTAGCGCCATCACCCGGTGTGTCTCCATTATTCATGTGCATGTTCCATTGTCCCACCAGACTTCAATTACAAAATACAAGCTCAAAGATGAAATTTAGGAATTTCAGGATGGTGGCAGCAAGGCATAACACCAAACATGGGGCCCTTCTGAGAACAGGGCCCTGTCTGTCTATACAGGTTGCACACCCTTAAAGCTAGCCACACTCATGGATATGGCATTCAAGAGCTCCCCCTGATTTTTTTTTTTAAGATGGAGTTTCCTTTTTGTTACCCAGGCTGGAGTGCAATGGTGCAATGTCAGCTTGCTGCAACCTCCACCTCCCCAGTTCAAGCGATTCTCCTGCCTCAGCCTCCTGAGTAGCTGGGACTACAGGCATGTGCCACCATGCCTGGCTGATGTTTATATTTTTAGTGGAGATGGGGTTTCACCATGTTGGTGGTCTGTCCACCTCGGCCTCCCAAAGTGCCAGGATTACAGGCGTGAACCACCGCACCCCGCCATCAAGAGCTTTTAATCTGCCTCTTGTCTTTCAGCCAAGTCTTGTGGGGCCCCATCTCTCACACAAGTGCACCCCATTTCCAGCCCTCGCAAACTGCTCCACAACTCCAAGCCTTTGTCCAGCCCCTCTACCTCGAACATTCTTCCTGGCCACAGCTCATCCTTTGAGACTACTGTAGCATCACCTTCCCAAAGTCTTTCCTAACAAACCCCCTCCCGGCTGGGGGCGGGTACTTCTCTTCTGTGTCCCCACAGTCTACTGCACAAATCCTAATCATAGCATCCAACATACAGTCATAGCTGTCAAAGTCCATGGCTGCCTTCCCAGCTTATGGACTTCGAGCCCCATGAAGGCATATGGTGTCTTTGATTCACTTATGCATTTCCCAGGCTCAGCTAGGTCTGGAACACAGCAGACACTCAGAAAAGATTTGTTGAAAGAGTAGATACAGGTTCTCAAGAATAAAGTATTAGGATCTGAGCTTGTTTTATTATTCTCATAACTGGGAAGTCATAGATACTACCTAAAGAAATGGAGAGTAAAGACATCATAGAAGGCTATAATTATAAAGACAACTACAAGAAGAAAAATCCAAGATTCCTAAAGAGCAGAAGCACCATATACATAGAACTGACCTCAAGATAAAGAAATAATGGAGGCCAATTTATATGGAAGAAATAGAGAAGATTTTCAACTGTTGCCCTACCTATGAAAAAAGCAGCAGGCTCAGGCAATTTCACAAGGGAAATTCTAACAAACTTTAAAAAGTAAATATTCCAATGGTTTTTAATTGTTCCAAAGCATCAAAAAAAAAAAACAACTTTCAAATTCTTTCTGTGAAGCAAGTATACCATTGATACCAAAACTTAATACTGTACACACAAAAAAAGCAAATTGTAGATCAATATCACTTATGACCATCAGTTAAAGACCCTCAATAAAGAATTATCAATCAGATTTCAACATCATAACCAAGTGGGATATACTTCAGGGTGCAAGGATGGCTTAATATTATAAAATCTACTTACATAATTAATCACAATAAATTTGAATATTTTAGATTTGAGAAGGAAATCATGTGATCACCTGCATAGATACTAAAGACATTTGAAGCAATGTTCTTGAGGAAAACATTCAATAAGATAGAAAAAGATATCTCTTTAACATGAAAAAAAATTATCTTGACCCAATACCAACATCAGACTTAATGGGGAAACACTAGAAAGTATCTCCATTAAATTCTGAAACAACAAAACAAAGATGGTCACATCAACACTATTTAACACTTTACTTGATGTGTTAGGTGAATCAACTAGATAAAAATAAACTAGTGGTATAAAAATTAGAAGAGAGGAACTATTGTAGGAAATATAATTGCATATCTTGAAAACCCAAGGAAATACACCAAAAATCTACTACAACAAAAAGAAAATACAACAAAATTACTCAAGAACAAAATTAATATATAATCATCAAGTTTTATCAATATAAGTGATGTGATGGAAGAAAAGAACTTATTTCTACTAGAAACAAAAAAACATTCAATACCTGGCAATGAACTTAGCAAGAAATAGTCAAGGCCCATGTGAAGAAAATTTATAAAATGCTACTAAACATAACCCCCACTAAAATTGAAACGAGTGGAAATATAACACACTCTTGGATAGAAATCCTCAACATCATAAAGCTGTAAATTTTCCATCGCTTAATTTTAAAATTTTAATGTAATCCAACAAACATATAAATAGGCTTTTTTGACTGGAAAAATTGAGTCTAAGGTTTATATAGAAAAAGAAAGAAGCAAGAGTAGTGATAAAAAATATATAAAGAAGAGCAAGGGGGAGGTGGGTCAGCACTCCTAGATATAAAAGGAGGTTATGAAGCTTCAGTCATCACAACAATGTAGTGCTGGCCTGTAAGTTGGAGACAGATAGGCTAATGGAGTAGAACATCTCATTCAGAAATAGTCTCAAAATCACACATGGATACAGTATCATAAAGCTGACATCTCAAGTCATTGGAGAAGTTAAATAAATAGTACTGGGACAAATAACCAGCCACCTAGACAAAAATGAAGTTGAATCCACTCTTCATGGGAGACTAAGTTAATTTCAAATGCATAAAAAATTTAACTTTTTAAAAAAACCCCACAAATGCTTAAAGAAAAATGGAAAAATACCTTTCATCTTGTAGTGAGGAAAGCCTTCTATCACCCAAAATCCAGAAGCCATACAAGATCAAGATGTTTGACTATACAAAAACAAAAAACTACTGTGCATGTTTAACAAATACTGTAAGTAAAGTTGAAGAATAAATATTAAACCAGAGAAAATGTTTTCATATCAAATAACAAAGTAATCTCCCTAATATAATAGGAGTCACTAGCAGTCAATAAGACTTCTAAGTAACCCAATAGAAAATGGGCAAAGAACATGGGTAGACAAGAAATATAAATAAATTTTAAACATATGAAAATATTCTTAACCTCATGCATAATGAATAAAATATAAAATAAAACACTAAGATAGAAATGTTCACTTAGTACATTAACAAAAATCCAACGTTTGATAACACTCTCACAGTGAGACTGGGAAAACAGGCATTTCAAACATTGGTGGTGAGAGTGTATATTGATATAAGTTCTATAAAGAGAAATCTCAGATTATCTATTTAATTTTTAAAAGTATTTATCTTTTCGGCCAGGTGCAGTGGCTCATGCCTGTAATCCCAGCACTTTGGGAGGTGGAGGTGGGTGGCTCACCTGAGTGAGGAGTTCAAGACCAGCCTGACCAATATGGTGAAACCCTGTCTCTAATAAAAATACTAAACTTAGCTGGGCGTGACAGCAGGTGCCTGTAGTCCAGGTACTCGAGAGGCTAACACAGGAGAATTGCCTGAACCCAGGAGGCAAAGGTTGCAGTGAGCCAAAAACGTGCCACTGCACTCCAGTCTGGGCAACAGATTGAGACTCTGTATTAAAAAAAAAAAAGTATTTATTTATTTTTTCACCCAACAATTTTATTTTTGGCAGTTCATTCTACAGATAGACTCTTAGGTATAAAATGACATATGTACAATGCTATTCAATACAGCACTGTTTGTAGTAGCAAAATACTAGAAACAATTCAAATGGCATCAAGTTGACTAGGGACTAGAAATGTAAATTACATGGCATCCATAAAATAGAACACTAACTAGCTGTAAAAATGAATGAAGATGCTCTATATATTCTTCAAGATACAGTTTTAAATGGAAAAAAAGTATGGAATAGTGCATATATTTTGCTACTTTTTGTGTAAAGAAGGAAGAAAAACAAGAATAAATACTTATATTTACTTGTGTATATATATACATAAAGAATCTCTAGAAAGATACATAAGAAAAAGAAGATGGTTACCAAAGACACGGATGGGAATAGATGGGAGTCAAGGATGGGAGGGAGACTTTCTCCTCATACTTTTTAGTTATTGACATTGTGACTATATTGTCATGAGAGGAGGGGAATAAGGAGGAGGAGAAGAGCTGGAGTGGAGGTGGTTTTTATTGTCATGACTACCAAAGTACTTAAAATTGAATGAAGTCCAGATCACAATCATTTTTGAGAATCTCAACGTTCATTACATGGGATTTTTCAGTGTGAGATTTGCTCATAGTTCATTTTCAGCCACAGAATACAACACTGACTTTCAACTGCTGCCTTAGAATTGTTGACATGATTATGGTGAATTATCTTCCTGACCAATTTAGGTTAAATAGGCAACAGATAACATCTTTTAAATTTTTGTGGTAACTATTGCCTACAGCCTGTGAGAAGAGAATAGGCAATCAAAATTCACACACACACTTTGGCCAGCGTGATTTTATATGGTTAAAATCATCATAAAAGATTACTGATATTAGGAATGCCATGATTCTTTTAAATTAGTTCACAGAGCCTATTAATAAGATAATGAGTTAAGATGTGACCTGTGAGTCCTCACAATTATCTACAATTCAGTTACTGCAGGTAATTGGCTACCCTTTCACTTATAATAGGTCAACACAAAGCCAACTTGTCAATTAGGTATTTCTGAATAGTGTTCATACCAGTGATCAAGGGAGAAGAAAAGGAAAAGAAAAAGAAAGTAGAGTTTTATATGGTTTGGCTGTGTCCCCGCCCCCCGCTCCAAATCTCATCTTGAATTGTAATCCCCATAATCCCCTCATAGGAGGGACCCAGTGGAAGGTAACTGAATCATGGGGGCAGTTTCCCCCATGCTGTTTTCGTGATAGTGAGCGAGTTCTCACAAAATCTGATTGTTTTACAGCATTTTCTCTGCTGGCACTCATTCTCTTGCTGCTCTGTGAAGAGTGGCCTTCCACTATGATTTTAAGTTCCCTGAGGTCTCCCTAGCCATGTGGTACTGTGAGTCAATTAAATCTCTTTTCTTTCTAAATTACTCAGTATCTGGTATTTTTTTCATAGCAGCATGAGAATGGACTAATACAGAGTTCATATATCTTATATCAAAAACTAGGCATCATATGTGACAAAAGCAGCAGGGACTTTATATAAACATATTTGTAGAAAAAATAGCCCCTGTTTTCATCTTGCTACCATGACACCAAAGGGGTGAAGCCAAAGTTTCTACAATGAATATACATTAATAAATGAGACCAGGCATGGTGGCTTGTGCCTACAACCTCAAAGCTTTGGGAAGCTAAGGCAGGAGGATTGCTTTAGGCTAGGAGTTTGAGACTAGCCTGGGCAAATAATGAGACCCTGTCTCAACTAACTAACTAAATAAATAAATAAACAAATACATGAAGCTAGGCACAGTGGTGTGTGCATGTAGTCCCAAGATACTCAGGAGTCTGAGGCAGGAGTCTGAGTCCAGGAATTCTAAGATGGCAGTGAGCTATGATCATATCACTGTACTCCAGACTGGGTGACAGAGCAAGAAAGGAAAAAAAAGAAGAAAAGAAAAGAGATTTTAAAATGTAAACAAGTAAAGGCTGAGCATGCAGACAGACCTGATGTTAACTCTGATTCTGTCATTTATTATCTATGGAATAGGTCACTTTATCTATGGAACAGGTTGCTTTAACCTCTCTGAGTCTGTTTTCTCACATGTAAACTAAGGATAACCATACCTGCTTTGCAGGGCTGTAGTGAGCCATAGATGGATGATGTTTGTGAAGTATTGAATGCAGGCTGTGGCACAGAGTAGGCACACAGTAAAAAAGGATTCCCACCCCCCACTCACCCAGTGGAGGCAAGACCCATGGAAGCCAAGTTCAGCCTGTGCCATAGTTCCTGAGTTTCTCCATTCAGGCTATTCCGTGGCTGTGCCAAAGATCAGGTACTTGTCCCTGCTTGTTGTAAGAAACCTAGTTATTAATCCATGCCCATGCCATGATTGTAATTAGGACACCTGGAATTTTTGGAGATAAACTGGCTCTGTCCAGATCCCAGAAGGGTGTTTTCCTTATTATGCTAGTGAGAAGGTTTCCATGCAGGAAATGGAAATGGCTGCAGACATTTTAAGCAGAAAGGTATATAACAGAGAGAACTAAGAGCTTACAACATGATTGGAAGAGCTGGAAGGGTGAGCTCTAGACTGGCCTTCAGGAAAGATTTTTAGCAGACAACAGAACTGACCCAGCTGGGAAGCCACTACTTCTCAGCAACCAGGGGACAAACTTCAAGAACTCACTATTTATGAATTCAGACATCTGAGCTTGAACTCTGTAACTTGTTATCTATGTAACCTTGGACACATTACTTGAATTCTCAAGAATCAAGACAAGGAAGTTGGCATCATGGCCACTGTTTCTCTGTACCTATAATCTGGTTAATAGATTCATCATCACAATCTTATTTTGTAAGCAAAAACAAACAAAGCAAAAAGCAATTTGGAAATAGCCTCTGCCTCACCTATACTTTTCAAATCTCACCTGAGTACATTTCACTGGCAGAAAGTCATTCATGTCCAGAACCCTAGCTGCAAGGGAGCTTAGAAATGCCATTTTTAAGCTTGTCAGGCTCTCAGTACAGAAAGGTATATGAGAAACAAATTTATCACAGAAAGTCATTTTCTTGGAAATTGGGAAACCTCAGCCAACACCTGTTTGTCTGCATAGGCTCCAAGTGTAGTCACGAGTTTACACTCATTGTGCTCATTGGAAGATGTAGTAGGCATTTGGTTGCCTTATAAGTATACATCACTTTTCTAACAATGCCCAGCTCTTCATTTATTAATTTCATTCAGGTATCTACCGCTCCTCTAAGCAACACGTGTCTTCAGAAAACTGACCCCAATTCCAGCTCCAGGAATAGAAATTAATTAAATTAGCACATTCCATCTTCCTGCCCACAGACATTGGTCTAAGGGTAGGCATGTTAACAAAGCCAGAAGAATTGTGGAGAAGCAAGAATTTAAGAATCTTGCTTGAATTGCTGACACAAAAGCACTGTCATGTGTGCTTGATGTAATCAAGAAAACAAGTAGTCCTTGCTTCTGTCTTGCTACCATGGATGAAGCCAACCTGAGGACAAAGCTCAGACACAGAGGAGGGAAGAGCCTGGAATCTCAGAGAAATTGAATTGGGCTCTGCTCAAACCTCCACCGAAAAATGTAATAGAAAGAAATTGATGAACGGGTTTAGCAGCAGCTGAAGTGAATTGGAAAACAGATCAGAAGAAAATATCCACAATGAATAACCAGATTCATGGAAAGGCAAAAGGATCAAAAATACAGACATTAACATAAAAGACATACAGAATACAGTGCTAAGGTCTAATATATGTGTAAATGGAATCTTGGAAGGACAGGAGAGAAAATGTAAAAAAGCAGTATCTAAAGAGATAGTGAATGAAAAATTTCTAAAACTGACAAAAGACAAAGCCCCAGATTCAGGACATACTGTGAAACCCAAGTGAAATAAATACCACATTCAGGCAAATCATAGTAAATTGCTAAAAAAAAAAAAAAAAAAAAAAAAAAAGACAAAGAAACAATCTTAAAAACAGTAAAGAATAAAGAGATTACCTTGACTGGAACAACAACAATGAGGCTTCTCAGTGGAAACTGTAGAAGCCAGAGACAATGGAATGTTTTTAAAGTTCTGAAAAACAATAAGTACTAACCCAGAATTCTATACCCAGCTAACACGTCCTTCTAAAAGGATGAGGTGATTTAACTCTAGCAAACCTGTTAATGGAAAACACTAAAGGGTGTTGTTCTTCAAGCAGACGAACACAGGCATTCTAGACACAGGTATTAATGAAGAACATCAGAAAAGGGGGAAGGCTAGGTAACTATTGCATTTAAAAAATAATAATAATACAATATCTAATGATTTAAAATATATACATTTAATATTATTACATATTTTTATTTATTACATATATTTATTGTATATAATATATAAATATATGTGCATATATAGAGAGAGAAAGAATTAAAATGTATAACAACAGTAACATATAAGTCCAGACAAGGAATGAAGTTATTCTAAAGGTTCTTACATTGGTTGGAAAGAGAAAGAGTAATAATTTAGAAGGGACATTGATAAACCATTGCATATTATAATTTCATGGGTAACTACTAAAAGAAGAGTAAAGGAATAGAATTACCAAGCTAACAGAAGGGAAAAATAAAATAATTGAAGAACTCAAAGAATTGAAATTATACAGATTGTATACTTGTGTCTTAGAACACAACTTTATTTAAAACTAGTAACAAGAAAAAGAACAGCAAATTAAACCCAAGGAAACAACCCATGTAATTAATCACACCACACTGGCATATTAAAAGAGAAAAAAAGTTCATAATTATTCAATAGGGGCACAAAAATCTGATAAAAGTCAATGTCCATTCATGATAATAAAGCTTAGCAATCTAAGAGTAGAAGGAACTTTCTTAATCTGATAAAGAATATCTTCCCCAAACCTACAGCAAACTCACATTTAATGGTGAAAACTTAAAAGCTTCTCCTCTGCAACAGAGAACACAGTAGAATGCCTGCTACCATCACTTCAACATTGTACTAGAAATCCTAGTTAAGTCAATAAGACAAGAAAAAGAAATTAAGTCTAAGGGTTAGAAAGGGATAAAAATGAATTATTCACAAACAATATCAATGTGGATTTAGAAACTTTTTTAAAGTACAGGCATACCTCAGCGATATTGTGGGTTCAATTCCAGACCACCACAATAATATTACAATAAAGTGAGTCACACGAAGGTTTTGATTTCTCATTGCATATAAAAGTAATGTTTGTAATGCCATACTTTGTTTTTGGAACATTATTATTTTCTCTTCTTTCCTTAAAAAGCAGCACTTTAAAAATCAATTATTTAGTTCTGAAAGAGCCCCGTGGCATTTTAACTATATAAAATTAGTCATGATGACATTAAATCCTGATTCGGGAACCTTTCTGATAAAACCATTGTGCTCCTCTGGAATGGCTAGAATAAGAACACTACCTTGGCAGATAGCTCTATAGTGATTAACACTTATGTCATCCTGAAGCAGTGATTACCTCTGATCTCAGTGTGATCTTGCCTGAAAATTTCCCAGTGAAGGAAAAAAAAAAAGATTCTGCAATATTGTAAAAAATAATGCTATTGTCAGAAGTAATGGTCTCTGAAAGTCTTATCTCATACTTAGTACAATTTTTTTCAGCTCCAGTCTCTAAGGCAAAATGTACCTCTCAATGCTATGTATTATTTAATTTCTTACTGTTTTTTTATGTTGAGAGAATGAAGGGTAAAGTAAAAGAGGTTTTAACATTTAAAAATAAAAAATTTTTAAAAAGTTATGTTTGGCTGGGCATGGTGGTTCACACCTGTAATCCCAGCAATTTGGGAGGCTCATGTAGTTGAATTAGTTGAGTTCAGGAGTTCAAGACTAGCCTGGGCAACATGACAAAACCATCTCTACAAAACACAAGTCTAGAGTACAGTGGCATGATCACCACTCACTACAGCCTCGAACTCCTGGGCACAAGTGATCCTCCTGCCTCAGCCTCCCGAGCATCTGGGACTACAGGTGCATGCCACCACACTCAGCTAATTTTTTTAAAAAATTGTTTTTGTAGAGACAGATTCTCGCTAAGTTGTCTAGGCTGGTCTCAAACTCCTGGGCTCAAGTGATCCTCCCATCCTGGCCTCCAAAGTGCTGGAACTACAGGCATGTGCCACTGCCCCCAGCTGAAAGTAAAAATTTAAAGGTACTATTTATAATAGCATATAAAATAGTGAGTATATTTGGGAAAAATATAATAAAATATGTGAAAGAGCTCTACCTAGGAAACAATAAAACATTAGAGAATTAAAGAAGACCTAGATTAATGAACATAACATATTAATGGATTCAAAGACTCAATATTGTGAAGATGCCAACATTTCCCACATTGATCAACAGATTAAATACAATCTCAATAAAAAAGATTAGCAGTTTTGTTCATGGAAATTGACAAGCTGGTTCTATAATATATGGAAATGCAAAGAATAAAAAATAGTTAAGACATTCTTGAAAAAGAAGAACAAGATGGAAACACTATTAAGTATCAAGACTTATTATAAAGCTATAGCAATTAACTTTGATATTGGCACACAGGTAAACAAACAGACCAACCCCCTTTCTGAGGGTCCAAAAAGGGACCCACATATTTAGACCCTTTTTTTTTTTTTTTGAGATGAGGTCTCACTCTGTTGCCCAGGCTGGAATGCAGTAGCGCCATCCTGACTCACTGCAAACTCCATCTCCTGGGTTCAAGTGATTCTCCTGCCTCAACCTCCCAAGTAGCTGGGATTACAGGCATGCACCACCATGCCCAGATAATTCTTTTATTTTTAGTAGAGATGAGGTTTCACCATGTTGGCCAGGCTGGTCGTGAACTGCTGACTTCAGGTGATCTGCCTGCCTTGGCCTCCCAAAGTGCTGGTATTACAGGCATGAGCCACCATGCCCAGCCTGGACCCTTCATTTTTGAAAAAGTTAGTGCCTCAGAGTACTGGAGAAAGGGTAATCCTTTCAATAAATGATATTAGGTCAACTGGTTAATTTTTTTCTTTAAGTTTTTCTTCTTTTTACCTACTGTCTATTTCTTACATGTTTTAGCCATTAGATATCCATATTTTAAAAAGAAACTTAAAATAACAAAACACCATATATGTTAAAAAAATCAATCCAGGTGGATTATGCATCAAAATGTGAAGGGCAGAACAATTAATCCTCTAAAGGTAATATAGGAAAATATCTTTATGACCTTTCCTATGATAAGGAAAGATTTCTTAAATAGGACTCAAAAAACACTAACCATAGAAGAAAATATTGGATTACATCAAAATTTAAAACTTCTATTCATCAAAATTCACTATTAACAGAGTACAGGCAAACCAGAGTGAAAGGTACCATGATATGTATTACCAACTAGTAGTTATATCCAGAATATAGAAAGAACTATTATATGTTAAGAAGAAAAATTCTGAAAAACTAACAGAAAAATGGGCAAGAAACTTAAATGGGCACTTCATCAGAAAAGATATCCAAGTAGCCAATACACATATGAAAAAACATTCAACATCATTAGTCATCATGGAAATGCAAATTAAAACCACAACAAGATACCACTGGATTCCCACCAGAATGGCTAAAAATAAAAAGATTGATGATATCAAGTGTTGTCCAGGATGCAGAGCAAGAAGAGCACTCATATCATGCTGGTGGGAGTGAAAACTGATACAACCACTCTGGAAAAGAGTTTGACACATGTTATCTGCCAGCAATTCCTCTCCTATGTATATATATGCCCAGCAGAAATGTATGCACACTTGCACAAAAAACTCTCAAAGAATGTTTTTAGCACCATTATTCATAATAACCAAAGACTGGTAATAACCCGAATATCCATCAACAGCAAAACAAATAAATAACTTCATATTACATGGTATATTCATACTATTCACCAATTAAAATTATTGAACTTCAGCCAAGCATGGTGGCACAGGCCTGTAATCCCAGCAATTTGGGAGGCCAAGGTAAGAGGATTGCCTGAGCTCAGGAGTTCGAGACTAGCTTGGGCAACAGGTAAAACCCATCTCTACAAATATAAAAGTTAGCCAAGCATGGTGGTGCGTGCCTATAGTCCCAACTACTTGGGAAATGGAAGTGGGAGGACCACTTGAGAGGCTGTGATGAGCCAAGATCATGCCACTGCACTTCAGCCTGGGCAACAGAGTGAGACCCTATCTCAAAAATTTTAAAAAAATAAAATTAATGAATGTCAGCCATATTTTAAAAAATGAACAAATTTCACAAAGTCAACATTGAGTAAAAGAATACACACCATATGATTCCATTTGTAATAAGTTCAAGAATAGGCCATTAGCTCTCAAAGTGTTGTCTTGGGCCAGCAGCATCAGCATCACCTGGTAATTTGTTAGAAATGAACATTCTCAGGTTCTACCCCAGACCTACTGAACCAGAAACTCTGAGAGTATGTCCCAGAAATATGTTTTAACAAATCTTCCAGGTGATTCTGTTATACACTTAGGTTTGAAAATCACTGGAAACAATAAAATTAATTTATGGTTTTAGAAGTTGGGATGTGATGGTTTGGGGAAGGAGAATGGCGAAGTGGAGCTTGGGGGCATGAGAGGGTTGTAGGGTCCCAGTACTGTTCTGTTCCTTGGCCTAGCTGGGAAGTATTTTCAGCTTGTGATAATTCACTGACCTACATGTACACTTGTGATTTGTGCACTTCGTTATTTCTGTCTTATGTTCCCCTTTTAAAAACTAAAACGCTTACTAGAAAGTTTTAGATAATAAAACTGAGGAAATCTTCCAAAAACAAAGCAAAAACAAAAAACAGAGATGAAAAAATGAGTGAATGAAGGGATGCAGAACATATAATATCTCAATAATAAATAATCCAGAAAGAGAAACAGAGACAAAGAAGGGAAGGAAAACATCCAAGGGATAATTTAAGAAAATTTCTTAGAACTAAAGCCCATGAATTTCCAAACGAACTGAAAGGGCCCATGAAGTGCCTGTTTCTCCACATTGGTCAGGCTGGTCTCAAACTCCTGGTCTCCAATCAGGTGATTTGCCCGCCTTGGCCTCCCAAAGTCCTGGGATTATAGGCATGGGCCACCACACCCGGCCCCGGATTGCTATTTTTCATAGCAAATTTTATAGAACTGACTCTTTATGAGCATGTCCAACTTTCATAAATGAGCATGTCCAACTTTCATAGCAACACAGCTAAAAGCAAAACATGATACCTCGACTGTATGATCAGGTGGGTCGATTAAGGTGCTTCTCCACCTCCCAGGAAACAATGCCAAAGATAAGCATTTATTAAAATGAAGGGACTCTCACAATATCATGCAAATGGAAAAAGCAGACTACGAAATAATGTGCACATCAATCCTGCTTTAAAAATTAGATATAGCCAGGCTTGGTGGTGGGCGCCTGTAATCCCAGCTACTGGGGAGGCTGAGGCAGGAGAATTGCTTCAACCCGGGAGGCGGAGGTTGCAGTGAGCCAAGATTGTGCCACTGTACTCCAGCCTGGATGACAGAGTGAGACTCCATCTTAAAAAAAAAACTAGATGTAGAAGTTTATGTGTACATAGAAGAAAGTCTGAAGGATACACACTGAAATGTTTGGAGTTACTCTCTCTTCTTGATGGGTGGGGAAAGGGTATTTTCTTCCATTTGTTTATGTTTGTAGCCCATATTTCTGCCATCTCAGTATCCTCAAATCTTCCAGACTGAGGGGATCATGCTTTCTTTTAAGATTTAAATAAAAATTGCTAAAATCTTCATGCCACGTCTTGTGCAAAGTCCAAGGTCCTCCCCCAACATCACTGCAAATTTCCTGGTGTTTAGTTGTCGTGTTCACTCCAGTTTCATCTTCCTGCTGTTCTCAATTTCCCTGGCATCCTGCTTTCTGCAGCTGTTCCCTTCTCGCTGTCCCTAGTTAACCCAAATATGGAACACTGCCCCTTTTCTTTGATTTCCCCCAAGAAGTATCTTTCACGGGGCACTGCTGAGGGGCCACAGCTCTACATGGTACTGGAGACAACTTAAAACTACAGGAACATCTATGTTCCGATGTGTCCTGGCTGTCCCTGCTTCTGGGAGATATTCACTGGACACTCTTCTCAGACCCTGCCTCTCACCAGGGGAGAGGGATGGCCTCACTTTTGCCCCCTCCAGGCTCCACTCTGTGCCTTCAGGATCCTCACCTGCCACCAAGAGAACACAACCAAATCCTCAGGTTCTTTGTTTTCTTATGCAGAGAGTGAGGCCTCCCTCATGAAATCTGCTTCTTCCAGCAATAAGATCTTGTCTTTTATATTGGAAAGATAATCAAGAAACCTTTTGAGAGTCATTTCCTCCAACCTGAACAAGCAGCAGGAGTTGGTTCTGTTTGTCTTCCCACTCCATGCATAATGATTGTGCATTTTCTATCATTTTGTAATGCAACTATATTCAGCAAGAGAAATACCAGCAGAAATCAGGAGTGGTTATTGTAGCAGCATCTGCCCATGAGCAAGTGTAAATGCCAAGTCCCATGGCTCCAGCAACTACCCAAAACCTCCTGCTTTGTGCCAGGCTAAGGGAATGTTCACTAGGGCAGTGTGGCAGGTGGAGGCCAGGGCAGGCCCAGAGTTCCCTGGGGCTGTGAGTCCAGTGTGGGCAGGTTAGCAACAGGACTCCAAAGAGACATGTAGCCAGTACAAATGAAGTAGGACCATGCCCCAGCTGAGCATGACGCCTTCCCCTTTCTTCCATATTGGTATCACCTGCCCCAGGCCTGGCACAGGTGCAGCCCCCTCCCCAGAAGTCTTCCCTGAGAGGCTCCTTCTTCACCAGCTCTACTATTTATCAGCTGTGTGGCAAATTACTTCACCTCCCCCATGTCTCAGTTTTCCCACATATAAAATGAGGATAATAACATTTGCAAGAATCAAATGAGTAATACTTGTAAAGTACTTGGAATGGTGCTTGGCTTAGAGTTAGTACTTTATAAGTTAGTCATCATCACCATCACCATTATGATTTTCACTGTGCTCATGGAATCTGCCCTTGACCAAGACATCCACATGGTCTTGTGAGGGAGGCTGCCTGGGGGAAGGAGGGCCTGATATTATTTATTTCTACTCACATCCCAGCCAGCAAAGGTGCCAGCACCGAATCTGTGCTCAGTACCTATCTGGCTGATTAAACTTTGGAAAGCAGCAGCAGGCCAGTTAAGAAACCACATGCAATCATATCTGTCCTGAAACCCTGGTTAGTTCTGTGATGTCCCTTCTTAGAAATTCTGTGTTTTCTTTCCCTAGACATGGTCACTATTTCTACCTAAATTCTTTTATAACCCACTCATCAGAGAAATGTAAGAACCAAACAAGTAAAAGTAAGACCTCTACAAGGAAAACTATAAAATGCTGATGAAAGAAATTGAAGAAGACACAAACAAATGGAAAGCTATCCTACTATGCTCATGGATTGGAAGAATTAATATTGCTAAAAATGACTATACTGCACAAAGCATCTACAGAGTCAATGCAATCCCTATCAAAATACCAACGTCATTTTTCAAAGAAATAGAAAAAAAATTCTAAAATTCATATGGATCCAAAAAAGAGCCATAGTAGCCAAATGATCCTAAGAAAAAAGCATGAAGTTGGCAAGCCAGGCATGGTGGCTCATGCCTGTATTCCTGGCACTTCGGAAGGCCAAGGCGGGTGGATTGCTTGAGCTAAGTAGTTCAAGACCAGCCTGGGCAACAAGGCAAAACCCCGTCTTTACCAAAAATACAAAAATTAGCCAAGCATGGTGGTGCATACCTGTAGTCCCAGATACTCAGGAGGCTGAGGAGGGAGACTTGCTTGGCCCCGGGAGGCAGAGCAGAGGTTGCAGGGAGCTGTGATCACGCCACTGCACTCCAGCCTGGACAGCAGAACCAGATTCCTGTCTCAAAAAAAGAAAAATAATAAAGTTGGAGGCATCACACTACTTGACTTCAAAATATATTACAAGGCTATAAGTAACCAAAACAGCATAGTATTAGTATAAAAATAGACATGGACCAATGGAATATAGAGCCCAGAAATAAAGCTACATATTTATAGCCAACTGATTTTCAACAAAGGCAAAGAACATACACTGGGGAAAGTACATCCTCTTTAATAAGTGGTGCTGGAAAAATTGGGTATCTATATGCAAAAGAATTAAACTGGGCCCCTATTTCTCACCATATACAAAAATCCATCTTAAGTTCAAGATGGATTAAACATTTAAAAGACCTGAAGCTATAAATTACTAGAACAAAACAGGGGAAACGCTTCAGGACATTGTTCTAGGCAAAGATTTTATGGCTAAGACCTCAAAAGCACAGAGAACTAACAAATAGACAAACGGGACTACATTAAACTAAAAAGCTTCTACAAAGCAAAGGAAGCTATCAACAGAGTGAAGGGACAGCCAGCTGAACAGGAGAAAGTATTTGCAAACTATTTATCTGACAAGGGACTAATATCTAGAATATACAAGGAACTCAAACAACTCAATGAAAAAATAATAATCACATTAAAAACGGGCAATGGACACAAACAGACAAATCTCAAGAAAAGACGAAAAGAAATCAAGAAAAGACAAACAAATGGCCAAATGTGTTAAAAAATACTCAACATCACTAATCATCAGGGAAATGCAAATCAAAACCACAATGAGGTATCCTCTTACACCAGTTAGAATGGTTATTATTAAAAAGACAAAATATAACAAATGCAGGCAGGAATGTGGAGAAAAGAGAACTCTTATACACTCTTGGTAGGGAATGTAAATTAGTATAACCACTATGGAAAACAGTATAAAGATTTCTCAAAAAACTAAAAATAGAACTACAGTATTATCCAGCAATCCCACAACTGGTTATCTATGCAAAGCAGACCCTCACTAGATACCAAATCTGCTGGTGCCTTGATCTTGGACTTCTCAGCCTCCAGAACTGTGAGAATAAATGTTTGTAGTAAGCCACCAGCTTATGGTATTTTTGTTATAGCAGCCCAAGGTGACTAAGACATCTTCAAAGGACTTCTGGCTATTTCTAAACACTTAAATCCCCTTTTGTAGGACAAAGGTTTGCCAGTAGAAGTGTTATCAGGTAATGAGTCTGGAAGTGAAGACCCAACCAGAGACACAAAAGGGCTTTGAGAAACTGCAGAATTATTGGAATAAGTGTGTGTTCCCAAGGAGACTATCTTGAGAGGAATATCGCTTTGTGCATGAAGGTAGCGTTTGCTACAAAATCAACCTAGCTGTTTCCAGTTAGCCCTCTGCAGAAGAGCTACACAACCATGAAGATTGAGGAGCAGCAGTTGTGCAGTCAGGGTTTAACTTTGTCTAAAA
The DNA here is from genome assembly GCF_030222135.1 of Aotus nancymaae. Lineage (NCBI taxonomy): Eukaryota > Metazoa > Chordata > Mammalia > Primates > Aotidae > Aotus > Aotus nancymaae. The sequence continues at coordinate 50,799,388 of NW_026988473.1, read as the reverse complement.
ACAAAAACAAAAGTGAACACAAAGTCATAAACCACCTATTAAGTAGGGATTTGAATGAGGTGAAGTGTTAAGCTCCAAATGTCAAAACAACCTTGAAACCACATATTTATCTTTATCCCCAGAGCTCAGAGTTTGTGTTGGAAATAGAAGAAAACACCCAGATACATGTTTGCCTAAGGGCTGTAACTTTGAGGGAATATAGTGTGGCTCCAGTGGGCTCATGACTCAAAAACACCCAAGTCCTTCCCAGGAGAGTTGATAGTTTCTTGCTCTTCCAGTTGCCCTGGTCTTGAGTACAGCCCTTTGATCACAGCCCTGGGGATTCCCTCCATCTGGTCACCCTGAGCCAAAGCTGGAGGAGGCTGGTGAATGGCAGTTCTCAGGCCACATCTCCTGATGCCTGGCTAGAAATACATCACATGAGGCCAGAGGACAGAGATGACTGCCCCATGCCAGGCAGTGGCTACATGGCTCTCTCAGTTAGGGTCTAAGCAGAAGCACAGTGAGTGATTCAGAAAAGGGGGTTTGTCGTAAGGATTATGGGAGCTGGTGAAGAAGTCTATGGGAGGCTGTTGCCTCTGTACATAGTGGTGGCCCTGGAGTCTCTGCTGATCAGCAGGGCTGGAGGTTGCAAAGAAAACTGCATAGAAGTAGGGAAAAGGGAGGACAAACTAGAACCTGCGAGGAAAAAACAGAGCCTGTGCCAGTCTCTGCCTGATCAGAACTAGTCACATGGCCCAGCCCAACTAAAAGAGCACTGGGAATATTGTGGGGAAATATATGCATATTCAGTAAGCATAAATGCCTCTCCAACAAATATTAGTTATGTGATAATATAACTGAGGGGGAAATGAAATCCATGCTTGAATGATTCTCTGAAAGGTTTCCTTTCTGTTTTTTTTTTTTTTAATCATATGGCATGTTTTATTGCCTGAAGGAGATTTAGACAGAATGTCTTTCCAGCACTCCAGACTTCCCCCAAGAACAGGGCTGAGAACAGGAAAGTCCCTTCAACTTCCTTCTTTAAGGTCAAGCAAACCCTAGGCCCCATCCCTAAGAAATGTCTCCTGGAGGTAGGGTGTCCAACTCACCCTGATTTGCTTAGGACTTCCCAGGTTTTAGCACTGAATGTCCTGCATCCTGGGGAATGCGTTAGTCTCAGTTGGACACCCTGTTGAAAGAATATGAAATAGATCTAAGGATTTTGGAATAACTGAAATAATTTGAATCTATTAATTGCTGACATTTTTATAGCAGCTTTATTGAGATATAATTCACATACCATCAGCCAGGCATGGTGGCTCACACCTGTAATCTCAGCATTTTGGGAGGCCAAAGTGAGCAGATCACTTGAGGTCAGGAGTTCCAGACTAGCCTGGCCAACATGGTGAAACCCTGCCTCTACTAAAAATATAAAAATTAGTTGGGCATAGTGGCATATGCCTGTTAATCCCACCTACTGAGAAGGCTGAGGCATGAGAATCACTTGAACTCAGGAGGTGGAGGTTGCAGTGAGCTGAGATCATGCCACTTTACTCCAGCCTGGGCAACAAAGCAAGACTCTGTCTCAAAAGAATAATAATAATTCACATGCCATAGAATTAACCAATTTAAAGCATACAATTCAATGGTTTTTATCACATTTATAGAGTTGTGCAAACCATCACCATAACTGTCTTTGGAACATTTTTATCATCCCAAAAAGAAATCTCATATTCACTGTAGTTTCTCTTCATTTGTTCCCCAACCCAACATAACTCCTATTCTACTTTCTGCCTCTGCAGATTTGCCTATTCTGAACATTTTGTTTAAGTGGAATCATACAATATATGGTCTTTTCAAGGGTAATCCACGTTGCAGAAGTATTGGTACTTTAATTCTTTATCTGGCCAAATAACATCCTATTTTGTTAATCCATTCATCAGTTGATAGACATTTGTGTTGTTCCTACATTTTGACTATTATGAATAATACTCCTATGAACTTTCATGTACAAGTATTTGTGCAAACATGTATTTTCATTTCCCATGGGCTGATTCCTAGGAGTAGAACTGCTGAGTTATAAATTAACTTTGTTTAACCTTTTGAGGAACTGCCACACTACTTTCCAAAGTGGCTGCTCTAGTTTACATTTCCACTAGCAATGTATGAGAATTCCTATTTCTCCATATTCTCTGCCTTTTTGCTTACAGCTATCCTAGTGTATATAAAGTGGTATCATATCCTGGCTTTGATTTACATTTCCCTGGTGACTAACAATGTTGAGCATCTTTTCACATGCTTATTGGTCATTTGTATATTTTCTTTGAAGAAATGTCTCTTTAGATTCTTTGCCTATTTTAAAATTGTATTGTCTTCTTATTGTTGAGTTATAAGAGTTTTTATGTTTTTTGGATACCAGTCCCTTGTCAGATATATGAGTTACACATATTTTGTCCCATTCTATGGGTTGTCTTTTCACTTTCTTGAAAGTCTCCCTTGAAACATAAAGTTTTTAAATTTATAGAAGTCCAATTTTGTTTGCTCATGCTTTTTTTTTTTTTTTTTTTTTGAGCGCCAACTGATCTTAGACAAAGCAAACACAAACATAAAGTGGGAGAAAGACACCTTTTCAACAAATGGTGCTGGGATAATTGGCTAGCCACATGTAGAAGAATGAAACTGGATCCTCATCTCTCACCTTATACAAAAATCAACTCAAGATGGATTAAGGACTTAAATCTAAGGCCTGAAGCTATAAAAATTCTAGAAGAGAACATTGGAAAAACCCTTCTAAACATTGGCTTATGTAAGGATTTCATGACCAAGAACCCAAAAGCAAATGCAATGAAAATAAATAGCTGGGACTTAATTAAACTAAAGAGCTTTTGCATGGCAAAAGGAACAGTCAGCAGAGTAAACAGAAAACCCACAGAGTGGGAGAAAATCTTCACAATCTGACAAAGGACTAATATCCAGAATCTACAATGAACTCAAATAAACCAGCAAGAAAAAAACAGTCCCATCAAAAAGTGGGCTAAGGACATGAATAGACAATTCTCAAAAGACAGTTATACAAATGGCCAAGAAACATGTGAAAAAATGCTCAAGATCATGGATTATCAGGGAAATACAAATCCAAACCACAATGTGATACCACCTTACTTCTACAAGAATGGCCATAATCAAAAACTCAAAAAACAGTAGATGTTGGCATGAATGCAGTGATCAAGGGACATTTCTACATAACTGGTAGGAATGTAAACTAGTACAACCACTATAGAAAACAGTGTGGAGATTCCTTAAAAAACTAACTACTGGGTGTCTACTCAGAAGAAAAGAAGTCATTATACGAAAAAGATACTTGCACACACGTTTATGGCAGCACAATTTGCAACTGCAAAATTGTGGAACCGACCTAAATGCCCATCAATCAACAAGTGGATAAAAAAACTGTGGTATGTATATATGATGGAATACTACTCAGCCATAAAAGGAAATGAATTAACGATATTCACAGTGAGCTGGATGAAGCTGAAGACTATCATTCTAAGTGAAGTAACTCAGGAATGGAAAATCAAATATTGTATGTTCTCACTGATATGTAGGAACTAAGCTATGAAGATGCAAAGGCATAGGAATGATACAATGAACTTTGGGGACTCAAGGGGAGAGGACGGGGACAAGGGATAAAAGACTACAAATAGGGTGCAGTGTATACTGCTCAGGTGATGGGTGTACCAAAATCTCACAAATCACTGCTAAATAACTTACTCATGTAATCAAACACCACCTATACCCCAATAACCTATGGACAAATAAAAAATAATAAAATAATAAATTTATAGGAGTCCGATTTTGTTTTTTTGTTGTTGTTGCTTGTTTTGTTTGTTTGTTTTAGTAGAGACAGGGTTTCATCATGTTGGCAATGTTGGGCTCAAACTCCTGGCCTCAAGTGATCCACCCACCTCAGCCTCCCAAAATGCTAGGATTACAGGCGTGAGCCACTGTGCCTGGCCTAATTTATTATTTTTTTTGTAGAGATGGGGTCCCACCATATTTTCCAGGCTGGTCTTGAACTCCTGGCCTCAAGTAATCCTCCTGCTTTGACCTCCCAAAGCACTGGGATTACAGGTGTGAGCCACTGCGCCCAGCTTGTTGCTTATGCTTTGAATATCATAGCTAAGAAATCATTGCCTAATCTAAGGTCATAAAGATATATGCCTGTATTTTCTTCTAAGAGTTTTATAGTTTTGGCTCTTACATTTAGATCTTCAATCCATTTCAAGTTAATTTTTGTATGTAATGTGAAGTAGGGTCCAACTTTATTCTTTTTTTTTTTCCAGATGGAGTTTCACTCTTGTTGCCCAGGCTGGAGTGCAATGGCACAATCTCGGCTCACTGCAACTTCCGCCTCCTAGATTCAAGTGATTCCCCTGCTTCGGCCTCCAGAGGAGCTGGGATTATAGGCACCCACACCATGCCCAGCTAATTTTTGTATTTTTAGTAGAGATGGTGTTTCACCATGTTGGTCAGACTGGTCTTGAACTCCTGACCTTGTGATCTGCCTACCTTGGCCTCCCAAAGTGCTGGGATTACAGGTATGAGCCACCATGGCTGGGCCTGGGTCCAACTTTATTCTTTTGCATGTGGGTGACCAGTTGTCCTAGCATCACTTATTGAAAAGACAATTATTTCTCCCATTGAATTGTCTTGGCACCCTTGCCAAAAGTTAATTGACCATAAAAGTGAGGACTTACAAGAGATCGAGACCATCCTGGTCAACACGATGAAACCCCGTCTCTACTAAAAATACAAAAAATTAGCTGGGCATGGTGGCGCATGCCTGTAATCCCAGCCACTCAGGAGGCTGAGGCAGGAGAATTGCCTGAACCCAGGAGGCGGAGGTTGCGGTGAGCCGAGATCGCGCCATTGCACTCCAGCCTGGGTAGCAAGAGCGAAACTCCGTCTCAAAAAAAAAAAAAAAAAAGTGAGGACTTATTTATGGACTCAGTTTATTCCATTGATCTATATGTCTATCCTTATGCCTATACTGCACCATCTTGATTGCTGTAGTAAGCTTTGAAATAGGTTAAGTACAAGTCTTCCAACTTTGTTCTTTTTCAAGCTTGCTGTGGCTATTCTGGGTCCCTTGAATTTCCATATGAATTTTAGGATCAACTTCTCAATTTCTGCAAAGAAGTCAGATGGGATTTTTATAGGGATTACACTGAATCTACTGATCAGTCTGAAGAGTATTACCATCTTACCTATGATCCATGAACATGGGACGTCTATTTATTTAGGTCTTCCTTCATTTCCTTCAGTGATATTTTATAATTTTCAGAGCATACATTCTGCACTTCTTTTGTTAAATATTCCTAAGTATTCTATTCCTTTTGATGCTATTATAAATGGAGTTTTCTTAATTTTCAGTTTATTGCTATTGAAGTAAATTTTATTTTGTATATTGATACAAAAATACAACTTATTTTTGTATATTGATCTTGTATTCTGAAATCTTCTGGGTTTTTGTTTTTTGTTTTTTGGTTTTTTTTTGAGATGAGGTCTCACTATATTGCCCAGGCTGGTTGTAAACTCCTTGGTTCATATAATCCTCCTCAGCACCCCAACTAGCTAGGATTACAAGCATGTGCCAGTGCACCCAGCTCTTCTGAGCTCTTTTATTAATTCTAATAGTTTTTTAGTAAATTCTTTAGGATTTTCTATATATAAGATCATGTTATCTACAAATAAAGATAGTTTATTTGTAGTTATCTACAAATAAAGACACTTTTTCCTTTCCAATCTGGAAGACTATTTAATTTTCTTGCCTAAGTATTACTGACTTATTTTTGAGAATCATTTATTTGCTAGGTCTTTTTGTCTTCAGCATACACCAATAACATGGTGCTTACTTTATTTGTAAGAAAACTGAAAAAGAGAAAGGTACACTATCTGGATGTATGGGCCCTACAACATTCTAAGACTAAAACCTAGCTGTTTCACTGTCCCAGATTAATGTCCACTTTGAAGTTCAACAGCATTATTCTAAATAAAGAAGTCCCCAAGTGAATCAACTACAATTGTAAATTCAGTAAACTGAAATTTGTTGCAAACAAAACCAAGCACCAATTTTAATTCAACCTTCAGATTGATTTTTGCTACAAAGTTGTACAAATCTACATGGTCTCAATGATGCTAGAGGGTTGATCTTAGCAAATTATACAATCAGTGTTGAGTCTCAGTAGTAGGCTGAGGTCACACATTTCCAGCTCTCATCAGAGGTACCTTCAAACCCCAAAACTGCATAGAGGCAGGAGTCCAAGGCCAAAAAGAATAGCTTTTACAAAGACTTGCACACGCTCTTGGCTAAAGGTTTATTTATCGGAAGGCCTGGCCCTAGTGTTTTCTGTTTTTGGTTCTCAGTTTTAACATCAGTGAGAGCAGCAATATTTTGGGGAAGTGGAGCATAAGCATTCAAAGAGTTGACAGGTCTGTGACAGCCTGTAGGGGTAGGGAAGGTAATACCTGTCCCCAGGGCCAGAGCTTACCAAGGATGAGAAGATCAGGAACCAAGATGGCAAGTAATGCACAGTTTGGTCCGGTGATGCTCTTGGCCCAGCTCTGGGGTCAGGAGCAGCCTAGAGTTCTGGCTGAGAAACTCAAACAATTAATCCTGCAGTTCCGAAGTTGCTATAACTATCCAGCCTGTTTAGGTTGAGTTAAAGGTCAGACCCTATAATAAACCTCCTTTCGGAAGTGGGGATCACCACAACCCCAGCCTGAGGGCCAAGGCAGAAGTGTTTAGATCTTGCTCCTCCCTGGGGCAAACAGCGGGTTTTATTTTCAGGGTCAGAGAAAGGCAGGGAGGAACTTGAGTTCCAGGACTTCTCTTAAGTATGTCAGCCAGTCCCGACTCCCTCAGAATTAGCATGAGAAAAGGAAGTTCAAAATAGCTCAAGAGCATAAACACAGGTGATTGTAAGCCTGTGAGCATGGACACCCACCCCACAAATCTTAGCTTGACTAACATCACAAGTCTGTGTTGTGAACTAAAGTATAGACCGTGTATCCCTAAGGCCTATACAACATCCTTAATACCTCTTCTTCCTCATCCTAGAACCAATCCATCACCAGATCCTGCCAGTCTTTCCGCTAAAGCAATCTAGAATCCATTCTCTTCCCTCCAGCTCTACCACCACTCCTAGTCCAAGCTATGCTCTTCTCCCCTCTGGCTATTAACTGGGATGCTCACATCCTTTCCTCAAAATGCAAATCTGAACATATCACCCACCTCCAGAAAACCCTTCCATGACTTCTCAGGTCTCTAATGGTAAAGATAAAACTCCCCATGTGGTCTCTATGGCCCAGCACAGTTGGTCTCCAGCCACAAGCAGGTCCCTGAGTCTCCGTAAGGTTTATCATCTGCCTTCTGGAGCACACTAGCCATCTCTTGTTTATCCTACCCAGTTGCCATGATGCAGTTGATTTAATGGGTCTGTGTGCTGTTCTGTGGGATGTCCAGATTGTCCATATCTCTCTGCACAATGACTAAAGGCAAGAGAAGTTAACATAACTCTGGGGGAAAACTGCAGATGAATATCATTTGTCTGTTCCAGATGAATGCCAACTGTTCTGATCCTCTTGTTCCATTGGAATAGAAAAGAGCACATGTGAAGTTTTTAGAAATCCAGTGGTGATGGTGTGCCAGAATATCCCTTTCAAAGTAAAATACAAAGTAATGCCCCTTTCATCTTTCCTACCACAAAGAAGGAAGCGCAGCACCTGGTAGGCCTCTTTGGATACTGGAGTCCACACATTCCACCCCTAGAAATTCTTCTCTGGTGGTACAGAAAGTTGCCAGCTTTACATGGAGCCTGGAGCAGAAAAGGGCTCTACAAGATGTCCAGGCAGCTAGGCAAATAGCTTATCTTTTGGATCATATGACCCAGCAGACCCTATGGTGTTGGAAGTCTCAGTGATAGGTAAGATGCAATACAGACCTCTTTGAAAGCCCCAGTGAAGTAATCACAAAGCAGGCCCCTGGGTTTCTGGAGCATGACATCTGCAGCAGAGAATTATACACCTTTTGAAGAACAGCTCCTAGCCTGTGACTGGGCTCCGATTTAGATGCAATGCTTGACCATCAAGTGACAATACATCTAGACCTGCCCATGACAGACTGGGTTCTGTTAAGTCGGCCAAGTCATAGTCAGGTAGGGTCTGCAGTACTTCACTGCAAGATAGAAATGGCAACCAAGCTTGGTTTACTTATGGGTCAACTCAGCCAGCATGTGGGTAGAAGCCAAAAATGAACAGTGACGGCGTGACAGCCACAGTCAGGGGTTTTCTTGAAAGACAGAAGCAAGGGAAAATCTCCCCAATGAACAGAACCGCAAGTGCTGCAGCTGCTTGTGGAAGAACTCTACACAGGAGTCATGTTTCCGGGCAGTGACCAATCATCTAGCTGCCTAGAAAGAGGCTGGATGAAAAAATCTGGAAGGGCTGGGTGCAGTGGTTCACACCTGTAATCCCAGTACTTGGGAGGCCAAGGAGGGAGGATCACCTGAGGTGGGGAGTTCGAAACCAGCCTGACCAACATGGAGAAACCCCGTCTCTACTAAAAATACAAAATTAGCCAGGTGTGGTGGCTCATGCCTGTAATCCCAGCTACTCAGGAGGCTGAGGCACAAGAATCGCTTGAACCCAGGAGGTGGAGGTTGCAGTGAGCCAAGATTGTGCCATTGTACTCCAGCCTGGGCAACAAGAGCAAAACTCCGTCTCAAAAAATAAAAAAAAAGTCTGGAAGATTGAGAACAAGGAAGCATGTGGGTGGACATTTAGTAATAGGCAGAAAATGTGAAGATTTTATATCACACATTAACACCCACCAGAAAGCATCCACCACAAAAGAGAACTAACAACTGAGTAGATTAAATGACTCAGCCACTTCATCACTGGCCATCTTGGAACCGGCACAACAGTCTCATGAATGGAACTGGTCACAGTGGCAGAGATGAAGGCTACAACATATGGGCGCAACAGCACGGACTACCACATACCAAAGCCGATCTAGCTATTGCTGCCTCGGAGGTTCCAATCAGCCAGCAGCAGAGATCCATGCTGAGTCCCAGATACAATACTATTCCTCAAGGAGACTAGCCATCCACCTGGTGGCAAGTCGATTGCATGAGACCACTTCCATCCTGGAAAGGCCAGCAGTTTATCCTCACAAGGATAGAGACCTATTCTGGGATTCAGCTTGCCTTTTCTGCCCACAGAACCTTAGCCGGCACCAGTATCCTCAGAAGCTTACACAGTAACTGATCCACAGGTACGGAATTCCACCCAGCATAGCAACCAACCAGGGACCCACTTCACAACAGAGGTGAGCAAGTGAGCCTATGACAATAGGATCTACTGGTCATATATATATACTGCACCATCCAGAAGCTACCAACCTCAAAGAGCACCAGAATGGCCTACTTGAAGGCACAGCTAGAGTACTCGCCTGGAGGCAATAATCTGCAAGGACTGGATGCCATCCTTTGGGACCCAGCATATGCATTAAATTAGAGTTATAATCACAGCTAAATTACAGCTTTCTGCTATGTCACCAGCAGGAAGAATGCATGGGAACCTAGAGGTAGAAGCAAGAGTGGCCACACCATCACTTCCAAGGACTCACTGGAGAATGTTGTGCTTCCTGTCCCTGAAACTCTAGGTTCTGTAGGGTTGGAAACACTGATCCCCAAAGGATGTATATTCTTGCTAAGGACACAACTACACCCATTAAGTCACACTGAACCACAGAACTCTGGCTGCCACCAGGGTACTCTGGACTCCTTGTTTCTAAGAACCAGTAGACAAGAAAAGAGTCACCATGGTGGCAGAGATGACTGCACTTGAAGAGCAGGAGGTGGTAGCACTGTTTTTATACATCGGGTAGGGGGTAAAATAATGTGAAGCTCAAGTGGTCCATTTGGGTATCTCTTGGTATTCCCTTGTCCAGTTGTAACTGTAAGTGGACATGTGCAGCAACCCCGGTCAAGAAGAGTATGGGTGACCAAGGGCTTGGACCTCTCAGTAATGAAGGTTGGGGTTATATCACTAAGCAAGCCAAGACTCACTGAAGTGATAGTTGAAAGTGATGGGAACTTAGAACAGATAGTGCAGAAGGGAGAAAGTAAGTAGTATCACAGCCCCAAGACTAACTTTGTCAATGGAAATTGGAATTTGTTCCCCAGAGCTCCCTCTTCTAGGTTTACCCTTAGGAAACCATGGAACGAAACATGGGTGTGTTGTGGAAAAGAGGATCTGTGCAGTGTAAGGGGCAGACTGTGCTGACTGTGGAGCTGCATTACTCAAATCTCTTTCAAGAAAACCTGACAAAGTGCCCAGAGGAGTCATCATTAATGGCAGCCTCCAGCTGCTTCCCCTGTGAATGCAGAAGCCACACTTCCTCTAGGTTCTGCTCCTAGACAACAACTGAGCACAACAGGGTTACTGGTGTGCCCAGTCCTGCCCGAAGTGGACTTCTCTCGTGACCAGCTTTTTGTTCAGGGACTTCCCACCAACTTAACTGAGATTCTTCTCAGAGCTGGTCTATAGTCTAAGACTCTTCCTTCCCAGTCCGTCCTCCCTCTGTCCTCTCCCAGGAGTCAGCCTGTCCTCTGGATCTGAAGCCTCTCCCTGCTTACTCTTGCTCCCTTGCTCTTTAGCGCTCACAGGTGTTTCCTCTGTCTTGAAATCTGCTTCTCAAAAAACCCAAGTTTACAGAAATAATACGATCTCTCAAAGATAGAATACAACTATTAAAACATAGGGGCTTGGCTGGGTGCAGTGGCTCAAGCCTGTAGTCCCAGCACTTTGGGAGGCCAAGGCAGGCAGACAGCTTGAGCCCAAGAGTTCAAGACCAGCCTGGGCAACATGGCAAAACCCTGTCTTTACAAAAAATGCAAAAATTAGCTGTGCCTGGCTGTGTGCATCTATAGTCTCAGCTACTCAAGCTGAGGTGGGAGAATTGCTTGAGCCTGGGAAATCGAGGTTGCAGTGAGCCATGATCATGCCACTGCATTCCAGCCTGGGTGACAGAGTGAGACCCTGTCTCAAAAAAAAAAAAAAAAAAAAAAAAAAAAGTGTGGGCAAAGCTTGAGGGAGAAGAATGGGAACAACATACCAAAAAAGGTTAACTATTTTCCGTGATCATAATTGGTGGTAGAAGTGTTAGTATTATTATTCTGAGACTGCTGTGTTTATAATGTGGGATAAAGCAATGGTTAATTAGGGGATCTTCTAATATCAGTTTCTCTGTCCTTCAAACCTAGGGTTCTCATTATGGAAAAAAGAGATACAGATGCAATACATAAATTAAGCCACGCATTGTGGCTCATGCCTGTAATTCCGACACTTTGGGAACCCAGACAGGAGGATTGCTTGAGCCTAGGAGTTCAAGACCAGCCTGGGCAATGTAGTGAGACCCTGTCTCTAAAAACAATTTAAAGATTAGTTGGGTGTGGTGGGGCACACCTGTAGTCCCAGCTACTCAGGAGGCTGAGGCAGGAGGATCACTTGAGCCTAGAAGATCGTGCCACTGTGCTTCAGCCTTGGCAACAGAGTGAGATCCCGTTTTCAAAAAGCAAGCAAACAAACAAACAAACAAACAAACAAACCCTATGTTATAGTTTGGTTTGATTCTCCAAATCACTTGGTGAAATGTGGGCCCTAATAGGAGTTGTTTGGGTCATGGGTGGGCAGGCGAGGACACCACTCATGAATGTCCTGGTGTCATTCTTGTACTCATGGTAATGAGTGTATTCTTGCTCTATGAGTTCTTGTGACAGCTGGTTGTTAAAAGGAGCCTAGCATCTCCTTCCTCTTTTTTTTTTTTGACACAGAATTTTCTTCTTGTTGCCCATGCTGGAGTGCAATGGCATGATCTCAGCTCACTGAAGAAGCCTCCGCCTCCTGGATTCAAGTGATTCTCCTGCCTCAGTCTCCTGAGTAGCTGGAATTACAGGTGCCCACCACCACACCTGGCTAATTTTTTTTTTTGAGACAGTCTTACTCTGTCACCAGGCTGGAGTGCAATGGTGCGATCACGGCTCACTGCAACCTCCGCCTTCCAGGTTCAAGTGATTCTCCTGCCTCAGACTTGTGAGTACCTGGGGCTACTACACCCAGCTCATTTTAGTAGAGACACGGTATCACCATGTTGGCCAGGATGGTTTCGATCTTTTGACCTCATGATTTGCCCGCCTCAACTTCCCGAAGTGCTGGAATTACAGGCATGAGCCACCACACCGGCCTAGATTTTGTATTTTTAGTAGAGACGGGGTTTCATCACGTTGGCTAGGCTGGTTTTGAAGTCCTGACCTCAAGTGATCCACCCGCCTCATCCTCCCAAAGTGCTGGGATTACAGGGGTGAGCCACCATGCCCAGCCTTCTTCCTCTCTCCCTCACCACTCTCTTGCCATGTGATTCTGCACACACTGACTCCCCTTCATCTTCCACCACGTGTGGAAGCAGCTTGAGGCCCTCACTAGATGCAGATACCGGCATCATGCTTCCTGGAAAGCCTGCAGAACCATCAGCCAGCTAAACTTCTTTTCTTTATAAATTACCCAGCCTCAGGTATTCCTTTGTAGCAGCATTAAACAGACTAAGGCACCCTATAATCCTGAATTTGAATCAGAAATAACACTGTTAAATCATGGGGCACCACAGATGCATGTGTGTATACACACTCATGTATGTATACATATTTATATGTGCATTTAACAGATATAATTCCTAGATCTTCACTATCTTTAAATATACATATTTACTATACATCTTTATTTCTAGATGTCTATATTAAATGTATAAAAATGTTATATTTAAATATAATCAAAGCTCTGTCTACTGAATAGGACTAGAACCAATGATTTGCCAGTAACAATGAGAATTTCTAGTGCCCAATTATGGTCTTGCAATACCATTTCTCACTTAAGGAAACCAAGGCTTTTTGGAGAAATGGCTGATTCCAAGTCTAGGACAGAAAATGGATAAAGTGAGCCTAGAACATCTAACAATACCAGAAAACAAAGCAGATATCAAAGACAATCAGAGTTGTGTCAAAACAACTCCGGAGCCAACTTAAAGAGGATCCCAATGGCCAAAGGTAGGACAATAAAGATAAGTACAATAGGATGAAGCCTATCAAATACATTAAACCCATGAGTTCATAATATTGTTTAAAAAATAATCACCTTCTGAGGATAACAAAGAACCAGTTCATTATCTTAAAAGTTGGGTAAGTAAAAGAATTAAGCACTTACCTGCCTTTCCCACACAAACTCTACTGGGAAATCAAACCTTAGATGAGAGACAATGTCTCCTTATAAAATTATTCCATCTATTAAATGAAGACAAAATGACAGATTAGAATATCCCCATGTTGCAGTCCCCAGTGAATTACTTGCTGGATGCAGGCATTGAGCATCAGTGGCTGCTAACATAACACAAGTGAAAACCTGACGTTATATGCCTCTTGCTAAATGAGCACACCACCACCTAGAGTCTTATCAAAGGGACCAACCTGAGGCAAATTGTCTAGATTTAGCTGCTGATCTGCAGGAAATGCAGAGGATAAATGAGTACACTGAAATGTACTGTAGGCATGAAATTAGCAAAAATCCAGGCTGTGGAAAACTACAGATCAAATGGCTTAAAATCTTCAACAAATTGTAAGAAAAGGAAAGGGGTAGAGGGGACCCTTTAGATCAAAAGAGACTTAAAAGATGTTTTTATCAAGTTTTTTTTAAAGGACAATAAGACTATAGCATGTGGGGATGCACATTTGGGTGACAAAACAATAAAGAAACTCAATGAAATGATTACTTATAAAAGTCAAGAAGATGGAAGGAGGGAGGCACTGGGGCTGTGATGGGGAAGGGGGAACATGAAGGATCCTGGGGGCCTGGCAAAGTTCTATTCTTGACCTGAGTGGTGATTACAACAATTCACTTTTTATAATAATTCACAGAGTTCATTTGCTTGCTTGTTTATTTACCCGTCCCTGAAATCTCAGAGTCTGGAAGCACTGAAGTAGAGCAGGAGCAGAAGTTGAGGCAGGCAGGCCTGCTAGCTGAGTGAGCCAAACACACTTGATTTACCCAGGGCCGCTGGAGAGGCCTGGGTGGGCCCTGCATAGAAGAATGCAGTTGTCTCAAGGGGTGTGTTACCTTCTATCACATATCATTCCAAAAAGCATTTGCAGAAGATTACAAAACAAAACACAGTAGAGAGTGAGACATTCACAGTAGGATCAGCTGTTAGAGCAAAGAAATAGTTGCACACAGACACCTGGCTTAAGGTAAGCTCAGGCCTAGGCCCACAATATATACACATACCGCTGAGTTCCATACCGCCCTGCTTGGCCAGCCAAGAATCCCACTTGCTGCTCCAGAGGTACTGCCTACCTTCCTGCCCCTTTCCTCCGCCATCTCCAGAACTAAGGCTCTGAGGCCTCCAGGCAAATGGCTGCAGTGCAGCTTCTCACCCCCTCTGCAGGCAGAATGCTGCACTGCAGCTCTCCAGGCCCTTTCCTCATCTCTTCAGTAGCCTTCACCAGCTGCCAGGCCCAGGGGATGGAGACAGACAAGAGATCCCCTCCGCCTTCTGGGAGCTCACAGTGCAGAGGGTTAGCCTGATGCAAAAGCAGGCAATAACGATCGAGAGGAGATGCCAGCATCTAAGAAACTGAAGGAGCACAAGGATGGAATGATTAACTGCCTAGGGAGATGGGACACTTCACAGCAGGTGACTGCTAAAGTAAATCCTCAACAATGAACAGGAAGTGGGTTAAGGGGAGGCATTCCAGGCAAAGGGAACGTGCATGCAAACCAAGGAAGCAAAAAAAGGGCGCTGATTGGTTTGAGGTGCTTGACTTGATCACATTACACTTCTTCTGGAGCTTCCTGCTTCTGCAGAGCAGCCTGAAGAATAAAAATGAAGGAAACCAGATCTCTATGGTCTTCCACCTGCCATCCCCAGGAAAGCAAACCTTTATTTCAAAAAACAGCCTCCCCACACCTGGTCTCCCTTACCGTCTCAAGAAAGGGCCCATCCTGTCTCAGTCAAATGACAACCTTTGCAACTCTGGCCAGGTCTTTTTCCTCCTGTGCCTCAGTCTCCCCCTCTGTGGAGTGAGGAAAGAAGCTTGTCTACATCTTTGTCAATCGGCCACTTGAGTTTACAGCTAGGAAAGCTCCCGGCACTGCGGGCACAAGGGCCCAGGAGACCCCAGACCCTCAGGAGCATCCTGAGCAGACCACAACCCCAAGCCTGCTGGTGGAGAGAGGTGATGCCACAAGCCCATCCTTGCAGATGGACCCAACTGCACTCGCAGCTGCCCACTGCTCACAAACCTCCATAAAAATCAATGATCCATGCAGTTTTGTTTCAGGTGTTTTATTAAGTGGGCCATACTGTAGCTGGTTTCTAAGTTGCAAAACATAAATTTAATAATAATAACATAGTCAGTTAGATCGTGACAAGCTTTTCCTTTCCTTAAAAAAAGAAAAAAGAAAATACTTAAAAACACACAATGAAGGGTTAAATAAATAAAACATTTTAAAAAAGAAAAAAGGAAAGAAAAACTTGTTAAAACATGCTTATGTTTACTTCTGTGAAACTGTGTGCCAACAGGAAATGTGATATTTGGCACAATGACACATCCGGCATGTCTCCTTCCCAAATAATACTGACAAAAAAGAAAAGATGTGGGACTGACTCATCAGTGCTTGCTTAGAGGCACTACTAAAAATGCCTTTGAATGGAGCATGGGGCTTCCCTCTCAGCACACCTGTGTGTGGCCTATGAAAGCCAAATATCCATAATAATGTTAATATAGAAAACATTAGTTTAAAAATGATGTGGAAGGGCCTCATTAATGCGACGGGGCATGGAAACATAACTGTCCCGCACGCAGTGCCACAGGCTCAGTCCAGGGAGGCCTCAGGCTTCCAGCATGTGGCCATGGCGAGGGAGGGCACCAGCTTCAAAATAAGCGGCACCAGCCTCGCTCCCTCTCCCTATCACTCTTTCACATGAAAGTGTGTAAAAAGCAAATCAGCAAATAAACTCTAAAATAGATTATTTATTCCAAAAATCCTCTAGTTTCTTTTTACAGTGAGTGTACATTTTGTCTCCTTCTCCTGCACAATTCTCTTAAGTCCCTTTGGGAAAAAGGGTCAGAGCTGCAGGATGAGAGTCCTTCTCAGTCCTGCTGCTGGCTGATGCTGGGAGGTCAGATGTCGATGCCCTTGACAAGGGACGTCTCCAGCGTGATGTTAAACTCCTGCAATGTCTGCAGCACGCGGATCAAGGAATTGACAAGTGTATGGTCTTTGATCAGTGCCACATCCTCATACATGTGTGCAGTGATGGGGCAGTCAGCCAGCAGGGCAATCCAGTGGTGTAGAAGGTGATCTCTGGCAGAGCAGGAGCAGTCCAGGCGGGTCAGAGGGGCAAGGGAAAAGGAAGAAAGACACAGTTAGTGCAAGGCCAAGGGGGAAACCATGAACTAAGTCTGAAGCTGGAGACACTGACAGCTTCCCAACGCCCCCTCTCTCTAACAGGGACTGACAAAAAGGTCTTTCAGCTGCAGGACACCAAACAAACCTAACCCAAATCAGTCCTGTCACCAGCCCCCAGGCCTGCTCCTTCTCCCCTGCCTCCATCACCCTGCCTAGACAGCCCTATCATCAATGTCTCCCAGAGCTTCTCTCCTCCCACAGCTACCACCACCAGGAATAATAATAAGCACTAACCTCACACAGCACTCAGCATGTGCTGGCACTGACATAAGAGATTTAATCTTCATGATAACCCTACGATATGAGGTAGGTACTATTATTATCCCCACTTTATAGATTATTATACCACTTTATAGATAAAGAAAGTGGGGTGGATGGAAGTTACATAGCTTGTCCAAGATCACATGGCTAGTAAACAGGTAACTTGAGATCTGAACCTAGTGAATGTGGTTCTGGAGTCTGTTTTTAACTACTATGCCAATTCTCTCCCTTTATGCATCCTGAATAAACTACTGCCTTAAGTTTACTTGACCTTTATGCTCTCTCACCTGACCTACAGGAATAGCCCTTAACGATCTCGTCCACTCTAATGCATACCATCCATAATACCAGATTAATATTACTTCAGTCCCCTGATGAAACAATTTTGTACTAATATGAAAGGAATCTTTCTCTGTCACAGCTCAGGGGCCCTATCCTCCTTTCAACTGTGTTTCCTATTTATTACTGCCCTTGCCATGTTCTGTTACTTCCTGTCATTAAAGGATCACTTCAAATACCAACTCCTCCCTGACGTCTTCTCTGACCTTTCTCCTCTACCTTTTCAGCATATTGTATGAATGTGCACTTCTTTTGTGGACCTACAAAAACCCTCTTCCATGTACTGTATTTAATTAAGACAAGTAAGCTTCTAAATGGTAAGGGACCATGCTTTATTCAGCTCTCTTCCTACCAACTTCCATAAGGCCATTCAAGTGTTTAATGAAGGAATGACTACATACACTCTGCTTCAAACTTCCCCAGTGGTATGACATTGATCTTTCCTTTCAAAATGGGGCCCCTCCCCTGCTGATTACATACATGCTGTCATCCCTACCCCAACAGATCACCACACACATAAGTCATATGTTGCTTAATGACAGGGATACAGACTGAGAAATGTGCCATTAGTCAGTTTTATCACTGCGAACTTCATAGGGTTCTTACACAAACCTAGATGGTAGAGCCTACTATACATCTAGCCTGTTGCTCCTACACTACAAATTGGTACAGCATGTTACTGTGCTGAATAATGCAGGCAAGTGAAACACAATGGTAAGTATTTGGGTATCTAAACATATCTCAACCTATAAAAGGTACAGTAAAAACAGAGTATTATAATCTTATAGGACCATCATCCCATAAGCAGTCCATCACTGACAAATGTTGTTATGCAGCATGTGACCATACACGATACATAAAGAAAATTAAGGGCTTCTAAGAAGCCTTCTAAGGCCTCATCTGCCTAAGGACATCTGGTCATTAGCCATTCCTCACCCCTGCACCACATCAGGCCTCCAGCACCACCACCAAGGCTGGCTGCTGTGCACTCTGGGCCCTGACTCTGCAGTACCTGGCTCCCAAGCACACCAGCATCTGAAACTTGCCGTCCTTGCCAATGTTCCTGGGAGTATTGTTGATTGCAGTGACAAATCGGCAGAAGTTACGGGCCCTTGTATGCCAGTTTTCCTCAGGGACTACTTCATTCTGCTCTAATGTCTCATAATAGGTTTGTGCTTTTTCTGTGAAGAGTAGAAAAGCTTACCAGTGAAAAGGCTCTCAACACCAACCTGATGGTCCTGCAGGCCACTTGCCATGGGCCTCTCCAAGTCCACACAGGTAACTTAATGAGAATAGCACAAGTGTTCTGATGCCACTGGTCATGTTTCAAAATGATCCTTATATTCCCTATCCTTATATTTTAAATTTATTTATGTGGCCCTTGATATAAAGATGTTCTTTTCCTTAGTCTGAAGACATTAAAAAATCTGAGGATGGTTTCTTGCATGAAAATTCTCCAAATGGGTGCAACATAGGGTTTGGGCTCCAAGACACTCAACTGGAAATTTGGGATCTATAAGGAGAACGTGTAAGGACTCAGGACTAAGTCCTTACTAAATAAAAGATGTCTAGAAGAATCTTTTCTGTCCAGTTCTCAAGAGATAAGCATTTACCAAGTGGGGAGAAGAGCTCTTGTCATTCCCCACTTCAAGAAAAACCGGAGCAAACAAATGAGATCTGAGAGTCACCTAATTTGGGTTCTGCCTCTCAGAGTGGTCAGCACTCATGCTATGTTGGTAAGTCCCCTTTATCTCTGCATGCTTTTCCCACCCTCATACTCCAGCCCAACTCACCCAGGAAATCCCAAATGAAGACGTTTTTGAAGAGCCGGGGTGATTTAAATCCATGCTGGAAAGCCTGTTCCAGGGCCGAGACAAGGCCACATTCTCCACAGAGCAACAGCGTCAGACTGCCTCGCTACATAAGGAAACGGGTGGGTGCCAGGCTTGTCTCAGCCAAGCTCCCCTCCCACCATTGCATCCCTAAACCCACGGCCCAGAGCTGGTAGGGCTGCAAAAAACAGGCCAGGACCTTGTCTGTTCCCCTAACACCTGGCACACTGCCTGGCTCAGAGAAGCTCCCAGTGAAGAGCTGTTGAATAAATGGATGAAAGAAGAGATGATGGATCTGGGTCACACACAAGTAGATTCCCCACTGGAGGACAAAGTCAGTGTGGCCACCATTCAAGGAGACACAGGCAAATCCAGAAGAGGACAGGAATACGCATTGTTCACTGGGGGCCCAAGGACTCTACTGGGTACAGTAGAGGGAAAACAGGGCAACCTGAGGCAAAGGCCCCCAGAGGAAGGAGTCTGCTCCATCTCAAACTAGCTGAGGCACACACTCTCTAAGACTCTGGGCTGTCCAAAGCACATGGGCCTGGAAGAGCATAACAGGATAACTGGAAAAACAAGATTATTCTCTCTTACTCAATGTAAGGCCCTGAATTGGAGGGCAAGAAGGCTCACCTCTTTCTCAGGCTTATGGAAGTGCTTCACAATGCCATTGACTGCCTCCCCGATGGACTCCTGGATCTGTCCAGTGTTCAGCTCTGATAAAAATCAAGCAGACATCCCTAACCAATCTCAGAGGCTAACAGTGCTTAGCTGCCTGAGCAGGAGATTGAGGACACAGGGAGGGCCCATGGGAGAGGCAGGGAAGCTGGACCCTAGGAAGCAGAGGCTCTTGCCCACCCAGCTTTGTTGAGCTAGCTCTTCCCAAAATCTTAGGGGTAAAACACAAAAGCTAATACCTTAGAGTTCTATCTCTAAGAAATGCTGGTAAAGTTTATTTTCTATTTTACCTTAAAATTTTGGGCAACCAAAAGACAGCCATGCCTTGGCTATGAAGCCCAGGAATCAGGAAGGAGAAGGCCAGAAAGTAGACCCTTGTCCTTTAATGGATCATGCATGAATATATACAGCACCCAGGCTTGGCAGCATGAATTCTCTCCTCTCCTGCCAGGCCTCTAAGGAGAGTGCCAAACACTCTCAGTGATTCATAAGAGGAGGGTGCCATATGCCTGAGGTGGCTTTGTCAGCAGAAGTGTTTCCTGAGACAGCCACAAAGTCTGGGATCTGGGTTCTCATAACAGGGCTCGCAGAGATCCACCCATTCCCCAGATGTGTGGCATGAGGGCCCAAGCCCTCCTCCCACTTACTGGGCTTGTTGTTGGGTGAGATGGTAACAAGCCTCCGGATGACACTGGGGGACTGCTGCAGCGGCGGGGTCCGGCATGGCCTCTCATCCACCTCAGGCTGGGATGTGAGCAGCTCCCCAACTAGGATCCGCTCTAGGCTTCCATCATCCATGCCCTTCCCCAACCACCGGCCACATGGGAACCTGAAGGTCAGACAACGGCCTATCAGAGCAGCCAGATCCTCCCTGCTGCTCAGCAAGAGCCATCAACAAAGCCAATCCCTAGAGATAGTCTCTGAAACCAGGATAGAGACTCCTTCAAGCCTCTGCTGGTCCCACCATCTGTCATCAGAGGAGCCACCTAAGTGGCATAGGTGGCCTGGGATCTGGGCATAGAAATTCCACATACCTTCACTTAGAAACCCTCCTTCTGGTTGGGGCTGGTGGCTCATACCTGTAATCCCAGAACTTTGGGAGGCTGAGGCAGGCGGATCACCTGAGGTCAGGAGTTCAAGACCAGCCTGGTCAACATGGTGAAACCCGTCTCTACTAAAGATACAAAATTAACTGGGTGTGGTGGTGCATGCCTATAATCCCAGCTAACTGGGGAGCTGGGGCAGGAGAATCGCCTCAGCCCAGGAGGCGGAGGCTGTAGTGAGCTAAGATTGTGCCACTGCGCTCCAGCCTGGGTGACAGAGCAAGACTCTGTCTCAAAAAAAAAAAAAGAAAAAGAAACCCTCCTTCTGCTTACCTTCAAGTGTAATAAGGTAGAGCTAAACAGGAAGGTGCCTCAGGCTATGACAACCTAAAGGGTCTCCTTGGGAACTCCACATAACCAAGCATCAAAGAGCTCCTATAGATACATCTTGCCCCTCTACCTTACAGCCTATCTGAGGGAACACTTACTTGTAGGTATGTCCTGTGATCTCATTCCTGACCATCACAAACTCCACCAGCCATTTGGCATATAGCCCAGAGTTATCATGGCCAATCTGGACAGTCGTAAGCTTCCCCAAGTTCTGGCACTGTGAATAGAGAAGATGAGGTAGGTCAGGAAAATCAGAGAAAAGAACAGCAGTCCTCAGAGGCACAGATCTGACTGGCTGCCTGCAACCTGAGCAACTGCAGGGGTAGGTCATGGCTCTACAGACCACCAGAACTGTGGCACAGCACTATCTCATGGGGCGGCCCAAGGCTGAGAAAGAAAATGCTTCTACCTAGAAGAATAGGGCCTGGGAGCAAAAGGTTCTGGAAGTGGGTTCTGAGGTCTCTGGGAACAGGTGGGCTGAGCAGCTGAAAGAACTCTTGGGGACTTTTCGACACACTATGCATGGAAAGACAAGCAAGTCCAGACAAGTAAGTGCCTTTGAGACAGACACTGTTTGACAGGGTAGGGTCCCCCTCCTCAGGGTCAGTCCTTGGTTCCAGCCTCAGATATCTCAGGAAGGTCAGCTCTGCTGATGCATTACACTGTACATAGCAAGGCCTCTGGAAAACCCTGCAGAAAACTCCCCAAAAGAGCTGTTCCAAACTCAGATCCCCACAGAGCTGTGGCCCCAAATAACACATACCTCGAAGGTCATCTCTAGCACATTCCTGGGAATCTGCAGGATCTGTGTCTCACCCAATTCTCCTGATATACAGATCCACGGGTTGGCAGTGAACATGGAGCCCCCCAGCTTCTTGCTTGGTACGATCAGAATGTGGTACGGGATCACTGTTTAGGGGAAGCCACAAAAGTATTAAGGGGGATCAGAAATCCTTCCCATACCAGATGGGACTCTGACCTGCTCCAGGCAAGCTGGCACAAGTGTGGTCCCTGCTATCCCAGCCCCAGCAGAGCCCTGGAACAGCAGGGCCCCAGGACCTAGTCCCTGGCTGATGTAGAATATTAGCCAACTACCCCAAGGCCCCTGCTCAATTTCACTCCTCTCAGGCTTACCACCCAAAGATCAAAGATTCAAGCCTATCTATAGGCTCAGAGCTAAGTGAACCTATTTGTTAAATAATATCACCAACTCTTAACATTGTACTGAACTGCTTTTCAGAGCACTCTTCAATCTATCATCTCATGAACCCTAATAATAATCATAACAATCTTTGGAGATGAGGTATTGCAATCCTTTTTCCAAGGCACGGGGAGGGAAACAGTTTGCCTTGGGTCTTCTAAATTCCAGTCTAGCACTATTTCTATTAAGCCCATAGCCCTAGTCTTTAAAAGGGAAGATGTAGCATCAGACAGAAACGAGAGTCTATGCTGCTGAGTAACTGGCGGAAGAACTAGCCATGTGGCAAGCTTGGAGACTATCCCCCACCCAGTAGAGAATCCTGGCATACGGGAAAGAAGAGGCTCAAAGGGAATTAGACCATATTGAACCCTCTTCCCCATTCTGTAAATAGAGAGACTGGGACTCACAGCAGGATAGACTCTGCTCACAGACACATAATGAGTTAGCCAGAGCTGGGATCAAACTCAAATCTCCCACTGGTATTTGGAGTTCTTTCTGCTACCTCAGGAAAGAGCTCCTTTTCCCTTCAGCCTGGTCTGAAACATCCTATGATGCCAAGTGACTCTCTCAGGCCAAAACAAAAAGGAGATTATTTCTAGGTATGCAGGGAGGGAGGTAAACTGCATCAGCTCACCCAACTCCACTCCACCTTCATCACCTTAGGCTCCCAGAGCAGTGCCTAGGACAACGCTGACAACACAATGGCAAAAAAGATTAAGCTCTCCAGTTCAGAACAAGAATGAGAAACTTCAGAGGAAACACAGCCTCCAAGGAGGGCAAGCGCACTTCCCTCCCCACAGAAGAAAAGACAAATAGAAAATACAAAGGATAATCTTCTTTCTTTAAAAAGGGGACAATGAGTGAGTCTCAGGGAGGTTCATAAAGACTACTTTGAGAAGGCCAGCTGGGAGCACAGGGCTACTCACGGATAGTTGTGAAGACATTGGTGAAGCAAAAGTAATCGACGGCATTGAAAGACAGGAGGTGATAGAGGAACTGCTCCTTCTCATCATCACAGCGCAGGAAGGCATAGCGCTTATATAACTTTCTGTTGAAGAGGAGGCAACACATCAGTCTCCGAACAAAAGGAAGGGAAAGAAACTAGAATTTTCAGTTCTGGAAGGATACAGCTAAGGGAAGCATAAGATGTCAAGCCTCAAGTTCCTTAGGTTCACCCTACAAAGTAACAAAGCTAGCTACTCTGTAACTAAGGGCCAGAGGGACAATGGTTTAAGCTACACCAGGAACAACAAAAATCAAATACTACTGGTCTCTAAGGGTTGATGTTACTATGTCAAGTGTCAGAGGTCATGAAATCTCCTTTTCTAAGTTGAAGGCTGGAAGAAATTCCATCAAGAATGACACAGGTCCTCTCAGGCTTCTAGTTAGGCTGTCAGCTAGTGTATGGTGTGTGACTGGCAGTGGATGGAGATCTGTGGTCACCATTCATCACCAGGCCTAGTTTTGAACCCTCAGTAGATCTGAGAGCCACAAGTCAGAACACTGCTCTGAATGGGGCGTAAGGCCAGCACAGCTTCAGAGGCAATAAAGGGCATGCTCCTGCCTCTGATCCAAGTCACAGGCAAGGAAGAGCCATGTAGATCACATCATTCCCCTCTTTTCAAACTTTCTGCCTTCATTTCCACTGCCTATTTGTCAGAGGGCAACTTCTTTGCCTGATATTCCAGGCCCTCTGCAGCTGCAAAGCAATGATATTTTCCCCCAAATAGAGGAGATACCCAGAGCCAAATATGCAGGCCTTCATTACAAAGAACAAAAGAAGACAACTGCCCTGATTGCCCAAGCTGCAATCACCATGGCCAGAGGGGTATAGGATTCAGATCTGTGAGGTTCTACCTAGCCCGGTTTATAAGGAACTTTCGATAATTTATCAACCCAGGCCTGTTATGTCCAGGTGCTGGAGAAGAAAGCGCCTACCCCTCAAATGCACTCTAAGTGAGTAAATCAGGTAAAGGCCATGGTATAGTACTACTTACAGTGAATGATCAAACAAAAGCCTGTTTCTGGGAATTTAAAGAGCCATATGCTTCAGTAGTCCTGGAAGGCCTTGAAGAACAGAGGGGCCTGAAGGGCAGCAGAAATTTAGACAAGTGTTGTACAGACAGGAAACCTGTCTAAGTTTGGAAACTTGGAAACTAGTTTGGCTGGAGTTGAGGGTTCAGGGAAGTGATCAGTTAGCAATGAGACTAAGAAATCAGGCTACTGTACCAAAGGTGTCAAATGAAAAAAAAAAGTTAAGTTACTCAAATGAAGGAAGGTCCTAAAATTTTAAACTAAGGAGTTTGCAATCTGCCAAGTAAGGGGTTTCTGCAATTTGGCCTAGCAAAAGAGACAACCATGACCAACTTCATGAAATTTAGATTTAGTGCAGGTGAGACGTGAAAGGGAAATGAGAATTAAACTAAGGCTCTGCAGTAAAAATGGTAAGGAGACAGGTGAGACAGAGGTGAAGGACCTAAAATCTGTATGTGGGAGATAAAGTAAACCAAGGAGTCAAAACTGACTCCAAATTTTGAATGTAGGTATAGAAAAGAAGTGGGGGTAGGCTGTTCAGAGAGCACAGTGGTGACATTAACGAAAAATCTGAGAGTAAAGTAATTATGGTGAAGACTCTGTGAAGCTTGCTTTTATTCTTGCTGAGCTAAGAAGGTAAGATGTAAGAATGGAAATAAATGCAGGAGTGGAGTTCAAGAGACATGTCAGGGCTAGAACTGCGGATACGGGCATCTCCTGCTTAGAGGACTTAGAAGTCATGAGAATGGGTGAGATCAAGTAAGAGAGCAAGCAAGTGAAAAAGCAACAAACAAAGTGTGTGCATGCAAAGAACTGAAGATGGTGAAAGCCAACGTTGTGCAAAGAGTAAGGGGAGAAAGATGGTTTAAGGTCATGGCAGCCACATAAAGTGAGTTTCAAGGTAAAGGGGCACTACACGGTGTTAATCACTGCAGACAAGTCAAGGAGAAGGAGTTTAGGCTCCCTACATGAGAGCTAACTCACTGCTTCCTTTGAAATTTATAATTCAGTGGGTCCCACGAATATACAGCCCCCATGAATATACAACCCTGCCTCCACCTTACCCCATTCCAAGCTACAAACAGTCTTGGGGGCTAGCTGGAAATCCCAGAGTCTGAGGGACAGTCTATCAAGATTTACTCTTTCTAAGCTGTCCACATCCTTCTGTACGTGCAGCTATCCACACCTTTTATGTGCACTGGCTGAATACCTAGCGGATGCTAAGCAACATACTCAGCCTTGGGGAAAGGGACAGATTTACGCCTTCAATGAGAGCAAACTTCAGTAAGTAGCAAGCAAATAGACAATGATAATACAATACGTCAGTGGTGAAAAAGGGGATGAACAAACACTCTAACAAATGTTATACATGCCTGGAGGAGGGATGAACCACGTTTCTGGGGAGTCCAGGAAAACTGTGGCAAAGAAAACTGGACCCTGAAGAAGTTTACCAGGTAGAGTACAGACAGGACTAGGGTCAAGCAGAAGTATAGACAAGAAAAGGCCATCAACATCCTAAGAGGGGTAAGGGGTATAATGTGTCGAACAAGAGAGAGAAGAGGACATCTCAGAAGTTTCCTTTTAATTCCCCAATTCTTTGCTCCCCAGAAAAGGAAAGAGACCAAGGAAATGCCTTATGTCCAAGAGGTATACATGTCACCTGAATAAAGGAAGAAGAGGAAGGCCTCATCTTTCTCACTACCTCTCTAAGAAAGCTAGTTTTAGACATGCAGGTTGAGAAGACAGGGAGAACCGATATAGCAGAAGTATTCTTCTACTGATAAAAAGGGAGAGGAGGAAATACTGCGAAACCTTCATAAGCAAAGAGTTTAGCTGAATGCAACAGCAATATCACACTGAATACTTCTCCTTCCCACACAAGTTTCTGATCTCTTCCCTCCATTCCTGGGAGCCTGCTTCTACCCCTGGCGGAGCAGCCTTACTTGGTGAGCTCATGGTCTGAGAGGAGCTGCTTCAGGTGTCTGGAAAGTAACTTTTTTTCCATGGACAGTCGCACCCATGCTCTGGCCTTTCCCACATCAGTCTTGATTTCCCCGATGTTCTGGATGTGCCTAGAGGAAGAATGTAAAGGGAAGTGGAGGGTGGAATGGGAGATGAACTCACTGCCAATACCTCACCTGTAAAGCCAAAGGAGACCTGCTGAGACAGTCCTATCCCACCCTAGGAGAGCCCATCTCTATTCTCCAAATACTGGACTTCCATGTAGCCAGATAGGCTCACCATATTTGGGGAGGAAAAAAGACAGTACAGTCCTTAAAAAGCCAGGCTAACCCTGAGCTCTCAGGGCTTGGGATACTCTCCTATGCTCCCTTATCTCCAAAAATGCCAGGAAACTCAACTGTTGTATAGTTCTATAAATGTATCATGAAATACAAGGCTTCATGATTAGGAGGGCTTCCATGTTAGCTGAGATGCTATAGCAGCCACTGAGACCCTGTTACTTGAAGTGGACACCTAAGCAGCAACTGAAAACGGGATTTTAGCGGCTTATTACATGTGAGCCCATACTAACCTCATATCCTGAATCAGGGAGATCCTCAGGGGAGGCATGAGCGAGCTGGCATCAGACTTCCTACGTTCTGAATCAAGAAGTATTCCTAGAATAAACAAGTTGGTCATGTCCAAAGAGATCTGAATATCCAAAGAGCTGATACCCTTCCCTTATCTCAAATCACAAACTGCTATGGGAAACAGTTGGTTACACTGGTAACACTTTAATCAATTGTTTCATAAATATTTATTAAATTCCTAATAAAGATCAAATTTTATATTTTTATGGATATTATCTCATTTAATTCTCTAACAATTTATAAGGTAGCCAAAAAAGATATCATAATTTCTCCCACTTAACAGAGAAGGAAAATGACATTCAAAGAGGTTAGCTGCTTTGCCTACATCACCAAGTAGCAAAGTCAGTACTGGAACACAGATTTCCTGGCTCCTAATCTATCATGCTCTCACCATGTTCCATAGAAGCAGTGCTTCCACTTGAAGCCACTACTCACATCCTGTTCTGGCTTTATAGCAGCCTAGAAAAGAGCCAAGAGAATGTGTAAAGAACAAGAAGGTTCTGGTTCTGTTCCAGAATGACAGGACCTCTAGGAGAAGAGGAGATATAATACCTTTATATCCTCATGTCTGGCCTAATGTTTAAAACTTAGTATTTTCATCATCAAGCTGTTGTGAATTTTTGGCTACAGTTTATTCCTTGACAATGACTTCTATAGCATTCTTAATAAGAACCTGCTCTTACACATGCAGAAAGCGGGCCAAAAAATTCCTCATAAATCTATCTGGAGAACTCTTGTCCCTAGTTTTCAACCAATTATCTCCCCAGGTTCAGTGCTAGTTAAGGTCAACTAGTTCAAGAGCAAAGAGTTCATGCTCATCTTTTTACCACATTTAACTCGTCTTTACCATTGAGATAAAAACATCCAAGAAAGGTAACCAAATCTGCTCGCAGATATTGGAGAACAAAGGATGATGTGAAGGGAAGATGTACCCAAGAAGTAAAAGAAGGAGGGGGACAACCCTGGAAAGGAAACTGTAGGATGGTCTAAACATCAGAGCAGGAGACAAGATGACTGGCTCTTGTCTGGCCTCTTCCATGAGCTCATTTTGTGATCTTAAGTAAATTCAATTCCTCTCTGGAATCATTTTCTCCTCTTATAAAATAAAGGGCCTAGACTAGATGACCTCTGGTGTTGCCACAAACTCTGACATTTTTATTAGGTTAGAAATGGATAGGAAGTGTAAGGGATCATTCACACCGGGACTTGACTTTGAGGAGGTCCAAGGAAGGACACTAACCACAGCTCTCTTGACTAACAGGATAGATAATCATAATGCCCATGTCAGAGAAGTGAAAAAAAAAAAAAGACTCTGAAAACAGCCTGCTCCAAACCTAGGACACCAGTACCACAGTAAAACCCAAATTCATTTTGAGACTCGCCTCTTGCCCACATAAATTTTTTATCTTGCCAATAAAAAGGGTATCGAAACACATAATGAAAGCAAATCACATGGTTTTGGTATGCTCTGTGGTTCAGAGAGTCTGGTGGCTCCATATTCAAAACAGAAAACATTCCAGAGCAAAGGCTTCTTTGACCTGGAATAGTTTGCCTCAAGGGATCATTCCAGTGAGGGATGGAAAAGTGGAGAACGGGCAGACTCTCGAAGCCAGAGACTATCTTACCTGAGGTACTGAGGCTTCCTGAAGTGAGTTTTCTCTGCCGGTTGTCCTGATAATGTAACAGGTGGGACCATAAGGCTGATTTCCCCTAGAACCAATGCAAGGGAGAAATACCTATCAGTTTAGATTTCAGGAGTCAAGGCTTTCAACATACAGATACAAGCTTTTGCTAAAAAAAAAATGTATGTACTGTTTCTTGTTTCAGTGTACATCCAGGATACAATGTATGCAAATACATCAATTTACTAAAATCCAGGAGAAATGTAAACAGTGGAAGGTAACAGAAAAAGGAAATGGTCCCCCAGTGAAAATAGGAAGGACATGGAAAAAAGAGCCTGAGAAGGGACTAGTGGATAAGAAAGAAAAAAGCAGCTGGGTGCAGTGGCTCATGCCTGTAATCCCAACACTTTGGGAGGCCAAGAAAGGCAGATCACTTGAGGTCCGGAGTTTTGAGATCAGCCTGGCCATCATGGCGAAACCCAGTCTCTACTAAAAATACAAAAATCAGTGGGATGTGGTGGTATGTGCCTGTAAACCCAGCTACTCAGGAGGCTGAGCCAGGAGATCACTTGAACCCGGGAGGCGGAGGTTGCAGTGAGCCGAGATCACACCACTGCACTCCAGCCTGGGCGACAGAGATTCCATCAGAAAGATAGAAAGAAACACAGAAAAAAGAGAAAAAGAAAAAGAAAAAGAGGAAGGAAGGGAGGAAGGGAGGAAGGGAGGGAGGGAGGGGCAAGGCAAGAAGAAGTCAAGGAAAGGAAGGCGAGGAGAGGAAGGCAAGACAAGGAAGACAAGGAAAGAAGGGAGGGAGGAAGGAGGGAGGGAGGGAAGGAAAGAAAGGCAAGGAGAGGGAGGCAAGGCAAGGAAAGCCAAGAAAGCAAGCAAAAAAGCAAGCAAGCCCGGCGCAGTGGCTCACACCTGTAATCCCAACACTGGGAGGCCAAGGCAGGTGGATCACTTGACGTCGGAGTTCAAGACCAGCCTAGCCAACATAGCAAAACCCTATCTTATTAAAAATACAAAAACTGGCCAGGTGTGCTGGCTCACGCTTGTAATCCCAGCACTTTGGGAGGCCCAAGCAGAAGGATCACAAGGTCAGGAGTTCGAGACCAGCTTGGCCAATATGGTGAAATCGTGTCTCTACTAAAAATACAAAACTTAGCTGGGCGTGTTGGCCCGCGCCTGTAGTCCCAGCTGCTCGGGAGGCTAAGGCAGGAGAATCACTTGAACCCAGGAGGCAGAGGTGGCAGTGAGCCAAGATCGCATCACTGCACTCCAGCCTGGGCAACAGAGCAAGACTCCATCTTAAAAAAAAAAAAAAAAAAAAAAAAAAACTTAGCCAGGCATGGTGGCACACACTTCTTGTCCCAGCTACTTGGGAGGCTAAGCAAAACCCCGTCTTACTAAAAATATAAAAATTAGCTGGGCATTAGGCACATGCCTGTTGTCCCAGCTACTCAGGAGGCTGAGGCAAGAGGATCACTTCAACCCGGGAGGTGGAGGTTGCAGTGAGCCAAGATTGTGCCACTGCACTCCAGCCTGGGTGACAGAGTGAGGCTCCCTTTCAAAAAAAAAAAAAAAAGAAGCAAATGACCTATCATCCTCTACATGGTATGTTGGTTTTATGTCAGCTTGATGGCTTTTGCACAGAGGAGTGGATATTCAGTCTATAAGCTGTAATCTTAGCTCCTGAATTTCCTAAAATATTTAAAGGTACTCCTTTAAATATTGTTCTAGTCCTGATTTTGCTACTTGGTGAACTAGGCAAAGCAGTTTGTTGAACCTCTGAATGTCAGTTTCCTTCTCTGTTAAGTGGGGGAAACTGTGGTATCTTTGGCTACCTTACAAGTTGTTAGTGCAGGCCAGGGAGAGTAAGTAATCACTATGACAAGGATTTACTATTGAAGGTATAGTTGAAGAAACCTACAGAAAGGTAGGCAGATACTTAACTGCAAGGCTGAAATAAACTACAGTCAATATAATAGAACCTTGGCATTTGGAAAGGTAAGAACTGCAGTTTAAACTATTTGAGACATGTAGTAATTTGTTATTTTGCCAAGGCACAAATCTGAATAGTATTTGTAAAACTGATGTGAGGGACCAATTCACCTTGGTAATGAGTGAGCCCCGCTGGTCACCCAGCAACTGCTTTGTCTCTTTCTAATCATCGTTCAGTACATCATGACCCTTGTTAAATGATAAAAACTTTATTTCAGATTCACAGTAAATGTTCCCATGTAACTAATAACATAATATAAAGGTTGTAAGTTTGTTTTAGTAAGATTATAATAATTTTATAAATGACTTTGGTCCTATAATAATGATAAAAGCTACCAGGTCTTAAGGCATACTATAAACTAAGCACTATGTCAAATGTTCAAAATACAATATTTTAATTAATGATCCCAGCAGTCTAACAAGGTAGATATCTCTATCCCTATTTTCTTTAGAGAAGAAGAAACTGAGGATTGGAAAGGTTAAGTAACTTGTAATAGGTCACACCATTAGTAAACAGAGTGTTGGGATTCAAGCTTAAGTCTAATGTCAAAACCATTGCTCTTAATAACTATGCTACACAAGATGCTTCTGAAAAGATCATTTAACTTTTTAAGTTGTTATACTTTCTGAAGAAAATTTTGTGCTGTGAAATCAATGTGAAGATTTAAGGCCTTAAGATTTACCCTAGGAGAGTACTGCGGGTCTGTCTTGTTTATATTCACAAATTTGATCTACTTTGGGGAATAAAACACCAAAGATATCTGAATGGTAGGAAACCCTTGCTATAGATCTGCAAGCTGTCAAAATAAGCTTGCTGTATGTTTCTGTTTCCTACAAAATTCACAAACTTAAAACAAAACCCAGCAATTTCAAAGGCAATTTTAAAAATATATAAAAACTAAAATTAGAAAATACCAGGTTTTATTCATCCAAATATGAAATATTTGGGAAAAAAAAAAGCATAAATGTCTAACAACATTAATGAGACTTACAAATCCTATACACTGCTACTAAGAAGGTCTATTGTTTCCTGTCAGGAGCCAAAAAGAAAAAAATAATAATTTACAAAGCTTAAAAAAAAAAAAAGGTTGGCTGGCCGCGATAATTCACACCCATAATCTCAGCACTTTGGGAGGCCAAGGTGGGTGGATCATCTGAGGTCAGGAGTTCAAGACCAGCCTGGCCAACATAGTGAATCCCCATCTCTACTAAAAATACAAAAACTAGCCAGGCATGGTGGCAGGCGCCTATAATCCCAGCTACTCAGAAGGCTGAGGCAGGAGAACTGCTTGAACCCAGGAGGTGGAGACTAAAGTGAGCTGAGATTGCACTACTGCACTCCAGCCTGGGCAACAGAGTAAGACTCCATTACAAAAAAAAAAAAAAAAAAAGTCTATAATGTATCTAACAGATAATACAAGAGCTTAAAATATTTATGGTCTTTGACTTAGCAATTCAACTTCTAGAAATCCATTCATCCTTCCATTTACTACAACCATTAGAAAGTAGGCTCCCTAACACCTAGGCAGACTAGAAAAGCAGCTTAAGGGAACTTAATAGAACTGTCTGAATGTGACACACACTAAGTACAGCTGGTGACCAGAGAGCCTGACATGCAATAATACCAAGGGGCCAAAGACAAAAGCAAAATAAGGCCACCATACCAGAAGAAGGAAGACCATGGCTCAGAATAATTACAGAGGTGGGGAGGAAGAGTAAGGACGAGAGTGGAAGAGCAGCAACTGGGCTGCTGCACTTTGGTCTTTCTAGTTCAAGAGACATGGCCTACTCTTTTTCCTCTTTTGCAAAGGGGCTGATTGGGACTGAAAGGTTCAATACAGCCTGATTATCCATTTGTGAACAGGGATAAACAATAAATTGCACCAGATTCTACAGGAATCTAAGCAAGAAAGGTAAGAACAACTCCTATTCACATATCAACCCCAAATGGTTGCAGTTACAAAACTAGTATGAAAAACCAAACCTAAGCCAGGCGCGGTGGCTCAAGCCTGTAATCCCAGCACTTTGGGAGGCCAAGGCGGGTGGATCACCTGAGGTCAGGAGTTCAAGACCAGCCCGGCCAACGTGGAGAAACCCTGTCTCTACTAAAAGTACAAAAATTAGCTGGGCATGGTGGCAGGTGTCTGTAATCCCAGACACCTCAGGAGGCTGAGGCAGAAGAATAGCTTGAACCTGGGAGGCAGAGGTTGCAGTGAACCAAGATGGCACCATAGCACTCCAGCCTGGGTGACAAGAACGAGACTCCATTTCAAAAAAAAAAAAAAGAAAAACCAAACCTCTATTTGCGAGAAAAACATACTACAGGTGGAAGCCCATCTCTTTGGAAGATGTCACTGAAAGCCAAAGAGAGTGGTGAGGATAACAGAGGTTCTTATGAAGACTTGCTGCAGGCAGCCCTGTGCAAGCAGTCAAGTCTAGTAACAAAATTTAAGAGGCCAGCAGCAAAAACTACTGTTTTTTGGGTTCTCTCTACATTCTAAGCAGATAATAATGGGTGGTTGCTCAGGAAAGTACCCCCACAGGGGCATAATAAAATCAGCCTCTGAGAGTAAATTTAGTCACACTCTGGGTGTATGATGAAGGACAGCAGGTAACCAGGGTGTGACATCTGGATTGGAAGACAAATGCAGAATGTCTCAGAATGATAAAGAAGCCAGCAAAATGGAAGCCTATGGAGAACATGATATTAGGAACCCAACATAGATCATCAGGGTCAATCTCCAGCTGAACATGTAACCCTAAGAGCATAAATGCCCTGCCAGCAAGAACAGATCTTCACTCTCCTCTGGTGACATGTCACTGTTTCACTTCCAGAGCTCTAAGTCAGGACTAAGAACAAAATGGAACCTCAACTAAAAAGCCCCCATTATTTTGCACTGGTTTCTAACCAAACAAGTAGCCTATCTCTCCAAATAAGAGAGGATCAAATGGACTCTAAAAGAAAATCCAGTCTGGCCAACATGGTGAAACCCCACCTCTATTGAAAATACAAAAAAATAAGCTGGGTGTTGTGGCCTGCGCCTGTAATCCCAGCTATGGGAGGCTGAGGCAGAGGAATTGATAGAACCAGGGAGGTGGAAGTTGCAGTGAGCCAAGATTGCACCACTGCATTCCAGCCTGGGTGACAGAGTGAGACTACATCTCAAAAAAAAAAAAAAAAAAAAAAAAAAAGATACAAAAATTCGCCAGGCATTGTGCGCAGGTGTAGACCCAGCTTGGCAGGCTGAGGTGGGAGGATCACTTGAACTCAGGATGCAGAGGTTGAAGTGAGCTGAGATCATACCACTGCACTCCAG
Organism: Aotus nancymaae; assembly: GCF_030222135.1. Taxonomy (NCBI): domain Eukaryota; kingdom Metazoa; phylum Chordata; class Mammalia; order Primates; family Aotidae; genus Aotus; species Aotus nancymaae. The sequence goes on along the minus strand of NW_026988473.1, from coordinate 50,765,513 downwards.
CCTGGGTGACTGAAGGAAAGAGGGGAGGGGAGGGGAGTGGAGGGGAATGGAGGGAAGGGAAGGGGAAGGGAGGGAAAGGAAGGGAAGGGAGGGAAAGGAAGGGGAAGGGAGGGAGGGAAGGAGGGAGGGAGGGAAGGGAAGGGGAAGGGAAGGTAGGACAAGGGGGAGGGAAGGGAGAAGGAGAAGTGAAACAGTGACATGTCACTGAGAGGAGGACCCAATGGAGGTGGGTACTTTTAAAATTCCATTAGGCAGGGCACAGTGGCTTATGCCTGTGATCCCAGCAGTTTAGGGGGCTGAGGCAGGAAGATCATTTGAGCCCAGGAGTTTAAGACCAGCCAGGACAACATAGGGAAACCCTGTCTCTACAAAAAATAAAAAATTAGCTGGGCATGGTGCAACACACCTATAGTCTCAGTCTCTAAGCTGAGGTGGGAGGATCACTTGAACCCAGGAGGTCAAGGCTGTAGTGAGCTGTAATCATGCTAGTGCACTCCAGCCTGGGCAACAAAGCAAGATTCTATCTCAAAAATTAAATTAAATTAAATTAAATTAAATATACAATAAAATAAAATAAAATTCCATCATACATATAAGGAAACAGGCTTAGAGAGGCTAGGTAACTTGCTCATTTTCATAAAGTTATTAAATGGAAATCATACTTCAAATCCCAATCTGTTTTATAGTCGAGCTCTTAAACACTTAATATACTACCATCTAAAAATTAGTTAAGAGCATAGAAAAGACATGAGATAAAAAACAAAGCAAGTTGCAAAACATTATGTACAGTATTATTTCATTTGGATTTTTTAAAAAAACACTTTACTGAGATATAATTCATGTTACCATAAAATTCACACTTTTAAAGTATGCAATTTTCTGAACAAAAAAAATGGGGTTTTTACTATAGAGTTGTGCAGCCATCACCACTATCTAATTCTAGAACATTTTCATCATCCCCAAAAGACACTCCATATGCATTAGTAGTCACTTCTCATTGCTCCCTCCCTCCAGCCTCTGGCAACCCTTAATCTACTTTCTGTCTACGGATTTGCCTATTTTAGACATTTTGTATAAATTAGATCATACTATCTGTGGCCTTTTGTGTCTGGCTTCTTTCACTTAGTTAGTAGGTTTTCAAAGTTCATCCATGTTGTATCACATGTAGGTACTTTATTCCCTTTATTGCTCAGTAATACTCCAGTGTACGGCTATACCAAATTTAGGTCACCCACTCATCAGCTTATGAACATTTGGGTCATAATAGCCTTATATGATTACACTATTACGACTAATGCTGCTATGAACTTTTTTTTTTTTTTTTGAGATGGAGTTTTGCTCTTGTTGCCTAAGCTTAAGTACAATGGTGCAATCTTGGCTTACTGCAACCTCTGCCTCCTGGGGTTCAAGCGATTCTCCTGCCTCAGCCTCCCAAGTAGCTGGGATTATAGGCATGCACCATTATGCCTGGCTAATTTTGTATTTTTGTTAGAGATGGGATTTCACCATGTTAATCAGGCTGGTCTCAAACTCTTGACCTCAAGTGATCCACCTGTCTTGGCCTCCCAAAGTGCTGGGATTACAGGCGTAAGCCACCACACCTGGCCTACTATGAACATTTGTATACAAGTTTTTGTGTAGACATATGTTTTCACTTCTCTTGCATATGTATCTAGAAGTGGGCTTGCTGGGTCATATAGTAACTGTTTAACATTCGGAGGAACCACCAGACTGTTTTCCAAAGTGGCTGCACCATTTTACATTCCCAATAGCAATCCATGAAAGTTCTCATTTCTCCACATCCTTGCTTAACACTTGTCACTGTCCTTTTTTTGTTAACTACTCTGTGGATGTATCTCATTGCGGTTGCATTGGGTTTTTAAATATATAGCTATACATGCATGGGGATATGTACACAGAAGAAAGCTCTGAAGAACAGGTGTTGAAGATTGTTGCTATACTCATTAGAATGGACACTCCAGGAAGGCGGAGATCTTGGTCTGTTTTGTTCACTGAGGTATTTCTAGTGCCTACAACAGTACCTGACATACTGTAGGCCCTCAAGAAATACTAACGGATACTATAGCAAATATGTATTTTCTAATTTTTCCATGATAAAACTTCTTTTCAAAAAATTTCAAGTTATTTTCAAATTTAAAAATACATAAAAATAAAAAATATCTAACTTGACTACCAAATGAAAACACAGTATTTTGAAATAAGGAAATTCTCTGGGTATTAAGTGGAAAAATCAAACTTACTCAACTTCCTGAGGACTTCTCGCAAATGTTTAGATAAACCACTTGCATAAAAAAGAAATGTTAATGACAGACTTTTTTTCCACTGTGAACATACTATTAGTGAAGAATCTTTAGTGTATGATTGGTACTTCTGAGCTCCAACTTCTCTTTCTGGTCTATCTCCAGATGAGGGCCAGCTGCCGAACAGGACCTATCATGTTGACCTTTAGCTCTACCACCAGGAAGAAAGATGCCTGTTTTAAAAAGTCTGACAAACACAAAGATTTATAAAGCTTATCTTTAAGGAAAATAGTTTGGATCACATTTATTTGTTTGTCTAATTATTTCAAATCTCACTCCAGAGCACTGTGTACCACTCTTCAAAGCCAGTCAGCTGGACAAAAAGAGTGTGGGAAAGTTAGTAACTGAAAACAGGAAGACAATTTGCTGAGCAGAGAGAGGCTAGACACCCATTACCTGTTTCACTTGTAGTCCATGACTCCAGATCCTTTCCAGGAGATCACAAAGGCTGGCAATCAGGGTGTTCTCTTCTACCCCTGTGATGTTCACCTCCCCATGCCCTAGCTCCACAGCTTCTCGGCCCATCTTTTCCACCAGCATCCTCTTGGTCTACAAGGAAGCAGTCAACAGGATTAAATAACCACAGTGAGCAGGATCACATACAACCTGAGAGGGTTCTGAAAGCCTGCATAGCACATCTGTTGGGCTGGGAGGGACAGGATGAATAAGCCTCAAGGACGCAGAATATATTTATATCCATATAGGTCAGGTTATGAGGGAGTGTATGCTTTAAAAATTTAGTTAACAAAAGGATAAGCCCCTCCTACAACAGCGTGGGAACCCTCTCTCTCTCTCTCTCTCTCTCTGCCTAATAAATTGCTTTTTCTGTAAAAAAAAAAAAAAAAAAGAAAGAAAGAAAGAAAAGGATAAGAGCACAGCAATCTGTATGACTCCTGGCAAGTGATTTCATTACTCTGTATTAGTTTTTGCACTTATGAGAGAAACAAAGTTAAATAAACCCTTCGGTCATGCTCACCTCTGACAGTCTCTGATTCCCACTGCTTAAATGACCCTACTAAATAAACCTCCGAGCATACATACAACTTAGAAATATATCTGAAGTAACTGTCAAGGAGACAAAAAAAATGAGGTAATTTACATAAAAATTTTCAACTGCTTATTGTAAAATCATAACCAAGAAAACAGACACTGTATAATGATAATCATAGTTTTTATTAAGTACTATGTCAGGCATTGAACTTAGCATTTCATTATCTCATTTAAGCCTCCTAACAATCTATGAGGTAACTATTATTATCGTTACCAATTCACCAATAAGGAAATTGATAAATAGAGTAATCAATATACTAAATTTATAGTATAATCAATATAGAATATTGATTATACTGTATTTAAATATAGTATAATTCTAAGTAACATGCCCAAAATCTATATTTAAATATGGTACTATATTAAATATTATCTATATATATCAACCTCCCAGACTCAACTGACACTCCCACCTCAGCCTCCCCAGTAGCTGGGACTATAGGTGTGCATGTTTCTTTTGTGATTTGTTTGGCTTTTTTTCCTTTAAGACACTAGGTCTTACTATGTTGCCCTGGCTGGGCCCAAACTTCCAGGCTCAGGCAATCCGCCCACCTCAGCCTCCCAAGTAGCTGGGATTACAGATGTGTGCAGATACTCCTGGCTTGTGATTTGCTTTTTCACTCAAGTTATATATGTATATAACTTGCCCAAATGAACAAGCAAAGTAGCAATAGATCTGGCCTTTGAACATGTATCTGTCTGAACTTTGAGTCCAAGTTCAAAAGTAAGATTTAACTATGCTATAAATTTGTGACATATAAAAATCTAAGAAAAGGAAAACAAATCACCCCAATCCTATCTTTCAGAAGCAACAACTTTTAATACTTTGGCATATTTCTTTTCACTGTTATGGTTTTTAACTTTTTTACTGTTAAATATATATTTATGCTATTACATCATTATAACCAGTGCCTGTATTTTCTTTTTTTTTTTTTTTTTGAGATGAAGTTTCACTCTTGTTGCCCAGGCTGGAGTGCAATGGAGCAATCATAGCTGATCGCAACCTCCACCTCCTGGGTTCAAGTGATTCTCCTGCCTCAGCCTCCCAAGTAGCTGGGATTACCAGGCATGCGCCACCATGCCTGGCTAATTTTGTATTTTTAGTAGAGACAGGATTTCTCCATGTTGGTCAGGCTGGTCTTGAACTCCTAACCTCAGGTAATCCGCCTGCCTCGGCCTCCCAAAGTGCTGGGATTACAGGAATAAGCCATGGCACCCAGCCAGCATTTTCTTTATTTATAAATACTGTCTGTTTATGCCTTTGAAGTACCCCACATGCCCTCTTCCATTCACCTTCCCACTCTAGAAGCAACCACTTACTTACACAATGAAACTACAGAAAAATAAGAAAATTATTATCACCTATATTTTTAACCCTAAAATATATGGTTTGGATTGCCTGTATATATCTTTTTTTTTTTTTTTTTTTTTAAAAAATGACAGGATCTCTCTCTGTTGCCTAGGCTGGAGTGCAGTGGCTCAGTCATGGTTCACATAGCCTCAACCTCCCAGACTCAACTGACCCTCCCACCTCAGCCTCCTCAGTAGCTGGGACTATAGGCACACATGTTTCTTTTGTGGTTTGTTTATCTTTTCCTTTACAAGACTGGGTCTTACTATGTTGCCCTGGCTGGGCCCGAACTCCCAGGCTCAAGTAATCTGCCTACCTCAGCCTCCCAAGTAGCTGGGATTATAGCTGTGTGCCAATACTCCTGGCTTGCAATTTGCTTTTTCACTCAAGTTTATATTTGTAAAATTCATCCACACTGATGTGTATAACCATTATCCATTTCCATTGTTGTATAGCATTCCACCATATGAATATGCCACAATATGTTTATTAATTCTCTTACTAATTGGCTTTGGATTGTTTCCAGTTTGGGGCTATAAAAGAATGCTGCTGTAAACTTCTTGTACATACTTCTTGGGACATGCTCCAAAAGTTTCTCTAGTGAACATACCTAGGAGAAGAATTACTAAACAATACTATACTGTTTTCCAAAATTATCATACCAATTTATACTTCCAACAGCCTGTTGCCCTATGTGCTAGCCAATACTTTGTGATGCTATACTGATTATTATATTTCTTCAATTCTAGATGCATATTCTCACATATTTAACATGTATATACTTGATATGTATTTCACAGTCATCATTGGCTAGGAATAGGAAGTTGTCACAGCCAGGTCATGCATCTCATGACTTAAGAATTTTGACAGTCCTGGCCAGGCACGGCGGCTCATGCCTATAATCCCAGAACTTTGGGATGCCAAGGCGGGCAGATCACTTAAGGTCAGGAGTTCAATGCCAGCCTGATCAACATGATGAAACCCCATCCTACTAAAAATACAAAAATTAGCCAAGAGTGGTGGCACACCCCTGTAATCCCAGCCACTCTGGAGGCTGAGGAAGGAGAATTGCTTGAACCTGGGAGGCGGAGGTTGCAGTGAGCTGAGATTGTGACACTGCACTCCAGCCTAGGTGACACAGTGAGACTCCATTTCAAAAAAAAAAAAAAGAATAATGACAGTCCAACCGCTTAGAAAAAGAAAATGCATAAATGCAGCATCACCAATGTTCTTCATAGTACAAAGGCAGAAGAGACAAAATTGTATGGGGAAAAAAATTATAGATATTAATTACTCAGAGTGAACTGACAGAAGTTTTATATACACACACACACATAGACTCTGGCCACAATGCCTGGCCAGAGTTTTTTTTAAACACCTGAATTTAAATTATCAGTACTGATATATTAATCTAGCTTTTTTTTGAGAGAGAGGGTCTCCTTCTGCAGACTTGACCTCCAGGGCTCAAATGATCCTCCCACCTCAGCCACACAAGTAGCTGGGACTAAAGGCACACACCACCATGCCCGACTTTTTTTTTTTTTTTTTTTTTTTTTTGGTAGAAATAGGGTTTCATCGTGTTGCTTAGGCTGGTCTCAAACTTCTGGGCTCAAGTGATTCGCCCACCTCCACTCCCAAAGGGCTAGGATTACACACATGAGCCACTGTGCCCTGCCAATCTGGCTTTAAACAGTAGTAATTTCTTCTACAAGAGACAGCTTATTTTATTTCCTCCTATAAACGAGCACCACTTTATCCTATAAATGGGCACTACTTGGCAACTGAAAGTGTAAGAAAATATTTTTTATTCCATTGATAAATAAATAGGATGTAGTAGAGACTGAGTGAGTTGAACTGCCCTAAAATTATGGTATGCTGACTTGGTTGAAAGATTCTTTTTATTAGAAAAGACATTTAAATTCATAACTAAAACATTAAAAATTAAGAATGAATGTCTTTGTAGAAAAACATCCAAAAAAATCTAACTTTAAACTGAATGACACATTTTAGCCTGGCACATAGTAGGTACCCAATAAATTTCTATTTCTAGATCTAAGATATTACTGTTATCAAATTAAAATAAAGAGGCAAAAACACTTGCATATATGTAGGACTAATCTGTTGAAGTAAGAGTGAAAACTAGTCTGATTTTAAAGTATCGTAACATGTCGAAAATTTAAAACTATGCTTGTAACTCCAGCTACTCGAGAAGCTGAGGTAGGAGGATCACTTGAGCCTAGGAGTTCAAGCCTGGGCAATATAATGAGATCCTGTCTAAAAAAATGTTTTGTTTTGTTTTGTTTTGTTTTGAGACGGAGTTTCGCTCTTGTTACCCAGGCTGGAGTGCAATGGCATGATCTCAGCTCACCGCAACCTCTGCCTCCTGGGTTCAAGCAATTCTCCTGCCTCAGCCTCCTGAGTAGCTGGGATTATAGGCACACGCCACCATTAAAAAAATGTTTCTTATTAAATTAAAAACAACTCTTTTGTTTATTTTTATAGAATATACATTAAGTTTATATCAAGCAAAGCATGCATGCTCTCAATTAATGGTATGTTTTATTTAAAACAAATATACCTAACTTCAAATTAACAGGATCTTAAAATTAGTACTATCTCATTGCATTAATGTTTTTTGTTTTTTGTTTTTAAGACAGGGTCTCGCTCTGTTGCCTAGGTAGGAATGCAGTGGTGCCATCACAGCTCACTGTAGCCTTGACACCCCCGGCTCAAGCCATCCTCCCACCTCAACCTCCCAAGTATCTGACTATAGGCATGTGCTACCATGCCCATCTTAATACTTTTCTAAAGACAGGGTCTCACTATGTTGTTCAAGTTGGTCTTGAATGCCTGGGCTCAAGCAATTCTCCTGCCATGGCCTCCCAAAGTGTTGGGAGGCATGAGCCACCACACCCAGCCAACAGTATTTTTAAAATACAGAGGAAGTGGTTGAAGCCAATCCTTGGTCTTACCTTGGCTGCTAACAGAAAAAACACAAACACAGAGGTGTCCACAGCTTACCTTATTGCGGCATTCCTTCAGCAAGCCCTCTACAAACTTCCAGTTGGTCTGGGCAATCACTGATGGAGAAAGGTTGGACAGTTTGGGCTGCCGGATGGTGCTGCCCATAGTCCTGGCTTCCTGGATGTACTTCTATATCAAACAGAAAAATAAGACCCTTTGTGTCCATGCACATAAACCAAAGGTCACCAGTACTGATAAGTGACTGAAGAGGGCACTATTTTTTCACACTTTCTTAGCTGCCTTTTTCTAGGCTCAGATAGGAATAAAAATTTTTAATTTAATTCTTGTATTAAAGGGAAAAACTGAGATAATATAATGATTTCTGTCTTAGCTGATGTAAAACACTCCCTGAATAGTATAATTACCTTTGATTTAAAGATACGAGAGTTGCTGGGCACAGTGGCTCACGCCTGTAATCCCAGCACTTTGGGAGGCTGAGGTGGGTGGATCATCTGAGGTCAGGAGTTCAAGACTAGCCTGGCCAATAGGGTGAAACCCTATCTCTTAAAAAATATATATGTGTATATGAAAAGATACAAGAGTCAGGCGGGGTGCAGTGGCTCACACCTGTAATCTCAGCACTTTGGGAGGCCGAGGCAGGCAGGTCACGAAGTCAGGAGTTCGAGACCAGCCTGGCCAACATGGTAAACCCCATCGCTACTAAAAATACAAAAATTAGCCAGGCATGGTAGCATGCACCTGTAGTCCCAGCTACTCAGGAAGCTGAGACAGGAGAATCACTTGAACCTGGGAGGCGGAGATTGTGGTAAGCTGAGATAGCACCACTGCATTCCAGCCGGGGCAACAGAGCAAGGCTCTGTGTCCCCAAAAAAAAAAAAAAAAAAAAAAAGAGTCAAAAAACACATGGCTACAGCAAATCTCAAATCTCTGAGTAACACTGAGAAAATAATTTCCCCCACCAAGCTGACAGGAGTTTAATTCCTCTGCCCATATCAAAGATATCTGCCCTTTCTACCATAAAGTATAAAATTAAGGCCTGGAAAATAGGATTGCACACTCAACAATTGCAATTATTTTGTATAATGTGCTGGTGATTCTGCATATGTCTGTTTTAACACAGAACCCACATCAATGAAGTAAAATGCACTCTGATATCCTCTCAGTAGGTTCATGACCAACATTTTTACCCTAACCTTCTCCCTTCCCCTATACTTATTCCAGTGGCATAACTCTGTCCATTTTATCTTATGGCCCCTTAATCTCTCTCTACTACCAACCCCCAAGGTTAGGGTCCAAATACTATTACTTGGACTGCTGTTACCTGTCTCCTAACTTGCTGGCTATCTCCATATCCTCCTCCTACAAAATATTCTGCCCACAGCCTCCTTTACATATCACACTCCAAATTTTAGACCTTACCATGTCCTCTACTAGAAATGTTCTTCTTACAGCTCCAGGGAGATGAAAAAGAAAAAGGCAGGGCACAGTGGCTCACACCTGTAATACCGGCACTTTGGGAGGCTGAGGCAGGTGGATCACGAGGTCAGGAGACCGAGACCATTCTGGCCAACATGGCGAAATCCCATCTCTACTAAAATACAAAAAACTAGCCAGGTGTGGTGGTGCACACCTGTAGTCCCAGCTGCTCAGGAGGCTGAGGCAGGAGAATCACTTGAACCCAGGAGGCGGAGGCTGCAGTGAGCCAAGATCGCACCACTGCACTCTAGCCTGGTGATACAGTGAGACTCTGTCCCAAAAAAAAAAAGAAAAAGAAAAACAGTCAGGAGCAATGGCTCTTGCCTGTAATCCCAGCATTCTGGGGGGCTGAGGCAGGTGGATTACTTGAGCTTAGGAGTTCAAGACCATCCCAGGCAACATGAAGAAACCCTGTCTCTACCAAAAATACAAAAAAGAAATTAGCCGGGCATGATGGCATGCACCTGTGGTCCCAGCTACTCAGGAGGCTGAGGTAGGAGATCACCTGAGCCTGGGAGGTGGAGACTGCAGTGAGCCCAGATTACACCATTGTACTTCAACCTGGGTGACAGAGTAAGACCCCATCTCAAAATAGCATAAAAGCTTCTCTAACAATCCCATCATTCTCCGAAGCTGAAAGAGATGCTTGCTCCTCTTCCAAATCATCTTGGTTGATGATGACTCCAAGTAGAAGTAACCTCCGCTTTCTCTAATCAGTAATCAAATATTGGTTTGTCCCTCATATGGTCATTTCAAAAGATTATTCTCCTGAAGTTATCTTTATACCTGACTTTGCTCCCTTAATCAACTGGTATTCCCTGAAGACAAGACTGACCTCTTTTGTCACCATTGTATTGCAAAGTGCTTACCTCACTTTTTTTGCTGTAGCAAAGAATTCCTTGATATCTCAGTGATACAGTTTGGGTGTGTCCCCATCCAAATCTCATCTTGAATTGTAGTTCCCGAAATTCCCACATGTTGTGGGAGGGACCCAGGGGGAGGTAACTGTGTCATGGGGGTGGGTCTTTCCTGTGCTATTCTCAAGATAGTGAATAAGTCTCATGAGATCTGATGGTTTTATAAGGGGGAGTTTCCCTGTACAAGCCCTCTCTTTTTCCTGCTATCATCCATGTAAGACGTGACTTGCTCCTCCTTGCCTTCTGCCATGATTGTGAAGCCTCCCCAGCCATGTAGAACTGTGAGTCCATTAAATCTTTCTTTTGTAAATTGCCCAGTCTTGGGCACGTCTTTATCAGCAGCATGAAAATGGACTAATACACTCAGTGATTCTGACCAAGAAAAAGGTCAATAAACACTGCTGAAAATAGTAATGAGGAAATTAGGTGGAAGACTCAGACTTTTAAAATGACACAAATAACCAAAATTCCTTATGCTACTCTGACCAAAAAAAAAAAAAATCTAAGTGCAACTGTATCCTGTAAATCAGCAGGTGAAAATTCTTAAAATTTTAATCTATTCATTAAAAAAAAAAAAGCAAAGGGAAAATACGTTACTTATTTTCTAATTCACTGAGGTGCCAGACACGTGAAAACAGTATGCCTTCTTGGGTTCTATCTGTGCAAGACAAAAATTACAGGGTCTTTTCTCAAAGAGAAGTTACTGAAATAGGTTTCTGAAGTTAACACCCATTTTCACAACTTCTTTGCAACTAAGTAAGGCAGGGTCTACAATTTGAGGTTTATAACTAGAAACTTAAGAAGCAAGTTACAGTAGAGCTGAGAGAAACTCAGCTTATAAGCAATGAAGATTCAGGAAGTAAATTCAAGAATCTTGGGTTTCCAAGTACCTGATAATAATGTTCCTCTCCTTTACTCTTTTGGAGAAAAAAAAAGTCAAGATTATCTATTTTTATTTAAAGTAAGAAACAGTAAGGGGAAAACACGCTAACAAAATTAACTTCTTTCTGGGCCAGGCACGGTAGCTCACACCTGTAATCCCAGCACTTTGGGAGGCTGAGGCAGGCGGATAACCTGAGATCAGGAGTTTGAGACGAGCCTGGCCAACATGGTGAAACCCTGTCTCTACTAAAAATACAAAAATTAGCCAGGTGTGGTGGTGGCACCTGTAATTGCAGGTACTAGGGAGGCTGAGGCAGCTACTAGGGAGGCTAAGGCAGAAGAATCGCTTGAACCCGAGAGGTGGAGGTTGCAGTGAACTGAGATCACTCCACTGCACTCTAGCCTGGGTGAAAAGAGCGAGGCTCCATCTCAAAAAAAAAAAAAAGAAAAGAATTTTAAAAAATTAACTTCTTTCCTACACACACACACACACACACACACACACACACACACACACCCCCTCACACCAATTTTTAAAGGATTTCTCCCAAGTTTCAGAGTCTTAACTTCTGAGGTTCCTATTGAACTCCCCAGGGAGTATCATGCATGAGTAATTACAACATGTTTAGTAGCTAGCTGCAATTTGCAAAACATCCTACATTCTGATTTGTGATAACCTAGGCCCAGCATCAGATATCAGGAACTAGACCTATTATTAACCTTTCTTTATGGGGTGATGTCATTGCTGGGATATTTGAATCAGACCAGAGAACAGGAAATGAGAAAGAGAAGTACATAGCATGATAGCAAGGTCATCTTTCTCATTCTTAAGGTATCTTACCTCTCTCTGGTCATTATCTAGACGCAGGTGTTCTGTGTGCTGCTTCTGCCGATCTTTCCGCCTCCACTGGGCAGGGGCATTCCTTTTTGTCCACCTAATACAATCAGAATCAAAGCAGGCAATTAAGAATCTCTCACTTAAAAAACAAGGTCAACTAATAGGAGAAAACATGAATGACTAAAGGCCAATGCTGGACACAGGAAATAACACACAAGTCACCAGAGACAGCTCAGAAACCTTGAGGAAGAGCAGATTAAAGATGAGTGACTGGACACGAGAGAGATAACCCCTCAGGGAACATGTCTCTCTTGAAACATCTACAAACACTTCACATAGAGATCTAAAACTATACTCATTTAACTCTATATAGGCTTTGATGCAGTCATCTCCAAAAGTAACTAATGAGTAATTCTGCTTATCTACTTTTCAATTCAGGTTCTGATTATTTCAACTGCCATTTATTAAAGACAATGCTAGCTTGCTACTGAATTCGATCCAGGCATGAGGTAATTTTAACCCATCTGCAGCTTTTTGCAGGTCCTGGACATATAGAGCTATCCCAATCTGCATAGTGGAGTCAGGAACTGAAAGATAGTCTGCCACGTATTTTCTTGTTCAAACAAGTGAACAACCTAGATAGTTTGGGTCTTCTCCATATGTGCTTTACAAAATTACAAAGTCTTCTGGGGCTAATAGCCCTGGCCCAGAAACTAGATGACCCGAGGGAGTTGGATCAGTGAATCCCTGGGGTTGACTCACTTGTTGCTGGCTGGCCCAGTGGAAAGTACATCAGACTGCAGCTTAGGGAAGAAGCCTGGCTCATATTTCCCTTGTCCAATCTTCATGTCAAGTAAATGTGGATGAATTGCAGTATGATCAATTTTTGCCAGACGCAGCTCAATTGCTTTCTCTGGATGAGAATACACACATACACATAAAAACATACACAAATTAAGTTAAACATTTTTAAAAAATCTGCTACTCTTCCATTTCCAGCCAAGATGAAGTAAAAGGGACTAATTTTTTACTCTCCTGCCTAATAGGAAAAAACACATGCAAAATATATAAAATGATAAATTTCAAAACACTGGACATCAGGCAATGAAGGACAGGAATCCCTGAGAAACAGGTAACAAATGAAGTAACACCTACAACTATCCCAGCTAATCACCTAGAGAAAGTTTCCAGGCTGTAGCTCAGGGAAGGGAGGCCGAGGTGGACTGGTGGACTCCCTGAGTTAAGGAGACCAAAGTGGCTAGAGTTCCTATGAATGGTACCAGAGAAGAGAGAGAATCAAGGGGATCTGCAGGGTATTCAGCAGGGTAACGGATCAGCTCACGCAAGTAAAGAAACTACTCAAGGCTAGACAAAGAATCATCGGAAAGAATTAAAAGAAACAATACAAAATGCTCATATACGGCTGGGAATAATGCCTGTCTCCACTTGCCAGACTGGAAAATCTAATTACCCATGGGGCACTGAGTAAAATACTCAGAGGGCCTTGCCTCAGTAGTGGAGAATTAATCGCAGCCTAAAGGATTCTCTGGTTCTGCCAAAGAAATCTTAAAAGGAAAACAAAAAGAAATCAACTTATTTCTAAGTATCTTAACTACATCCCAGAACAAATGTTGAGAATATTTATAGGAATACAGAAGTGTCCAGAACTCAAATAGTAAAATTCATAGTGTCTGGCATCTAATCAGATTACCAGGCATGCAAAGAAGCCAGACAATACAACATATAATGAAAAAAAAAAAAAAAAAACACTAACACAAATGTTAGACATAGCAGGCAAGGATATTAACAGTTATTATAGCCATACTATAATATTTGTTTAAAAATTAACTAGAAAGGCTGGGCCTGGTAGCTCATGCCTGTAATCCCAGTGCTTTGGGAGGCCAAGGTGAGCGGATCATTTAAGGCCAGGACTTCAAGACCAGCCTGGGCAACATAATGAGACTCCATCTCCAAAAAATAAAAAAATATGAGCCAGACATGGTGGCACACACCTGTATTCCCAGCTACTCAGGAGGCCAAGGCCAGAGGATCACTTGAGCCCTGGAGTTTAAGGTTATGGTGAGCTATAATTGTACCACTGCACTCCAGCCTGGGCAACAGAGCAAAACCTGGTCTCTTAACAAAACAAAACAAAAAAAACTAGAAACATGGAATACAAACTTCTAGAGATGACAGCTATAATATCTGAGATGAAAAATACATGGGCTGGGTTAAAAGCAGACTCAAAAATGCAGGAGAAAAAAATAAGTGAGCTTAAAGCCACAGCAACAGAAATGACCCCAAAGAAATCACAGAGAGAGAAAAGCTCAATGAACCGCAAGCACAAGAATCATGAAGGAACATACCAAGCCACATCATAATCAAATTGCTCAAAATCAGTGATAAAAAGAAAATCTTAAAATCACTTAGAGAAAATAGACATTTTGTATAGAGAAGATCAAAATTAAGGATGACAGTAGATTTCTTATCAGAAAACAATGGAAGTGTGATATGGTTTGGCTCTGTGTCTGCACCCAAATCTCATCTCGAATTGTAATAATCCCCACATGTGGTGGGAGGGACCTGGTGGGAGGTAACTGAATCATAGGAGTGGTTTCCCTCCTGCTATTCCCCTGATAGTGAGTGAGTTCTCACGAGATCTGATGGTTATATTAGCATCTGGCATTTGCCCTCCTGGCACTTATTCTCTCTCCTGCTATGCTGTGAAGAGGTGCTTTCCACCATACTTATAAGTTTCCTGAGGCCTCCACAGCCATGCAGAACTGAGTCAATTAAACCTCTGTCCTTAAAAAATTACCTGGTCTTGGGTATTTCTTCATAGCAGCATGAAAATGAACTAATTACAAAGTGAGAAGACAAAGGAGTGACATCTTTTTTTTTTTTTGAGACAGGGTCTCATTCTGTCGCCCAGGCTAGAGTGCAGTGGTGCAATCTTGGCTCATTACAACCTTCACCATCAGGGATTCTTGTGCCTCAGCCTCTGAGTAGCTTGGACTGCAAGCACGTGCTATCATGCCTGGCTAATTTTTTTTTTTTTTTTTTTTTTTTTGTATTTTTAGTAGAAATGGGGTTTCACCATGTTGGCCAGGCTGGTCTCAAACTCCTGACCTTAAAGTGATCCACCCGCCTGGACCTCCCAAAATGTTGGGATTACAGGCCTGAGCCACCACTCCTGGCCTGGAGCAACATCTTTAGAGTACTGAAAGGAAAAAACTATTAACCTATACTCAGGGAAAATACCTTTCAAAGACAAAAGGATTACAAAAGCTGAAATAATTTATCATGAGCAGATCTACACTACAAGAAATGTTAAAGGAAGTCCTTCAGGCAGAAGGAAAATAATACCAGATAGAAATAGGGATCTACAGAATAGAAAGAAGAGCACCAGAAATGCTAACTACACAGCAAATGCATTATATTTTGTACTTTTTATTTAAATCTCTTTAAAAGGCAATTGACTGTTTAAACAAAAATGACTGTGTAGTGTGAGGCCTGTGACCTATGTAAAAGTAAAATAAATGACAATAAAATAAATGACAATAGCACGTAGGCTAGGAAGAGAGAAATGGAAATGGAGTTTTGTGAAGTTCTTTTTTGTTGTTGTTTAGAGATGGGGTCTCACTATGTAATCCAAGTTGAACTCAAACTCCTGGGCTCAGGCAATCCTCCCCCTTCAGTCTCCCAAACAGCTGGGACTATGGGTGCACATGATTGTACCTGACAGTTCTCTACAGCTCTTATACTATGTGGAAAGTGATATTATATCACTTAAAAGTAGACTGTGATAAGTTAAATGTGTACTATAAATCCTAAAGCAACTACTAAAATAACACAAGTTATAGCTAGTAAGCCAACAAAGTAGATAAAATGAAATCATTAAAAAATTGAAAATATCCAATTAATACACAAGAGGGCAGAAAAAGAGGAAAAGGGAACAAAGAACAGATGGACAAATAGAAAATAAACAGAAAAATGACAGGCTTAAACCCCACAATACCAATAATCACATTAAATGTACACAGTCTAAAGACCTCAGTTAAAAATCTGAAACTGCCAAATTGGATAAAAATGCAAAACCCAATCACATGCTACCTACAATAAGCACCATTTAAATATAAAGACACAAATAGATTTTAAGTAAAATAATGGGCTGGGTGAGGTGGCTCATGCCTGTAATCCCAGCACTTTGGGAGGCTGAGGCAGACAGATCACAGGGTCAAGAGATCGAGACCATTCTGGCCAACATGGTGAAACCCCATCTCTACCAAAAATCCAAAAAAATTTAGCTGGGTGTGGTGGCGCGTGCCTGTAATCCCAACTATTCAGGAGGCTGAGACAGGAGAATCACTTGAACCCGAGGGCAGAGGCTGCTGTGAGCCAAGATCATGCCACTGCACTCCAGCCTGGTAACAGAGTGAGACTCCTATTAAAAGAAAAAAAAAAAAAGGTAAAATAATGAAAAAGATATACCACACTAGCCCTAGTCAAAAGAAAGCTGCACTTTGGGAGGCCAAGGTGGGTGGATTATGAGGTCAGGAGTTCAAGACCAGACTGGCCAACATTGTGAAGCCCCCTCTCTACCAAAAATACAAAAATTAGCTGGGCATGACGGCGCATGTCTGTAATCCCAGTTACTCAGGAGGCTGAGGCAGGAGAATCACTTGAACACGGGAGGCAGAAGTTGCAGTGAGCCGAGATCACCCCACTGCACTCCAGCCTGGGTGGCAGAGTAAGACTCTGTCTCAAAAAGAAAGAAAGAAAAAAGAAAAAAAAAGAAAGCTGGAGTAGTTATTAATATCAGACAAAATAGATTTGACAGTAAAGAATATTACTCTGAATAAAGAAGGTTATTTCTTTCCTTTTCTTAGAAAAAAAATTAAAAATTAGCCAGGCATGGTAGCACACATCTATAGTCCCAGGTACTCATGAAGCTAACGCGAGAGGATCCCTTCAGCCCACTAGTTGAAAGTTACAGAAAACCATGGCCACACCACTGCACTCTAGCCTGAGCAAGAGAGCGAGACCCCATTACCATTTAAAAAAAAAAAAAAAAAAAGAAAATATCAATATAATTCACCATATTAACAAACTAAAGCTAAAAACCACATAATTATCTCAATGGATACAGAAAAAGCATTTGACAAAATTCAACATCTGCCTCAGATAAAAACTCTGAACAAACTAGTGACATCCTTAACTGACAAAAGTTATCTATGAAAAACTTAAAGATAACATTATTTTTATGGTAAAAGTGCTTTATCCCTAAAGTCAGGAATAAGATGCCCACTCTCACCATTTCTATTTGACTTTGTACTAGAAGTTCCAGCCCGTGTAATAAACAACAACAACAAAAAAGGCGGTGGGGGAAGGAAAAGAAATAAAAGGCATCCAGGGTGGTGGAAAGGAAAAATAAGACTATCATTATTCACAGGTAATATGACTGTCTATGGGGAAAATCTGATGGATGTACAAAAAAGCTATTAACAGGAAGTTTAGTATGGTTGCAGGACATAATACAAATATACAAAATGCTATTATAGTTCTATATACTAGCAATGAACAATCAGAAATTAAAATTAAGAAGTAATACAATAGCACCAAATTTATGTAACACAAAACAATTTACAATACACCAAAAAACATGAACTACTTAAGGAAAAATCTGATAAGACATATAAAACCTGTACCCTGAAAAGTACATAATGCTGTTGAGAGAAATTAAAGATGACATAAATAAATGGAAAGATATGCCATTAATGGATCAGAAGACTCAGTATTGTTAGGATGTCAAATATCATTCAAAATCTCAGAAGGCTTCTTTGCAGAAGTTGGCAAGTTGACTCTAAATATGTACGGAAATACAAAGAACACAGAATAGCCAAAACAACTTTGAAAAGAAGAACAAAGTTAGAAGATTAACACTACTTGACTTCAAGATTTAACATAAGCTACAGTAATCATTTAATGCAAGCTACAGTAATCAAGACAGTGTGGTACTGGTATAAATAACAGATCAATGAAACAGAACAGAGAATCCAGAAGTAGACTAACACATATATAAACTAATAACATTTTGACAAAAGCATAAAGGCAATTCATTAGAGAACAGATGGTCTTTTCAGTAGATGGGTATCTGTATGAAAAAAAAAAAAATGGACCCATAACTTAAAACTACTTACAAAATTAACTTGAAAAGGATCAGAGACATGAATGTAAATCCTAAAACTAAAACTTCTACAAGGAAATACAGAGGAAAATCTCTATGTGACCTTGATAGGTCAAAAATGTCTTAGACACAATAAAAGTATAATCCAACTGATAAATTAGGCCTCATCAAAATAAAAGGCTTTGTTCTCAAAAAGACAGTGGTAAAAGAAATTAGGCACACACAAATGAAAATCACAGTAAGATACCACTACACACTTATTAAAATGCCTAAAATTGAAGACAATGACCATACTAAGTTGGCAACGATGTGGAACTCTCATACATTGCTAGTGGGAATGTAAAATATATAATGTACAATCACTTTGGAAAACAATCTGGCAGCTTCTTTAAAAAGTAACATACAAGGTCCCATGTGGTGGCTCACGCCTGTAATACCATCACTTTGAAAGACCGAGGCAAGTGGATCACTTGAGGTCAGGAGTTTGAGACCAGCCTGGCCAACATGGTGAAACCATGTCTCTACTGAAAATACAAAAATTAGCCAGGCGTGGTGGTGGGCACCTGTAATCCCAGCCACTCAGGAGGCTGAGGCAGAGAATTGCTTGAACCCAAGAGGAGAAAGATGCAGTGAGCTAAGATCACACCACTACACTCTAGCCTGGGCAACAGAACAAGACACCATCTCAAAAAAATAATAATAATAATAACATACAGATATCATATAATCCAGTCATTCCACTCCTAGGTATTACCCAAGGAAAAAGAAAACTTATGTCTATACAAAGTATCTGTACACAAATATTCACAGACCAAATGCCCATCAATAGTTAAATAGATACACTGTGGTAATATTCATACAATGGAATACTATTCAAAAATAAAAAGGAACATGAATGAATATAAAAATAACTATGCTGGGTAAAAGAATCCAGACTTTAAAAAAAGTACCATACTATGATTCTATTTACATAAAATTCTTGGAAAGGCAAACTGTGGCAACAAAAATTATATCAGTGGTTGCCTGGGGATTGGAGAAGAGAGTGGGGAGAGAACAGGAAGAAGGTATTACAAAGGGGCATAAGAAAACTCCCTCCCGCCCCTCCCCTCTTTGTGTTTTTTGTTTGTTTGTTTGTTTTTGAGATGGCATTTTCCTCTTGCTGCCCAGGCTGGAGTGCAGTGGAGCAATCTCAGCTCACTGCAACCTCTGCCTCCCAGGTTCAAGTGATTCTCCTGTCCCAGCTGGGATTACAAGCGCCCACCACTAGGCTCAGCTAACTTCTTGTATTTTTAGTAGAAATGGGGTTCCATCATCTTGGCCAGGCTGGTCTTGAACTTCTGACCTCAGGTGATCCATCCACCTTGGCCTCCAGAGTACTGAGATTACAGGCGTGAGCTACAACGCCCAGCTTTCTTTTCTTTTTTTCTTTTCTTTCTCTCTTCTCTCTCATGAGTCTGAAAACTTTCCTTTTCTTTCTCTCTCTCTCTCTTTGTTTTTTGAAACAGGGTCTCACTCTGTTGTCCAAGCTGGAGGAATACAAGTGGTGCAATCATAGCTCTCTGTGGCCTTGACCTCCTGGGCTCAAGCAAAACTACCACCTCAGCCTCCCAAGTAGGTGGGACTACAGGTTCATGCTACCACATCCAGCTAGTTTTTGTATTTTTTTGTAGAAACAGGGTTTCGCCATGTTGTCCAGGCTAGTCTTAAACTCCTGAGCTCAAGCAATCCACCTGCCTCGGCCTCCCAAATTGTTGGTTACAGGTGTAAGCCACCACACCCAGCTCTCTCCTGGTATTTTCCAGAGTCATGTAAAAACATCTGTCTTTGGGCCTTGCTGGGTATCTTATGTTGTCAAGTCATGTCTTTGAGCCTCCCTCACTTCCCCCAATCTTTACTCTCATTCAATAGAACATATTAAATGTTCAAAATGTGCCAGGCATTGTGGATACAGTTGTGAACCAAAGGAACATTTTTATCTGTAAAATTGGTGGGTAGGGTGAGTGGGCAGAGTCAATTGCTATCAACATCTCTTCTAATTGTAACATTGTACTGTTTTTTATTGTAACATTTTTAAAGGGTCTCCAAAATCCCTTTATAGTTATGTTAGCATGATTCTACAATCAGACTGGCTAAAGAAGCTGAGATGTCCAATATGGGATGGGATAAGATGGTTGAACTACTCCTCTAGGCTAGGGTTCTGGGGCCAGTTGCAAGAACCCTGATCTAGTATACTTGAAGTACATGCCTCTGGTATATACCTAAGGGATATACCAATAGCAAAGATAGTCCCATGATTCCTGGGTGCAGACCATATAGTGCAGACCATATAAGAGTCTCTGTGATATCCATTTTTCTGAAATGAGTCATATGAATGAGGCTTAGTTAACCCTTCCTCCTACATTCCAAACCCCATATTCTCCCTCTTCTTTCTTCTTTTTTTTTTTCAGACAGAGTCTTGCCATCAACTCAGGCTGAAGTGCAGTGGCACAACCTCAGCTCACTGCTCTGCCTCTCAGGTTCAAGCAGTTATCCTACCTCAGCCTCCCAAGTAGCTGGGACCACAGGTGTGCACCACCACACCCAGCTTTTTTTATTTATTTATTTGTAGTGGAGACAGGGTTTCACCATGTTGGCCAAGCTGGTCTCAAACTCCTGACCTCAAGTGATCCGCCCACCTCAGCTTCCCAAAGTGTTAGGATTACAGGCGTGAGCCATTATGACCAGCCTCCAAACACCATATTCTAAGAGGTCCATTAGACTATGTAATGGCTACAAGTGAGATCACAGTACTTGATATCTGTAGGCTGCAGCGTTTAGTGTTCAACAAATAAATTAAGGATGGGCTGAGACTCCTCAACCCTTGTGGCAGATGTACAGGATTTCAAGTGACTAGAGCCTCTGGCTTTATAGTCTCTGGCTATAAGCAGACTCTTCCTAGTGTGCCATATACAAATATTATCATTTTCAAGTGTAGCACAAGATGAAAAATAAGAAGTCTTGATTTAAACAATGGTTTGGGAGGTGGTTCTTTAAACCAGAGTCCTGTAAAAATCTCCATCAAGCTGCCCAGATCCAAAGCCTTAGGCAGAGTTCAGGAACCTATGTTCTAACTGAGTTAAAGTAGTCTAACTGCATGGACAACATGTCCTCAAGCCTTTACCAAAAGGACTGTCATCTTAATGAGGGTCCTGCAACAGGAGCAGAAAGGTAAAGAGAGACTAGAAAGTGTAAGGGAATGTAAGACTTTGTCTAAACTGTTACCAGTTATATCTTCAAAGCCTAGCAACTGGCATATTCATTCATGTGACAAATATTTCTTGAAGACTTGCCATATGTTCGGCATTTAGTAGGTAGTTATAAAATGCAGTAAATAAATAATCAAAATAAATTAAAATGCCTTAAAAAGGACACTGAACATCCCGCAGGAAGTAAACACACTACTTAATCTAACACTTCAAGCTATTCTCTATAATAGAGAAACTATTCTCTAGCTAAGCTGATATGGATGAGCCCTCTAAAGAAAAGGATGTGTTCAATCATTTGTGTAGATAAAAATATCCCTACATGCTGACACAATGCTAGAAGAATGGGGGGAAGAAAATAAGTAAATACAGTCTTTGCCCTTAAGTTGTTCTCTAATAATGATAGCTAGTAAAAGTAGAGATAAGTGAGTAGAAGCAAGCACAAAGCACTACAGGAACACAGAGGAAGAATCAACTGACTCAGTCTGGGGGAATCAGAGAAGGCTTCACAGAGAAGGAAACATATCTGCTAGGTTTTTGTGACAAATACTATCAGCTGCTTACTCATAATTATTCACCCTTTCTTTCTTGCTTATAGAACCTTGATACTGTTCAGGGTAGCATTATACCCAGTTCAATGTTCACTTTCACAGCCTCCCATACACTTGAGGGTGGTCATATAATATGATTCTGGCCTATGAGATAATGAAAGTTGTTAGAAATTTCTGGGAAAGCTTTTGCTTTCTGATAAAAGTGGGAAAATAGGCCGGGCACAGTGGCTCACACCTGTAATCCTAGCACTTTGGAATGCAAAGGTGGGAGGACTGCTTGAGCCCAAGAGTTTGACACCAGCCTGGGCAACATGGCGAAACTCTGTCTCTACAAAACACAAAAAATTAGTCAGGTGTGTGCAGTCCCAGCTACTTGGGAGGCTGAGGTGGGAGAATTGCTTGAGCCTGGGAAGTCAAGGCTGTGGTGAGCCATAACCACACCACTGCACTCCAGCCTAGGCAACAGAGTAAGACTCTATTTCAAAAAAAAAAAAAAGGTGGGATGGCGAATGTAGCTGGCATCAATCTTCTCCTCTTCTTGCCTTGAATGTGAATATGAAAAGCTTCTGGGACTGGGTGTAGTGATGCATACATGTAATGCCAACACTTTGGGAGGCCAAGGCAGAAGGATCACTTGAGCGCAAAAGTTTGAGACCAGACTGAGCAACACAGCAAAACCTTGTCTCTACAAAACTTTTTTTTTTAATTAGCCAGGCATGGGAGCACATGCCTATAGTCCTAGCTGCTTGGGAGGCTGAGGCAAGACAATCACTTGAGCCCAAGAATTCAAAGTTGTAGTGACCTATGTTCACACCACTGCATTTTAGCCTGGAGAGAGACCCTGACACACACACACACATACAAAAGGGCAGAAAAGAAAGAGCTTCTGTAACCATGAGGCTTTCATTGAAATCCTTAATTTAAAAAAAGCGAGGCAACAGTATGACCATAAAAGTCAACATGCTAAGGATTCACCAAATAAAAAGACAGAATCTCAGTTCTTGATTACATTGTTGAGCAGCTGAGCCAACACAAGCAAGGACTAATTCTGTACCTCTTGCTAATATAAGAAAAATAACCCCCTATTTGTTTAACCCACTGCTGATTAGGGTCTCTATCACATACAATGAGATTCAGTCTTAACTGACAGTGTTAAAAGGATGAGAAGACTGCCAGGCAAAAAAAAGCAAGAAAGAACATTGCAGGAAATGGGAACCACATACGTAAGGCAGAATCAGAAAAAGAGGCTGGCATATTCAGGAAAAGGGACATGTTAGTGACATAATCCAGCAGGCTAGAATGCACGGTTCCAAGGAGGCCTTACCTGCTTCATCTACAGTGGTACACTTCTGGTACATGGATGTACGGAGAGTAGGTGTCCGAACATTCAACAGCCTGATCTTGTCAACTCGGGAATCAAATACTCGGAGCACAGGGTCTTTATCATCATCATCATGACACATGATTTTGTTGTCAATGAAAGATGCAAACATCTGGGTCTCCAGGAATCTTGAGAGGAAGGGCAGGTAGGGCTCAGGCTGATCTGACAGAAAAGATGCCTGGTGGGACCAAAAAGAAGCAGTAATTGACAGGGAAAAGGGTAATGTCAATGTGCCAAAGGACTCAGTAGGTTAATTGTTCTTTGGAGCTGCCTAGGTCTTTCAGAAAAGCAAGCTGCAAAATCTCTACTTAAAAAAACATTCATATAAGTTCAGATATCTTGAAACTTTGACACTGGGACAAACTCACTTGGATAACCTACTGAGTCAACCAATCTTCCCAGAATTCTGATGTTCAATCTACACGTATATCTTTGCTTTAAGAGATCCCTTTGGCTGAAGGGAAATCATCTGATAATAATAATCAGCACATCTGTTCTTAAGCAACAAGGCCCATTTTATCAACATTAAATGGACCATAAACTTGTTTCCAGCATATAATAAAAGAAAAACTCATTTTCCATTACTTCTTCAAGACATAACTGGCAAGTTCTCATTCCTCACCACCTCCCAAGCAGGATTACACTCACTTTATCAAAGTTTTGCATCTGCTCCCTGTTGGTAAACCAGGATTCCTTATCCTGGCTGGGCTGGATGACAAACACCTCATAATCTGCAAACATCTGAGTGAAACGATTTGCAAAAACTTCCCGGATCTGAATGTTTAGCTGGTAAATCCTGAGTTCTTCTTCTTCACACTGAACTTTGAGATCCTTATTGCAGCTGGGGTCTTCACGCACTTCCAACTACAAAAAAAGAAAAAGCAGTTGGGAACACACCACTTTTTTCCTTTTATCCCAAGGAATCCAATTCCTGATTTTTTTAATCTGATTTTTTTTTCCAGTAGTCATTTACTTAGCAGCAAATAGAGAATGAAAGAGGAAAAACTGGAAAAAATAAAATAAAAAAAAGGAAAGGGACTCAGACATGGAAGAGAGATAAAGGGAGTTTCACTTAAAGATATCCAACAACTCAATGAAAGTAGAGATAAAATCTTTATGGGCTGAGAGAGATTCTGCCATGAAAGAAGAGGTGCTAATTACCTCAAAGGTCAGGGAGAAAGGAAGAAATGTGGGAGATCAATTTAACAAGGCAACAATTCTGACGACCTAGAAAAAATTCTGGCTCTCTTGGTTTTTTTATTTTTCCCTCATCTTTCCTTCTTTCTCCAAAAAACCTTTTTAATCTCACCAAATATTTCTCTGCTCCTCTTTAACTACCCATGATTTTTGAAAAGTATCTGCTCTACTAAGCAAAACAAATCTGCTCTACTAAATCAGAAAAATGAAATATTTCACTAACAAACAGCCCAACAAGATTACACTGACCCGCTGGTTTACATGTAACTTACAAAAGTAATTTAACAGTGAGAACTCAAGAGGACAAGATTCTATACTGAGCTCAGCAACATACTTGGCATTTAATAGGCAAAACACTTAGGCTCTCTGAGCCTTGGTCTGTTTGGCTATAAAACAGTTAATACATGTTTTATATGCCTTACGTTGCTGTGAAGCTCAAAGGGTCTAAAAGAGGTCTGGGCCTTGCATGGTGGCTCACACTCATAATCCCACCACTTTGGGAGGCCAGGGGTGGCAGACTGCTTGAGCCCAAGAGTTTGAGACTAGCTGGGCAACATAGTGAGACCCTGTCTCTACAAGCAATTAAAAAAAAAATTAATTGGGTGTGATGGCATGTACCTGTGGTCCCAGCTACTTGGGAGGCTGAGGCAGGAGGATCACCTGAGCCCAGGAGATCGAGGCTGCAGTGAGCCATGACTGTGCCACCATATACCAGCCTGAGTGCCAGAGTAAGAACTCTCTAAAAAAATAAGAGGTCTGAACACTAAAATTACTACCATGCTCTCTCCAATCACTCTGCTGTATTGTTCACAAAGAATGACTGCAGACTCTCCTTGATGTTCAAGAGAGAAGCTACCCAGATTTAGATTAAAGTAGCATTTACTAGGATAACATCTGCCAGATGGAATTCAGAGTCCTCCATACAGAGCATTCTTTCACCGCTCAAAAATATGAGTTGTCTAGAACTGGGTGCTTTCTCATCCCATACCTTACTTCACCAGGACAGCACCCTAGCACAGATCACACAGACTCATATACACATCTTACCTTTTCCAGGCTTACCCCAGTCCTCTTGACCAAGGCTTGGAGCCGGGCAATAGTTTCGTTCTCCTTAAGAAGCTCGTAGGAATGCAAAGGGGAGCCAGCAATGTTCCCATTCCTCTTGTCTGAGACAAGCTCAGAGGCCCGAAGCCTCTTCAGCTTGAAGGCACTCTCACTGCAATGAAGATTCCCTTCAGGGGGAATTCCAAATGCCATAAGAATCTCAGAGACTTCCTGGACAAACTCTAATTTGTTGGGAAACTGTGGCAAGTCCTCTGGCAGCTCAATGAAGTGGTTGTCAATGTCCACAAAGCAGAGGTTAGCCTGGAAGTCAAAACAGGATGAGAAGTGTGACTAACTCCAGAGCATTATGGAAGTTTTAGAAAGGTTAGTGAACAAGGGGAAAGACAGAACAACTGAAATGGCTATATTTGAGATATGGTATAAAGAAGATGGGGCTCAGAAATAAGATAGACCTGAGTTCCAATCCTACCCTGCCATATTCTGGTTGCGTGACCTTAGGAAAGTTACAACCTTTCTGATTGTATTTGCTTAGCTATAAAATGGAGATAAAGAGATAAACGATTTATGTAGGTAAGGATTTTACAATGTCATAGACGTCAAGCATCAACACGAAAGTTTCACACATGGTAAATGCTCATTAAATGTTTGGTAAAGCCTAGGCACAGTGGCTCACGTCTGCAATGCCAACACTTTGGGAGGCTGAGAAGGGCAGATCACTTGAACCCAGGAGTTCAAGACCAGTCTGGGCAATGTGGAAAAATCCTTTCCCTACAAAAAAATGCAAAAATTAGCCAGGGGTGATGGCATGCACCTACAGTCCCAGCTACTTGAGATGCTGAGGTGAGAGGATCACCTGAGCCCAAGAAGCCGAGGCTGCAGTGAGCCGTGATCACACCACTACACTCCAGCCTGGATGACAGAGACTGTCTCAAAAAATAAAAAATAAATGTCTGGTGAATTTGTGAATTCTACACTCAGTGAAAAGAACCCTAGGAGTGAGTTCAAAAAGTCTAAGTTCCAGATTTGACTCTGTTATGATCTCCCTATATGACCCTGGATATAACATTATCTCTTTCTGAGCCTTAGTCCTAATTTGTAAGGTTTGATGGCAATCTTTATTCTTTCTGTGCTTCCTTCTGGATTTAAAATAGCGTCTGAGAGAATGTAAAGAAATAGTGCTCATACACTGCTGATGAAGTAGATAATCTGGATTAACAAACAACAATTTAGGGGCCAGGAGCAGTGGCTCATACTTGTAATCCCAGCACTTTGGGAGGCCAAGGTGGGTGGATCACCTCAGGTCAGGGGTTCAAGACCAGACTGGCCAACATGATAAAACGCCATCTCTTCTAAAAATACAAAAAGTAGCAAGGCATGGTGACAGGCACCTGTAATTCCAGCTACTTGAGAGGCTGAGGCAGGAGAGCTGCTTGAACCTGGGAGGCAGAGGTTGCAGTAAGCCGATATTGTGGCACTGCATTCCGACCCGAGTGAGACTCCCTCTCAAAAAACAAACCAACAAGGTCCGGGCGCAGTGGCTCACACCTGTAATCCCAGCACTTTGGGAGGCTGAGGCAGGCAGATCATGAGATCAGGAAATCAAGACCATCCTGGCTAACATGGTGAAATTCCATCTCTACTAAAAATACAAAAAATTACCCAGGCATGGTGGTGGGTGCCTGTAATCCCAGCTACTCGGGAGGCTGAGGCAGAAGAATCACTTGAAACTGGGAGGCGGAGGTTGCAGTGAGCCGAGATCGCGCCACTGCACTCCAGCCTGAGCAACAGAGTGAGACTCTGTCTCAAAAAAAAAAAAGAAAAAACCTAACAAAAAAAGCCCACGATAATGTGTACTATCTCTATTTTACAGACAAAACTGACACAGAGAGATTAAGTAACATGTCAAAAGTCACACAGCTATTAACTAGTAGACCTGGGATTTGAACTCAGCTACCCTGACTTCAGTCATATGCTTAAGCTCTTAACCATCTACTTTTCTCCTCTTTAGAGGTCTTGTACATTTAACTTAAATATAGTTTAATGAGGGGATACTATTCCACCATAAAAATGAATGAAATCCTGTCAATCACGGCAATATGGATGAGCCTGGAGGACACTGTGTTAAGTGAAATAAGCTAGGCACAGACAGATAAATACCACGTTTTCACTTGTATGTTGAAGCTAAAGATGTTGATCTCACTGAAGTACAGAGAAAAATAGTGGTTAACAGAGACTGGGAAGGGTAGCAAGAAAGAGGAATAGAAAGAGATTGATTATCCAATACAAAATTATAGTTAGGAGGAATAAGTTCTAGTGTTCTATATAGCACTGTAGGGTGACTACAGTCAAAAAAATTTGTGTATTTTTTCAACTAGCTAGAAGAGAGGATTTTGAATGTTACTAATACAAAGAAATGAAAAAGATTTGAGATGATGGATATGCTAATTACCCCCATTTGATCATTACACATGTACTGAAATATACTGTACCCTGTAACATGTATAATTATGTGTCAATAACAATATGTGTATATACATATATATTTAAATACTTTGTAGTTTTTGGCACTGTTGGAATGTTCTTGCAGCTATAAATTACAAACACCTTTCATTTTTGTATATTTATCTTATACTCATGAACCTGTGCTAGCCAAGACAATATTTCCCTCACTGCAGTACAATATTAAATGCTTAAGGGTGTTTCTGTTCCATTCATGTAACAGGGATAATATTACCTATGTCACAGATTTGTTTTGAGGATTATATGACAATAAATGTCAAAGATTTAGCACAGTGCCAGGCACAGAGTATATAATAAATGTTAATCAACATTGTTATAATCATTGTGAAATATACAATCTGAATGACATATATACATTAATGGATAGAAAAATCCATAATGAAAAGATGCTAATCCCAAATTTATTTGTTAATTTAATGTAAATATTCCCAAAATCTCAGCAAGATTTTTTTTAACGTGTTATCTCATAACTAATTCTGAATTTTATCTGGAAGAATAAAAGAAAAAAATAGCCAAGAAAATTGAAGGGAGACTTCCCTTACTAGATTCTAAAATAAACAAAAACAATAATCCACTAGAAAAGGTCTTGAACAGACCTGATAGTCTGAATATCTGTCCCTGCCCAAATCTCATACTGAATTGTAATTTCGATGCTGGAGGTGGGGCGGGGTGGGAGGTGTTTGGGTCATGGGGGTGGATACCTCATGGCTTGGTGCTGTCTTTGTGGTAGTGAATTCTCACAAGATCTATGCCACCTCCTGACCTCTACCCACCCCGCAATGAGCTAATTAAACCTCTTTTCTTTAAAAATTATCCAGTAGCAGGTATTTCTTTATAGCAATGTTAGAATGGCCTAATGCCAAGACTCATGCATTGTAGATGAATTATTCAACAAATGTTTTGGGGACAAATGCTGTCCATTTAAAAAGGTTAACATAGGCTGGGCACAGTGGCTCATGCCTGTAATCCCAGCACTTTGGGAGGCCGAGGCAGGCGGATCACCTGAGGTCAGGAGTTCGAGACTAGCCTGACCAACATGGAGAAACCCTGTCTCTACTGAAAGTACAAAATTAGCCAGGTATGATGGCACATCCCTGTAATCCCAGCTACTGGTAAGGCTGAGGCAGGAGAATCGCTTGAACCGAGAGGCAGAGGTTGCAGTGAGTCGAGATTGCACCATTGCACTCCAGCCTGGGCAACAAGAGTGAAATGCAGTCTCAAAAATAAATAAATAAAAAGGTTAACATAATACTATACTCAAAAATAAAATTTGAGGCCAGGCATGGCAGCTCATGCCTGCAATCCCAGCACTTTGGGAGGCTGAATCGGGTGGATCACTTGAGGCCAGGAGTTCAAGACCAGCCTGGTCAACATGTCAAAACTCTGTCTCTACTAAAAATACAAAAATTAGCCAGGCGTGACAGCACACACCTGTAATCTCAGCTACTCTGGAGGCTGAGGCATAAGAATCACCTGAAACCAGGAGACAGATGTTGCAGTGAGCTGAGATCATGTCACTGCAGTCCAGCCTGGATGACAGACCAAGACTCTGTTTCAAATAAATAAATACATAAATATTGAGAGATATTGAAAATTTAAATTTTTTTAAAAGCTACTTTTATGTTTTAAAAATAGTCCTACGGGCCAAGCACGGTAGCTCACATCTGCAATTTCGGCACTTTGGGAGCATGAAGCGGGAGGATGGCTTGAGTCCAGAGCTCAAGACCAGCCTAGGCACCATAGCGAGACCTCATCTCTACTAAAAATTTTAAAAGTAGCTGGGTATGGTAGCACACGCCTATAATCCCAGCTACTTGGAAGGCTGAGGAGGACTGCTTGAGCACAGGACTTCAAGACTGCAATGAGCTATAATTGCGCCACTGCACTCCAGTCTGGCCAACAAAGTGAGACCCTGTCTCGAAAAAAAAAAAAAAAAAAAAAGGGTCATTGTCTATTAGAGGTACATACTGAATATATCTGGATGGCATAATAATGCTGTGTAAGATTTGCTTTAAAATAATCCAGTATTTAAGAAGAGAAATAAAAAGTGGATTTAAAAAAATATATAAGAATAAAAAAAATAAAAAAGAAGAAGAAAAAGAAAAAGAACCCAGTAGGTGGAATGAAGGATATACACAAAGGAGTAGCCATGAGTTGATGATTGTTGAATAATAATGGATGCGGGCGGGGCGCGGTGGCTCACACCTGTAATCCCAGCACTTTGGGAGGCCAAGATAGGCAAATCACTTGAGGTCAGGAGTTTGAAACCAGCCTATCCCAGCTACTCGGGAGGCTGAGGCAGGAGAATCAAGGAATTCTGAGAGGTGGAGGTTACAATGAGCTGAGATCGCACGACTGCACTCCAGCCTTGGCAATGAAGCAAGACTCGGTTTCAAAAAAAATAAATAGATAAAATTTAAAAATAAAATATAAAAGATGACTATACTGCCTGAGGGTGGAGTGAGGCTTCCTGAACTTTATACAAGGCTAGAACCATAAAGATAAATACTGCCATAAAAAAAATTAAAAGATATTCTAGGCATGTTGGCTTGTACCTGTAATCCCAGAGTTTTAGAAAGCTGAGTTGGGAGGATCACTTGAGACCAGGAGTTTGAGATCAGCCTGGGGAACATAGCAAGACCCCGTATCTTTTTTTTTTTTTTTTTGAGACAGAGTTTTGCTCTTGTTGCCCAGCCTGGAGTGCAATGGTGCGATCTCGGCTCAGTGCAACTTCCGCCTCCCGGGTTCAAGCGATTCTCCTGCCTCAGATTTCCGAGTAGCTGGGATTACAGGCATGTGCCACCATGCCCAGCTAATTTTGTATTTTTAGTGGAGATGGGGTTTCTCCATGTTGGTCAGGCTGGTCTTGCACCCAAAGTGCTGAGATTATAGGCGTAAGCCACCACGCCTGGCAAGCCCGTCTCTTTAAAAAAAAAAAATTAAAAGATGAAACAATCTAGGGAACAATTTTTATATATAACATGTAAAAAGTTCATAACCAAAGAAACCATTAAGACAAAGATAATTAGCCCAACTTAAAAATGAAAATAGGATATGCAAGGCAAACAGAATAGATTAACTTCAAATATATGAAATTATGTTCAATTTCAATTGAACCAGGAAAATGCAAACAAAATATGTTTTACCTTACTGGAATGGCAAAGATTTTAAAGATATATAATGTCCAATGCTGACATAGTTACTAGGACACAAAAATTGCATACATTGTTATTGAGAATATAAACTCATAACTTTCTACAGAGAAACTTAGAGATAGTTTTTTTTTCCCAGCCCAACCCAAGAATCAGAACATTGCCAGTAATTTTATCTACCTATGTGCTCTTCCCCAATCTGACCCCCACCGCAACCTACACTTTTTTTTTTTTTTTTTTTTTTTTCAGATGGAGTCTTACTGAGACGTCCAGGCTGAAGTGCAATGGCATGATCTTGGCTCACTGCAACCTCCACTTCCCAGGTTCAAACAATTATCCTGCCCCTGCCTCCCAAGTGGCTGCAACTACAGGCACATGCCAGCATACCTGGCTAATTTTTGTATTTTTAGTAGAGACAGGGTTTCACCACATTGACCAGACTGGTCTCAAACTCGTGACCTGAAGTTATCCACCAGCCTCAGCCTCCCAAAGTGCTGGGATTACAGGCATGAGACACCATGCCCAACCCAACCTACAAATTCCTGATCCTAGGTAATCACTAACTGGAATTCTACATTTATTATCTTTTTGCCTTTTGATTTTTTTTTTTTTTTTGAGATGGAGTTTCACTCTTGTTGCCCAGGCTGGACTGCAATGGCACAATCTCAGCTCACCGCAACCTCCGCCTCCCAGTTTCAAGCGATTCTCCTGCCTAAGCCTCCCAAGTAGCAGAGATTACAGGCATGCACCACCATGCCCAGTTAATTTTGTATTTTTAGTAGAGACAGGGTTTCTCCGTGTTGGTCAGGCTGGTTTCAAACTCCCGACCTCAGGTGATCACTTCAGGTGTGAGCCACCCTGCCCACCCTCGTTTTGATTTTTAATTTATTGCATATATATGTATGCCTTTAAATTTTTACATTTGTTTAATTTTATATAGGTTCTCAACTTTTTTTGTTGTTGTTTGTTTGAGACAGTCTTGCTCTGTTGCCTAGTCTGGAGTGCAGTGGCACAATCATAGCTCACCACAGCCTTGACCTCCTGGGCTCCCAAGTAGCTCGGACTATAGGCACACACCATCACACCTGGCTAACTGTTGTTGTTGTTATTGTAGTAGAGACAGAGTGTCGCTTTGTTGCCCAGGCTGGTCTTGAACTCCTGGCCACAAGCAATCCTCCCACATCAGCTTCCCAAAATACTGGGTGAGATCAGGTGTGAGCCACCATGCCCAGCCAGGTTTTTAAATTTTATACAAGGATTATCATTCCCTAAGTGGTCTTTTGGTAGTAACTTCAATCAACATTAGGTTGAGATTCAGCCATTTTGTTTTGTGTAGCTATACTTCATTTTCACTGTTCTATAATATTCCATATGAACATAACATAATGTATTGATCAGTTTTCCTAGTAAAAGACATTTGAGGCCAAGCGCAGTGGCTCATGTCCGTAATCCCAGCACTGTGGGAGGACGAGGTGGGCAAATCACCTCAGGTCAGGAGTTTGAGACCAGCCTGGCCAACATGGTGAAACCCCGTCTCTACTAAAAATACAAAAATTAGCTGGACGTGGTGGCAGGTGCCTGTAATCCCAGCTACTTGGGAGGCTGAGGCAGGGGAATCACTTGCACCCAAGAGGCAAAGGTTGCAGTAAGCTGAGACTGCGTCATTACACTCCAGCCTGGGCAACAAAAGTGAAACTCTGTCTCAAAAAAAAAAAAAAAAAAAAAAAAATAGGCTGTGCATGGTGGCTCATGCCTGTAATGGGAGGCCAAGGTGAGTAATCACCTGAGGTCAGGAGTTCAAGATCAGCCTAGCTAACATGGTGGAACCCTGTTTCTACTTAAAAAAAAAAAAAAATACAAAAAATTAGCTGAGTGTGGTGGCGCGCACCTGTAATCCCAGCTCCTCAGGAGCCTGAGGCAGGAGAATCACTTGAACCTGGGAGGCAGAGGTTACAGTGAGCTGAGATCACACCATTACACTCCAGCTTGGGCAACAAGAGTGAAAATAAAAAGACATTTGAGTTGTCTTTTGTTTACTGTATTTACACTGATTGTCATCCACGCTTTCTTGGACTCCTGCAAGATTTTATATATGGGTATATCCTAGGAGTAGAACCGCAGCGTTGCAAGGTATGCAAATATCCCACTTTAGAAAATGAAATGATGCCTAGCTATATTCCAAAGTGGCTGCAACAATTTACATTTTAACTAGCAAACTAAAGTGATCCTAATGCTCCAAATCCCTCCTAAAATTTGGTATTTTAACACTTCTTGAATTTTGCCCGGATGAGCATTGTATAGTGTATTTGATTTCACTTCCCTAAGAAATTAAGCGAAATTAAGAAATGTTTATTTTTTATGCAGTGCCTGTTCATATCATATGCCATTTCCATTGGGTTGCTTATCATCTTCTTATTGACTTGCAGTTCTTTATAATCTCTTGATATTAACTCTTTGTAGGCTATATATGTTATACATGTCTTCAGTTTTTATCTTTAAGATTTTTTTTCTTCATTTAGAAAATCCAATTTATCAGGCTGGGTACGGTGGCTCACACCTGTAATCCCAGCACTTTGGGAGGACGGGTGGGTGGATCACCTGAGGTCTGGCCAACATGGCAAAACCTCATCTCTACTAAAAATAGAAAAATTAGCCGGGCATCCTGGCACACACCTGTAATCCCAGCTACTTGGGAGGCTGAGGCCAGAGAATCACTTGAACTTGGCAGGGAGAGGCGGCAGTGAGTCAAGATCGCGCCACAGCGCTCCAGCCTGGGCAAAAGTGTTAAGACTGTCTCAATAAAAAAAATTTTTTAATCCAATTTATCAATCTTTTATTTTATTTGGTGCATAGTGCTTTTTATAACCTGTTCATGAAAATCTTTCCCTAGCCAGAAGTCAGAAAGGTATTTATTAATATTTTCTTCTACAAGATTTAAACTTGTGTTTTTGACATTTAACTTCTTAATCCATCTGAAGTTGATTTTGCCATGGTTTACTTTTTTCCCCTACAAATAAGCAATTTTTCTAGCTCCATTATTAAATAGCTCTTCCTTGAGCGAGTATCCCTATTATATATCTAAATGTTGTTTCATTGATCTGTTTCTCCCTGTAAAGACAGACTTAAATCATCTAGTCATTAAGATCACCTGCCTCATAGGCCCTGTCTATACACCTAACAAAAGAAGGCACTGTGACCCACAAAAGGCACACAGTGCAATCGTTAACCTCCTCAGTTACCCTCTCCTCAAAGGAAAAAAGTAGTTTCTCCAATAGGAAAACAGAAGCAGCTAAAAGTAACTGCATCCACTAAACAATGCTTGGTTGGCTTTTCTCCCACTACTGTGAGCCAAATATAGAGTCTGCTAAGAATTTTTAAAACTCCAAATGCTGTGTTCACATTTGTGGAAACCTTTGGTCAGAGGTGGCTAGAGAAGAAATGTGCCCATGCATATTTCAGAGATGAATTAGATTAAGATGGGAGACTGAGTAGACACCACCAGCCATTCTTTGCAAAAATGTGTTGAAGTTAATATACCCCTAGAGACTGCTTTTTAAAAGAACCAGGCAAGGTGGCTCACACCTGTAATCCCAGCACTTTGGGTGGCCAAGGCGGGCAGATCACTGTGCTTATGAGTTCAAAACCAGCCTTCTGATGCCAGCATGGTGAAATCCCACCTCTACTAAGAATATAAAAAAATTAGCCAGGCATTGTGGTCTGTACCTGTAATCCCAGCTACTCGGAAGACTGAGGCAGAAGAATTGCTTAAACCCATGAGGCAGAGGTTGCACTGAGCTGAGACTGCCACTGTACTCCAGCCTGAACAACAGGGAAAGACAGAAAGAAAGAGAAAAAGAGATAAAGAGAGAGAGGGCGGGAGGGAGGGAGAGTATAAAAGAAAGCCATTCAATTACTTGACTCATACTGAGGAAGGAGACCCAGGCATCTGGGATCAACTTCCCCTTTGACTGCCACTCTGCATTTCAATAGAAGAAAAGGCTGACCAACTGGCGCCTCCTGATTCATCTTCCTGTAGGTGGCAGGCTTGGTCTTGGGGAAACTCTCCGGAAGACAGTTTTTACTTAAAATAAGATCAAACCAGAAACCTTTTCACATGTGATTCCTAAAACTGTAAACCTGAAACCCTTTCATATGTGATTTCTAAGGTTGTAAGCCTAAGATTCTTCCACATGTAATATCTAAAGTATAAGCCTATATAAAAAGGTAGAATCTTCCTTTGTTAAACAAGCTGAATTTGGACAAATTATTCCTCAACTCCTGGCTGTAATAAACTCCTTCCTTCCCCATTCGGTGTTTGAGGGCTGTTTCCCGTGGCCACTCCTGCTACAATACAATAGCCTCATGCTGTTTCCTCCCACCATACAGAGGGGTTCTGGCACACAGAAGCAACTTACAAACTACTAGAAACTCCTCATATACCCTCTTTCTCAGCTGACAAGAGGTTACTTCTTACATTAACAACTATGGGGAGAGTAGCCTGGAAGAAGTACTGAACCCCAAGTGATCAGTTTTCCTTTGTTAACCACCTGCCTTGTTGGGAGGGATTATAGGTAGACTTAGCTTCTCTGAGGTAGTGATCACATGGATCCCCCAATCCTAACAAGTCTCCCAAATATCTTCTGCTCAAGGTCACAATGCTCTTTCCCAATACCAAACAACAGCCAGCCTGTTTCTCTAGTCTATCCTCAGGTTATTCATTGAAAAGGAGTTCAACACACAGATGACTGGAAAAAAGCTATTGAAGGAGTGTCCTGAGAAATTGGGGCAGGGGGGCGAGCAGGAAAGAAGGGTCCAAGATAGAAAAAAAAGTGGTACCCCTTTCTTTACTCTAATATCTTTTGCTTAATTCTCTAACATAACTGTGGATGAAATGCCTCTTTCCTGAACTCAATGAAGCTCCAAAGAGAAGCACAGGACAAAGGACTCCTCACAAAGGCAACTCAGCACTTTCACTTGCTCAGGGCCAGCTGAGCTCATGTGTTGGTGCAAAAAGGAACAAAAAGCTTTTGACAGACTTCTGATACCCAAAGACGGCAGTAACTGATGAATTCTGATTTGGGGGACTAGGAAATGCACACTCTCTGTCCCTCTGTAGAATGTCCTTTTTATAAACCAAACTTGCCCGACCTCACTACCCTGATGATGCCCTCTTACACAGTCCCAGGTGAATTTCCCCAGCCCCATCTGATATGATTTGGCTGTGTTCCCACCCAAATCTCATCTTAAATTCTCACATGTTGTGGGAGGGACCCAGTAGGGGGTAGTTGAATCATGGGGGCAGGTCTTTCCCATACTGTTCTCATGACAGTGAATTAAGTCTCACAAGATCTGATGGTTTGATAAGGGGGAGTTTCCCTGCACAAGCTTTCTCTTTGGGGGCTGCCATCCAGGTAAGACATGACTTGCTCCTCTTTGTCTTCTGCCGTGATTGTGAGGCTTCCCCAGCCATGTGGAAGTGTTAAGTCCATTAAACCTCTTTTTCTTCCCACTCTCAGGTATGTCTTTATCAGCAGCATGAAAACAAACTAATACAGTAAATTGGTACCAGTAAAGTAGGCACTGCTTAAAAGATACCCAACAATGTGGAAGCAACTTTGGAACTGGGTAACAGGGAGAAGTTGGAACAGCTTGGAGGGCTCAGGAGAAGATGGGAAAATGTGGGAAAGTTCAGAACTCCCTAGAGACTTGTTGAATGGTTTTGACCAAAATGCTGATTATGATATGGACAATGAAATCCAGGGTGAGGTGGTCTCAGATGGAGATGAGGAACTTGTTGGGATCTGGAGCAAAGGTGACTCTTGTTATGTTTTACCAAAGACACTGGCAGCATTTCGCCCCTGCCCTAGAGATTTGTGGGACTTTGAACTTGAGAGCGATGATCTAGGGTATCTGGTAGAAGAAATTTCTAAGCAGCAAAGCATCCAAGAGGTCTCTTGGGTGCTATTAAAAGCATTAGCTGGGCACGGTGGCACGTGCCTGTAATCCCAGCTACTCAGGAGGCTGAGGCAGGAGAATTGCCTGAACCCAGGAAGCAGAGGTTGCGGTGAGCTGAGATTGCACCATTGCACTCCAGTCTGGGTAACATGAGTGAAACTCCGTCTCAAAAATAAAAAAAATAAAAAAATAAAAGCATTCAGTTTTAAAAAGGAAACAGAGCATAAAAGTTTAGAAAATTTGCAGCCTGACAATGCCATAGAAAAGAAAATCCCATTTTCTAAGGAGAAAATCAAGCCAGTTACAGAAACTTGCATAAGTAAGGAGGAAATGAATGTTAATCTCCAAGACAATGGGGATAAATGTCTCCAGGGAATGTCAGAGGTCTTCATGGCTGCCCCTCCCATTACAGGCCCAGAGGCCTAGAAGGAAAAAGTGGTTTCATGGGCCAAGCCCAGGGTCCCTGTGCCGTGTACAGCCTAGGGACTTGGTGCCCTGCATCCCAGCCATTCCAGTGTGGCTGAAGGGGCTAATGTAGAGCTCAGGCTATGGCTTCAGAGGATGCAAGCCCCATGCCTTGGCAGTGTCCACATGGTGTTGAACCTGCAGGTACACAAAAGTCAAGAATTGCAGTTTGGGAACCTCTGCCTAGATTTTCGAGGATGTATGGAAATGCCTGGATGCCCAGGGAGAAGTTTGCTGCTGGGCAGGGCCCTCATGGAGAACTTCTGCTAGGGTAGTGTGGAAAGGAAATGTGGGGTCAGAGCCCCCACAGAGTCCCTACTGGGACACTGCCTAGTAGAGGTGTGAGAAGAGGGGTCTCCAGACCCCAGAATGGTAGATCAACTGGCAGCTTGCACTGTGTGCCTAGAAAAGCCCCAGACACTCAACGCCAGTTTGTAAAAGCAGCGAGGAGGGAGGCTATACCCTGCAAAGCCATAGGGGTGGAGCTGCCCAAGACCATGGGAACCCACCTCTTGCATCAATGTGACCTGGATGTAAGACATGGAATCAAAAGAGATCATTTTGGAGCTTTAAGATTTGACTGCCCCACTGGCTTTTGGACTTGCATGAGGCCTGTAGCACCTTTGTTTTGGTCAATTTCTCCCATTTGGAATGGCCGTATTTTTCCAACACCTGTACCCCCATTGTATCTAGGAAGTAACTAACTTGCTTTTGATTTTACAGGCTCATAAAGAAAGGACTTGCCTTGTCTCAGATGAGACTTTCGACTATGGACTTTTGAGCTAATGCTGAAATGAGTTAAGACTTAGAGGAACTGTTGGGAAGACATTTTTGGTTCTGAAATGTGAGGACATGAGATCTGGGAAGGGCCGGCATGGAATGATATGGTTTCGCTGTGTCCCCACCCAACTGTCATCTTAAATTCTCATGTGTTGTGGGAGGGACCCAGTGCGGGGGGGTGGTAGTTGAAACATGCGGTGGGTCTTTCCTGTGCTGTTTTCATGATGGTAAGTCTCACGAGATCTGACGGTTTTATAAGGGGGAGTTTTCCTGCACAAGCTCTCCTTGCCTGCTGCCATCCATGTAAGATATGACTTGCTCCTCCTTGCCTTACCTATGATTGCAAGGCTTCCCCAGCCATGTGTAACTTTAAGTCCATTAAACCTCTTTCTTTTGTAAATTGCCCAGTCTTGGGCATGTCTTTATTAGCAGCGTAAAAACAGACTAATACACTACCCCAAAGCTTCCTTCTAACAGTGTAGTTAAAAGACACCACATATTTTAAAGATGTGCACCAAAATATCAAAAGTAGTTATCTCTGGGTGGTAAATTTTGAGGTAATTTCAATTTTATTCTTTATGCTTTTGTGCACTGTTAGAATTTTTTACTATAAACATGTCATTTCTGAGATACCCCAAAGTTGTCTTTCAGAGCCAGCCGTTTTCCCTTAGTTGAAGGTTTTCCACAGGAACTATACAGGCTGATATCCCAGAGCTTACCTGCTAAAAATCAAGGTAGAAAATATCCAGCTATATAACTGCTCCCACAAATGTGTGACTTTCAGAAGGAAAGTATGAATGAACTGGGACTCTGAGATCCAAGACCCAAGAACCACTTATGAAGCACACACAGGTAATTCTAGTGTTCTACTGCCACCACTCCTTCCCAAGCAGACTACAGTGAGAGGCCAGAAGCTCAGATGCAAAGTTTGCAGCAGAGATGGGAATACAGCAACACGGAGGCTTCAACAGCCCAGAACAGAGAGAACTTTTAGGTATCTTTTTTTCCCTTTGAGACAGAGTCTCACTATGTCGCCCAGTCTGGAGTACAGTGGCGCGATCTCAGCTCACTGCAACCTTCACCTCCAGGGTTCAAGCAATTCTCCTGCTTCAGTCTCACAAGTAGCTGGGACTACAGGCATGCACCACCACATCCTGCTAATTTTTTTTAATTTTTAGTAAAGACAGGGATTTACCATGTTGACCAGACTGGTCTTGAACTCCTGACCTCAGGTGATCTGCCCACCTTGGCCTCCCAAAGTCCTGGGATTACAGGCATGAGCCACTGCGCCCGGCCAACTTTTGGGTTTCTTAAACAACCCATGGTTTCTTAAACAGTCCCATTAAGAAACCTGCTGGTCTCTCAGAGGTCCTTTCACATACCCGTATACATGAAGAACACAGAGAGAACAAATGTTGAAAGATCTTAGAGGGATCAGAACTTGCCCCAAGTATGAGGAAAGCTGATGCCAAAGAGGAAAATGAAACTGAGAAATCTGGCTTCTTGCTTAGTGGTCTATTTATTAAATTATGCACATAGCTTGCCTCTTTGGCCTTCCACCTTCAACCATTTTTTGTTATTGTTCTTGTGACTTTACAGAATTATAATTAGGTTGACTAAGTCATATCAATATTAAATACACATTTGTTTAAAGCAAACAACAAAAAGCTCTTGTTTCTCCAGTCTTTGATACCTACTCTTCATGTATATGTATGGTACAGTAAGCAAGTACACAAAAAAACTCAGTATTATCTCATCTCAATGATTTTATCCATCATTTAGATGTTTTCTTCCTTAATCAATTTTGTTCCACCCCAAAGAGCACAAAGCTCTATAAAGTGAAAGAAGAAAAAAGGGCAGAAACAGAAGAAGCTACAAGGAAGACAAAGAAGACATTTTGATTCTAAAACTAAAGAAGAGAGAAAAGAGCAAAGAGATGCATTTGACTATAATTTAAATATCACAAGGCCGGGTGCAGTGGTTCACGCCTGTAATCCCAGCACTTTGGGAGGCCGAGGTGGGTGGATCACGAGGTCAAGAGATCAAGACCATCCTGGTCAACATGGTGAAACCCCGTCTCTACTAAAAATACAAAAAATTAGCTAGGCATGGTGGCTCGTGCCTGTAATCCCAGCTACTCAGGAGGCTGAGATAGGAGAATTGCCTGAACCCAGGAGGCGGAGGTTGCAGTGAGCCGAGATCGCGCCATTGCACTCCGGCCTGGGTAACAAGAGCAAAAACTCCATCTCAAATAAATAAATAAATAAATAAATATCACAGATGCAGTCTAATTATCAGGGACATTCATCAAATATGCTGCAGAGATATGTCCAATGACAGTGCTACCCAGATCCAGTTCCATGAGAATGCTCTCTTCTTGGGGTCCCTCACTCATATTCCTCAGTTATATACAAAAATCTCTACCCCTAAAGAAATGTTGGTGGGGCCAGGCGCGGTGGCTCATGCCTATAATCCCAGCACTTTGGGAGGCGGAGACGGGTGGATCACAAGGTCAAGAGATCGAGACCATCCTGGTCAACATGGTGAAACCCCGTCTCTACTAAAAATACAAAAATTAGCTGGGCATGGTGGCACACGACTGTAGTGCCAGCTACTCGGGAGGCTGAGGCAGGAGAATTGTTTGAACCCAGGAGACGGAGGTTGTGGTGAGCCAAGATCGCGCCATTGCACTCCAACCTGGGTAACAAGAGCAAAAAACTCCGTCTCATAAAAAAGAAAAAAAAAAAAAAAAAGAAATGTTGGTGGAAGGAGGAAACAAAGAGTCATGGTGACACCAGTGTATGTATACTCCAAAGTCTTCTTCCCAGGCCTTTCTAATGACTAAGAAATTTGAAGTAGGAAAGCACTTGCCCCCAGCTAGTTTCATAACAGCCACAAAATAACATACCAGTTCTGTTGGTAATTCTAAAAAAATTAAAAATAAAACAATCTTATTTCTAATCTTGCTTTAAATCTACTTTAGAATGAAATAGGCAATACATATTTTAAATCAATTATTTTCTTAGCCAGGTACAGTGGCTCATGCCTATAATCCCAACACTTTGGGAGGCCAAGGCAGGAGGCTCACTTGAGCCCAGGAGTTCAAGGCTACGGTAAGCTACGATCATGCTACTGCACCCAGCCTGGGTAACACAGCAAAACACTGTCTCTTAAAAAGCAAAACAAAACAGAAACAATAGTATAAATACAGAAATAACAATGTATGTATGTCAGTTGATAAAGATGGTAAGTGTCTCTGGAATGATATAAATTGAACTAAATGTTCATTGTTTTTACTTTTTTCCTGAAAAGTTATTCATATTCACCAAAACAAAAGAAAATAATCTTGGTAACACCATATGTGCTGGGTTCATCCCAAAGCCCTTCTCTCCCCTTCTCACTCATCCAGAGGTACCAATACTCAAGCTCTCACCTCCTGAGGCAGCTCCAGCTTTGACCGGTCATCCAGGCCATTGGAATGTAAGCCCATCAGGTATGGAACAGGAGCATCTAAGAAATGCAGGAGAGAAGCCGGGAGAATAGGGACATAGACATGCTGCCACTGGAAAGGAAACATGAGAGCTGTAATCGTCTCCGCCACACTCATCAGTCTCTGGTAATCTGGGTCAAAAAAAAAAAAAAAAAAGCACACATACAAATCAGTCAAAAACAAGGCACTTCCTTCCCAAACAGTAAGTTAAAACCTTCAATACAATTTATTATTTAGAAAGGATTAGGATAAACTTTAGCAAGGGTATGCTCAATGTGATTCCCTTGAGGATATCAGAGAGACAACCAAGAGAACCCTGTGGACCACAAATTGAAATATACCTACACACACAGGTCCTTGCTCATAACAAAATCCAATATGGAAATACAACAAAAATAATTAATGGCATCTTGCTCCAAATACTACGCCAGAATGTGATAGTAGATCCTCTTAAGAAGGTAAGAGAATGGAACAAAAAGGAAAAACAGTAGTTCTGGGACCCAGTTCAGCATGGAAGCAAAAAGGCTCATTTCTCACTAAGATA
The DNA here is from genome assembly GCF_030222135.1 of Aotus nancymaae. NCBI lineage: Eukaryota > Metazoa > Chordata > Mammalia > Primates > Aotidae > Aotus > Aotus nancymaae. The sequence continues at coordinate 50,723,164 of NW_026988473.1, read as the reverse complement.
CTTCTGCAGAACATCCTGTAAGGAGCTTATGTGAACTTTGCCTGCAAAATCAAGCATAAAGAACTACAAAGCATGCAGAAGCTGATTTTTCCACATTAGTCAAGTCTACCCTATACCTGGCAACCTTTCCTGAACGAGAACAGCATAAAAATCTTATTTTAACATTTCAATAAAAACCTTCCATAGAGGCTGGATGCAGTGGTTCACGCCTGTAATCCCAGTATTTTGGATGACCTGAGGTCAGGAGTTTGCGACCAGATTGCCCAACTAGCTGTACTCCAGCCTAGGTGACAGAGCTATACTTCTCAAAAAAAAAAAAAAAAAAAAAAAAAGCTTCCCTAGAACTTGAAAGACCCAGAGGATTGACGTTCGTGATTCAAAACTCTTGTTACAGGTCAGAGATCATGGCCTGAAGGGAAATCCTGTGATCAATATTTGGCTGCTCTTCAGAAAGTAATTTCTAGGTCTTTTTTTTTTTTTTTTTTTTAAAAAAGAGTAATATATTGGTAAAGCCAAAAAAACTGACTGGTTAAAGTTGAAATTTGACAAATTACTATTCACAAATATGATGGTTTCAGGCATTTAAGAACAAAGCAGAAACATACATTTTTAAATCATATAAGTAAAATTCTTCTGGAATGGGTGGTTTTAAATGAGCTGTCATAGGAATTAAAATGATTTTATGTGCTAAAAATTCACCCTACCATTTAAATCACAGCTTGGTTCATAAAGCAGCTGTAAGTAACAAAAACTTTCTAGGAAATGAGAAAGTCTCAGCAGAAAGGGAGTGGAAGCTGAAAAGCAGAAGTTGAGCAAAACATCCTACATTTGCTCACTAATAAAGCTTTGAAAGTTGCCTATCACCTTGCTCCTAGATAATCAAAGAAGAGCATAACCTGTAAATAACTTTACTAGTGTGATAAATATATATATTTGGTCTCTTCCCTGGTTCCTGAAACACACAGCTCCTAAAACCCTTGGAATCTACTGGGCATTAAGAACTTCTTTTAAGTGAGATTGTCTCACTTAAATGCGCCGGGTCCATTTTTATGACTTGTATGTGCAGAAAAAGACATCAGACTTGGGACCACTCTATAAATAAGTCCCCTCTAAACAAACTGCAGTCAGCTCCTACATATTTACAAACAATTATAAACTGTCCTGGCAAGTTGCAAAACAATGATTAATTAGTATGCTCCCATTTGTTTTCTTTTTAAAAAGTATATGCATAGTATGTACACAGCTGTATCTACAAGGAAACAGAAAACAGTGGTAACCTCCCTGAAGGAGAACCAGGAAGCAGAAGTAGAAGTCGTACATTTCTACCCTTCATTTTACACTCTTGAAATGCTGTTTTTCAAGTTAGTTTACACTCTTGGAATGCCTTTTTTCAAGTGAGTGAGTGAGTGAGTGAGTTATTTGGAGACAGAGTCTTGCTCTGTCGCCCAGGCTGGAGTGCAGTGGTGTGATCTCTGCTCACTGGAAGCTCCGCCTCCTGGGTTCAAGCAATTTTCGTGCCTCAGCCTCTTGAGCAGCTGGGATTACAAGTGTGCACCATCATGCCCAGCTAATTTTTTGTATTTTTAGTAGACATGGGGTTTTACCATGTTGGCCACGCTGGTCTTGAGCTTCTGATCTCAAGTGATCTGTCCTCCTTGGACTCCCAAAGTGCTGGGATTACAGGCATGAGCCACCGCACCCAGCCTCAACTTTTAATATACCATACATCTTTCATAGTATATTTGTATAATTTAAAGAATATTTACATTAATATATGTGTATTCAACACCTAACATAAAAAATAGTACATTGGGCCAGGCATGGTGGCTCATGCCTATAATCCCAGCACTTTGGGAAGCTGAAGAGGGCAGATTGTTTGAGGTCAGGAGTTTAAGACCAGCCTGGCCAACATAGCAAAACCTCATCTCTACTAAAAATACAAAAAGTAGCTGTGTATGGTGGTGTGTGCTTATAATCCCAGCTACTCAGGAGGCCGAGGCAGGAGAATCGATTTAACCTAGGAGGCAGAGGTTGTAGTGAGCCAAGACTGTGCCACTGTATGCCAACCTAGACAACGGAGTGAAACTCCATCTCAAAAAATAAAAAAAAAAAGTATGTTATTGAAAACACTGGAAAAGACGGCATTTTTAAAATTTAAGAGATTACTTCTCAGGTGTAGGATACTAGATCAAAAAAAAGGTGGCTGGGTGCAGTGGCTCACACCTGTAATCCCAGCACTTTGGGAGGCCAAGGCAGGCAGTTCACTTGAGGTCAGGAGTTTGAGACCAGCCTGGCCAACATGGCAAACCCCATCTCTACTAAAAATACAAAAATTAGACAGGTGTGGTGGCACATACCTGTAATCCCAGCTACTTGGGAGGCTGAGGCATGAGAGTTGCTTGAACTTGGGAGGTGGAGGCTGCAGGAGGCCAAGATTGCGTCACTGCACTCCAGTCTGGGTGACAGAGAGAGACCCTGTCTTAAAAAAAAGGAGTGGGGGGGACTTTCAACTTTCTCTGCATTATTTGTGCACATCGTATTTATATTTATTTGTTTTTTAAAACTATTATTTTCATTAAGGATACACAAAAAATTTGATATCCAGCTACCATATAGAGAGGAAAAATATTTGATTCCCTGTGGAACTGTTTTGATTTTATGCCTTAAGCATTCATTATTTTTACAGTAAATGACTACTTTAGATAGTAAAATATCATTAGAGATTTCTCATCAATCTTTACTTAGCCAACTCACTTTACTGATTGATATTCCCCACTCTGAGTAAAGCATACATTGCTTCCACTCTTTTGTTCCCAAACCTGTGTAGCTGAACTTACTACTGGATTATATAACATAACCAATTATAGTGTACATAAATGACAAACTCTGAGGGCAAAAAGAAAGAATGGCTATTTCTCTGAAAACAAAATTAAATGCTTTTAAAAGACTCAGTAATTCGAAGTCACTAAAAAAAACTGTATTGAATAAGGCATATCATGAAGCAATTAAGAATAAAAAACTAGTGCTCGCTTTGACAGCACATATACTAAAATTGGAAAGATATAGAGAAGATTAGCATGGCCCCTTTGCAAGGATGACACGAAAATTTGTGAAGCGTTCCACATTTAAAATTATTCTAAAAAATAAAAATAAAAATAAATACTAGGGAACACTACAAAAATCTAGAGGTAGTCTCCACTCTTGTTCTTTGGCAAGGTTAAGTTATCACTCCACTTTAAAAAAAAAAAAGTAGGCCGGGCGCGGTGGCTCACGCCTGTAATCCCAGCACTTTGGGAGGCCGAGGCGAGTGGATCACGAGGTCAAGAGATCGAGACCATCCTGCTCAACATGGTGAAACCCCATCTCTACTAAAAATACAAAATATTAGCTGGGCATGGTGGTGCGTGCCTGTAATCCCAGCTATTCAGGAGGCTGAGGCAGGAGAATTGCCTGAACCCAGGAGGCGGAGGTTGTGGTGAGCCAAGATTGCGCCATTGCACTCCAGCCTGGGTAACAAGAGCGAAACTCCGTCTCAAAAAAAAAAAAAAAAAAAAGTAATTAAGGCTGGACGCAATGACTCACGCCTGTAATCCTGGCACTTCGGGAGGACCAGGCGGGCGGAGGTCAAGAAATCAAGATCATTCTGGCCAACATGGTGAAACTCTGTGCCTACTAAAAATACAAAAATTAGCTGGGCATAGTGGCATGCACCTGTAGTCCCAGCTACTCAGGAGGCTAAAGGAGGAGAATCGCTTAAACTTGGGAGGCAGAGGTTGCAGTGAGCCGAGATCACGCCACTGCACTCCAGCCTGGTAACAGAGTGAGACTACCTCTCAAAATAACAACAATAACAACAAAAGTAACAAGAAAATCTAGTCAATGCATTATGGGTGTGGTTTATGCAAGAAAAACAATGCAGGTATCTGATTTGTGATTTCGTAATCATGGGAAATGGCTGGACCCTTCATCAAAGATTATTGACTATACAGTTGTATGTTTTAAGTTAAATTACTTAGGCCAGGTGCGGTGGTTCACACCTGATTTCCCAGCACTTTGGGAGGCCAAGGCCAGTGGATCACCTCAGATCAGGAGTTCGAGACCAGCCTGGCCAACATGGTGAAACCTCATCTCTACTAAAAATACAAAAATTAGCCAGGCTTGGTGGTGTGCACCTGTAGTCCCAGCTACTCCGGAGGCTGAGGCAGGAAAATCACTTGAACCCAGGAGGCAGAGGTTGCAATGAGCCGAGATCCTGCCATTGCACTCTAGCCTAGGCAACAAGAGGGAAACTCTGTCTCAAAAATAATTTTAAAATAAATAATTTAATTATAAAATTAATTGTATATATCATTTTTAGGATTCTGTGACATAACTGACTGTTTTGGTTTCCAATTAACTACTCTACTAGGCCACTTCAGATAAAGAGCTTCTGTTCTGCATATAATTTTAAAATAAGGCCAGATGCAGTGACTCATGCCTATAATCCCAGCACTTTGGGAGGCCAAGAAAGGCAGATTGCTTGAGCCCAGGAGTTTGAGATCAGCCTGGGCAACATGGCAAAACCTTGTCTCTACAAAAAATACAAAAACTAGCCAGACGCAGCAGCATGTGCCTGTAGACCCAGCTATCTAAGAGGCTAAGGCAGGAGGATCATCAGAGTCTGGGGAAGTCAAGGCTGCAGGTGAGTCGCGACTGTGTCACTGCACTCCAGCGTAGGTGACAAAATGAGACCCTGTCTCAAAAAACAGTAATAATAATTTTTAAACAACCAATTAAAAATTGTGCTATTGAAAAAACACTATTTCTATATGAACTAAAGAATAAATAGTATCCAGAAGCAAATAAAATGACCTATACCAAAAAGAAAACACTGTTTAAAACTGCCAATTCAATGTTCCAAAGGGTTACACTTTCAGAATCTTACAATTCAGCCTGCATTCCTTTTCCCTCAGTAACACTCCTTTTCTATTCAGAAGGCAGGACATGCAGCAGCCAAAACCACCTGCTGTGGTGATAGCTTGTTTTTGGCCAGAGTGATTTTTATCCACACAAGGAAGATACCTTTGAATCATTAATAAAAACTACTTCAAGAAAACCAACCTAAATTGTTTAAAGCACTCTATTAACAACAAAAAACATAATTTACATTCAATGAAAAGTAATCCACTCCACTTTGGCCTCAGCCAGGCTCAGCAATATCCAAGAAATTTCTGGAAAAAGTTTTCTCTTGTCCATGTTCAGCATGACTTTAGGTCCTAAGTTTAATTCAATTCTACATACTAACCATCTCAATTACATTAGAACCTCTTAGAAAATTCTTATTATGGATACAAGAACCCATATTCTAGGAAATACAGAAGCAGCTCAGATGGAAGAATGTTATTTTTCCACCGTGTTCATCATATTTGTTTCAATCCTCCTTTCCTTGCCTCTAAACAACGCCCCCCCAGACACACTGCATTATAGGTACCTAAAAGCCTACTGTATCTTCTAACACTCTATATAGTTTGGTTTCCTCCTCTCTGTTCTGTTCTAAACCAGAGTTCTTCCATATTCAACTAAGTTTCATTTCAAATTATTTTTATGAAGCTCCAGCCAAGAAATAGCTAGGAAAGCAATATGATTTGTCCAAGTCTATATTTCACCCAGAGATAGGAGGCTGTAACTTCATATCTTAAACTAGAAGTTGCAAAGTGAAGCCTCAGGAACTACATTCAGCCAACAGATAATATTTGGCCTGCAGTGTTTAAGAAGAACATTGTCGCCAATATTTAAAAATCAGAAAGATTTCATATAAAAAATCCGGGTCCTCATGAAATACTGGAATATTTAATCACATCAGGCCAGTATACCCACAAGGAATTAACAGGAGCTAATTCATAGCTGTCCACTTTATATGAGGTATGTGCTCTTTCAATCCCAGCATTTCAGTAGGCCAAGGCGGGCGGATCACCTGAGGTCAGAAGTTCAAGACAAGCCTGGCTGGTCAACATGTTGAAACCCCGTCTCTACTAAAAAAAAAAAAAAAAATTAGCTGGGCATGGTGGTAGGTGCCTGCAATCCCAGCTACTGAGGCGGCTGAGGAAGGAGAACTGCTTGAACCCAGGAGATGAAGGTTGCAGTGAGTCAAGATTGTGGCACCACACTCTAGCCTGGCTGACAAAGCAAGACTCCATCTCAAAACAAACAAACAAACAAAAAAAAAAACACCGTTTTGCCGGCCTGGGTAATAAAGCCAGACCCTAGTTCTACTAAAAACAAATTTTTTTTTTAATTAGCCAGGCATGGTGGTGGACACCTGTAGTTCCAGCTACTTGGGTGGCTACGACAGGAAGATCACTTGAGCCCAGGATATCAAGACTACGGTGACCCATTATTGTGCCACTGCACTTTAGCCTGGGCGACAGAGTAAGATCTTATTTCTTCAAATAAATAAATAAAAATTTTTTTAAGGCTGGTCACAGTGGCACCTGTAATCCCAGCACTTTGAGAAGCCAAGGCAGGTGGTTGAACCCAGGAGTTTGAGATCAGCCTGGGCAATATAGTGAGACCCCATCTTCACAAAAAATAAAAACTTAGCCAGGCATGGTGGCACGTGCCTGTATTCCCAGCTACTCAGGAAGCTGAGGCAGGAGGATCACTTGAGCACAGGAGGACGAGGCTGCAGTGAGCCACAATGGCACCACAGAACTCCAGCCTGGGCAACAGAGTGAGATCCTGCCTCAAAAGGGGAAAAAAGAAAAAAAGAAAATCACCATTTTGCAACTATCCTAGAAATAACTAATTCAGAATATAATCATCAGTAGATGCTAAACTATTAGGCATCTGTAAACTGCAATTATGATACAAAAAATAAAAACTTTTAAACAAGATTAGGCAAAACTTTAAAAAAGAACAGAATAATTAGTTTCAAAGTATCTCCTCACAACTTACATGTTAATTACCAAGGGAAAAATTATAACTTCCCAGTTAAGAAACCACAGACACCATCTTAACCAAGTAAGCAGATTAGTATCACCAAATATGGGACAGAATGACATCATATGCCTGCCTCCTATAACCATGAAAACTCACAGTATGTGCCCCCTAATAGAGAGAAGAACAACATCACTTCTATGGTATTTCAGGCAAAAATTTATAATCTGAATGTCATCATAAGAAAACATCAGACAAAACCAAATTAAGGGACATTCTATAAAATAACTCGGTTGTACTCTTCAAAACGTCTATGTCATGAAAGACAAAGGCTGAGAAACTCACAACTAAAAGCAATGCATGATATTGCACTGGATCCTGAATAAGGTTTTTTTTTTTCTTTTTTTTTGAGATGGTGTCTCGCTCTGTCGCCCAGGCTGGACTACAGTGGCTTGATCTCGGCTCACTGCAACCTCCGCCTCCTGGGTTCAAGCGATTCTCCCGCCTCAGTCTCCCGAGTAGCTGGGATTACAGGCATATGCCACCATACCTGGCAAATTTTTTGTATTTTTAGTAGAGACGGGTTTCACCATGTTAGCCAGGATGGTCTCGAACTCCTGACCTCGTGATCCACCCACTTCAACCTCCCAAAGTGCTGGGATTACAGGCGTGAGCCACTACGCCTGGCCAGAAACTTTTTAAAATTATCATAACAGACATTATTGGGTACTAGAGAAACTTTAATATAGTATTGTATCAATTCTAGATTTCCCAAATTTGACCAAAGACAGTTACTTAAGAGACTGTTTTTATTCTTAGGAAATAAACATTTGAGAATTTAGGAATCTGCAACAACTCTCAATGTTTAAAAACTCTCTATGTTCACACACAGAGAGAGACGGTAATAAAGGAAATTAGGCAAATGTTAACAACTGGCGAATTTGGGATAGGGTATACAAGAGTCCCTTGAATACTCCTTGCAACTCTTCCATAAGCTAGAAATTATTTTAAAATAAAAAATAATTAAAACCTCTGATGGCTATCCATCTAAGAGTAAAAGCCAAAGTCCTTACAATGGCCTACAAGATTCTATACAATCTGGTCTCCTGTTAAGTCTCTAACACCATCTCGTACTATACTCCTGCTCATTCACTCCATTCCATCCACCAGCTTCCTTATTTTTGAAAACATGAAGCACATTCTTGTCTTAGACCATTTGTATTTCCTGTGCCCTTTGCCTGGAATACTTGTCCTACAGATATTAACAGGTCATTCAGAGATGCCTACCTAACCACCCTGTTAAAAACTGGAACTTCTCTTCCCCAAATACTATACCTTTCTCTGTTTTATTTTTCTTTATAAACCTTAAGTATCTTACAAACAACATATTTTATGTATTTATTTAATCACCTCTCTTCCCCACTAAAATTTAAGTTCCACTATAGCAACAATTTTTCTGTCTTGTCCACCACTACCCTTGAAACAATGTCTAACACATAGGCACTCTCAGTAAATATGTACTGGATGAATGAATTTCATGTTACTAGCCTGGCTTATTAAGTAAGCATATGTTTCTGATCTACTTTACTATTTTGTCCAAATATGCTGCTCACACTCAAACTCTCATTTATAAAAAAAATTCAGTTAAGCAAACAACAAAAAGAAGCAACACATCCACATTTTCTCAAATATATTTTCTCAATCTATAAAGGATTATCCTTTGTGAAAAGGCAGAAATAGCTCCGCAGAATGACAGAACAGAATTGATGGAATGTCGGCTTCCTGCGACCATCACCTCCTACTCACCCCTCTTTTCAGCTTAAATCAGAAGGGACATCAGGAAGCAGTGTTCCCTCCAAGAGTGAATGCCCAGCAAAAGGCCATGAAGACAGTTAATCAGAAATATTGGTCCTCTCATGTTCATCAATTTGCCATCCACCACCTAACTGCAAAAGATCTGGGTTTTGCTCAAACTGTAATAGTTCTTAACCTTTACAGTCGGCACCACTGTATCTGAACATGAAAAGAAAGGAAGCCTTAGGTAGGCAGGAAGCTCTAGTAAGCATTGACTTACGCTGTGAGTAGAGCAGGATTTGAAACTCCAAAAGGGCACAAGTAAAAAGCTGAAACACATTCTCCACCCCGAGCAGTTCGAAAACCTCTTTGACAGGAAAGTCAAATAGGGGAAGCTCATTGGTACTTGGTCTCTGGCAGATTATTGGCCCATAGACCCCAGAAAACTTCAAGGACCGGCCAGGAGGTGGGAGTGGCACCTCGTAGAGTACGTTGTATATGTAGCTCTCAAGGGGCAGTGGAGGGGGCTGAGGTGAGGTGACTGCCTGGTGAAGTTGCTCCAGCACACTCCGACATGCCTTCATAAAAGACATGGGCGTGATGAGGCAGATGCATTTAGAGACATAGAGAGTGTCCCGGCTAATGTCATAGGAGTTGAAGCGCTGCAGTTTGGTCACAGGAGTGTCTTCACCATCCTCCATGCCACTCTGGTCTCTGCCATCAGCAGGGGGAGCATGTAGGACATCATACTCAGCATTGTGCATGTGGTAGAGGGTCTGCATTGCACTGCAGATCTGCTTGCTAGTCACCTCTTCATAAAATGTGAGGGCAAACCCAAATGTCCGAGAGCCATCCTCCCTTGTGATAATAAAGGCGTGGAATTGGGGCTCCCTGGGATCAGCCTGGGTCTTGAATGCCAGTCCTTTGGGCATACATAGCTGCAAAAGACAACAAGGCAACAAGCAGTGAGAACACTCACTGGCGACTCTCTTTTCAGAACACCGTCATGATTTATTTATTTACAGAGCACCTACTAAGCTGAGTATTTATCTGGCTTAAAGCTCTCTCTTTCTAATACAAGACACGCAAGTAAATAAAATCATAATGCAGTCATCAAGGATACACAGAAGTATATACAAAGTACTATGGGAACACAGAACAGACAACTCAGCCTGGGAATATCAGAAAAAGCTTCAAAAATGGGCCAGGCACAGTAGCTCACGCCTGTAACCCCAGCACTTTGGGAAGCCAAGGCAGGTGGATTGCTTGAAGCCAGGAGTTCAAGACCAGCCTGGGCAACATGGCAAAACCCTGTCTCTACTAAAAATACAAAAATTAGGCAGGTATGCTGGTGGACACCTATAATTCCAGCTACACAGGAGGCTGAGGCATGAAAAATCACTTGACCCAGGAGGCGGAGGTTGCAGTGAACCAAGATCATGCCCTGTACTCCAGCCTGAGGGACAGAGCAAGACTCTGTCACCACAAAAAGGAACATTAAAGTTCAACAGGTACACAAGGGATAGAAGGGTATTTCAGGGACAAGAAGAAAATGCACAAAGACATGGACATAAAAGAAAACTTGGAGAATTTAGGAAATGGTAGGTGGTTAAGCATGACAGCATGACAGAGAGCAAGATATGTAACTTAGGAGACGATGCTAGAAATATATTTAAAAACCAGATAGATGCAACTTTATACCTAAAAATAAAACAAACTTGTAAATAGTTTTGGACTATCACCTCACAAAATTTTGTCATTAAACTTCTTTTCACATCAAAAAGTATGTTCATTTCATATAAATCAAGGAGATGACATAATCAGGATAAAGATGTACTGTTTTCACTCTAATTCAGATGGGTTATATAAAGAAACTTGGAAGTTAATCAAACTGACCTGAATCAGTTCCCATTTTCCAGTTTTACATGAACCTGGCTATACAAATGCCTGGGTTAACAAAGACCTATATTATGTTATATCCATTAGCCTTAAACTTGAATTCCCAAAGACTAGGTATTTCTGTTAAAATGAAATAAACACTGGAGTAGGAGTCAAAAAACTTAAGGCTCTCTAAGACAGTTTCTTCATCTGTGAAATAATAATAATAACAGTTTCCTCTGCCTACTTCTCAGGGTTTTTTGTGAGCATCAAACAAGACTATCCTGTTAAAACTACAGAACGCTATTTAAAATCTAATAGAATTAGCCGGGCGTGGTAGCGCATGCCTGTAATCTCAGCTACTTGGGAGACTGAGGCAGGAGAATCACTTGAACCTGGGAGGCAGAGGTTGCGGTGACCCAAGTTAGCACCACTGCACGCCAGCCTGGGCAACAAGAGTCAAACTCTGTCTCAAAAAAAAAAAAAAAAAAAAAAATTGAGTCAGTAGAAAATCTAATAGAAAGGCCAGTGTGATGGCTCACGCCTATAGTAGCAACACTTTGGAAGGTCAAGGTGGGCAGATTGCTTGAGCCCAGGAATTTGAGAACAGCCTGGACAATATGGCAAAACACTTTTTCTATAAAAAATACACAAAAATTAGCTGGGCATAGTGTCACGCACCAGTAGTTCCAGCTACTTGGGTGACTGAGGTGGGAGGATCACTTGAGCTAAGGAGGATGAAACTGCAGTGAACCGAGATCACACCACTGCTCTCCAGAAGCCTGGGCAACAGAGTGAGACCCTGTCTCAAAAATAAATGTAATAAAGGCAGTACAAAGATAAGGTTAAGCGCAGAGGTCTGGAATCAGACTACAGCGTTCAAACTCCAACTCAACTACTTATTAGCCATGTGAGCTTGAATACATTACCTAACCTCTTTGGATCTTAATTTCCTCATCTGTAAAATATGTATGTGTGTATGTGTTTATTTAATACTACCTATGTAAGGAGTATTGTGAAGATTAAATAAGTTAATTCATGTTAAATGCTTATTAGAGTGTCTAGCACAAGGTGAATATTCAATAAAGGTTAGTCCACTCTATATAGTGGTATATTCTTCCACATGAGATTTTAAATGCTGTCCTATCTAAAATTATGACAAAACAAAAAAATGAAAATAAAATTATGATGAAACAATAATACCCACTTCTGTCATATTACTCAGATATATACAGTGCAGAATAAGAGAAAACAATTTTAAACTAATGAAGTCTAAAATTCACTCATCACATAATCTCAGTGCAATAATCAATAGCTCAGGGCCACAAAATAAGTTCACTGACACAATACTATGCATTTCTCTGACACAATAGAAACACATCATAATTTTTATTGTATTTAATATATTCTGAATATTTGATATATTGACCAAAATGCAGAATAATAAACAGTATGCATTATAATCCTTTCTTCAAAAGTTATTGGTATTTGGTAAGAGTACTGCTACCACAGCCTGAACTCACAATCCTATTATAAATTACTCTGTAAATTATCACATACTACGGCTAACAAATACTAACCATTCCTACCGCATCTTGGTCAAAGGGATTCCATTCTATGTTCTCAGGATATCGTGCAAGAACCTTAGACTTGAATGTTCGTCTCAATGGTGTCTGCTCAAAATTTTCCCCTGTAAGAAAAAGAATGAAGCAAATCATCTCTACAAAGTCCCTTTAAGTCACAAGGTTATTAATGTCTGAGCTTGGTAGTCCAGCAAGGTACAAAAATGAAGGCAAGGGGGTTAGTATGCCAACCATCTAAGAATAGGAAAGGCATTAAAGTTATTAGGTCAGTAAAAAAGCTGAAAAAGTATAGCATGGTTAATGTTAGACATCACTAGCTATCAGTTCTTCTTCAAAATGAAATTATTACTACAAACCCAATGGTTAATTTTCTTGGGAAAGAGTGAGAAAGCACAAGGAATGACAAGGATTGTATCCATCTTTTTTTTTCCCCTAAAAGCCACATTTAATTTGCTTAAAGTCAACCAAAAACATCATAGAAGTATATTTTACTTAAAATTCAGAATAAACTACACGTTTCAATGATCTCTGGAAAAAATACAAAGAAACTAAAAGACGTAAGAACATTAAACAAAGCAGATTTCAGGGTAAATCTAATGAGATATTCTGTCAACTCAGAATTGCTTGAAATTTCAGGAATTCTCCTTTGTTTTCCCATTCCCCCTCCTAAAAACACTAGAGTATACTGAAATAAGAACATTAAAATGAAGAGAGAAAGAACCAAAGAACCCACCACCTAGAAGGATATAAATCTGAAAAATCTAGTGGCCAAAAAAAAAACCACAAGAAAGTTAGAAGGTCAAAGGTTACAAAATGCCACTGGAGAGACATATGTAAGAACCATTAGAAAGCTTTGGGTGTTCTCAATTTTGTTTTGTTTTTACCTTCAGTCGTACTTGAAATGAAAGGGCTGGCACCATCCCTGGCTTTAGAAGCCTGTATGTACTGGCATAATGCTATATGATAAACGAAATAACAGAGTATTACAATAAAGCAGTGTTATTCAAACTTTTTTGACCATTATTCCAGTACAAATTACATTTTACACTATGAAGCAATAAACACATACATGTATGTGTATACACAAATTTAACTAAAACAAAAATTTCACAAAACAATACTTACCTTTATATAATGTCCTCTCCTATTTCCTACTCTATATCATTAAAACAAAAAATACTGACTGCAGGCCTACTAATGATCACAATTCAGTTTGAAAAACATTATAATACGGTATAGCAGAATGAAGAGCTCAACTGATACCAAATTACTGTAAAGTCACTAGTGCTTTACCTGAAAGTATACTGCCCAAATATTGCTTTATCTAAGGAAATAGGGAGTGCAGTACAAATTAAATGCATATAAACAGTTCAAACAAATAAATTTTAGGTGTCTTGGAATATATGGGAAACATAATCAAGGACAATTCAATTGAATTCGATACCTGTTTACTAAGTAATCAAGGGACTTAGATACTGTGGGGACTAGAGATGAACCAGACAAAATATGTATCCTCAATGATCTCAATATATGTACCCTCAATGATCACAGGATGAGATGCACCTGAAGTCAGAAAGTCCCTTACCCTAAATCAATCCCAGAGGCACCTCAAAAGTTTCTAAAAGAGAAAAATTTAATAATAATTCTAAGGTACCTGTACCAGAAACTAATAATAATTCCAATCAGAAAATTATTGCTTTTATAACTACAATCTCTCCTCTATTTTCTCTGAGATTTTGTCCATCATCAGAAGCAGCAGCTCACTTACTCACAATCTGCAAATTCTGATAGGACCCAACCTTCTTTCTGTTATTAAAAGCAAGTGCCACAATTTCATTCCTTTTATTTCCTGATCGCTTCTTCCAAACAAATTCTTCTAAAACTTCCTTTTTGAGCAAATTTCATTCCTCAAAATACATTTGGTAATCTTCACTACAGAAGATTGGGAAAAATCAGCAGGCAGCTGGTAATAGCTGCAGCAACAAAGGCCTATAGCTTATGTAGAGCTAGGCTCAGAGCTTTCAGTAACACCTGCAAAGAGCCCACCCATGGTAAGCCTGCACTTACTGTACAAAGTAATTAAGCAGCAAGCAGCTGACATAATGATCTCGTCTACAGTTTGAAATTCTTGGCATGCATTTTTAAACTGCATTCATGTCTGAAAGAAGAGAACTATTTCTTCCTCCTAAGCTTCTTCACTTTCAGTTATCAGTTTGCTCATTTCTTCCTAACTAGCCAGAAAATCCCCTCAGTAAAAACCAAGAAATATCACAACATAGAAAGGAATCAGGAGAGCTATTATTGTCCACTGTGAAGGAAAGATGGTTTCCTAAAATGGCTCTAGGTGTCTGGCCATAACCACCCTAAACGCACCTGATCTCATCTAAAATGGCTGTAAGGTGCTCACTTACAGCATGACATGCATGTGTGAGAACACAGGACAGGTTAGTGATTAAGAGGAGAACTTTTAAAAAATGAGATGAAGAATGGAGCCAAAGGTGAGCATGACCAGCTGATCTGAAGTGTGGTCAAAAGGGAGAGAAAGGCTATGAATCACGGGAGAAGTGATTGTTGGAGCCTGTGTCTCCACCACCTCCTCTCCACATTTGCCCCTTCTTTAAGTTAGCTAAGGGAAGAAGTCTTGTTAGAGATGGGTTCTGAATAAAGGACTATATGGGGTGCCAAAGTTAGACAAAAGGACTTCTGTGAATTAGACTGGGCCAATAGCAAGAGCAAAGTATTTTCGCCACAAGGGGAAAGGAGATGTATAAAGAAGTTTATAAGTGCCCTGAAAACAAATCATATTCATTTCAGCCACTCTACAAAGAGTGCCAGAAAAGGTAAGAGAAGAGGATTCACAAACCTAAAATTTTTTTATTGAAATGATTCATTCTTCATTTACTGAGGGCTGAGTTTTAAGAATAAACAGTAAGTAATTCCAGCATTTTGGGAGGCTAAGGTAGGTGGATCACTTGAGGTCAGGAGTTAGAAACCAGCCTGGCCAACATGGCAAAACCCTGTCTCTACTAAAAAATACAAAAATTAGCCAGGTGTGGAGGCAGATGCCTATAATCCCAGCTACCCAGGAGGCTGAGGCAGGAAAATCAGTTGAACCCGGGGGGGGGCAGTGGGGAGAGGGGAGGGTGTGGAGGTTGCAGTGAGCCAAGATCATGCCACTGCACTCCAGATTGAATGACACAGCAAGACTCCATCACAAAAAAAGAAGAAGGAAGAAGGAAGAAGGAAGAAGGAAGAAGGAAGAAGGAAGAAGGAAGAAGAAGAAGAAGAAGAAGAAGAAGAAGAAGAAGAAGGAAGAAGAAGATGAAGAAGAAGAAGAAGAAGAAGAAGAAGAAGGAAGAAGAAGAAGAAGAAGAAGAAGAAGAAGAAGAAGAAGAAGAAGAAGAAGAAGAAGAAGAAGAAGAAAGAGTAGGAAAACTTAATATCACAGGTACCTTAAATTCTCATTTATTCAGACCCTTGGAAATTCAAACAATATTAGGGATATGACATCACCAACACAGCTGTCCTATTGTCCTAGAAACAACAACTCATTATTTGTCCAACACATATAGATTATACAAACATCAACAGATCTAGATATAAGAACAAAAGCCCATCTCTAAGAACAATATCAAAATTAGTCAACTACGTGTCAGTCTATCTTTGTGAATCTGCTTCCAAGGAAGTACAATTCAAATTGATCATAACAGATTTTTCTTTAAAGCACACATGGCTTACAAGAACTTGTAATAGGTTTTTTATCTGTTCTGCTTTGACCAAGCCAGAAACAAACTGACATTTCTTGTTATTGTTTTGAGATACGGTCTCACTCTCTTGCCCAGGCTGGGGTGCAGTGGCACAATCACGGCTCACTACAGCCTCAAACTCCTGAGCTCAGTCTATCCTCCCACCTCAGCCTCTAGAGTAGCTGGGACCACCACGTCCAGCTAATTTTTTAAATATTTTTTGTAGAGTCAGGGAATAGCTAGATTGCCCAGGCTGGTCTCAAACTCCTGGGTTCACAAAAGCCTCCGGCTTCAGCCCCCCTTACACGCATGCTCCACCACACCCAGCTTAAAGACATTTCTATATCTGGCTTCTTGAAGGTGATAGGGAGGATAATATAAAGATCTGTGAAACTGCATTGGAAAAAAATTGATTTTATCAACAGAATGCTTTATATCTAGTTCATAGAGGTTCTGCTTCCAGTGGCAGAGTAGTCCCCATCAGACCAAGCTTCCTGCAGACAATTATAAAGTTGTCTAGAGAATTAAAAGCAGGAAGATTCTGAAGTAGGGGAAAAGGTCAGCACTTCAAAAAAGGTAATGATACTGGGTGAGTTTCCCTTTTTTATGGCTTCCAGTCAGGCAAGTACCTGTCTGTCAGAAGAAGCAGGTAAAACTCAAAAACTCATAATCTTACTAGCTTAAGAAACCAGGGGCAAATTTTAAGGCAACCACAGCAGCTGGGCAGTGAAAGAGGGAAATTCCAGAGAGAACCAGAGAAGGGAAGACCCAAAAAGCTGTGTGCAAACTTCCTACAAACCTGGCTGATCCCTGAACCACGCATGCATGGAGCAGACCCCAAGCAGTCACATTAAGGGTAAAAGAACTGAACTGAGATTTAAGTTGCCACTTACTACAGGAAAAACATTAAAAAAAAAAAAAAAAAAAAAAAGAATGCTCTCTGGAGGGAGGTAACAGAATCTAGTCTCTACAATCCAGAATTGCTCAGCACATAAAGAAACAGAAAAATATGACCCATTCTCAAGAGAAGAGTCAATCAACAGAAACCAACCCTGAGTTTACTCAAATATCGGAGTTAGCAAACAGGGATTTTAAAGCAGCTATAATCATAATAAATGAAAAAACAGATCTCAGGCCTGGCAAGGTGGCTCACGCCTATAATCCCAGCGCTTTGAGGCGGGCAGATCATGAGGTCAGGAATTTGAGACCAGCCTGGCCAATATAGTGAAACCCTGTCTCTATTAAAAATACAAAAATTAGCCAGGCATGGTGGTGCATGCCTGTAGTCCCAGCTACTCAGGAGGCTGAGGCAGAAGAATTGCTTGAACCTGGGAGGCAGTGATTTCAGTAAGCCAAGATTGTGCCACTGCATTCCAGCCTGGATGACACACTCTGCCTCAAAAAAAAAAAAAAAAAAAAAAACAGATCTCAACCGAGAAATAGACATTACAATGCAGTGGGCTGGCTTAAAAGCAGATTGGAATTAACAGGGAAGTTACTGACTTTGAAAAAAGAACAACAAAAATTATCCAATCAGAAACAGAGAAAGAAAGAGGCTAGGCATGGTAGCTCATACTCGTAACCCTCAGTACTTTGGGAGGCCAAGGTTGAGAGGCCTGCATGAGGCCAGGAGTTTAAGACCAGCCTGCCTGGTTAACACAACAAGCCCCCATCTCTACAAAATAAAATGTATAAACTAAAAAAGAAAGAAAAGGGTTGGGGTCTTGTGTGTTTCTGTGTGTATGTGTGTGTGTATGTATAGGGAAAGAAAAAAAAGGGCAGCAGGGAAGACGATCTCAGAGATGTGTGGGGCAACAAGTTTAACATACATATAATTGGAGTTCTACAAGGAAAATAAAAAGAATAAGGGAGAAAACAACATTTGAAGAAGTAATAATCAAAATTTTCCCAAATGTGGTAAAAGACAAAAATTTACAGACTCAAAAAGCTCAACAGACTCCAAGCAGTATAAATGCCAATAAACTAATACACAAGTACATTGCAGACAAACTTCTGGAAACCAGTGATGAGAGAAAACCTTCAAAAGAGCTAGAAAGAAAGAACACACATTATATTCAAGGGGAAGAAATTGAAATTACCACTGCCTTCCCATCAGAAACAATGAAGGCTAGAAAACATGGAACAATACCTTACAAGGACTGAAAATAAATAAATAAATAATCTGTCAAACCCAGAATTTTATGAACAGAAAAAATATCCTTCAAAAATGAAGGCAAACTAAAAACATTTTCAGGCAAAACAGAGAATTCATCACCAGCAGACCTGTACAAGAATAAGACAATCATAACAAGTTACATATTGTATAATTCCATTTATATAATATTCTTGAAATTAAAAAATTGGAGAAATGAAGGATGGTGGGGAAGGATGAGAGTTAGTGATTGTGGGTAGAGGAAAGTAGGTGGGTGTAGCTATAAAAGGATAACCCCAAGAATTCTTACGGTGATGGAACTCTTTGGTTTCTGGTTCTCATAATATCTTTTGTTCTTCTTCTTCTTCTTAGACAGAGTTTCACTCTTCTTGCCCAGGCTGGAGTGCAATAGCATGATCTCAGCTCACCGCAACCTCCACCTCCTGAGTTCAAGCCATTCTCCTTCCTCAGCCTCCCAAGTAGCTGGGATTACAGGTGCTTGCCACCACATCTGGCTAATTTTTTTGTATTTTTAGTAGAGACAGGGTTTCACCATGTTGGCCAGGCTGGTCTCGAACTCCTGACCTCAGGTGATCCACCCATCTCAGCCTCCCAAAGTTCTGGGATTACAGGCGTGAATTTCTGATAATATCTATATACTTTTGCAAAATGTCACCAATAAGAGAAGCTAGGTAGGGTGAACAGGGGATCTCTGTCTTATTTCTTACAATTGCAAATAAATCTATAATTACCTCAAATTTAAAGTTTATTAAAAAAAAAACTTTTTTTAATGGTTCTAACAACCTCTTAGAGTTTTAAAAGAGAGATTGCAGGCAATACATTTCAAGTATTCAAAACTATACTGTGGGCCTGGTGCCGTGGCTCACACCTGTAATCCCAGCACTTTAAGAGGCCAAAGCAGGCAGATCCTGAGGTCAGGAGTTTGAGACCAGCCTGGCCAACATGGCAAAAACCGTCTCTACTAAAAAAAAATGTACAAAAATTAGCCAGGCATAATGGCAGGTGCCTGTAATCCCAGCTACTCGGGAGGCTGAGGCAGGAGAATTGCTTAAACCTGGGAGACGCTGGTTGCAGCGCCGACATTGTGCCACTGCACTCCAGCCTGGGCAGCTGAGGGAGTACTCTACCTCGAAAAAAAAAAAAAAAAAAAATCGAGCCACACTCTCATCGCATGTCCTTCGAGGGAGGAGACAAGGGAACCTCTCCTGTTTCAGCATCACATGGACTGCCTCAATTTACCATATCGAAAGCAATCCTGTTAGGTCTATTTCACATTAACTGCAAAGTATATGCAGCAAAAAATGATGAAGTTCTTTCCTCTGCAAATGTATACTTCTAGGTTAGCTATCCTTTGCATATTGGCATTCTAGGATATCCTAAAATTGATACTATTGGATTGATAGATACTATTTAGGATACTATCCTAAAATTGATACAATTTTTTTTTGAAGTAGAGTCTCCATCAACTGAGTGTCATCCACACTATAATCAGTTTATTTCCCACACTACAAGATGTCACTGTATCTTTCCTGTTATAAACACTCGTGAAATAGACTGCCCAACAGCATAGTACTGCTACCAACTCACACTTTCATTTTTTGTTCATATTGAGAGCCAGCTTGTTATGTCTTCAACTCTCTGGCTGCTCCAGCATTTCAATTATCCCTATCTTCCACATAATTTCTGAAGCCCTGTACAAATGAGAGGGCATCACCTGTCTGACAGTGGGGCAGAATGTAGAAAGGGAAGAGATTACACATTTCTAATTAAATGAGAATTAACCTTATAATTACTTTTATTAATAGACTACTATTTCATTATTATCAGCACTTTTCAAATAGAGACACCTTAAATACACAAACACACAGAAAGGACTACATAGTAGATCTCAAGTGATCCACCCACTTCAGCCTCCCCAAGTGCTGGGATTACAGGCATGAGCCGGCCCAGGCCACTTCTAAGTCCTCTTCCAAGGCACTAACCCAGGAAAGCTGCTTACCAGGACTTTCAATGTAAATTCAAGAGAAACCCTGTTACTCCTGTTTTCTCAAGGCAAATCTGTTCCCTCTTTCTCAACACATTTGTCAGATAGTTTCAGGTTTATATACACAGCCTTTTTTTTTTTTGAAACGGATTTTTTTTTTGAGACGGAGTCTTGCTCTGTCACCAGGCTGGAGTGCAGTGGCGAGATCTCCACAGCCATTTTTTTTATTGATGTTCTGCATCCTGCTTAACATCTTCCAGGCATCACACGTGCTCCAACTCATGTACCCAGTATTTCTAAAATGGCCAAACTTCTAATGTGACCAGTTTTAGTCAAAAGACTAGGGTTTGAAAGCCTATCCAGACAGGACAGTTCCAAACTACATCTAGGACAAACTGAAAGCACTTTTGTTCACACTGCCTTCCTTTTAGCCCAGCCAAATGCCCTGCAGAGCACACATCTGTCAGTTAACATCTGAAGCTCACATAATTTCCTGTTTAGCGGGTGATGCAACAAGCTGCCCAATTCATGGTCTTTTAGACCAGTCTGAGAAACCCAATCCTGTGTTCTTTTTTTTCTGGAGATGAAGTTTCACTCCATCGCCTATGCTGGAGTGCAGTGGCACGATCTCAGCTCACCGCAACCTCTGCCTCCCAAGTTCAAGCAATTCTCCTGCCTCAGCCTCCCAAGTAACTGGGATTCGAGGCGTACACAATCACACTCAGTTAATTTCTGTATTTTTAGTAGAGACAGGGTTTTGCCATGTTGGCCAGACTGGTCTTGAACTCCTGACCTCAGATGATCCGTCTGCCTCAGCCTTCCAAAGTGCTGGGATTACAAATGTGAGCCACCGCGACGGCTGTTCTTTTCTAATTAATAAATTAGTTAGATATGTATGCCACTCTTCTGAATACAGTGAGCTCCCAGAGGCTACAAAGGTAGGTATACAAGCACCTTTCTCTAAAAGCTAGCCCCTCCAGAAAACTGGGCTTAAGTAAATCCATTTCTGTAACTAAAAAGTGGCAGAGGCCAAATCTGAGCAAGGACCCCCATGCTGTCCTCAATATCAAATTTTAAAGTCTGAGCAACTAGTCAAGAAGACAGGAGACAGGATTAAGGACCTAACTTGGCTACTAACTGTATGACGTTAAACAATTTACTGAGTCCTTTGAGTCTCATTTTCTTCACCTGACAGATGAAATACAAGACTAGTTGCTCATCTCCAAAGGTTTTTCCAGCTTGGTCATTCTATTACTATTGAGCCTAGAGCCTGACACAGCATGGGAATCCCACCTTTTAAATTTTCAGCCAAAGACTGAGGGCTGAAGGTATGTATTAGCTCTCCCTCTGCTGCCTCTCTCTTTCCAAAACCTCGATAAGACAATGGGCGGGGTGGGGGGGTGACATAAACCTCATAAACAAAATGAGAGTGAAGGTAACAGTAACAACATTTTAGAAGCTGAAAAGCAGATGGATGAGTGGTTACTGACAGTAGACTTGAGAAAGCTGAGATACAACATAACCTCCAAAAGGCTTAGGATCTTGTAATATTAGGCACTTTTCAAAGTGGAAATAAAGATAGAGCTAAAAACAGGAGGACTGACCTAAAACCTATTTAAGAACCAGCCTGACCAGGGATTGTGGCTTGTGCCTGTAATCCCAGCTACTCAGGAGGATGGCTTGAGGCCAGGAGTTCAAGACTAGCCTGGGCAACATAACAAGATCCTGCCTCTACAAAAAATTTAGTAATTACTAGTCTGGAGGCTGAAGTGGGAGGATCACTTGAGCCTGGGAGATTGAGGCTGCAGTGAGCTGTGATGATGCTACTGCACTCCAGCCTGGGTAACAAAATAAGAGTCTATCTCAAAATTATAACAATAAAAACTAATAATAATAAGCCAGGCATGGTGGTATGTATCTATAGTACCAGCTACTCAGGAGGCTGTGGTGGGAGGATCACTTGAGCCCAGGAGTTTGAGGCTGCAGTGAGCTATGATCACACTACTGCACTACAGTCTAGGTAACAGATCAAGACCCCATCTCAAAAAAATAAAAACAAAAGACTCAGCAGCCATCAGCTGATGAACAGATGAATTATATGTATAATTATACTATGGAACGCTATTCAGCCATGAAAAGGAATTGTGTTCTGTTATATGCTATAACACAGATGAATCTTGAAAACATGCCAAGTGGCTTAAGACCACATATTGTATCATTCCATTTATATAAAATGTCCTGGCCAGGTGCAGTGACTCACACCTATAATCCCAGCACTTTGGGAGGCTGAGGCCTGTCTCTACTAAAAATACAAAAATTAGCAAGTGTGGTGGAGTGTGCCTGGAGTCCCAGCTACTCAGAAGGCTGAGGTGGGAGGATCGCTAGACCCTGGGAGATGGAGGTTGGGGTGAGTTGTGATCCTGCCACTGCATCCCAGCTGGGTGACAGAGTGAGACCCAGGCTCAAAAATAAATTTATTGGATCAGGTGCGGTGGCTCACACCTGTAATCCCAGCACTTTGGGAGGCTGAGGTGAGTGGATCACCTGAGGTCAGGAGTTCGAGACCAGCCTGGCCAACATGGTAAAACTCCACTTCCAGTAAAAAATTACAAAATTAGCCAGGCATGGTGGCGCATGCCTGTAATCCCAGTTACTCAGGAGGCTAAGGCGGGAGAATCACTTGAACCTGGGAGGCAGAGGTTGCAGTGAGCCAAGATCGCACCACTGCACTCCAGTCTGGGCGGCAAGAGTAAAACTACATCTCAAAAAACAAATAAATAAATAAAAATAAAATAAATAAATTTACTTAATCTAAGAAATAATAATTAGAGTCTATCCAGGAGGTCTAAAACCCAAATAATAGTATCCCATACAGAGAGAAGACATAAAATAAAGGGGAGGAATTTATCAACAAAGTAACAAAATTTCCCAGAATGAAAGGTATGAATTTCCAAATTGAAAGTGTTCTTCAAGGATCCAGCACTATGGATGAAAATAGACCCACACCAAGACACATCATGATGTAATTTCAGAATGCCAGGGACAATGAGAAAATTCTAGATGCTTCCAGAAAGAAACAAATTTACCAAGGAAAGAGATCTGAATAGCATTGGATTTCTTAATAGCAACACTGGAAGTTAGCAGACAATGAGGCAATGTCCTTGAAATTCTGTGGGAAAGTTATTTCCAGTTAGAATTATATAATCAGCCAAATAATCAGTAAAGTAAGAGAGTAAAAGACTTTCAAACATGTAATCTAAAAAAGAAAAAAGTATTTTCTATGCATCCTTTCTCAGGAAGCATATACTCTGCCCAAACGAGAATTAACAAAAAAACTACTTACATACGAGATGGAGGAAACTGAAGCCATGACAAGAGAGTGACAAAGGACAACTCCAAGATAAAGTGAGGAGATATCCCAAGATTTTTGTGCAATAGGCCTGGCAGGCCAACACCTCAGACAACCCAGACTGATGGGGCTCAGGCAAGAATCCACGGTGTACATCATATTCTCAAAGGGGTCTGTGAGCCAGAAAATACTTTAAACCACTGCTTTAAGATGTCCATTACAGGTCTTGCACAAGGGACAAACCACAACAGACTTCTATAACAAAAATAAGTTTTTCAGATGTTGCAAATCTCAAAGACAAAGAATGTGGAGTAATGCAGTAGAGTAACACGTTTTTTCTGATTGGATATCATCATTTAAAAAGAAAGGAAAGAAAGGCTCAGATAAAGCACTCTATAAGCCTAGGGAATGTGATTCAAATGAAGCTTAATATCTTACTCTACAAAACATTCTGAAGAGAAATTGGTTTTGTTTTTTCAATTTGTGATTTATGTCTTACCTACCTACCTCAAAAAACAAGGTAATATGTAATAAGAAAAATCATATAAAAAAATTAAAGCAGGACAAAGATCATTAAAAGCAAAAGAAGATGTGCTTAAACGCCTATGGCATAACTTTCTTACAAACTGCAAAATATAATAGTTTGCTTGCAATGTACGATAATTTAAAAATCTGGTCAGAAACAACCGAAGGGAAAAAGAAATTTAAAATAAAAAATAAAATAAAATAAAATAAATGAATGATTTGGGCCAGGCACAATGGCTCACACCTGTAATCCCAGCACTTTGGGAGGCCAAGGTGGGTGGATCACCTGAGATCAGGAGTTCAAGACCAGCCTGGCCAACATGGTGAGACCCCATCTCTACTAAAAACACAAAATTAGACAGGCGTGGTGGCACATGCCTGCAATCCCAGCTACTCCAGAGGCTGAGGCAGGAGAATCACCTGAACCCCAAAGGCAGAGGTTGTGGTAAGTCAGGATCGCGCCACTGCACTCCAGCCTGGGCAATGAGAGCAAAACTCCGTTTCAAAATAATAATAATAATAATTCAACACAGAAAAAAATACTAATGAAAATACTGGCAGGGCTTGGTGGCTCACGCCTGTAATCCCAGCACCTTGGGAGGCCAAGGAGGATAGATTACCTGAGGTCAGGAGTTCCAGACCAGCCTGGCTAACATGGTAAAACCCCATCTCTACTGAAAATACAAAAATTAGTCAGGCATGGTGCAAGGTGCTTGTAATCCCAGCTACTCAGGAGGTTGAGGCAAGAGAATTGCTTGAACCTGGGAGGCAGAGGTTGCAGTGATTGTACTGCACCTCTGATTGCACCACTGCAACATTGTACTGACTAGATCCCAACCCACAAAGTGACACCTTTAAATATTCTGAAAATCATATCTAGCTCAATTCATCCCTCTTCTCTGATTTTGTCAGATCTGAAGTTTCTCTAATTTGTCTATGGTATATTTATAGGAGAAAATTGCCTTTTTTTTCCAACTCATGCTCTTAAATAACTTTGTATTTTAAAAATTCCTGGAAACATAAAATTTTTTTTTTACTATTAAAGGCCATTATAGGTTCTACCAATCTGGAATAACATCATAAATGCTATAAAAAATATCCACATCCTTTGATCTGCTAAACCTGCAAGAAAAAGAAAGAGCAAAGCAAATGCCTATCAAGAAGATAGCCTGGCACATCAAGGCAATGGAATACAATCTAATCATTGAAGCAACATACATAAGAAAGGAAAGAAGACTAAAAACATGTATTAATTAGCAATACAGCTCCCAGGTTAAGAAGTCTAGATACAGGCCGGGCATGGTGGCTCATGCCTGTAATGCCAGCACTTTGAGAGGCTGAGACAGGTGGATCACTTGAGCTAAGGAGTTTGAGACCAGCCTGGGCAACATGGTGAAACCCCGTGTGTGAAAAATATAAAAACTAACCGGGCATGGTGGCACATGCTTTAGTCCCAGCTACTTGGGAGGTTGAAGTGGGAGGACTGCTTGAGCCTGGGAGGCAGAGGTTACAGTGAGCAAAGATGGTGCCACTGCACTCTAGCCTGGGCACAACATTGTGAGACCCTGTCTCAAAAAAAAAGTCTAGACACAAACAAGATTGTTCAAAAAAAAAATTTTTTTTTTTTTAAGACGGGGTTTCACCATGTTGGTCAGGTTAGTCTCCAGACCTCAAGTGATTCACCCGCCTTGGCCTCCAAAGCGCTTGGATTACAGGTGTGAGCCACCATGCCCAGCCTGTTCAAAAATTTTAATGCCAATGGATCCCAACTAGAAGCCCATAAAGGAAATAGCAATAATAGAGACATCAATTTTAATATTTCAAAAAGTTATTTGGAAATGTATGTGAAAATATTATATAAGCTAACTAAAAGATCAGATTTCTTTGCCCTTGGTTGGAAATATATTAACCCCATGTATATTTCTTTTTTTTTTTTTTGACATGGAGTCTCGCTCTGTCTGCTCACTGCAGCCTCCGCCTCTTGTACTCAAGTGAGTCTGTTGCCTTAGCCTCCTGAGTAGCTGGGATTACAGACGTCTGCCACCACGCTCAGCTAATTTTTGTATTTTTAGTAGAGACGGGGTTTCACCATGTTAGCCAGGCTGGTCTCGAACTCTTGACCTCAGGCAATCGGCCTGCCTGGGCCTCCCAAAGGGCTGGGATTACAGGCATGAGCCACTGCACCTGGCCAACCCCATATATTTTTAATTATTACAAGGAAATCGGAAGTTATAATTGCCAATAATGTCTTTAACTGAGAATTTTTTTATTTTTGAGACAGAGTTTGCTCTCGTTGCCCAGGCTGGAGTGCAGGGACGCGATCTCAGCTCACCGCAACTTCCGCCTCCTGAGTTCAAGCGACTCTCCTGCCTCAGCCTCCCAAGTAGCTGGGACTACAGGCGTGCGCCACCATGCCCGGCTAATTTTGTATTTTTAGTAGAGATGGGGTTTTTCCATGTTGGTCAGGCTGGTCTCGAACTCTGGACCTCAGGTGATCCTCCCGCCTCGGCCTCCCAAAGTGCTGGGATTACAGGCGTGAGCCACCGTGCCCAGCCCTAATTGAGAATTCTTAATATCCAATTATAATTTTATAAATGCAGGGGTCTTTTAAGAAGATATGAGAGAGAGATCCAAGATGGCTGATGACTAGCAGCTCGGGCACGTACCTCCCAGTGAAAGCGCAAAGAACGAGAGGACGCCACACTTTCAGACAAATATTAGTTGCTCACGGACCAGGAGATTCCCAGTGGAGGAGCTCCACGGGTCTCCAGGGCGACTCTTGTGGCCTGCGTGGCGGTTTTGCTGGTGCCTTAGCACGCCAGTTCTTGGTGCAGAGTCCGGAGATTCCCGGGCAGAAAAGCACCATCAATCTTAACACCGCTGTTTTGGCCGGCTCAGTGGATTGCTCAGATTTCGGCGCAGGGAATCAACAAGTTGGACGTCAGAGACCCAGTTAGAAAGTCGGTAATTATAAAGACGACAGACGGACAAATATATAATGAAGGGAAGAAACCAGCGTAAAAAGGTAGAGAATACTCAAAATCAGAATGCCTCTCCCTCTACAGGGGATTGCAATTCCTCATCAGTAACGGAACAAGGCTTAATAGATTACACGTGTGTTCCAATAACAGAAGCAGGTTTCAAAACGTGGGTGATAAGAAACTTCTGTGAATTAAAAGAACTTGTTCTAACCCAATGCAAAGAAACTAAGAACCTTGAAAAAAGGTTTGACGAAATGTTAACGAGAATGGACAATTTAGAGAAGAATATAAGTGAATTGATGGAGCTGAAAAACACAACACGAGAACTTCGCGAAGCATGCACAAGTTTAAACAGTCGAATTGATCAAGCAGAAGGAAGGATATCAGAAGTCGAGGACCAGCTCAGTGAAATGAAACGAGAAGACAAGAATGCAGAAAAAAGGATGAAAAGGAATGAGCAAAGTCTCCAGGAAATATGGGACTATGTGAAAAGACCTAATTTACGTTTGATAGGTGTACCTGAATGTGACGAAGAGAATGAATCCAAGTTGGAAAATACTCTTCAGGATATCATTCAGGAAAATTTTCCCAACCTGGCAAGGCAGGGTAATATTCAACTCCAGGTAATACAGAGAACACCACAAAGATATTCTTCAAGAAGACCAACCCCAAGGCACATAATCGCCAGATTTATTAGGGTTGAAATGAAGGAGAAAATACTAAGGGCAGCCAGAGAGAAAGGTCAGGTTACCCATAAAGGGAAACCTATCAGACTTACAGCAGATCTCTCAGCAGAAACCCTACAAGCCAGAAAAGAGTGGGGACCAATATTTAACATCCTTAAAGAAAAGAACTTTCAACCCAGAATTTCCTATCCAGCCAAACTAAGCTTTATGAGCGAAGGAAAAATTAAATCTTTTGCGAACAAACAAGTACTTAGAGAGTTCACCACCACCAGGCCTGCTTTACAAGAGCTTCTGAAAGAAGCACTATACATATAAAGGAACAACCAATATCAGCCTTTCCAAAAATATATCAAAAAGCAAAGAACTTTAACACAATAAAAAATTTACATCAACTAATGGGCAAAACAGCCAGCTAGCATCAAACGCCGGTATTAAACTTATATATATTTTAATTGGATAAAAAGCCAAAACCCATTGGTATGCTGCATCCGGGCCCATCTTACATGCAACAATACACAAAGACTCAGAGAGAAGGAGGAAGATTTACCAATCAAACAGAGAGTAAAAATAAACTAATAAACAAAAAGCAGGAGATGCAATTCTCGCCTCTGATAAAGTAGACTTTAAAGCAACAAAGATCAAAAGAGGCGAGGAATGACATTACATAATGGCAAAAGGATCAATGCAACAAGAAGAGCTAACGATTCTATAGATCAGTGAGATAGAAAATTAACAAGGATATTCAGAACTTGAACTCAGACCCGGAACAAGTAAACTTAATAAACATTTATAGAACTCTCCACTTCAAATACACAAAACATACATTACCACCTCACACCTATTCCAAAGGTGACTATATAATTGGAAATAAATCACTCCTCAGTAATCGCATAGCATTTCATAGGTTTAAATTAAATATTGGTTGGCTGTTTGTTTGTTATCTTCTTCCCTTCTTCCTTCCTGACTACATCATTAAGTATAATTATCAGTATAAAAGAGGTTTTCAATACCCATTACTAAATTGCATTCTAGCCTGGGCAAGAAATCAATACTCCCATTCTCTCTCCCTCTTTCTTTTCCTTCTCCCTCCTCCCCATTCTCTCTCTCTCTTTCTCTTCCTTTTTCCTCCTTCCTATTCTCCCTCTCTCTTAAAAAAAAAAAAAAAAAAAAAGAAGATATGAGCTTTTTCTAACTTTTTATCATAAAAAGTACAATGAATTGCCATGTATCTATCACCTAGCTTTAGCAATTATCAATGCAGGTCCAATCTTGCTTTACCTGCATGTCCTCATGCCAAATTATTTTAAAGCAAATCTAGACATACCATTTTATTTATAATATTTCAGTGTGTCTCTCTAAAAGACAGGATCTCTTTTTTAACATAACCTCAATACTATTATTATACCTAGGAAAATTTGACCAAAAAAATCCTTAATGCCAAAATCTAGTCAGTGTTCAAATTTCTTTAATTGATTCATAAATGTTTGAAACCTTTTAGATTACTAAGTGGACCTAAAATACTGTATAATGGCCTGTAATAGTCAAAGAAAAATTTAATGTTTCTTTGATGGAATTTGATGGAATTTTTTTAATATAAAATTGCTTAAGAGCATGAAAAGGAAAAAAAGGCAATTTTTCCCTATAAATACACCACAGAAAAATTAAAGAAACTTCAGGTCTGACGTAAGATCAGAGAATAGGGACGAAGAGAGCCAGATATAAGATCAGAGAACAGGGATGAACAGAGCCGGATATGATTTTCAAAATATTTAGCAATCTGTGCAGTGTGAGCACCAATCGGAACAAACACTAGACATAAACATATGGCATATAGACTAGATATCAACCCTGGATACAGCCTTGACTGAGGAAAAGCAAAGAGGCCTCAAGAATGTGCTTTCTATGCTGAAATTCAACCCTGCCTGCAGTGGAGCAATAAGCTGCAACTACATCAGTCACAAGCAACGCTGCCACAAGGTCTTGATATAGCATATCTTCTACCAGATATAGCTATTAACTGCTAAATCACTATAGCTGCAACTAATCATTCCTGCATCTATCATTTGAACTAGTCAAAAAAGAATCCTCTTTTAAGCAATTAGCATGGTATAGTAGAAATAGTTCTTGATGGCAGCATGATCTAGAATACAAGCTACTTGTCTCTAAAAGTTAAAACTGTAACAGCTAGCTGGGCGCGGTGGCTCATACCTGTAATCCCAGTACTTTGGGAGCTGAAGCAGTAACATCACTTGAGCTCAGGAGTTCAAGACCAGCCTGGCAACATAGCAGGACCTCATTTTTACAAAAAAAAAAAAAAAAAATTTTAAGGTTGGGCGAAGTGGCTCACGCCTGTAATCCCAGCACTTTGGAAGGCTGAGGCAGATGGATCACCTGAGGTCAGGAGTTCAAGGTGAACCTGGCCAACATGGTGAAACCCCGTCTCTACTAAAAATACAAAAATTAGCCAGGCATGATGGTAAGCACCTGCAATCCCACTTACTCAAGAGGTTGAGGCGGGAGAATCACTTGAACCTGAGAGGTGAAAGTTGCAGTGAGCCAAGATCTCGCCATTGCACTCCAGCCTGCGCAACAGAGCAAGACTCCGTATCAAAAAAAATAATTAATAAAAAATAAATTTGAATTAGCCAGGCATGATGGCACCACATCTGAGGTCCCAGCTACTTGAGAGGTTGAGTTGAAAGGACTGCTCGAGCTGGGGAGACTGAGACTGTGGTGACCTATGATCATGCCACTGCACTCCAGCCTGGGCAACAGAACAAGCAAGAGAGAAAAAAAGCATAACATCTGACACTGATAACTGGGAATATTAATATCCTTCAACCTATTGCCTATAGGTTATGGCTTTTCTGATAAATTATTTAGCTTGCTAAAGAATATAAAAGATAGTCCTCTGTAATTGTTATTTAGAATCCTTTCATAAACAGAGGGCATGCCCTGACCATTTAAAAATACACCTAAAATGGCCAGGTGCGGTGGCTAATGCCTGTAATCCCAGCACTTTGGGAGGCCAAGGTGGGAGGATCACCTGACGTCAGGAGTTCTAGACCAGCCTGGCCAACATAGTGAAACCCCATCTCTACTAAAAATACAAAAATTTTAAAATTTTAAACCGTGTTGCCCAGACTGGTCTCAAAACTCCTGGGCTCAAGCAATCCTCGCAGCTTGGCCTCCCAAAGAGCTGGGATTACAGGTATGAGCCACACCCAGCCTATTATGATTTTTCTTGTTAATTTTTGTCTTTTGTTGCAGGAGTGTCAGCTGTGAAACTTATGATGGGTGAGGAAAGGTATCACACCTTTCTGCCCTTGCTGTAGAAACACTAAAAGTCTCTTTTCTATAAATCTCAATTTCTACATCTATAACATGGGGATAACAATATCTACACCAGGCACAGTGGCTCACATCTGTAATCCCAGAATTTTGGGAGGCCAAGGCGGGTGAATCACTTGAGCCTAGGAGTTCAAGACCAACCTAGACAATATTAGGGAGACCTGTCTCTTCAAAGAAATACAAAAATTAGGCATCGTGGTACACACTTCTAGTCCCGCTACTAGGGAGGCTGAGATGGGAGGATCACTTAAGCCTGGAGGTCTAGGCTACAGTGAGCAGTTAGTGTGCACTCTAGCCTGGTTGACAGAGCAAGACCCTGTCTCAAAAAAAAAAACAAAGCCGGGCGCGGTGGCTCAAGCCTGTAATCCCAGCACTTTGGGAGGCCGAGGCGGGTGGATCATGAGGTCGAGAGATCGAGACCATCCTGGTCAACATTGTGAAACCCCGTCTCTATTAATACAAAAAAAATTAGCTGGGCACGGTGGCGCGTGCCTGTAATCCCAGCTACTCAGGAGGCTGAGGCAGGAGAATTGCCTGAACCCAGGAGGCGGAGGTTGCGGTGAGCCGAGATCGCGCCATTGCACTCCAGCCTGGGTAACAAGAGCGAGACTCCGTCTCAATTAAAAAAAAAAAAAAAAAAAAAAAAAAAAAAATAACTACCTACTCATCAGCCTATTGAGAGGAATGAGTGAGTTAACATATGCAAAGTATATGGGACATATTTGTATGGAGCATAAGAGGTACTCAACAAATATTAGCTCCTTTCTTTCCAAAAGTACTGTCATACATACAAGAGTCATCTCAAAATCTTTAGCCATGAAAATAAGACACAGAAATGTGCTAGAAGTTACCAAATGTTTCCTAAGAAGCAAACCTGTACTGCACTAAAGTAGCAACATATATGTTTCACAGAATATATACCAAAGCACAGCCCACAGCAGCAAACATGGCTATACTAAGAACACTGACATGTCCACAAATTCAGATTTCAAACCACAGCTTATCAGGGACCACACAGCAGTCTCTTCTTCCCCATAGCATACAAGCAGATTTAAGACACTGGGAGCCTCCTGTTAGTTTACCCTCAATAACATGAGAGAAAGTTTCCTTCATCTTTAAGACCTTTCATAGTAAAATAAAATCTCCTCTTTTTTTTTCTTCTTTTTTTTTTTTTTTTTAAGATGGGGTTTCACCATGATGGCCAGGCTGGTCTTGAACTCCTGACCTCAGGTGATCCACCCACTTCAGCCTCCCAAAGTGCTAGGATTATAGGCATGAGCCACCACGCCCAGCTAAAAGTAGTAGTGGCAAGGGCCACTTGCTTTTCTTTTCTTTTTTTTTTTTTTTTGAGACAGAGTCTCACTCTGTCGCCAGGCGCCAGGCTGGAGTGTAGTGGCACAATCTAGGCTCACTGCAACCTCCGCCTCCTGGGTTCAAGCAATTCTCGTGCCTCAGCCTCCCGAGTAGCTGGGACTACAGACGCATACCACCACGCCCAGCTAATTTTTGTATTTTTAGTAGAGGGTTTCACCACGTTGGCCAGGACAGTCTCGATCTCTTGACCTCGTGATCCGCCCGCCTCGGCCTCCCAAAGTGCTGGGATTACAGGCTTGAGCCATGCGCCCGGCCTAAAATCTCCTCTTTAACAGAGTTTCCCAATCACTAAAATTTTACCAACTGGTACTATATCAGAGCACAAAGACTAGCATTTGTTTTATCAAATGTGCATTAAAAGCACTGTATTGGTCATATCAAAGCCTTGTTGTACTTCAGGCCCAGCTGTGAGAGCAATGGTAATGCTGCTCTTTCTCTTGCAGAATGCTGAAAAATGGCCAAGAAAAAAAAACGAGGAAGCTTTTTTTCAGGCAGTACTGAGTAGTATTAACAGCAAAGTGTTTAAGAAGATTAGCCCCAGGATTATGAAAGGATTATGAAAGGTAAAACAATAAAGCTTTTAGAAGAAAACACAGAACATCTTCATGATCCTGCAATAACAAACATATAAAATGCACTAAACATTAAGAGAGAAAATGTATAAGATGTACATTACGACTTAAAACTTTTTTTCCTTGAAAGTCACCATTAAGAGAATGAAAAGGAAATAACATGGATTACAAGAAGATATTTGTACCATATATATGAAACAAACAAAAGACTCATATCGAGAGCAAATAAAGAACTGCATTAAATCAATAAAGAAAAAAGGATTACCCAAAGAAAAATAGCAAAAGGCCTGAATAGATACTTCAAAAAAGAGATATAAGTGCCTAATAAACTTTTGAGAGGTGCTCAACTTCATTAGTCATCCAGAAAATTCAAATTTAAATAATACTATTATATTATATAATCACCAGAATAGCTAAAATGAAAAGAAAATGCCCAGAGTTGGTAAGGATAGGGAGTAACCTACGCTCTTATGCACTGTACATAGGAATGTAAATTGGTACAACCACTATGGCAGCACCTACTAAAGCTGAATATATGTATACCTATGATCCAGCAGTTCCACTCCCGAGAATATACCCAACAGACCAAAAGGCATGTTCACAAAAAGGCCCAACAGGAATGTTTATAACATGTCACTATTGTAATACTCAAAATCTACAAACTACTTATGTGCCTATCAACTGCAGAATTAAAAGATAAAGTGTGATAAAGTCACACAATGGCAAACTATACAGCAGTGAGAATGACCAATCTAAAACTACATATAATATGAATGAATCTCTCAACCATATTGTACAAAAGAATCCAGACACAAGAGTTCACAGTATACAATTACATTTATATAAACTACAAAGACATGAAAAAACTGTGCTGTTAGAAGTCAAAATACTTATAGCAAGGAAAAAGAGAACTATTAAAAAAAAAAAGAAGTCAAAATACTGGTTACCTGTGGTGAGTGGGAAGACAGTGACTGCTACTTGCTCACACCCAAAGAAATTCAAGACGGCTGGGCAAGGTGGCTCATGCCTGTAATCCCAGCACTTTGGGAGGCTGAGGTGGGTGGATCACAAGGTCAGGAGTTCGAGATCAGCCTGGCCAACATGGTGAAACCCCACCTCTACTAAAAATACAAAAATTAGCTAGGCAAGGTGGCAGGTGCCTGTAATCCCAGTTACTCAGCAGGCTGAGGCAGAAGAATGGCTTGAACCAGGGAGGCAGAGGTTGCAGTGAGCCAAATCATGCAATCACACTCCAGCCTGGGTGACAGAATGAGACTCCGTCTCAAAAAAAAAAAAAAAAAGGAAACTAACATACCCTCCAAACTACATTTATTTACTTACTCCAATTCTATAGCAAACTCACCAGCTTTCCTAAGCAAGAGGGATCCAAAAGAGAGATTCAAAAGCATCCCAACTTCAATCTTTCCCACTGATCCCACCAAAAAAACAAATGAGCAAGAAGAGAAATTATAATCAGCATACAGACAACTCACAATACAAATACAAAGAATGAATTTTTTTTCAATCTACTTGAGTAGTAGTCAAAGAAATACAGATTAAAACACAATGACAACAAAAAATGAAAAACAAGTATTATTGAGGACATGGAGAAAGTGGAAACCTGATGCATTGCTAGTGAGAAATGTAAAATGGTGCACTGCTGTGAAGACATTTTGGCAGTTTCTTAAAGGGTTAAACACAGTTACTATATGACCCATCGATTCCATTTTTGGATACATACACAAAGAGGTGTTCAAACAAAAACGTGTACATGTTCATAGCAGCACTATACACAATAGGCAAAAAGTGGAAACAACCTCAATGTCCATCAACAGATGAACAAACAAAATATGTTATGTAAATTCATACCATAGTAATATCCCAAAAATAGAATATTATTCAGCCATAAAAAGGAATAAAGTACTGACACATGCTACAACATGAATGAACCTTAAAAACATCATGCTAGGCTGGGTGCAGTGGCTCATGCCGTAATCCCAGCACTTTGTGTGAGTCCAAGGCAGGCAGATCACCTGAGGTCAGGAGTTCAAGACCAGCCTGGCCAATGTGGTAAAACCCTGTCTTTACTAAAAATGCAAAAATTAGCCGGGCGTGGTGGCAAGCACCTGTAGCCCCAGCTACTAGGGAGGCTGAGGTAGGACAATTATTTGAACCAAGAAGGCAGAAGTTGCAGTGAGCAGAGATCGTGCCACTACACTCCAGCCTGGGCGACAGAGGAAGAGACTCCATCTCAGAAAAAAAAAAGTACATTTCTCGGATTCAGCAAAGTCCAGTTTTAGGAATTAATGCTCCAGAAAAGCCCCTACAAGTGTGTAAAAATAAGTGCACATGGATTTTTGAAAAAAGAAAAACTTGAAATACTCCACATGTTCACAAGAAAAATCTTTGTTTTGATATGGGATCATCTTTTAAGATGTTATCTGTTATCTCATATGCAACATGCTAATTTAATATCAATTCAACTTGAGTGGGTTTTTTGAGTTGGTACCTGCTCCTTATAATTAACTCTTAACTAAGATCAATGGGAATTGCAGGAGCACACTCATGATACAGTATCAAGAAATAATCATGATAAAACATCAAGTGAAAAAAGTCAAAACAAAATTTTACATTTCACATTATCACTCTGTTAAAATATAAACACATACACCTACACATAGTAAAAACTGAAAAGAACTGATCTGGGTGATGATTAAATGCATATGTGTGTGTGTATATATATATATATAAAGCTATATACTTATATACTTAGAATTTGTGCACTTTACTGTCTTTACTGCAAAAATATTTTTTAACTGAAAGGAATGAGACATCAACATGCTTATAAAGCTTAATTCCAGATTAATGAGTGAATTATTTCTACATCCTTCTATAGTTTGTTTTTTTTTTTTGACACTGAGTTTTCACTCTTGTTGCTCAGGCTGGAGTGCCATGGCGAGATCTAGGCTCACTGCAACCTCTGCCTCCTGGGTTCAGGCGATTCTCCTTCCTCAGTCTCCTGAGTAGCTGGGATTACAGGTGCATGACACCACACCCAGCTAATTTTCATATTTTTAGTAGAGACCGGGTTTCACCATGTTAGCCAGGCTGGTCTCGCACTCCTGACCTCAGGTCATCTGCCCACCTTGGACTTGCAAATTGCTGGAATTCAAGGTGTAAGCCACTATGCCCAGCCTACATCCTTCTACATTTTTTTTTTTTAATTCACGGGGCAGACTGAGGCTGAAAATGGAGTCAGCTCCTTCTACAATTTCTAAGTTTCCTATTAGAAACTCAACAGTTTCTTTATTTATCTATTTATTTATGAGACAGGACACTCACAATGTTGCCCAAGCTGGACTCAAACTCATGGGCTCAAGCAATCTTCCTGCCTCAGCCTCCCAAGTAGCTGGGACTACAAGCACACACCACCACACCTGGCTCAACTTTTTTTTATTTTTTCTGTAGAGACAGGGTTTCATCGTGTTGGCCAGGATGGTCTTGATCTTCTTACCTTGTGATCCACCCGCCTCAGCCTCCCAATGTGCTGGAATTACAGGCATGAGCCACTGCGCCCAGTCAACTTTTTTTTTTTTTTTTGAGACAGGTTCTTGCTCAGTTGCCGTCTCATGTGCAGTGGTGTCATCATGGCTCACTGCAGCCTCACCCCTCAGACTCAAGCATTCCTCTTGCCTCAGCCTCCCAACTAGCTAAGACTACAGGCGTGCACCACCACACTCAGCTTTTTATTATTTTGTAGAGATGAGGTCTCGCTATGTTGCTCAGGCTAGTCTCGAACTCCTGGGCTCAAGCCATCCTCCTGCCTCTGCCTCCCAAAGTGCTGGGATCATAGGCATCCACTACCACATCTGGCCAACATTTTATTTTTAAAGAGAGAAAAACACTATTCCTTATATGGATGACCTTCATGTTTCTTTCCTATCCCTAGATTTCAAATTATGGTTTCAAATTATGGTTCCCTCACTTTCTAGTTGTGTCCCTCTCTTTCATATATTAAGTATTAATCAATGAATAAATCAGAGAGATTATGTTTTTGTTCAGGGTCACACCCAGAGGTAGGCCCTCTACAGTAAATTTTGCAAGACATAAACTGCAAAGCTAGATAACAGTACTCTTTCCCTCTCTTCAACTCCAACAACACACCATCATCTGTTCCTTTTAAAGAACTGATCCTGGACCGGGTGTGGTGGCTTATGCCTATAATCTTAGCATAAGCTAGGATTGAATCACCTGAGGTCAGGAGTTCAAGACCACCCTGGCCAACATAGTGAAACCCCATCTCTACTAAAAATACAAAAATCAGCTGGGCATGGTGCCAGGCACCTGTAATCCCAGCTACTTGGAAGGCTGAGGCAGGAGAATGGCTTGAACCTAGGAGGCAGAGGTTGCAGTGAGCTGCTGAGATCGTGCCATTGCACTCCAGCCTGGGTGACAAGAAGGAAACTCCATCTAAAAAAAAAAAAAAAAAAGAACTCATCCTGACCTTTGGGAGGCCAAGGCAGGCAAATTACTTGAGTCCAGGAGTGCAAGACCAGCTGGGCAACATGGCGAAAATCCATCTCTACAAAAAAGACAAAAATTATCCAGGCTTGGGGCACCTGCCAGCTACTCAGGACGCTGAGGTGAGAGGATCACTTGAGCTCTGGAGGCAGAGATTGCAGTGAGCTGAGATCATGCCACTGCACTCCAGCCTGCCAGCCTGGGCAACAGAGTGAGACCCTGTCTCAAAAAAAAAAAAAAAAAAAAAAAAAAAAAAAACCCTGATCCTTTCCTACCTTGTTTCACAGTGTGCCTGACCTTCTCTTCCCCAGCACTCAATATAGAACCCAATAAGCTAAGAATCACAGTTGTTGAGTTATTCCTGACAGGCAACTCTACCCATGACAGGATCACAAAATCTCAAGGAGAAACAAAAATTTGGCTGATAGATGTGGTGTGAGATATGTTAACAACCAGCTAATAATTCAACTTATAAATTTAAGCAGTCCAAAATTTAGAAGTTCTTTCATGTGAATAGTTGTCTTGGCAGGGACTCATCTGCCCTAGTAACTCTATGTGCACACATGTGTGTGTGATATATGTGTATTTTTCCCCTCATGTAATTCTCACAAGCTGATCCAGGGCCCCACAACTAGAAAGTGAGGAAGCCGCCGGGCGCGGTGGCTCACGCCTGTAATCCCAGCACTTTGGGAGGCCAAGGCGGGTGGATCACGAGGTCAAGAGATCGAGACCATCCTGGTCAACATGGTGAAACCCCATCTCTACTAAAAATACAGAAAATTAGCTGGGCATGGTGGCGCGTGCCTGTAATCCCAGCTGCTCAGGAGGCTGAGGCAGGAGAATTGCCTGAACCCAGGAGGCGGAGGTGGCGGTGAGCTGAGATCACGCCATTGCACTCCAGCCTGGGTAACAAGAGCGAAACTCCGTCTCAAAAAAAAAAAAGGAAGTGAGGAAGCCATAATTTGAAACCAGACTGAAATACTCTAAAGCCAAAGTTCTACAGCTATTCAGGTACTGCACTTAAACCTAAATCAGTCCTAAGAACTTGCAGCCACGTAGGTGCATAACATTAAAGCTCTTACGGTAGCCAAAACTGTGGTTCTCAAACCTTAGTCTGCATCAGGACAGTGGCTTGTTAAAATACAGGTTTCTAGGCCCCACCCTCAGAGTTTGTGACTCAGCTGGAAAAGGAGGGGGCTAAAATGTACATTTCTAAGAAGTTCTCAGGTGATGCTAATACTACTGGTCCAAAGACCAGACAATGAAAACCACTGTAGCCTATAAAGCCCTATAACATCTTTCCCCCACACTGCCTCTCCCCACCTCTCTATCTCATCTTCCCAACATTTAGTCCCCTCACTCACTACCTCCAACCTCAGTAACATTGTCAACAGTTCTAATACATCAAGCATACTCCTTGCTTAAGGCCCTTGCACAGGCTCTTCTCTCTGCCTGAAATAAGTTTCTCCACATATATATATGGCTCGATCCTTTGACTCCTTAGAATTTTTCCTCAAATTGTCACCCTCTCAGTGAGGTACACCCTGACCACCCCATTAAAGTACAACATCCATCTCCACCCTGCTCTAACATTCCTTATCCTGTTAACCCTGCTTTACTGTTTCCATAGCACTTTTCACTTCCCAAACTATGTAAATTACTGATTCATTATGTTTATTTTTGAATGTCTCCCTCGACTAAAACCTAAAGCTTCACAAAGGCAGTTTCACTCATTGATGTTTCTTAAGTACCTAAAATAGCGATTAGCAAATAACTGGAACTCAGTAAATAACAGCTGAAGGGGCTGGACACAGTAGCTCACGTCTATAATTTCAGCACTTTGGGAGGCCGAGGTGGGGAGATCATGAGGTCAGGAGTTCGAGACCAGCCTGACCAACATAGTGAAATCCCGTCTCCACTAAAAATACAAAAATTAGCCAGGCATGACAGTGTGCATCTGTAATCCCAGCTATTCAGGAAGCTAAGGCAGGAGAATCGCTTGACCCGGGGAGGCAAGGTTGCAGTCAGCCAAGATCGCACCACTGCACTCCAGCCTGGGTGGCAGAGTGAGACTCTGTCTTAAAATAATATTAATAATAATAGTGGAAGGAGGGGATGAAAAACAAATAGAGAAGACTAACTTTGAGATCTTCTAGATAATCACATTGCAAGATGCTCGCTCTCATTTATAAATATACCTTCATTATGTCATTTATCACAGTGCATTATAGTTATTGGCTTATATGCCTAACCCCTCAGAAGACTATGAGCCCCTCAAGGACACTGACTGCCTCACTCACACATCTTTGCAAACAAGTGCCCCATCACTAAGTTGGGTCTTTGATTAACACAAAGGTAGGAGACTTTAGAGACAGGGAGAACAGGCTTTCAATTCTTGCTTTATGAACTCAAGCACGTTACTTAAATTCTCTGTACTTTAGTTTCCTAATCTGCAACATGGGGATAATGCCATCTAATACCTGGTATTGAACTCTATTCAATAAACAATAGCCATTAACTTAAATATCATCTATGAATAACAGGGATGGAATGTTACTCCAGCCTCACATTTTTGGCTCCCTATGACCCACAGTGTACGAGGGAGCAGGATGGTCAGCTAAGTATAAAAGAAGGTCGAGGTCGGGCACAGTGGCTCACACCTGCAATCCCAGCACTTTTGGAGGCCAAGGCGGGTAGATCACGAGATCAGGAGTTCAAGACCAGCCTGGCCAACATGGTGAAACCCTGTCTCTACTAAAAATACAAAAATTAGCCAGGAGGCTGAGGCGGGCAGATCACCTGAGGTCAGGAGTTTGAAACCAGCCTGGCCAATGTGGCAAAACCCCATCTCTACTAAAAATACAAAAATTAGTCAGGTGCAGTGGTGGGCGCCTGTAATCCCAGCTATACTCAGGAGGCTGAGGCAGGAGAATGGCTCGAATCCAGGAGGCGGAGGTTGCAGTAAGTCAAGATCATGCCATTGTACTCTAGCCTGGGTAACAGAGTGCAACCCCCCCATCTCAAAAATAAAAATAAAAATACAGTATATAATACATTTAACATACAAAATACGTGTTAATTAACTATTTATGTTATTGGTAAGGCTTCCGGTCAGCAGTCGGCTATTAGTAAAGTTTTCAGGGAGTCAAAAGTTCCATGTGGATTTTTGGCTACAAGGAGAATTAGTGACCCAACCCCCAATGTGGTTCGACTCAAGTGTATTTAGACATATAGAACCTCAGAGTTCAGTAAAACTGGATGTCAGTTTAGCAGATAATACTCCTAAATTTTTGTTATATTTCTACTGTGGTTTAAATGTGTCCTTTCCAAAAATGCAGGTGTTGCCAATGTAATAGTATGAAGAGGTAGGGCTTTTAAGAGGTGATTAGGCCATGAGGGTTGCTCCCTTGTAAACAGAATTAAGACCCTTTAATTTTATTTATTTATTTATTTATTTTTGAGACAGAGTTTCACTCTTGTTGCCCAGGGTGGAGTACAATGTTGCAATCTCACCTCACCGCAACCTCTACCTCCCAGGTTCAAGCGATTCTCCTGCCTCTGCATCACCAGTAGGTGGGATTACAGGCACGTGCCACCACACCCGGCTAATTTTGTATTTTTAGTAGAGATGGGGTTTCACCATGTTGGTCAGGCTGATCTTGAACTCCCGACCTCAGGTGATCCACCCACCTCGGCCTCTCAAAGTGTTGGGATTACAGGCATGAGCCACTGCACCCAGCCTTATTTATTTTTTCTTTTTCTTTTTTTTTTAAATTCTCTTTCCAATAATGGCTATAGGCAATATTTATTTTTTTAAGATGGAATTTCACTCTGGTAGCCCAGGCTGGAGTGCAATGGCACAATCTCTGCTCACTGCAACCTCTGCCTCCTGGGTTCAAGTGATTCTCCTGCCTCAGCCTCCTGAGTAGCTGGGATTACAGGCATCTGACACCATGCCCAGCTGATTTTTTTGTATTGTTAGTAGAGACAGAGTTTCA
The DNA here is from genome assembly GCF_030222135.1 of Aotus nancymaae. Classification (NCBI taxonomy): domain Eukaryota; kingdom Metazoa; phylum Chordata; class Mammalia; order Primates; family Aotidae; genus Aotus; species Aotus nancymaae. Next base: position 50,681,734 of record NW_026988473.1, on the reverse strand, counting down.
CCATGTTGGCCAGGCTCTGGAGTAGCTACAATTATAGGCACACGCCACCACACCCGGCTAGCTAATTTTTGTATTTTTTTTTTTTGAGACAGTTATTTATTTATTTATTCATGTATTTGAGATAGGGTCTCACTCTGTAACTCAGGGTAGAGAACAGTGGTGCTATCTCGGCTCACTGCAACCACCCGTTCCTGGGCTCAAAAGATCCGCCCACCTCAGCCTCCTGAGGATCTGAAACTACAGGCACACGCCACCAGGCCCAGCTAATTTTTGTATCTATTTTGGTAGAGACAGAGTTTCACCATGTTGCCCAGGCTGTCTCAAACTCCTGGGCTCAAGCCACCCTCCTTGGCCTCCCAAAGTGCTGGGATTACAGATATGAGCCACCGTGCCCAGCAAGAAATAAATTTCTGTTCATTTTAAATTACCCAGTCTGTAGTATTCTGTTATGACAGCATGAACTGACTAAGGTAATTTCCAAGGTCGGGCACGGTGGCTCACGCTTGTAATTCCAGCACTTTGGGAGGCTGAAGCAAGTGGATCACAAAGTTGGGTGTTTGAGACCAGCCTGGCCAACATGGCAAAACCCCATCTCTATTAAAAATACAGAAATTAGCCGGGCGTGGTAGTATACACCTGTAATTCCAGCTACTAGAGAGGCTGAGGAAGGAGGGTTGCTTGAACCCAGGAGGTGGAGGTTGCAGTGAGCTGAGATCATAGCCCTACACTCCAGTCTAGACAACAGAGCAAGACTCCATCTCAGGGGGAAAAAAAAATCTGAATAGGCAGCCTCTATTTTTTTTTTTTTTTTTTTTTGCGAGGGCGTCTCACTCTGTCCCCCAGGCTGGAGTGCAATGGTGCAGTGTCGGCTCAATGCAACCTTTACCTCCCAAGTTCAAACAATTCTCCTACCTCAGCCTCCCGTAGCTGGTACTACAGTCACGCACCAGTATACCCAGCTAATTTTTGTATTCTTAGTAGAGACGGGGTTTCACCATGTTGGCCACGCTGGTCTCAAACTCCTGAACTCAGGTGATCCGCCCTCCTCAGCCTCCCAAAGTGCTGGGATTACAGGCATAAGCAACCAAGCCTGACCTATTTTTTCCTAATTAATACAACAAATATTCATTAAGCACCTACTATATAAAGCTGTGTTCTACCAAAGCTAAGAAATTTGCCTACCTGACTATAAGATGGAGCAGGGACCCCCTTTTTAGGGGCCTGCACACCCCAAGCATGGAAATAAAGGAAAAATGTGAGTTCCTTCAAGGAAAATTCCATCGCCCTAGCTAGCCCTAGAAGTGACTAAACAACCTGTTAAACAAGACAGTAGCCTAAAACAATAGCCAAGGAAATTAGCTACAGAGATGTTTGCTTTCCCCACACAAATTAAGGATAACATCTTAAAATTCTTCCCTGAGTTGCCTTTCAGAATTCAGACATCCACTGAAGATCAACACCTGACACACAGACCTCAGATAAAAGGGAAGTAAAGACCAAAAGTTAACCATCGTTTTTTGTTTTTGTTTTTGTTTTTGTTTTTTTTGAGATGGAGTCTCTGTCATCCAGGCTGGAATCCTTGCTCAGTACCCTGCAGTAAAAGCCTTTCTTTCAATAACTGCAAATCTCAGTGTAGATAACTGGTTCTACTGCACTGGACAAGCAGACTCCAATTTGGTTTTACAACAACTCTGAGACAAAGGAGTTTATAATACAGTTCTAAAATGTCTGCATTTTCTTCCTTTTTTCTCTTTTTTCTTTTTCTTTTTTTTCTTTTTTCTGAACATAAATGACTTGATGGAATCGTCTGCATTTTCATAATAACCTATGGCTTTTAAAACCAAGAAAAATAAAAAATGTTTTTAATAGTCATTATCAAACAAATACTTTAGGAAAAACAAGGAGAGAGACACATGAAGGGGGGGAGAAAACACCAAACTCTGTAAGATATTTGCAGAGGTTTATTTTGAACCAATATGAATGATCATGGCCCAAGGAAAAGTCTCAACAGGTTCTGAGAAAATGTGCCTGTTCAGTTTTGGTTTACGAATTTTGGATGAAGCTGCCAGGTAACCAAGAGAATAGATGGTAAATGTCTCTTTTCAGAACTTAAAAGGTGTCAGTCTTAGGTAATCTCCTAAATCTGGGAAAGCCCTGTCTGTATTAATGGAGATTCTCTAAAGATGCAAATTTCCTCCACAAAAGACAATTTTGCAGGGCCATTTTAAACATCTCAAAGAAATACATTTTGGGGTAAAATATTTTTATTTCCTTCAGAGTCTGCTATCTGTCATGTTGATGCTATTTGAGAGTCAGGATGGAATTTGTTATCTTTGTTTTGTCTTGTTTTTGAGACAGGGGCTTGCTCTGTTGCCCAAGCTAGAGTGCAGTAGGGCATGATTTCATTGAAACCTCTGCCTCCTGGGCTCAGGCAATCCTCCTACCTCAGGCATCCCAAGTACTTAGTTCTATAGGTGGGTGTCACCTTGCTTGGCTAATTTTTGTGTTTTTTGTAAAGACGGGGTTTCACCTTGTTTGCCAGGCTGGTCTGGAACTCCTGGGTTCAAGCAATCCACCTGCCTCAGCCTCCCAAAGTGCTGGGATTTCAGGCATGAGCCACAGTGCCCAGCTGAAATTTCATATCTTATTGCCAAGGAGTCTCTTTTATCAGTCATATGATCTCCATTTTAATATTAATGGTGGTCATGACTTAAAGGGAGGTTGGCCATACCTCATTATACCCCTTTCCAAAAGCAAGAGGGAAGCTGAGGTAAGAGGATCCCTTGAGCCCAGGAGTCCAAGACCAGCCTGGGCAACATAGTGACACACTATCTCTGCACAAAATTAAAAAATGAAGGCCGGGCATGGTGGCTCACACATGTAATCCTAGCACTTTGGGAGGCCAACGCAGGCAGATCACGAGGTTAAGTGATCAAGACCATCCTAAAGAAATAAAAAAAAAAAAAAAAAAAAAGACCATCCTGGCCAACATGGTGAAACCCTGTCTCTATTAAAAATGAAAAACCTTTGTCAGGTAATGGCCACAAAAAAGAAAAACATTAAAAAAGGAAAAAAAAAATGCAAAACTTAAGCAGGGGCAGTGGCGTGTGCCTATGGTCCCAGCTACTCGAGAGGCTGAGGTGGGAGGATTGCTTGAGCCTGGAAGTTCTGGGCTGTAGTGCGCTATGCCGAACGGGTGTCCGCACTAAGTTGGGCATCAATATGGTGACCTCCTGGGAGAAGGGGACCACCAGGTTGCCTAAGGAGGGGTTAACCAGCCCAGGTCAGAAATGGAGCAGATCAAAACTCCTGTGCTGATCAGCAGTGGGACTGCACCTATGAATAGCAACTGCACTCCAGCCTGGGCAACATAGTGAGAACTGGACCCTGTCTCTATAAATAAAAAAATAAAAAAAGGGCCAAGTGAGGTGGCTCACACCTGTAATCCCAGCAATTTGGGAAGCCAAAGCTATAGTCCCAGCTACTCAGGAGGCTAAGGCAGGAGAATTGCTTGAACCCAGGAGGCGGAGATTACAGTGAGCCGAGATTTCGCCACTGCACTACAGCCTGGGTGACAGTGCAAGACTCCATCTCAAAAAAAAAAAAAAAGCAAAAATTAGCTAGGTGTGGTGGCGTGCGCCTGTAGTCCCAGCTACTCAGGAGGCTAAGGCAGGAGAATCACTTGAACCCAGGAGGCAGAAGTTGCCGTGAGCCAAGATTGCACCACTGCACTCCAGCCTGGTGACAGAATGAGAGTCCATCTCAAAAAAAAAAAAAATGAGCCGGGTGTGGTGGCATGTGCCTGTGGTCCCAACTACCCAGAGGCTGAGTGGGAAGATAACTTGAACCCGAGAGGTCCAGGCTGCAATGAGCTGTGATTGAGCCACTGCATTCCAAAAGGAGAGGGGTATAATAAGGGATGGCCAAACCTCCCTTTGAGTTATGGCCTGGAAATGTAGTTTTTCAGGTTTCTCTGGGGTCCCCTTAGACAAGTTGGGTGTCCATTCAATCAGTTGAGGGGCTTAGGATTTTACTTTTGGTTTACACACCTAACTTACCTAAAATAAAATATTTAGTTTTCTTCAACAATATAACAATATACCCCAAAATTAGTATCTATCTTCACAACTAGGCTAAAACATTATTAGAGGGCCATTACTCTAAAACTACAAAAAGAAAGAAAAAGGCATCAGAGACAACACACCTAAAAAAAGAACCAAGTCCTCTGACATTCCTGGAAAGTAATTCTAATGTATTCTAACCAAAAAAACATGTAATTGTTTTTTAATACTTTAAGCTCTGGGGTACATGTGCAGATCCTGCAGGACTGTTACATAAGTGTACACATGCCATGGTGGTTTGCTGCCTCCATCCCCTCAACCCCCGTCACCTACATTAGGTATTTCTCCCAATGTTATCCCTCCCCAATCTCCCCACCCCCTACTATCCCTCCCCTAGCTCCCCACCCCGCAACAGACCCCAGTGTGTGATGCTGCCCTCCCTGTGTCCATGTGTTCTCATTGTTCAACACCCACCTATGAATGAGAACATTCAGTGTTTGGTTTTCTGTTCTTGTGTCAGTTCGCTGAGAATGATGGTTTCCAGATTCATCCATGCCCCCGCAAAGGACATGAACTCATCCTTTTTTGTGGCTGCATAGTATTCCATGGTGTATATGTGCCACATTTTTTTTATCCAGTCTATTACTGATGGGCATTTGGGTTGGTTCCAGGTCTTTGCTATTGTAAACAGTGCCACAATGAACATATGTGTGCATGTGTCTTTGTAACAGAATGATTTATAATCCTTTGGGTATATACTCAGTAATGGGATTGATGGGTCAAATGGAACTTCTATTTCTAGGTCCTTGAGGAACTGCCAAATCGGGTTTATCCATTTATTTTCTTACAATCGTGGCCTGTGATTATTTTTCTTTTTTTGTTTGTTTTTAAGACAGGGTCTTGCTCTGTTGCCCAGGCTGGAATGCAGTGGCTCAATCACGGCTCATTGCAGCCTGGACCTCCCAAACTCAAACAATCCTCCTACTCAGCCTCTGGAGCTGAGGCACATGCCACCCCACTGGGCTTTTTTTTTTTTTTTTTTTTTTTTGAGAAGGAGTTTTGTTCTTGTTACCCAAGCTGGAGTGCAATGGTGTGATCTTGGCTCACTGCAACCTCCGCCTCCCGGGTTCCAGTGATTCTCCTGCCTCAGCCTCCAGAGTAGCTGGGATTACAAGTGCACACCACCACGCCCAGCTAATTTGTTTGTATTTTTAGTAGAAATGGGGTTTCACCATGTTACTCAGGATGGACTCAATCTCCTGATCTCGTGATCTGCCCACCTCAGCCTACCAAAGTGCTGGGATTACAAGAGTGAGCCACCACGCCCAGCCTCATTTTTAAATTCTTTGTAGAGACAGTGGCTCACTAAATGTTGCCCAGGCTAGCCTCAAACTCCTGGGCTCAAGGGATCCTCCTACCTTAGCTTCTCAAAGTGCTAAGATTACAGGATTGAGCCATCACACATGGCCCAATAATTATTTCTAAAACATTTCCTCTTCTGTGTTCATGCCTTTAAAATAAATCCTAAAAGTTTCTTAGGTGTTTTCCACATCATCTTATTATCAAGAATATGGCTAATCAGAAGTCACAGCCAGCCCCCAAACTACAACCGCAAAACATGCAAATTACAGGTTACACTGAGGGATTTCTGAGGTTAGCAGATGCAAATCTTTTTTTTCCTTCAAAGAAAACAGACTCAGGCAAAAAGCATAAAACATCCCAATACCGTCACAGAAAAAAAAAAAAAGTTTCTTAGAATCAAAACCCTAGTCACTATCTAGTCTAAGAAAAACATTTCCAGAACTGATAAAGAGCGGGGAAAGAGCAAAGAACAACCATTGTTGTTGACTACAATTCTGAAAACAAGCGAGCTGCCTCCTCTACTGACACAGCTCCTCTATTGCAATGTGGGCTGCAGACTGAACCACAAAGAGGCCACCCTACAGCTCTGCATTTCAATGATTACATGACTGCTTCAGTTTTCCCACACCTATAATTTAAAAAAATAATAATAATAGACAGCAGACAGAAGATCTGGATTCTAACAGATGTTTCTTTTTTTTTTTCTTTTTTCTTCAAAAGCAAGCCAGTGGCAGAATAACAGATGTTTCTAACTTGGTGAGTAACACTGGACAAAAAAATTTATTTCAAGTGGAGCTAAAAAAATTAAAAATCACTTAAAAGTACATTGTAAAACTACAAAGTTATTTACAAATATTAATCATTACCATCTGTCAAATGTGGTGGCTTGAACTATCTCTGATTTCCAGCTCTGACATTTTTTGATTCTGTGACCGACATAAACAAATGTACACCAGACTTGGTGGCTCACACCTGTAATCCCAGCACTTTGGGAGGCCAAGGTGGGCAGATCATCTGAGGTCGGGAGTTTGAGACCAGCCTGACCAACATGGAGAAACCCAGTTTCTACTAAAAATGCAAAATTAGTGGCGTGGTGGCACATGCCTGTAATCCTAGCTACTTGGGAGGCTGACGCAGGAGAATCACTTAAACCCAGGAGGCAGAGGTTGCAGTGAGTCGATATTGCGCCATTGGACTCTAGCCTGGGCAACAAGAGCAAGACTCTATCTCAAAAAACAAAAAGAAAAAACAAATGTACATGCATTGCTTGGCCAACTGGAATAGTTAAGAAATCAAGGAATCCTGGCCAGCACGGTGGTTCATGCCTATAATCCCAGCACTTGGGGAGGCCGAGGTGGGTAGATCATCTGAGGTCAGGAGTTTGAGACCAGCCCAATGACCAACATGCTGAAAATCGTCTCTATTAAAAATACAAAAATTAGCTGGGCATGGTGGAGGGCGCCTGTAATCCCAGCTACTTGGAAGGCTGAGGCAGGAGAATCACTGGAACCTGGAGCCAGAGGTTGCAGTGAGCCAAGATAGCACCACTGCACTCCAGCCTTGACAACAGAGTAAGATGCCGAGGAAAAAAAGAAAGAAGGGGGGGCGGAGGGAGGGAGAGAAAGAAAGAAGGAAGGAAGGAAGGAAGGAAAGAGGGAGGGAAGGAATGAATTCAGGAATCCCACACTCACAGATGAATGAAGCTCAATGAGAGAAACCTCTACAGACTTTTCACTGCTTAGGCCTCTAAGCATTCGATGAAAGCATTTTAGGCTAACCCAACTAGTTGACACGGTTTAAAGCAGACCACAGACAGCCTAGCAAAATTTTAACCTGACTTACTCATCACACAATGAACAACAAAAAAGAAAAAATAAAAATTACTAGCCTGGTACTCTTTAACAGGAAGCTCTACAAGAGATTCCATGTATGACAACAAGCAAATATCAAAGAAAGCACAATATTTGAGAAACACAATGATCTAAACTATACCTACTGCCATCTTATTTCCTGAGTTATATCAGATCTCATGAAGGCATACTGAAAACAACTGGACATCTGTCTGGCACATACTCTCATTTTCCATACCAGAATTCTGCCACTCATAAGACTCAACCCAGGATTCTACATACTCCAAACTAAAATCAGCAACCATAGAACATTTGGAATGTGGCATCTGACTAACATCTGCTTCACTTAATAATTTTTAAGAACTTGAGAATGGCACTGTGGCTAACGCCTGTAATACCAGCCCTTTGGGAGGCCGAGGCAGGCAGATCACAAGATCAGGAGATCGAGACTATCCTGGATAACACAATGAAACCTTGTCTCTACTAAAAATATAAAAAATTAGCCAGGCTTGGTGGTGTGCGCTGGTAGTCCCAGCTACTCAGGAGGCTGAGGCAGGAGAATCACTTGAACCTGGGAGGTGAAGGTTGCAGTGAGCCGAGGTTGATGGAGCCCACTGAACTCCATCCTGGGCTACAGAGCGAGACTCTGTTTCAAAAAAAAAGAAAAAGAACTAAATCTAAAAATCTGGCAGTAATAGCCTGTGTTTAATCACCACTGAATTTGGCCAGGCACAGTGGCTCACGTCTGTAATCCCAGCACTTTGGGAGGTCAAGGTGGGTGGATCACCTGAGGTCAGGAGTTCAAGACCAGCCTGGCCAATACGGTGAAAACTCCGTCTTTACTAAAAATACAAAAATTATCCGTGGTGGTCAGTGCATGTAGTCCTAGCTACTTGGGAGGCTGAGGCAGGAGAATCGCTTGAACCTTGGAGGCAGAGGTTGCAGTAGCCAAGACTGCACCACTGCACTCCAGCCTGGGCGACAGAGTGAGACTCCACCTCAAAAACAAAAACAGGCAAGCACAGTGACTCACGCCTCTAATCCCACCACTTTGGGAGGCCGAGGTGGGCGAGATCATCTGAGGTCAGGAGTTCGAGACCACCCTGACCAACATGGAGAAACCCCGTCTCTACTAACAACACAAAAAATTAGCCGGGCGTGGTGGCGCATGCCTATAATTCCAGCTACTCAGGAGGCTGAGGCAGGAGAATTGCTTGAACCTGGGAGGCAGAGGTTGTAGTGAGCCAAGATCGCGCCACTTCACTCAAGCCTGAGCAACAAGAGCGAAACTCCATCTCAAAAAAAAAACAACACTGAATTCCACAAGGAAGTCAGCAGCTTCTGAAAGGCAAGCCTCTTTCTCACTGGACACTAGGCCATCTTCAGCAGGAACCTAAAACATATCAAGTATAGGTTCCTCCATGTGTACCCAGGTTCCTGAGAGACCTCTAAGACCACCTGACAGTAATTCAAATCAAGGGATAGCAACAGGATTTTGTTGTTGTTGTTATTTTTTGGTTTTTGGTTTTCGTTTTTGAGACAGTGTCTCACCCTATTGCCCAGGCTGGAGTGCAGTGGCACAATAATGGCTCATCACAGCCTGAACCTCCCTGGACTCAGTTGGTCCTCCAACCTCAGCCTCCCAAGTAGCTGTAACTACAGACATATGCCACTACGCTGGGCTAATTTTTCTATTTTCTGTAGAGACAGGATCTCGCCATGTTGCCCAGGATGGTATCAAACCCCTGGCCTAAAGCCATCCTCCCCCACTTCGCCTCCCAAAGTGCTGGGATTACAGGCATGAGCCACCACGCCTGGCCAAAACAGGAATTTAGAAGCTGGGCCAAGCCCAAGTACACCTTCCAACACAGATAACCAAACAACAAGCTTATAAAAGGATGTAGGACTGGAAAAGGTGTTATCAAAGGAGGCTTTAGGCAAAGAAAACTTTATTTTTAACCTAGGAAGGAAGGAAGGGCTGAGCAGACTCTAAAATAATTTGGTTTAAGCACAAAACACTGTGACTCAGGATTTCCTCCTAAGAAGAGAGTTGAAGGGCCCCAATATCATTAAAGTAAAATCCACTAGGCCAGATGCAGTGGCTCATGCCTGTAATCCCACCACTTTAGGAGGCCAAGGCAGGCAGATCACCTGAAGTCAGGAGTTGAAGACCAGCCTGACCAACATGGTGAAACCCCGTCTTTATTTAAAAAAAAAAAAGTAAAATCCACTAATCTCAATGTTATCCTTTCTACCTGATGGAGTCAAGTCGGGTTCTCTTATGTTCTAAGAATATACAGTCTCAGCCAGGCACAGTGGCTCACGTCTATAATCCCAGCACTTTGGGAGGCCAAGTCAGGAGTATTGCTGTTCAAGTTGTTCAAGACCAGCCTGGGCAAGATGGTGAGACCCCATCTCTACAAAAAATTAAATAAAAATTAGGCAGCCAGGTGCGGTGGGTCATACCTATAATCCCAGCACATTGGGAGGCCAAGGTGGGCAGATCACTTGAGCCCAGAAGTTCAAGACCAGCCTGGGCCAATTAGCCAGGTGTAGTGGTTTAGTTCCAGCTACCTGGAGGCTGAGATGGGAGGATCACCTGAGCCCAGGAGGTCGAGGTTGCAGTGAATCATGATTGCACCAGTGCACTTCAGCCTGGGCAACAGGGTCAGACCCTGTCTCAAAAAAAAACAATGAAGCTGGGCACAGTGGCTCATGCTGTAATCCCAGTACTTTGGGAGGCAGAGGCAGGCAGGATCAACTGAAGTCGGGAGTTTGAGACCAGCCTGACCAACATGGAGAAACCCTATCTCTACTAAAAATATAAAATTAGTTGGGCATGTGGCACATGCCTGTAATCCCAGTTACTCAAGAGGCTGAGAAAGGAGAATCACTTGAACTTGGGAGGCGGAGGCTGTGGTAAGCTGTGATAGCACCACTACACTCCAACCTGCGCAACAAGAGCAAAACTCCATCTCAAAAAAAAACAATGAAAAAAAAGTCTCAAAAAAAAGTCTCAAAAATTCTCTCTCTCTCTCTCTCTCTCTCTCTCTCTCTCTCTTTTTCTCTCTCCCCCTCCACTGCCCCCCCAACTAAATTTAGCTTATATTTTAACTACCTTGGGCTACTCTGTAATTGTTTTCTGTGTGTGGGTTTCATCTCCTGATTTCTTACTTGTTCTACCTAAAAAAAGAAAACACATAACCTAAGAACTCTCAGTACTACAGTAGCCTTAACTTCTGGAAGTATCCACAGATATCTGAGCTAAGCCATAAGATTTTGAGTTTTGCTGCAGCCAGTAATCTGGGCTTCAGAGGAGAGATGCCTTTATAAAATGACCACACAAATCTGCCCAGAATCAACCAGACTGGTAGAGGAAGATGAAAATTAAGTTTAGTCCATACTGACTCCCAGTTTGTAACTGGCTTATCAAACTTTTTATAGCTACTTCATCTCTGGGGATATAAAGTAGCCTTTTCTTCTGCTAAATAAGAAGTCTTTATTTAAAAGTCTTGGCTGGGCGCAGTGGCTCAGGCTGGGCGTGGTGGCTCACGCCTGGAATACAAGCACTTTGGAGGCCAAGGCGGGCAGATCACCTGAGGTCAGGAGTTCAAGACCAGCCTGACCAACATGGTGAAACCTTATCTTTAAAAAAAAAAAAAAAGAGAGAGAGAGAGAGAGAAAGAGAGACTATTTCAGTGTATTCTCAGTTTTCTAACTTACTTAGTTCATACAGGACACTGGCCAGTCTCTCATCTATCCTTATCCCTACCCTCTTCTCTTCAAATCCTGGCAAGAGCCACTGCCCAGAGCCTGGGAAAACTGGAGTACCAGATGAAAGAAACTAGGATACTTATATCTCAATGCTAGGTACAGATCAGTTCAGAGGAACTTACAGATTCCAAGGTAAGAAATAGGTCACAAGCATTTGGGAACCTTAATTCTCAAGCAGAGACAAGGAAAATAAACTCATGAACCCCATTTCATTGTAAAGCCTTCTCCTGTGGTGGTAATCATAAGAAGAAACAAAGAAAAAGAAGACTCACCAGGACATTCGCCCAACAGAGAGGTAGAAAAAGAAACTGAACTCCACTACCATCTGCCTCCCCACATAGGATATGCCAGAAATAATGGAAAACATAAATCAGAAGCAATTCTTCCAGATTTGCTTACCTAGATGACAAGTTCAAAAAGCCAACAAGCAGATACCATGTCCTAAAAGTGGCTAAAGTTGTGCTTCATTCATAGATTAGTTGTGCTGCTTCTCCTTCCAACCCAAAGAACTTTCTCATGCAGAAGACAAAATTAATTTTCACACCTTCAATTCCTTGCACAATAAAGAATTACGTTACTTGCCTAAATGCTGAGTCTGCAGAAAGGGAAAGAGGTGACAGAAAGAGATTCCTATAAAACCCAATTATCTCCATCTATATTAAATACAGCAAGCTCTATGCTTCTTTGGGGTTTTTAATTTTTTTTTTTTTTTAAGTTATATTTGTTTATTTGAGACAGGGTCTCACTCTGTTGCTCAGGCTGGAGTGCAATGTCACAATCTCAGCTCACTGCAACCTCTGCTTCTTAGGTTCAAGTGACCTTCTCACCTCAGCCTCCTGAGCAACTGGGACCACAGGCACACGCCACCACAACCAGCTAATTTTTTGTACTTCCTATAGAGACAAGGTCTTGCCATGTTGTCCAGGGTGGTCTCAAACTCATGGTCTCAAGCAATCCTCACAGCTTAGCCTCCCAAAGTACTGGGATTACAGGTATGAGCTACTGTGCCCAGCCTCTATGCTTATTTGTTGCAGAGAGGAATGAATCTTAACCTTCCTCTACAAAACAAGGAACACTGAGTATCTTTGATTTGCTTACTCTGGGTTCACTTTTTAAGAATGTAGTTGCTACCTGAGCTATATAAGCTAATTTGTGTGGAGTGTACCTTCTTAGAGACTCAATACCTTCTTGGAGAACCTGGGTGCAAATTACAATTTCCCGCAGTTTCACTGAGTATCATATCATCAGTTTGGGAGCTACAAGGCAGGCTGAGGAGAGAAAATGCACCTTGGAGAGTCTCAGGAAGAACCTGCAAGGAGCTATTTGTATTCTGTTTTGTTTTATTCAAAGATTCCCTCTGGGAACAGTGGCTCACTCCTATAATCCCAGCACTTTGGGAGCCAGAGGTGGGTGGATCACTTCACATCAGGAAATTGAGACCAGCCTGACCAACATGGTGAAATCCCATCTCTACTAAAGGTACAAACATTAGCCAGGCATGGTAGCACGAGCTCATAATCCCAGCTAGTCGGGAGACTGAGGCAGGAGAATTGCCTGAACCTGGGAGGCTGGGAGGCAGAGGTTGCAGTGAGCCGAGATTGTGCCACTGCACTCCAGCCCTGGCGACAGAGTGAGACTGTGTATCAAAAAAACAAAACAAAAAAACAGATTCCCTCTGGATAGTTCAGATTCCCCTACCAAGCCACCAGAAATTAAATGAAGGAGGGACAAATATTCATACACTGTATAATCTAAGGCCACCTATTGGATATGTGGTCTCGGCATTCCACTACTGCAACCACATTTAAAAAAACAGAAAATACCCTTCTTTACACATTTTATACAACTCATCCCCTTTTATTATCCCAATAAACTTTCATAGGGATATAATTTTAGCTTGCCAAAAAGCCAGATAATTAACACATATTCATTAAAAGAAATATTAATCCCTTTTAATGAAATGTTGAAAGACAGTTTTTATTTTCCCAGCCATTGGGAGCCTGAGCTGGGTATATCACCTGAGGTCAATGTTGAAAGACAGTTTTTAAACATTTCTGAGAGTCTATTTGGTAAGATTATTTTTATTTACATTGTTTTTTATAGATGAGGACCCTGACAGGGTTATCTCTAACTTGCTCCTAATCACAGAGATAGTCAATAGTAGAGCCTGATGTTACCCCAAACTCACACTCTTGCTAACAGTTAACTTCCCAGCTTCATTCTTACACTCTTATCATTTGTAAAACATTGTATTTTCTCATACCAAGTGTTCACACAATTTGACAGTCAAAAGCACAGCATAAAAAAACAACAGTTTACTCCACCTCCTTAAAGTTTCTTTTATTGAGAAGAATTATGTTGTTTTTAATATTCCTCAACATGTTAGTGTTTTCTAAAGACCTCCAGCCAGGCCAGTGAGATGCAGTTTAACCTCATGAGAGGAGCACTGGACCAAGCAATTAACTAGTGGTATGCAGGCCCCACTGTCCTTCCTGGGCCTCATTTTACTATCTGAGGTCCCTTCCAATACCAATACCCTGAACCAAATTCCAAAAATTACACCAAAGTCACAAACTTAATACATATGAAAAAGATGAAAAATTAACATCTGTATGGTAAGAATTTGAAGACCTTAAAAGATGAACTTGAGCTCACGCCTGTAATCCCAGTACTTTGGGAGGCTGAGGCAGGTGGATCACGAGGTCAAGCGATCGAGACCATCCTGGTCAACATGGTGAAACCCCGTCTCTACTAAAAATACAAAAAAAAAATTAGCTGGGCATGGTGGCGCGTGCCTGTATTCCCAGCTACTCAGGAGGCTGAGGCAGGAGAATTGCCTGAACCCAGGAGGCAGAGGTTGCGGTGAGCCGAGATCGCGCCATTGCACTCCAGCCTGGGTAACAAGAGCAAAACTCCGTCTCAAAAAAAAAAAAAAAGATGAACTTGAACAATTACATACCCATCAAAACTAAAATTTTTAAAAATAAACTAGAAATAAAACTACCCCAACAAAAAGCCTAATATTGATTATATTACTGCTTCATATTTTCTCCACCTGCTATTAATTTGAGGAAATAGCTTATTTTTTCTAACCTTGTTAAAGCATGAATTTATCATGCTTTTTTTTTTCTTTTTTCCCAGACAGAGTCTCCCTCTATCACTCAGACTGGAGTGTAGTGGCGCAATCTCAGCTCACTGCAACCTCTGCCTCCCGGGTTAAAGCGATCCTCCCACCTCAGCCTCCCGAGTAGCTGGGATTACAGGCCCGTGCCAACACGCCCGGCTAATTTTTGTATTTTCAGTAGAGACAGAGTTTCACCATGTTGGCCACGCTGGTCTCAAACTCCTGACCTCAGGTGATCCGCCCGCCTTGGCCTCCCAAAGTGCTGGGATTACCCGTGAGCCGCTGAGTGGTGAGCCACCGCGCCCGGCCTAATTTTTTTTCATAAGAAACACTGGACTTTTTCTGGTGACCAAAAACAAAACAAAACTGTCTTGTCATCCTCTGAAGCAAAGTAAGATTAGTCAAGAGGATAAAGGGCACTTTCGGGAGAGAAACTTTACAGTTGACAGAAAAGTGGAAAGGAGTTTCCCTCATCAGAATGACACAACTTTAAAGTACAACCCAACCAACTTCCACCCACTTGAAACCCACTAACTGGACACTCCAGACAAAAACTTATTTTCAAAACTGCTGCAATTCAAAGACTCCAATGACGGTGCAGTGGAAAATTCACGGGGACTGTATAATTTTGACACCCTTCTGCAATGAGTGCCAAATGTGGTCAGGCCCCCATCTTCACTCCTCCCATCACTTTCCCTTTGAAAGATAACCTGAGATGCATCACAACCAAGCCTCTCCAACTAGGATGCTGCCCTTTTATTCACAAAACGTGTCTGGCCTCATAAAAGACACAAATTACTTTTCAAAAAAAATCATGGCCCCGGAATACAAGCCCTTTCCGGGGCTAAGGGAGTTCCCACTCTTCTTGGTGCCGCCCAAGTTCACTTTATTCATATCCCATCCAGACGCGCAGAGCTGCAATCTGTAGGAAAACTCAGGGGGGCCAGCCCAGAGCTGGGTTATAACGGTTTTGAGGAACTGGTATCACAGGCTTCTTGGGAAGAGGCCAGATAAACTCACCAAGTTTTTGTTTTGCTTTTTTTTTAAGTCTGGGTGGAACTTACTTTCACCAGGACGTGGGACGCCTTCCCTCCCTAATGAGTACTGGAGGACAAGCTTTCCTTTATTTTATACGAAGTCACTCACCCTACACCAAACTGAGAACACAACCCTCCCTCTTGCTGGTCTCCGAAGACGTGCCCACAGCGCAGCGGGCTGTAGATTTGGACCCCTCAAGGCTCAGAGCCCCTCATCCCGTTTCCCCGATCCAGCCCAACGCGCCCGCCCTGGTCCTCCCGGCCGACACTCGCCCGCTCCCGGGACAAAGCGGGGCTGAAGGGAGGTTTCCTCCGGGGTCCCCCCACCACAGCGGGAGCGGTGAAGCGGCCCCGAGCTCGGCGCGCACTCACCCGACAGCTCGTCCGGCTCCAGCCCGGTCTCGGTGTCCAGTCCGCAGATGACAAAGTAGTCCGCGAAGCGACTGGGCGCCGAGCCCCCTCCGCCGCCGCCGCTCATGGCGCCGGGGCCGAGACGGACCCGGCCGAGCGGAGCGGCACGAAGCCCCCGCAACCCCGGCGCCCGCCCGCCCTCAGGCCGCCCCTCCCGCCGCCGCCGCCGCCGCCGCCGCTACCGCGGCTCGGGCCGCCGCCCCCAGCCCTGGCCCTGTCCTCTCGGCCGCCGCGGCTGCCGTGACGGGGCGGGGGGGCACCGGGCCACCCCGCGCCGCATCCTGGACGCCCTCCCCTCTGCGCCGCCGCCGCCGCCGCTGCCGCTAGCCGAGAGCGCCGCGGCCCAAGCGAGCCTGAAGAAGGGCGGAAAGCGCGGGGACAGCCCCCACCGCGGCCCCTCTCCCGCCTCGCCTGCGCAGGCGCCGTCCGGGAGGGGGCGGGCTCGTGGCGGAAAGGATGACGTGATGCTCTTCGGGCCCCGCGGGCCGCAGCTTCCCGCGGTCGCCGCATCGCGGCCGGCGACTGCTTGGTCGCCCGCAACTGCCACCCCTCCTGGGATTGCGACTCTTTTAGGGAGGGCTGAGGAGGTGCGAGAAGAGTGGGCGCAGCCTGCAGAGCCGGGCACCTGGCACATGCTCTGCCCCCAACCACCCACCCAGCAACCAGAGGTCCAGAGATCTTAGCGCGGCCTTGCCATGGGGATGGGGTCGCACGGCTGAGCTCAGAAGCCCACTCAATCCTATCTGCAGCGTGTCAGCCTAGACCCCAGACAGGGCCTTCTCCCTGTCCCCTCTTTTGGCAGGGGCAGATGAGCCGGTTTTGTATTTGCCCTTATTTTACAGACGGGGAAACTGAGTCTCAGAAAGAAGCAAGGACTTATCCAAGGTTACACTGAGCCTAAGAGAACAAAGCCTGATCTAGAATCCTGGGCTTGTGGTCAACTCCCCGTTCCTCGCCGCTCCCATCTCCCAGCCTGGCCTTTTCCCGAGTTCTCTCCCCTGTTTTCTCTGGAAGCCTCCAGAGGCCCCTGTCATTTGGGAGCTCCCCTTCCTCTTCACTCTATGAAAACTCTCAGATCCATCCCTAAACCTGTTTTCCTGTACGAAGATGGCGAAGAGGCAGAGGAAAACTTACCTATTGGTCCTTGTCCTAGGACCTTCCGATTTCCTTTCCCATAGAAGCTAAGCAGATGTGTCTTTGTTGGAAACTGGAGATCAGAGGCCAGGAAGGTAGTAGAGTGGTTACTAGCATGGGCTCTAGAAAAAAATGCTCAGATTTCAATCCTGACGATCATTTACTTGTGACCTTGACCAAGTTACTTAATCTTTAAGTGCCAGGCATCGTGGTTTTTGAGAAAATTACATAAGATAAATGCAAGTACAGGTAAAGCAATGAGAATACTGCCTGGAACATGGAAGTCACTCAGTAAATATTACAGATTTTTTTTTTTAAGACGGAGTTTCGCTCTTGTTGCCCAGGCTGGAGTGCAATGGCGCGGTTCACTGCACCCTCTGCCTTCCGGATTCAAGTGATTCTCCTGCCTCAGTCACACAAGTAGCTAGGATTACAGGCACTCACCACCACACCCAGCTAATTTTTTGTATTTTTTTGTAATTTTTTGTATTTAGTAGAGACGAGGTTTCAACATGTTGGTCAGGCTGGTGTCGAACTCCTGACCTCAGGTGATCTACCCTCCTCTACCTCCCAAAGTGTTGGGATTACAGGCATGAGCCACTGCTCCGGCCTGGATAATTATAATTGTTCCAGAAAGAGGTGCGCTTAAGGTTTGTTCTGGCAGGCTGCCACTAAGGGTTGTAGAAGGCAGCTGGCTTCCCCAAGGACTGAGCCTAGGCTGTCTCCTAGGTTCTCCTGGGTACTTCTTTCAAATATTGGTTCCCTTGTGGAGGTTGGCCTAGAGGTCATAGCCATCATCACATGGAGCCATAGCACCTGTTTCTCCCTATATCTAACCTGCCTGAACTAGGGGGAGAAAAGTGGGGAGGAGAAAGTAGCTTCAAAAAGCCCATTCATGGTGATGCTCCACTGTATCCTGCATGCTAGGGACACAGAGACAGTAGAGGGGGATTAGAGAGTTAAACAGTCACAGAGGCCGGGCGCAGTGGCTCATGTCTGTAATACTTGGGGAGACCGAGACTGGTGGATCACTTGAGGTCAGGAGTTCGAGACCAGCCTGACCAGCATGATGAAACCCTGTATCTACTAAAAATACAAAATTAGCTGGGCGTGGTGGGGGGGCACCTGTAGTCCCAGCTGCTTGGGAGGCTGAGGCAAGAGAATCAACCCAGGAGGCAGAGGTTGCAGTGAGCCAGGATCACGCCACTGCACTCCAGCCTGGGCAACAGAACAAGGCTCTTGCTGAAAAAAAGAAAAAAACAAAAACACAAAAACAGTTACAGAGCACAGAAGGAGGACATCTCTCCAGGTTAGAGAATGGTCACGAAAAGTTTCCAGAAGGAGGTATATACTCTGACCTGAGTGCCAGAGGATCAACAGGAGTTTCTCAGGTAAAAAGGGGTGGGGAAAGATGTTTAACTCAGTATGTGCAACAGGGAGCAATAGATAAAATGGTATGTTCAGGCACCAACAAGTAATTTATTAACACTAAGATGTTAATTCATTAACACTAAGATGGGAGATGGAGAGTTTAAAAAGGATTAAAAGGGGAAGAAGAGGAACAGAGGAAGGAGGAATGGATTCAAATACCAGGCTAAAGAATTTATCCTCAGCCAGGCATAGTGGCTCATGCGCCCGCTGGTAATCCCAAGACTTTGGGCGGCCAAGGCAGAAGGATTGCTCAAGACCAGGAATTTGAGACCAGCCTGGACAACATAATGTGACCCCTGTCTTAAATAAATAGATAGTTGTTTTAAAAAATAATTTATCCTATAAGGTATATGAATTGAGAAGTAAGGTAAAGGAATTCAGTCAAGTCAAGGAGTGCCAACATCTGGTCCAAATCTGAGAATGATCCCTCTAAGGGGGATGTGGAAAAAAAATTTTGAGAAAGGAATAAATGTTCTCAAATGAAAATTCCAGAAACTTTTTATCCAAGGTGTCCAGGGTGATCTGGTGCTAGATGACCTCTCATATTAACTCAACTCATAAAACACAAGTTAAAAACAAATGCATAACTGTATTAATTTGCCCTGGGAAATGTAACTGCTCAGAAGCCCAGAATAGTCAACCGTAAAGTGATCTCCTTCCCAGTAGGAAGTAAGTTGTGCAAAGTGATTGCTTCTTAGAGAGTCAGAAAATATAGAAAGAGATGCTCTTAAGATTTAATGTTTGTTTGTTTGTTTATTTGAGACAGAGTCTCACTCTGTCACCCAGGCTGGGGTGCAGTGGCACAACCTTGGCTCACTGCAACCTTGGCCTCCCAGGTTCAAGCTATTCTCCTGCCTCAGCCTCCTGAGTAGCTGGGACTACAGGTGTGTGTCACCACTCCCGGCTAATTTTTGTATTTTTTTTTCTATTTTTTTTTTATCACTCCCCTACCCCCCCTAATTTTTGTATTTTTAGTAGAGACAGGGTTTCACAGTGTTAGCCAGAATGGTCTTGATCTCCTGACCTCATGATCTTTGCGTCTTGGCCTCCCAAAGTGCTGGGATTACTGGCGTGAGCCACCATGCCCAGCCTTAATTATAATTTTTTAAAATTAAGATGGGGTTTCACCGTGTTGCTCAGGCTGGTCTGGAACCCCTAGGCTCAAGGGATCCTCCCACCTCAGCCTCCCAAAGTGCTGGGATTACAGGTGTGAGCCACCACACCTAGGCATTTCTTGTCATCTTAATTTGGAGATCCAAGAGCCATCTCAAAGGTAACATTTAAATCAAATTATTTATTCCCCACCCCCTCCCCCAGCATAACACTCTTTCCCCATCTCAGTGAATGGCAATTCCATTTTTCCAGATTATGCCAAGGACCATATAGACTCATTTCTGGCTTTCTCTCTCTCATCACACACATACATATGTACACACACTCCCTGTTATATACTAGAAAATTCTATTAAGTTCTGAAATTTTTTTTTAAATGAGCAAAGCACAATGTGGTTGTCTAACTCTTTTTTTTTTCTGAGACGGAGTTTCGCTCTTGTTACCCAGGCTGGAGTGCAATGGCGCTATCTCGGCTCACTGCAACCTCCGCCTCCTGGGTTCAGGCAATTCTCCTGCCTCAGCCTCCTGAGTAGCTGGGATTACAGGCACGCGCCACCATGCCCAGCTAATTTTTTGTATTAGTAGAGACGGGGTTTCACCATGATGACCAGGATGGTCTTGATCTCTTGACCTCGTGATCCACCCGCCTCGGCCTCCCAAAGTGCTGGGATTACAGGCTTGAGCCATCGCGCCCGGCCCTAACTCTTAAACCCTTTAAATTATCTGATTCTAGCTAGGCATGGTGGCGCGCGCCTGTAGTCCCAGCTACTCAGGAGGCTGAGGAAGGAGAATTGCTTGAACGCGGGAGGCGGAGATTGCGGTGAGCCGAGATTGCGCCATTGCACTCCAGCCTGGGTAACAAGAGCGATACTCCGTCTAAAAAAAAAAAAAAAATTGTCTGATTCAGGCCGGGCACGGTGGCTCTCACCTGTAATCCCAGCACTTTGGGAAGCCGAGGTTGGTGGATCACCTGAGGTCAGGAGTTCGAGACCACCCAGACCAACATAACAAAACCCTGTCTCTACTAAAAATACAAAAATTAGCCAGGCATGGTGCCGCATGCCTATAATCCCAGCTACTTGAGAAGCTGAGGCAGGAGAATCGATTGAACCTGGGAGGCGGAGTTTGCAGTGAGCTGAGATTGTGCCATTGCACTCTAGCCTGGGCTACAAGAGCAAAACTCCGTCTCAAAAAAATAAATAAGGCCAGGTGAGGTGGCTCACGCCTGTAATCCCAGCACTTTGGGAGACAGAGGCAGATGGATCATGAGGTCAGGAGTTCAAGACTAGCCTGGTCAAGGTGGCGAAACCCTGTCTTTACTAAAAATACAAAAATTAGCCTGGCCTGGTGGCAGGAGCTTGTAATCCTCAGCTACTTTGGAGGCTGAGTCAGGAGAATCATTTGAACTCAGGTGGCAAAGGTTGCAGTGAGCCAGGATCCAGCCACTGCACTCCAGCCTGGGCAGCAGAAAATCCATCAAATAAATAAATAAATAATATAAATTAATTAATTAAAATTAACTGATTCAGAAAGTTATGAAAGGAGGCCGGGCGAGGTGGTTCACACCTGTAATCCCAGCACTTTGGGAGGCCAAGGCCAGTGGATCAGGAGTTTAAGACCAGCCTGGCCAACCTGATGAAACCCTGTCTCTACTAAAAATAAAAATTAGCTGGCTGTGGTGGTGGGCACCTGTAATCCCAGCTACTCGGGAGGCTGAGAAAGGCGAATCGCTTGAATCTGGGAGGCAGAGTTTGCCGTGAACTGAGATCGAGCCATTTCACTACAGCCTGGGCGACAGAGTGAGACTCCAACTCAAAAAAAAAGAAAGCTAAAAAAAGGAAACTGAAAAAAAGAACAAGTTACTGAACATGTGAAATATGCTGGTTACATCATGAAATCCAGATCACTAAATGTTTTCTTTTTTCTTTTTCTTTTTTTTTTGAGACGGAGTTTCGCTCTTGTTGCCCAGGCTGGAGTGCAACGGCGCGATCTCGGCTCACCGCAACCTCCGCCTCCTGGGTTCAGGCAATCCTCCTGCCTCAGCCTCCTGAGTAGCTGGGATTACAGGCACGTGCCACCACGCCCAGCTAATTTTTGTATTTTTACTAGAGACAGGGTTTCACTTTGTTGACCAGGATGGTCTCGATCTCTTGACCTCGTGATTCACCCGCCTCGGCCTCCCAAAGTGCTGGGATTACAGGCGTGAGCCACCACACCCGGCCACATGTTTTCAAAAATACTTTGAAACTATATCTTATAAGTTACCTCCGCCCTTAATGTATATTGCTGGATAATGATATTAATAATGGGAAAACTGGGAAATAAAAAATTCATATAATAAAAATACAATGATATATACAATGCACTAATAGCCCCCTTATTTTTAATATAAATAAATAATAAATAATTTTTATTAATAAATTAATTTCTTTCCCTTTGCTTAATATATTCAACAATTTTGTGTGTGTGTTTTCGGGTTTTTTGTTGTTTTTTTTTTTTTGAGACAATCTCACTCTGTCACCCAGGCTGGAGTGCAGCAGTGCGATCTCAGCTCACTGCAACCTCCACCTCCTGGATTCAAGTGATTCTCCTGCCTCAGTATCCTGAGTAGCTAGCTGCACCATGTCTGGCTAATTTTTGTATTTTTAGTAGAGAGGGGTTTTCACCATGTCAGCCAGGCTGGTCTCAAACTCCTGACCTCAAGTGATCTGCCTGCCTCGGCCTCCCAAAGTGCTGGGATTACAGCGTGAGCCACCGAACCTGGCCTCAACAAGCGTTTTGAAAACATCAGTTTAAAGAAACAGATTACTTACCTTTTTGTTATTCCCCCCAGTCTTGCCTCTGCCTTGGAAGAATGCAGGAACAGCTGGGCTATACCTGGCAAGTCTATACTTTGCAAAAGCAACACTGAACTAGAGAGAAGGGAGGATATGATCACAACAGATCAGTCTAAGAGTGGAGGGAATGAATCCTTAGGAAAGGTCCACACAGATCCACTCACAGAGCCAAACCCTGTTTTGAAAACCAGAATGATGTCATAGACATATATCTTGGATTAAATATATATAATTGCAAATATACATAATTGACCAGGTGCTGTGGCTCACGCCTGTAATCCCAGCACTTTGGGAGGGTGACATGGGTGGATCACAAGGTCAGGAGTTTGAGACCAGCCTGACCAACAAGGTGAAACCCCGTCTCAACTAAAAATACAAAAATTAGCTGGGCGTGGTGGCATGCGCCTGTAATCCCAGCTACTCAGAAGGCTGAGGCAGGGGAATCACTTGAACCTGGGAGGCAGAGGTTATGGTGAGCAGAGATCGCACCACTGCACTCCGGCCTGGGCTACAGAGCAAGATTTCTCTCAAAAAAAAAAAAAAAAAAAAAAACACACATAATTTGCTGTCTGTAACAGCAAAAAAAAAAACTGTTATAATTGCTGTTTGTAACAGCAAAAACTGAAAACAGTCCAAATACCTAGCTATAGGAGACTGATTAAAGAAACTATAGTTTCTGCCAACACTGGAATACTATGCAGCTACAAGACAAAACTAGATAAAGAAAAAAAAATTGTAATATGTTATCAAATGTATAAAAAAAGAGAAAATAAAAGAACTATCGGGCCAGGCCCGCCAGATCTCACCTGTAATGCCAGCACTTAGGGAGGCAGAGGTGGGTGGCTCACCCGAGGTCGGGAGTTTGAGACCAGCCTGACCAACATTGAGAAACCCCATCTCTACTAAAAATACAAAATTAGCTGGGCATGGTGGCACATGCCTGTAATCCCAGCTACTCAGGAGGCTGAGGCAGGAAAATTGCTTGAACCCAGGAGGCAGAGGTTGCAGTGAGCCAAGATCATGCCATTGCACTCCAGCCTAGGCAAGAAGAGCAAAACTTCATCTAAAAAAAAAGAATTATGTGGTTTTTTATATATGCATAGCCTATTTTTGGAAGCATAAACAAAACCTTATTAAAATTGATTGCTTCTAGGGAAGGAAACTGAATGGCTAGGATCAGGAATAAAATGGAAATGTTTTACTGCATATTGTTTCATATTTTTTGAGTTTTGAACCATAAGAATGTATTACTGGCCAGGCGCAGTGGCTCACGCCTATAATCCCAGCACTTTGGGAGGCCAAGGCGGGTGGATCACAAGGTCAAGAGATCAAGACCATCCTGGTCAACATGGTGAAACCCCGTTTCTACTAAAAATACAAAAATTAGCTGGGCATGGTGGTGCACACCTGTAGTCTCCGCTACTCAGGAGGCTGAGGCAGGAGAATTGCTTGAACCCAGGAGGCGGGGGTTGCGGTGAGCCAAGATCGCGCCATTGCACTCCATCCTGGGTAACAAGAGTGAAACTCCGTCTCAAAAAAAGAAAAAAAAAAAAGAATGTATTACCTATTTGTATTAATCAGGGTTCTCCAGAGAAACTGAACTAACAGGATATAAATAGATATAGAGAAAGAGTTCATTTTGAGGGATTCCATAATCATATGATTTTGGAGACTGAGAAGGAAGTTCCACAATCTGCCATCTGTAAGCTGGAGGCTCAGGAAAGCCAGTGGTATAATTCAATCTGAGTCTAGAGGCCCAAGAATCAGATGTCCAAGGACAGGAAATGAAGAATGTCCCAGCTCAAGAAGAGAGAGCAGACCAAGCATGGTGGCTCACATCTTTAATCCCAGCACTTTGGGAGGCCGAGGTGGGTGGATCACTTGAAGTCAGGAGTTCCAGACCAGCATGGCCAACATGGCAAAACCTCATCTCTACTAAAAATACAAAAATTAGCCAGAAGTGGCAGCATGCACCTGTAATTCCAGGTTTTCAGGAGGCTGAGGCACGAGAATTGTTTGAACCTGGGAGGTGGAGCTTGCAAAGCCCAGATCACACCACTGTACTCCATACTGGGTGACCAAGTGGGACTCTTTCTCAAAAAAAAAAAAAGGCCGGGCATGGTGGCATGTGCCTGTGCCTGTGCCTGGAGTCCCAGCTACTTGGGAGGCTGAGGCAGGGGAATTGCTTGAACCTGGGAGGTGGAGGTTGCAGTGAGCTAAGATCATGCCACTACACTCCAGCCTGGCAACTGGTGGTCTCCCTCTCAAAAAAAATAAAAAGTAAAAAATAAAAAGAGAGAGAGCTCAAAAACAAATTCTCCCTTCCTCTGCCTTTCTGTTGGATTCAGGACCTTAGTGGACTAGTTGATGCCCACCCATATTGGTGAGGGCGACCTCAGTCTACCAATTAAGATGCTAACCTCTTCTAAAAATGCTTTACAGACACACCCAGAAATAATGTTTTACTAGCTACCTGGACATCCCTTAGGCCAGTCACATTGACACATAAAATTAACCATCACACTATTAAAAAATATGTAATAGGTCGGGCATGGTGGCTTATGCCTGTCATTCCAGCATTTTGGGCAGCCGAGTTGAGCAGATCATCTGAGATCAGGAGTTCGAGACCAGCCTGGCCAACATGGTGAAACCCTGTCTCTACTAAAAATGCAAAAATTAGCATGGTGTGGTGGCATGTGTCTGTAGTCCCAGCTACCGAGGAGGCTCAGGCACAGGAATCTCTTGAACCCGGGAGGTGGAGGTTGCTGTAAGCTGAGAGTGCACCATTGCACTCCAACCTGGGCAACACAGCGAGATTCTGTTTGGAAAAAAAAAAAAAGATAATATTAAAACAACTAAGAAATACCTGTTTCTGTGAATATGAGCAATGACTTGTGAATCCTCCCAGAGATAGTCTATACCTATGCTAGCATGGGTCAGCTCAACTCTACCCAGTCACAGTCTACTCTCCAACTCAGTATAGCATTCAAGAACACATCAGCTGATGAACTCACAAGTGCTCAAACCCTTTCTCACCAATGCTCAATGAAGAGTTCACCATATACAATTGAAATGAATGCCCCTGTGTTTCAACATACTGAGTAAATAAAATAAAATAAAATAAAAAAAGAAATGAATTCCCCGTATCGTACAGAAAAATATAAGCTTCACAGATATGGGGTTGTTTCTTGTTTTTTTTTTTTCAGACAGAGTCTTGCTCTGTTGCCCAGGCTAGAGCACAGTGGTTTGATCTTGGCTTATTGCAACCTCTGCCTCCCGGGTTCAAGCAGTTCTCCTGCCTCAGCCTCCTGAGTATCTGGGATTACAGGCATGTGCCACCATGCCCAGCTAATTTTTGTTTTTATTTATTTATTTATTTTATTTATTTATTTTGATATGGAGTCTCTCTCTGTCGCCCAGGCTGGAGTACAGTGGCATGATCTCAGCTCACTGCAACCTCCGCCTCCCAGGTTCAAGTGATTCTTCTACTTCAGCCTCCTGAGTAGCCGAGACTACAGGCACATGCCACCATGCCTGGCTAACTTTTGTATTTTTAGTAGAGATGGGTTTCACCATATTGGTCAGGCTGGCCTTGAACCCCTGATCTCGTGAGCCTCCTGCCTCAGCCTCCCAACGTGCTATTACAGGCAGGAGCCACTGCACCCAGCCTAAATATGGGCTTTCTTAAGACTAGAAACACCAATACAGCTAGGGAAGCAGTGATGCACTCAGCTATCTCTGTCCCATCTTTACAAAAGAAGTCACATATGCCTTCCTTTCCCATACCCTGTGTCCCGCTAGCCTCCAATATCTTGCCCATAAGCCAGCATCAGGCTCCTCACGTCTCTCAAACACAAGCTCCCTAAATCAGTTGAAAATTAGACATTACCCTGCATCTACCATAAACCATAGCAATGAAGAAGCCACAAAGAATAGTCAGCCTCAGGCTACATGTGATACCCCATAATGAGGAAGTATGAAGTTGAAGCAACAGGAGGAGCAAATTACTGATAACGTGCCCAAGTGATGCAAGAAGCAACTTTCCCAGAAGTAATGTGTAAGCATGTGTATTTCTGTTTGAGCTTTTTTTTTTTTTTTTTTTTTGAGACGGAGTTTCACTCTTGTTACCCAGGCTGGAGTGCAATGGCGCCATCTCGGCTCACCGCAACCTCCGCCTCCTGGGTTCAGGCAATTCTCCTGCCTCAGCCTCCTGAGTAGCTGGGATTACAGGCACGCGCCACCATGCCCAGCTAATTTTTTGTATTTTTAGTAGAGACGGGGTTTCACCATGTTGACCAGGATGGTCTCGATCTCTTGACCTCGTGATCCACCCTCCTCGGCCTCCCAAAGTGCTGGGATTACAGGCTTGAGCCACCGCACCCAGCCTGAGCTTTTTTTTTTTTTTTTTTTGAGACATAGTCTCTCTCTCTTACTCAGGCTGAATTGCAGTGACACTATCTCAGTTCACTGCAACCTCTGCCTCCTGGGTTCAAGTGGTTCTCCTGCCTCAGCCTCCTGAGTAGCTGGGATTACAGGTGTGTGTCACCACACCCAGCTAATTTTTGTATTTCTAGTGGAAACAGTGGTCTCACCATGTTGCCCAGGCTGGTATGGAACTCCTGAGCTCAGGCAATCCACCTATTTGGCCTCCCAAACTGCTGGGATTATAGACGTGAGCCACCATGCCCAGCCTGTTTGAGCTTATTTCTATGTGAGTAAGCCTTTGTGCACAGTGGTGATCATGTATGTATATTATGTGCTTATAGATGCTAGACGTATGTTTGTGTGTTTGCATGTGTAAATAATTGTATGTGTGTACTTTATATGAGTGTCTGGGCCTGGTGCAGTGGCTCATGACTGTAATCCCAGCACTTTGGGAGGCCAAGATGGGTGGATCACCTGAGGTTAAGACTTTGAGACCAGACTTCCGGCGTGGCCAAGGCGGCTAACGCTGCTACCAACCCGTCGCAGCTGCTGCCGTTAGAGCTTGTGGACAAATGTATTGGATCAAGAATTCACATTGTTATGAAGAGTGATAAGGAAATTGTTGGTACTCTTCTAGGATTTGATGACTTTGTCAATATGGTACTGGAAGATGTCACTGAGTTTGGAATTACACCAGAAGGAAGAAGGATTACTAAATTAGATCAGATTTTGCTAAATGCAAATACTATAACAATGCTGGTTCCTGGAGGAGAAGGACCTGAAGTATGAATGAGTTTCCTTGGCTTATACTAGATTCTGTTTTGTCTTATGATGACAAGAAAATGGAATTTTTTTTGGCCTTCTATTTAAGTCCTATAAAGCTAAGTTTCCCATTAAAGGGAAGTGCTTTGGAGATGTGTACCCATTTTTGTAAGTTAATCATGATTATCCTGGAAAAAGAAGAGTTTCTTCTTTGAAGACGAAAATAAAAGTGGTTTTGGTTTAAAAAAAAAAAAAAGAGTTCGAGACCAACTTGGGCAACATGTTGAAATGCCATCTCTACTAAAAATACCAAAATTAGCAGGTGTGGTGGCATGTGGCCATAATTCCAGTTACTCAGGAGGCTGAGACAGGAGAATCGCTTGAACCCTGGAGGCAGAGGTTGCAATGAGCCAAGATCACGCCACTGCACTCCAGTCTGGGTGACAAGAGCAAAACTGTTTCAAAAAAAAAAAAAAGTGTGTGGAGGCTGAGACAGGGTAGAGTGGCTGGGCCAAGGAACCAGAGGAGTCCCTTTGGCTCTCCTACAAGCCCAGGAGTGACTCTAGTGCTCCCTTCAGCTTCTTCCCCCTTCTCTCTGGGTCCCTCTAGATTGAGAGTGTTTTGAGAGTATGGGTGGATTACTTTATCTGTGCTGCACCCAGCCCTCTCCCTTACACTGTGAGCACAGTGGCCTCCTTATTCCCATCAGCTTGAGGGCCAAGAGCTTCCTGGGAAAGGCTGGATGATATAATGAAGGAAAGGGAACAGCACTTGGACCAGATCCCAAAAGGAAGATATATTTAGCTATGGCTGAGCTCTTAAAAGCTTTGGGGAGTAAAAGAATTGTTCTATATTTTGATTGCATGGTGATTGCACAGTTAGGGTTGCCAAAACCTATAGAACTGTATAGTAGAGGACACAAAACACTTCTCAGTTGCCTCAGTGCAGTAGGCAGCACGTCAGTCTCATAATCTGAAGGTCCTGAGTTGGAGCCTCAGAGGAGGCAGGATTACTTCATTGAACTGGCAAAGGAACAAGAGCTTGTTTTATTTTATTTTAGCTTATTTATTTATTTATTTGACAGAGTCATTTATTTATGTTTATTTTTTCGAAACGGAGTTTTGCTCTTATCGTTCAGGCTGGAGTGCAGTTGTGCAATCTCGACTTACTGCAACCTCCACCTCCCAGTTTCAAGCAATTCTCCTGCCTCAGCCTCCTGAGTAGCAGGGATTACAGGCGCCCGCCACCACGTCCAGATAATTTTTGTATTTTTTTGGTCGATACGTGCTTTTATCATATTGGCCAGGCTGGTCTCAAACTCCTGACCTCAGGTGATCCACCCACCTTGGCCTCCCAAAGTGCTGGGATTACAGGTGTGAGCCACCTCACCTGGCCATAAAATGAATTTCTAAAGGTCAAACCATTATGTCCTAGACTGTATTTGGGGAACATTTTGTCTATATGCATACATAAGGAAATGCTTTGCTTTCAAGAGAACATTTTAACATGCTCTATGGAAAAAGAAGAGATGTCTTTAGGTTACTAGTAAGCATGGAGTTTATGAAAGAATTAATAATTGTTATTAAATGCAATATATTCATAACACCCGATAACCATTTTGCAGATGTTAATGAAATTTTCCTTTCCTATGAGTCTGAATAAAGGTTCAAGAAATTTCAAGAGAAGGAGGAGGAAGAAAGAAAAAGCTGCTCACTCTTGGGGACTGGGAAAGAACTTGGCTCAGCATCCAGGAAACCCGAGTTGGAATCCCAACCCTGCAATTTACTTAGATGATGTGACCTCAGGCCCTTGCCCTCTCCTCTTTAGCTTTTACATCTCTATGAAGAAAGGCCTGGCAATGAGCGCAGATTTCTATCTGCCCCTCTAAGAGCCATTTTATTGCTTTCCCATTCCAGGAACCCTATGATTAGAAAGATGTTGTCTGGACTGGGCACAGTGGCACAGGCCTGTAATCCCAACACTTAGAGAGACAGAGGCAGGTGGACTGCTTGAGACCAGGAGATTGAGACCAGTCTGGGAAACAGCAAAAGCTATTTTTACAAAATATACAAAAATTAGTTGGGCGTAGTGGCATGTGCCTGTAGTCCCAGCTACTCAAAAGGTGGAGGCTGAGGTAGGAGGATCACCTGAGCCCGGGAATCAGAGCTTGCAGTAAGCCATGATCACACCACTGCACTCCAGCCTCAGCCTCAGCCTCAGTCGTAAAGCCAGACCCTGTCTCAAAAAAAAGAAGCCGGGCACAGTGGCTCATGCTTGTAATCCCAGCACTTTGGGAGGCTGAGGTGGGTGGATCACTAGGTCAAGGGAGTTCAAGACCAGCCTGACCAACATGATGAAAGCCTATCTCTACTTAAAAATACAAAAATTAGCTGGACGTGGTGGTGCACACCTGTAATCCCAGCTACTTGGAAGGCTGAGACAGGAGAATTGCTTGAACCCAGGAGGCAGAGGTTGCAGTGAGCCGAGAGCATGCCATTGCACTCCAGCCTGGGTGACAGAGTGAGACTTCTCAAAAAATAAAAATAAAAAATAAAAAATGAAGAAGAAAAAAAAAAGAAAAAACAGGCCAAGTATAGTGGCTTATACCTGTAATCCCAGCACTTTGTGAAGCCAATGCAGATGGATCACAAGATCAGGAGTTCGAGACCAACCTGGCCAACATGGCGAAACCCTGTCTCTACTAAAATACAAAAAATTAGCCAGGCATGGAGTCACACACCTGTAATCCCAGCTACTCAGGAGGCTGAGGCAAAAGAATCGCTTGCACCCAGAAGGCAGAGGTTGCAGTGAGCCAAGATCACGCCACTGCACTCCAGCCTGGGTGACATCCAGCCTGGGCAACAGAGCAAGACTCTGTCTCAAAAAAAAAAAAAAAGAGAAAGAAAAAGAGAAAAGAAAAGAAAGAACAATGTTGCCCTGAAGCAAAATGCATTTATAAAGTAGTCACTTTACCTTTATTTATTTATTATTATTATTATTTTGAGACAGAATCTGACTCTGTTGCCCAGGCTGGAGTGCACTGGCACAATCTTGGCTCACTGCAACCTCCGCCTCCCAGGTTCAAGCCATTCTCCTGCATCAGCCTCCCAAGTAACTGGGATTACAGTCCTGTGCCATCATGCCTGGCAAATTTTTTTGTATTTTTAGTAGAGATGGGGTTGCACCATGTTGGCCAGGCTGTTGGCCAGGCTGGTCTTGAACTCCTGACCTCAGGTGGATCTGCCTGTGTCGGCCTCCCAAAGTGCTGGGATTGCAGACAAAAGCCACCATGCCCGGCTTTTTTTTTTTTTTTTTGAGACGGAGTTTCACTCTTGTTACCCAGGCTGGAGTGCAATGACGTGATCTCAGCTCACCGCAACCTCCGCCTCCCGGGTTCAGGCAATTCTTCCTGCCTCAGCCTCCTGAGTAGCTGGGATTACAGGCACGCGCCACCATGCCCAGCTAATTTTTTGTATTTTTAGTAGAGACAGGGTTTCGCCATGTTGATCAGGCTGGTCTCCAACTTCAGGCCTCAAGCAATCTGCTTACCTCGACCTCCCGAAGCACTGAAATTACAGGCATGAGCCACCGTGCCGGGTCTCAGATCTTTTAACTAATACAGACATTCGGATCACAAAAGTTAACATAATTCCACTCAAATGTAAAAATACATAGTTTTTTTGGTAGGCCTATGCAAACTTCTCCCAGAAAAACGCCCTTCCTATGTAGTAGGTTTTGTCAAACGTTGGAACCAACCAAAAGCCCCCACCAAAACAATCTACATGGGCTGCCAGGGGCAAGACAACAAAGTGATGAGCAACTGGTTTTGATTCTGAACTGAGCACCTTTGAGGCTGGGACCCAGGGGTGATGTAGCTGGGCCACTCCTTGGCCTGCTGCCTCAACTCCTGCCTGCCACCCTCAAGGTTTGCTAGATTCGAGTTGTGAGTTATGAGCATATGTAATCTGGCCCCAGGGGCCCTGCAGGTGACAGGCAGGGCTGCTGCTCATATTTGTGTACATCTTACCATGAGACACCATCATTGTATGCATTATTAATTTATATAGTTATGATGACAGTTTCCAATAGATGGCAGTAAAGTATCTTAAGAGGCATCTGGCCAGGCGCGGTGGTGCATGCCTGTAGTCCCAGCTCTTTGGAAGGCCGAGCTACGAGGATTGCTTCAGCCCAGTTCAAGACCAGCCTGGGCAACATAGTGAAACCCAGCACTCCACCCCCATCTCCACAGATTAAAAAAAAAAGGCGGGGGAGGCATCCTTTTCGGGTTTTTTTTGTGTTTTTTTTTTGAGACAGAGTTTCGCTCTTGTTACCCAGGCTGGAGTGCAATGGCGCGATCTCGGCTCACCGCAACCTCCGCCTCCTGGGTTCAGGCAATTCTCCTGCCTCAGCCTCCTGAGTTGCTGGGATTACAGGCACGCACCACCATGCCCAGCTAATTTTTTGTATTTTTAGTAGAGACGGGGTTTCACCACGTTGACCAGGATGGTCTCGATCTCTTGACCTCGTGATCCACCCTCCTCGGCCTCCCAAAGTGCTGGGATTACAGGCGTGAGCCACTGCGCCTGGCCCCCCTTTTCGTTTTTTTTTGAGACAAAGTCTCATTCTGTTGCCCGGGCTGGATTAAAGTGATCTCGGTTCACTTTAACCTTAGCCTCCTGGGCTCAAGCGATTCTCCCACCTCAGTCTTCTGAGGGGCTGGGATTACAGGCTCACTCCACCACACCTAGCTAATTTTTGTATTTTTTTGGTAGAGAACGGGGTTTTACCACGTTGGCCAGGTTGGTCTCAAACTCCTGACCTCAGGTGATCCACCCACCTCAGCCTCCCAGAGTGCTGGGATTACAGACAGGCGTGAGCCACTATGCCTGGTGGAGCTATTTTAAAAATGAAGACTGAGAAGCAAAACTGAGGGGGACTCTGTTGTAGAGCCTTGTTTCACTTTTTGCATGAAACAGCACTATTGGAATCTTAAAGTAATCCCCAAATTGGGTGAATTCCCAGGTGGAGTCTTCTCCCACTATCCCCACCCTCAGAAACAGGTCTCTCTTTTGTCTCTGTCCCTCATTATCTCAGGGGATATCACTGACTGCTTTAGTGTTTAATCTCAGGGTCTCTATCACTGTTAAGGGGAAGGATATAATATGACCTACAAGATTTCTGTTCACAGGGATCAATCCAGCTCATTTCCAATTTCTTTTCTTTTTGTTTTTTGGCAGGGAGGGGAGGGGCGGCCAGGGTCTCACTCTATTGCCCAGGCCAAAATGCAGTGGTACAGTTTCAGCTCACTGCAACCTTCACCTCCCAGGTTTAAGCAATTCTCACGCTTCAGCCTCTTGAGTAGCTGGGATTACATGTGTGCACCCCCATGCCTGGCTATTTTTACTAGAGACGAGGTCTTGCCATGTTGGTTGGACTTTTTTTTTCCCTTTTTTATTTTTGAAATGGAGTCTCATTTTATCGCCCTGGCTGGAGCTCAATGGTGCAATCTTGGCTCACTGTAACCTCTGCCTCCTGGGTTCAAGTGATTCTCCTGCCTCAGACTTCCAAGTAGCTGGGATTACAGGCATGTGCCACCACATCTGGCTTTTTTTTTTTTTTTTTTAAGTAGAGGTGGGGTTTTACCATGTTGGCCGGGCTGGTATCAAACTCCTGACCTCAGGTGACCCACCCACCTCGGTCTGTTTTTTTTTCCTTTTTTAAAGACAAGGTCTCACAATGTTGCCCAGGCTGGTTTCAAACTCCTGGGCTCAAGTGATCCTCCTGCCTTAGCCTCCCAAAGTGCTGGGATTACAGGTGTTAGTTACCTCGTCCAGGCTCAATTTCTTCTTTTTTTCCCCTTCCAATTCTTTTTACATTCATCTGGTGGAATTGTAATCACGTGTCCTGTCTCCCCCAACCAACGTAGGCATGTGACCCCTGGCATGCAAATGCTGAGCAAGTGATGACAAGATGGTTGCACTTTATTTGGCAGTAGCCCGACCTCCATCCTGCTATGAGGCATTTCTGGGTCCTAGCCTGTCCCTTTTGCTTAAGCCAGCCAGCATTTGTTGCTGGCAATCAATGAACCCTCACTGACAACAGCCACACTTTATGGAGTATAAGGACATGAGTGCAGCCTGGTCCAAATGCCTAGCTTCACCACAATCATATCAAATTAATGTTTCTGCCCCACACCTGACTCAGGTAGCCATTGGTCTTCCCAGAATCTTCCCTATATGTTAAGGCCTTCTCAGATCCCGTCTGATTTGTAACCAACCCTTCCCACACGTTCACAGCTGAAGTCAACTGATGCCCAAGGTTTGCTGTAGGCAGCACTTCCACCAAAACCAAGAAATGTTTATTCACATCTCCCAAAAACCTAACTCACTGGGCCTCTGAACTCAGTTCCAGCTCCTCAGATCTTAACTGATGGCTCTCTTTCCAATAAGGCTATTTAGAATTGTTTTTGTTTTTTTTTTTTGAGACGGAGTCCTCCTCTCTCCCCCAGGCTGGAGTGCAGTAACGCCATCTCAGCTCACTGCAACCTCCACCTCCTGGGTTCAAGCAATTCTCCCTGCCTCAGCCTCCCGAGTAGCTGGGATTACAGGCACCCACCACAATGCCTGGCTAATTTTTGTAGTTTTAGTAGAGATAGGGTTTCACCATGTTGGCCAGGCTTGTCTCACATTCCTGACCTCAGGTGATCCACCAGCCTGGGCCTCCCAAAGTGCTGGGGCTACAGTCATGAGCCACCATGACTGACCTATTATCGTTTTTGAGACAGAGTTTCACTCTTGTTGCTCAAGCTGGAGTGCAATAGCATCATCTTGGCTCACTGCAACCTCTACTTCCCAGGTTCGTGATTCTCTTGCCTCAGCCTCCCGAGTAGCTGGGACTACAGGCGTGCGCCACTACGCTTGTCTAATTCTGTATTTTTAGTAGAGACAGGGTTTCACCATGTTGGCCAGGCTGGTCTCAAACTCCTGACCTCAGGTGATCTGCCCGCCTCCAGCCTCCCAAAGTGCCGGGATTACAGGCGCGAGCCACCTCGCCCGGCCCAGAATTGTTATCTGAAGATAACCAGTTTTTCATCCTGCTCATCATCCAAATTAGATTCATGAGGATGATTCACGTGCCCCTCAGGTCTTTGTTGTAGTTTGTTTCTACACTGAAATTGCTACTTGTAGAGTCTGAATCCAATTTGGCCAGATGTTCCAAAGTACACCTCATAGCACGCTTACCATATGACTTGATGTAAAATCTAGACCTTACATACAGGTAGATTATTTTCATATTTTTATGTAGCCAGAAGCTATACGTGTAGTTCCTGGCAATTATCCACATAACCAAATACCTTATATGGAGTCACACATTCCACTACAGTGGCATGGGTATTTGCATTTTTGAGATTGCATATAATTCTTTTTGTTTTTGAGACAGAGTCTAGCTCTGTCACCCAGGTTGGAGTGCAGTGGCACAATCTTGGCTCACTGCCTCCCAGATTCAAGCGATTTTGCTGTTTCAGCCTCCCTAGTAGCTGAGACTACAGGTGTGTGCTACCATACCTACCCAGCTAATTTTTGTATCTTTTTTTTTTTTTTTTTTTTTTTTTGAGGCGGAGTTTCGCTCGTTACCCAGGCTGGAGTGCAATGGCGAGATCACCGCTCACCGCAACCTCCGCCTCCTGGGTTCAGGCAATTCTCCTGCCTCAGCCTCCTGAGTAGCTGGGATTACAGGCACGCGCCACCATGCCCAGCTAATTTTTTGTATTAGTAGAGACGGGGTTTCACCATGTTGACCAGGACGGTCTCGATCTCTTGACCTCGTGATCCACCTGTCTCGGCCTCCCAAAGTGCTGGGATTACAGGCTTGAGCCACCGCACCCGGCCTTTTTTTTTTTCTTTTAAAGATGGGGTTTCACCCTGATGGCCAGGCTGGTCTTGAACTCCTGACCTCAGGTGATCCACCCACCTCAGCCTCCGAAAGTGCTAGGATTACAGGCGTGAGCCACCACGCCCGGCCTTAATTTTTGTATCTTTAGTAGACACGGGGTTTTGCCATGTTAGTTAGGATGGTCTCGAATTTCTGACCTGAGGTGATCCACCCGCCTTGGTCTCCCAGAGTGCTGGGATTACAGGCATGAGCCACAGAGCCTGGTCCCTTGGCTGGTGTTCTAACACCAATTAAATAGTCCACTCTAGGCGTGGCTCACGTCTGTAATCCCAGCACTTTGGGAGGCTAAGGCAGGCAGATCACCTGAGGTCATGAGTTCAAGACCAGCTTGGCCAATATGGCGAAACCCACCCCCTCACCACCCACTAAAAATAAAAAATTTAGCCTCACATGGTGGCAAGTGCCTATAGTCCCAGGAAGTAGAGGTTGCAGTGGGCTGAGATTGCGCCATTACACTCAAGCCTGGATATCACAGTGAAACTGTCTCAAAAAAAATTAAAATAAAGGAATGTATAGGTTGGGGGAATCAGATTGGGGAGAACATAGGTAGATAAAAGTACCAGCAATGTTCTGATTCTTGGGAAGTAGAGGTTGCAGTGAGCTGAGATCCTGCCATTGCACTCCATCCTGGGTAACAGAGCCAGACTCTGTGTCCAAAAAAAGTCCACCCTAGTGATTTAGTCACTAGGCAATCCTGTCTCAGAGGTGAAAGGCAGGAGTTTTGAATTAACACATTAATATCTGCTGAGGATTCAGAGTCTACAAGTAGCAATTCCAGTGTAGAAACAGACTCCAACAAAAACCTGAGGGGCACTTGAATCATCCTCATGAATCTAACTTAAATGATGAGCAGGATGAAAAACTGGTTATCTTTAGTAGGTTGCCACGAAAGAATATGCTTTTAGTAGTGTCAGTTAATGATGGGCAAAAACACCATCTTCCAATGACTCATGATGAGTTTTTACAGATTTAACCTAGAAAGTTGAGACAGTATTAAAATATGGCTAGTTTCCCATGTAAAATATACAAAATAAAGGAACAATGTATTCCCTCACCCTGCTTTCATAGTATAATGTTCTCATGCTAATTTGAGGGTAGTTTATTTATTTTTTGAGATGGAATATCGCTCTGTCTCCCAGGCTGGAGCGCAGTGGCGCGACCTTGGCTCACTGTAACCTCCGCTTCAAGGATTCAAGAAATTCTCTTGCCTCAGCCTCCTAACAGGGACTACAGGTGTGTGCCACGACGCCCGACTGATTTTTTGGTATTTTTAGTAGAGATGGAGTTTCACCATGTTCATCAGAATGGTCTCCATCTCCTGACCTCGTGATCCGCCCACCTCGGCCTCCCAAAGTGTGGGATTACAGGCCTGAGCCACCGCGCCGAGCCAATTATACTCATTTTCAAAAAGCCAGAGAACTTTAAAAAGATTCCTTTATAAAGAAATCACTGTATGTACTAGAAATGTTTACTTACCTCAACTATTTATTTAGAGACAGGGTCTTGCTGGAGTGCAGTGGTATTATCTCAGCTCACCGCAACCTCCACCTCACAGGTTCAAGTGATTCTCCTACCTCAGCCTCTGGAATGGCTGGGACTACAGGTGTTCACCACTATGTTCACCAAATAATTGTATTTTTAGTAGAGACAGGGTTTCTCTCTCTCTTTTTTTAGAGACAGGGTTTCTTTTCCCTTGGTGAGCCCATAGACAAACAAACAAACAAACAAAAAAAACAAAGAGAGACAGGGTTTCTCCATGTTGGTCAGACTGGTCTTTAACTCCCAACTTCAAGTGATCCGACCGCCTCGGCATCCCAAAGTGCTGGGATTACAGGCATAAGCCACTACGCCTGGCCTTTTGTTTTGCTTTGTTTTAAGGGAGAGGGGCATGTCTGGTGTCTTAGGAAAATCCCAAGACAGGGTTTCACCACGTTGACCCGGTTGGTCTCGAACTCCAGACTTCAGGTAATCTGCCCACCTTGGCCTCCCAAAGTGCTGGGATTACAGGCATGAGCCACTGTGCATGGCCTTACCTTAACAATTTAAACAATTGTTTTAGAATTCTCAAAAGCCAAGCATTAAGTTTTTAAAATTTCATTTTTTTTTTTGAGACGGAGTCTTCCCCGTCACCGAAGCTGTTGTGCACTGGTGCAATCTCAGCTCACTTCCGCTTCCTGGGTTCAAGCAATTCTCCTGCCTCAGCCTCCCAAGTAACTGGGATTAGAGGCGTACACTATCACACTCAGCTAATTTATGTATTTTCTGTAGAGACGGAGTTCGCCATATTGGCCAGGCTGGTCCCAAATGCTAGGATTACAGGCGTGAGTCACCGTGGCTGGCCATTTCATTGTTCTTAGTGGTAAAAATGTACATCAGAATTAAAAAATATTATTTTATTCAGTGAATAGTTTGTTGTTGTTGTTTGGA
The DNA here is from genome assembly GCF_030222135.1 of Aotus nancymaae. Taxonomy (NCBI): domain Eukaryota; kingdom Metazoa; phylum Chordata; class Mammalia; order Primates; family Aotidae; genus Aotus; species Aotus nancymaae. The sequence goes on along the minus strand of NW_026988473.1, from coordinate 50,644,034 downwards.
GACAGAGTCTTGCTCTGTCACCCAGGCTGGAGTGCAGTGGCACAATTTCATCTCACCGCAACCTTCAGCTCCTGCATTAAAGTGATTCTCGTGCCCCAGCCTCCCAAGTAGCTAAGACTACAGGTGTGCACCACCACACCTGGCTAATTGTTCATATTTTTAGTAGAGACGGGGTTTTGCTATGTTGGCCAGGCTGGTCTTGAACTTGTGACCTCAGGTGATCCACCAACTTTGGCCTCTCAAAGTGCTGGGATTACAGGCATAAGCCACTGTGCCCAGCCAGAGTTTTTTAACCCAAATACTTCCATGAAATAAATCCCAAATGTGACATTTACGTTTCTACAATACAATTTATTATTTATTATTACATTTTAGCTTGCATTGGTGTCATGGAAATATTATACTCAAAGTAACAGAGCTCCAGAGAAAGACCATTAACTAAGAACAGTTTCACTTTCTCAGCATTTCAACTTCTACTTAGCCTGCTTGTCTACACACCACAGATGTTTGCTTTCATGTGGCTATTACCACATAATTGTCAAGTCAAAGCTGGAATTTACATGTAGCATCAGGCCAAGTCTGTGAATCCATAAAGACAGGTCATCAACTGCACTGACGGTATAGCCTATTGAAGGGTCCTTTCTTGAGTCAATAATGATGAATCCAGAAAAACTGTCTATTCTCTTAGAAGAAAATATACCCCACCTAAAGTCGCAGCTACAATTTTCTACCAAAAAAAAAATTAGCAAAGGGAAAGAATCAATGGTAAGGACAGGAAATATACTCTGAGAATAGAGTAAATACAATTTACACACGCTGGAGTAAATAGTGACACCTACTGAGTCTAAGTTCTTTTATTTTTAAAATTCTGAGAAAAATTTACCCAATTACATTTTATACAGTAATATTTAGCGAATTTGTCCAAAAAGGCTATGTTTTAATTTATTTGTAAAAATAACAAAAGATTCATCACTCAGTCTCTGGGCAATAAGAAAGAAAGAAAGCCTTGCTAGAAATAATAAATAATCTCACACAAAAGGCCAGGTGACATAAGAATACTATAATAATCAATATATTTTCTTTGTATTTACAATAAAATCCATCTGTTAATACTGTGATAGAAAAAATAATGAATCAGTCCACATTATGTAGTAAAAACAGGCTTTGAGGATGATTATATCTCTCACAATAAAAACATACAAGGATTTCACACAGCTAAAGTACTTTTCAACATAATGACAGTTGTGGGTGAAGGTAAAACTGACAGAGTACTTTAGATTAGCTATGTTTGAGAATCAAGGAATCAAGGGCATTACCCATTAACCAAGCAGCAAAAAGCACTTTCATTTTTCCAGAACTATATATATATATGTATATATATATATATATGTGTGTGTATATATATATATGTATATATATATGTGTGTGTGTGTGTATATATATATATGTGTGTGTGTGTATATATATGTGTGTGTATATATATATATATATTTTTTTTTTTTTTTTTTTTTGAGACGGAGTCTTGCTCTGTTGCCAGGCTGGAGTGCAGTGGTGCAATCTCGGCTCACTGCAACCTTCGCCTCCTGGGTTCAAGTGATTCTTCCGCCTCAGCCACCCAAGTAGCTGGGACCACAGGCGCGTGCCACCACGCCCGGCTAATTTTTGTCTTTTTAGTAGAGACGGGGTTTCACCAGGTTGGCCAGGTTGGTCTCTATCTCTTGACCTCGTGATCCGACCGCCTCGGCCCCCCAAAGTGCTGGGATTACAGGCATGAGCCACCATGCCCGGCCTTCCAGAACTATTTAAATATGGTAGTTGCCATGTGAGAAGTTAATTTTACTTTGTGAGTTAGAAAAAGTAAAAAGACAAAATTGGAAAACTGCAATAAGTAATCAAAAACAGTTCCAAAGAAAAAAGCCATCAATAGAAACAAAAGGCATTTTTCTAGGTGTATCATGCATAAAAAGAATGATTACATAATATTTAATATATTCCTTAATGAACAGATTAATAAAGGAGGTAAAATTTATAGTCATTGGAACAAATAAACTATATTTAACTACTTGTTTTGCTGTCACTGTTTAAAATATAAAATAACTTAATGTCTAAAAACTACATACTCTTGAGTGTTTGCTTTTTAGAGCCCCTTTTGAGATATTAAAGAACTGTAATGAATTATCTGAGTATAAATTATCAATACCAGGCTGGGTGTGGTGGCTCATGCCTGTAATCCCAGCGCTATGGGAGGTCGAGGTGGATAGATCTAGAATTTAAAAATATCTATTTTCCTTATTAGCAATAAGAGAAAAATACTAAATTGGATGAATTAGCTGGATCAACAATTTCCTACCACACTACTATTATCTATAGCTACCATTGGTATAATATTTTATAAGATGTCTAAGATGTCTATGTTAACTATCGATAGCACTTTTTACAGCATACCAATTTCCATTTTTTTATTTTTTTTTGAGACGGAGTTTCGCTCTTGTTACCCAGGCTGGAGTGCAATGGCGCGATCTCGGCTCACCGCAACCTCCGCCTCCTGGGTTCAGGCAATTCTCCTGCCTCAGCCTCCTGAGTAGCTGAGATTACAGGCACACGCCACCATACCCAGCTAATTTTTGTATTTTTAGTAGAGACGGGGTTTCACCATGTTGACCAGGATGGTCTCGATCTCTTGACCTCGTGATCTACCCACCTCGGCCTCCCAAAGTGCTTGAGCAAAGGGATTACAGGCTTGAGCCACCGCGCCCGGCCTACCAATTTCCATTTTTACTTTCTTCTCCCCTTGTCACTTAAATGTATTATTTTAACTCTGCTAGGAAATTTTATTTTACAAATTCCTTGTTTTAATTACTAAAGAGGTGATTTTAAAACATAAATGGATGCACCTGTTAATCCTGAGATGGTGATGATAGCAAAACTAAAAAATCAGATGATATTTTTCACTCAAATTTCTGCTTTAGTTTTTTTTGGAAGATGGCTGGCAGAATAGAAAGAACAGCCAAGAACATCAGAATAAATATTGAGTTCCAGGAAACAGCTTCCCCTGCTGTTGTAAGTTGGTACAGTGTTGTTCCTGCCTTAATGGCTACGAAAGAAGGAGGTGCGACACCTGAAATAAAAAATAAAAACATGCAGTAAAAACCACCAACTGTTTTTAAAAATCAAAATTTTCTGTGTGCATAAAGTTTAATATAGCTATTTCATTTTACAAAAAAAAAATTAAGAATTTAAAGCTCGTTTATATCCATATAAAGAATTCGATCTTTCATAATCACCTCTTAAGGATAATAAATGTTAAAAACTCAAGAAAAGTACCCAGAGAATTTTACATTTATCAAAAATTTTTTTTCCCCCTTAGACAGTCTGACTCTGTCACACAGGCTTGAGTGCGGTAGCGTAATCATCACTCTCTGCAGCATCAGTCTCCCCAGGCTCAGGTGATCTTCCCACCTTGGCCTTCTGAGCAGCTAGGACTACAGGTGTGTGCAACCACACCCAGCCAATTTTGTATTTTTTGTCAAGAGATGGGATTTTGCCACATTGCCCAGGCTGGTCTCTAATTCCCAGGCTCAAGCAATTCACCTGCCTCAGCCTCCCAAAGTGGTGGGATTACAGGCGTGAGCCACAGCAACCAGCCTATAGAAAACCTTAAAAGAAAAAAAAGACTCAGCACCATGGCCCATGCATGTAATCCCAACACTTTGGGAGCCCAAGGCTGGCAGATCACTTGAGGTCACAAGTTTGAGACCAGCCTGGCCAACATGCTGAAACACTGTCTCTACTAAAAATGCAAAAATTTTCTGGGCCTGGTGGCACACACCTGTAATTCCAGCTACTCAGAAGGCTGAGGCAGAAGAATGAATCACTTGAACCCAGGAGGCGGAGGTTGCAGTGAGCCGACATTGTGCCACTGCAGTCCAGCCTGGGTGACAGAAAGAGACTCTTGTCTCAAAAAGAAAAAAAAAAAAATGTGCTCTATTCTAGCAATTTCAAGTTTAGGAAATAATAATATCTATGAGGTATAATATAAACACCTGGAAACAATCTAAATGTTCAAAAATAAGGTTGAGTAGATTGTCATTTATCCTTGACAGATAGTTTAAAATAGTAGGAGATATATTAACATGGAAAGATACCCAAAGTGTGAGTAAAATGAGCAGTATATACAAAAGTACATACAGAATGATTTCATTTCATTAAAAATCAAAACAAATGGAAAAAAATTACTTTAGCCAAATCTGAAATTAAATATCTGGATTTCACCTGTAAAATGGAGACAGAAACAAAAACTCTTTAGATTCTATGGATATGACATTTAACAAAATTAAATATTCTCCGTGCTGATGTAAGTTTGTCAATAAGTAGCAATGAATAATTGATTTTGGTTATTCTTTTCAAAAACATATGTTCTTACAAGTATTAACTTAAGCTTTAAGAAATCTGCTCATTTTCTGACATCAAAACAATTCAACTCTAATTGGATAGAAAAGCAAAATATTCCTACAAAGAACCAAGGCTGGTTTCAATAAAAGGAAAAATAAGGGCCAGGCGTGATGGCTCACACCTATAATCCCAAAACTTTGGGAGGGGGAGGCAGGTGGATCACCTGAGGTCAGCAGGAGTTCAAGACCAGCCTGGCTAACATGGTGAAACCCCATTTCTACTAAAAATACAAAAAATTAGCTGTGCATGGTGGCCCATGCCCATAATCCCAGCTACTCGAGAGGCTGAGGCAGGAGAATCGTTTGAACCCAGAAGGCGGAGGTGAGGTTGCACTGAGCTGAGATCACACCAGTTTGGGCAACAAGAGCGAAACTCCGTCTCAAAATAAAAAAAGGATCACTTCTCTACTGAAAATTCAAGTTTAACATTGTGGTATTTTTTTTGTTTTTTTTTTTGAGACGGAGTTTCGCTCTTGTTACCCAGGCTGGAGTGCAATGGCGCGATCTCGGCTCACTGCAACCTCCGCCTCCTGGGTTCAGGCAATTCTCCTGCCTCAGCCTCCTGAGTATCTGGGATTACAGGCGTGAGCCACCACGCCCGGCCCCTTCCTTTGTTTTCTAATCAAGTATTAAAATGTTGCTGAGCGCGGTGGCTCACGCCTGTAATCCCAGCACTTTGGGAGGCCGAGGCGGATGGATCACGAGGTCAAGAGATCGAGACCATCCTGGTCAACATGGTGAAACCCCGTCTCTACTAAAGATACAAAAAATTAGCTGGGCATGGTGGCGCATGCCTGTAATCCCAGCTACTCAGGAGGCTGAGGCAGGAGAATTGCCTGAACCCAGGAGGTGGAGGTTGCGGTGAGCCGAGATCGCGCCATTGCACTCCAGCCTGGGTAACAAGAGCGAAACTCCGTCTCAAAAAAAAAACCAAAAAACCACAAAGGAAATATTTTGCCAAAGCAACATTTAAAAAAAAGAAAAAGCAGGAGAAAATTGCTCAAAAAAGGCAATTTTTTTTTTCCTCTCCGCTTAGAGCAACTGGAGGTAAAGGTCCTGCTTAACCCTGTATTATTAAAACGATATAGAGTAGAAAGTGCTCCTCTTTAAAGAGGCGACACAAAAATAACCTAAATCAACACAATGCAACAAACACTTCTGAGCATCTATTTATACAGCCAGGCTTTGTGCCTAAGAGTTCTAGATAATACTGGCATATCTGCAGAGAACATGCACGCAATCTAGTCCAGCTGGACACAGTTAGATATGCACACAGTTAGCTCACACACAGCAAGACCTTACCTAGAAAAGTACCAATAAAAAAAACTTTTAATGGCACGTTTATCACAGGAGATGTGATATTAATAAACCAATTAGGCAGAAATGGTGTTATTCTCAAAAATATAATGTAGTTAATGAGATGTTCTCTATGACGTTCAACCTGTCATAAGAAAGAAAAGAGCATCAAATGAGGACAACTTCAAAAATAAGTTGCTTAATATAAACACCTTATTTCAAATTCTCATTCCTGATACTTCAGAGTATACCCAATAGAAATGATCAAAAAAAAGCCAGGTGGTGGCTCATGCCTGCAATCCCAGCACTTTGGGAGGCTGAGGTGGATCACCTTGAGGTCAGGAGTTTGAGACCAGCCTGGCCAACACGGTGAAACCCTGTCTATACTAAAAATACAAAAGATTAGCTGGGTGTGGTGGTGTGCGCCTATAATCCCAGCTACTTGGGAGGCTGAGGCACAAGAATTTCTTAAACCCGGGAGACAAAGGTTATAGTGAGCCAAGACTGCGTCACTACACTCCAGCCTGGGTGACAGGGCGAGACTCCGTCTCAAAAAAAAAGAAAAGAAAAAAAAAGCATTAGGAGTTAGCAGATACAAGTTTTTTGATAACAGATGCACAGCATGCTGCATCAACATAAAACAGATAGGTATCTAACTATGTGGATGCCTTTATATTGACACTTTGACTTCTCCACTGATTGAACTTACTAGGATAAAGAATTAAAATTACCATCACAGATATAAAACATTTGTATTGGAAATTATTAACATTCATACTTGCCTACCACCTATTTTTATTTGGTCAGAAGATAATTCTTATTACTTAACTTAGGAGTTAATTTATGTTGTGTTAATACATGTAGTTAATTCATGTAGGGACTAAATACTGACCTCCCAATTAACAAAGAGTTACATCAAATAATTTAAAAATACATGTTTACCTGCTGTGACCATTTTACTGCTTTTTCTGTTAGGTATTTGTATACAACTGGTCTCCCGACTAAATAGGAAAGCATGTAACAAAAAGAGGCACCAAGTCCAGAACACTGGAAAACAACAAGAAGCCATAAGCATTTTGCATTTTTCCATCTTATTCACATGGATATATCCACCTGAGTAAAAGCTCATTACTTCACTACTTTCAGAGGCAGGGAGGGCACTCTGCATGACATCTATTGTGTACTTTCTCAGACCAAATTATAACTCACATGAGATTGGCTAAAAGAAACTGGCACTTGTGATTACACCTAGTGACTATATCCAAATAATTAATGCTAGGCTTTAACCTAAGAATAAAATTTCAGGAGCTAATTTTCTCCCCACCAATTTCTAAGCTTGAAAACACCACCTCTGGCCTTGGGACTTAACTCAGTGTGCTCACCAACACTCTTTGGACTGTACCAGTTACAAAATCCAATAGGAAAGAAAAGCTAAAACACAGCTTATAAATGCAACTAAGTCTATAACTCATCTGTTCTAGGGGGAAAAACAAATTATAACACTTCCATGTGGAGGGACTTTAACATGAACTCCTCTTAAACTAATAAGTTTATGCTTACATAGACTAGTGGTACTAAAATATCATCATCATCTTCATCGTTCTATTGTTTTTTTTGAGTCTCCCAATTTTATTTTTTTATACTTACCAAACAAACAAGAAATAAGGCTAGTGGAAAGGGATAAAGAAACCCTGAGAGTATACTGAGAAATATGGAGCCTGGAATAGCAAATGTTTGCAAGCTGGTAACTTCTAAGTTAAGGATTAGAACATAATTAAGTGAATTTTAAAAGACAAATGTAACATTTCAGGAAAAAAAGTATAAATACAGAAATTATCACGTAATGAGTAATATTCAAACATTTAAAAAATATACAACTCTTGAGCAGTAGTGCCTCTAAGTTGACCATTTACTAAACAGTACCATATATACTAGTAAGTGTGTGCTACTAAAAGGTTTCCTAGACAAAAATCCAATGTGTACTAGATAGAGAGGAAATGGGCACTTTGGGGGAGGGAAAAAACAAAAGAGAAAAGGTCTTCCATAATCTTTTAGTGCTTCTCTAACACATTTTATTTTACTCCCAAATGTTTTCAGGGAAATCATATACATATAATTATTTCTAAGTTAATTATGAAGATTTACCTAAATTCAATACTCATTTTAAATGAATAGGAATTACAAGAGGGAAAAAATATGAAAATAAGAAATTACAAAATACAGTAAAAGTCACAAATCTTATTTATTCTGGGAATCTTGCTTTGTTGCCCAGGCTGGAATGCAGTGGCGTACTCATGGCTCACAGCAGCCTCAACTGCCTAGGCTCAAGCAGTTCTCCCACATCAGCCTTGCGAGTAGCTGGGATCACAGGTATGCATGTCACTACATCAATTTTTATTATTTGTAGAGATGAGGTCTGGCTAGGTTGCCCAGGCTACTCTTGAACTCCGGGCTCAAGCAACCCTCCCACACTGGACTCCCAAAGTGCTGAGATTACAGACATGAGCCATGATGCCCGGGCCACAAATCTTGTGTTTGAAATAGATTTGGCCGGGCACAGTGGCTCACGCCTGTAATCTCAGCACTTTGGGAGTCAGAGGCAGGCGGACCACGAGGTCATGAGATTGAGACCATCCTGGCCAACATGGTGAAACCCTGTCTCTCCTAAAAACACAAAAATTAGCCCGGCATGGTGGCACGTGCCTGTAGTCCCAGCCACTCAGGAGGCTGAGGCAGAAGAATCGCTTGAACCCGAGAGGTGGAGGTTGCAGTGAGCTGAGATCACGCCACTGCACTGCACTCCAGTCTGGTGACAGAGCGAGACTTTTTCTCAAAAAATAAATATAAAAAAGAAAAAGAATGATTTTTGGCTGGGTGTGGTGGCTCATGCCTGTAATCCCAGCACTTTGGGAGGCGGAAGCAGGTGGATCACCCGAGGCCGGAAGTTCAAGACCAGCCTGACCATGGAGAAACCTCCTCTCTACTAAAAATACAAAATTAGCCAGGCATGGTGGTGCATGCCTGTAATCCCAGCTACTCAGGAGGCTGAGGCAGGAGAATCGCTTAAACCCGGGAGGTTATAGTGAGCTAAGACTGCGCTATAGCAAAACTCAGTCTAAAAAAAATAGAAATCTTTTTTTACTTTTCTATCATTTCCAGTTTTGGTCTAAACCTACTTTTTCCCCTCTAATATGATTTACTCACAAGTCAAAGTGAATTCCCTCAACATCTCTCCAGCCTAATTTAAAATTTCTATCTTTACTCATTATTCCTTTTTCTCTAGTTCCCATTTTATTCATGTTCTCATTTCAATCTCTTCCTCCTTCCTCCTAGGTTTTTTCACCTTCAACTCTGTTCTCCTTCACAGGATCTCTCTTCTACAAAACCACTCAGTTGCCTGTAACTTACAAATCTAGGCTTTCCTCAACCAAGGTATCCTATTCAGCTACTGCTCCTTACCTTCACTTTCTCAGAAGAAATTTTCTCCTTGTTCCCTGTGACCTACTTTACCTATCCACTATGATACTGAAACTTCCTCATAGCCAATATTAATAACTTTTTATCAATAGTCACCTTTCAGTGATCCCTACATAGGATTAGGCTTCATCCCGCATGAAACATGGCTTCACTGAACTGTAAGTTTTCTTCTATATTACAAGTAATTTCTTCTTTAGGTTTTTCTCTTTGCCCTCAAATATGAAATTTCTCTAACATTTTGTTAGCCGCACTCTCCCATTCCTTTGATAAATTTGGCAATTTTCATGGCTTCAATTATCAACCACATATAGTACCAATAACTCGAAACTCTTTGAGTCATCAGCCTCAAATTTTCCACTCATTTCCAAGGTATCTCCATTAAAAACAAAACACACACACATACACACACTTTTAGGGTTAAGATCATATTATGGATAGTTTCATACATATATAAAAGTAGAGAAACTAATGTTATAATGCCCTATAGTAACATATTTCAGGCTGGGCGCGGTGGCTCATGCCTGTAATCCCAATACTTTGAGAGGCTGAGGGTGGATCACTTGAGGCTAGGAGTTCAAGAATAGCCTGGTCAACAGAGCAAAACTCTGTCTCAAAAAACAAAAACAAAGATTTCTCTGAAGTCTTTTCCTCAAAGAATTTGCCCATTTCTAACTATTTCATATAAGTGAAATAATACAATATTCGCCCTTTTGTGCCTAGCCTCTTTGACTTAATATGTTTTAAGGTTAATCCATGGCTGTAGCATGCATCAGTATTTATTCCCTTTTATGACCATTCCATTTTATGGCCATGTAATACTGCATTGTACGTATATACTATATTTTGTTTATTCATTAACTTGTCAAAGGACATGGGGTTTCTTGTACCTTTTGGCTATTGTGAATGTTGCTGCTATGACCACAGTGTACAAATATCTCTTCAAGACCCTGCTAAATTTTAATCTTTCAATTATTTTGGGTCTATATCAAGAATTTTTTTGAGACAGACTCCCTTTGTCGCCCAGGCTGGAGTGCAGTGGCAAGATCTCAGTTCACTGCAACCTCCACCTCCCAGACTCAAGAGATTCTCCTGCCTCAGCCTCCAGAGGAGCTAGGACTACATGCATGTGCCACCATGTCCAACTAATTCTTGTATTTTTAGTAGAGACAGGGTTTCACCATGTTGGCCGGGCTGGTCTCGAACTCCTGACCTCAAGTGATCTGCCAGTCTTGGCCTCCCAAAGTGCTGGGATTACAGGCATGAGCCACCACGCTGGGCCCTGATAATATTATTCTGAATTTTTTTTTGAGACAGTCTCGCTCTGTTGCCCAGGCTGAAGTGCAGTGACACGATCTTGGTTCACTGCAACCTCCACCTCCCCAGTTCAAGCAATTCCACCCACCTCCAAGTAGCTGGGACTACAGGTGCCTGCCATCTGCAGTTGGCCAGGCTGGTCTTGAACTCCTGACCTCAGGTGATCCGCCCACCTCAGCCTCCCGAGTAGCTGGGACTACAGGCGAGTGCCACCATGCCCAGCTAATTTTTATATTTTTAGTAGAGATAGGGTTTCACCATCTTGGCCAGTATGGTCTCAATCTCGACCTTGTGATCTGCCTGCCTTGGACTCCCAAAGTGCTGGGATTACAGGTGTGAGCCACCGCACCCAGCCTAATTTGCCTTTTTAAAATAAAAATTGGTTTAGGCCGAGCATGGTGGGTCATGCCTGTAATTCAGCACTTTGGGAGGCTGAGGTGGGCGGATCACCTGAGGTCAGGAGTTCAAGATCAGCCTGGCCAACGTGGTGAAACCCCGTCTCCACTAAAAATACAAAAATTAGCTGGGCGTGGTGTTGGGCACCTGTAATCCCAGCTGCTTAGGAGACTGAGGCTGGAGAATTACTTGAACCCAGGAGGCAGGGAGGTTCCAGTGATCAGAGATCGCACCATTGAGTGACAAGAGTGAAACTCCAACTCAAAAAAAAAAAAAAAAAGAGTTGGTTTACAAAAGATAATGATTAGTTTTACAACATCAATAAATAATGTATTTCATTAACTGAGAAGATTTGGAAAATAGCTTGGATAAGAATAAAAGATATTAGCAAATCAGAAATGAAAATTAAAGTCCACAATTTGCAAAATTAAGCACCCGCAGCATAAGAACTTTGAAATAAAGGTATTTTCCTGACTAGTTAAAATGTAATATATTTCTTTTTTCTTTTGAGACAGAGTTTCACTCGTTACCCAGGCTAGAGTGCAATGGCGCGATCTTGGCTCACCGCAACGTCCGCCTCCTGGGTTCAGGCAATTCTCCTGCCTCAGCCTCCTGAGTAGCTGGGATTACAGGCATGCGCCACCATGCCCAGCTAATTTTTTGTATTTTTAGTAGAGACGGGGTTTCACCATGTTGACCCGGATGGTCTTGATCTCTTGACCTCATAATCCACCCGCCTCGGCCTCCCAAAGTGCTGGGATTACAGGCGTGAGCCACCACACCCGGCCCAAAATGTAATATATTTCTATAAAATAAATATATATCAAAAATCGTGAAAAACATTCATTCCTTTGAATAAATATCTTCTTAAGAATTTTTGCAAAGGAAACAACACAAGAAAAAAATAATGAACAAAGGAGATTCATAATATACAGCTATAAAAATAATAAATTATACTTCCAAATCTAAGAGAACTGTAAAAATACTATGGTGACTAGTAATTCAAAAATTATATAAACTAATATCAGTTAATGAATACAATTATAAAGCAAATACCTAAAATAAACATCTTAAAAATATGCTGTAAAGGAAAATGCTTAATAAGCAAAAAAAAGCAGAATACAAAAGAACTTGTAATAAATATTCAGACATAAAAACAATTAGTTCAGGAAATAGGATTAAAGTGATCATTTTTTTCCATTTTAAATTTTCAATTATTTAATATTGTTACACTGTCACAATAAATTTTAAAAGGAAAATACTTATGTATAAGCAAAGACCAGACCTTTTAAACTTTTTCTTAGACAAAATTAGAAAACATTTTTTCAGTTAAAAGGATACAAAATATATGTAGCAAAATAAGCTACAAGTACTTGAACATAAAAGGTGTCCTTATATTTGGATAAAACTTTTCCTAGAGCCTTGGCATCATCCATATCTCTGGGAACCTTCATATTCACTCTTTCTTCTCTGAAGAAATAAAGTGAAACATTTTAGAACAGAATTTTGCCAAGATAATATTAAAGTCAAGTTCAAAACATGAAGTTTTATCCAAAATGATTTGATGCCTTGATCTATGGTATCTTAACTCTAACAATTTTTAAGTTTAAAAGTCTATAATTTTTTTCTTTTGAGACACAGAGTCTTGCTCTGTTGCCCAGGCTGCAGTGCAGTGGTGCAATCTCAGTTCATTGTAAGTGCAATCTCAGTTCATTGCAATCTCCCAAGTTCAAGTGAGTTTCCTGCCTCAGCCTCCCAAGTAGCTGGGATTATAGGAGCATGCCACCATACCTGGCTAATTTTTGTATTTGTATTTTTATTTTTTATTTTTTGAGATGGAGTTTTGCTCTTGTTACCCAGGCTGGAGTGCAATGGCACGATCTCGGCTCACCACAACCTCCGCCTCCTGGGTTCAGGCAATTCTCGTGCCTCAGCCTCCTGAGTAGCTGGGAGTACAGGCACGCGCCACTATGCCCAGCTAATTTTTTGTAATTTTAGTAGAGACGGGGTTTCACCATGTTGACCAGGATGGTCTCGATCTCTTGACCTCATGATCCACCCGCCTCGGCCTCCCAAAGTGTTGGGATTACAGGCTTGAGCCACCGCGCCTGGCCCAATTTTTGTATTTTTAGTAGAGACAGTATTTCATCATGTTCGCCAGGCTGGTCTCGAACTCCTGACCTCAGGTGATCTGCCCGACTTGGCCTCCCAAAGCGCTGGGATTATGGGCATGAGCCACCATGCCTGGCTATAAATTATTTTTTAATGCTTTAAGATAATTTCATGAGACAGGCAATTTTTTTCTTCTTTTCTTTTTAATGTCTCAGCAGATTCAGAGACAGGTAATTTAGATATGAAAGTTCTGGATGACGCAAACAAAGGTTAAAGGCCAAGACTGATAGAAATTTTAAATTGAATATAAGAAATGAGCCACTGATGTTAGTAAATTAAAAACATTTAACGTCGGCCGGGCGTGGTGGCTCACGCCTGTAAGCCAACCACTTTGGAGGCCAAGGCGGGTGGATCACCTGAGGTCGGGAGTTCAAGACCAGCCTGACCAACATGGTGAAACCCTGTCTTTTTGAAAAAAAAAAAAAAACCAAAAAACATTTAATATCATTTTGGGTAATCCTTACAATAAACTAAATAATAATTTACAATGAAGATTAAGTAAAAATGTAACAAATTCACAGTTCAAACGTTTCTTGAATATCACAGATCAAAATTCACAAAAAAGCTGCAACAGTTTTCTACTACTTTTACTCTATATTTGGCACTTTGGAACTGAATGATTACTTGCTTAGGAAAGCCTCGAATAATCACCTTTGTGTTTCATGCATATTATGCTCATTTGTGTTTTTTGTTTGTTCTATAGGCAGGGTCCCTTGCTCTGTCACCCAGGCTGGAGTACAGTGTCACGATCATAGCTCACTATTACCTCCATCTCCTAGGTTCAAGTGATCTTCTCACCTCAGCCTACTGAGTAGCTGGGAATGCAGGCACATGCCACTATGCTCTCCTAGTTTTAAAATTTTTTATAGGCTGGGCGCTGTGGCTCATGCCTATAATCCCAGCACTTTGGAAGGCCAAGGCAGGTGGATCAAGAGGAGTTTGAGACCAGCCTGGCCATTGTGGTGAAATCCCATCTCTACTAAAAATACAAAAATTAGCTGGGCATGGTAGCACACACCTGTAGTCCCAGCTACTTGGGAGGCTGAGGCAGGAGAAATGCTTGAACCCATGAGGCGGGGCTGCAGTGAGCAGATACTGTGACACTGCACTACAGGCTGGGTGACAAAGCAAGATTCTGTCTCAAAAAGAAAATTTTTTAATAGAGATGGGATCTTGCTATGTGACCCCAGGCTGTTCTCAAACTCCTGAATTCAAGTGATCCTCCCACCTCAGCCTCCCAAAGTGCTATGATTACAGGCATGAGCTCCCAATTGTTTACATGATAAAAAATGTAACTGATCCATTTACATTTACATTTTGTAAAGACAGGGTGGGTGCTGGGATTACAGGTGTGAGCTGGGAACAGTGACTCATACCTGTAATCCCAGCACCCACCCTGTCTCTACAAAAATTTAAAAACTAGCAGAGTATGGTGGTGCATACCTGTAGTCCTAGCTACTTGGGAAACTGAGGTAGGGGATCATTTCAGCCTAGGAAGTTGAGGCTGCAGTGAGCCGTAATTGTGCTACTACACTTCAGCCTGGGTAACAGAGCAAGACCCTGTCTAAAAAAAAAAGAGGTGTAAGCCCCAATGCTGCTTTCTCAAGTCCTCTAAGACACCTAGTAAACTAAAAGTTCTTACTTATAAAATATATAAAATTAAAAAGACTCTAGGTTGGACACAGTGGCGTATGCCGGTAATCCCAGCACTTTAGGAAGCTAAGGTGGGCAGATCACACAAGGCCAGGAGTTCAAGACCAGCCTGGTCAACATGGCAAAACCCCATCTCTATTAAAAATACAAACATTAGCTGGGTGTGGTGGTGTACACATGTAATTCCAGCTACTTGGGAGGCCGAGGCAGAAGAAACAATTGAACCCGGGAGGCAGAGGTTACAGTGAGCTGAGATCACGCCATTGCACTCCAGCCAGGGCAACAATCTCGAAACTTCATCTCAAAAAAAAAATGTTGTGGGCTTGGCACAGTGGTTCTCACCTGTAATCCCACTACTTTGGGAAGCCAAGGTGGGCAGATCACTTGAGGCCAGAAGTTTGAGACCAGCCTGGCCAACATGGTAAAATCCCATCTCTACTAAAAATACAAAAATTAGCCAGCTATGCTGGGCACACCTATAAACCCAGCTACTCAGGAGGCTGAAGCACAATAATCCCTTCAACCAAGGAGGCGGAGATTGCATTAAGCCAAAATCAATACCACAGTATTCTACCCTGGGTGATAGAGTGAGACTGTCTCAATTTAAAAAAAAAAAAAAAGAAGGCCGGGCACTGTGGCTCACCACTGTAATCCAAGCACTTTGGAGGCCAAGGCGGGCGGATCACCTGAGGTCGGGAGTTCAAAACCAGCCTGATCAACATGGTGAAACCCCGTTTTTTAAAAAAAAAGAATTGTGAATAAAAGCAATTTGAAGAAAACATGACCTTCCTGATAACTTGAAATCGCATTTCAGTTCTCCATTACCACATCAGGCCGGCCCTAGTTGAAAGTCTAACTGCATTTTATTAGTCTTTTATCTAATCTATGATTATACCAGGGTGGTATTACTAGGGTTTAATGGCTCTGGGATATTTTGGCCTTCTGAAATATAGTTCCAGGCTGAGTAAGGTGGCTCACACCTGAAATCTCAGCACCTTGGGAGGCTGAGGCGGGTGGATCACCTGAGGTCAGGAGTTCAAGACCAGCCTGGCCAACATGGTGAATCTCATTTCTACTAAAAGTACAAAAATTAGCTGGGTGTGGTGGCACACGCCTGTAATCCCAGCTACTCAAAAGGCTGAGGCAGGAGAACTGCTTGAACCTGGGAGGAGAAGGTTACAGTGAGCCAAGATCACGCCACTGCACTCCAGACTGGGTAACATAGTGAGACTCTGTCTCAAAAAAATAAATAAATAAACACATATATGTATTTCCATATGGGTTTGCCATGTTGCCCAGGCTGGTCTCACACTCCTAGACCCAACAAATCCATCTACCTTAGCCTCCCAAAATGTTGAGATTACAGGCATCAGCCACTGCACTTGGCCTTAATTCACTTTCATCTTATAAATATACATACTGGGCGTGGTGGCACGTGCCTGTAGTCCCAGCTACTCGGGAGGCTGAGATGGGAGGATCGCTTGAGCCCAGGAGTTCTAGGCTGTAGTGCACTATGCTGATTGGGTGTCTGCACCAAGTTTGGCATCAATATGGTGACCTCCTGGGAGCCGGGGACCACCAGGTTGCCTAAGGAGGGGTGAAGCAGCCCAGGTCAGAAACGGAGCAGGTCACAACTCCCGTGCTGATCAGTAGTGGGATCGCGCCTGTGAACAGCCACTGCACTCCAGCCTGGGCAACACAGTGAGACCCCATCTCTAAAATAAATAAATAAATATCTATACATTTTCAGTTTATCTCTCAGTATACTTACTCACTAAGCTGAGGAAAATTTTTATATACCAAAAACATAACAAAAGCTGCAGATAAGAAAATGGACACCAATATAAGGAGTGACATTCTTGCTGATCCAGCTTCTGCCCAGGATTTTTCTGGAAGAAAAAAAAAGGCATAATTAAGATAAATATAAAGGAAGATGTCTGTGCAGGGTGGGGGCTCATGCCTGTAATCCCAGCATTTTGGGAGGCTGAGGTGGACAGATCACCTGAGGTCAGGAGTTGGAGACCAGTCTGACCAACATGGAGAAACTCTGTCTCTACTAAAAATACAAAATTAGCTGGGTGTGGTGGCAGGTGCCTGTAGTCCTAGCTACTTGGGAGAGGCTGAGGCAGGAGAATCGCTTGAACCCAGGAGGCAGAGGTTGCAGTGAGCTGAGATCATGCCATTGCACTCGAGCCTGGGCAACAAGAGCAAAACTCCGCCTCAAAAAAAAAAAAAAAAACAAAATAAAATAAAGGAAGACATGCCAGCAAGTAATTTCTGTAAACGCTTTCCTTCCAGAAAATGATGCCCACTTTTGCCTAAAACGATGTGACATTAAACTTAAGCACTGTACAGTGCTTGACGTTTATTAACTGGATACATTACTTTTGGAGACATCTCCATTTTAAAAGTATGAAAAAGTGCAACACCAGAATCTGTATCATTGACTTATTGATAAACCAAAGGGGAATAAGGAAGCAACAGGGGAAGCAGAAAGATCAGGAGGCCATTGCAGTGGCACAGGCGAGAGCGGCAGGTGACTTGGCACATTGGCTAAGGTGGGGAAAGAAAAGATGGATAGAGTGGACAGGTTAGATATGTTCAAGAGATAGTCTCAGCAGGACTTTTCAATGGATTCGTATGGTGGGTGAGGACAGAGAAATAAAGGATCATATCTAAGTTTCTGGCTTGGGCAACTTTCCATGGTGGTAATACTTTTTGAAGTATAGATGACTAGGGAATGAGATGGCGAAAAAAAGAACATTGTTCTAAATGCTCAAAATTTTATCACATACTGTCAATTTCATATTTCTATACTGGAAGCCAACAGCATAGACAAAATGGCCCCTTTGGAAAAATGAGGTAATTTGGCAATTACTTCAACTGTTTTAAGAACATAGATATTCACAAATGCAACTGGAGAAATGTTATACTTTCTCTTTATACCAAAGGCATCAGAATATAAACTTGAATCTCAAATGTTCTGGGTAGTTCTGCAACTCCAACAGTAGGAGAATATTTGTAGTTCCTCAAAAGGTAATCTCAGTATTATCTTTAAAAAATTACATGAAAGATAAAAGTATGGAATGAGATCCATGAAACAGTGAGTGGAAGAAAGTTCCTGTTTTGCCAGGAACTGGTCAATAGTGTGGAGGCCAGGATAGCTTTACATTGTGTTCTCTGGGAAAGAGGCAGGAATGGGTGACTCAATTTTTATTGCCTACATTTATCATTATCCCTTGTATACATTGATAATACTCAAGAGGATGTAAAAATATGTACACTATAATTCAGATTTATCATTTTTAGTTCCCTGAGAATGGATTCAACTACTGCCCATGTGGCTTTCAAACATGCTTTTATGAAGTAACCTAAAAGTATTAAACTGCCTATACTATACTAATTTAGCAAATCCTTCTTCATAAAAGTTTATAAATGTGCATTAGATAGCTATCATTGCTGCTCTACCCCATCTCCCTTCCCTTGTTCCATAAAGGGGCCAATCTCAGCAGCCCCTGTTCTTACATTCTACCCTTCCAAACCCAGAAGACTGTCTGACCCAAGGTTGGACACCTGATCCAAGTAGAAACAAATTATTACTGGCTGACCAGATTTTCTCTTGATAATTTGAACTAAGGGAGATATGGGTTGTCAAGGGATATTGGGACTTGGAGCTAAAAAGTTAGAGTGGAGGCCACAGTAAGCCAAAGTGGTAAGCCGAAGACATATATATATGTACCAGAAAATAGGAGAGGTTGGAACAGAAACCAAGAGAAGCAGAACTGGGAAATATAGCTAACCTACTTGTTGACTCCTAACATTCCACTTTCCCTGATGCCTAGCTATATTTCTTGCTCATAAATGCCAGTGAGATTGTCTCTTATTTTCTTTTTCTCGTTACAACAATCTTCCTTTTTATTTTTCTTAAACTGATTTCTATTCCTTTCAACCAAAAAGTCTTGACTATAAAAGATAAGCTTCATTTTATCCCTTGTCTCACTACAACAATTGGAATTAGTAAGATTTTGCTAATTTTTTTTCCCCCAAGAGACAGGGTCTCCCTATGTTGTCCAGGCTAGACTTGAACTCCTGGGCTCCAGCAATCCTCCCACCTCAGCCTCTCAAGTAGCTGGGACTACAGGCATGTGCCACCGAGCCCTGGCTAGACATTACCAAATTCTATGTTGAACATGGAGAAATAGAAACAAACTAGCTCCTTGCTATTCAAAGACTGTTTGGCAGACTACACGAATCAGCATTACCAGGAAGCTTGCTGGAAATTCATATTCCCACTGAGGCAAAATTCCATATTTTAACGATACTCATGTGATTTTCACACACATTAAAGCTTGAAAAGCAAAAATCTGGCCCACTTTTACAGGTAAGAGGCCCAAAGAAGGAGAGTGCAATATATATCTATTAAAAAAAAAAAAAATCCTGAGCCAGTGTGGTGGTGGTGTACACCTGCATTTCCGACTACTCAAGAAGTTGTGTCAGGACAATTACTTGAGCCCAGGACTTTGATTCCGGCCTGGGCAACACAGTGAGACCCTATCTCTCAAGGGAACCAAATAATGTGAAGTATATTTCCAAAGCATTTTAATATCTATTTATAATTAACCTGTAATTTCTGTTGAAATAAGAATGCTTGTTAGTGCTTTAATAATACTAAATATAAATTATTCTTACCTATTCATTAAATATAGCAAGTTTTCTATAAGGTTTTAGTTATGTGAAAAACTCAATTATCTTTTCCAACTTTCAGTAATCTAAATAATCAATTTAGCTTTCCAACTAGTCCCTATCATTCTTTCTTTTTTTGAGGTGGAGTCTCGCTCTGTTGCCTAGGCTGAAGTGCAGTGGCGAAATCTTGGCTCACTGCAACCTCCACCTCCTGGGTTCAAGTGATTCTCTTGCTTCAGCCTCCCAAGTAGCTGGGACTACAGGCATGTGCCACCATGCCCAGCTAACATTTTGTACTTTTAGTAGAGACAAGGTTTCACCATGTTAGCCAGGACGGTCTCAAGTTTCTGACCTCATGATCCACCCACCTCGGCCTCCCAAAGTGCTGGGATTACAGGTGTGAGCCACCACGCTGGGCCCTTTTTTTTTGTTTCTGAGATGGAGTCTTGCTCTGTCGCCTAGCCTGGAGTACAGTGTTGCGATCTTGGCTCACTGCAACCTCCGCCTCCCAGGTTCAAGCAATTCTCCCATCTCAGCCTCTGGAATAGCTGAGATTACAGGCATACACCATCAGGCCCGACTAATTTTTGCACTTTTAGTAGAAACTGGGTTTCACCATGTTTGCCAGGCTGGTCTCAAACTCCTGACCTAGGTGATCTATCTGCCCACCTCAGCCTCCCAAAGTGCTAGGATTATAGGTGTGAGCCACCACGCCCAGCCTCCAACTAATCCCTACTATTCTAATTTTGTTGTGTTTCATCTTAATCTCAAAAAGGAGTTTTGCTCATATCTTACTTCTAAAATTTATTGCAGGAAGGAATAGGATCATAAAATAGTACATAAGGTATCTTCGATGGAACAATAAACCAAGCACACCTGTCTCTTAGTACTCTAGTTCATTAATCTACAGATGTACTGATATGTATGCTTTTTTGGAGCACAGAGAATTAAAAACACACTTTAAACATCTGAGGTAGGTCAAACATGAAAAGGTCTCTGCAGAATCTTCTAATAACATATGCCGAACTGTCCATTACATTTTTGCATCTAATCCAATGCATATATTTTGAGGCCTCCTAACAAGTTATAGTCACTCATAAGTTATATTCTCTAAAAAAGGAAAGCATAATCAGCAAAAAGTTCCAAAAACATCAGAGTGTACTAAAACCAACTGAATAAAAAAATGTTGTTTTGGTTTCTAAATATAAACCCATTTATTTATTTATTTGTTTATTATTTATTTATTTACTTTTCTGAGATGGCATTATCACTCTGTTGCCCAGGCTGGAGTACAGTGGTGCAATCATAGCTTATTGCAGCCTTCAACTTCAATCCTTCTGCCTCAGCCTCCCAACTAGCTGGAAACACAATTGTTTTTGACCGTGCCTGGTTAACTGTATTTACAGACCAGGTCTCATTATTTTGCCCAGGCTGGTCTTGAACTCCTGGCTTCAAGCGATCCTCCTGCCTCAGCCTCCCAACGTGCTTGGATTACTGGCGTGAGCCATTGAGCTGGGCTAGAAAACCTATTTTAAACACAAACTGTTTTCACAAGGTTAAAATAGTTATTCTTCTATTTTATTGAATAAAAATCTATTCAATAAAGTAAGTAAAAATGAGGGTAATACATATATGTAAGTACTGACTTTTGGGGCAGAGTTTTCTATAGGCTGACATCAAAGCAAAGACACATTATACACATAAGTAGCCTATGTTTTTTGAGGATGTCTATTATGATAATTCGCAATTATAGGGTGGGTGCAGTGGCTCACTCCTGTAATCACAGCACTTTGAAAGGCCGAAGCGGGCAGATTGCCTGAGGTCAAGAGTACGAGACCAGCCTATCCAACATGGTGAAATCCCATCTCTATCAAAAATATAAAAAATTAGTAAGGCATGGTGGTGCACGCCTACAGTCCCAGCTACTGGAGAAGCTGAGGCACAAGAATTGCTTGAATCTAAGAGGCAGAGGTTGTGGTGACCCAAAAGTGTGCCACTGCACTCCAGCCTGGGCAACAGAGCAAGACTCCATCTAAAAAAAAAAATTACAATTATAGGCTAATTATAAAGAGATATTAAACTGTTCTGGAGAGATACTTCACAATATACACTTCTTAAAGGTATGGTAGTTTTTTTGTTTTTTGTTTTGAGATGGAATCTCACTTTGCCACCCAGGCTGGAGTGCAGTGGTGCTCACTACAACCTCTGCCTCCCAGGTTCACATGATTCTCCCGCCTCAGCCTCCTGAGTAGCTAAGATTACAGGCGCACACCACCACACCCGGCTAATTTTTTGTATATTTAATAGAGACAGGGTTTCACTAAGTTGGCCAGACTAGTCTCAAACTCCTGACCTCGTGATCCACCCACCTTGGCCTCCCAAAGTGCTGGGATTTCAGGCATGAGCCACCTCCCCCAGCAAAGCTATGCTACTTTTAAATCCATCTAAAGGTATGCTACTTTTAAATCCAATTAACTTGCCCCAGCCCAGTTTTAACTAACGTTCCTGCTAGAACCAGGTCCAGAGTATAAAAAAGACTAACACAAGTAATTTAATATTATGAGCATCTTTTTTTTTTTTTTTTTGAGATGGAGTTTTGCTCTTGTTACCCAGGCTGGAGTGCAATGGCGCCATCTCGGCTCACCGCAACCTCCGCCTCCTGGGTTCAAGCAATTCTCCTGCCTCAGCCTCCTGAGTAGCTGGGATTACAGGCACGCGCCACCATGCCCAGCTAATTTTTTGTATTTTTAGTAGAGACGGGGTTTCACCATGTTGACCAGGATGGTCTCGATCTCTTGACCTCGTGATCCACCCTCCTCAGCCTCCCAAAGTGCTGGGATTACAGGCGTGAGCCACCGCGCCCGGCCTATGAGCATCTTTTATACCCTTAAAAACCATTAATAATTTCTTTTATCTTGAAGATATCTCCATACATAAGAATGACTTCTAAGAAAGAATGGCAGATCTTTCCCCCTTTCTTAGAACCTCTCTTTAGAACTTCTGCTATGCAAGCTATGTACTTAAATATAGTTGCTTAGGGTTGTCTGCTAAGCATCTATTAGGTACCAAATGTTTTGTTCACTCTCTGCTCCTTAGAAGCTGATGCCACCATTAACTAGCTAGAATTCCCTTCCCCTCACCATGGAAGGGTAGAGTTAAAAGGGGCACAGATCACTGGGCTGGAGTGAAGGCAAGACTCATGGAGTCTGTGGACATTTTACTGAAGATTAAAAGATGGGAAAAAGGGCTCGGTGCGGTGGCTCACACCTGTAATCCCAGCACTTTGGGAGGCTGAGGCAGGTGGATCACCTGAGGTCAGGAGATGGAGACCAGCCTGGCCAACAAGATGAAACCCTGTCTCTACCAAAAATGTAAAAACTTAGCTGGGTGTGGTGGCTGGCACCTGTAATCTCAGCTACTTAGGAGGCTGAGACAGGAGAATCACTCCATCTGGGAGGTGGAGGTTGCAGGCAGTGAGCCCGGATCACGCCATCGCACTCCAGCCCGGGCAACAAGAGTAAAACTCACTCTCAAGGAAAAAAAAAAAAAAAAAAAAAAGATGAGAAAAGAGTCAGCCTTTTTTTCTTTTTTTTTGGAGAGGAGTCTTGCTCTGTCGCCCAGGCTGGAGTGCAGTGGTGCAATTTTGGCTCACTGCAACCTTTGTCCCGGGGTTCAAGCCTCCTGAGTAGCTGGGATTACAGGTGCCTGCCACCAGGCCCAGCTAATTTTTTTATTTTTCGTAGAGAAGGGGTTTCACCATGTTGGTTAGGCTGGTCTCAAACTCCTGACTTTAAGTAATCCACCCACCTTGGCCTCCCAAAGTGCTTGGATTACAGACATGAGCCACTGCACCCAGCTGGCAGCTAAACATTTTTAAAAGCTAAACATTTTAAAATATTACACAGGTAATATTTTGTCTTTTTTTCTTTTTTTGAAACAGGGTCTCACTCCATCAACCAGGCTAGAGTGCAATGGTGTAATCACATCCCCCTTCAACCTGTATCTCCAAGGCTCAAGAGATCGTCTTACCTTATCCTCCCAAGTAGCTGAGATTACAGGTGTGCAGCACATCCAGCTAATTTTTGTATTTTTTTTTTAATAGAGACGGGGTCCCATTATGCTATGTTACCCAGACTGATCTCAGACTCCTGGGATCAGGCAATCCTCCTGCCTTGGCCTCCCAAAGTGCTGGGATTACAGGTGTGAGCGATCACATCCAGACTAATGTAGTCCTCTTAAGTTAAAATTAAATAAGGATTTTAGTCTACCATATTTTTCTTCACATTATGAATTCACCAGTCCTAAAATAAGGAATAAGATGAGCAAAAGGAGGCCAGGCGTGGTGGCTCACGCCTGTAATCAAAGCACTTTAGAGGCCAAGGCAGGCGGATCACTTGAGATCGGGAGTTCAAGACCAGCCTGACCAACATAGTGAAACCCCGTCTTCAAAAAAAAAAAAAAGATGAGCAAAAAGGAGTCAGTGTTTAACTGGACTAAAGAACATTAGTTACCCTGAGTTTTCCTTGAGTGGACATGTCTGTAATTGCTATGTGTCTTACTATAGTTGAATGATGAAATATATAGACATTTGAACAAAATTAACACATAGGTTTAACTTGATATTTTCCTCACTCTCTAAAATTAGGCAAACTTTCTCCAGCATTGCATTCAATAGTAACACAATAAAACAACTTATAAGGATGCAATAAAGCCTAGTGACATTCCATTTTGAGATTCTCCTTTCACACAAACTGGTAAACAGAGAATGCTGACAATTATAATTCAACAATCCTTCTTGGGTATAATTCTAACAAACCCAGAGTTTAGACTTCTAAACACAGATTAAAAAGTCTAGCCAGTGCAGGGCTCAGTGGCTCACCCCTGTAATCCCAGCACTTTGGGAGGCCAAGGCAGGCAGATCACCTGAGGTCGGGAGTTCACAACCACCCTGACCAACATGGATCAACCCCATCTCTACTAAAAATACAAAATTAGCCGGGCGTGGTAGCGAATGCCTGTAATCCCAGCTACTCAAAAGGCTGAGGCAGAAGAATTGCCTGAGCCCAGGAGATCTCAAAAAAGTCTGCAGAGCTCAGTGGCTCATGCCTGTAATCCCTGCACATTGGGAGGCCAGGGCGAGCGGATCACAAGATTAGCTGGGCGTGGTGGTATGCACCTGTAATCCCCAGCTACTCAGGAGGCTGAGGCAGGAGAATTGCTTGAAATCAGGAGGCGGAGATTGCAGTGAGCCGAAATTGCACCACTGCACTACAGCCTGGAAGACAGTGTGAGACTTTATCTCGAAAAAAAAAAAAAAAAAACAAGAAAAGATTAAAAAATAAAAGCATTTAATCCCAAAGCACTGATATTTTCTCTATTCCATTTTTTTTTTTTTTTTTTTTTGGTAAGGCGCACCATCAGAATTTATTTATTTATTTATTTATTTATTTTATTTTATTTTATTGCATTTTAGGTTTTGGGGTACATGTGAAAAACATGCAAGGTTGTTGCATAGGTGCATACGTGGCAGTATGATTTGCTGCCTCCCTCCCCTTCACCTATATCTGGCATTTCTCCCCATGCTATCCCTCCCCAACTCCCCACCCCCCTGCTATCCCCCCCCTCCCCCCAACAGACCCCCGTGTATAGTGCTCCCCTCCCTGTGTCCATGTGTTCTCCTTGTTCAACACCCGCCTATGAGTGAGAACATGTGGTGTTTGATTTTGTGTTCTTGTGTCAGTTTGCTGAGAATGATGTTTTCCAGGTTCATCCCTCTATTCCATTTTTAAAAAATGTTTATTTTTGGCCTGGCATGGTGGCTCACGCCTGTAATCCCAGCACTTCGGGAAGCCAAGGCGGGCGGATCACGAGGTCAAGAGATCAAGACCACCCCAGCCAACATGGGGAAACCCCGTCTCTATATATTATTTAAAAAAAAAAATGTTTATTTTTGATTTCATACTCCTCACAAAGGTCATGACTTATACACTGGAAAAAAAATAGTACTAGTTCTCTTAAATTAAAATAGAGAACCTGCTAGTAATAGATAGGTTGGGCAAACACCACAAAAAAAGTTTATATAATCTGGTCCAGTCACCATCAAATAAATTAGGTTAAGAGCTTCTTAACTAGTTCCACCTCCTGTCTGCTCTCTCATCTTCATCATGCAAAAATTAGACTTTCCATGTTACTTCTGCCTTACCTAAGTCTTCAAAGTGGTCCAGTCTACTAGGCTCAGCTCTGAGACAAGAGGCCAGAATCCACTAAATGTACCAAACATTGCAGATAGCGTGTAAAATATTTCAAACACACATATGATCACAACTACTTATTTGTCAAATTTACATACGTGTCACTTAATAAAATACAAATTCATTCCCAAGTATCATGGAATTGACAGGAACATTCTGACACCATTCTAAATAGGCCAACCTCATCTCCTACTACCATCCAACATAAACCCTCTGCTCCTGACAAGTTATCCTTACCTAAACACATAAAAGTTTCACACTAACCTTCAAGCCTACTACTCTGTTTCTCCTAGCCTGGAATATTCTTCCCTTGTCTCTACTTATCCAAACCTTACTTCTCTGGCAAAGCACAACGGCTCATGCCTGTAATTCCAGCATTTGGGGAGGCCAAGGCAGGAAGACACTTGAGCCCAGGACTTTGAGACACGCTGGCCCCTTCTCTACAAAAAAGAAATAATTGGCTGGGCATGGTGACACACCTGTAGTCCCAGCTACTTGGTGGGGTGGGGGGTGCTGAGGTGGGAAGATCACATGAGCCCAGGTGGCTGAGGCTGCAGCAAGCTATGATCACGCCACTGCACTCCAGCATGGGTGACACAGTGAGACCCCTGTCTCGAGCCACAAAAAACAAGCCTTACTTCACCATGAAGGCATGTCTTCACATCTCTTCCCTGTCTTTCTATAGATTTGTGATCTATAGATGTCATGTGACAGCATCATAAGAATAATTGTGTTGAGGGCCGGGCGCGGTGGCTCAAGCCTGTAATCCCAGCACTTTGGGAGGCCGAGGCGGGTGGATCACGAGGTCAAGAGATCGAGACCATCCTGGTCAACATGGTGAAACCCCGCCTCTACTAATACAAAAAATTAGCTGGGCACGGTGGCGCGTGCCTGTAATCCCAGCTACTCAGGAGGCTGAGGCAGGAGAATTGCCTGAACCCAGGAGGCGGAGATTGCGGTGAGCCGAGATCGCGCCATTGCGCTCCAGCCTGGGTATCAAGAGCGAAACTCCGTCTCAAAAAAAAAAAAAAAAAAAAAAAAAAGAATAATTGTGTTGAATGTTTTGTTGTAATTATAAAATAAGATAAAGAGCACTTAGGAAGTTTCAAGGTTTTATTTTTTGAATAGCTTTAGGTAAAAATCATGAATAATACAACTGGCTGCTATCTCAAGCAAGATGTCAATCTTTAGGGATCCCCTATCTGGAAAACACTTTAAGGAAACCCAGACCTTGGATTATTGTCATCTTCAGTAGTAGAGTCTTCAAAACAATTTTTCTTTAATTCAGAGTAGATTTACACATTAACAACAATTCATTTCTCAGTTTTTGAAGTTATATTAAGTTACCTAGTTCCTTCCTCTGGATCTTTCACTGAAGAAAACAAAATTAAAAAAAAAAAAAGTTACCTGGTTCCACTGTCCATAAGCTGGAAAAATACCCAGATACATAAAGCTGACAGAGCCCAATTAGACTGTTGGTAACTTTTTTTTTTTTTTTTTTTTGAGACAGAGTTTTACACTGTCACCCCGGCTGGAGTGCAATGGTGTAATCTCGGCTCACTGCAACCTCCGCCTCCTGGGTTCACGTGATTCTCCTGCCTCAGCCTCCTGAGTAACTGGGATTACAGGCGCACACCACCACACCTGGCTAATTTTTTGTATTTTTAATTGATACGGGGTTTCATTATGTTGGTCAGACTGGTCTCGAACTCCTGACCTCGTGATCCGCCCACCTCAACCTCCCAAAGTGCTGGGATTACAGGCATGAGCCACCGTGCCCAGCAGTGACATTTTAAATTATTTGAAAATACATTAACATTTTCTGCTACACATTCTTAAAAGTTCTTCACCTTAGCCATCACTGGTGGTGGAACACATCTATGTGACTTATAGACAAACTTGTTAGAATCACTTCAAGCTTCTGAGCTTTAAAATCATTTGAAGAACAATTCCATACCAACACGGAATCAAAGTATTTCGTTTCTAGGTACAGTGTTTTCCTTAAAACAATATTGAAAGCTGTGAGATTCTGCAATCATAGAAGCAGTAGGAATAAAGAGAAAGCAAAAATCAAAACTAAAACCGTGAGAAATGTCAGGATAATGCAGTGGGGAAAAAAACTTTCGAATGACTGACCTTAGCTGTAACTAAGTAATTGCTAATATTTATTTAGCCCCCACTTCATATTCAAGCATTACTCTCAATCTTTTACGTGATTTCGTTTAACCCACACACCACCTGTTAAGTAGATATTATTATTATCCCCATTTCACAGTTCAGATACTGAGCTTTTGAAAGTTACCGAGTCCAAGGTCAAAAGTAAACAGTAGGGCAGGGACTCAAACCCAGGTGTACCTGCCGCCTGGAAGTTTTAAGTCCTTGCTCCTAACTGCAACTTCATTGATCTGGCATTATGACTTTATAAGTCATATATCCACCCTGGACCTCAGTTTATTCATCTGTAAAAACGCAACGAATGCTACAGTGTAGCTCCTTCCAGCTCTACCTAGCGTAGTTATTATCTACCTTACAATCTACCTGAGCGTCAACAAGCCAGTGTCATCCCTTCTTTTAACTGAATTCAACTCAAACAGCATTTACAAAGCACCTACTAGGTGTCCAGCCTTTTGCTGCGCGAGCGCCCAAGCCCAACTCCCCAACGGTCGCTGCTCTCTCCCCGACGTCAGCAGGCTCCCTCTTTCCTAGCAACTCTCCGAGACCATCTGGGGTTCTTCGCCCCTCTGGAGCCCCTCCGGGCACACAGATGTCTCGGGCCAGTCCCAGCTCTGGTCCCTAGGTCCACTCACCCTTCTGGTGGTCTCCGCTGATAGGCGCCGCAGGACCCCGCGTTCCCGCTGCCCCGTCCCCGACGGGGATTGTGTGGTGAGTGCCTGTCTGCGATCGTTCAGCGACTCTGCCTTTCGCCATGGCTGCAGCAAGGAAAGTGGAGGGAGCGGTGTGTTGCCGCGCCCCCTAAACAACAAAACTACGTCGCACGCTCCTTACGACGCCAAAGGGCCACCGCCAGAGCCACTTCCGGCGCGACCTCCTCACCCGAGACAACCTCAGCACCGCGAGCACAGCGACGCCCAGGTAAGACCCGCAGCGTCCACCCCAAACTAAACCCCACCCCGTGCCGCCCCCAAGCCTCGCGCGCTCGCGCCGGCCCAGTAACCGCGAGACGAGTCAGGGTCCTGGACCGCCCCCTCCAGTGTTCCGCCCCGCCCCGCGCCCGCGCCCGCGGGAAGCATGCGCAGTTGCAGCACCCAAGTCACCCGGCTGCGGCTAGCTGGCACCGGCATCTAAGCGCAGCCTTAATTATCCGGAAGTGCAGCCCCAGGGACTTCAAACCTTTTGTCCAGGCCGCCGGAAGTGCCTGCGAGTGATTAGTCGGCGTTTCGCGGCTGAGGCTGATTCAGCCCATTACGTCAGTTCCGCAGCTGCTGTCTTCAATTTGGAAGCGCCGGAGAGTGTTTGGTCTAAAGATGGTGGAAGATATAAAGGCTGAGCAAAACCTACCTGAATTTCGGAAAACTAAGGCTCAGAGAGGGCTACCTACCACCTGAAGGTCACAGGGTGGCAAAAATGGGCTTAGAATCCAGGTTGTCCTGTTCCCAAAGCTAACTGTTTTGCATTAGCTGTTGCCCCTTAAAACTGCTAAACCCAAGTAACTGCTACAGTTGGCTTATACTTAAGCGGAAACATGCCTTTTCCACAGTTAACTTTTTCTGCTTCTACCCCTCAGAGCACATTCAGCTTACAAACCTTGGTTACCTCTTGAAAGCAATTTGGAGGTCGGGCGCGGTGGCTAACGCCGGTAATTCCAACACTATGGGAGGCCAAGGCAGGTGGATCATTTCAGGCCAGGAGTGTGAGACCAGCCTGGCCAACATGGTGAGATGAGACCACGTCTCCACTAAAAATACAGAAATTAGCTGGGCATGGTGGCTTGTAATCTCAGCTACGCGAAAACCTGAGGAGAATCGCTTGAACCTGGAAGGCTAAGGTTGCAGTGAGAGATTGCACTGCTGCATTCCAGCAGAGGCGACAGCAAGACTCCAACTCAAAAAAAAACAAAAAACTGATTGTTCCTATTCAGTAATTACATTTCTAGGAAATTATTCCATGAAAATAAACATAAATAATTCCTTCTGTAGTAGTATAACTAAAAAAATGAAAGCAATCTAAAAATCCAACACTAAATAAAAATGGTTAAGTAAATTATGGGAAACCCATTAAATTGGACGATGCTTATGGGAAAACATTCCAAGAGATAACTATTAAAAAAAAGGCCAGGTGTTTTAGTTCAAAACAGTGTATGAAAATAAATAATATTAAAAAAAAAAAAAAAGGCCGGTTGTGGTGGCTCATGCCTGTAATTCCAGCTCTTTAGGAGGCCAAGGTGAGCGAATCACGAGGTCAAGACATCGAGACTATTATGGCCAACATGGTGAAACCCTGTCTCTACTAAAAATACAAAAATTAGCTGGACGTTGGCCCCTGTAGTCCGAGCTACTGGGGAGGCTGAGGCAAGAGAATCCCTTGAACCTGGGAGGCAGATGTTGCAGTGAGCCGAGATGGCGCCGCTGCACTCCAGCCTGGTGATAGAATGAGACTCCGTCTAAAAAAGGGGGGGGGCCGGATGCGGTCCCTCACGCCTGTAATCCCAGCACTTTGGGAGGCCAAGGCAGGCGGATTATGAGGTCAGGAGATTGAGACCATCCTGGCCAACATGGTGAAACCTGGTCTCTACTAAAAATAAAAAAAATATTAGCTGGGCGTGGTGGCGCACGCCTGTAGTCCCAGCTTCTCAGGAGGCTGAGGCTGGAGAACTGCTTGAACCCAGGATTGTAATGAGCCGAGATCGTTCCACTGCACTACATCCTGGTGACAGTGCAAGACTGTGTCTCAAAAAAAAAAAAAAAACTAAAGAAAGAAAAGCACAACTCAACAGAAAAAACGAGCAAAGAACATGAATCGCCAATACACAGAAGAAAAAATTAAATGTGTTTAAGACACCTGAGTGTGCAGTGGGAAAGCCAACTCCAAAAATGAATACATTCAAAAAAATTAGGAAAAGATCAACAACCTCAGTACAGTGTGGTAAGAGTGATTGAGGGGTGCACAGATTCCAATAGCAGAAGAGAGGAATATTTAAATTACAGTGGAGCTGTAAGGTCTCCTGGGAAGCAGGATTAACACTGATTTTTAGAGGATGAATAGGAATTCACAAAGCTGAAAGGGGGGAAAATAGCTTTTTCAAAAGAAGCTACTGCTTATATTAGAAAAAGTGCTTCAAGCGAAGGGTGGAAGAATGGAAAGAAATGATATGAAAGAGGCTGGGCATGGTGGCTCACACCTGTAATCCTAGCACTTTGGGAGACCAAGGTGGGTGGATCACCTGAGGTCAGGAGTTCAAGACCACCCTGGCCATCATGGTGAAACCCCATCTTTTTTTAAAAAAAGAAATGATATGAAAGATATAAGACCAGGACCTTATAATAAACTGCTAAAAGTTTGAACTTAATCCTCAAAGATATTTAACCAGAGAGGGACTTATTAAGATTTGTATTTTCAGGTCCAGGCGTGGTGGCTCACACCTGTAATCCCAGCACTTTGGGAGGCTAAGGAGGGCAGATCACAAGGTCAAGAGATGGAGCCCATCCTGGCCAACTTGGTGAAACCCCGCCTCTACTAAAAATACAAAAATTAGCCGGGCGTGGTGGTGCACACCTGTAGTCCCAGCTACTTGGGAGGCTGAGGCAGGAGAATCACTTGAACGCGGGAGGTGGATGTTGCAGTGAGCCGAGATTGTGCCACTACACTCCAGCCTGGCAACAGAGTGAGAGTCTGTCTCAAAAAAAAAAAAAATGTATTTTCAAAGCTTATTCTGACTGCCTATGAAAGAATGCCAAACCAAGAGCAGAAAGAAAAGTTAGAAGGTTACTATAATAATACTGGCCTGACCCGGCCTAATGTACTGGAAACAAAGAGAGGATATCAGATATAAGATGATTTATGAGAACTATCTCTAAACTTTTATTACTTTAATTACATGATTATATACATAGTCAGTGAGAGGGGGAGCTGGAAAAAAAAAAGAATACATACATAGTCATTCCAGATAATTTTTTTTTTTTGAGATGGAGTTTCGCTCTTGTTGCCCAGGCTGGAGTGCAATGGTGCAATCTCTATTCCCTGCAACCTCTGCCTGCCCAGTTCAAGTGATTCTCCTGCCTCAGTATCCAGAGTAGCTGGGATTACAGGCATATACTACCATGCCCAGCTAATTTTGTATTTTTAGTACAGACAGGGTTTCTCCATGTTGGTCAGACTGGTCTCAAACTCGTGATCTCAGGTGATCCACCCACCTCAGTCTCCCAAAGTGCTGGGATTGTAGGCGTGAGCCACCGTACCCGGCCTACAGACAAATATTGAAAAAGCAAATTATCACACAGAAAAACATTAAGGCCAGGCAGGGTGGGTCATGCCTGTCCTCCCAGCACTTTTGGAGGCTGAGGAGGGCAGATTGATTGAGCTCAGAAATTTGGGACCAGCCTGAGCAACATTGTGAAACCCTGTCTCTACAAACAATACAAAAATTAGCCGGGTATGGTGGCAGGTCCCAGCTACTCAGGAGGCTGAGGCGGGAGAATGGCTTGAGCCCAGTAGGTGGAGGTTGCAGTAAGCCGAGATGGTGCCATTGCACTGCAGCCTGGGTGACAGAGCCAGACCCTGCCTCAAAGAACAAAAACAAAAACAAAACATTAATGAAAAAAAAACTATTAAAATCATCTCTCATACATTGGCAGCGGGGAATCTGTATGGGTCTGTAGCAACCTCAATTCTTGCCGATTCAGAAGAATTTGACCGAAGGCCATAAGGCAGAGTGAGAGATGTAGACAAGTTTTAGAGGAGTGAAAGTTTCTTTAAAAGCTTTAGAGCAGAAATGAAAAGAAGTAAAGTACACTTGGAAGAGGACCAACAGGTGACTTGAGAGATCAAGTGAACAGTTTGACCTTTGACTTGGGGTCTTATACATTGGCCCCGGGTTATTTCTCCCCTGATTCTTCCCTCGGGATGGGCTGTCCACATGTGCAGTGGTGTGCCAGCACTTGGGAGGGGCTGCATGCACAAAGTGTTTACTGAAGTTGCACACGTGCTCACACGAGGCAGTTTTTCCCTTACCAGTCCAGTGTTCCTAGAGGAAGATCATACACCAGTTAAATTCAGCTATTTTGCCTCTTAGTGCGCATGCTTGAGCCAGAGAGCTTACTGAGAAGCTGCTGATCATCAGTTTCAGGTTTTTTTCTATCTATTGGGAGACTGCCTTTCCCTGGTGCCGGCTGCAACCAATTATTGTTTCAGAAAGGCAGTTTAACAGCTACCTAACCATCACCTGATGGTTGCCTGACACTCCTGCTAAAGTGGAAAGGCCCTCTCCTGCCCTACTCATGTCTGATTAGCTACCTACTGTAACAATACCACCATCCATAGATAATTATAATATTGGAATTTTTCCTCTTGGGATATTAAAAATGTTAAAAAGTAAAAAAAAAAAAGTTAAAAAGTAGAATCTAGAGAACAGCGTCACTTAATGTCCTCAAAGATGTTAGTGAGAGGAAAGGCATTAGGCGTTTGGAAAGTTTCTGGTTTAGGAGGCTGAATGTGGTAACAGTGGGACCACAACCCCAGCCAGTGTGTAGGCTCTAGACATCATTGCAGGAAGGAATTCAAGGATGAGTCAGAGAACAGTGAAACTACAAGGATTTATTGCAAGGTGAAAAGTACACACTGAAGAAAGGGGAGTGCAGGTGTACTTAAGGAGTAGTTGCCACCTATTTTTACACCAAATTTGTTTGTTCCTGGAACTGTCAGGGAGTTGATGGGTGTGTGATTATGTTTTATTGTTTTTGTTTGTGTTTTGTTTTGTTTTTTTGAGAGAGTCTTGCTCTGTTGCCCAGGCTGGAGTGCAGTGGCATAATCCTGGCTCACTGTAACCTCCACCTCCCAGGTTGAAGCGATTCTTCTGCCTCAGCCTCCCAAGTAGCTGGGACTACAGGCACGGGCTACCACACCTGGCTAATTTCTTGTATTTTTAGTAGAGACAGGGTTTCACCGTGTTAGCCAGGATGGTCTCGATCTCCTGACCTCATGATCCTCCAGCCTCTGCCTCCCAAAGTGCTGGGATTACAAGCATGAGCCCTCACGCCCAACCTCTAGAAAGGTGTTTTAAAACAAATCAGGGCTGGATACAGTAGCTCACGCCTCTAATCCCAGCACTTTAGGAGGCTGAGGTGGGCAGATCATAAGGTCAGGAGTTTGAGACCAGCCTGCCCAAAATGGTGAAACCCCATCCCTACTAAAAATACAAAAATTAGCCAGGCATGGTGGCGCCTGCCTGTAATCGCAGCTACTCGGGAGGCTGAGGCAGGAGAATTGCCTGAACCTGGGAGGCAAAGGTGGCAGTGAGCTGAAATCATGCCATTGCACTCCAGTCTGGGGGACAAAATCCAGACTTTGTCTCGAAAAAAAAAAAAGTAAAAATTGGTTGGACGAGATGGCTCATGCCTGTAATCCCAGCACTTTGGGAGGCCGAGGTGGGTGGATCACGAGGTCAGAAGTTCAAGACCGGCCTGGCCAGCATGGTGAAACCCCATCTTTCCTAAAAAATTAGCTGGGCATGGTGGCATGGACCTGTAATTCCAGCTACTCAGGAGGCTGAGGCAGGAGAATCACTTGACCTCTGGAGGCAGAGGTTGCAGTGAGCCAAGATCACGCCACTGCACTCCAGCCTGGGCGGGCGATGGAGCAAGACTCTATCTCAAAATAAATAAATAAATAAATAAATAAATAAAAATTAAGAGTCCCTATCCTTTTTTTTGTTTTACTTTTTTTTAAATCTAGCTTTTTACTTTCCAGAGTCCCTATCCTTATCTCTAATTCCACTTCTCTAAGACAGCCATTATAAGATTTCTGTGTGCGATATTAATTGCAATATTAATCCTAGAACAATCTGTCTTTACTTCTATATATCCTAAGCAGAACACAGTGCCTGGCATACATTGAAGTACTTAATAAATAATATTTGAAAATTCACTGAATGAGTTGTAAGCAGTTTTGAAGTTGGGGTGGCATAGTTAGCAAGAAGGGTTGGCAGCTGTAGGCTATTTCCCCAAACAAGTTAGGGTAAGCTCCTTGAGTTAGGCATTCATTTATGCACCTCAAATACCCAGAAGCATGCCTGAACACTCTACCATTTATTTATTGAAGACTTATACAACTACCCAATAATATACTGCAAAGAGGAATTTGATACTGCAGGCTGCTTCAGGACTTCTGACTTCCTTGAATAAGGCTCCCTGCCCTATTAAACTGGCCCAGTGCCTTCCTACCAAAGCATGTGGCTTCAGGGCAGAACTCCTACCCAAAGGGGATCTTAGCCTTTGACTACTGAGCAGACAAGCAGGATCACAAGACTCTCCTGCAGGCCAGCAGACAGACACTCATACGCATGGCCAGCACGTCTGGATGGGACACTGCCCAGTTAGAACCTCTAAGAGACAGTGATCTGTCTGCCTGCATGAAAAACTCAGCTCACTGTAAAATAAAAAAAAGAAAAAAAAAAAAGAGAGACAGTGATCTGTCAGCACCTCTTTGTGAGAGTATTGATCCCCTCTTCTTTGGGGGATTTGTCTGAGAGCCAGCTTTATGGAAAGGGCAGTCAAAGCCAGAAGAAGTCAGCATCACAGTCACACTGAAAATACAATGTTAAAGCACTAACCTGGAATGTAGTAATTTACAGCTGTCACACCACAATCACTAAGTGAAATCACATTTTGCACAGACTTCCAAAGACATAGTCATATGAAAACTATTTTTATTGTGTTGAAAGATTGGTAGAAGCAGTTTGCCTGAAGTGTAAAAAGTCTACTATAAGATTTCTGTTGAGGGCCGGGCACAGTGGCTCACGCCTGTAATCCAAGCACTTTGGAGGCCAAGGCGGGCGGATCACCTGAGGTCGGGAGTTCAAGACCAGCCTGACCAACATGGTGAAACCCCGTCTTTTTTTTTTAAATAAAAAAAATTAAAAAAAAAAAATTCTGTTGAGAAGCACAAATATACAAGGCAAAGTGGTTATTTTTTATTTTATATCAGAATATATTTAGTTATCAATAAAGTGATGTACTAAGCATAGACAACAAAAAATCAAATTTCCTAGAATTTACCTTCATGAGAATAAAACTTTTTTTTTTTTTTTTTTTGAGACGGAGTTTCACTCTTGTTACCCAGGCTGGAGTGCAATGGCGCGATCTTGGCTCACTGCAACCTCCGCCTCCTGGGTTCAGGCAATTCTCCTGCCTCAGCCTCCTGAGTAGCTGGGATTACAGGCATGCACCACCACGCCCAGCTAATTTTTTGTATTTTTAGTAGAGACGGGGTTACACCATGTTGACCAGGATGGTTCGATCTCTTGACCTCGTGATCCACCCGCCTCGGCCTCCCAAAGTGCTGGGGTTACAGGCGTGAGCCACTGCGCCCAGCTTTTTTTTTTTTTTTTTTTTCCAAAGATGGGGTTTCACCATGTTGGTCAGGCTGATCTTGAACTCCTGACCTCAAGTGATCCGCCCACCTTGGCCTCCAAAGTGCTTGGATTACAGGCGTCAGCCACCATGCCTGGCTGAGAATAAAACTTCTTAGCAGGACTGGTACACTCTTAGGCTCTGATTCAGCTTTGTTTTCTTCTTCAAGAAGACTAGATAAATGTGACAACTATTTGCCATATAATATTCAATCCTGTGTTAGAAATAAAGAAATAACAACAATAAAACTAATCAGCTATAAGATGCTATTGGGACAAGTGGGGAAATTTTAGTATAGATTTAACATTAGATAATAGCATTAAATCACCGGGTGTGGTGGCTCACACCTGTAATCCCAGCACTTTGGAAGGCTGAGGAAGGAGGATCACTTGAGCCCAGAAGTTCAAGACCAGCTGGTCAACATAGGGAGATCCCATCTCTATAAAATATAAAAATAAAATTAGCCAGCTGAACAAGGTGGCTCATGCCTGAAAACCCAGCACTTTGGGAGGCCAAGGCAGGCAGATCACCTGAAGTCGGGAGTTCCAGACCACCCTGACCAACATGGAGAAACCCCGTCTCTACTAAATTACAAAATTAGCTGGAAAATTAGCCGGGTGTGGTGGCGCATGCCTATAATCCCAGCTACTCGGAAGGGTGAGGCAGGAGAATCAGTTAACCCGGGAGGCAGAGGTTGTGGTGAGCCGAGATTTCACCATTGCACTCCAGCCTGGGCAACAAGAGCAAAACTCCATCTCAAACCAAAAACAAAAACAATACAAAAATTAGCTAGCCGGGCATGGTGGCAGGTGCTTGTAATCCCAGCTATTCCAGAAGTTGAGGCTGGAGAATTGCTTGAACCCAGGAGGCAGAGGTTGCAATGAGCAGAGATTGCACCAATGTACTCCAGCCTGGCGACAGAGCAAGACTCTATCAAAAAAAAAGAAGAAAAGAAAGAAAGAAGAAAGAAAAGAAGAAAGGAAGGAAGGACGGAAAGAAAGGAAAGAAAAGAAAAAGAAAAGAAAACTTGATTTCCCAGGGTCCCTTGCAGTAAATGTGGCCAGATGACATGGGTGAAGTCAATGAGATATACTCAGACATGCAGACATGTATGTGGGTGAGGCTTTGGGGAATCTATTGTTTAAAAAAATTAATAGGAAAATCAGCAGGGTGCTTCTCCCTCCCTGCCATCCTCTTTGGGAGAGGTGGAAAGAGAACTGGACTTAGAAAGTCTGGATTCAAATTCTAGATTGGCTCCTCAACTGTTCTCCAACCTTGGCAATTGACTTAACTCCTCTTACTTTCACTTTCCTTATCTGTAAAATGGAGCTATAATCCTTATTACATGGAGAAGGTATAATGTATACTAAGTATCAAGCTTTAGTAGCTATCCAAACAATATTATTTTGGGTATTGCTCTCTGTAAAACCCTTAAAATCCAGAAGGCCTTTTAGCTTCTGGCCTTCTTGTCTCTAACCTGCTTCTGCCACTCTGAGCTCTGTTACACAGAGGTTATTCAGCAGGCAACATGGGAAACAAGAGTGCTCTGACTGTAAATTGTCCCCGCTCTTCAGAGCAATAACAACACAACAAAAATTGTTTTACTGTTTCCAGCCTCCTTTCCAGCATGATTGTGCTACAGTGACCTAACACCAAGTAGGTGGCTGGGACAAAACTAAATGGTGTGCACAAGGAGACTACCCCCATCTGGAGAGAAGCTACAGCTTCATCAGAGGCCACCATCTGTAGGAGAACAAAACTCAACCAGAGTGGTAGACACCAGGTATGCCTCTCAAACAACAGGCGACTAGCTATGCGAGAACCCTGACTGCGTCATCTCTCTCCCTGACCTCTTTTCCAGAACAGGGAAGAGAACAAGGTGTACCAGGGCATGGCCTGGCCTCCACCTGCCTTCCAGGGCACTAGAGTGGGAGAAGGATTGAAAATGCCAACCAATCTCTTCTTGCCATAAGTGTAGCTTGGTTTAGATAGGCAGAGAGCTTTAAATCAATAATGAGATTGATTTAAACTCTGTCTCAAAAAAAAAAAGGGAGGATTAGAGAGACAGCAATAGCAAGCACATAGAGCTGATGCCCTCTTAACTCTTCTTAGTAGGTGATTGAACTTGGCCTTTCAGAGATGGAGTTTCTCCGTGTTCGTCAGGCTTGTCTCAAACTCCTGACTTCAGGTGATCCACCTGCCTTGGCCTCCCAAAGTTCTGGGATTACAGGTGTGAGCCACCACGCCCAGCCTGGCCATGAATGTTTCAACATGTAGTAACACAATGTTCTTGGCCATCTTTTTTTTTTTTCTTGAGATGGAATCTCGCTCTGTGGCCCAGGCTAGTGTGCAGTGGCGCAGTCTTGGCTCACTGCAACCTCCACTTACTGGGTTCAAGCGATTCTCCTGCCTTAGCCTCCTGAGTAGCTGGGATTACAGGTGCCTGCCACAACGCCTGGCTAATTTTTTTTGTATTTTTAGTAGAAACGGGGTTTAACCATGTTGGCCAGGCTGGTCTCAAACTCCTGACCTGATGATCTGTCCATCTTGGCCTCCCAAAGTGCTGGGATTACAGGCATGAGCCACCGCGCCCAGCAACTCTTGTCCTTTTGGATTTAATTTTGTTGATTCTGGCGGACAGAGCAAATATAATTAAAGAGATTTAATTAAAACAGCAAGCTCCTTTATGGTTTCTGCTAAATGAATTAAAAATAAACAGCAGGCCAGATGAGGTGGCTCATGATTGTTATCCACACAGTTTGGGAGGCCAAGGCCTGGGCTTGAGCCCAGCAGGCCTGAGTAACATCGTGTGAACTTGTCTCTACAGAAAATTATATATATATATATATATATATATATATATATATATATATATATATTTTTTTTTTTTTTTTAGATGGAGTCTGGCTCTGTTACCCAGGCTGGAGTACAATGGGTTGATCTCTGCTCACCGCAACCTCTGCCTCCTGGGTTCAAGCGATTCTCCTGCCTCAGCCTCCAGAGTACCTGGGATTACAGGTGCATGCCACCACGCCCAGCTAATTTTTTGTATTTTTAGTAGAGATGGGTTTCTACAACATGGGGTGTCACCATATTGTCCAGGCTGGTCTCGAACTCCTGACCTTGTGATCTGCCCACCTCAGCATCCCAAAGTGCTGGGATTACAGGTGTAAGCCACAGTGCCTGGCCAATAATAATAATTTTTTAAAAATTGGCCAGGTGTGGTAGCAAGAGCCTGTAGTCCCAGTTACTTGGGAGGCTGAGGCTTGAGCCCAGGAGGTCAAGGCTGCAGTGAGCTGTGATTGAGCTATAGCACTCCAACCAGGGAAGCATCTTATGAGACTCCATCTCATTAAAAAACTAATAATAAAAAACCGGCCCGGTGCAGTGGCTCACGCCTGCAATCTCAGCAATTTGGGAGGCCAAGACAGGCAGATCACTTGAGGTTACGAGTTCAAGACCAGTTTGGGTAACATAGTGAAATCTAGTCTCTACTAAAAAGTGCAAAAAATAGACCAGGCTCGGTGGCTCACGCCTATAATCTCAGCATTTTGGGAGGCCAAGGTGGGCAGATCACGAGGTCTGGAGTTCAAGACCAGCCTGTCCAACTTGGTGAAACCTGGTCTCTACTAAAATACAAAAATTAGCTGACTATGGTGGCATGTGCCTGTAATCCCAGCTACTCAAGAAGCTGAGGCAGGAGAATCACTTGAATCCGGGAGGCAGAGGCGGAGGTTGCAGTGAGCTGAGACCGTGCCACTGCAGTCCAGCCTGGGCAGCAGAATGGACACCATCTCAAAAAAAAAAAGAAAAAAGAAAAAGTGCAAAAATTAGCCAGGTGTGGTGGCAGGAGCCTGTAATCCCAGCTAATTGGGAGGCTGAGGCAGGAGAATTGCTAGAACTTGGGAAGTGGAGTTACAGTAAACCAACATTGCACCATTGCACTGCATCCTGGGTGACAGAGTGCGACTCCATCTCAAAAAAAAAAAAACCTAGTAATAAAAAATCAAAAAATAATAAAACCATAAATAAAAATAAACAGCCACAAAAAAAATCAAATCTTTCTGAAGTAAAATGGATTGAACAGCATTATGATGGATAATTCCAAAATGAAGTATCTGTTTTCTGAGCACTTCTCTTTACTTTTGGCAACAGACTTAGACCATTGGCCAATCTTCACCATGTTGGCCAGGGAGTCTCAAACTTCTGAACTCAAGTGATCCACCCACCTCAGCTTCCCAAAGTGCTGGGATTACAGCCACCATGCCTGGTTGACATTTTTTTCTATGTTTTCAAAGCACATGACCAAGAAGAACTCTCTCAATTGCCTTATCATCTCCTTTGGGAGGCAGACAGTTATTATTATCCCAATCTGATATGTGCAAATGGGCATACAAATACTAAATTATTCTGCTAGGAATAAAAAACCCCTTCCAGTCTTTGGACAACACTCTTCCTTTATTATTATTATTTTACTTTATTTTTTGAGGCAGAGTTTTGCTCTTGTTGCCCAGGCTGCAGTGCAATGGTGCGATCTCAGTACACTGCAACCTCCACCTCCTGGGTTCAAGTGATTCTCCTGCCTCAACCTCCTGAGTAGCTGGGATGACAGGCATATGCTACCACACCTGGCTAATTTTGTATTTTTAGTAGAGATGGGTTTTCTCCAGGTTGGTCAGGCTGGTCTCAAACTCCTGACCTCAGGTGATCTGTCCACCTCTGCCTCCCAAAGTGCTGGGATTACACATGTGAGCCACCGCACCTGGCCTTTTTTTTCCTTTTCTTTTTTCTGTTTTTCTTTTTTCTTTTTTATGTTTTTATTTTTAAAGATGGGGTTTCACCATAATGGCCAGGCTGGTCTTGAACTCCTGACCTCAGGTGATCCACCCACCTCAGCCTCCCAAAGTGCTAGGATTACAGGCGTGAGCCACCACGCCTGGCACTTTTTTTTTTTTCTTTTGAGACAGAGTCTTGCTCTGTCACCCAGGCTGGAGTGTAGTGGCATGATCTCAGCTCACTGCAACCTCCACCTCCAGGTTCGAGTGATTCTCCTGCCTCAGCCTCCCTAG
The DNA here is from genome assembly GCF_030222135.1 of Aotus nancymaae. Classification (NCBI taxonomy): domain Eukaryota; kingdom Metazoa; phylum Chordata; class Mammalia; order Primates; family Aotidae; genus Aotus; species Aotus nancymaae. The sequence goes on along the minus strand of NW_026988473.1, from coordinate 50,602,689 downwards.
CAGCTGGGTCTACAGGTGCACACCACCACACCCAGCTAATTTTTGTATTTTTAGTAGAGGCAGGGTTTCACCATGTTGGCCAGGCTGGTCTCAAACTCCTGACCTCACGTGATCCTCCTGCTTTGGCCTCCCAAAGTGCTGGGATTACAAATATAAGCCACCATGCCTGGGGCCCATTATTATTATTTTTTGAGACAGAGTTTCACTCTGTTGCTCAGGCTGGAGTGCGGTGCCGCAGTGTTGGCTCACTGAAACTTCTGCCTCCCAGATTCAAGCAATTCTCCTGCCTTAGCCTCTCGAGTAGCTGGGACTACTGGTGCCTGCCACCACGCCCAGGTAATTTTTGTGTTAACACTCTTCTTTACAACAGAAAACTGGAACGTATGAACTGTTTACCAATAATAAACTTCTAGATCTTATTATTCTGCAAAACTAACCACTAGACACCCACTTAGTCAAGTACTTCAGTCAAATAAACACCTCAGCAGAAAATATAATTGAGAATTAGTTAGCTCTTTCAGCAGTTGAACTTTTACATTCAGTTATTCTGTGCCTCTTTCTTCCTCTGAATAATTTTTCATCATTTACTCTTCAGGGAACCTGAGCATTGCATTGCCTTTTGAGAATGAGGCATTTCAAATCCTTTGGTAAGAGCAGCATTTCCCACTGTGAGAAAGGTATTCTACTTCTTATAAGTAGAATTGTGCAGGACTTTTACTTCCTAAGTTAAAGATTTCCGAATTGTTTGAAGTTATTATGAGTATAAATGCTTTTGTAATCAGAAATACATATACAAATATTTATATCTTTAAAATGATAAATGCCACACAAAAAAAGTTATTTTACCCATGGAGCTCTCCAAGGTGATCAAGTTTCCTCTGTCTTCTAGTGCATCTTGTCCTTTTTCCTCTATTTTTTTTTTTTTTTTTTTTTTTTTTTGAGACAAAGTCTTGCCACCCAGGTTGGAGTGCAATGGCACAATCTTGGCTCATTGCAACCTCTGCCTCCTGGGTTCAAGTGATTCTCCTGCCTTAGCCTCTAGGCATAGCTGGGATTATAGGCACTTGTCACCATGCCCAGCTAATTTTTGTATTTTTAGTAGAGTTGGGGTTTCACTTTGTTGGCCAAGCTGGCCTTGAACTCCTGACCTTGTGATCCGCCCACCTTGGCCTCCCAAAGTACTGGGATTACAGGCATGAGCCACCACACCTGACCCCTTTTTCCTCTTCTAATGATGAAATTCCGTGCTTTCCTAGAAATTTTGATGTCTTAAACTGAACTACAGCTGGGTGTGGTGGCTCATGCCTGTAATGCTAGCACTTTGGGAGGCCGAAGTGGAAGGACTGCTTGAGGCCAGGAGTTCAAGACCAGCCTGGTCAATACAACAAGACCCTGTCTCTACAAAACATACAAAATAGGGCTGGGTGCAGTGGCTCATTCCTGTAATCCCAGTATTTTGAGAGGCTGTGGCAGGTGGATTACCTGAGGTCAGCAGCCTGGCCAACATGGTGAAACCCTGTCTCCACCAAAAATACAAAACTTAGCTGGGTGTGGTGGCACATGCCTGTAGTCCCAGCTACTTCAGAGGCTGAGGAGAAGGATCGCTTGAACCTTGGAGGCAGAGGTTGTAGTGAGCTGAGATCATGCTACTTCACTCCAGCCAGGGTGTCAGAATGAGACTCCATCTCAATAAAATAAATAAATATTAAAAAATTAGCTAGGTGTGGTGGTGCATGCCTGTGGTCTCAGCTACTCAGGAGGCTGAGGCAGGAGGATGGCTTGAGCCTATGAGTTCAAGGCTGCAGTGAGCTATCATCATGCCACTACATCCCAGCTTGGGCAACAGACAAGCTCCTGTCTCAAAACAAAACAAAACAAGAACAAATCCCTTTCTTTTTGAGACGGAGTTTCACTCTGTCACCCAGGCTGGAGTGCAATGGCGAAAAATCAGCTCATTGCAGCCTCAACCTCTGCCTCCTAGGTTCAAGCAATTCTTCTTCCTCAGCCTCCCAAGTAGCTAGGATTACAGGCGCCTTCCACCATGCCCGGCTAATTTTTTGTATTTTTAGTAGAGATAGTGTTTCACCATGTTGGTCAGGTTGGTCTCGAACTCCTGACCTCAGGTGATCCACCTGCCTCAGTCTCCCAAAGTGCTGAGATTATAGTATGAGCCACCGCGTCCAGCTAGTCCTAACTATTATAATAACCTCTGGTCTCTGCCTCCCGGCTTGCCCTATTCAAGTCATTGCTCACATTGTTACCAGAGTGATCTTTCTAAAACATAGATCTGAGTGTACACATCCCTGCTCCAAATTATCTGAGGCTCTTTATCCCCTGTAATCTTCAAGGACTTCATGAACCAATCCCTACCTACCTGCTTCTCTATCCCATTGCTCTCTACCTCTCACCTCTCTTTAAACTTCCACAACATTAGACTAAATTTTAAGGGATCGCTCCTCAAAACCCCGTCTAAACCATTTGTGTCTATGCCTAGATGAGAATGTACAAAGACTTCTCCAGAAAGCTTGACTTTGCTGGGGCTGGATTCAGGTGTGTTCCTGTCATAGGATTGAGGTCACAGGAATTGAGACACAAGAGTTGGAAGTAAGGTGGGTGGAGTGTTATCACCTTGCTGATTCTCTGTCAACATCTCTGGATACCTGTCTTAACAATAGCAAAATCAGCAGCGCATATCCACATCCCTTTGATATCTGTTTTCTTTGTGTGCTGCAATGTCTGCTAAATGGATTGCCTGGCATTTCTAAACCAGATGCAGCCTCAGAGTGAGTGTCATGTAGGTCAGAGGCTGCTGTGGCTTCGACTTACTGGGCCTCTTAAGTTGCTGTTGTTGCTGAAGGGATCAGGAAGTAAGGATGGGGAGGGCAAGGGACTTAAGGAGTTAGAGAGGCCACAGCAGAGTAGTTCTGTGTCCTCAAAGACTGTTTTATTAAAAGCCAGGTTGTTCCTTGACTCCTTTTATTGTGCAATGATTGGAAGCACCTCAAACTTCACTCCCATTGGTTATACACAGTTTACTGAACTAGTGTGCTGTAAGAACACAAAAAGTGTGTGCTAGTGACTGCAACTGGAGCAAATACAAGGAGAGGTGGTCAAGGTCTGGAAATGCAAGCATCCACTAAAATATAATTAGTAATGTGTCAGGTGGTGGTATTATGGATAACTTTTTTTTGGAAATTTTAAAATTAATTCATCTTTTAAATAATGTTAAGAGAAGAAAGGGTAGGGAGGGGAGAATGCTGTCCCCTTGAGACCTGAAAGTTCTAGGACCTAATATAATGGAATGTATTTATAGTAGCTCCTCAACTTATGATGGGGCTATGTCCTGATAAACCCATTTTAAATTGAAAATCTAGCAAGTCAAAAGTGCATTTAGACCGAGGCAGGTGGATCACCTGAGGTCAGGAATTCGAGACCAGCCTGGCCAAGATGGTGAAATCCTGTCTCTACTTAAAGAAAAAAAAAAAGAAAAGAAAAAGAAAAAAATTAGCCAGGTATGGTGGCAGATGCCTGTAATCCCAGCTCCTTGGGAGGCTAAGGCAGGAGAATCACTTGAACCCTGGAGGTGGAGGTTGCAGTGAGCCAAGACTGTGCCACTGCACTCCAGCATGGGTGACAAGAGCAAAACTCCATCTCAAAAAAGAAAAAAGTGCACTTAACACACCTAGCCTAAACCAAACTTCAGAGCTTAGCCCAGCCTACCTTAAACGTGCTCAGAACACTTACATTAGCCTACAGTTGGGCAAAGTCATCTAACACAAAGCCTACTTTATAATGACGTCTTAAATATCTCATGTACTTGATCGGATACTGTACTGAAAGTGAAAACAGAATGATTGTATGGGTACCATCCTAAAGTCAAAAACCCTAAGTTGAACCATCATAAATCACAGACCACTTGAACCATCATAAATCACAAACCATTTGTATACCATAATAATTCATCCCAGTCCATGAGTCACCATGGAGCGCATCAGAATACACCTGTAGAACTAGAGTCATAGAAGATCCCTACCCTAAAGTAGTCCAATTTTTCCTTTCTTTCTTTTTTTTTTTTGAGATAGAGTCTTGCTCTGTCACCAGACTGGAGTGCAGTGATGCAATCTCAGCTTACTGCAACCTCTGCCTCCCGGGTTCAAGAGATTCTCCTGCCACGCCCACCCAATTTTTGTATTTTTAGTAGAGATGGGGTTTCACCATGTTGGCCAGGTTGTTCTTGATCTCCTGACCTCGTGATCCTCCCACCTCGGCCTCCCAAATGTTGGGTTTACAGGTGTGAGCCACTGCACCTGGACTTTTTTTTTTTTTGGAGACTGAGTCTTTCTCTGTTGCCAGATTAGAGTGCAGTGGTGCAATCTCAGCTCACCGCAACCTCCGCTTTCCAGGTTCCAGCGATTCTCCTGCCTCAGCCTCCTAAGTAGCTGAGACTACAGGCACCTGCCACCACGCCCAACTAATTTTATGTATTTTAGAAGAGACAGGGTTTCACCATGTTGCCCAGGCTGGTCTCTAACTCCTGACCTCAAGCAATTCTCCCCTGGCTTCCCAAAGTGCTGGGATTACAGGTGTGAGCCACTGTGCCCAGCTTCAGTTCTTCCTTTTATAGAAGAGAAAACAGACCTAGAGGGTTCAAGTAATTTTTCCACATTAACACAACTCATTTCTGGTAGTGCTGAAAAGAGAATTTAGGCTTCTTATCTTTTGTCAAAGGAAGACTAACTACTGTTAGTCTTTCTCAGTACCTTTCAAACTCACTGCGACTTCCCCTCCCCTAGCCCTTTACCCTATTGTCTTTTCTGTCCTCCAGCAAGCCTCTCATCTAGCTCTCAGGTGAGATAACAGATGAATCTCTCTACCTCACAAGTCAGGGCATTCCTGTCACACTGTCCCAAGAAATCTTCTCACCATATTCTGCTCTAGTTGCCAGTAGCCACAGAGCGTTTCTTCCACTCAGCACACATCACCATGAGATGCTAATCTTTCCCACTCACTCCTCACTCCTTGCCTGCCCTTGACTTGGGAGCAAGAAAACCATAGCACTCTGATAGTTCTCCTCAAATAAATCCTCACTTTCCAAACTTCCTCTCCTTGATTTTCTTTTCTCAGGCCAAAAGTGGGTAAGGGGCTACAGGTTTCAGAACCAATTTGGAGGCTACCCTTTGAGCTAGTCCTGCATAAATGATCAGATATGTCTCTTTATATGGGGGTAGTTGCACTTATTGTCTGAGCTCCAAAACTAAGAAAATAGGAAAATCTAATTTAACATCCTGTCTCAACAGCATTTATTCTTTTTTTTTTTGAGACAGAGTTTCATTCTTGTTACCCAGGCTGGAGTACAATGGCGTGATCTCGGCTCACCGCAACCTCCATCTCCTGGGTTCAAGCAATTCTCCTGCCTCAGCCTCCCAAGTAGCTGGGACTACAGGCGTGCGCCACCATGCCCAGCTAATTTTTGTATTTTTAGTAGAGACAGGGTTTCACCATGTTGACCAGGATGGTCTCGATCTCTTGACCTCGTGATCCACCCATCTAGGCCTCCCAATGTGCTGGGATTATAGACGTGAGCCACCGCGCCCGGCCTCAACAGCATTTATTCTTTCCCAGTTTTGTTTCTTAATGCATTCCAGGTGAGGTTTTTAAATTTAATTTTTATTAGGTTATGTATTCCAGTGAGAGAACATACACCTCTTTTTGAGTTTGTTAGACCTTGTAGGACCAGCCTCTGTCTCCTTCTTTCCACTTTCCACTTAGCTGGGGACATTCAATACCACCTGCAGGCTCAGTCTTGATTTAATCACTGGACAAAATTTGCCCAGAGGTGAGAGGAATTTATGGCGCTTCAATCCGAACTCTGAGGTTTTCTTTCTTTTTTTTTCGAGACAGAGTTTCGCTCTTGTGGCCCAGGCTGGAGTGCAATGGGACGATCTTGGCTCGCTGCAACCTTTTCCTCCTGGGTTCAAGCGACTCTCCTGCCTCAGTCTCTCAAGTAGCTGAGATTACTGGCCTGAACCACTAGGCCCAGCAAAATTCTTTTTTTTTTTTTTTTTTAGTAGAGACAGGGTTTCACCATGTTGGCCAGGCTAGTCTTGAACTTCTGACCTCAGGTGATCCGCCCGCCTTGGCCTCTCAAACTGCTGGGATTATAGGCATGAGCCACCGTGCCCAGCCCTTTTTTTTTCTCACTCTGAGGTTTTCTATCAAGGCTGTTGCTAGGCTGAACTCAGGTCCCAGTTGCGTGTGTGTGTGTGTTTCTTTTTTGTAGACAGAGTCTTGCTCTGTCACCCAGGCTGGAGTACAGTGGCAGTACAGTGAAGTATTATGGCCCAAGCTGAGCCAATGGCAGTCTTACCTGGGAATTTTACTGGTATTCTTGGAAAAGAGTTGGTTTCTGCTGGGGTTTCTAGGCTGGGTGCAGTGGCTCACAACTGTAATCCCAGCACTTTGAGTGGCTGAGACGAGAGGATTGCTAAAGCCTAGGAATTTGAGACCAGCCTGGGCAATATGGCAAGACTCCATCTCTATTAAAAAAAAAAAGTCAAAATAAAATAAAAAAATAAATAAAAATAAAAGTCATATTTTGTGCCAAAAATTAGATTAAAAAATATACAAAATAAGGTTTAAAAAATATCACCCCGGCCGGGCATGGTGGCGCACGCTTGTAATCACAGCACTTGGGAAGGCCAAGGCAGGTGGATCATGATGTCAAGAGATTGAGACCAGCCTGGCCAACATGGTGAAACCCCATCTCTACTAAAAATACAAAAAAATTAGCCAGGCATAGTGGCACACACCTGTAGTCCCAGCTACTCGGGAGGCTGAGGCAGGAGAATTGCTTGAACCCGGGAGGCAGAGGTTGCAGTGAGCTGAGATGGTGCCACCACACTCCAGCCTGGTGACAGAGCAAGACTCTGTCTCAAAAAAAAAAAAAAAAGTCACCCTTTGTTGCAGAGAGATACACTGGTCAGATTCATTCAAGAAAGGACTTATAAAATAGAAAAAAAAAAAAAGATAGGACTTATTACTCAGCTGTTAAACTCTTATTCATTCTCAGCCTTCTAGCCAAGGTGACTTACTCCTCAGGGTAGCCCCAACCAATGACTGCAAGGTGGTAGACCAAAGGCCTGGCTGTTCCCATGCATCATAAGACACCTACAATAGGCAATCTTTGCTCCAGAGCTCTCCATTGGTAGAGATTTTGTATCATGTCTGACCGCTCCATCTGCCCATACTGCTTCCTCTTTTTTCCATTCGTGTTACTCCCCAACCAAAGTTTTGCACTCCTAACTCCAGCTCAGCATCAGCTGCCTAGAGAATTCAGCTAGTGTGCTCTTAAGGCTATAATCCTAATTCTTAGAGATAAACACAATAAACATTCTGAAGTACTTCTTTCTAGTCTGTTTGCTTTGAACATACATACTTTTGTATTGTGTTTTTATTTTCACTACCTTTTTTTTTTTTTGAGACGGAGTTTCACTCTTGTTGCCCAGGTTGGAGTGCAATGGTGCTATCTCAGCTCACTGCAACCTCTGCCTCCCAGGATCAAGCAATTCTTCTGCCTCAGCCTCCTGAGTAGTTGGGATTACAGGCATGCACCACCATCCCCAGCTAATTTTGTATTTGTATTTATTTTTAAAGACAAGGTTTCACCATATTGGTCAGGCTGGTCTCAAACTTCTGACCTCAGGTGATCCGCCCGCCTCAGCCTCCCAAAGTGCTGGGATTACAGGCATGAGTCACCGTGCCCGGCTCTTAATTTTGTATTTTTAATAGAGATAGGGTTTCACCATGTTGATTAGGCTGGTCTTGAAGTGCTGACCTCAGGTGATCCGATTGCCTCAGCCTCCCAAAGTACTGGGATCACAGGCGTGAGCCACCATGTCCGGCTTTTTTTTTTCTTTTTGAGACAAAGTCTCACTCTCTCTCCCAGGCTGGAGTGCAGTGGTGCAATCTCAGCTCTCTACAACCTCTGCCTCCCAGGTTCAAATGATTCTCCTGCCTCAGCCTCCAGAGTAGCTGGAATTACAGGTACCTGCCACCATGCTTGGCTAATTTTTGTATTTTTAATAGAGACAAGATTTCTCCATGTTGGCCAGGCTGGTCTCAAACTCCTGACCTCAAGTATTTTCACTGTTTTTAAATTAGCATTTCAACAATGAAATTAAATGATGCTCAAAAATGTAACTTAAAAAATCGTTTTACAAATGCACCATAATTTTAAAAAGTTATTACATTGTTAGGCATTTACATTGTTGCCAGTTTTTAATTTCTAATTAAACAACCCTATATAACCTAATATGCACCCACAAAAATTAAAAATAATAAAAATGGGATATTTAGAATGTAAAAAAATACTGCAGTGACTAGCATACATAAATATTGACCCACATCTGCTATTATTGCCATAGAATACCTACATAGAAATGAAATTACTGGAACGATAGGTTTGTACGTTTTTACTTTTTTTTTTTTTTTGAGATGGAGTCTCGCTCTGTTGTGCAGGCTTGAGTGTAGCGGCACAATCTCAGCTCACTGCAACCTCCGCCTCCTGGGTTCAAGTGATTTTCCTGCCTCAGCCTCCCGAGTAGCTGAGACCACAGATGCGTGCCACCATGCCCGGGTAATTTTTTGTATTTTTAGAAAAGATGTGGTTTCACTGTGTAAGCCAGGATGGTCTCGATCTCTTGACCTCGTGATCCACCCGTCTCAGCCTCCTAAAGTGTTGTGATTACAGGCGTGAGCCACCGCACCCAGTGTACACTTTTACTTTTATCTGTATTTAAAAATGCAAGAAGTTAAAAAAATTTTTGAAAGCTCCAAGAAGTGTGTAGTGAAAAAAAGTAGTCTTCTGCCTCATTCCTCTTCATAGCCCAAAGGCAATGATTTTCCACTTTTTTCACTGTTGTTTTGGGTATTTACTTCCATACATCAAAATAATGTGCTTATGCTATTTCCTGATGTATCTGTTTTCAACGAGATCTATTGTTTTCCTGTTGTGGTAGATGAGGTTGTAGCACTCCTACAAATATACCACATACCCACCACCATTTCTCCTTCTGCAGTCTCTCAAAGTAGTTAAATCATAATTTTGGTTCACATCAATAATAAGCATTTACACTATGATTAATATGTGTAATTTTCAACAGATGAGTCAGGAAATATACTATGATTTCTTTCTTTTTTTTTTGAGACGGAGTTTCGCTCTTGTTACCCAGGTTGGAGTGCAATGGCGCGATCTCGGCTCACCGCAACCTCTGCCTCCTGGGTTCAGGCAATTCTCCTGCCTCAGCCTCCTGAGTAGCTGGGATTACAGGCACGTGCCACCACGCCCAGCTAATTTTTTGTATTTTTAGTAGAGACGGGGTTTCACCATGTTGACCAGGATGGTCTCGATCTCTTGACCTCGTGATACACCCGCCTCGGCCTCCCAAAGTGCTGGGATCACAGGCTTGAGCCACCGCGCCCGGCCTATGATTTCTTTCTTATAAAACTCTATTGATAGGAGGGCCCATTTTACTTCATCTGCACCAACACTGGGTAATAACTTTAAAAAATTTTTTTCTGATATTAAAAACACATTCACCATGGACAACTTCAATTCAGAAAAATAAAAAGAAATTAAAATAAACTGTAATTGCAGACCTTGTCTGAACAGCAGTTCTCATCACCTCTGTGATCCCTGTCCTCTCTGCCTGTAACTACCCATATCAATGCTACTTGGGCCATCTGCTGTGTCCCTGAGGTGTCCTTGACCCTGAGGTCCCCTTGGAGTCTCAGCTCTCTCTACTACTGACACCTAGAATCTGTGACTGACAAGTTGCAGACCTCCACTACCCATCTCTCTCTGGCCAGTAGGTAAATGCGTTTATTACATGCATTCCCACAGAGTGTGTGCTGGGTTGTTAATAATTCAATTCTTTCAGCAAGCCACAAAGAAGAGGACCTGGGCCCCTGGTGATTCGATGGTTTCCGTTTTAGTACACAGCCTTCTCCTTCCTAGGACTGATAAGAGGACCCCAGAGGGCTAACCTGGGGCAGGTTCAAGTACAGCCTTATGGAATCTTCACAAACATGGTCTTCTCTAGCACTCAGGCCCTGCGGCCAATTCTACTCCCTGTAAGGGTATCCCTGGTACAGATTTTTTCCTGTAAGGAATCCATTATTTCTTTCTACAATCTATATTTCATCAGGTGATAATCATTTTTAAATCCAAATTTTATTTCCTACAATGCTTCTGGATGCAAGAAGATTAAAGGATGGGGCTAGATGTTTCGAACCTTCTGTAACAGCAACAGGGCCGAGCACAGTGATGCCTTCCAGAATCTACAGCAACGAGGACACTCTGCTATATATTATATCTGTCAGAGTGCTGGTAAATGCCTCACATCCATCAAGCCATCTCCCTGCCCCATGTATTTCTTCCTCTGTGAAGCCTTTCTTCTTCCCCTTCAATTCACTGAGTTGCTCTCTGTTCTGTTCACACTTCAATCAGAGTACTTATTACACAGTATAATAATAATGTGAATATGTATTTATCTCCCCTCACTAGAGCTCTGGAGGGCAGGAATCCATGTACCACAATACAAGGTGCAGAGCAGGCCTAAAATATTTATGGGAAGGATGAGAGCCAGACTATGCTGGAGTGCTTTAAATACCAGAGAAAGGACTTTCCACTCAAAGCAAAACACAACAGAGTATTACATTTTCTTGCACAGAAAAATGGCTTGTAGAATACAGTGTGTCATAAAAATGCACCTGGTCATTGTGTGAGGTTGGATGGGAATGTGGCAAAACCAGTTAGGAAGTTGCTGAAGTGACCCTGCAGTGTGATGTCCAGAACTGAGTTCAAGATAACTTGTAGTGACCATGGAGAAGAAGAACTACATCTAAAAGGCATTTCAAAGAAAACACAAAAGCTGAAATTTGCTGAGTTCCTTCTGTGTGCTAGGCTATGCCAACAACATAGGTGGCATGGAATCATCCCCATTTCTGTTAACTGGGTTGGGGTAGGAGTGGGGAGTGTCACACATCCACAAGCAGTAACGCTGAGCTTCCAAAGTAGGTCCATCCAGCTCTAAGAACCCGCGGCTGTCCGAGGCCTCAGTTGCCTCAATAGTCTCAGCCTAACCTCCTCCCTGCACCGCAGGGTGAGGAATACTTTGTTGTGCGGAGGCCTCAGCTCTTCAATGTTCTGAGAAGGGCCTGGCAGAGCCTAAGTACTGGAGCGCAGGGACGCTTTATCAAGTTGCCAATCCTTGTCAGGGCCTTGGAAGGGCACCTACGGCCGGAAGCGGGAGTGTGGTGACCGCCCTGGGGCAGTGGGAAGGCGGCAGAGCCTCGCGGACCGCGGCTGGAGGTCCGCTGACGCCCCAGCGGAAGCGGCTGAGTCACGGCGGGGGCAGGAACACAGCCCATTTGGAGAAGGCTCAGGACGCTGGCGGCTTCTGCATTACTGAGCCCTGACTTGGCGTCCGCACCTTCTCTGCAGTCGGGAACCACCAGTGACGGCGGTGACCGGAAGAGCTGAGTCAGCGCAGGCGACGCGAGCGACGCCTGCGGGGAGGGGCTGACGCGCCGGGGGCCGCGCGCGCCGCCGCTACTCCCGCGGTGCACCGCCAGCTCTTCTGGGGCCGCGTCGGGCAATGGTCTCCCGGATCCCGCCCGGGGATTGGAGTCTGAGGCTGAAACTTGAAATCTTGAAGTGGTCCCAAGCCACAAATACTACAGGCAGGTTTCGGTGGGAATTAAGACCTTGTGAAAGGAGACAGCAGTGCCTCAAAGACTGGGTAGATTTTGAAGATCAAAGGCACTTGCCTAGGCACAAAAATAATTTGCCTGATTCAGTTCCAAAATGCAGTAAATAATTATTAAAGCGAAACACACACGCACTATTTTTTGTTTTAATGCAAGAGGGAAAAAAAATTTTTTTTTTTTTGAAACGGAGTTTTGTTCTTGTTGCCTAGGCTGGAGTGCAATGCACGATCTCAGCTCACCGCAACCTCCACCTTCAGGTTCAAGCGATTTTCCTGCCTGAGTCTCCCGAGTAGTTGGGATTATAGGAATGCGCCACCACGCCCGGCTAATTTTGTATTTTTTAGTAGAGAAGGGTTTTATCCGTGTTGGTCAGGATGGTCTGGAACTCCCGACCTCAGGTGATCCACCCGCCTCGGCCTCCCAAAGTGTTGGGATTACGGGCATGAGCCAATGCCCCCGGCCTAAAACTTTTAGAATTCCAAAAGAAAATAAGGACATAGACTGTACTACGTGCCTGTAAGCATGGCATGTCTAACAGCTACATAGGATAGTGCTTAACAAAGTTATTAGCACACTTATTCTTTAACAAGAAAAGGCATGGTGGTCTGTAATCCCAGCTACTTGGGAGGTTGAGACAGGAGAATCGCTTGAACTCGGGGGCAGAAGTTGCACTGAGCTGAGATCAGCCACTGCACTCCAGTCTGGGCGACAGAGCCAGACTCTGTCTCAAAAAAAAAAAAAAAAAAAAAAGGCCGGGCAGTGGCTCACGCCTGTAATCCCAGCACTTTGGGAGGCCAAGGTGCGCGGATCATGAGATCAGGAGTTCGAGACCAGCCTGGCCAACATAGTGAAACCCGGTCTCATCTAAAAATACAAAAATTAGCTGGGCGTGGTGGTGGGCGCCTATAGTTCAGCTACTCGAGCGGCTGAGGCAGGAGAATTGCCTGAACCTGGGAGGTGGAGGTTGCGGTGAGTCGAGATCACTGCCATTGTACTCCAGCCTGGGCAACAAGAATGAAACTGTCTCAAAAAAAAAAAAAAAAAAAAAAAAAAAGAAAGAAAGAAAGAAAAGAAAAGAAAAAAGGAACTCGAGGTTGGGCGCGGTGGCTCATGCCTGTAATCCTAGCACTTTGGGAGGCCTAGGCAGGAGGATCACCTGAGGTCAGGAGTTTGAGACCAGCCTGGCCAACATGTCAAAACCCCGTCTTAACTAAAAATACAAAAATTAGGTGGGTGTGGTGGCAGGTGCCTGTAATCCCAGCTACTTGGGAGGCTGAGGAAAAAGAATTGCCAAAGAGGGAAACTCCATCAAAGAAAGAAAGGAAAGAAAGGAAGAAAGAAAGAAAGAAAGAGAGAGAGAGAAAGAAAAGAAATTAAAAAGAATGCAACCATTTGTCTCTTATCTACCTATGACCTGGAAGCCCCCATTTCTAGACCAAACCCATGTTGATCTCATATATGTTGATTGATGTTAATTGATGTCTCACGTCTCCCTAAAATGTAGAAATGCTGTGACCACCTTGGACACATGTCCTCAGGACCTCCTGAGGCTATGTCAAGGGCATGCATCCTCAAACTTGGCAAAATAAACTTTCTAAATTAACAAGCCCTATCTCAGATTTTTGGGGTTCACAAGTTTTAACAGGGATGAGGGTTTTGCAGAGGGAACTTTCCATAGGTCCTTGATAAACTTGGTCAGAGGTACCAGGACTCAGTAGTTTATCTCTTTCTCTAGTTTCTCCCCATTCCTACACTACTGAGGCTACGACTCATTTTTGTCTAATAGTGCTTAATTGATTTTGTTCAGGTTTCTTTTTTAGACAAAAAACAACTATATTATAGAATTTTATTGAGGGGGGAAACACACTCAATTGCAGTCACTAAACCAGAAACCACAATTACTTTTGCTTCTTTTCCTACATTTTGTTCACAAGAAGAAGTTTTTGTTTTTGTTTTGCTTTGTTTTGAGTTAGAGTCTCATTATGTCGCCCAGGCTGAAGTGCAGTGGCGTGGTCTTGGCTCGCTGCAAGCTTCACCTCCTGAGTTCAAGTGATTCTCTCACCTCAGCCTCCCCAGTAGCTAAGATTACAGGTGTCTGCCAATATGCCAGGCTATTTTTTGTATTTTTAGTAGAGACGGGATTTTGCCGTGTTGGCCAGGCTGATCTTGAACTCCTGACCTAAGGTGATCCACCCACCTCGGCCTCCCAACGTGCTGGGATTACAGGCCTAAATGAGCCACTGTGCCTGGCCTCAAAGTGTCAATCTTTCTTAATCAGATCAGTGATTAGATGTAGAAAAAAATGGATAATGGTGGAAATGGATGTAATGTCACAGACTTTTTGTCTTGGGCAATGGGACTGAGGATGAGAGGGAGAAGAAAAAGGTCAAGAAGCTATTCCTTTTCATCTGAAAGTTCTTCTGCACTTCTTTGTAACCATGTGTATATATTATTTATTTATTTTTTTTTTTTTTGAGATGGAGTTTCGCTCGTTACCCAGGCTGGAGTGCAATGGCACGATCTCGGCTCACCGCAACCTCCGCCTCCTGGGTTCAGGCAATTCTCCTGCCTCAGCCTCCTGAGTAGCTGGGATTACAGGCACGCGCCATCATGCCCAGCTAATTTTTTGTATTTTTAGTAGAGACGGGGTTTCACCATGTTGACCAGGATGGTCTCGATCTCTTGACCTCGTGATCCACCTGCCTCGGCTTCCCAAAGTGCTGGGATTACAGGCGTGAGCCACCGCCCCCGGCTTACTTATTTCTTTTTTGTTGTTTTGTTTTGGATGTGTAGTCTGAGTGCTTGCTTTTGAATCAGTGGGCTTGACAGTTCTTCAAACTGAAAACTAATCTAAGAATCCCAGATCTGGTTCTGGTATAATACACACTAGAATTTTGCTATTTCATTGTTCTCTCTTAGGCACTGTTTTCAACTGCTTCTGTTCATTCATCCATTCAACACATATTTGTTAAGTGGCTTTTGTGTCCCAGGCACTATGTTAAGGTCCTGAAGATGTCCTTCCAACAGACAGCCAAAATTTGAAACATGTTGTGTGCCAGCTACATAGAGTGTGTTTTTGTTAAAGACTTCTATTATTGTGGGCCTTTGTTCTTGTTGCTAGTCAATTTTGGGATGACCTAATAGAAAGTAGCTTTCTTTGCAACAGAGCTGGACCGAGAACATTCTTCTAGACTCCAGGGTCCTGCACATGTGAAATCGAGATAGGACTGACTTTGGACACTGTGATAAGTAATTCTCTTCCCTAATACTACTTTTCTGGAGCTATGCCCTAAGATAATGTTATACCAAAGGGTCCCATGGACACTTTGCTGCAGAAATTATTTGATTCAAATCAATTTAAAGTCATGTATTGAGTGTCTATTCTTATTAGCATGGGGTAGGAATGAGAGATGAGCCAAAGATGGAAGTAACACAGATCCTGAAGCTCATCATTTTTTGAGACTTAAATCTTCCTAAAGACTGATCCACATACTTCTCTTTTAAAAATCGTGTTTTTGTTTGTTTGTTTGTTTGTTTTTAAAGACAGGGTTTCACCATTTTGGTCAGGCTGGTCTTGAACTCCCAACCTCAGGTGATCCGCCCACCTTGGCCTCCAAAGTGCTTGGATTACAGGCGTGAGCCACCATGCCCAGCCTTAAAAATCTTTAATGGGTTTTATTGGCTTTCAATTTTTTTTCATGTCAAAAAAACCCCGCTGCATTTTAACTGAGTACCGGACACTGTCCTAGAGGTTGCTTATACCATTTCAGGAAATTACATTATTCATGGCAATGGTGTCAGTGGTATTTGAGTCACCTGCACAACATGCATGTATCAATCAGAATTTGCAGGTGTAACATGCATGATTTTGCTATGTATAGTTGCTAGCAACTGACTACTGCTTGATTGATTGATTGATTGATTGAGACAGAGTCTTGCTCTGTTGCCCAGGCTGGAGTGCCGTGGCACAATCTTGGCTCACTGCAACCTCTGCCTTCTGGGCTCAAGCCATCCTCCCATCTTAGCCTCCTGAGTTACTGGCACTACCGATGTGTGCCATCACACCTGGCTAATTTTCATATTTACTGTAGAGGTGGTGTTTCACCATGTTGCTCAGGCTGGTCTTGAACTCCTGAGCTCAAGTGATCTGCTTGCCTTGGCCTTCCAATGTGCTGAGATTATGGGCATGAACCACCATGCAATTATATATTGAAATATTTTTATAATAAATCACCTTCCTTTTATTCTTTATATTACAGTGCACAATATTGATTTTCTGAAATATATATGTGTAGTTCTGAAATATATATCCATATTATCTATGGATCTCATTTAGTAATAGTACTGAGGAGATTACAAAAAGAACTACTGGGCTACTCAAATAAATCTGAATGACTGATTCTGGCAGTTATTGCTGTCAGTATCTAACCTCAGGCTTATTCTTCTTTGCTATACCTAAGATCAGGCCAAGTTGCTTTACCTAGGATTCCCGGTACTGAAGCAAGTGTCTTCCACTCCCACAGCCCCATCTGAGGTCATCTAGTTTTATACTATAGGACTCCATCACCTTTGACACATCTAATTGACCTAAGGGAGTCTATTCAGTCTGTCCGATTGCTCAAGAGACTTGTTCCGGCTGGGTCCAGTAGCTCACACCTGTAATCCCAGTACTTCAGAGGGCCCAGGCAGGTGGATCACCTGAGGTCAGGAGTTCGAGACCAGCCTGGCCAACGTAGTGAAACCCCATCTCTACTAAAAACACAAAACATTAGCCAGGTGTGGTGGCAGGTGCCTGTAATCCCAGCTACTTGGGAGGCTGAAGCAGGAGAATGGCTTGAACCTACGAGGTAGAGGTTGCAGTGAGCTAAGATAACGCCATTGTACTCCAGCCTGGGCGACAAGAGCAAGACTTCATCTCAAAAAAAAAAAAAGAAAAGAAAAGAAAAAAGAAGTCCAAAGAGACCAAGATGGAAGTTACACTTTTGAATTCAAGCTTTTTGTTTTCCAAGTGAGTACAGCAAATCCTACTTTCACCATTTGTTCCCAGACCCGTGTATTCTAACCATTTGGGATACATGTCATCATTAGTTCAGCACATAAATAAATCATGGAGGCTGAGCGTGGTGGTTCATGCCTGTAATCCCAGTATTTTGGGAGGCCAAGGTGGGCAACTCCTGACTTCTTGAACTTCTGGAGTCAGGAGTTCAAGACCAGTCTGGCCAACATGGTGAAACCCTGTCTGTACTAAAAATTAAAAATTAGCTGGGTGTGGTGGCATGCGCTTATAGTCCCAGCTACTTGGGAGGCTGAGGCAGGAGGATCTCCTGAACCAGGGAGGCGGAGGTTGAGTGAGCCAAGATTGCACCACTGCACTCCAGCCTGGGCGACAGAGTAAGACTCTGTAAAAAAAATAAAGGCCGGGTGCGGTGGCTCACACCTATAATCCCAGCACTATGGGAGGCAGAGATGGGCGGATCACCTGAGGTCAGGAGTTCAGGACCAGCCTGGTCAACATGGTGAAACCCTGTCTCTATCTACTAAAAAGACCAGAAAAAACGTAGCTGGGTGTAAAAAAAAGTAGCTGGGTGTGGTGGCGGGTGCCTGTAGTCCCAGCTACTGAGGAGGCTGAGGCAGGAAAATCGCTTGAACCTGAAGGTGGAGGTTGCAGTGAGTCGAGATCATGCCACTGCACTCCAGCCTGGGCCACAGAGCGAGACTCTATCTCAAAAAAAACAGAAAACAAAATAACAAAAAAAAAATCATGAAGGACAGTAATCTAAACACACAGGGGATGATTTCCAAGCTGATGGCTAGGGTGAGCCTTTAATAGGCCACTCCAATTCTGGTAGCAATAGCTTTAGATGATGGGGAATGTGAAAAGACCAGTGGATTTTTACAGCCATGCTCTCTGTTGTACTTTCTTTGCCATAAAAAGAGTGCCTGTTCTGAGCAATGTTGTATGGAATCCTATGATGATTTTTTTTTTTTTTTTTTTTTTTTTGAGACAGAGTCTCACTCTGTCACCTAGGCTAGAGTGTAGTGGTAAAAACAGGGCTCAGGCCAGGTGTGGTGGCTCATGCCTGTAATTTCAGTACTTTTCGAAGCCGAGGTGTGTGGATCACGAGGTCAGAAGTTTGAGACCAACCTGGCCAATATAGTGAAACCCCATCTCCACTAAAAATACAAAAAATTAGCTGGGCATGATGGCGTGTGCCTATAGTCCCAGCTACTCAGGAGGCTGAGGCAGGAGAATTGCTTGAGGAGCGGAGGTTGCAGGTGAGCCAAGATCGTGCCATTGCACTCCAGCCTAGGTAACAAGAGCGAAACTCCATCTCAAAAAAAAAAAAAGCCACAGGGGTGGTGAAGTGTTTCCTTGGTGGTCAGGTCCAAGGTAAGAAAACCTGCGGGAGCAGTGAAGTATTCCTTGGTTAGGACATACCAAGGTAAGAAAAGCCATGGGGTAGTGAAGTACTCCTTGATGACTGGGATACCTTGGAGTTTGAAAATGTGTGAATGGTAACAAGCACTATTGCTGCATGGAGTGAGTCCAATCTGTGGTTCCAGTTCTGTAATCACCTCACACAGCTTAGGGTGGACTCCTGCTGTGGGGATTATACTGGCATGCCAATGCTAAGGGGGTCCTAAATTCCCTCTGGGAAAGCAACCAGAGAGGACAAAGCTAAAGAAAAGGAGTGTGAGGAACCTCCAGTAGGAGGGGCTAAACCTCTAAAAAAAGAGAAGAGAAGAAATCTCTAGTAAGAGAGGTTGAGCCACACACACACACACACACACACACACACACACACACACGCTCAAGGAAACACCTAAAAGCCTTCAAGATGTGGAATGCTCCTAGCAAAACAGAGAAAGATGATGGGGAAGGTCAGATCCCCTCTGATAGCCCTTTAGGTCTCATGTTGAGATATTAGAAAGATAATGAAATAACTAGATATAAGAAAAAGCAGCAAATGATAAAATATTGTTGCTTCATTTGGACTAAAGAGCCTATCCTCAAACCTGCTGTTTTCTGGCAAATCACGAGGTCAAGAGATCGAGACCATCCTGGCCAAAATGGTGAAACCCCGTCTCTACTAAAAATACAAAAAAATTAGCTGGGCGTGGTGGCGCGTGCCTGTAATCCCAGCTACTCAGAAGGCTGAGGCAGGAGAATTGCCTGAACCCAGGAGGCGGAGGTTGCGGTGAGCCAAGATCACGCCATTGCACTCCAGCCTGGGTAACAAGAGTGAAACTCCGTCTCAAAAAAAATAAAAATAAAAAAATAAAGAGAGCCATACCCAGTCACATAATAGTGACCGTGTCCTTGTAAACTGCTGAAAACCAAAGATAAAGAAAATAAACCTTGAAATTTGGCTGGGTGTGGTGGCTCACATCTTGGGAGGCCAAGTCCAGCAGACTACCTGAGGTTGGGAGTTTGAGACCAGCTTGGCCAACATGGTAAAACTCTGTCTCTACTAAAAATACAAAAAATTAGCCAGGCATGGTGGCGGGTGCCTATAGTTCCAGCTACTTGGGAGGCTGAGGCAGGAGGATTGCTTGAACCTGGAGGCAGAAGTTGCAGTGAGCCGAGATCATGCCACTGCACTCCAGCTTGGGTGACAGAGTGAAACTGTCTCTTCCCCAATAAATAAATACATAAAATAAACACTTTTTGCTTCGAATCTTTGTTTTTTTGTTTTTTGAGACAGAGTCTCACTTTGTAGAAACAAGGTCTCACTTTGTTGCCCAGGCTGGTCTTGAGCTCCCGGCCTCCAGTGATCCTCCCACCTCAGCCTCCCAAAATGCTGAGATTAAAGGCATGAGCCACTAGCCTCCATGGTGTGAATATATTACGTTCGTCTTTTCCATTGACCTAGAGATAGATATCTGGGTTGCTACCTACTTCCCCATGCAACACCACCACCAAAAAGTGATGAATAATATACTCTGAAATATAAACCTAGAACTGGGAACACAGCCGATACAGTTTGGATATCTGTCCCCTCCAAATCTCATGTTGAAATGTAATCCCCAATGTTGGAGGTGGGACTTCGGTGGGAGGTGTTTTGCTTCATGTCTTTATGCCATTCTCACTCTAATGAGTGAAGTCTTGCTGTATTAGTTCACGTGAGATCTGCTTGTTTAAAAAAGCCTAGAACTTCCTCTCCTCTCTCCTGTTCCCTGTCTCACCATGATATGCCAGCTCCCCCTTCGCCTTCCACCATGATTGTAAGTTTCCTGAGACCTCACCAGGAGCAGATGCTGGCACTGTGCTTCTTGTTCAGCCTGTGGAACTATAAGCCAAGTTCTTGCTAAATTGCCCAGGCTGAGTTTGATGGTGAAACCCCGTCTCTACTAAAAATACAAAAAAATTAGCTTGGCCTCAAACAATCCTCCTTCCTTGACCTACCAAAACACTGAGATTACAGTTGTAAGCCACTGTGCCTGGCCACGTTAAATACTTCTTTACATCCTATTCAGGAATTCAAGCTTCCCCTTCTGTGAATTTACTATTAATAACATTTTCCCACTTGTTTCAGTCTTATTTGTATTGGCTTATAGGAATTCCATGTGTGTACCTAATAATGACACTCTGTGGGTTTTAGGTGTGGTGAATATCTTTACAGAGTCGCCATTTGTCTATTAACTTAATCTACAGTATCTTTTGTTAGACAATTATGTTAAATCTAGGAAACTGTAGAGTCCAGATTCAACCCAAGTCTGTCTGTCTTTGAGACTAATGCTCCTTTTACTATAGGAAGATGGTAGTGAAGCTCTGTGACTGACTAGAGTAATTTTTGCCACCTAAAAGCTGGTGTTTCTGGGTCATCTCTCAGATTGTTTTCCTAGAAAATTAAGGCTACCAAATACCCAACCATAGACTTCTTTCCTGGGAGACAGGGTACTCTGACCTAAGGTCAGAGTTTTCTGGGTATTGGAGCCAAAGCTGCTTCACAAATATTCTGACTTTATTTATTCTTGAGTAGGCCTGTTGTGCTGACTCTGCATATTAAAGGACTATGCAAAGTAAGTGGCATCTCTCTCCCACATTAGGAGTGAGCAGATGAAAGAAAACTTTTCAGGTGGGGCACACTAGCTCATGCCTATAATTCCAGCACTTTGGGAGGCCTAGGCAGGCAGATCATGAGGTCAGGGCAGATCATGAGTTCAGGAGTTCAAGACCAGCCTGACCAACATGGTGAAACCCTGTCTCTACTAAAAATACAAAAATTAGCTGAGCATTGTGGCACACATTTGTAATCCCAGCTACTCAGGAGGCTGAGGCAGGAGAATTTCTTGAATCCAGGAGGCAGAGGTTGCAGTGAGCCAAGATTGCAGACTTGATCTTAAAAACTTTTAAACTGGTCGGGCGCGGTGGCTCAAGCCTGTAATCCCAGCACTTTGGGAGGCCGAGGCGGGTGGATCACGAGGTCAAGAGATCGAGACCATCCTGGTCAACATGGTGAAACCCCGTCTCTACTAATACAAAAAATAAGCTGGGCATGGTGGCGCGTGCCTGTAATCCCAGCTACTCAGGAGGCTGAGGCAGGAGAATTGCCTGAACCCAGGAGGCGGAGGTTGCGGTGAGCCGAGATCGCGCCATTGCACTCCAGCCTGGGTAACGAGCGAAACTCCGTCTCAAAAAAAAAAAAAAAAAAAAAAAAAAAAACTTTTAAACAAGATTTGGAAGTATCAAACTGAACTCTATAATTTAATTGCTTACCAGGTAAAGCCCAACATTTGTTATAGGAAAACAAGAAAACTCATTCACTCAACCACTTAAAATTCATATCAATATCCAGTAAAAAAGACACAAAATGCAACACAAGTTACTAATATCAGGAATACTAACATCACTGCAGATAGTATAGACATCAAAAGAAATCTAAAAATTTAGATGAAATGGACATATTCCTTGATAGACAGACTGCCAAATTTGACTTTAAAAAAAGTAAAAAACCTGAATAGTCCTATATGTATTAAAAACTAAATTTGGGCCAGGTACAGTGGCTCTGGTCTGTAATCTCAGCACTTGGCAAGGCCAAGATGGGTGGATCACCTGAGGTTAGGAGTTTGAGACCAGCCTGGCCAATATGGTGAAACCCCATCTCTTCTAAAAATTCAAAAATTAGCCAGGCATTGTGGTGCCTGCCTGTAATTCCAGCTACTTGGGAGGCTGAGGAAGGAGAATTGCTTGAACCCAGGAGGTGGAGGATGCAGTGAGCCAAGATCATGCCACTGCACTCCAGCCTAGGCAACAAACAGAGCATGACTGTCTCAAAAATAAAAAAATTTTTAAAAAAATGAAAATGGGAGTGTGCTGGGGGCGGGGCGGGGAAAAAATGAAAATGGACATAGTGGTACGTGCCTGTAATTGCAGCAATTCAGGAAGCTGAGGCAAGAGGATCACTCAAGGCCAGGAATTTGAATCTAACCTAGGCGACATAATGAGACCTTGTGTCTTAAAAAATATTAAATTCATAATTCAAAAAAAAAAATTTTTTTTGAGATGGAGTTTCACTCGTTGCCCAGGCTAGAGTGCAATGGTGCAATCTTGGCTTACTGCAACCTCCACCTCCTGGGTTCAAGCAATTCTCCTGCCTCAGCCTCTTGAGTAGCTGGGATTACAGGCATGCGCCATCATGCCTGGCTAATTTTGTATTTTTAGTAGAGATGGGGTTTCACCATGTTGGTCAGGCTGGTCTCAAACTCCTGACCTTAGGTGATCCGCCCACCTCTGTCTCACAAAGTGCTTATAGGGATTACAGGCATGCCCCACTGCTCCAAGCCTCAAAATCTTTCCAACAAAAAAAGTCCTCTGGCTGGTGTGGTGGCTCACACCTGTAATCTCAGCACTTTGTGAGGTTGAGGCAGGTGGATCACCTGAGGTCAGGAGTTTTGAGATAACCGGACCAAAATGGGGAAACCCCGTTTCTACTAAAAATACAAAAGTTAGCCAGGCATGGTGGTGTGCACCTGTAGCCCCAGCTACTTGGGAGGCTGAGGCAGGAGAATCACTTGAATCCTGGAGGCGGAGGTTGCAGTGAGCTGAAATTGTGCTACTGGACTCCATCCTGGGCAACAGTGAGAGTCTATCTCAAAACAAACAAACAAACAAAACCCTCCAAGGCTGAGATGATTTCCCTGTTGAGTTATGTCAAATATTTAAGGAGGAAATATCAGTCCTACACAAATTCTTTCAAAAAACAAAGGAGTAAGGAACAAATTTTATGAGGCTAACATTACCCTGATAATAAAACCAGGTAAAGTCATTTAAGGAAAGTAAATAGGAGAGATAGCATGGGGAGAAATGCCAGATATAGGTGATGGGGAGGAAGGCAGCAAATCACACTGCCATGTGTGTACCTATGCAACAATCTTGCATGTTCTTCGCATGTACCCCAAAACCTAAAATGCAATAAAAAAAAAAAAGTAAATACTGATCAACATTCCTCATGGTGACAGATGAAAATATCTTTTAAGGGCCGGGCGCGGTGGCTCATGCCTGTAATCCCAGCACTTTGGGAGGCTGAGGCGGGTGGATCACGAGGTCAAGAGATCAAGACTATCCTGGTCAACATGGTGAAACCCCGTCTCTACTAAAAATACAAAAAATTAGCTGGGCACGGTGGTGTGTGCCTGTAATCCCAGCTACTCAGGAGGCTGAGGCAGGAGAATTGCCTGAACCCAGGAGGTGGAGGTTGCGGTGAGCCGAGATCGCGCCATTGCACTCCAGCCTGGATAACAAGAGCGAAACTCCGTCTCAAAAAAGAAAAAAGAAGATATCTTTTAAAAAATTACCAAATTGGCAGCCTGGCATGGTGGCTCACACCTGTAATCCCAGCACTTTGGGAGGTCAAGGCAGGTGGATCACCTGAGGGGGATAGTTCAATACCAGCCTGACCAACATGGAAACACCTTGTCTCTACTAAAAATAGAAAAATTAGCTGGGTGTGGCGGCACATGCCTGTAATCCCAGGAGGGATTACTTGGGAGGCTGAAGCAGGAGAATCGCTTGAACCCCAGAGGCAGAGGTTGCAGTAAGCCAAGATGGCACCATTGCACTCCAGCCTGGGCAACAAGAGTGAAACTCCATATCAAAATAAATTAAAAATAATAATTGTATATACATATATATCCCATGTACATGGTTCAGAATACTCAATATTTTTAAGACATTAATTTTACTCAAATTGATGTATAGATTAAATACAATAACTGAAAACAGTCAAAATTCCAGCAGCCTTTTTTTTTTTAACTATAAATTAGCTAGCTAAATTTTCCAGCTGTATTTGGAAGTGCAATTAACCTAGACTAATATAAACAATTTTGAAAAAGAATAACAAGGCCAGGTGTAGTTGCTCACACCTGTAATCCCAGCACTTTGGGAGGCTGTGGCAGGTGGATCACTTGAGGTCAGGCATCTGAGACCAGCTTGGCCCTCATGGTGAAACCCTGTCTCTACTAAAAATATAAAAAGTTAGGTGGGCATGGTGGCAGTTGCCTGTAGTTCCAGCAATTTGGGAGGCTGAGGCATGAGAATTGCTTGAACCTGGGAGGCGGAGGTTGCTGTCAGCCAAGGTCATGCCACTGTAATGGGTGACAGAACGAGACTCCAAATCAAAAAAAAAAAAAAGGAAAAAGAAAAAAAAGAAAGACATACTAGAAAACTACATTAATCAAGACATTTTGGTATAGTACCACGATAGATAAGTAGATCAATCAATCAGTTCAGGCATACAGTTCAGGCATAAATCTACACATATTTGGTCAATTGATTTTCAACAAAGGGGCTAAGATAATTCAATGGTCAAAAGATAAACTTTTGAACAAATTGTGCTGTACTAACTGGATATTCATATGCAGAAACAATTAACTTAAATCCTTATCTCACACTATACGCAAAAACTCAAAATAGATTCCAGACCAAAAAAGAAACACTAAAACTATAAAACTTCTAGGAGAAAACGTAACAGAAACATGTACAATCTTGGAATAAGAAAGGTTTCTTGTATAGAACACAAAAGCACAACCAAAAAGAAGCAATAGATAAATTATACTTTTTCAAAATAGGGAACTGCTTTATGAAAGATCCATTTAAAAAATAGGGGCCAGGTGAGGTGGCTCATGCCTGTAATCTCAACACTTTAGGAGGCTCTGGTGGGTGGATCATATGAGGTCAGGAGTCAGAGGCTAGCCTGGCCAACATGGTGAAACCCTGTCTCTACTAAAAACACAAAATTCACCAGGCATGGTGGCGGGTGCCTGTAATCCCAGCTATTTGGGAGGCTGAGGCTGGAGAATCGCTTGAACCTGGGAGGTGGAGGTTGCAGTGACCTGAGATTGTGCCATTGCACTCTAGCCTGAGTGACAAGAGTGAAACTCTGTCTAAAAAAAAAAAAGAAAGGCCAAGCAGGGTGGCTCAAACCTGTAACCCCAGCACTTTGGGAGGCTGAGACAGGCGGATCAGGAGGTCAAGAGATCAAGACCATCCTGGCCAACATGGTGAAAACTCATCTCTACTAAAAATACAAAAATTAGCTGGGCATGGTGTCATGTACCTGTAGTCCCAGCTACTCAGGAAGCTGAGGCAGGAGAATCACTTGAACCGGGGAGGTGGAGATTGCAGTGAGCTGAGATCATGCCACAGCACTCCAGCCTGGCGGCAGAGCAAGACTCCATCTAAAAAAAAAAAGGAAAAAGAAAATGGAAAGACATGATACAGAATGAAAGTAAATATTTACAATGAAGAAACCTGACAAAATAGAGTTTCCAACAACTCAGTAACAGGAAGGCAACAATACAGTTTTTAAAATGGGCAAAAGGTTGAAACAGATACTTTACAAAAGATGATACAAATGACAAAAAGCACATGAAAATATGGTCAACATTATCAGTTATCAGAGAAATACACACTGTGAATAATGACATAACACTACATATCCTCTCCATTGGATACACTTAAAAAGACTGAGAATTCCAATTGTTGAAGATGTGGAACAACAGAATGCTTATAAATTGCTGGTGGGAATATAAAATTGTACAACCAATTTGCAAAATACTTTGACAGTCCAGAGAAATGAAAGCATATATTCACACAAACACTTGTATACACAAATATACATATCACTTTTATTTACATTAGCTAAAAGCTGAAAACCACCCAAATGTCCTTCAGTAAACAAATAGATAATTGTATATCAAGTGAATGGACTACCATTTACCAACAAGAAGGAGGGAATTCCCAATTCACTCGACATCATGAAAATAATCAGGCCAGGTGCCGTGGCTCATGCCTGTAATCCCAGCACTTTGGGAGGCCCAGGCAGGCGGATCACGAGGTCCGGAGTTCGAGATCAGCCTGATCAACATGATGAAAACCTGTCTCTAAAAAAAAAGAAAAGAAAATAATCTCAGAAACATGCTGAGTGGAAAAAAAAAAAAAAAAAACAACAGATAGAAAAAGAAAGTACTTACTGGCAGTAAGTACTGATGCAGTGTCTTACACCTGTAAGTCCTATAATTCCAGCACTTTGAGGGGCTGAGACAGGAGGATTGCTTGAGGCCAGAAGGTCAAGACCAGCTTGGGCAAAAAAAATATGACTCTATTGCTACAAAGAATTTAAAACTTTATTTAGGTATGGTGGTGTGCACCTGTAGTCCCAGCTACTTGGGAGGCTGAGGCCAGAGCATCTCATAAGTCCAGGAGTTTGAAACTAGTGTGGGCAACATGAGAAGGCCCTGTCCTTCAAGAAAAAAAAAAAGGGAAAATGGTCTTCAGTGACTATGTTCGATACAAGATTGACTATACTTCCTTTGAACATACTGTTTTATGCACAAATGGTATCAAGCTGCTGAATGTGAGGACTCACAGCTACCAGGAACAATGCTCTGCAGAAACTCTTTGTTTCTTCACTTTAACTCTTCTTCCTTGCTCTCTTACCTTCCTTCTCCCTAGCCCTTTCCTGACAACCATCAACAATTTTCATTTATACTGAATTTTATACTTGCAAAGGATTTTCAAACTTTATTTGATCTTCAGAATAATTTTTGTAGCCTGTGATAGGATTATTTACTCATTTAACAGAATGGAAGATAAAATGAGGGCCAGTGAGATAAAACATTCTACTTGAGGCAACAGTGTGTACTGTCACAGAACAGAATTGATGTCTTTTTTCCCCTACCTTTTGAATAGTTTAGGGTAAAAATCTTGCCAACACATAAAAATGAATATGATGACTAGTTTATTTAAAAATAGAATGAAAAATTGGCTGGGTGCAGTGGCTCACACCTGTAATCCCAGCACTGTGGGAGGTTGAGGCAGGCAGATCACTTGAGGTCAGGGGTTCGAGACCAGCCTGGCCAACATGGTGAAACCCTGCCTTTACTAAAAATACAAAAATTAGCCAGATGTGGTGGTGTGTGTTTATAATCCCAGCTACTCAGGAGGCTGAGGCAGGAGAATTGCTTGGACCCAGGAAGGGGAGGTTGCAGTGAGCCAAGATCATGCCACTGCACTCTAGCCTGGGTGACAGAGTAAGATTTTGTCTCAAAAAAAAAAAAAGAAAAAAGACCCCATTTTATGAAAAACTTTGTCTAACATGTTTTGAATATTTAAAATAGGTATAACACAGAAAGTATAGAATGCAAGGTTTCAATATCTATGGAATATCTTGACAAAATCAGCCTGGGCTCTTAAGATGCCTTTGGGTGCTTGGTACTGTTGATATGGGAGTGCTGGAAAGAGTGTGGTCCCTTTAAATGATATGGAAGCAGGGAAGGGAAGTGCTGGGTAGAGGAGGGCATGGTCCCTGGCTAGGGGGCCCACCCCCATGGACCTGGGTGATGACTGGAATTTCCTGTCCAAATTTTGCATTTCCCAAGACCATGCCATACCCCCATCCTGTGCCTATAAAAACCCCTGAGACTCTAGCAGGCAGACACACAAGCGGCTGTACATCAAGAGAAACACATCAACAGAGGAATACACAGGCAGCTGGACGTCGAGAAGAGTACATAAGTGGAGTAACACACAGGCAGCTGGACATCAAGAAGGACGCACTGATAGGTACCAGCATGCCGGCAGGTGGGCAGGCCACTGACCGAAGGAGGCGGAGTTTCCCAGGGTCAGTGGGAGAAGAGCCCAGGCCGCTGAGAGTCTGACTTCAGGGGAAAAACCTTCCCATTCCATCCCGTTCTGACTTCTCCCATCTGCTGAGAACTACATCCACTCAATAAAACCTTGCATTTATTCTCCAAGCCCAGGTGTGATACAATTCTTCCGGTACACTCGGGATACAGAAAGCCCTCTGTCCTTGCGGCAAGGTAGAGGGTCTAATTGAGCTGGTCAACACAAGCTGCCTATAGATGGCAAAACCAAAAGAGCATCCTGTAACATACACCCACTGAGGCTTCAGGAGCTGTAAACATTCACTCCTAGACACTGCTGTGGGGTCAGAGTCCTACAGCCTACCCGTCTGTATGCTCCCCTAGAGGTCTGAGCAGCTGGGCACTGAAGAAGCTGGCCACACTACCGTCGCACTCTCTGAGAGGGGGAAAAGGGAGCTTTTTGAGTTTCAGCTATCATCAAGGGTCTTGTCATTGGCATTCACACACAAAAGCCCCAGTGGGGAGCTGTAAAGGGAAGAATAATTATTTCCATTCCCTTACGGTATAACTTTTTTTTTTTGAGACGGAGTCTCACTGTGTCACCCAGCCTGGAATCCAGTGGCACAATCTCGGCTCACTGAAATCAATCTCTGCCTATCAGGTTCAAGAGATTCTCCCACCTCAGCCTCCAGAGTAGCTGGGGTTACAGGTGCACACTACTACACCCGGCTAGTTTTTGTATTTTTACTAGAAACGGGGTTTCACCATGTTGGCCAGGCTGGTTTTGAACTCTTGACCTCAAGTGATCCACCTGCCTCGGCCTCCCAAAGTGCTGGGATTACAGGCATAAGCCACGGCGCCCAGCCAGTTTATAACTATTATGACCACTTCTCAAGTCTCAAGCTCCCCTTTTCACTTTCTTACCTGCAGCCAGATATGTTTCTTTCTGTTTGAACAACAGCGCTACTGTTTATAAGATCAGTTAACCAAGTGACAACCAAATGACTCCTGCAGTTTTTCGTCTCTCTCTCTCTTTTTTTTTTTTTTTTTTTTTTTTGAGGCAGAGTCTTGCTCTGTCGCCCAGGCTAGAGCGATCTCAGCTCAATCTTGGCTCACTGCAACCTCCGCCTTCCAGGTTCAAGTGATTCTCCTGCCTCAGCATCCCAAGTAACTGGGATTGTAGGCGCCCGCCACCGCACCCAGCTAATTTTTGTGTTTTTAGTAGAGACAGGGTTTCACCATCTAGGCCAGGCTGGTCTCGAACCTCCTCATCTACTCGCCTCGGCCTCCCAAAGTGCTGGGATTGCAGGCATGAACCACCTCTCCCGACCTCATCTCTTTTTTTTTTTTTTTTTTTTTGAGACAGAGTCTCACTGTGCCGCCCAGGATGGAGTGCAGTGGCATGATCTCGGCTCACTACCTACATCTTCCATCTCTGGGGTTCAAGTGATTCTTCTGCCTCAGTCTCCCGGGTATCTGGGATTACAGGCATGTGCCACCATGCCCAGTTCACTTTGTATTTTTTGTACTTTTAGTAGAGATGGGGTTTCTCCATGCTAGTTTCGGATTCCTGACCTCAGGTGATCCTCCCAAAGTGCTGGGATTACAGGTGTGAGCCACCAAACCCAGTCTATTATACTTTTTAATGGCTGTGAAATATTTGATATACTGGATTCTTACTATTTGCTTAACCAGACCTATATTGTTCAACATTTCTCTTCAGAGGCTGAGTGATTTAGTGGAAACAATGAAAAGTTTGAAAACAAAGAACTTAGATATGAAATCTTAGGTGAACCTCTTACTACGTGATCTTGAGTAAGTTATTTAACCTTTCTGAAACAGGTTTTTTTGGCTGTTATAAAAGAGGACATCTTTCTTTATTTCTTTCTCTCTTTCTTTCTTTCTTTTTCTTTCTTTCTGTCTTTCTTTCTTCTTTCCCACCTCCCTCTTTTTTTTTTTTTTTTTTTTTTTGAAGAGATGGGGTTTCGCCATGTAGCCCAGGCTGTAGTGTAGTAGTGGTTATTCACAAGCATGATCTTCACAGGCTGCAACCTTGATCCCCTGGTCTCAAGCAATCCTCCTGCTTCAGCGGGTGGATTACACCCTGGTAGGAAGGTGAGTTTTGAAAGGGATTATGCTTTTACTCTGCATTAAGAGGTGATTATATAAAGTCCCAGCTAAACTTTGGATACTCAGTCAAAAGCCATAATTTCAGTATTTGGTAATTACCAATATGTAACGTGATTTTAAAAACTTCTCACACATAAAGCTTATTTAATATTCCGTATTATTGCCTTAGGATAAAGTCTCATAAGTGGAATGACTGGGTCAGAGTTTAAACATTTTAATGGTAGTTAGAAACACATCTCGGGCTGGGTGCAGTGGCTCACGCCTGTAATCCCAGCACTTTGGGAGGTTGAGGTGGCCAAATCACGAGGTCAGGAGTTCAAGACCAGCCTGGCCAACATAATGAAACCGCGTCTCTACTAAAAAAAAAATTAGCCGAGCGTGGTGGAGGGCACCTGTAGTCCCAGACACTTGGGACGCTGAGGCAGGAGAATTGCTTGAACCTGGGAGGCAGAGGTTGCAGTGAGCCGAGATCGCGCCACTACACTCCAGCCTGGGCGACACAGCGAGACTCTGTTTCAAAAAAAGAGAAAAAGAAAAAAGAGAAGAAAAAAAGAGAAAGAAACACATCTAAAATTGCTTTTCAATTTCCTTCAACTACGCACCTTTAGCAATGGATTGCACCACACACTATATCTGATTCCCTTTACGATAATTATGAATATATTATGTGAAACTTTTGTAGCTGATTGTTTTACTTTTCTTTCTGTGGAATTTGAACATTTTTCGTTTTTGAGTAGAAAGACCTGTCTGCAGGAACGATAGCTCAGACGGCCACGTGGGCTGCTACTGTGTTTGTGGACTACATCTCCCAAAGTGCTCCGCGGGCGCGTCCACAGGAAGTCGCTGGAGCATCTCCCGCCTCCACGCCGAGGCGAAGAGGTTCTATCCGGGGCCTTGGCGCTTCTCTTTCCTTTCGCGCCGGTTGCCGCTGCGGAGCGCGGCTTGTCCATGTGCGCAGTGAGTGGCGCTATTACTGGCCCAGTAGCACCCGAGCCCCGGGTTTGACCGAGTCTGCGCTGCGATGGACCCCAACACCATCATCGAGGCCCTGCGGGGCACCATGGATCCAGCCCTGCGTGAGGCCGCGGAGCGCCAGCTCAATGAAGTAAGGACACCCGGCTAGCGGTGGCGGCGGGCAGGCGGGCAGGCGGGCAGGCGGGCAGGCGGGCAGGCGGGCAGGCGGGCAGGCGGGCAGGCGGGCAGACAGAGGTGGCAGGCCGAGCCCTCGGGGCCTGGCCGGAGGCGCAGACGGAGTCGTTGAGGGCCCCAAAAGGAGGGTGGGGCGGACATCTGACGGCGAGTTCCACGCTGGGGCGCCTCGGTGTGGTGTGGTGGTGGTGGCTGCCGCCGAGGCTGCCTTTGCTTCGGATCTTGAACTGGGCCTCTGGCTGCGGTCTAGGCATGAGGAGCCGGCTGAGGCGAGGCGGGCGTGACGGGTTGGACACATGGCCGGCTCGGGTGGCCGGCCGCCCTCTGGCTCATTCCCAGCTCGTTCCTTAGATTCAGGAGGGGGCGAAACTTACTGGGAGGTTTTTCAGACGTTTCTGAGACCAATCTTCGCCGTCACCGGGTTTGGAGGGGCTCCTGGGAATGTCGACTGGCTCATTAGGGGCTGCGCCTGTCATCCTTGTCACTTCGCTGGGCTGATCAGTGGCCTGCCCCTCGGGCACAACTTCCTCCTCTCTGGCCGAGTTGCTAGGGAAGGCTTTCAAAGGCAAACCCCGCGCCTCCTTGGCAGGACGAGGGTAGTGCGGGATACTCACAGAATCTGATCCCTGCTCTTCTACTGTCATAATGCTTCAGTCGGGGAGTTGGCTTATGTAGTTGAAAGGATCAGGTGAAGTGCACCCTTCTAGGTATAGTTGCACCACTGATTTCTTGAGTGACCTTGGGCCAATCACTTAACCTCTTGATCCTGAGTTTTTTCCCATTCATAAAATTACGCCGTAGAGTTGCTGTTGACAGTCAGGTGAGATAGTGTTAAGCGTGAGTGCCTTATCAGTTCAGATATTGCATTCTCTGAAGGTTGCTTTTGTTTTGTTTTTTACCCCCATATTTTGGGGAGACTGCTCCTTGGAAAACAGCTTCATTGCATGGATATTTATTGTACTATCTCCAGCGTCATTGTTTGTTTCTAAACTTTTGCATTTTTATGTATTAATGATCAGTATTTTAAAGCCTTCTTAAAAGGGCTGCTGTAACTTCTCTGCCAGTTAGTAACTGTCTTTTTGGCATACTGCTGAATCTGTCAGCTTTTCTGAACTTTAGTGTACTTTTTTTTTTTCTTTTAAGACGGAGTTCCGCTCTTGTTGCCCAGGCTGGAGTGCAATGGTGCGATCTCGGCTCACTGCAACCTCTGCCTCCCGGTTTCAAGCGATTCTCCTGCCTCAGTCTCCCGAGTAGCTGGGATTACAAGCATTCGCCACCACACCCGGCTAATTTCTGTATTTTTAGTAGAGATGGGGTTTTTACCATCTTGATCAGGCTGGATGGTCTTGAACTCCTGACCTCAGGTGATCCACCCACCTCGGCCTCCCAAAGTGCTGGGATTATAGGCGTGAGTCACTGCTCCATTAACTGAAAAAGAAATCACACTTTAAATTTGAAATTCAACTATTTTAGGGTTCTCTTAGCTGGTAAGTAAATAATTTAAAAACATTGTTCATATTGACTGACCAGAAACAGCAGGAATATTACTAATTGGACTTTTTCAATGTAAAGGACTACAGTAGAGATTCCTGCCCTCATGGAACTTACAGTTCAAGATTATCCACAGTTTAGACAGATTAAATGTAAATTATTTCAAAATGTTAAAACTATTGGCCGGCGGCAGTGACTCATGCCTGTAATCCCAGCACTTTGGGAGGCTGAGGTGGGGGGATCAAGAGGTCAGGAGTTCAAGACCAGCTTGGTCAACATAGTGAAACCTCATCTCTACTAAAAATACAGGCACCTGTAATCCCAGCTACTGGCGAGGCTGAGGCAGGAGAATGGCTTGAACCTGGAAGTCAGAGGTTGCAGTGAGCTGAGATCGCACCACTGCACACCAGCCTGGGTGACAGAGTATTATTTATATATACATATAAATATTTTATATGTAAATGGGATCATTATTATACCATACTAAGTGATGATTACATGTTCAAATTTTTAGACTCAGAGTCACCTTGGGAGGAGCTTAGATTTTTTTGGATATAAAATAGTGAGTTGAAACAAATTCCCATTTTTGAGCCATTACAAAACTATGGAAGGAGTAATGGATCACTTTTTGTTTTGATTTGCTTTGTGGTAGACATGGATTAAGGTGAACATTATTTTGCTTATGAAATAGTAATGCATTTACAAGCCTAGAAAAGCTAAAGGTTTAGTCATGGTCATTTCTGTCATGACTTTGCTCTAATTAGGTATTATTTTGGCTAAATATACTTGTGTGTAATTATTAATTTAAAAAATTAGTACTTGAAAGAGTTGGTTCGCCTCTACAAAAATTGGAGAAATACTTCCTGAAAATCTAAAATTCATTTATTCCTCAAATAGACATTGCATGTCTAGTTATATACACTGACATCTTGTAATAGAGACCTGGGGTATTTCACAAGTTAGTTTTTAGAAGATAAACAAATGATCAAAATAGTTTTCAAAGCCCCCCTTTTTTTTATTTTTGAGACAGGGTCTAGCTCTATTGCCCAGGCTGAAGTGCAGTGGTGTGATCTCAGCACATTGCAACCTCAGCCTCCCAGATACCAGTGATTCTCCTGCCTCAGCATTCTGAGTAGGTGGGACTACAGGTGTGTACCACCACACCGGCTATAAAGCCTTTTTTTACTTAACCATTAAACTGCTGTTTTGGAATACTGTCAAACAGCAAACACTGCTAATCTGTCAAAGAAAATTTATTTATTTCTTTTTTTTCTTGAGATGGAGTTTCGCTCTTGTTACCCAGGCTGGAGTGCAATGGCACGATCTCAGCTCACCGCAACCTCCGCCTCCTGGGTTCAAGCAATTCTCCTGCCTCAGCCTCCCAAGTAGCTGGGACTACAGGCGCGTGCCACCACGCTCAGCTAATTTTTTTGTATTTTTAGTAGAGACAGGGTTTCACCATGTTGACCAGTATGGTCTCGATCTTTTGACCTCGTGATCCACCCGCCTCGGCCTCCCAAAGTGCTGGGATTATAGGCGTGAGCCACCGCGCCCGGCCTAAGAAAATTTATTACATGGCCTTTATTTCTTTTTTTTTTTTTTTTGGAGACGGAGTTTCGCTCGTTACCCAGGCTGGAGCGCAATGGCGCGATCTCGGCTCACCGCAACCTCCGCCTCCTGGGTTCAGACAATTCTCCTGCCTCAGCCTCCTGAGTAGCTGGGATTACAGGCACGCGCCACCATGCCCAGCTAATTTTTTGTATTTTTAGTAGAGACGGGGTTTCACCATGTTGACCAGGATGGTCTCGATCTCTTGACCTCGTGATCCACCCTCCTCAGCCTCCCAAAGTGCTGGGATTACAGGCGTGAGCCACCGCGCCCGGCCTATGGCCTTTATTTCTGTAATCCTTAGCTGTTTATATTTCATACATTTCTTTCAATTACAACACCTAGATTTTTAAATATTCTTCCTAAGGTAAATTTTCTATTAGTATATTTACTTTCATTCCATTTTAATACATAGCTTCTCCCTCTCTCTTCCATTTAAATATTTTTTGCTTTGGCTTTCTTGTGGCAGAATATTGATTTTGGAGACAGATCTCAGATAAGTCTTGAATATAGTAAGAATGAGGAGGTAACGTTTCTGAAAGGCTCTTGCTTTGGAGAAGATAGAAGAAGGAATTATTCTCTGATGTCTCTCATTCCACTGAACCTGTGTTTTGGTTCATTTAGAACCAAAGAAAAGGTTTATTGACATTTGGGTGAATCTTTTCACTAAGTGAAATAATCACTGACTCAATGCAAAATTTGTAAGTGTTATTAAAGTATTTATATTGTAGATAGTTTCAAAACAAAGTAGCGCTTCTGTTTCAGTCTTTGCACTTAACTGTTACACTGCTTGGAACTCCTTCAATAGTTATCCCTCCCTGCAACTTGTTCTCTCATTTCTTTCCATCTCTGTTCAAATGTCTCCTTATCACTGAGAAGTTTCTTGACCACCATACTCCCTGTCTCCCTTCACTTGCTTTTCTCTATAGCACTGATTTGTCATACATATTTTGCTCTTTTTTAAAATTAATTTTATTTGGCTGGGTCGCACCTATAATACCAACACTTTGGGAGGCCGAGGCAGGCAGATCACCTGAGGTTTGGAATTCGAGACCAGCCTGATCAACATGGAGAAACCTCATCTCTACTAAAAATACAAAATTAGCTGGGCGTGGTGCCGCATGCCTGTAATCCCAGCTACTTAGGAGGCTGAGGCAGGAGGATTGCAGTGAGCTGAGATCATGGCACTGCAGTCCAGCCTGGGCAACAGAGTGAGACTCTGTCTTAAATAAATAAATAAATAAACAATTTATTTATTTAATTATTCAACCAGGTTCAAGTGATTCTTCTGCCTCAGCCTCCCAAGTAGCTGGGATTACAGGCGCCTGCCACCATGCCCGTCTAATTTTTTGTATTTTTAGTAGAGATGGGGTTTCACCAAGTTGGCCAGGCTGGTCTCAAACTCTTGACCTTGTGATCTGCCCTCCTCAGCCTCCCAAAGCACTGGAATTTCAAACGTGAGCCACTACTCCTGGCCTGTTTATTTTTTGAGACAGGGTCTTGCTCTGTCACCCAGGCTGGAATGCAGTGGCACCATCGTGGCTCACTGCAGCCTCTCCCTCCTGGGCTCAAGCAATACTCTCACCTCAGCCTCCCAAGTACCTGGGACTATAGGGATGTGCCACCAGGCCCAACTAATATTTGTATTTTTTGTAGAGACAGGGGTTTTATCGTGTTGTCTAGGCTTATTTTTAATTTTTTTAGAGCCAAGGCCTTGCTACATTGCCCAGGCTGGAGTGAGTGCAGTGGCAGGTCTCAAACTCCTGGGCTCGGGCAGCTTTCCTGCCTGACCTCCCACAGTGCTGGGATTACTGGTGTTAACCAGCACACCCAACCTAGAAGCGGAATTTTTTTTTTTTTTGAGATGGAGTCTCACTCTGTTGCCCAGGCTAGAGTGCAACGGTGCGATCTTGGCTCACTGCAACCTCCGCCTCCAGGATTCAAGCAATTCTTCTGCCTCAGCCTCCTGAGTAGTTGGGATTACAGGTGCCCACCACCATGCCTGCTAATTTTTGTATTTTTAGTAGAGACAGGATTTCACCATGTTGGCCCAACTGGTCTCGAACACCTGACCGCAGGTGATCCACCTGCCTTGGCCTCCCAAAGTGCTGGGATTACAGACATGAGCCACCATGCTCGGCCAAGGTGGAATTTTAATTTTAATTTTTATTTTTATTTGGCGGAGTCTCACTTTGTCACCCAGCCTGGAGTACAGTGATGCAATCTCAGCTCACTGCAACCTTCGCCTCCCAGGTTCAAGAGATTTTCCTGCCTCAGCCTCCTGAGTATCTGGGACAACAGGTGTGTGCCACCACACCCAGCTAATTTTTTGTATTTTTAGTTGGGATGGGGTT
The DNA here is from genome assembly GCF_030222135.1 of Aotus nancymaae. Lineage (NCBI taxonomy): Eukaryota > Metazoa > Chordata > Mammalia > Primates > Aotidae > Aotus > Aotus nancymaae. Next base: position 50,566,081 of record NW_026988473.1, on the reverse strand, counting down.
TCAGCGAGTCAGGATGGCCTCCATCTCCTGACCTTGTGATCCGCCAGCCTCAGCCTCCCAAAGTGCTGGGATTACAGTTGTAAGCCACCACACCCAGCTAAGAAGTGGAATTTTTAAAGCATTTTTGTTTAAAATATGTAACATTTGGTATCCATTCACACAATAAACAATTGAGTGTTTGTTACGTTCCAGAGACTATTTGGTCTTGGGGATACAAAGACTGCCCTTTCCTACACATGTGTAAACACACACACACACTTCATTTCTAAAATAAAAATAAAACATTAAAATTTGGGCCAGGCGCAGTGGCTCACGCCTATAATCCCAGCACTTTGGGAAGCCGAGGCGGGTGGATCACGAGGTCAAGAGATCGAGACCATCCTGGTCAACATGGTGAGACCCCGTCTCTACTAAAAATACAAAAAATTAGCTGGGCATGGTGGCGCGTGCCTGTAATCCCAGCTACTCAGGATGCTGAGGCAGGAGAATTGCCTGAACCCAGGAGGCGGAGGTTGCGGTGAGCCTAGATCGCGCCATTGCACTCCAGCCTGGGTAACAAGAGCGAAATTCCGTCTCAAAAAAAAAAAAAAAAAAAATTTGGAATAGATTATCATAATTGACAACAGTCTCTTGGATTTCTTCCTGCTTTAGCTGCTAGTGTTCTGCTATGGAAACCTTTCTATATGCAAACCTTTACTCATGCTGCCCAAACTCTGTTAAGCTCCTATTACCTGTAACTAAAATTTTCCTATCCTTAACTTTCATGAAGCTCATCTTAAATGCCATTTTAAATCAGGAAACGTTTCTTCATACTCGTGCTTTACATTGACCTTTCCCTGCACTAACCTTCTGTAGTACTACTATGTTAACTTAAAACTCATCTTCTTAGCACCTAATCTGATATTTTTCCTTATATTTTAATTGTTAAATTTCATTTGAACTAAGTGATTGCTAACTCTCCTTCCTACTCTAAAAGTTCACTTATCTTGAACTTGTTTAGCTCTAGTGGGACAGTAAAATCTTTAAATCAGGAGATATATATATATATATTTTTTTTTTTTTACTTTTTTTAGTCTGGCTCTGTCACCCAGAGTGCAGTGGTACAATCTTGGCTCACTGCAACCTCTGTCTGCCAGGCTCAAGTTATCCTCCTACCTCAGCGTCCCGAGCAGCTGGGACTACCAGGTACATGCCACCATACCTGGCTAAATGTTTTTTTTTTTGAGACAGAGTTTCGCTCTTGTTACCCAAGCTGGAGTGCAATGGCACGATCTCGATCTCACTGCAACCTCTGTCTCCTGGGTTCAAGTGATTCTCCTGCCTCAGCCTCTCAAGTAGCTGAGTTTACAGGTGCGCACCACCATGCTTGGCTAATTTTTGTTAGTCAGGCTGGTCTTGAACTTCTGACCTCAGGTGATCCACCTGCCTCAGCCTCCCAAAGTTCTGGGATTACAGGTGTGAGCCACCGCATCTGGTCAATTTTTGTATTTTTTGTGGAGGTAGGGTCTTGCCATGTTTTCTGGGCTGGAATCGGAATCGAACTCCTGAGCTCAAGCAATATTCCTGCCTTGGCTTCTAAAACTGCTGAGCTTATAGGCATGAGCCACTGTACCCAGCTAAGATCCATCTTTTAAAAAAAACCTTGGAGTACTAGCTGTAAGTAGCAACTCAACAAACAATTATTTCTGTTACAAAAATATTTGAAAAAAATATTGTTTCTGTCAGGAGGCAGATACCATCCTTGATGCTGGAGATCCAACACTGTACACGAGAAAAAGTCATGGTTCTAGTGAAGGTTGCAATTGAATTGAAGTTTTTCTTTACTATTTTTTAAATTTATTTACTTTTTTTTTTTCTTGACATGGCGTTTCACTCTTGTTGCCTGGGCTGGAGTTCAATGCATGATCTCGGCTCACCACAACCTCCACCCGCTAGGTTCAAGTGACTCTCCTGCCTCGGCCTCCCAAGTAGCTGGGATTACAGGCATGTGCCACTAGACCTGGCTAATTTTGTGTATTTTTTTTTCTTTTTTTTTTTTTTGAGACGGAGTTTCACTCTCGTTACCCAGGCTGGAGTGCAATGGTGCGATCTCGGCTCACCGCAACCTCCGCCTTCTGGGTTCAGGCAATTCTCCTGCCTCAGCCTCCTGAGTAGCTGGGATTATAGGCACATGCCACCATGCCCAGCTAATTTTTTGTATTTTTAGTAGAGACGGGGTTTCACCATGTTGACTAGGATGGTCTCAATCTCTTGACCTCGTGATCCACCTGCCTTGGCCTCCCAAAGTGCTGGGATTACAGGCGTGAGCCACTGCACCCGGCCTTTTCTTTTTTTTTAAATAGAGTCTCGCTCTGTCGCCTAGACTGTAGTGCAGTGGCACGATCCTGGCTCACTGCAACCTCCACCTCCCGGGTTCAAGCAGTACTCCTACCTCAGCCTCCTGAGTAGCTGGGGTTTCACCATGTTGGTCAGGCTGGTCTCAAACTCCTGACATTGCGATCCTCCTGCCTTGGCCTCCCAAAGTGCTGGGATTACAGGTGTGAGCCACCGTGCCCGGCCATTTGCTTTTACTTTTAATTTTTTTTAGACAGCCTCACTTTGTTGCCCAGGCTGGAGTGCAGTGGCGTGATCTTGGCTCACCGCAACCTCTGCCTCCCAGGTTCAAGCAAATCTCCTGCCTCAGCCTCCTAGGGAGCTGGGACTCCAGGCCTCCGCCTCCATGCCTGGCTAATTTTTTGTATTTTTGGTAGAGATGGGGTTTCACCATGTTAGCCAGGCTGATCTCAAACTCTTGACGTCAAGTAATTTGCCTGCCTCAACCTCCCAAAGTGCTGGGGTTACAAGACGTGAGCCACTGCGCCCAGCCTATTTGTTTATTTCTGAGTTAGGGTCTCGCTTCAGTTGCCCAGGCTGGAGTGCAGTGGTGCGATCACAGCTCAGTGCAGTATCGACTTCCTAGGCTCAGCTGATTCTCCCACATTAGCCTCCCAAGTAGCCGGCACTACCAGCACGCGCTACCAAATCTGGTGAAATTTTTGTATTTTTAGTAGAGATGGGGTTTCACCATGTTGCCTAGGCTGTTCTCGAACTCGTGGACTCAAGCAATCTACCTAACTCGGTCTCCCAAAGTACTGGGATTACAGGCGTGAGCTACCACACTGGCCGGGATTTTTAAATGTATTGCCAGGAAGATTTTTATGAAATACTCATTCTGAAGGATAATTCCCAGTCTGGTTCATTTAACAGCAAATGTCTGTGTGCTAGGCACTGAGCCTAAGTAGTTAGATGCAGAGTAATTCATGATCACTACTGGTCCTTACAATACATGTGGTCGGTATTATAATAAAGCTACATGTAAGTTTTGGATGAGGAAACCATTAAGTCTGGCTAAGGTGGATATGATCTGGGCATCAATAGTCTGCTCCCTGTTATATTTGCAGTCAAGAAAAATGCGGTAAGTGGAATTAGGGGGTTTACTCAGGAGCCATTTAAACTCTTAGTTCCTAAGCTCAAAATGGTATATAATGGTCACATATATATATTTTTTTGAGTGGAGTTTCGCTCTTTTTGCCCAGGCTGGAGTGCAGCTGTGTGATCTCGGCTCACTGCAACCTCTGCCTCCTGGCTTCAAGTGATTCTCTTGCCTCAGCCTCCCGAGTAGCTGGGATTACAGGTGTGCACCACCACGCCTGGGTAATTTTGTATTTTTGGTAGAGATGGGGTTTCACCATGCTGGCCAGGCTGGTCTTGAACTCCTGACCTCAGGAGTTTGGCTCACCTCAGCCTCCCAAAGTGCTGGGATTACAGGCCTAAGCCACTGTGCCTGGTCTAATGGTTTTATATATATATAGACAGCAGTGCTACTTTCTCATTGCATTTGATAAGTTTCTTGTTATTTTGTGGGGTTTTTTTTGTTTTGTTTTTTTTTAATCTCACACTATCCTGGATCACTTTTGGGATTGTCACAAATGGTTAACTATTACTGCTATGTGTGCTATACCTTACTGATAAATGGTTCATTTGATTTCATTTTATTAAAAGTATTTCATTGATGAAAATATTAGGTCTGGAAAAGTGTAAAAGAATGGCATATTTGTAGGATAATTTGGAATGTCTACAAATTAAGCAAAATATTTTAGGAAGACCAGAGTAGCCTGTAGTTTAGATAAAATTTCTTCACCAGGAGTATTTCAAAGTACTGTTCTGAATTTTGGAGGAAAGTCCCTTGGTACTTTGGTTCTTAGACAGGAAGTTATGCAATGACATAGCTTGTTAAAGATCTGAAAGAGGCTGGGTGCGGTGGCTCACATTTGAATTCCCAGCACTTTGGGAGGTCAAAGCAGGAGGAGGATCACTTGAATCCAGGAGTTCAAGAACAGCCTGGGCAACATAGGGAGACCCTGTCATTACAAAACATTTCTTTTTTTTTTTAGCTGGAGTCTCGCTCTGTTTCCAGGCTGGAGTGCAGTGGCGCGATCTCGGCTCACTGCAGCCTCCACCTCCCGGGTTCAAGCAGTTCTCCTGTCTCAGCCTCCTGGGTAGCTGTGATTACAGGCATACGCCACCACGCCCAGCTAATTTTTGTACTTTTGAGTAGAGACAGGGTTTCGCCATATTGGACAAGCTGGTCTTGATCTCCTGACCTTGTGATCCTCCTGCCTCGGCCTCCCAGAGTGCTGTATTACAGGCGTGAGCCACCGTACCCGGCCTAGTGTACATTTTTCTTTTTCTTTTTTTTAAAGTTGAGCTTATTTTGGGGGACAGAGAAAGCATCGGGGAAGCTGCCTGTGGTTTTTGAGGTCTATTGCTACAACCTATTGTACTAAAGTTTTTCATTTATGTTTTATAGTTAGTCGTCAATTCTTGAATTACATTCTTCATAGTGCTTCAAGACCTCATCTTCTTATAGCATAGATCTGATCATGTAAAAACCTTCACAGAAAGTTCACACTCATTAAATGTGTTGGACACAATACCAGTTCATTTTTGTCTTTTGCTATTTTTAATTCTGTTAATAATCTCCTTAACATACCCCATACTACTTTTCCTATTTAAAGTCTTTTCTTCCATTTCCAGGTTTATGTCCCTTAGGTTCTAACTTGAAATTGTACTAATTAGTCCAACTGGAATTAAACTCTCAAAATAATTTCATACTGATCTTTTTACTCTATATTGTCTGGCACATTGTCAGTACTAGTAAGAAGAATGGAGTTGGGTTTGTTGAAGAATTTTGATGAGATGAATTAAGGGTGACTATTGAAATTATCTGGGTTGATGACAGATAAAGAGAAGGTTGAAAGATGTCTAGCAAGGTGGTTTTTTTTTTGTATTATGGTTACGAGCTTTTAAAACTAGAGTATTAGGAGTTTTAGCCTTAATTAATGATGTGTAATGACTCATTTGTTGATTCAGTTCTTTGCTAGAATCCAGGAGCTTGAGGAGGGAACTGGGCATATAATTAGGGCCAGCATCCAGAAATTACATTTATATTTTGACTCATAAAAGATCTATTGTAGCATATTCTGAGGCCTGTGTTGATGATTGCCAAACTGTTGACAATAATACCATAATTGCCCAAATTTTAAAGGATTTTTGTGATAAAGTTTGATGCTAGTTATATTTTTACTTAAGTTTATTTTATTTATTTATTGTATTTTGAGATGGAGTTTTGCTCTTTTGCCCAGGCTGGAGTGCAGTGGCACGATCTTGGATCACTGAAACCTCCACCTTCTGGTTTCAAGTGATGTTCCTGCCTCAGCCTCTCGAGTAGCTGGGATTACAGGCACCAACCACAATGCCTGGCTAATTTTTGTAGTTTTAGTAGAGACTGGGTTTCACCACGTTGGCCGGGCTGGTTTCGAACTCCTGACCTCAAGTGATCCGCCGGCCTCTGCCACCCAAAGTGCTGGGATTACAAGTGTGAGTCACCACCCTCAGCCCCTTTATGTTTTAAATTACCATAAAAATTAGAAGCATTCTTTTTAATGTGTGATAATTTGCTACAGGTATGCCAGAAAGTTGTTAAAGATAAACCAGTGCCTAAAAGAATTTTTTTCCCTAATTTGAAGAGTTAATGTGTGTCTTTTATTTGTTTTATAATTATACAACTGGATCTTGTTTCCTTCATCTTAAAATTTTCTTTTTTCTTTTTTTTGGAACCCAGACTGACCAATAAACTTTAAGTATAATTTACATATCATAAAGTTGGTCTATTTTAAGTGACAATCAGTGGTCTTTAGTAGATTTATCTAGTTGTACAACTGTCTAGTTTTGGAACATTTCCATCACCACAATAAAATCCCTCATACCAGTTTACAGTTTACCCCCCACATTCAACCTCCAGCCTAATATACTCTCTGTCTCAGTTTTTTTCATGAGACTTTCCTGTCTGTTATCCATTAGGATTGCTCTAAATTCATTTGTTACCTTCTTTCTTTTTGATTTTCTTCAGAGTCTCACTGTGTCCCCCAGGCTGGAGTGCAGTGGTGTGAACTCGGCTCACTGCAACCTCTCCCAGATTCAAGTAGTTATCCTGCCTCAGCCTCCCGAGTAGCTGAGATTACAGGCATGCGCCACCATGCCTGGCTAATTTTTGAATTCTTAGTAGAGATGGGGTTTTACCGTGTTGACCAGACTGGTCTCGAACTCATAACCTCTAGTGATCCGCCCGTGTTGACCTCCCAAAGTGCTGGGATTACCGGTATGAGCCACCACTCCCAGCCCTCATCTGTTACCTTCTTTTGGAGAATACAAGGCTTCCTGTCTTAGGGATTTCAGGTAGGTAGAAATTTGTATAGAGCAGCTAGATAGATGTCTCTGGTTGAGTTTTCCTGCTCTATTCCCGCTAACAGAAATGTCCTCTCTTTCTTATTCTTACTGTAGCTCAGTTGTCTAAAAGCTATGCTTTTTTTTTTTTTTTTTTTTGAGAGTCTTGCTCTGTGCCCCAGGCTGAAGTGCAATGGTGCGATCTTGGCTCACTGCAACCCTGCCTCCTGGGTTTTGGTAGTGATTCTCCTGCCTCAGCCTCCCAAGTAGCTGGGACTATAGATGCCTGTCACCACGTCTGGCTGATTTTTGTATTTTTTTTTTTTTTTTTAGTAGAGATGGGGTTTCACCAAGTTGGTCAGGCTGGTGTTGAACTCGTGACCTCAGGTGATCTGCCCACCTCAGCCTCCCAAAGTGCTGGGATTACAGGTGTGAGCCACCACGTCCGGCTGAAAGTTTTGCTTTTTTTCATCAATCACACTTTTAAAATCTATACTTACATGTTTCTGAAGGTAATTAATAAGGTTAATAAAGTGGTAAGTGATGGCCGGGCATGGTGGCTGACCCCTGTAATCCCAGCATTTTGGGAGGTTGAGGTGGGCAGATCACTTGAGGTCAGGAGTTCAAGACCAGCCTGGCCAACATGGTGAAGCCCCATCTCTACTAAAAATACAAAAATTAGCTGGGCGTAGCAGCGCACGCCCCTGTAATTACAGCTACTCAGGAAGCTGAGGTAGCAGAATCACTTCAACCCGGGAGGCTGATGTTGCAGTGAGCCGAGATTACGCCACTGCACTCCAGCTTTGGCGATAAAACGAGACTCCATCTCAAAAACAAAAAGTGGTGAGCGCTTATTTTCATAGTTCAGTGTTGTCGATTTAACTATTTACACATTTCAAGTATTGCAATACAATGGCTTTTAGTATGTTCACAGTTGAGCAACCATCACCCAATCTTTAAAACATTTCTGTCACCCCAGGAAGAAAATTCATATCTTAGCAGTCACTCCCCATTCCACCCCAAACCCCATCCCAGACCTAGGCACCATCCTATTTTCGTGTCTATATAGATTTGTCTATTCCAGATAGTTCATGTAATTGGAATCATACAATATGTATTCTTTTGCGACTGGCTTCTTTCATACAGCTTAATGTTTTCAAAGTTTATGCATGTTGTAACATGTATCAGTACTTTTTTTTTTTTTTTTAAGATAGGGTTTCACCATGGTGGCCAGGCTGGTCTTGAACTCCTGACTTCAGGTGATCCACCCACCTTGGCCTCCCAAAGTGCTAGGGTTACAGGCGTGAGCCAATGCGCCCGGCCAGTACTTTTTTTTTTTTTTTTTTGAGGCGAAGTTTCACTCTTGTTCCCCAGACTGGAGTGCAATGGCATGATCTTGACTCACTGCAACCTCTACCTCCCAGGTTCAAGTGATTCTTCTGCCTCAGCCTCCTAAGTAGCTGGGATTATAGGCATGTGCCACCACGCCCATATAATTTTGTATTTTTAGTAGAGATAGGGTTTCTCGGTGTTGGTCAGACTGGTTTCGAACTCTCGATCTCGGGTGGTCCGCCAGCTTCGGCCTCCCAAAGTGTTGAGATTACAGATGTGAGCCACCGCAACTGGCCTAGTACTTCAGTTTTTTGATTGCTGAATAGCATTCTATTGTGTGTATCGATAAGACACATTTTACTTTCATTAGTTGGTGGGCATACAGGTTGTTTCCACTTTTAGACTATTATGAGTAATGCTGCTGTTAAAGTTGGGGTAAAAATAGTCTCGATTTTGTTTTTTTATGTTAAATCTGGGTAACCAACACCCAGACCAAGACACATATAATGTTTTCATTGGCCTAGAAAGTTTCCTTGGTACTCTTACTATTCAGTATGATTCCTCCTCCAAGTTACTGTTTTTCTGACTTCTGTTACTACAGATTAGATTTGCCTGCCCTAATTGGTATAATGTGGCTCTATACATATCTGTGCAGCCAACAAAAATGGTGGTGGTTTTTGTTGTTTAAAGTTGAGATTTTGCTTTGTTGCCCAGGCAGGAGTAGAGTGGTGTGATCATAGCTCACTGCAGCCTCAAACTCCTGGGTCCAAGCAGTCCTCTTGCCTCAGCCTCCTGGGTAGCTAAAACTACAAATGCATGCTTCCACTCCCAGCTATTATAATTTTTAAATTTTCTGTAGAGGTGGTGTCTTGCTTGTTGTCCAGGCTGGTCTTGAACTTGTGACCTCAGGTGATCCTCCTGCATCAGCCTTCCAAAGCACTGGAATCACAGGTGTGAGCCACTTTGCTGCACAGTTTTTGTTGTTCTAACATAATCCCAAACCTAAACCAACAGCTTAATCTGGGGCTCTAATCACTTAAAGTAGTCTGTTTCAAATTAAGGAAAAGCTTCAGTGTTGGGACCTCAAGAGAGGTTGTATACACAAAACCATACATATGTGCTTTATGGGCGATTTAAGGAACTATAGGGTAACTTGGCTGTACATCTGTTTATACATTACTCATGTTAGAGCATACTCTGAGAAAGGGAGATTCTATTGAACATGGATATATAAAGGATATAACATTTGTTATGTCTTGATATTTGCTAAGATATTTTCTGTGTTGTTTTATATACTCCTTATAGCCATCCTGTGAAGTAGATTTTATTATTCTTTTTTTTTTTTTTTTTTTTTTTTGACAGAGTCTCACTCTGTTGCCAGGCGCCAGGCTGGAGTGCAGTGGCACAATCTCGGCTTATTGCAACCTCCGCCTCCTGGGTTCAAGCAATCCTCCTGCCTCAGCCTCCCAAGTAGCTGGGACTACAGGCGTGAGCCACTATGCCCAGCTAGTTTTTTTTTTTTTGTATTTTTACTAGAGACTGGGTTTCACCATGTTGACCAGGATGGTCTCGATCTCTTGACCTTGTGATCCACCGGCCTCAGCCTCCCAAAGTGCTGGGATTACAGGCTTGAGCCACCGTGCCCGGCATTTTTTATTATTCTTATTTTGTAATTGAGACTTAGATTTACTGAATCAACTTGTTGAAGGCTTAGAATTCTAGGAAGTGGCATCACCTAGATTTACAACCAAGACTATCCGATTGCAGCAGTTCATTCCAGGAATTTGTGATTTGTTGCAGGAGATCAGATATATGTAATGTAAATGGTCTGAAAAGTGCTCTAGTAGTATGGATGATAGTGTCTTTTGTGGGCTCATCTATCTGTCTTAAATATAAAAACCTTTCTCACTCTACTCTACCCCTAGGCAATCACATCGGCATTTATTTGTTGGCTCTTCCAATTCATTCAATGGATTTTTTGAATAGCTTAAATGCCAAGTGTCATGAAGAACTGGGGATATAAACAGTATAGTCCTTACTCAGTAGGGGCTTAGAGTCTAATTAATAGGAGAAACAGGCATAAGACCCACCCGCAAATATAGTAAACAAATATGTAATAAGTGTTATGAAGAAAAATAATGGTTATGAGAGCAGTAGGGAGCCCTACTTTAGCTTGAGTGATCAGGCAGAAAAAGCTTCTCTAGGCTGGGCGTGGTGGCTCACGCCTGTAATCTCAGCACTTTGGGAGGCTGAGGCAGGTGGATCACCTGAGGTCAGGAGTTCAAGACCAGCCTGGCCAACATGGTGAAACCCTGCCCTAAAAAAAAAAAAAAAAGCTTCTCTAAGGAAATAATGTTTAAGCTGAGACCCAAAGAACGTGAAGTTGTGAACAGTTAACTGGTGGAGCATGCAAGAGAAGGATGATTGTCAGTAGAAAGACACTGCATATACAAACGATTCTGAAATGAAGTAATGTGTTTCTTTCTTTTTGCTTTTATTATTAATTTTGATGGACACATGATAATTGTATAATACATATCTGTGGGGTACAGTGGTATTTCAGTACATGTATACAACAATGTAATGATCAAATCAGGGTAATTAGCATATTCATCATCTCAAATGTGTATCATTTCTTTGGGCTAGGAACATCAAAATCTGCTCTTCTAGCTATTTGAAAATATACAATACATTGTTGTTCATTATAGTTACTCTACAGTGCTGTAGAACACCAGAACTTACTCCTACTATCTAGCTGTAATTTTGTGTCTGTTAAATATATTTCTTTCTTGTCAAAAGAACCTAAAGGCTTGTAGCTAGGGAAGTGGGATTGTGTTGAGAGAGGTTTTAAAAATGAGGCAAGGATGGCCAGGTGTGGTGCCCTTTGCCTGTAATCCCAGTACTTTGGGAGGCCAAGGCAGGCCAATCACCTGAAGTCAGGAGTTCGAGACCAGCCTGGCCAACATGGTGAAAGACCGACTCTACTAAAAATACAAAAAAAGTTAGCCGAGTGTGATGGCAGATGCCTGTAATCCCAGCTACTTGGGAGGCTGAGGCAGGAGAATCTCTTGAACCCAGGAGGCGGAGTTTACAATGAGCCTAGATTGCGACATTGTACTCCAGCCTGGGGGACAAAAGTGAGACTCCTCCTCAAGAAAAAAAAATGGCAGGTACAAGATATCTTCATGTAGGGCCTTAGAAGGTGCAGTAGAAAGCTTGTTAAAAGGTTTGCTTAAATGAGATTGATTTATAATTTTAAAAGATCTTTGGCTGCTAAATGGAGAATGATTGGGGGCACAAATAGTTAAATTAAGAGGGATGATAGTCAATTGAACTAGGTTGGTGTTCATGGGAATGGAGAAAGTAGATGCATTTTTAAAAAGGATTCTGGATTTAGAATTGACAGGACTTGATATATAAAACTGTGTTGAAGAAAGTGGTGAGAATTACTGTGAAGATTGTGATGAGAGGTTGGGAGAAGTGTACAGGGAAATAGAGTAATAACTTTGAGGGGAAAATGATGCTTTGTAAAGATAATGATTGGATGAGATCAGCTGGGGAGAAGAAAGATGGCCTATGACCAAGTCCTGGTGAATTCTAGCATTTATAGATTAAACAGGATGAGAAATCAGTAATAGAGCCTGAGAAGGAGACAGACTAGAAAGAAACGGTATGCAGAATGGCATAGGTGGAAGGGTTTTTAAATAAAGTGATAGTGGTTTGCAGCGTTTACATCTAGAGTTGTGGAAAGGGTCAATACCTCCCTTTCATCCACCTAAATCCTTCTGATCAGGTCTTCTGTGTTAGGAGATCCTCCTTTTGATTCTTCCATACTGCTCTCTACTTCTTCCATTACACACTTGTCCCTTGGAATCTATGAGGGGTTGTTGGTTCCAGGACCCCCACGGATAGCAAAATTCATGGATGCTGAAGTTCCTTATATAATATGGTATAGTATTTGCTTAACCTGTGCACATCCCCCTGAACACTTTAAATCATTTCTAGATTTTTAATACTCAGTACAATGTAAATGCTATGTAAATAGTTGCTGTACTTGTATTGTTTAAGTATTTATCTTGTATTTCTTGACAACACTGTAAGTTGCCATGAAATCGTAGAGCCTGGTTGTCGTATTCAACTGTGTAGTGTCAGCTCCTGCCATGATGTCTTGTACCACAAACACCTAAATAAATAATTTTTGGAATGATTGAAAGAATAAAGTTTCACTCTAGATGCTAATGTGAATTTTTTTTTCTTTCTTTTTTTGTTTGAGACAGAGTCTTGCTTTGTCACCAGTCTGGAGTGCAGTGGCGGGATCTCGGCTCACTGCAACCTCCGCCTCCTGGGTTCAAGTGATCCTGCCTCAGCCTCCCAAGTAGCTGGGACTACAGGCGCTCACCACCATGCCCAGCTAATTTTTGTATTTTTAGTAGACGGATTTTCACCATGTTGGGCAGGATGGTCTCGATTTCTTGATCTCGTGATCCACTCGCCTCAGCCTCCCAAAGTGCTGGGATTACAGGCGTGAACCTCTGCGCCCAGACTAATTTTTGTATTTTTAGTAGAGATGAGGTTTCACTATTTTGGCCAGGCTGGTCTCGAACTCCTGACCTCAAGTGATCCAGCCACCTCAGCCTCTCAAAGTGCTGTAATTTCAGACGTGCGCCACTGCAGCGAGCCTTTGTGTTTTCTTTTTTTTTTTTTCCTCTTGAAACAGAGTCTTACTGTAGCACATAGGCTAGATGGAGTACAGTGGCCTGGTCTCTGCTCAATGCAACCTCTGTCTCCAGGGTTCAAGCCATTCTCATACCTCAGCCTCCCGTGTAGTTCGGATTACAGGCATGTGCCGCCACAACTGGCTAATTTTTGTATTTTTAGTAGAGATGGGGTTTTACCATGTTGGCCAGGCTGGTCTCAAACTTCTAGACTCAAGTGATCTGCCTGCCTCAGGCTCCCAAAATGCTGGAATTACAGGGGTGAGCCACTGCACCCAGCCGGAAAATTCTCTATAAGAATGTGTTTGCAGATTGGGGAAAAGTCTGTAAGAAGATACTAAAATAGCCAGGCAGGTGGCTTACAAAAAAATACCTGGAAGTGGTGGTGCGCCCCTGTAATCCCAGCTACTCGGGAGGCTGAGGCAGGAGAATCGCTTAAACCCTGGAGGTGGAGGTTGCAGTTAGCTGAGATTGCACCACTACACTCCAGCCTGGGCGACAGAGCTAGACTCCATCTCAAAACAGAAGAAAAAATGCTAGTTGGGATAAATGGGTAGTGCAGTAGTATACAGGCAAATGCAAACATCCAAAAATTTTAGAATTTAAGTCATATTCCTTAAACTTCAGCATAAGGGAGCAGTGAGAAAAACGGCTGGAACCAGTTATGAAGAGCCTTTTGTGTGAGCCAAGCAGTGGAAATGTATCGAAGCCCCTTTGATCTGTTATCTTAAAGTATATTTATTTGCAGAAATTTAAAATATACTTTTTTTGTTTGTAGGCACACAAGTCTCTGAATTTTGTCTCAACACTGCTCCAGATTACTATGTCAGAACAGCTGGATTTACCTGTGAGACAGGCAGGCAAGTTTCCTAAATTATTTTGAGTGTATGCAATCTATTGTTTGAAAGGTTCATGATCAAATAGCATAATTGTCTTAGGATGGCCCTTTGGTGATTCTCCCCCAACCCCAGGTAATTTGTTTACTTTCAGTGTTTACAGCTTACATCAGGTACCTTGATATATGGTGGCAGAATTTAAAAGAATAATTTGTTATTTAGTTGAATTAAAAGAGAAGCTTGTTCTATGTATTTTTAGAGTCCTTCCCTGATGGGTGATTCTAAGACTCAAACATGTTTGTTTATATAGTCATCTCTTACACCTTTTTGCTTTTGTCATTGTTTTTTAACAGTTTAAAAAGTATTATACTGTTTTTAGTTCCTGTTCAACATATTGAGCCACTTCCCTCAGTATCAGATAGACTGAAAATGTGGCATGCTACTTTTCTGAAAATTATATTAGTCTGCAAAAAATAATGGCATTTACATTTTTAAATTTCTTTTTTACATTTTTTTTTTTTTTTTTCTGAGACAGAGTCTCACTTTGTTGTCCAGGCTGGAGTGTAGTGGTGTGATCTCGGCTCACTGCAACCTCTGCCTCCTGGGTTCAAGTGATTCTTTTGCTGTTGCCTTCCAAGTAGCTGGGATTACAGCTAGGCAGCTAGGTAGCTGGGCACCACACCCAGCCTCTTAATTTCTTCTTAATTTATTTGCAGATATAATGTGTTATGGGAAATACAAAGTACCAGTAATTTCATCATTCTAGAATAACAGATTACATTTTTGTGTTATTTCTTGCTTTGCTTTTCCCCTGTACCTATTTTGTTAAAAATTTTGTTTTCCTCACTTCACTTAATGTTGTATAGTAAGCATTTCCCTTTTCTTTACATAGTTTTGGTCTTCAGATTCATATTTTAATGGCTAAATAATTTGTCATAATATGCCATATGCAGTAAACTGTTTCAATTTTTAGAAACAGAATTTAGTTTCAGGTCTGTTTAGTTAACAGTGTATTTATTTTCAGTGCCTAAAATGTTGCCTAGTACACTATAGGTACTCAGGAATAAATGAATTTAAATTGTTTATCACTTTAAATAAATTAAATAACCTGGACTCTACTAAGCAGATATGGTTTTTTTGTTGTTGTTTTGTTTTTGAGACAAACTGGCTCTATTGCCCAGGCGATAATGCAGTAGCACCTTCTCGACTCACTGCAACCTCTGCCTCCCTGACTTAAGCCATCCTCCCACTTCAGCCTTCTGTGTAGCTGGGACTATGGCACACACCACCATGCCCCACTAATGATTGTATTTTTTGTTTTTTGTTTTCAGATGGAGTCTCGCTCCATTGCCCAGGCTGGAGTGCAATGGCGCGATCTCAGCTCACCGCAACCTCCGCATCCTGGGTTCGGGCAATTCTCCTATCTCAGCTTCCTGAGTAGCTGGGATTACAGGCACGCGCCACCATGCCCAGCTAATTTTTTGTGTTTTTAGTAGAGACGGGGTTTCACCATGTTGACCAGGATGGTCTCGATCTCTTGACCTTGTGATCCACCCGCCTCGGCCTCCCAAAGTGCTGGGATTACAGGCGTGAGCCACCGCGCCCGACCCTTTCCCTCCCTTTTCTGCCTTTCTTCCCTCCCTCTGCCTCCCTCCCTTCCCCTGTTCCTTCCTTCCCTTCTTTTTTTCCCACAGGATCTTGATCCTTGCCCAGGCTGGTGTGCAGTGACACAGTTATAGCTTACTGAATCTTTAACTCCTGGGATCAAGTAATCTTTCTGCTTTAGCCTCCGAAGTATCTGGGGCTACAGGAATGTGTCACCACACTCACCTAATTATTTTATTTAGTAGAGATAGAGTCTCAGTGTGTTGCTGAGGCTGGTCTTTTTTTTTTCTTTCTTTTTTTTTTTTTCTGTAGGGATGGCATCTCACTGTGTTGCTCAGGCTGGTTTCGGCTTCCAAAGTATTGAGATTACAGGCTTAGCCACCACTCCTAGCCTCCAGGCTGGTCTTGAATTCCTGGCCTCAAGTGATCCTCTTGCCTCAGGCTCTCGAAGTGCAGGGATCAAAGACATCAGCCACTGTGCCTGGTCTTGTTTCTTTTTTATATATATTCAAGTCTCAGTTATCTTTTACTAGTGAAGTTTACATTTTCCCATTTTTAGATAAGAATCTGCCTTTAAATCCAAATTTTTACCTAAGAACTTAAGTGTTTGGCATTTAGGAATGATATTAACAAATTCTAGAGACTTGGTTATGTGTATTAGAAAAATTAATTCCACTAGGAAATTGTTTTAGTATGCACAGAATTGGAAGCAGTTAAACTATGGAATTGGTCAAAAAATTTAAAATATCATTAATTTAAAAATTATATCCTGTAATCCCAGCACTTTGGGAGGCAGAGGTTTGTGGATCATTTGAAGTCAGGAGTTCAAGACCAGCCTGGCCAACATGGTGAAACCCTGCCTCTACTAAAAATACAAAAAAAGCTGGGCACGGTGGCTCACGCCTGTAATCCCAGCACTTTGGGAGGCTGAAGCGGGTGGATCACAAGGTCAAGAGATCGAGACCATCTTGGTTAACATGGTGAAACCTCGTCTCTACTGAAAATACAAAAAATTAGCTGGGCATGGTGGCGCGTGCCTGTAATCCCAGCTACTCAGGAGGCTGAGATAGGAGAATTGCCTGAACCCAGGAGTCAGAGGTTGCGGTGAGCCGAGATCGCGCCACTGCACTCCAGCCTGAGTAAGAAGAGCGAAACTCCGTCTGAAAAAAAAAAAAATACAAAAATACAAAAAAATTAGTTGGACATGGTGGCAGACACTTGTAATCCCAGCTACTCAGGAGGCTGAGGCAGGAGAATTGCTTGAGCCTTGGAGGTGGAAGTTGCTGTGAGCCAAGATTGTGCCATTGCATTGCAGTATGGGCAATAGAGTGAGACCTGGTCTCCAAACAAAAAAAAAAAAAAGAAAGAAAGAAAGAAAAAGAAAAATTATGTCTGTGGAATAATTGAATGAGATTCTGTAGTGCATGGCATATGGTGGTTTCATCTGCTAGATTTTGAATGATTAGTTCATTCTATCTTTGTAGTAGAGCTCAAACATTCTGGCTAGAGTAGACTGAATCATGAGATCCTTACAGTGCAGTTCCAAGGACTGTTTTGTTGGGGCAAAAAAATGTTTAAAATTACAAATCACATAAGCATATATCTTATTCCTTTACTTAGAATGGAAATATTCAGAGCCTGCATCCAGAGACATTGGGACTGTTATGTGGTCTTAATGTTGGTCTCTGTTCTGTTTTGGAGATAAAGAACCAAAATTCTGCAGAAGTATTAACCTGGATTTTGTTGGTCCTATATGCTGAGTCAACATTCTTTATTGTAGGTGTAGTTTGTCTTAAAACCTTGTTGAGGGGTATTTTAATAATACAGCCTTAATCCATTTGAAATACTGTAAGATGGAATATTTAATTCCTAAATTAAAGCAAACTAGAGTTACTTATTCTTGTTCAAATAAGTACAGGACTCAAGATAAGAATTGATAATTAGAGAAGATCCAGTGTTTTGCAGAATTTAGGAATTAATTAATTTTGGACAGTTTCCCTTTACAGTACATCTTACATATTTGTGATTCTCTTCTCTCCCTGTCTGAAAATGCTGCCTAAAAGGCATTGCTAGCAACCTAGATTTTGCCACTTCATCAGTTTGTTAACTTTTGTCAAATAGCAATATGCAAAGGTAGCAGTATGATAACTGACAGAAAAATAGTAATCTGTAATTTGTGAACATAGTAAATTCTTCCATAACATAATTTGAATTTGAAGTGGTATGGTATTGAAATACTTAAATTTATAGATTTAAGAACCTTTATATGCTATTATTTTCCTGTGATAAGAATTGGTTTTTTATGACTTCTGTGTGATTAGTTGTAGAAGCTATGTTGGGATGTTTATGGGGGTTTTGTCTTTAGAGACTTCATTTAGAAAACTGATTTGATTTAACTCTTCTATGGAGAAAACAAGGTAAAAAGTATCGTGAATAAACAGTTAAAAAAAAGAAGCAGTTTTCTCTGGGGTTGTTTGCAGAGTTTTCTCACGATATGTGATTAGTAATAACTTTGTGTGTCGTTACTGTAACTGAGTGTTCAATCTGTGTGTTATCAACTTTAAAAATAATTGTAACATTTTGTTTAGAAAAGCATAGCTTTACAAACTGGTCTGAAAGAAATGCTTAGGATATGGACACTTATGGGATTTTCACAGTACTTTCACAATAAACATTTTTTTGTCAAACTGATCTGTATTTTAGGTGTTATCTATTTGAAAAATATGATAACACAGTATTGGCCTGATCGAGAAACAACACCAGGGGATATATCCCCTTATACTATTCCAGAAGAAGATCGCCACTGTATTCGAGAAAATATTGTAGAAGCCATTATCCATTCTCCTGAGCTCATCAGGTAGGTATTTTTTAAAATTTACCCATTCTGCAGTTATGTATCTTTCCTGTGTTTTGTTTTCTTGCGAGGGGGGTTTTGGGGATCTTTTTCAGAATATATAGGCCTATTATTTTTGTAGCAGAAAACTTACCCAACAAATGCTATTATAGGAGAATGCCTTTGTAATCTTTTTTTTTTTTCCTTTTTTTTTAATTGCATTTTAGGTTTTGGGGTACATGTGAAAAACATGCAAGGTTGTTGCATAGGTGCATACGTGGCAGTATGATTTGCTGCCTCCCTCCCCTTCACCTATATCTGGCATTTCTCCCCATGCTATCCCTCCCCAACTCCCCACCCCCCCGCTGTCCCCCGCTCCCCCGCAACAGACCCCCGTGTATAGTGCTCCCCTCCCTGTGTCCATGTGTTCTCCTTGTTCAACACCCACCTATGAGTGAGAACATGTGGTGTTTGATTTTGTGTTCTTGTGTCAGTTTGCTGAGAATGATGTTTTCCAGGTTCATCCATGTCCCTACGAAGGATGTGAACTCCTCGTTTTTAATGGCTGCATAATATTCCATGGTGTATATGTGCCACATTTTTCCTGTCCAGTCTATCTTTTTTTTTTTTTGAGATTCAGTCTTGCTCTGTCGGCCAGGCTGGAGTGCAGTGGCACAGTCTTGGTTCACTGCAACCTCCACTTCCCAAGTTCAAAAGATTCTCCTGCCTCAGCCTCCTGAGTAGCTGGAATTACAGGCGTGCACTACCACGCCTAGCTAATTTTTGTGTTTTTAGTGTTTTTTTTCTGTTTTTGTTTTTTTCTGAGACAGAGTCTCACTCTGTTGCTCAGGCTAGAGTATAATGGCAATATCTCAGCTCACTGCAACCTCTGCTTCCCGGGATCAAGCAGTTCTCCTGCCTCAGCCTCCCGAGTAGCTGGGATTACAGGCATGTACCACCATACCTGCCTATTTATTTTCAGTAGAGATGAGGTATTACCATATTGTCCACACTGCTCTGGAACTCCTAACCTCAAGTGATCCACCTGACTCAGCCTCCCAAATTATCTGGGATTACAGGCTTGAGCCCCAACACCTGGCCATTTCGTAATTTTAGTAAAGACAGGGTTTTGCCATGTTGGCTAGGCTGGTTTTGAACTTTGGACCTCAAGTGATCTGCCCACCTGGCGTGGCCTGTTATTTATTTTCTTACTACAGTTGGATTTTACATTGATAAAACAAAATATATAAAACTTGTGGGCTGGGTGTGGTGGCTCACGCATGTAATCCCAGCACTTTGTGAGGCCCAGGCGGGTGGATTACCTGAGGGTGGGAGTTCAAGACCAGCCTGGCCAACAGGGTGAAATCCTGTCTCTACTACAAATATAAAAATTAGCTGAGTGTGATGGTGAGTACTTATAATCTCAGCTAATCGGGAGGCTGAGGCATGAGAATCATTTGAATTCGTGAGACAGAGGTTGCAGTGAGCTAAGATCGTACCACTGCACTCCAGCCCAGGCAACAGAACAAGACTCCATCTCAAAAACAACAGACAAAACTTGTGAAAATAGGCCCAGTACAGTGGCCCATGCCTGTAATCCCAGCACCTTGGGAGGCAGAGGTGAACAGATCACTGGAAGTCAGGAGTTCGAGACCAGCCTGGCCAACATGGTGAAACTTGGTCTCTACTAAAAAAACAAAAATTAGCCAGGTGTGTTGGCGCACACCTGTAGTCCCAGCTACTTGGGAGGCTGAGGCATAAGAATTGCTTGAACCTGGGAGGAAGAGGTTATAGTGAGCCAAGATTGCGCCACTGCTTTCTAGACTGTGCAACAGAGTAAGACTCTGTCTCAAAAAAACACTTGTGAAAACAGTCCAGGCTCAGTGGCTCATGCCTGTAATCCCAGCACTTTTGGAAAGTGGGAAGATTGCTTGAGCTCAGGAGTTTAAGACTAGCTTGGGCTACATAGCAAGATCTCAAACTCCTCCCCCCAACCCCTCCCCCCCCCAAAATTAGCAAAGTGTAGTGACACATGCATGTATTCCCAGTGCTTTGGGGAGCTAAGGCAGGAGGATTGCTAGAGCCCAGGAGTTGGGGGCTACTGTGAGCTATGATGGTGCCACTGCACTTCAGCCTGGGCAAAAGAGTGAGACCTGTCTTTAACAATAACAACAAAAAAAATTTGTGAAACATACTGTGATGAGATGAAAGGTGATGAAGAAGACTGTAGAATGCCGTCATATACTTTATAGTGTTGATATTTGAAAACTTTTATTTTTATAGGATTTTGCAGAATTTTTTTTTCTTTTTGAGATGGAGTCTCACTCTGTCATCCAGGCTGGAGTGCAGTGGCACGATCTCGGCTCACTGCAATCTCTGCCTCCCAGGTTCAAGCGATTCTCATGCCTCAGCCTCCTGAGTAGCTGAGATTACAGGCACCTGCCACCACACCTGGCTAATTTTTGTATTTTTAATAGAGATGGGGTATCACCATGTTGGCTAGGCTGTTCTTGAACCCCTGACCTCAGGTGATCTACCTGCCTTGGCCTCCCAGAGTGCTGGGATTACAGGTGCCTGCCACTGTGCCCCACCAGGATTTTGCAGAATTTTAAATGAGTACAATGGATTTTTTTTTTTTTTTTTGAGATGGAGTCTTGCTCTGTCACCAGGCTGGAGTGCAGTGGCACAATCTCAGCTCACTGCACCCTCCACCTCCCGGGTTCAGACGATTCTCCAGCCTCAGCTTCCTGAGTTGCTGGGACTACAAGTATGCACCACCACACCCAGCTAATTTTTGTATTTTTTGTAGAGATGGTGTTTCACCATGTTGGCCATGATGGTCTTGATCTCTTGACCTCGTGATCCGCCCACCTTGACGTCCCAAAGTACTGGGATTACAGGCATTAGCCACCGTGCCTGGCCTAATTGATATTCTTAAATGAAACTTGTTTATTGATGATAGTAATAAAAAGTAAAAACACTTACATTTGTAACATTTCTTGGGTTTCTTTCAAATCAGTAGGAACACATTGTTTTTGCTCAGTGACTTATTCTGAATTGTATGTTTTCTATGTACATCTAAAATCACATGGGTTATTTGAAATTAGATTTTGTCTAAACAGCTATTTTCTTTCTATGAGTCAGCAAAATCTTATCTAGGTAGGATTTTATCCTCAGTGTTTATTTTTGGCTTTCAGGGTACAGCTTACTACATGCATTCATCACATCATCAAACATGATTATCCAAGCCGCTGGACTGCCATTGTGGACAAAATTGGCTTTTATCTTCAGTCCGATAACAGTGCTTGTTGGCTAGGAATTCTTCTTTGCCTTTATCAGCTTGTGAAAAATTATGAGTAAGTGTTTCTTTCAATTCCTATAGATCTTTGGAAGTAGGAAAAGTTGGGAAAATTTAAGCTAATTTGAACATGTAAAAGTATATCGGGCATAGATACCAAAATTAGTGAATTATATGGCAATTTCAATTTATTCTTTTATTTTTGAAGTAGTATTCTAACTACAGTTTCTTTTCTTGATTCTACTAAAAAACTTGCTGTTTTCTTAATCATTGCCTCTTTACCTATTTAAAAACTAAGTTATATCTGAGGCAGGGCTCCTCAGTATGTGCTGACAAAAGTCCTTCAGATAAGTTTTTCTAAAATGCGAAGGTGGTCAGAATACATTGAGCATTAGAGCTCCTTATTACTTGTGGCTTTTCTTCTGTGAATTTTTATCTTAACTTGGGTTCTTGATTAACTTCCAGAACCTCACTCTGATTCTTTAAGAAGAGTTCATTGGAATTTCATGTGATCTTTTTTAATGAGTGTGTTTTGGGAGATTTACACTCACCTATTTCATTGTTGGCATATTTAAGCAAATCATAGTTCATATAGGTGATTAGTATTAGGAAAAAAGATTTTAGGCCAAGTGATTATTTTAGATCTGGCTTTAGGGATCAGGAAAAAAAGATCTAACCTGGAAAGTTGAGGTACAGCACTGAGAGTAGTAAGCTACATGTTGAAGGAGTTTTTTAAGTCTGTGGTGAAAGTAATAAAATTGATAGGCACATGAAAAGTTTGATGTGGAGTTATTATGAGGAAGGCATAAAGAAGACTTTTATACCTTGATGGTGACTTTATAGCCAGTCCTAACAGCTACACAGATGCCATTGTGAGCCCTCTAATTCTGGGACTTGTAGTTAGCCTCCAAAACCCTCTTTGTGTCCCATCTCAAAGGGGCTGATGAACTGCTGCTTTTGTTCTCTGAGCCAGATAGAAACATACCATTTACAGCATTGGTACTGGTGTTTTCTTGTGTTCCCACCAGCTACCCATCTTCCTCCTAAGGAATGTTCCAGCTGTTGCTCCAACCTCTGTCAGAGTGCCAGTTTTTGTAGTTCTGGTAAGTGAGTGACTGAAATTAGAGAGAATAAAAACAATAAGCTGTCAGTATCATTGAGGAGGTTCAAGTCCCTCCAGTCCCATAATCTTAGTAGGAGTGAATATGACAGGGATTTTTAAATGGGAGATACAGGAGGCTGCTACATCATTGGAATTCAGTTCATTTTCACCCAGTGTTTCGTTGTGAAGCACAAGGTGTTCACAAGGGATCTGTGTGGACTGAAGCAGTTCTAAGAAAATTCATGGATAAATTGGAATTTGTGGTGGTCTTCAGGAGCATAGATCCTCAGGAAATGCTTATCAGTTGAAGAAACACAAAGAACATTTTAAGAGGAAGGCATGTGACACCATATGGAGTGGTATGAACAAAGAAAGAGATGGAAATGTGAGACCCTGTTATTGGGTAATGAGGAGATTACTTAATGTATTGATAATTTCCAGTGAGAGGTTGGGGATAATTTTGGACTGGTAAGTTGGGACCACGTTAAAGAGGGTTTTGAGTACAGAATGGGAAATTTGGTTGTAATCTTTTAGAAACTAAGAACCACTGAATTTTTTTTTAGCAGAACAGTGATAAGACTAGTATTTAAGGATTTTCTGTGAGTATGGTTCTCCAGTTTGACACATCACAGCCTTGTGGTAGTAGAATTTTATTAGTGTCATATTTTTATGCTTTCAGGTCTTACAGGGATTAAGTTTGGTACCATAATTACTTTTATACTCATTATCTTAGCTTAACAACTATTACCACTCAACTCCCAGTCCACTGTTCAGTGTATTGAGGGAGGCAGGAGAGAATACTTGACATAGAACAAGTATTTAAACTCTCTTAGGGAGGGTGATGGACCTATTGCATAGAGAAAGCTGCATAATTTAGTTCTCACTTTCAGTGTTTAAAGGGAATTTTGTGTATAAATGTATAATCAGATTGGAGAGTACAAATGGCTTTCTTTTATGAATTCTTATTTTATCAACTCAAAGCTATAGATAACATTTTTTAAATGTATGCTAAGTATAATTTCTTAGCACATTGAATTAATATTTGAAATAATTTGTCGGTAGATTGTGTTAATAGCTTTAGCAGTCATTGTTAATGTGAAATTCCTTTTTTGTATTTTTCATTCTTGGTGATTTACTTTGTTACTCATTTCACCTGGTAGGAAACAAACAAACAAACAAAATCTAACTTTTAAAAAGTCTCCCGTTATCATTTTTAAATGTACTCAGATACTTAGTTCTCGAATATACTCTCTCTTAAGGAAGAGGGATACCAATAAATAAAACTGGGATGTGCTATGGAAAACCAATTTAAAGCTGTTTTTATAATCATCTCTTCCAAAAAGATAAGCTGTGGCTCTTAGAATAATGATTTCTATAGTCAGTAATCTGTGTTTTGCAAATTTAGTCTTCCTATTGACTTTAATAATAGAAGTTGGGGCTGGGAGCAGTGGCTCAGCCTGTGATCCCAACACTTTGGGAAGCCAAGGCAGGCAAATCACTTGAGCCCAGGAGTTTGAGACCATCCTAGGCAACATAGTGGAACCCCGTCTCTACCTCTCTCCCTGCAAAAAAAAAAAATAATAACAATTAGCTGTGCATGATGGCACATGCCTGTAGTCACAGCTACTACTAAGAGGCTGAGGTGGGAGGATAGTTTGAGCCTGGGAGGTTGAGGCTGAGGTGAGCCATGATCACCACTGCACTCCAGCCTAGGTGACAGAGTAAGGCACTTTCTCAAAAAAAAAAAAAAAAAAGAAACTAGAATTGTTTTTGTGTAGTTATAACTTATAAATTTGATTGTTTGATTTTTATTTATTTATTTTTTTTTTGAGATGGAGTCTCTCTCCGTCACCCAGGCTGGAGTGTAGTGGCATGATCTTGGCTCATAATTGATAGCTTGTTGGTCACATTTTGTTGCCCTATGGGTTAATAGAAGAATTTCTGGTTTATGATGCTTTTTGAAATAAAATATTTTCTGCTTTATACATGCCACTTCTGCCTTAATGCTCTTGGTATGTAAATTACTTAAGGATGGTAATATATAATCAGTTTTATTTCTTTATCATCTGCTACTATTTATACAAATATAATCAAATACTTCCTAACCAGTTTAGAAAAAGAATAATATTAGAACAAAACCGTAAAAAGAAAGCATCTTGGATAAAACCTTGAGTAAAGATTATCCAGTTTTTTCTGAACATTTATTATGAGATCAGTAACCTTGGATTTCAGTTGCCCAGGTTCATGACTAACTATAATACTGAGAAAGATAGTTAATTTCTGTGCCTCAGTTTCTTAAACTATAAAAGTGAGAATGCTCATGTGGGCCTTGAAGATTATTGACCTCATTATACATGTTCAGAAAATACTGGATAATTTCTCAAGGTTTTATTCAAGATGCTTTCTTTTTTTTTTTTTCAGATGGAGTTTCAGGCTGGGGTGCAATGGTGTGGTCTTGACTCACCGCAACCTCTATCTCCTGGGTTCGAGCAGTTCTCCTGCCTCAGCCTCCCAAGTAGCTGGGATTACAGGCATGCACCACCACACCCGGCTAATTTTTGTATTTTTAGTAGAGACGGGGTTTCTCTTTGTTGGTCAGACTGGTCTCGAACTCCTGACTTCAAGTGAACCACCAGCCTCAGCTTCCCAAAGTGCTGGGATTACAGGCTTGAGCCACTGCACCCGGCTAAGATGCTTTCGTTTTATGGTTTTGTTCTAGATATTTTTCTTTTTCTAAATTGGGTAGGAAGTATTTGATTATATTTGTGTAAATAAATGCATAGTTTAATATATATATAAAGTTGTGGAAATAAATTCTTACAGAATTAGTTTGTATTCCTACTCAAAGGTATAAAAAGCCAGAGGAGCGGAGTCCATTGGTAGCAGCAATGCAGCATTTTCTGCCAGTTCTAAAGGATCGTTTTATCCAGCTTCTTTCTGACCAGTCTGATCAGTCTGTCCTCATCCAGAAACAAATATTCAAGATCTTCTATGCTCTTGTTCAGGTAATTTCTACAGAGCAGTTTTTATATATAAAAAGTTAGTCTGCCATTTACCATATTAAACATTAACAAGAATTTCAGCATTTGAATAATAGTTACATTTGAAAATCTACATTAAATGGGTGATTTTCTAGCAAAATATAAATTATGAAAATAATGTCTAAACAAGCATACGTCCCCAAATACGTAGATAACCATAATAAATCTTAAACTGCAAACGAGCAACGTCAAATTCTCTTAAGCTATTTACTACAACCAAATTAGTCATTTTAGGAAGTATCTTTCACCTTACAAGAATTAATGAATCTAGTCCAGGCACAGTGGCTCACTCCTGTAATCCCAGTACTTTGGCAGGCTGAGGCAGGCGGATCACCTGAAGTCAGGAGTTCAAGACAAGCCTGACCAACATGGAGAAAACCCCATCTCTACTAAAAATTCAGAAAAATTAGCCAGGCACAGTGGCACATGCCTATAATCCTGCCTGCTTGGGAGACAGAGGCAGGAGAATAGCTTGAACCCGGGAGGCGGAGGCTGCGGTGAGCCAAGATCGCACCATTGCACTCCAGCCTGGGCAAACAGAGCAAAACTCTGTCTCAAAAAAAAAGGAAAGAAAGAAAAAGAAAAGAATTTTTGAATTTGAAAACCCATTACTTGATTACAGTTGAAATCTAACACATACTCTGATATGCAAGATATACATAGATTGTCTCAATAAATACAGAACCTATTCCTAAACTTGTCACAAAAACACTATATCTATGGGCTTTACTGGCACACAGTAATGGGTTTTATTATTTCTGTATGTTGCTCTGAATTTTTCTAGGATAAAAGATAGCCACTAAAGAAATGGTTGGGTCAGTATTCGCAGTGAAATGTAATTACTTATAAAGCAGATTTTTAAAAATCAGGTAAATTCTGGTTCTTTTTGTACCATGTACCGTAGAAGGGTTTATCTCATCTACCAAGACCTTTGGTCCAAGTCATACCATTACATTTAAAAATCTCATTTAAATGGATCAGAGCCAGGCACAGTGGCTCACACCTGTAAGCCTGTAATCCCAGTTACTCTGGAGGCTGAGGTGGGAGGATTGCTTGAAGCCAAGAGTTCAAGGCTGTAGTCCATCCTGACAGAGCGAGACCTGGTCCCTAAAAAAAAAAAAGAAAGGAAGAAAGATCTAGGATTTCACCTCCACTGAGATACTTGCCTAACTCTGTTGCTTGGTTGGATTTTTCATGTCTTTGCTAGATCTTTAAAGACATTCAAGTATCTCCCACTCTGAATCTAAGGGTACCTTAATGCCATTCTGTTGGACTCTTAAGTGATTCTTTCAAGTAATTTGAATCAACACTAGTCTTTTCAATATTTTTTCTAACTGGTAGGATCATAACTTTTGGATTAAATAGTAGGTCTTTTTGAAAACTATCATAGGGCATACAGAATAAGACAAAATAGTCTATCAACTCATTCTTTGAGACTAGCATACCCTATTATAAAAATATAGCCCCGTCTCACTTGTGAAAATAGATGTCCTAAAATCCCAAATTGGATATCTATTTTATTGGCCTACTGAGAGAGGATTTATTCCAGGAATACAAGAATGGATCAATAGTAAGAATTTATTTTTGTAATTAACCCTTATATCACATTAAGATAGAGACCTGTAACCATCTTTATGGATGTCAGATAAAGCATTTTATAAAAGTAAATAACCATGTCTGCTTTGAAGAAAATAAACAACTGTAAGAATCCTAGAATAGAATCTTTCTTAGCTTACTGAAATGTGTTCATTAGACGTCTGCGATAGATACCATACCTTACAGTGAAAATAAGATACCCCAGTAAAATGGCTATATGGCAGGGATGCCCAGTCACCGTGTACCATTATAGATAACAAGCAAAGAAGTGTGTCTGTGTACTAAAAGCAGGAAATGTGGATTGAATGAAATACTTTTGGTAGGTATTGTGAAGAATAAAAAGAAGTGGGATTTTCTTTAGCAAAGATTTTGAAATTTTAATTCTTGACTTTTATTTAGTATACACTACCACTGGAACTGATAAATCAACAGAACCTGACAGAATGGATAGAAATTTTAAAGACTGTTGTGAACAGGGATGTACCTAATGTAAGTTTCTGTATGTTCTCTTATATTACTAAATATATTTAATGGTCTTTTGAAGACTAACTGGTGTTTCCTGTAACATTCTCTATGAACTTTTATAATTTGTGATGTATTTTTTTCAAGATTAGAGATAGCTTTCCATTTGTTTACATATGCATTACATATGTACATTTACTTAGTGTAAAAAGTTGTAAACGGTGATTTTTTTTTATATATTACAGGTTAAGCACTTCTGTTATCCTTTTATTTCATCCTAAATCTTCTATTTCTTCTCAGTTCTTAAATTAAGAGCTCATAGCTAGCTTTTAGCCTAGTTAATTTGTCAGATGCCCACATACAGAGGAAGAACTTGATTTATGAGTTGGCCAACTATATAGTTATGTTATCTTTTCTGAATAACTTTATTGAGAAATAACTCACCTACCATAAAATTTACTCTTTTGAAGTACAACTTGGTAGTTTTTAGTACATTTAGAGTTATCCAGCTGTGTTATTTTTATAATCAAATTTTTAAAAATTATTATTTTTCTTTATAATCTAGTTTTCTAGAGAGATAGGGGAATTTGCAGATTACTGAATACCCAGTGTTTTTTTTTTTTTAAGACGTAGTCTCTCCCTCTGTCACCCAGACTATAGTGCAGTGTTACAATCTTGGCTCACTGCAACCTCTGCATCCTGGGTTCAAGCAATTCTCTGCCTCAGCTTCTGAGTAGCTGGGGTTACAGGCGCCTGCCACAATGCCTGGGTAATTTTTGTATTTTTAGTAGAGGCAGGGTTTCACCATCTTGGCCAGTCTGGTCTTGAACTCCTGACCTTATGAGCCACTGCGTCTGGCTGACCCAGTGTATTTCAAGCACTGTTATTAATATGTACTTATTTAACCCTCAAAATTCCTTCTAGGAGGGTTATGTAATTTGTCCAATATAATACTGTTAATCACATAAGTGAGTCCAAAGTCCTATTTTGTAGTTTAATTTTTCTTTTAAAGATTTGTTTCAGAAGATTTACAAACGATGCAAAAGAAACAACACTTCTACACACTCCACAGGAAACTAGTTTGGTGTATATTTTTCTGTGTACATTTAATAAATATAAAATACAACTTTTTTGTTTTGTTTTTGTTTTTCCTTTACCCAGAGCATGAAATAAAATACAACTTTTAAAGGTCTCACATACATATTCTGCACCTTTTTGTGGTATAATTTATAATCTGTGCACCAATTATAAATAAGCAGTTCAGTGAGTTATCACAATTATTTGTACCCATGTAACCATCACCTCAGAATGTTTGCTTCATGGCTGGTTCTAGTCATCTCTGCCATCATCTCATTTCCCGCACAATAGATTTCGTCTATTTTAGAACTTAATAAGTAATCTTTTGTTGCTGGCTTCTTTCACTTAATATATTTATAAGATTCTTTCATGTTGTATAGTGGTAGTTTATTCTTTTTTATTGCTAAGCCCATTGTATAGATATATCACAACATCTGGATGCTGATGGACATCCAGATAGTTTTGCTTTTTCAGTATTATAGATAACGCTATGAACATTCTTACGTGTCTTTTTATGGTTACATGTTTTTTACACTCTTGTATAAGTATCAAAGAAAGGAATTGGGTCATAGGGAAGGTGTATGTTTAACTTTGCAAGTAACTTCCACAGTGACTGTAGCATTGCTCTCACTAGCGATGTATGAGAGTATTCAATTGCTCTGTATATTCACTCCCTTATCCTACTTAAAAAATGTCATGGATGTCTTAGGTCAATGTATAATGATCCAGTTCCTTCTTTCAGTGGTTGTGTAGTAGTCTTTTATGGATGTTACATAATTAAACATTCCCTTATTAATGAATGTTCAGGTTCTTGCCAGTTTTTTACCATTACAAATAGTATTATAATTAATATTCTTATACACAAATTCTTGTGCGTTTATACTTACATATCTGGAACTAGATTTCTGAAATGATGTTTCTCATACTCTTTTTATTATAAAATATACTGACTTTGATTAAGCTACAATTGTCATGGCCTTGACTATACTATTTAGATCTTGACTAAAATGTTTGGTTTTAAGCTTGTAGAAGAATTTTAAGAAGCATGTCTTTTATAACCAACTAGTGAAGCAGTGAGGATGTCTCTTGGATTTAACTAGGGTTAATACTTTTCCAAGTCTAACCTTCTATTATGAAAGGCCAACATTAGAGAAGCATTCATATTTTTGTCAATCTGTTTTCATCTCATGCTGTTCCTCCTATGTTGTATTCTCTCTATCATTAAATAAGTATCTTTTTTTTTCTTTATTTGACATCCCTGAGACTGTGTAATTTACAATAAATAAGTATCTTTTCAAAGGAAACACTTCAAGTTGAAGAAGATGATCGGCCTGAGTTACCATGGTGGAAATGCAAGAAGTGGGCCTTACATATTTTAGCAAGGCTTTTTGAAAGGTAATCTTATCCATATATGGTGATTTAATTAATTTTTTAAGGTTTTGCTTTTATAAGTCCTGGCATAAAACATTATAAAGAAACAATGGGCATTTTGATGTTCTTTTAGATATGGAAGCCCTGGCAATGTTTCCAAAGAGTATAATGAATTTGCTGAAGTATTTCTGAAGGCATTTGCTGTTGGTGTCCAGCAAGTAAGTCTGTTACTGGTTTTTCTAAGTGGAAACATGGCATCTTTAAGTTAATTTCTGTCTTGTTTATTTCTGGTTTCTTTGGTATCTAAAGAGTTCACGTTTGGACCCTATAGCAGGGCAGATCTCAAACATTTTTGGTCTCAGGATCTCTTAATGTTTAAATTACTAAAGATACCATTGGGTTCTTATGTGAGTTATACCCAGTGATATTTATCACATTAGAAATTAAAAACAAATCATTAAAAAATAGTAACAGGCTTGTTACATATTAACAGAAACTTTTTTTTTTTTTGAAAGACAGAGTTTTGCTCTTGTTGCCTAGGCTGGAGTGCAATGGTGCAATCTTGGCTCACCACAACCTTTGCTCCTGAGTTTAAGTGATTCTCTTGCCTCAGCCTCCCGAGCAGCTGGGATTACAGGCATGCACCACCATGCCTGGCTAATTTTGCATTGTATTTTCAGTAGAGATGGGGTTTCTCTATGTTGGTCAGGCTGGTATAGCCCGCCTCAGCCTCCCAAAGTGCTGGAATTACAGGCGTGAGTCACCGCCTTCAGCCTAGTTACAGAATTCTAATTTTTTTTTTTTTTTGAGATGGAGTCTTGCTCTGTTCTCTAGGCTGGAGTGCAATGGTGCTACCTTGGCTTACTGCAACCTCTGCCCACTGGGTTCAAGTGATTTTCGTGTCTAAGCCGCCTGAGTAGCTGGGATTACAGGTGCCCGCCACCATACCCAGCTCATTTTTGTATTTTTAGTAGAGATGGGATTTTATCATATTGGCCAGGCTGGTTTCAAACTCCTGACCTTAAGTGATCTGTGCACTTCGGACTCCTAAAGTGCCGGAATTATAGCCGTGAGCTGCCATGCCCAGCCCACAATTCAAATTTTTGCTTGAAACCTCAAATTTAACACCGGTAACATACTGTCAGCAATTTTCCTTAAAATAATGGGTTCGTTTTATTCATTTTTGAGAAAAAATCTGCCATATTCATAGTCTAAATAACTATTGTCTTTTAGTTGTTCTTTTAAGCATAAAATAGTGTTTCGTGGAATAAGTGACTATTTCAGCTTGCAACTCAATCTCTTACCAAGTGTTGTAACCATTGTACTTTGATATGTAGTAGAACAACTATCTGTATACTTCTTACTGAATAATCATAATTTTTCTTCTCATCAAAGTTATTCTTAAGGAAAACTTGTTCTGTAAGAATATGGGTATAAAGAGGCTGGTGGCTCACACCTGTAATCCCAGCACTTTGCAAGGCCAAGGCAGGTGGATCACCTGCAATCAGGAGTTCGAGACCAACCTGGCCAACATAGCGAAACCCCTGTCTCTACTAAAAATACAAAAATTAACTGGGCGTGGTGGTGCTCACCCATAGTCCCAGCTACTAGGGAGGCTGAGGCAGGAGAATCGCTTGAACCCAGGAGACAGAGGTTGCAGTGAGCTGAGATTGTGCCACCGCACTCCAGCCTGGGCAGCAAGGCGAGGTGCTATCTCAAAAAAAAAAAAAAAGAATACAGGGACTTTAATATCATACTGTCTGTATTCAAATAAGGCACCACAACATTTAACACTGTGGTTTTGTACCATTGATACAAATATTTATTTACTCAAAACCCAGCATTTTTAAAGAAAGCAGACAACATCATTACGAAAGTAGCTTTAACCTAGTAGATCCTCTGAAATAGTCTTGGGGACCACTAGAGGTTTGTGGACTATAAGTACCAGTGTTCTGAAACATGAATTAGAATTAGAACTATTGACAGATGCTAAATAGGCAGTTAACTGCTTTGGGTGCAGTTTTTCTAGAAGACGGCTTTAACAAGATAGGGCTTTCTCTAAATACTGTAGTTTTTCAATAGGTAGCATGTGGGCCAGGTGTGGTGGCTTACACCTGTAATCCCAGCACTTAGGGAGGCTGAGACAGGAGGATTGCTTGAGGCTAGGTATTCAAGACCAGCCTGGCAACATAGTGAGCCACTGTCTTTAGCAAAGAAAAAAAAAAAAGATATCATATACTTTTCTATTTATTCTTAATCAGAAATGAGTTGAATTATTTTTAACAGAATGCGGTTGTTTTTCTTGATGACCAGGGCATTAAGATATATGTTAACTGTTTTGACTGGCTTGTGAGTGGTTGAAATTTCTATTTGGACGTTGATTTTTGATTGAAAAATTTTTTTCCAAGGTTTTATTGAAGGTGTTATATCAGTACAAGGAGAAGCAATATATGGCTCCTCGAGTTTTACAACAGACATTAAATTATATTAATCAAGGAGTTTCTCATGCTCTCACCTGGAAGAATCTGAAGCCCCATATACAAGTAATAATTTATCTGAAATGTTTTTATAGCAAATATAATAGAAATAACATCAATTGCCATAAAGGTTGAAAACTTGCATGTTTGTTGAGTTGTGTTACTTAGTTTACTTCTGGTGGTTGTTTTGAGAGTATAGCAGAAAAAGGAGACAGAACACTCTGACATAAAGTTATGAGAGATATTTTGTGACTATCCAACTTAACTTTTAATCTAAAACTGTTATCTTCAAACTTGCTTTAAGTTCTTACTCTTGGTCTATGATTACATTTTATCATGTAATTTGGAGTAACCAAGGGACTTTATTTCACCGGATTAGTTTCTAGCATAAGTGGCTTATCTCCTATTTCTATGAATAATTTATTTGCTTTATTTAGAGCTGTAGAATTTTATAGACTTACATATGTGCATATTTTTAGGATACTTATTTGCAGCATACATTCACTTATCTTGTAATTACTTGTTACAGAGAGGGGAAGTACATGTAGTTAGATAGTTGATCTTAGAACACATTAAATGCATTACTAAAGTTTGATATTAAGCTTTAAAATTAATATCATAGTGTTACTTTGGTTTTAATACTTAGAGGAAATTTGAAGGTTTAAATTTGAAAACTGATGGCTACTGTTTTCTTAACTTTTAAATTGCAGGGCATTATCCAAGACGTTATTTTTCCATTGATGTGCTATACAGATGCTGATGAAGAACTTTGGCAAGAAGACCCTTACGAATATATACGCATGAAGTTTGGTAAGAAATATTCACCTTTTTTAGAAACAAAAAAAAAGTCAGTAAGATTAGAGTGATTGTGTGTAGCCAACCTATGGGGTATTAGGTATCTTCTTTATTTTTTATTTTTTGAGACGAGTTTCACTCTTGTCACCCAGGCTTGAGTGCAGTGGCCCAATCTTGGCTCACTGTATCCTCTGCCTCCTAGGTTCAAGTGATTCTCCTGCCTCAGTCTCCCAAGTAGCTGGGATTACAGGCGCCTGTCATCACGCCCAGCTGATTTTTTGTGTTTTTAGTAGAGATGGGGTTTCATCATGTTGGCCAGACTGGTCTCAAATTCCTAACCTCAGGTGATCCATCTGCCTTGGCCTCCCAAAGTGCTGGGATTACAGGTGTGATCCACCACACCACGCCCAGCCCTTTGTTGTTTTAATGTAATTGATCCCATGTGTAGTCCTTTTTGGGGCTATTCGTTTTGGGGACCATTCATTATTGATAATCATCTTATTTTTAGCAGACACAAATTCAATACTGTTAAGCTTCTATTACTGAATGCCAAAACTGTTAGATATTCAAGATTACACCTCAACACTAAATGTCTCAAGTATACTTTCGGATCTTATGTTGGTCATCATATGTGTGGGAAATGAGAAAACACATTGAAAGCTGGAGTCACATGAAGTCCCTGCACAGAACTAAAGAACTGTAATTTGGCTAATAATGTGGAGTACTGGTCCTTTCTCTTACCAGATCATCTGTGCTTTTTGCAGCTTGTACTTCTGTGATGCTATTGTGAAAATTCTCACATCAGTAGTGTTTCATACATATAATTTAAACTGCTAAGTTCTGGGTTAAAAAAGAAAAATGAAAAACTATTAGGAGGAATTGGTGGATTAACATTTAATTTGTACAGGTCAGGTGTGGTGGCTAATGCCTATAATCCCAACACATTGGGAGGCTGAAGTGGGCAGATCGTTTGAGGTCAGGAGTTCAAGTCCAGCCTGGCCAATATGGTGAAACCCCATCTCTACTAAAAGTACCAAAATTTTAGCTGGGTGTGGTGGCAGGCACCTGTAATCCAGCTACATGAGAGGCTGAGGCAAGAGAATCGCTTGAACCTAGTAGTTGGAGGTTACAGTGAGCCGAGATTGCCCCACTGCACTCCAGCCTAGGTGACACAGTGAGATTCCATCTCCAAACAAACAAAAACACTTAATTTGTATGGGAAAGACATGGAATTGTGCTTTTGCAAAATTACATGGGAATCTGGGATCATTTTCATACCTTAGGTAAAGATTAAGCATGTTTTTTAATGCTTTTGTGAAGAAATTAATGTTTATTGTCTTAATTTTAAACTTGTTCTCTAGATGTGTTTGAAGATTTCATTTCTCCTACCACTGCTGCCCAGACACTTTTGTTTACAGCCTGTAGTAAGAGGAAAGAGGTAGGCTTATTTAATGTTTAGGTAACTTTTCCTACATTATTTAAAATTTATTCAACTATGCACTCAGTTTTAAATGTCATGTGAGTCATTTTGTTAGTGTTTTTTAAGTACTGTTGGCCTATTCAATAATAGTGCTTTTCTTTTTTAATCTAGGTACTGCAAAAGACTATGGGATTTTGTTACCAGATTCTTACAGAACCAAATGCTGACCCTCGAAAAAAAGATGGAGCCCTGCATATGATTGGCTCTTTAGCTGAAATACTTCTGAAGGTATTCTTTAGTGTATTTGTATGTGCTTGAGTGTGCAAGTAGTTTTTTTGTTTTGTTTTTGTTTATTTATTTATTTTTGTTTTTTAGTTTTTTTGGTGTGTGCAAGTAGTTTTTAAAAATAAAAAACCAGCCAGGCACAGTGGCTCACTTCTGTAATCCTAGCACTTTGGGATGCTAAGGTGAGCAGATTGCTTGGGCCTAGAAGTTTGAGACCAGCCTGGGCAACATACTGAGACCCCCATCTTTATAAAAATAAAAAATACGCTGGGTCAGTTGGCTCATGCCTGTAATCCCAGCACTTTGGGAGGCCGAAGAGGGCAGATTGCTTGAGGTCAGGAGTTTGAGACCAGCCTGGCCAACATGGCAAAACCCCATCTCTACTAAAAATACAAAAATTAGCTGGCCGTGCTAGCGCATGCCTGTAATCCCAGCTACTCGGGAGGTTGAGGCAGGAGAATCACTTGAACCCTGGAGGTGGAGGCCGCAGTGAGCCAAGGTCATGCCACTGCACTCCACACTCTAGCCCAAGCTACAGAGACTTGGTCTCAATAAAAAAAATTAACAGCCTTATGGGGTGTACAACTCAGTAGTTTTTATTATTCACAGTTGTGTAACTATCACCCTCAGAAGAAATTGTGTATTCATTGGCAGTCACTCTACATTTCACCACAAATCTCCCAGCCCTAGGCTACCTATAGTCCACATTTGTTCTATGGATTTGTTTATTCTGGACATTTTATATAAATGGAGTCATAATATAGAGTCCTTTCTGGGTGACTTCTTTCATTTAGCATAATGTTTCCAAGGATTACCCATGTTGTAGCATGTTTCAGTACTTTTTTTGTTTCGTTGCCAAATTATATTTCATTATATTAATAAACCAGATTTTATTCATTCATTAGTTGCTTCTATTTTCTGGCTACTACAAATGTTGCTGTGAATATTCATGTTTAAGTTTTTTTGTTTGTTTTTGAGACAGAGTCTTGCTCTGTTGCCCAGGCTGGAGTACAGTGGCACAATGTCAGCTCATGCAACTACGCCTCCTGGGTTTCCTGCCTTAGTCTCCAGAGTAGCTGAAATTACAGGCACCTGCCACCACACCTGGCTAATTTTTGTATTTTTGGTAGAGATGGGGTTTCACCATATTGGCCAGGCTGGTCTTGAACTCCTGACCTTGTGATCTGCCTGCGTTGGTCTCCCAAAGCGCTGGGATTACAGGTGTGAGCCACTAGGCCTGGCCCATGTTTAAGTTTGTTTTTTTTTTTTTTAAAGATGGGGTTTCACCATGTTGGCCAGGCTGGTCTTAAACTCCTGACTTCAGGTGATCCACCTGCCTCGGTCTCCCAAAGTGCTGAGATTACAGGCGTGAGCCACCGCGCCCAGCCCACGTTTAAGTTTTTATGTGGATGTATGTTTTTCATTTTTCATGGGTATATACCTATGAGTATGAATTGCTGGTCATAATTTGAGAAACCAGGACCATTTTCCAGTGTCACTGTACCATTTATATTTCTACCAGCAGTGTATTTTGATTTTAGCCATCCTGATGAACGTGAATTAGTATCTCTTTGTGGCTTTGAAGCTTTTCATGTGTTTATTGTCCATTTGTATATTTTTAGAGACTATTGATTCAAACTGCTTACTCCCATCCCACCCTGCCACTTTTTTTGTTTTGAAATGGAGTCTTGCTCTGTTGCCCAGGCTGGAATACAGTGGCGAGATCTCGGTTCACTGCAGCTTCTGGTCTCCTGGGTTCAAGCGATTCTCCTGCTTCGGCCTCCCAAGTAGCAGCATTTTTTTTTTTCACCCAGGCTGGAGTGCAGTGGCGTGATCACTGCTCACTGCAACCTCCACCTCCCGGGTTCAAGTGATTCTTGTGCTTCAGGCGCCTGCAACCATGCCCAGCTAATTTTTTTTTTTTTTTGAGATGGAGTCTCACTCCAGTCCACGCTGGAGTTCCAGTGACACAATCTCAGATCACTGCAACCTCTGCCTCGAGGGTTCAAGTGATTCCCCTGCCTCAGCCTCCCAAGT
The DNA here is from genome assembly GCF_030222135.1 of Aotus nancymaae. Taxonomy (NCBI): domain Eukaryota; kingdom Metazoa; phylum Chordata; class Mammalia; order Primates; family Aotidae; genus Aotus; species Aotus nancymaae. The sequence continues at coordinate 50,529,034 of NW_026988473.1, read as the reverse complement.
AGCTGAGACTACAGGCATGTGCCACCACACCCAGCTAATTTTTTGTATTTTTAGTAGAGACGGGGTTTTATCATGTTAGCCAGGATGATCTGGATCTCCTGGCCTCAGGTGATCCACTTGCCTTGGCCTCCCAAAGTGCCAGGATTACAGGTGTGAGCCACTGCACCCAGCCATCTTTCATCTTTTCTGTACCTGTTCACCCATCCTTCTCTTACTTTATGAAGTATATATTAAAGACATTCTAATCATTTGTTGTATAGGAGGCTGGGAATTAAGTGAGTTCTCTTGGTACATTCGAGTATCTTGTTTATCTGTTCTTCTTTCACTCAGCTTCTCTTAGTGGTAATATTTTAAATAGGTAGGCACAGTTATCATGAACATGAAATTCATTTTGGTATGTTACTATCAACTAGTCTATGGATCTTTTTTAAATTTCACGAGATTTACCACTGTGTCCTTTTTTCTGTTCCATAACCCTGTCTAGGGTCTCACATTGCACTTAGTTGTCATATCTGATTATGTAAGTGGTGATATATAAGTGGCTTAGGTTTTTAATGTTTATTTAATGTGCAGTTTAAGGAACTCTTCCAAAAAGCTTCTTAGCACTTAGAAAATACTCAACTTGAATATTGAGAGTGCCTTTTTAGAGAAACACTTGAACCCAGGAGGTGGAGGTTGCAGTGAGCCGAGATTGTGCCACTTCATTCTAGACTGGGTGAGAGTGAGAGACTCCGTCTCAAAAAAAAAAAAAAAAGTAGCACCTTTTTAGATAGCCAGTTTATTAGTTTCAAAGCAGGATTTTTTTTTCACATCATGTTAGCTAGAAACTTTACCAGAGAGGTTTTTTTCCTTCTAAAAGTTTCGTAAGAAATAAAATTCGTAAGGTGACAAAATTAAGCAAACTTAAATCAGTCAGACACTATTGCTTTTAAGATTTGGCATTAAGGCTTTCTAATCAAGGAATGTGAAAACATGTCAATGTGTTCAGTGGTTTTTGGTGGTGAAGTTCTGGAATAAGAAAATTGGTTGTGGATCCTGGGATTCAAAAAATGAGAATATGTTGTGGAGTTAATAGTCATTTTTAACAGTATTAATCTATTTGGAAATTGAGATGATTGTATTTGGAACTGTATCAAAATAATTGTTGTTTGTATTTACAGAAAAAGATCTATAAAGATCAGATGGAATACATGTTGCAGAATCATGTATTCCCTCTCTTCAGCAGTGAACTAGGCTACATGAGAGCAAGGGTATGTTTTAAAGCTGCATTATTTATATACTTCTGTCTTGTAATGAATGACTCTGTGGACTTTATATTGAAACTTGTAAATGTTCACTTTGAAGGCTGTGATTTATTTTAGGTTTCTGTTTAATGTACATGATTACATGGCTGCTATAATGTGTGCATAGCTTTCATCTGTGTCTGGTAGCAGTGTCTGTCTGTGTTTTGCATTCAGATCTTGCTATCCACACAAATGTCATGCAGCCAAAGACTAACTTGGGATCATAGTACTGGTCTAGTGTTGTCTCTGGACACATCTACCACTGGCCAGCCTCCAAAGTCCCATACACAGAACTCAGGGATTAGAGATTAGCTTGGGGGAATTTAAGGCAAGGTATCTACACTAACTCACTGTATTTTTACAAAAGGCTTGCTGGGTGCTTCACTATTTTTGTGAAGTGAAGTTCAAAAGTGATCAGAACCTTCAAACAGCCTTAGAGCTAACAAGAAGATGTCTGATTGATGATAGAGAAATGCCTGTGAAAGTGGAAGCTGCCATTGCCCTTCAAGTATTGATCAGCAATCAAGAAAAAGGTAAAGGATTTGTATGTCAAGAAAACTGAATGTTGGCCAGGTGTGGTGGGTCACGCCTGTAATCTTAGCATTTTTGTAGGCTGAGGCATGAAGAACGCTTGAAGCCAGGTGTTCAAGACCAGCCTGGGCAACATCGCCACAAGAAATTTTTTCAAAATTAACTGGATATTGTGGCATGTACCTGTAGTCCCAGCTACTTGGGAGTCTGAGACAGCAGGATCACTTGAGCCCAGCAGTTCAAGGCTGCAGTGTTCTGTGATTGCTGCTGCCCTCCAGCCTGGGCAACAGAGCAAACCCCTGCCTCTTATTAAAAAAAAAAATAGTAATGAGTGTCTTTATGCCTGATTGTAAAAAGGCATAATCCTAGAAACTTGGCATACTTCCTTTTTTACATGAAAGTACTTTTTAAAAAAGCTCATTGATACACTCCTTCTCTTACAGCTAAAGAATATATCACACCATTCATCAGACCTGTAATGCAGGCTCTTCTTCATATTATAAGAGAAACAGAAAATGATGACCTTACCAATGTAATTCAGAAAATGATCTGTGAATATAGTGAAGAAGTTACTCCTATTGCGGTGGAAATGACACAACATTTGGTATGCTGTTTGAACCTATCATTTTTGCAAGCATTTTAATTTAGCTCTCAGTATGTTCCAGATTGTGTCACAAGTGGCTTACCTTACCTTATAGCAGCGGTCCCCAACCTTTTTGGCACCTGGGACTGGTTTTGTGGAAGATAATTTTTCCACAGATGGTCCAGGGGAGATGGCTTTGGGATGAAACTGTTCCCCATCTTATCAGGCAGTGGTTTCTCATGAGGAATGTGCAACCTAGATCCTCGAATGCATATTTCACAGTAGAGTTCGTGCTCCTATGAGAATCTCTGGCAGTAATACTCACTCACCTGCCATTTACCTACTGGTCCTAACAGGCCATGGATTGGTACCAGTCTGCGGCCTGGGGATTAGGGATCCCTGCCTTATAGCAATACTTGATAGACATTACTGTGTAGTACATAAAGCCCTTGACAGATACTTAACTTACTTAATTCTAACACAATTGTGTGCAAGAATTATTCCGTTCTACAGAGAAAATGTGAGATACAAAATGGTTAAGTTAATTACCTAAGCTAGACAGGGTGGCGGTGGGATTCTTACATGGGCCTTCATAGTAGTTGTTCTTTTTTTTTTTTTTAAATATAAATAGAGATGGGGTGTCACCATGTTGGCCAGGCTGGTCTCGAACTCCTGCCCTCAGGTGATCCACCCAAAGTCCTGGGATTACAGGCGTAAGCCACCTCGCCCGGCCCATAGTAGTTGTTCTTAACCTCAGGCATGACTATCTGTGGAGAGGCCTGGAATGCTCAGAATAATCGATTGAATATTACAAAAGATAAATCAGTAACCCCCTTGATGATTAAATATACTTTTATTTGGGCGTTGTCAAGTGCTAATGAGCAATACTAATGAAAATTATTCACAATATTAAGTACTTTTTATACCTTGCCTCACTTAGTCCTCACACATTGTCTATGAAATCCCCGAAGTAGCATGCAGAAAAGGTCAAGAGAGGTCAAGTAACTTGTTTAAGGTCACCCAATGAGTAGACCATTTGATTATAAAGCTTAAGCTCTTTATTATCATTAATCAATTTGGAGACATTGATTTGTTGTGGTATCCCAATGAGAACATTCTAAAAATTAAAAGTCTTAGACCAAAACATATTTATAATGCCTCAATGACAAACTTGAGTTATATTCTCTGTAATCTAGGCAATGACATTTAACCAAGTAATCCAGACGGGGCCAGATGAAGAAGGTAGTGATGACAAAGCAGTTACTGCTATGGGAATTCTGAATACAATTGACACACTTCTTAGTGTAGTTGAAGATCATAAAGAGGTAAGAAGATGATCCAGTGTTGCAGTTTTTCAAGCCATTTTATGCTTTTTGGAGGGCTGTAATATGTCTCTGGCTGTCTCATGTACCTTGTTACCATTTTCCTTTTTATAAAGATAAGATTGGTGCCTTATATTTTAAGTTCTAAAGCATTAGTAGAAGGAATAGGAAGCAAGTATTTGTTTTACTAACTTAGGGCCCAGGATTTTGGCTCCTCATTATGTTTTCTCATATCCAGAAGGATGGTAGTTCCCAGGAAAAATATATTTTTCTTAATTTTCTTTTTATTTGTTTGAAAAATTTTGGTGAAATACACATAGCATAAAATTGACAATCCTAATCATTTCTAAGTATACAGTTCACTGATATTAAGTATATTCACATTGTTAACGCAGCCATCACTACCATCTTCATAGTTCTCTTCCACTTGTCTTTTGGAAAAGTAAATTGTAATAATGGATTTTGTGTGTGTGTGTGTGTGTGTGAGAGTCTCGCTCTGTTGCCCAGGCTGGAGCACAGTGGCATGATCTCAGCTCACTACAACTTCTGCCTCCTGGGTTCAAGCAATTCTTCTGCCTCAGCCTCCTGAGCTGCTGGGATTACAGGCACCTGCCACCCCGCCTGGCTGATCTTTGTATTTTTAGTAGAAACAGGGTTTCATCATGTTGGCCAGCCTGGTCTTGAACTCCTGACCTAGGTAATCCACCTGCCTTGGCCTCCCAAAGTGCTGGGATTACAGGTGCGAGCCACAATGCCCAGCCGCCCAATAATGGATTTTTAAAAATGGAATTACTTAAAACATACAGAAAAGAGTAAAAAACAAGAAAACTATAACGAATACTTCATTACATTTTTAACACTTAAAATATTTCTTTTATGTTAAGAAAAACTATTTCGGGGCGGGCGCAGTGGCTCATGGCTGTAATCCCATCACTTTGGGAGGCCATGTTGGGCGGATGACTCGAAGCCAGGAGTTTGAGACCAACCTGGCCAACATGGTGAAACCTCATTTCTACTAATAATACAAAAATTAGCCAGGTGTGCTGACAGGCGCCTGTAGTCCCAGCTACTGAGGAGGTTGAGGCAGAAGAATCGCCTTTATCCAGGAGGTCGAGGTTGCAGTGAGCCAAGATTGCACCACTGCACTCCAGCCTGGGTGAAAGAGCAAGAGAAAGAGAGACAAAAACAATTTCAGATACATTCTTCCCATAGAAGTAACACTGTCATGAATTTGGTGTTTATAATTCCAATGCAGATGCTTGTAATGTATGTGTTGTCTATAAATTATATGTTTTCAGCAAGTTGCCTTTTGCAGCATGAAGTTTTTTTACTTAACTTACTGTTTTTTGAGACAGACTCTTCCTTTGTCGCCTAGACAGGAGGGCAGTGACACTATTTCAGCTCACTGCAAATTTTGCCTTCCAGGCCCAGGCCTCAGGCTCCCAAATAGCTAGGAGTCCAGGCACCCACCATCATACCCGGCTATTTTTTGTATTTTTAGTAGAGACAGGGTTTCACCATGTTGGCCAAGCTGGCTGCAAACTCCTGACCTCAGGTGATCCACCCGCCTTGGCCTCCCAAAGTGCTGGGATTACAGGCATGAGCCACTGTGCGTGACCGACTCCTGCATTTTCATAGTTGTTTTCGTTTTTTGAGAATGTTGTTTTTTCCTTTTTAGGTAAATTAAGCTGGCCATTCCTTGTGTTTTTCTCATCGTAATGGTATTTCATTCCTTTTTTTTTTTTTTTTTTGAGGTGGAGTCTGGCCCAGGCCGGAGTACAATGACACGATCTCAGCTTACTGCAATCTCACCTCCCGGGTTCAAGCCATTCTCCTGCCTCAGCCTCCTGAGTACGAGATTATGGGCACCCACGACTGTGCCTGGCTAATTTTTGTATTTTTTATAGAGACAGGGTTTCGCCATGTTGGTCAGGTTGGTGTCAAACTCCTGACCTTAGGTGAGCTGCCCACCTTGTCCTCCCAAAGTGCTGGGATTACAGGATCAGCCACCACACCCAGCCTTCATTACATTTTTATCTGAGATCACAGTTTCATAATGTCTAAGTCATTTTAAAACAAAGACTTAAGGTCATTTCTTCACAATATTGACTTTATATTTAAGTGTACTGAATTATAGTATGCATTATCTTACTAAGTCATTCAGTGGGCTGTAGTTGCATTTGATTTTTTTTTCTTCTCTTTTAGATAACCCAACAGCTTGAGGGAATCTGCTTACAAGTCATTGGTACTGTTTTACAACAGCATGTCTTAGGTATTATACTTCTGATTGTGCTAAGAATCTAGTGCTATTTTGCATAACCATTTTACTAATGACTTAGTTTTCTCTTTTAGAATTCTATGAGGAGATCTTCTCTTTAGCGCATAGTTTGACATGTCAACAAGTGTCTCCACAGATGTGGCAGCTACTGCCCCTTGTATTTGAAGTCTTTCAGCAAGATGGCTTTGATTACTTTACAGGTGAGTCAAATCAGCATGGAAATACTGAGGGTTTTCCCTGCTTTATTTGTAGCTTATCATTTGAACGTACACTTTTGAATGTTCGGGACTGCTTCATTGTTCAGAAAAGTTATCAGTAGAAGTTAATGCTCACTGGTGATGCGTGGTATTGATTTCTCTTATAAAATTTAGTTATAATTTTAAGTTTATTCTTTGTAAACACACATACCCACACACCCCCTCATAATCTTCATATATATTTAAATAAATGTGTATAATTTTTATGTTTAACTAAATGCAAAGAAAATCACTTTAATAATAGGTTCATTTCTGCATTAAATTATAAATGAATGTATTTTAATTAAAAGTGAATGTTAAGGTCAGGCATAGTGTGTCACGCCTGTAATGCCAGCACTTTGGGAAGGTGAGAGAGCACTTCAGTCCAGTAATTCTCGATCAGCCTGGGCTATTGGTCAGACCCTATTGGTCTCTAAAAAAAAACTTATAAAAATTAAGTGGGCATGGTGGGGTGTGCCCAGAGTCCCAGCTACCTGGGAGGCTGAGGTTGGAGGATCACCTGAGTCCAGGATTTTGGGGTTACAGTGAGCTTTAATCTCACCACTGCACTCCATCCTGAGCAACAGAGAGTGTCCCCCCGCAAAAATAAAAATAAAAAGTGAATGTTAGAGACAAAATGGTCTCATAGATTTGCCTTTTTCTAAGGAAATTTTTCAAAAGTAAAGATAAAGCATTTGTATTAGTAAAGATGTGTAATTGATGTTTTTTATTAATATAGATATGATGCCCCTCCTTCATAACTATGTAACAGTTGATACAGACACTCTTCTGTCTGATACCAAGTATCTTGAAATGATATACAGTATGTGCAAAAAGGTAGGTCATTTTTATATATCAGATTTCATGAGGCTTCTGCTATAAAATGTATGAAATTTTGAAGACTCATGTGGTACCACATTGTAGTAAACATGGATCTGACAGAATTAAGGGCTTTAAAAATGAAAAGTCATTGGTCCCTAGATGCCACAGTTTTGATAATTTTGTGTGCCCTCTGACACGGAATTCGTTTTTGAATTTTAGAGTGCCCGGAGTTTAACTAACATAGTCTTTTGGAATCAAAAGCAGGAAAGAATCAAGAACTCGAGAGATTTTTAAACGGTTTAGGAATGGATAGAGATGTTTTATAAAGGAAAAGCTTAGCGACTGTGGGTTTACAAGAAATAGGGGATGAATGTCCCCTTTTAGTTTTGGTTGGGGAAACAAATAGTTAAACTGGGTTCCATCAATATCAAAGTCAGTGTCATTGGTCGCATTTGAATTTCTAGCAATATCTGTTTCAGGTCATTAGAAAATGATTTGCTCCATGAAGTTTTTAGATTTCTTTCACTCATCTCTCCCCTCTGAACAGGAAGTCACACATAATTATCTGGTTATGTTCGTCATTGTTTACTGCCAATTATATTGTTTATATTAATATTCTGGGAATGGAGATATACCTATACTATTTATATTTCTATTCCTGAACACTTAATCATTTACACTCATCTAGTGTTCACTAGCCTTCAAGTCCATGTTTGTTTCTGTCTGGAGTTTGTAGGGCAACAGTTGCCCTCAACAGGCTGCCTCTTCCTCTCTCCATTTCTCCCTCGCCTACTGTTTGTTTACATCTTAGGTTTTTGTAGTTCTTTACATGAGAAAGGTTAGGTGTTTTAGCTACCACCTGTGTATGAGAAGTTAGTAGTTGTCAACTTGCTATAATCCAGAATAGCACTACAGGATAGGTACTTTGATCACATAGACCAAGATGCCAGAGGGCTAGACTGAAAGAGAGGAGGTAGACAACTCCAGATCCTCAGAAGTACTTTAGTCTATCATCTGTGCAGTGAACATTGCAGTTATTCATATTAATTAAGCTACTTCAAGTGATATTTGGTGGGAAATTGTTTCTTTGATTCACATATCTGATTTAAAGGTTTCATGAAGCCTCACTGCAATTTATATTCTATGTTGATCAGGTTCTTACAGGAGTTGCAGGAGAAGATGCAGAATGTCATGCAGCAAAATTGTTAGAGGTCATCATTCTGCAGTGCAAAGGGCGTGGCATTGACCAGGTCAGTGAGGCTAATAATGATTCATAGTTGAGGCTTCATAGGGGTAATCTTTTCTTTCCACTCTCTTTCCTCCTTTTTTGGCATTTGTTGCATATTCTGTATGTTTTTGTTTATTATGCCATCTAGACAACTAATATTTTTAGTTAAAAATATTTTATGGTTTCTTTGTTATCATGAAAGGTAAACTTTGGCTTAAGATCTTTTAAATACCTTTAGTAATTTCCATGGTCAATTTTTGTTTGTTTGTTTTTTGAGTCAGAGTCTTGCTCTGTTGCCCAGGCTGGAGTACAGTGGCACAATTGTTGCTCACGACAGCCAGGTTCCTGCCTCAGCCTCCCAAGTAGCTGGGATTACAGGCATGCACTACCACACCGGGCTAATTTTTTATATTTTTAGTAGAGATGAGGCTTTGCCATTTTGACCAGGCTGGTCTCGAACTCCTGACTTCAAGTGATCCCCGCTTCAGACTCCCAAAATGTTGGGAGTACAGGTGTGAGCCACAACACCTATTAAAACATGGTCAGTTTTAATAGGAACATTGTGAAGCCATGATTGATATCATCGTGAGCTTTTAGTAGCTGTGTGGAGACTACTAGACTTTCTCTAAAATTAGATTTCCCCGTGCAGTGCCTCAGCAGTAAATACTGGTCATCTGATGCTACAATAGGGTTAATTGAGGCAACAAAGAAGCTAATATTTTTAGAATAGTTTGTATACTATTAACTACAGTCTTAGAATATCTTGCTGTCTTTTTTTTTGTAGTGCATTCCCTTATTCGTGGAAGCAGCCTTAGAAAGACTGACAAGAGAGGTTAAGACAAGTGAACTTCGAACTATGTGTCTGCAAGTTGCAATTGCAGCTTTGTATTATAATCCACACCTACTACTCAATACCTTAGAGAATCTTCGCTTCCCTAATAATGTTGAACCAGTTACAAATCATTTTATTACACAGTGGCTTAATGATGTTGACTGTTTCTTGGGGTAAGTGACACACATTGCAATTTTACTAAATTTGCTTTGGGACGAACTCTGCTTATTTAAGAAAAGAAAATGGAAAATCTCTTTTTTTTTCCCTTAGGCTTCATGACAGAAAGATGTGTGTTCTTGGACTTTGTGCTCTTATTGATATGGAACAGATACCCCAAGTTTTAAATCAGGTTTCTGGACAGATTTTGCCAGCTTTTATCCTTTTATTTAATGGATTAAAAAGAGCATATGCCTGCCATGCAGAACACGAGAATGACAGTGATGATGACGATGAAGCTGAAGATGATGATGAAACTGGTAAGTGATTTTCAATGGAAGAAGACAAAACTTGTTCTCTAGCCCTTCTCCCAAATAAATGTGGGATCATACCCAAATGCTTTCACTCACAGAAAGACTTCCTATCTTCTCACTACGGTGATGAAGGCAGGAACTTGAGCTGTATCACCAACATGTAGAGCAATTCAGATCATTATAGTATGCAATCAACAATGGTTTGTTCATTTTACACATTCCTAGCACTGTAGATACAAAGATGAATGAGATGTCATGCATTTCTTCAAAAGTTTTTTACCTACTGTGGGAAAGGATTACAAAGCCAAATAATTCTGTATATAGTAATATATTTGATACAGAGTGCTGAGTCCATTTAAGAGCGAGAGATTATAGGTCCTTTTAAGCATTGAGGAAGTTTGTAAGGTGGCATGCATGCGCCTATAGTTCCAGCTACTTGGGAGTCGCTTGAGCCCAGGAGTTCGAGTCCAGCTTAGGCAACATAGTGAATCCCCCTCCTTTTTTTTTTTTAAACAGAGTTTTGCTCCCGTTGCCAAGGGTGGAGTGTAATGGCGCAATTTGGGCTCACTACAACTCTGCCTCCCCAGTTCAAGCAATTTTCCTGCCTCAGCCTCCTGAGTAGTTGGGGCAGCAGGAACATGCCACAACACCTAGCTAATTTTTGCATTTTTAGTAGAGACAGGTTCACCACGTTGGCCAGGCTGGTTTTGAACTCCTGACCTTATGATCTGCTCGCCTCAGCTTCCCAAAGTGTTGGGATTACAGGCATGAGCCACAGCACCCAGCCTAAACCCTATTCCTTAAAAAAAAAAGTTGTGGGAATTACATGAGGGAATCCTTAACACTTAACATAGTGCTTGGCAGATGGTACTCAGTAATGCATAATGGAATTAACAGTGTTAACAAAGGTACACATATCATTATAGTACTGTTACAAGATTTATGGGGTTTTTGTTTTTAAACTGCTAACGATTTATGGTATTAATGTTGACTAAATTTATTGCAGACATCCATCCTATCTATTAATTCTAAAACCTAAGCATACCTGCGCTATAAAATTAATTAAATGTGAGAAGTACATTTTATCTATAAGACACTATATACTATCAGTGTATAAATTAATAAAATATTAAGAGAAATTATTATAAAGGTTTCAACATAGATAGATAGCTATTGACATTTTTGTCTTTTATCATCCAGCCTTGAAAAAAAACTTCCAAACGTTTGGTGGGTTTAACAGTAGTATGTTCATAATATGCAGTCCTTTTTCAGATGTCTAGTATTAAGAATACATTAAATCATGGTTGGTTTTCTTGGACTTCTACGGGAATTTTCATTTCTATTTATTGTTGAACGTGTATTTAAACACCAATTCTTGGAACTCTCTCTTGTCAGTTGTGACTTGTAATTTACTGACAGTGATAGAGATGACTGTCACTTTGTTGAGTAAAATATCTCATTGTTATAAAAGTACTTATATTATGACTTGGCAGAGGAACTGGGAAGTGATGAAGATGATATTGATGAAGATGGGCAAGAATATTTGGAGATTCTGGCTAAGCAGGCAGGTGAAGATGGAGATGATGAAGATTGGGAAGAAGACGATGCTGAAGAGACTGCTCTGGAAGGCTATTCCACAATCATTGATGACGAAGATAACCCTGTTGATGAGTATCAGATATTTAAAGCTATCTTTCAAAGTAAGTCAACTTGTTACATGTGGATCCATTTCATTGAACAAATCTGTTCTAGTCTCTGTCTGCCCTTTAAAGGAGGAGTTTGGAGGATATCAAACCTAGACTAGAAAAGGCTTGTTAGGCAAAGTAACAAAAATTATTTCTTTCTTTTTTTTTTTTGAGACGGAGTTTCACTCTTGTTACCCAGGCTGGAGTGCAATGGCGCGATTTCGGCTCACCACAACCTCCGCCTCCTGGGTTCAAGCAATTCTCCTGCCTCAGCCTCCCGAGTAGCTGGGACTACAGGCGTGCACCACCATGCCCAGCTAATTTTTGTATTTTTTAGTAGAGACGTGGTTTCACCTTGTTAACCAGGATGGTCTCGATATCTTGACCTCATGATCTACCCGCCTCGGCCTCCCAAAGTGCTGGGATTATAGGCTTGAGCCACCGCACCCGGCACCAAAATTATTTCTAAGGTTGCCATAGTTTCTGAGTATTCTTTCTTCATCCTGTTATTTTACATTTAAATTATAATTTTGAAAGATTATAGGAAAATAATGTAGTTCAAAAAGGTATACAGTGACAGTGACTCTACTACTTCTCGGTCTCCCAGCTTTCCTTAGAAGCAACCACTCTTACATGATCTTATAATTATTTTTTTCCTATGTTCTATGGTGTGTTAACTAGTTTAATCTGTTGTTAGTAAATTAGCACCTTTGGTATAATCAAATTTTTAGCTTTAAACAACTAATTTAATCCTGAGATTTTTGGATTATATATGCCTAGTATTCTGGAGCCACATAACAATCATTTACTTGATTTTTTTTTTTTTTCCCAAGACTGGGTTTCACCATGTTGGTCAGGCTGGTCTTGAACTCCTGACCTCAGGTGATCCTCCCGCCTTGGCCTCCAAAGTGCTTGGATTACAGGCATGAGCCACCATGCCCGGACTTCATTTACTTGGATTTCAACAAGGTATAGCATCTGTCTGTGTTTTACCATCCACATTAAGAAATTAAATTGCCACTGTATTTAAAAGATCCTTTCCTCTCGGAGTTAATTACTGTCATATATATATATATCATTTCCTATGCATCGGGAACTGATGCATATATTCTTTGATAGAATACATTCTCTGATTACCAAAGGTTTGAATCTTTTTTTTTTTTTTTTTGAGACAGAGTCTAACTCTGTTGACAGGCTAGAGTGCAGTGGTGTGATCTCGGCTCACTGCAACCTCCACCTCCTGGGTTCAAGCGATTCTTTCTGCCTCAGCCTCCCAAATAGCTGGGACTACAGGCGTGTAGCACCACACCCACCTAATTTTTGTATTTTTAGTAGAGACGGGGTTTCACCATGTTGGCCAGGATGGTCTCAAACTCTTGACCTTGTGATCCACCTGCCTCGGCCTCCCAAAGTGCTGGGATTATAGGCATGAGCCACCGCACCCGACTGGGTTTGAGTCTTCTGAGCCCATGATGAGGCAGTTTTGATGCAAGGTTGCAGAAGCACAAAGTGATGGTTTCTGAGCTACATGGCAGCAAGAACTGACTGAGGTGCCTAACTTGCTTTGTCTGTCCCTTGTACTTTGTAGACAAACACCACATGTCAATTCCTAAAGGATGGTTTCTAACACAGGGCTCATGTATAGTTGTAATAAAGGAGAAATAGAAAATCATGTGATTGAAGGTCAGGTTTTCTCCCACCAAAATACACCTGGCACTGCTACATGAGGAAATCAGTTTACCTTCTTGGCATACTCTGGAGAAATTTCTCATGTGGAAACCCTTTATTACAGATAATAATCTGCCACTTGCACACATACATATGTGTATAGCTACTTATGTATGTATGGTCATGGTCAGACTTAAGACCATTTTACTTATATGTCATTTCAACTTACCTAGTGCATGTTTTTGTTAGATTGAGATTTTAACAACCTGATTTTGTGCCATTTGGGGAAAATTTGTTCTCTGTTGCTCACAGATTGGGTTTGACCTTTATTTAGGCTACAATATAAAAATATGTGACCATTTTAATTTTAACTTGAGAATTGCAAAGCTGCCCTTCTATGGAAAGACAATAGATATGTTGAAGAAAAGTATTTGAATAAGCAAGACTAGAAAAACACAGCATTTATTTTGTACCATTTTCCCTTTTCCTGCATCTACCTAATGCTTGTTTATTTATTTAAGACTGAGTCTTGCCAGGCGCGGTGGCTCATGCCTGTAATTCCAGCACTTTATGAGGCCAAAGCAGGCAGGTCACCTGAGGTTGGGAGTTTGAGACCAGCCTGACCAATATGAAGAAACCCCGTCTCTACTAAAAAAAAAAATACAAAATTAGCCAGGCATGGTGGCACATGCCTGTAATCCCAGCTACTCGGGAGGCTGAAGCAGGAGAATCGCTTGAACCTAGGAGGCGGGAGTTTGCAGTGAGCCGAGATCATGCCATTGCACTCCAGCCTGGGCAACAAGAGGGAAACTCTGTCTCAAAAAAAAAAAAAAATACTGAATCTTACTCTGTAGCCCAGGCTGGAGTACAGTGACACTATCTCGGCTCGTTTCAACCTTTGTCTCCCAGGTTCAAGGGATTCTTGTACCTCAGCCTTCTGAATAGCTGGGATTATGGGTGTTTGCCACCATACCCGGCTAATTTTGGTATTTTTAATAGAGGTGGGGTTTCACCATGTTGGCCAGGCTGGTCTAGAACTGCTGGCCTCAAGTGATCTACCTGCCTCAGCCTCCCAAAGTGCTGGGATTACAGGGAGGAGCCACCTTGTCTGGCCTACTTAATGCTTCCCCTTTTTCTTTTTAAATTTAGTGATTTGAGAATTCTAACCAAAGTAGCCTTGATCATTTTCAAGTTGCTTTTAGCTCTGAGTCTTCTAAGATTGTTGGGTTAGCTTTATTCCTGACGTCTCCCTAGTTTGTTACTTGCTATGTAAGAACTAGTTAGGCTCTGAATCCTTATTTGCTAGAGAGATGGATCGTAAGAATGATTAGCGTTTTTGGAAGTATAAAGAGAAACTGTAATTAATTTTTTTTCCTATAGATGTTGTTTCATAAATAAGGTAATTTTAACAATTATTGGGAGAATATAAAATAGATCAGAATTTCAGTGTTGGGTTGGGATGTAGTAGTAGGAATGGAATAGAAAGGAGCTACCAAGCTTCTCTTATTCATATCGTTTTCCCCTTGTTTTTGTTTTTTGATAGCTATTCAAAATCGTAATCCTGTGTGGTATCAGGCTCTGACTCACGGTCTTAATGAAGAACAAAGAAAACAGTTACAAGACATAGCAACTCTGGCCGATCAAAGAAGAGCAGCCCATGGTATGTTAATTAAACATAACTTCTATTTAATTAGTGACTTTTATACCTTTTAAATTTTTACAGGTTTTAAATTTTCTATCATTTAAGATTATATAAAAGGTATAGTTGTTGCAGGTGATAGGAATTAACTAATCTGAGAGATTTAATACAAGAGAACTTAATTTTGGCTTTGGCTACAGTTTGCTTATTTTTAAGTATAGTTGGGCCAGGCATGGTGGCTCATGCCTATAATCCCAGTACTTTGGGAGGCCAAGGCGGGCAACATTGCCTGAGCTCAGGAATTCGACACCAGCTTTGGCAGCGTGGTGAAACCCCATCTCTACTAAAATACAAAAAATTAGCCGGGCATGCTGCACATGCCCTTAGTCCCAGCTACTCAGGAGGCTGAGGCTGCAGTGAGTTGAGATCACACCACTGTACTCCAGCCTGAGCGACAGAACAAGACTCCATCTCCAAGAAAACTAAAACAAAAAAACTAAATTAACCAGCCAGTTGTGGTAGTGGTGCTTATAATCCCAGCTGCTTGAGAGGCCAGGACAAGCAAATCCTTGAACCTGGGAGGCAGAGATTGCAGTAAGCCGAGGTCGAGCCATTGTACTCCAGCCTGGGTGACAAGAGTAAAACTCTGTCTCAAAAAAGAAAAAGTACAGTTGAAGACTACTTTCAGCATGTAATAACTTTAGCTCATGGGGATGGTTAGACAGTAGAAATTGCTATTAAAAATGTAAAATCTTGGTCAGGGATGGTGGCTCATGCCTATAATCCCAGCATTTTGGGAGGCCAAGGCAGGAGGGTTGCTTGAGTTCAGAAGCTCAAGACCAGCCTGGTCAACATAGTGAGACCTCATCTCTACAAACAACCAAACAAAATTATCCAGGCAGGTGGTGCATGCCTGTAGTCCCAGCTACTTGGGAGGCTGAGGCTGGAGGATCGCTTGAACCTAGGAGGTATACGTTGCAGTGAGCCATTATTACACCAGTGTACTCTGGCCTGGATGCTACACTGAGACCAGACCCTGTTTAAAAAAAAAAAAAAAAGAAAAAGAAAAACTTACTTTATGATGTTAAATAGCTCCCAGATGTGACTTTTCAGCTTTAAATGTTTCAGTATGCAATTTTTAAAGTACATTTTAGGTTATACACCACTGTTAATGCACAATAGTTATCTATAGACCTTATTTTTAAATAAATTTTTAAAGATCATTTTATTTATTTATTTTTTGAGACAAACTCTTGCTTTGTCACCCAGGCTGGAATGCAGTGGCGCAATCTCGGCTTACTGCCACCTCCATCTCCTGGTTTCAAGTGATTCTCCTGCCTCAGCTTCCCAAGTAGCTATGATTACACATGTGCACCACCACACCCAACTAGTTTTTATATTTTTAGTAGAGACAGGGTTTCACTGTATTGGCCAGGCTGCTCTCGAACTCCTGAGCTCAGGAGATCTGCCCGCTTCAGCCTCCCAAAGTGCTAGGATTATAGGTGTGAGCCACTGTGTGCCCGGCCAGTTGTCTATACCATTAGCCAAACTAGCTTTACAGTCATAGTCAAAGAAGGGTCACCTTTATAAACAAGCATAGCATTCTGAAGTATTTTATATTTTGGATTTGCCTGCATTTGATTTATTTGATTTTCTTCCTTTTAGAGATGGCCCTTACTGGTGTTTTTGACTCAAAATGGGGTTTTAAAATATTTTCTTCTTAACATGGGGAAGTGAAAATTGGCTAAGAAGTCTACAGCATACAGTAAAAGAGATTATATTCTCTACATAATGCATGCTCCCTTGCCCCTATACATTGGAGAAAACATGGACTTTGGAACTTCCTGGCCACTAATGATGGTTAAGCTATTGGCTTGTTTAATGTTTTATCAGTATCTCCCCAAGTTAGTAGATGATTGAATGCCCTACTAAAATTCTATTTGTTTTCTAGAATCCAAAATGATTGAGAAGCATGGAGGATACAAATTCAGTGCTCCAGTTGTGCCAAGTTCATTCAATTTTGGAGGCCCAGCACCAGGGATGAATTGAGTTATCTCTTTCTTTCCGGCTGTGTGATTGTAGTGAAGAGCTTGTGTTCCTCCTAGTAGTGGTTCCAGAAATGGTTCATGTTATCTATTCTATACTAATGATCAATAGATGGACAGAAAAAGCCAACAACCCCAGGAGATGGGACCTGATCATGCAACCTGGCACTGGAAAAGAAACCAGCGGGATTTTGTGGGTGGGAGGGGATGGGAAGTACCTTAGGGGGGCGTATTTTCTTTATTTTTTGAAGAAAGTAAGATCCTGACTCTGAAGCTTCAAAGTGACACTGTGGAAATCTGAAACAAGAGGGGAGGTCATGAAGGCAGCTTTTCTTTTTCTGAGGAAAAAATAGGCATGGGCTACAGGACTATTTAAAATGTCTCATTTACAGTATAAAGCTCAAAGGTTGATGTAATTTTTACACCTATGAGTATTTGTCCAATTTCTGTCTCTTCCTTACCATTGGGTATCTATTCTTTATATGTAAATAAGATAAGGTAATCTGATAGCCTTATTCAATTCTTCATTTTTCATTCATCATTGTTCCTATGTAGATTATTGGACATTTATTGTAGCACTACATAACTGATTATAAAAATCTGTAAATGAATTAGCACTTTCATATTGAAACAAGCCTGCTAGCCTATGTATAAAATAGCAAAATGTTTGCTGTTTATAAAAAGATGTAATGGGGTGGGGGGCAAGGGTAATTTCAAGTTATTAATTTAAAAATGAACTAGCAATTTTGTACCTGGTGACTTTGTGGTGCACTCACCTCTGATAGTGACTTGAATTCGGTATGTAAAAAGGGGTTAGTGGTATTTCATTGCTGCTAAAAATGACAACTCCCTCTGTGTCCTGTTTTTCTTAAAGCTGTCAGTGTACCAGTGGGTATTTGAATACCAGACCTTACTGTAAAAAATAAGAAAGGTGGTATCTAGAGCATGTAAATTGGATATAAAGTTCTACTCTTAAAGAGTTGATCTAAGAGTATGACTAAACATCTATATATGCAATCTATTAAAAGAGCTTAATTCGGCTATTATGTCTTGATTTGATTACAGTTTTTTCCTAATTATAACAATTTTTTCCTCACTGGCCTATTTTTAATACTGTACCTAGAAAGAGTACAAAATGCACACTTAAAAAAAATTGATATTTAACACTTACCCACTCCCCCTTCCCCATCTCTTCTACCCCTCTTGTTGATTGTGGTATCTGATCTTAACTAGGTAGGCTGAAGGCACATGGTTCCCTCCAAAAACCACTATTGATACCACTGGAAAAACAAGCCAGCAAAAAGACAGTGTAGAGAGGTTGGCTTGCTTCCCTCTCTTCCTAACTGCATGTTGAAAAATAAGCCTTTATTGATCTTAAACATTTGTCAGATGAGTCATACATTGGGTTATTTTTTTATATACATGTATACACAAAATGTTTCAAATTGAAAAGCAACATCTTAATGGATCCAAAACTATTAACAAGCTGTTGTCTAAAACAGATGAGAACATTTATAATAACTGTAAAAACAAATGCACATACTGATATTTAAAATGCATAATTAAGAAAACCCATTGGTGTTATGTTTTTCTTGTATACCAATAATTAAGCCACTATTGTTGGCACTGTTTGGTTTTCTATTTTAACACTGAAGGAGTGAAAGTACTTCCTATATTTATGAATTTACTACTAAAATCTTGGCAAAAAAAGAAAAAAAATTATCTAAAATGTGTGGGTGAAAACTGTTAATCAAGTGTGTTTCTACTCCCCCCCACCCCACCCCCTGAAAGTTGGACACCGACTGTATACCCTAGGTTGCTTAAGGGGATTACACTATTATATAAAGTCAATAAAAATGAAGTAGTTGTATATATGCAACATTGTGTACAGAGGGGAGATAATGAATATTAAAGAAACATTCTCGTCTTCCTTTACCTTTTGTCCCCTAATACCTAGTCTACTTTTTAAATTTTCAGACTTCACTGCTTTTTGAATTCATAATTCTAATTTTCACATTATTGTTAATGAAAAATCATATCTAATAAAGGTTTTAGTTATTCCCATGCACAGTATGAAAATTTTTGTTTGCTAAGGTTTTGTTTCAAGAAAATACATTGCAATGTCTTTGAGAACATTTTTTACTGTCTCCTTTGTCATATAATCCAAACTAATCTCCATTTACATACCTTAACTTGGAATTAGACCTTATACTTAAACTATTTAAATAGTGTTCAAATGATAGCTTCTAATGCATCAAATATGTACCTTAGCTTGCATGATTTCCTTAACATTATAGTTTGCTATAGATCATGAATCTTAACATGTATCAGTTTCTAGATGAAATTGCAGGATTTTTGGAAAACTTTTTGAATGTATTTACAATATTCTCTTGTAATTAGCTGCATAGGGACTTTTTTTTTTTTTTTTTTTTTGAGACAGAGTTTCACTGTTTTTGCCCAGGCTCACCGAAACCTCCAGCTCCCAGGTTCAAGCGATTCTCCTGCCTCAGCCTCCTGAGTAGCTGGGATTACAGGCATGTGCCACTACACCTGGCTAATTTTTTTAAAAGAGGTGGAGTTTCTCCATGTACGTCAGGCTGGTCTCAAACCCCGACCTCAAGTTATCTGCCCGCCTTGACCTCCCAAAGTGCTGGGATTACAGGCATGAGCCACCGTATCTGGCCTATTTTCCCACAGCTTTTCCTGCAGTTTTATTACACTATAATTTTTTAAAATTTATAGTACTTCTGATTTTGTGTGGATTTCAGTATTTTCTTTGTTAATGGCAGATATTAGCATAATCACTTTTTCATAAACATATCTTTTTTTTTTTTTTTGCTTTTTCAAAAAGCCTTTCTATTTATCAGTATTAAATAAAGGAAGTTAATCTGTTTCTCTGCAGGAAATAGAACGGTGACACACTGTATTAAGATAGTGACTGCTATACTCAACTCTGGAAGAGCTAGAATATAGAGCATGAGTAGCAAAACCACAGCCTTTGGGCCATATGCTGCTGTTTAGTCCAAGATTTAGCCCCTGAAGCAAGCAAAAAGAAAAGTGAATTAAAAATTACATTAATATGGAAAGTTAAAGGAAAAAATGAATTACATTAATATGACTAAACCATGTCTTTGGCAAAGATCTAACACAATGTCTTAAGTGTAATAGGTAGTCTCTGTAAAATAAATGACAAATTTAAAACATCAGTTATAAAACTGTCAGTTTTGTTCTTTGTAATTTAAATTTTGGTAAAGATTTTTCTGTGACCATTTATCAGTGCCTACTGAATTCCAGCTTTTATCCTTGCTGAGTTGGCCATTCTTGTAATAGCCACTTCACACTTTGGCTCATGGTAAACAAAAGTTACATGGAAAGTGCTCTTGGAGATAGTATGATCATGTCTCAATTGGGGAAGTTATCTATATCAGACCTCCAAGTTAGCAAAGGCTAGGAGAATAGATTCTTTAACATAAACAGTTACATTTTAAGTTGACCTGGCAATCCAAAAACTAGCATTAGCAGAAGCAGTATGCTTCTCCAAAGTTCTAGACCCAGGCTGTAACTGAGCTAACTAAAGTGATCCAGTACTGCTCTAGGACCTCATCCTTTGTATGTAGTACTACCACTTAATGAATTTTTATGTAGTATTACAACTGAATAAAACAGAAGAAATAAATTTGTAGTATTACGACTGAATAAAACAAGCAATGAGGGCAAATACAACCCTTTCCTTTAGGGACCAATACAGCAAGCTGTACTTATTGTTGCCTCTTAAATAAAGGGTCAAAATATATACTTATGACCATGCCTATCAAAAGAAGTGGACAATGTGGTTCTGAAAAGGAGGAGCTAGGCAAAATCTTTGATTTTAGCACCTAGGAGGAATAAACATCTTAAGTATTTGCATGTGTGTGTGTGTGAGAGAGAGAGAGAGGTAGTCATCCTTGCTCCAGGTTTTTTTCTTTTTTTTCTTTTTTTTTTTTTTTGAGACGGAGTTTCGCTCGTTACCCAGGCTGGAGTGCGATGGCGCGATCTCGGCTCACTGGAACCTCCCTCCTGGGTTCAAGCAATTCTCCTGCCTCAGCCTCTTGAGTAGCTGGGACTACAGGTGTGCACCACCATGCCCAGCTAATTTTTGTATTTTTTAGTAGAGACGGGGTTTCACCTTGTTGACCAGGATGGTCTCGATCTCTTGACCTCGTGATCCACCCGCCTTGGCCTCCCAAAGTGCTGGGATTACAGGCGTGAGCCACCGCGCCCGGCCCCCTCTTTTTTCTTTTTTATCTCATAAGACTTACTATCACGAGATCGCTCCAGGTTTTTTTAAAGCACAGGTAAGAATTGACCTTTATGTATTTTGAGATTCTGGGCCAGGCACTATGGCTCATGCCTGTAATACCAGCACTTTGGGAGGGGAGGCCAAGGCGGGTAGATTGCCTGAGGCCAGCAGTTAGAGAATAGTCTCACCAACATGGTCAAACCCCGCCTCTACTAAAAATACAAAAATTACCTGGCCTGGTGGCACGCGCCTGTAATCTCAGCTACTTGGGAGGCTGAGGCAGAAGTGTTTGAAACCTGGGAGGCAGAGGTTACGGTGAGCCCAGATCGTGCCACTGCACTCCAGCCTGGGTGACAGAGTGAGACTCCGTCTCAGAAAAAAAAAATTCTGCTTTCATATATTAATTGGGATTTGTCAATTACATACAATATTTGAGCCCTATAATTAAAAGCTAACTACCGGAGCCTTTAAAGGTTTCTTTTTGAATCTTTTTTTTTTTTTTTTTTGGATGGAGTCTTGCTCTGTCTCTCGGGCTGGAGTACAGTGGCACAATCTCAGCTCACTGCAACCTCCCCCTCCTAGGTTCAAGTGATTCTCCTGCCTCAGCCTCCCTAGTAGCTGGGATTACAGGTGCCTGCCACTGTGCCCAGGTAATTTTTGTATTTTTTGGTAGAAACAGCGTTTCGCCACGTTAGCCAGGCTGGTCTTGACCTCCTGACCTCAGGCGATCCACCAGCATCGGCTTCCCAAAATGCTGGGACTACAGGCATGAGCCACCACGCCCAGCCTGAATCTTTTTTTTTTTTTTTTAACAAACTCAAGAAAGTAGAAAAAGGAACTTCCTCGACCTGTTAAAAGGCTATAAACAAAACCATAAAGCTAATAGACTTGATAGTAAAAGACAAAATGTTCCCCCAAAAATCAAACTAGGATGCTCCCTTCTGCCACTTCTAATCAACATTGTACAGGAAGTTCTAGCCAGGGAAATTAGGAAAGAAGAAGAAATAAAAGGCATGCAGATTAGAAAGGAAATTAAAACTACATTCACCAATAACATGACCTTACATCTAGAAAGCCATAAGGGATATACACATACAGGCCAGGCAAGGTGGCTCACACCTGTAATCTCAGCACTTTGGGAGGTTGAAGTTGGGGGATAACGAGGTCAGGAGATGGAGACCATCCTGGCTAACACGGTGAAACCCGTCTCTATTAAAAATACAAAAAATTAGTCAGGTGTGGTAGCACACACCTGTAGTCCTAGCTACTCGGGAGGCTAAGGCAGGAGAATCAATTGAACCTGGGAGGTGGAGGTTGCAGTGAGCTGAGATCACACCACTGCACTCCAACTTGGGCAACAGAATGAGACTCTGTCTCAAAAAAAAAACAACAAAAAAATTAGCTGGGCGTGGTGGTGGGCGCCTGTAACCCCAGGAACTGAGGCAGAGGCAGAGGTTGCAGTGACCTGAAATCATGCCACTGCACTACAGCCTGGGCAACAGAGCGAGACTCCATCTCAAAAAAAAAAAAAATACACATACCAGTAACTTGAAGGTTGCAGGACACAAGATCAATATATAAAA
Source organism: Aotus nancymaae (assembly GCF_030222135.1). NCBI lineage: Eukaryota > Metazoa > Chordata > Mammalia > Primates > Aotidae > Aotus > Aotus nancymaae. Next base: position 50,506,550 of record NW_026988473.1, on the reverse strand, counting down.
ATTAGTGGTACTGGTCGGACACGATGGCTCATGCATGTAATTCCAACACTTTTGGAGGCTGAGGCGAGTGGATTACCTGAGGTCAGGAGCTTGAGACAAGCCTGGGCAACATGGTAAAATTCCATCTCTACTAAAAATACAAAAATTAGCCAGGTGTGGTGGTGGGCACGTATAATCCCAGCTACTTGGGAGGCTGAGGCAAGAGAATCACTTGAACCTGGGTGGCAGGAGTTGCAGTGAGCCAAGATTGCACTTCACTCCAGCCTAGGCTAAAGAGCGAAACTCCATTTAAAAAAAAAAAAAAAATTGGTGGTACTTCTATATAGTAGAAATAAATGAATTGAAAATGAAATTGCTGGGCGCAGTGGCTCACATCTATAATCCCAGCACTTTGGGAGGCCAAGGTGGGTGGATCATGAGGTCAGGAGTTTGAGACCAGCCTGACCAACATGGTAAAACCCCATCTCTACCAAAAATACAAAAATTAGCTGGGCGTAGTGGCACGCACCTGTAATCCCAGCTACTCAGGAGGCTGAGGCAGGAGAATCACTTGAAACTGAGAGGCGGAGGTTGCAGTGAGCCCAGACCGTACTGCATTCCAGCCTAGGTGACAGAGCAAGACTCTGTCTCAATAAAAAAAAAAAAAAAAGAATAATCTTCAACAAATGGCTCTGAGACAGCTGGATATCTACATCCAAAAGCATGAAGGTGGTCTCTTACCTCACATCATACATAAAATTAACTAAAGTAGATTAAAGGTCTAAATGTAAGACCTCAAACTATCGATTAGGAAAAAACAGGAATAAGGCTGAACATGGTGGCTCATGACTATAATCCTAGCACTTAATTAAGTGGGCAGATCCCTTCAGCATGGAGTTTGTGGCCAGCCTGGGCAACATGGAGAAACCCTGTCTCTACAAAAAAATAAAAAATTAGCCAGGCATGGTGGCCCACAGCTGTAATCCCAGCTACTCAGGAAGCTGAGGTGGGAGGATTACCTGAGCCAAGGGAGGTTTAGGCTGCAGTGAATTGTGATCATAGCACTGCACTCCAGCCTGGGTGAGAGTGAGATGCTTGTCTCAAAACAAACAGGCATATATCTTCATGACTTTGAAGGAGAGACTGGGTTCTTAATACAACGTCAAAATACAAGCAATGAAAGAAAAAATCAAATTGGACTTCATGAAAGTTAAAAATTTTGTGCTTCAAAGGACACTTTTTTTTTTTTGAGACAGACTTTCACTCTGTCTCTCAAGCTAAAATACAAAATACAGTGGCGCAATCTCAGCTCACTGTAGCTGCAGCCTCTGCTTCCTGGGTTCAAGCGATTCTCCTGCCTCAGCCTCCCAAGTAGCTGGAACTACAGGTGCCCGCCGCCACGTCCAGCTAATTTTTTTTGTTTTGAGACAGAGTTTTACTCTGTCACCTAGGCTAGAGTGCAGTGACGTGATCTCAGCTCACTGCAACCTCCGCCTTCCAAGTTCAAGTGATTCTCCTGCCTCTGCCTCATGAACAGCTGGGATTACAGGTGCCCACTACCATGCTTGGCTAATTTTTATATTTTAAGTAGAGATGGGGTTTTGCCATGTTGACCAGACTGGTCTCAAACTCCTGACTTCAGGTGAATCCACCCATTTCAGCCTCCTGAAGTGTTGAGATTACAGGAGTGAGCCACACCTGGCCAATTTTTTTGTATTTTTAATAGAGACAGGGTTAAAACATGTTGACCTGGACAGTCTCAAACTCTTGACCTCAGGTGATACATCCACCTTGGCCTCCCAAAGTGCTGGGATTACAGTGTGAGCCACTGCACCCAAGACACTTCGAATAAAGTGAAGACTGGCCAGGTGTGGTGAATCACGCCTGTAATCCCAGCACTTTGGGAGGCCAAGGTGGGCAGATCACAAGGTCAGGAGATTGAGACCATCCTGGCCAACATGGTGAAACCCCATCTCTACTAAAAATACAAAAATTAGCAGGGCGTGGTGGTGCATGCTTGTAGTCCCAGCTACTTGGGAGGTGGAGGCAGGAGAATCGCTTGAACCTGGGAGGCGGAGGGTGCAGTTAGCCAAGATCGCGCCATTGCACTCCAGCCTGGGTAACAAGAGCGAAACTCCGTCTCAAAAAAAAAAAAAAAAAAAAGAACAGTTTTATAGTTATGCAGCTGTCCCCCCCTTAGAGGAAAAAGAAGTCTTAAAGAACATATTCTCCCTATTTTGTTTTGCTATTAGTTCATTTGTTTCCTTTTTTTTTTTTTTTTTTTGAGACGGAGTCTTGCTCTGTCTCTAAGCTGGAATGCAGTGGCATGATCTCGGCTCACTGCAACCCTGCCTCTCAGGTTCAAGCTACTCTCCTGCCTCAGCCTCCTGAGTAGCTGGGATTACAGGCATGTGCCACCATGCATGGCTAATTTTTGTACTTTTTCAGTAGAGACAGAGTTTCACATGTTGGCCAGGCTGGTCTGGAACTCCTGACCTCAGGTGATCCACCTGCCTTGGCCTCGCGAAGTGTTGGCATTACAGGCATGCAAACTGGCCTGCAAACTTTTTTTCTGGGGGGGATGGAGTCTTACTCTTTCACCCAACCTGGAATGAAGTGGCATGATCTCAGCTCACTGCAACCTCCGCCCCACCCAGGTTCAAGCGATTCTCCTGACTCAGCCTCCTGAGCAGCTGAGATTACAGGTGCCCACCACCATGCCCAGCTAATTTTTATATTTTTAGTAGAGATGGGGTTTCACCATGTTGGCCAGGCTGGTTTTGAATTCCTGACCTCAGGTGATCCACCTGCCTCGGCCTCCCAGAGTGCTGGGATTACAGGTGGGAGACACCATGCACGGCCCAAACTGCAAAGTTTTAGTATATTTTTCATAGCTCTCATCAGAATCTCAAAGGAGTTGCTGAAGTGCTTAAGAACCACTGCTGCGAATCGTAAAGTGGGAATGGTATAGATGGGCTAACATTTAAGCACTTGAAAAGCTTCTCTATATTATCATATACCCTTCCAATCACATTGTATAATGGGTAGTTTTACCTTACAGATGAAACAACGTGTTCTGGGTCGATTCACAAATCTAAAGCCACAGCTCCCAATGGAGAATAAGCCATTGGTTTGCGTTTAAATCTTCTGTGTTTAAAAAATCTATCCACCCTTAGGAAAGTTTACTAAAAAAATAAATTAAGTACGCAATAAAAATATTCAAATATATTAAAAATAACTTGGGTGGGCGTGGTGGCTCACACCTGTAATCCCCAGTACTTGGGGAGGCCAAGGCAAGTGGATCACAAGGTCAGGAGTTCAAGACCAGCCTGGCCAACATGGTGAAATCCTGTCTCCACAAAAAAATACAAAAATTAGCCAGGCATGCTGGTACATGTCTGTAATCCCAGCTACTTGGGAAGCTGAGGAAGGAGGATCACTTGAACCCAGGAGGTGGAGGTTGCAGTGAGCCAAGATCATACCACTGCACTCCAGCCTGGGAGACAGAGCAAGACTCTGTCTCAAAACAAACAAACAAACAAACAAACAGACACCTTAATGAAGTCACCTATAATCCCTTTCCCCAGAAATAATTGCTTTTAAGCTTAACTCATCATTTTTTTTTTAAGAGACAGGGTTTCGCCATGTTGGCCAGGCTGGTCTCGAATGCCTGACCTCATGATCCACCTGCCTTGGCCTCCCAAAACGCTGGGATTACAGGCATAAGCCACCGCGTCTGGCCAACTCATGATTTATGTATCTTTCTTCGATATATACTGAAAATACATATAGAGAACTATATAGAGAACTCTATATATAGAAAACATATATATAGAACTATCCACATTAAACATATATAGAAACACATTTATTTCTATAATATATTTATAGAAATATATGGTATAGAAATATATAATGGCTTGAAAATGTTTCCCTGTCAATCAGTACTAGTCCAGGCTCTTTAAAGAATTGTGAGCCACAGCCTACAGTGCTTTAAAGAGTAGCCCACAGGGATGCGATTTAGTGGAACTGCATACAAATATTTCGATTGGTTAAAAAACACTTCTGAGGCTTGCTGGCTCATGCCTCAGCACTTTGGGCGGCCTACGCCAGCAGATTACCTAAGGTTGGGAGTTTGAGACCAGCCTGACCAACATGGAGAACCGCCGTTCTCTACTAAAAATACAAAAATTGGACACACCTGGTGGCGAGTGGCTGTAATCCCAGCAACTCAGGAGGTCGAAGCAGGAGGATAGTTTAAACCAGTGAGGCGGAAGTTGCAGTGAGCAGAGATTGCACCACTCCCAAATACTTTCGGAGACTGCTTTCTGATGTAAATTATTTGCTGTTAAAAAACGGGATTAGAAAAAAAAAAAAAAAAAAAAAAAGGGCCAGGTGCCGTGGCTCATGCCTGTAATCCCAGCACTTTGGGAAGCCGAGGCGGGAAGATCACCTGAGGTTCGGGCTTCGAGACCAGCCTGACCAACATAGAGAAACCCTGTCTCTAAAAAAAAAGAAAAAAAAAAAAAAACAGGATTAGAGACGGGCACCGTAAATTTAGGACTGTAATCCCAGCACTTTGGGAAACCAAGGGTGGTGTATCACCTGAGGTTAGGAGTTTGAGACCACTCTGACCAACATAGAGAAACCTCATCTCTACTAAAAATACAAAATTAACCAGGCCTGGTGGCACATGCCTATAATCCCAGCTACCGGGGAGGCTGAAGCAGGAAAATCACCTGAACCCAGGAGGTGGAGGTTGCGATGAGCCAAGATTGTACCATTGCAATCTCCAGCCTGGGCAACAAGAGTGAAACTAAGTCTCAAAAAAAAGCCCTTCTGATTACAAAATACAGATACATGTGGAAGGAACAGAAAGTATAAATTAAAACGGTTTGTTGTTTCAGCTGAGCTCTCTACTTCTCTATAACAGAAAACGTATCCATTGGGTAGGAGACTGATTTAACTGAGCAAAATCCTACAGTTAAAAGTAACCTCTGTTGGGCGTGGTGGCTGACACCTGTAATCCCAGCACTTTGGGAAGCTGAGGTGGGTGGACCAGCTTGACCAATATGATGAAACCCCCTCTCTACTAAAAATACAAAAATTAGCCGGGCGTGGTGGCACGTGGCTGTAATTCCAGCAACTTGGGAGGGTGAGACAGGAGAATCGCTTGAACTGGGGCGACGGAGGTGGCAGTGAGCCTAGATTAGGCCACTGACTCCAGCGTGGGCAACAAAGAGCAAAACTCCATCTCAAAAAAAAAAGAAAGAAAGAAAAACGAAAAAAAAGGACGGGCAGTGGTGGCTCACACCTGTAATCCCAGCACTTTGGGAGGCCAAGGCGGGCGGATCACGTGAGGTCAGGAGTTCGAGACCAGCCTGATCAACATGGAGAAACCCCGTCTCTACTAAGAATACAAAATTAGCCAGGTGTGATGGCGCATGCCGGTAATCCCAGCTACTCGTGAGGCTGAGGCAGTAGAATCGCTTGAACCTGGGAGGTGGAGGTTGTGATGAGCCCAGATCAGCCACTGCATTCCAGACTGGGCAACAAAAGCGAAACTCTCTCAAAAAAAAAAAAAACAACAACAATAATAATAAAAGTAATTAGTCCATTTTTTATGTGTGACATTTTTCTTTTAAGGGCTTAAAAAGTAATCGGGACTGATTTAAACTTCATTTCTTCGTTAACATGTGTTCAAACAAAGCTTAAAGTCCTATTTTCTTTCGAATGGCGTCTAGGCACCTGTTATTCAACTATCCGTTGGTTAGGGTCCGTACCTCAAAGTAGATTTAATTGCATACCAAAACATTTAGTATCCACACTTAGAGGGCTATCTTTAACATCTTTTTTATTTATCCCCGTCCATTTGGTAACTGTATGAAACGCAAGACATTAAGTTGAACATCGTCCAGCTCTCTCCTCGTTTTTCTAAGCAGGATCCAAATCTGTCATAATGGGGTAGCCCTTCATTCTCTTGGTAACTAACTTCTACCCCTGGCCTGGCCGACTTAAATTTTGAGTCTAATACACCCTACGTCATCTTTACTCGGCCCAGTGGCCAAAGCAAATTTGTACTGAGTACCTTCGGAACTGAGTAGTGTATCCAAAGGTTTAGAAAGGGCTGGGTTGAGGGCTACAAGGATTACCACAACGGCCACAACTAATTGGTACCCATTCTTATTAACTTTAGGGAACCAGACCGAATGCTTTTCCCACCCTTTTGACCTTCCTTTAGTTCGCGACACAAGAACATACAAAAGACCATAGCGACACCATTTCTGACGGCTTCAAATTTTGAACCGAAACTACGTCAAAGCACAAAAGCATCCGTGGTGTCTCCCAGCGGAATCCAAGACCCCCGGCCGGATGCCAAGCCGCTGGAGTTTCAGCAGGAGAGGAAGGCTCACCCTCCCACCGCATGGCGACGCGCCGGCGACTGGAGAAGCTCAGGCAAGCTTGGAAGCCAATCACCAGCATACAGCAGCTCTCGGGAATGCAGAGCCCTAGCCCAAGACCAGGGGCCTCGGCCGGCACTCAGAGCCTCCAGGGAGAGGTCAAGTCTCTCATCCTGCCTTACTCCTCCCTTCGACTTCCCTCCCAAAGGGCTGCTATTCAGCATTCAACAATCGCTACGCAAAGGCTATCTGGTCTGCAGAACGCACTCCAGCAGGCCCATCAGGAGAATCAAGGCCACCTCCTCGCCCCTGTGGGGAAGATGGCGACCGTCACCCCTTCTCCCTCCCGGGTAATCACAAGGACCAGCCTCCCTCCCTCGCTACAAAATGGCGCCTCCCGCTGGGGCCCCAGAATCGGTATAACTCATTTGTCAGTGAGGCGGTGTCGGTCTGGGATGAGCAGTTTTGTCAACCAGTAAAACACAGGAGCTTTGATTCTGCACTTCGCGCGAGCCACTCAGGGGCGGGCTGTAAAGCCAGGCTTGGCTGACGTCAGATGAGGGGGCGCCGCTAGGGCGGTTTTCTTTCACGTTGACGAAACTTGGGCCAATGGAAAGCCGGAAGCCTCCCTTGAGTGATGTAATTACAGCCCAATGGAAGCTGGGGGCGGGCCTCAAACAGACTATGCGGGTTGCGGGGCCTGGGGGCCGGACGGCTGTTTCCTGTCCTGGTGCATGGTGGTCGGACGAAGGAATTGTTGGAAAATTTTCTCGGAGGTTCGTATATAAATGTGTTTTTACCCAGTGTGCATTATTCTCCGGCAGGCCGCCGCCCTCAGCGCGGCGGCGCGGGCCCGCTTGGGCCCGGGCTCCGGCTCCCACTGCTTAGCGTTCGCTACAGGCCTTGCCGATTTTGCGGGCCGGCCGCGGTAGCGGCGCCTGGGCAGAAGCGGAGTTTATTAATAACCCACGGCCGCCACTCTGGGCGGCGGAGCTTTTCTCGCCGAGGACTCAAACCACCCCCCCCAACTTGTCTCAGAGCGATGCGCCCCGCCTGTTTCCCTCTGGGGACCGCCAAGGGGAGTGAGTGAAAGAGGGGAGGGTGGAGCCCTCGGGAGCCTGTCCGCATTTCTCGGCCTGATCTGCGCGAAGCGAGTCCCCAGGCGACGCCGAGGCAGAGTTCCGCCGCCTGGGACGCCGGGCCCACGGGCCACACCAGGTCGCAGCGGGGGCGTCGGCGGCTGGGCTAGCCCAGGCCCTCCCAGGACCCCGCCTGCCGATCCCACCTAGGGCTACCCTCCCACCCATATCGTGGCAGATTTGTTCTTTCTTTCATTAAAAAAAGTTACTGAGGCCTAACATCGAATATTAGAAATGTACAATTTATCATCCTCCCTTTTATCCAGTTTTGGCCAAAAGAGTAAACAATCCTTTTAAGTCACTTTGAAACATGGTGGAACGTGAACCAGTTTTTATTCCTTCCCCTTTTGCTTTTTGACATTTGTATTTTCCACATAATAACGAAGTTAAAAAGAAAGAATACCATTGCCAGCCCATTATTTGTTTAAAATCAGCTCCAGCCTTTGCTTTGAAAGTGTCTAAATCAGCTGGTGTAATCAAGTGAGGATGTGGGGAGAAATTGTAGGTTCGAGGTTGTGGTCAGTTTTGTCCTGAATCTTACTAGAAAATACTTGTGTTTTGCTGTAGTTGACTAAAACGGTATTTAGTGTTTTTTCTTGCTGAGTTTGTAGAGCCAAGTTTACGTTTAATAAGAAAATATGTGATAAGGAGATCATCCAAAAGCACCCATAAGATGCATAGCTAATTTTGACTGGCATATTTTAACTGTTTGGAAATCCTTTCTTTTTCTTGTTTTGTTTTGTTTTGTTTTGTTTTTTTTAAGATGAGGGTTCACCATGATGGCCAGGCTGGTCTGGAACTCCTGACCTCAGGTGATCCACCCACCTCGGCCTCTCAAAGTTCTAGGATTACAGTCGTGAGCCACCACGCCCGGCGCCCCCTTTTTTTTTTTTTCTTAATTACCAGTGTCCACTATTTGGAAATTCTGTGATCAGTCAGCTGTCTACAGATATTTGAGTGCCTTTTTTTTTTCCTTTGCGGATACCCCCGTTTGTTTTTCAAAATAGCTTTATTGATGTAATTCACATACCTTACAGTTCACCCATTCAAAATGTGTAATTTCATTTGATCAACCTAGGGAGACGGCCCTCCCTAGTTTCTACCAAAAAAAAAAATTTTTTTTTTAAGTGAAATCAGCATGTGCCGGTAGTTCCAGGTACTTGGATGCAGAGGTGAGAGGATCACTTGAGCCCAGGAGTTCCAGGCTACAGTGAGCCGTGATTGTGCTACAGCACTCCGGTCTGGGTGAGAGAGAGACCTGTCTTAAAAAAAAAAAAAGTGTATAATTAGTTGAATTTTACGCCGGACGTGGTGGCTCACTCCTGTAACCCCAGCGCTTTAGGAGGCTGAGGTGGGTGAATCACATGAAGTCAGGAGTTTGAGACCAGCCTGGCCAACTTGGTGAGTGAAGCCTGATCTCTACTAAAAATAAAAAAATTAGCCTGGTGTGGTGGTGTGCGTCTGTAACCCCAGCTACTCGGGAAGCTGAGGCAGGAGAATCGCTTGAACCAGAGAGGTGGAGGTTGCAGAGAGCCGAGATTGTGCCATTGCACTCCAGTTTGGGTAGCAAAAGTGAAACTCGGTCTCAAAAAAAAAAAAAAAAAGAAAAGAAAAATTGAATTTTAATATCTTCAGAGTTGTGCAACCATCACTACAATCAATTATTTTACAACTTATCACCTCAAAAATAAACTATTTCCATTAGCAATTACTCCCCATTTCCTCTCAGTTCTCCCGTCCACCCAGGTACTAGTTTGCACATTTGTCTATTCTGGACGTTTCACATAAATGGAATCATATAGTATGTAGCCTTATCCAGGGTCATTTTGTTGTAACATATATCAATAATTTATTGCCATATAATATTTAATTGTATGAACATAGCACATTTTACTTATCCATTCATCTGTTGATGGACATTTGGGTTGTTTCTACCCGTTGCCTACTATGCATAATGCTGTGAACATTTATTTTTTAAGGCTGGAGAGGCATGTTTATTCTTGATGAATTTACATAATAAATTCTTACAACATTTGATTCGAAAATGTATGTATGAATTGGCTTGACATAATAATTTAAATATAAACATAAGGGCCGTTTAAACACTGGCATTAATTTACATGAGTTAGGCGGGTGGATCACGAGGTCATGAGATCGAGACCATCCTGGTCAACATGGTGAAACCCCGTCTCTACTAAAAATACAAAAAATTAGCCGGGCACTGTGGCGCGGACCTGTAATCCTAGCTACTCAGGAGGCTGAAGCAGGAGAATTGCCTGAACCCAGGAGGCGGAGGTTGCGGTGAGCCGAGATCGTGCCATTGCACTCCAGCTCTGGGTAACAAGAGCGAAACTCCATCTCAAAAAAAAAAAAAAAAAAAAAAATTTACATGAGTTAATTCAAGGTCAGTGACTGGAGAACTGTATTAAGAGAAACCTGAGGTCAAAAAAACTCTTCAGGAAGCAGCCCTGTAACAATATACATTTGAAGATGGGGGAGGGGCTAAAAATCCACTATGAGTGAATACCATTAAGCAAAGGATGTACAACATCCATCAACATCTGTTTCAAAAACAGCCTGTTTCTAAGATGATACATCTCTTAACAAAGTAAACATTACAGTATTAATAACTATAGAGACACCATCGGGATGAGCTCCAGAGCTGCCTCTGACTTCCATGAAGCAGCTGACTTCCATGAAGTACCTGTGGGCCATGGCTGAAGTCATCCATCTTAATCCTGTGGCTTTAAGAACATCTTTGCTTTAATTGGTTGTATGTCTCCATTTTCATCTTCATAATTGGTATGGTCTCTCTTTCTGGCAAACTTTTTCCCAGTTGTCCTCACCAAGGTCTCATATCTTCTAGCCTTCGTCTGACACCTCGAGCTCCACTGTTTCATCTTCAACTTCTACTGCTTTGTGCTTAGCATTCATCTGAAGCATTAATTTTCTTTCTCTGCTCTGGCAAATCCAAGTACCAGTGCTCTTCACTAATAATTTTATTTTCTTCCTCTTCTAGTTGTTTCTTGGTTTCTGAGTCCGGTCCCCTTTGCATAAACTTCATCTGCAGCGATTCTTGGACAACTTTGTCTTGCGCTCGGCCACCATGGTGGCCCCTGCCCCTGCTGTGAACATTTGTACAAAAGTTTTTGTGTGGACACAGGTTTTCATTTCTCTTGGGAGTAGAATACTTAGGAATAGAATTGCTGGGTCATGTGGTAACTATGTTCAACCTTTTGAGGTACTCTAAAACTTCTTCAATGTGACTGCACCTTCTTTACATTCCTATCAGCAATGTGTAAAGGGTTCCAGTTTCTCCACATTCTTGCCAACACTTGTTATCATCAGACTTTTTGATTATAGTTTTCCTAGTGTTGATAAAATGGTTTCTCTTGTAGGTTTGATTTTCATTTCCCTGATGGTTAATAATGTTGAGCATTTTTTCTGTGCCTAGTGATCATTTATAATCTTTGGAGAAATGTCTATTTGGATCCTCTACCCATTTTAAAGTTGGATTATTTGTCTTACTATGATTGGGTTGTGAGAGTACTCTATATGCTCTAGATAGAAGTCCATTACCAGATACACGGTTTGCAAAATGTCCATAGTCCTTTGCTGTGTGTTCGGTTGTTGCTGTGAAGTAAGTGTTCATTGTGTTCTTAATAGAAAGATGGCATGGCTGGATTGAACTGTCCTTCTACTACCTGGTTTCATTTTTAAAATAAATAAAGAACCACTCCACCCTCATAACATAGTTGCATTTCTGGAAGGTAAGCATTGAATTTTTAAATGTTCATACAAGCATATACCGATATCTGTATAAATTTTTTAAAACATGAATGCAATCATATGGTATCTTCCGCAACTTCCTTTTTCCCACTTACAATATATCTTGGACATGTTTCCCACTGTTTCAAATAGATTGATCTGATTCTTTTAAATACCTACATGTTTCATTTAGGGTTGTCCTATATGGATGTGTGTGTATATGTGTGTATAGATACATTTTTAAAATCCTTTGGCTTTTTTTTTTTTTTTTTTAGACGGAGTTTCGCTCTTGTTACCCAGGCTGGAGCGCAATGGCGCGATCTCGGCTCACCGCAACCTCCGCCTTCTGGGTTCAAGCAATTCTCCTGCCTCAGCCTCCTGAATAGCTGGGATTACAGGCGCGCACCACCACACCCAGCTAATTTTTTTTGTATTTTTAGTAGAGACGGGATTTCACCATGTTGACCAGGATGGTCTCGATCTCTTGACTTCATGATCCACCCGCCTCAGCCTCCCAAAGTGCTGGGATTACAGGCGTGAGCCACCGCGCCCAGCAATCCTTTGGCTTTTTAAAGAGACTGGGTTTCAATCTTGTCACCCAGGCTGGAGTGCAGTGGCACGATCTCAGCTCACTACAACCTCAACTTCCCAGGTGCAAGCGATCCTCCCACCTCAGCCTCCTGAGTAGCCAGGACTACAGGTGCACATCACCATGCCCAGCAGATTTTTAAAAAACATTCTTTGTAGGCCAGGCACAGTGGCTCATGCCTGTAATCCCAGCACTTTGCGAGGCCAGGCCGGTGGATCACCTGAGGTCAGGAGTTTGAGAGCAGCTTGGCCAACATGGCGAAACCCTGTCTCTACTGAAAATGTAAAAATTAGCCAGGAGTGGTGGCGCATGCCTGTAATCCCAGCTACTCTAGAGGCTGAGGCAGGAGAATTCCTTGAACCTGGGAGGCGGAGGTTGCAGTGAGCTGAGATTGTGCCATTGCACTCCAGCCTGGGCAACAGAGAGAAACTCTGTCTCAAAAAAAAAAAAAAAAAAGGGCCGGGCGCGGTGGCTCACGCCTGTAATCCTAGCACTTTGGGAGGTCGAGGCAGGTGGATCACGAGGTCAAGAGATTGAGACCATCCTGGTCAACATGGTGAAACCCCGTCTCTACTAATACAAAAAAATTAGCTGGGCATGGTGGCGCGTGCCTGTAATCCCAGCTACTCAGGAGGCTGAGGCAGGAGAATTGCTTGAACCCAGGAGGCGGAGGTTGCGGTGAGCCGAGATCGCGCCATTGCACTCCAGCCTGGGTAACGAGAGCGAAACTCCGTCTCAAAAAAAAATGAAAAAAGCTGAATACAAAATGTTGTCTATATGATCATTACAATGCTATAAAAATTATGTATGTATATGGATAGCAAGGGCTAGAGAATAAAACCAGGAAAAATGAAAATATTTGATTTGTTAAGCTGTTGGGACTTATTTATTTATTTTTGAGACGGAGTCTTGTTCTGTTGCCCAGGCTGGAGTGCAGTGGCGTGATCTTGGCTCACTGCAACCTCTGCCTCCCAGGTCCCAGTTTAAGCAAGTCTCCTACCTCAGCCTCCCAAGTAGCTGGGATTACAGGCACGAGCCACCATGCCCAGCTAATTTTTGTATTTTTTAGTAGAGACAGGGTTTCGCCATGTTGGCCAGTCTGGTCTTGAACTCCTGACTTTGTGATCCGCCTGCCTCGGCCTCCCAGAGTGCTGGAATTAGAGGTGTGAGCCACTGCACGCAGCTTTTTTTTTTTTTTTTTTTTTTAAAAAGATGCTTTGTTGTGTCGCCAGGCTGGAGTGCAGTGGCGTGATCTCGCCTCACTGTGACCCTGTCTCCCAGGTTCAAGCAATTCTTCTACCTCAGCCTCCTCAGTTGCAGGAATTACAGACATGCGCCACCATGCCCAGCTAATTTTTTTATATTTTTAGTAGAGACAGGATTTCACCATGTTGGCCAGGATGGTCTTGATCTCCTGACGTTGTGATCCGCTCACGTCGGCCTCCAGAAGTGCTGGGATTACAGGCGTGAGCCACCACGCCCGGGCTCGGTATGATATTTTTGAGAATCATAGTTACTGTGTGTATAGTAGTCCATTTCTCTTTTTTTGCTACATAATAGTCTATTGAATGGATTTGTTAAAACTTGTTTATTATTTATTTATTTATTTTTGAGATGGAATTTCGCTCTGTTGCTCAGGCTGGAGTGCAATGGAACAAGCTCACTGCAACCTTCACCTCCTGGGTTCAAGTGATTCTCCTGCCTCAGTCTCCTGAGTAGCTGGGATTATAGACGCATGCCACCACACCCGGCTGACTTTTATATTTTTTAGTAGAGATGAGGATTTCACCATGTTGGCCAGGCTGGTCTCAAACACCTGTCCTCAGGTGATCCACCTCCCTTGTCCTCCCAAAATGCTGGGATTATAGGCATGAGCCACTTCACCCTGACAACTTGTTTATTCTTTTACTGATGGATTCTTTCCAGTTGGACCTATTAACATCTGTGAGCATTGTTGTACAAATCTTTTTATGGAAGTATATTTTTATTTCTTTTGGGTAGATAGCAAGAGGAGTAGCCATGAAATTTTATGTAAAAGTGGCAGTTTCAATAGAGTTACGGACAGAAACCAGATGGTAGTGGGAAATCATGAAGTATTCTTAGCAACAACTTTTAGAGAAATCTAGCTGTGATAAGGAGGAGAGACTAGTAACTGAGTGAGAGGTGAGATTTTACTTTTTTTTTTGGCTCCTTTTGTTGCCAGGCTGTAGTGCAATAGCATGATTTCGGCTCACTGCAACCTCCGCTTCCCAGGTTCAAGCAATTCTCCTGCCTCAGCCTGCCGAGTAGCTGAGATTACAGGTGCCTACCACCATGCCTGGCTAATTTTTGTATTTTTAGTAGAGAAGGGTTTTCACCATGTTGGCCAAGCTTGTCTTGAACTGCTGACCTCAGATAATTCTCCCATATTGACCTTCCAAAGTGCTGGGATTACAGGTGTGAGCCACTGTGCCCTGCTGAACTTTTGCTTTTTTAACTTTACTTTTGTGTTTTGTTTTTTATTTTTAGATAGAATTTGGCTCTTATTGCCCAGGCTTGAGTACAATGGCGTGATCTCGGCTCACTGCAACCTCTGCCTCCCAGGTCCAAGCGATTCTCCTACTTCAACCTCCCGAGTAGCTGGGATTACAGGCATGTACCACCACACCCTGCTAATTTTGTTAGAGATGGGATTTCTCCATGTTGGTCAGGCTGGTCTCGAACTCCCAACCTCAGGTGATCTGCCCACCTCGTTCTCCCGAAGTGCTGCGATTACAGATGTGAGCCACCATACCCGGCCACTTTGTGCATGTGTGTGTGTTTGATTCGGTTCCAATGCAGCACTTTTGTTTTTTAAGTTATTGATGAGAAGGAACTGGGAGAAACAGTGGGGAATTGTTTGCAGAAGATGTCTCTGGGAACCCTAAGGAGAAAAGACAAATGAAATTCAGAGAGCAGTTTGGAGGCATTAATCTTACCTTGTAGGAAGGTAATATGGTAGGAGAAAAGGAAGAAATAATGCAAACAGGTGATAGGTTTGTTTGCAGGGAATTCCTCTCTGATTTCTTCTATATTTGCTGTGAAGTTGAGATGGGGTACTGACTAATTGGCTGAAAGTGAGGTGGGGCTTGAGGCTTAAGGAGGAGTAGGATATGTGAGACAAGTATTTTTAACACTATCAAATAAGTTGTTAAATCTAAAAAGTACTTTATATATATGAAACCTACACAAACAATTACTTCTGAGTAGTGGTATATGTTTTAACTATCCATGTTAAGTGCCCTATTTCAAGGTCCTTTTAGGACAAGATCTACTTTATTAGAGGTGTTAAGAGTTGTGTGTTGGGGCCAAGTGCAGTGGGGAGGCCGAGGCGGGCAGATCACAGGGTCAGGAGTTCAAGACTATCCTGGCCAGCATGGTGAAACTCCCTCTCTACTAAAAATACAAAAAATAAGGTGGGCATGGTGGTGTATGCCTGTAATCCCAGCTGCTTGGGAGGCTGAGGCAGGAGAATTTCTTGAACCTGGGAGGTGGAAGTTGCAGTGAGCTGAGATCACACCACTGCACTCTGGCCTGGGCAAGAAGAGTAAACTCCATCTCAAAAAAAAAGAAAAAAAAGTTGTGGGCCAGGCGCGGTGGCTCACACCTGTAATTTCAGCACTTTGGGAGGCCGAAGTGGGCGGATTGCCTAAGGTTGGGAGTTTGAGACCAGCCTGACTGACATGGAGGAACCCCTTCTCTACTAAAAATACAAAATTAGCTGGGCATGGTGGTGCATGCCTGTACTCCCAGCTACTTGGGAGGCTGAGGCGGGAGAATAGCTTGAACCTGGGAGGCAGAGGTTGCAGTGAGCTGAGATTATGTCATTGCACTCCAGCCTAGATAACAGAAGCAAAACTCCGACTCAAAAAGAAAAAAAAAAAGAGTTGTGTGTCAGGAATTCCTTCTATAATTTTCATAATTGTCTATGCTTTACTTTCCTTACTTATGACAAAATGAGCAATTTGGGTGATAAAAGAGTAGCATATACAGTGTTCATCTTGGGGGGTAGTAAAGTACAATCTAGCATCATAATTTTGAAACAACATGCTTTTTAACAGAGCAGCATCAGAAATGATGTTTGGAATATGTCAGAACCTCTTTCTTTTCACTGCTACATCTATTTCTCATATTCCCTAGTCTTGCTGAAAGCAAACCAGGACATGCTTACCAAACTGCTCTGTGCATGGGGTTCCCTTATTAAGCCATGTTCATTAGTGCTGTTTTATTGAAGTTTAAGAGAGATGTTTTTAGCTCTTATTCACATGAATAGTTCAGTTGAGGTCAAACTATCACCAAAATATACCTGATGGACCTAGATGTTCATTTCCAAAATCTTGTCTCTGCTCTCAGCTCTTTTTTGACAAGTATTTTTAGCCTTAAGCCTGGTAGGTCCTATCTCACTTGTCACTTCAAAGGTATCAGGCTGTACCTGCCTGCCAGTCAGTTTCATATATTCAGTTTCTGAGTAGTCCTGGAACTGCACAAAGCCTTCAAGTTTCAACATTTCACCCATCCAATAGGATATTCTACTGGGCCAATTAAAATTTGCAGTATAAATTCTTTCCTCATAGTTTAACCTTTAGCGTCTTATGGAGTCTGTGAGAACTCTACCTCATTTGCAGCACATTCTAATTACTTATTACTTCACTGAATGATTTTTTCTTTTTTTAAAAGAGAAGGGGTTTCACCATGTTGGTCAGGCTGGTCGCAAACTCCTGACCTCATGATCCGCCCACCTCGGCCTCCCAAAGTGCTAGGATTACAGGCGTGAGCCACCGTGCCTGGCCACCGAATGATTTTTAATTAATGGAGCATGCTTAGATTCTGGTTATATTTAAATATAACTCAAGGCTGGCTGTGGCTCGTGCCTGTAATCCCACCTACTCAGGAGTGGAGGCAGGAGGATCACATGAGCCAAAGAGTTTGAGGCTGCAGGGTCTGGCCACTGTAGTCCAGCCTGGGTGACAGAGTGAGACTTGACTCTCAAATATATATTTGCTGGACGCAGTGGCTCACACCTGTAATCCCAGGAGTTTGGGGGGCCGAGGTGGGTGGATTACCTGAGGTCAGGAGTTCGAGACCACCCTGGTCAACATGGTGAAACCCTGTCTCTACTAAAAATACAAAAATTAGCCGGGCATGGTGGCAAGGCACCTGTAATCCCAGTTACTGGGGGAACTGAGGCAGGAGAATCGCTTGAATGCAGGAGGCAGAGGTTGCAGTGAGCCTAGATCACGCCATTACACTCCAGCCTGGGCCACAAGAGCAAGAATCTCTCTCAAAAAAAAAAAGTATATATACATATATACACACACACACACATATACACATATATACATATATACACATACATATAACATGTTTATAATATAAAACAAAATATAAAATATATTTATAAATATATTTTGTTATATATTTATAAATATATTTTGTTATATATTTATAAATATATTTTTGCATCAATAGTTCAGTTAATAGTTTTATAATATATAATAAAATATATTTATAAATATATATAGATAACATATATTTTAGAGTCGAGTCTCACTCTGTTTTATGTACATATAAAACAGAAGTTTTGAAAGATGATTTTGTGCCAAAACTAGTCAAAGCAGTGTGAGTGACCCAGCTAAAATGAAGAGCTATTTATAGTACACAGTAAATGTGTAAGGAAAATTTAGGGGCCGGGCACGGTGGCTCATGCCTGTAATCCCAGCACTTTGGGAGGCCGAGGCAGGTAGATCATGAGGTCAAGAGATCAAGACCATCCTGGTCAACATGGTGAAACCCCATCTCTACTAAAAATACAAAAAATTAGCTGGGCATGGTGATGCATGCCTGTAATCCTAGCTACTCAGGAGGCCGAGTTAGGAGAATTGCCTGAACCCAGGAGGTGGAGGTTGCGGTGAGCCGAGATCGCACCATTGCACTCCAGCCTGGGTAACGAGTGAAACTCCATCTCAAAAAAAAAAAAAAAAAGGAAAATTTAGAATAGAGAGAAGGTAATAGAAAGATATGGCTTCTCTGTTAAATATTTAGGTGAAACCAACCTGAGGTTAGAATCTGACCCTGGCAGTTTCTGAAGACCTGATTCATGTGTCTCTGTGCAAAAAGGCATTAAGTTTTGTTTTTTTTTCCTTTTAAGATGAAGTCTTGCTCTTGTTGCCCGGGCTGGAGTGCAGTGGCGCAATCTCAACTCACTGCAACCTTCACCTCCCGGGTAGAAGCGATTCTCCTGCCTAGCTGGGACTACAGGTGCCCGCCACCACACCCAGCTAATTTTTTGTATTTTTAGTAGAGACAGTGTTTTATCGTGTTAACCAGGATGGTCTCAATCTCTTGACCTTGTGATCTACCCACCTGAGCCTCCCAAAGTGCTGGGATTACAGGTGTGAGCCACTGCTCCTGGCCAGGTTTTTCTCTTTTTTTTTTTAAGAGATAGGATCTTGCTCTATCACCCATGCTAGAATGCAGTGGCATGACACTGCAGCCTCCAACTTGTGGGCTCAAGTGATCCTCCTGCCTCAGTCTCCAAAGTAGCTGGGAGAACAGGTATATACCACCATACCCTGCTAAATTTCTTTTTTTGTTTTGTTTTGTTTTGTTTTGTTTTGGTAATCTGGGTCTTGTTATGTTGCCCAAGCTTGTCTTGAACTCCTGGCCTCAAGCAGTACTTCTGCCTTGGCCTCCCAGAGTGCTAGGATTACAGGTGTTGAGCCACCATGCCTGGCTGATAGCTAAGATTTTTTAATCTAGATTTTTTTTTTTGTATCGTTACTTATCACAGTAATGATTATTTGTAGTTGCATTTCTTGCTTTTATACCTGGATCATGGGATTTATGTTGTCATAATACTTTTTTGTGGTAATTTATGCTAACAAGTTAGACCAAACTTGAAATGTCTAAGGGCTTCACATAAAAAAAAAAACTTAGAAGCTATGGAGTATACCAGAAATGGTTTCTTTAAACCATGAAGAAACACTTTTTTTTTTTTGTCTTTTAAGGGACAAAGAGATGAATTCTATAGTATTTTGTTACTACTTTTAGCTGTCAATTTTCAGATGTTCTTTTTTGGGTATTTTTCACTTTTTAAATTATGAAATCTGGTCCGGGCGCGGTGGCTCATGCCTGTAGTCCCAGCACCTTGCAAGGCTGAGGTAGGCCAATCTCTTGAGGTCAGAAGTTTGAGACCCATCTGGCCAACATGGTGAAACCCTGTCTCTACTAAAAAAAAAAAAAAAAAAAAAAAAAGAAAGAAAGAAAGAAAAAGAAAATTAATCGGGTGTGTTGGTGGATGCCTGTAATCCCAGCTTCTCAGGAGGCTGAGGCAGGAGAATCGTTTGAACCTGGGAGGCAGAGGTTGCAGTGAGCCAAGATCATGCCACTGCACTCCAGCCTAGGTGACAGAGTAAGACTCCGTGTCAAATAGATAAATAATGAAATCTATCACACATACAGGGAAATATAAGTAATTGAATGAACACTCATGTAGCAACTCAGCTTTAACAAATCTACATTTTGTCATGTGTTCAGAATTTTTTTTTTTTTTTTTTTTTGAGACGGGATCTTGCTCTGTCACCCAGGCTGGAGTGCAGTGGTGCAATCTTGGCTCACTGCAACCTCTGCCTCCCAGGTTCAAGTAATTCTCCTGCCTCAGCCTCCTGAGTAGCTGGGATTACAGGCTCGTGCCACCACGCTCAGCTAGTTTTTTTGTATTTGTATAGAGACTGGGTTTCACCGTGTTGGTCAGGCTGGTCTTGAACTCCTGAACTTGTGATCCGCCCACCTTGGCCTCCCAAAGTTCTGGGATTACAGGCATGAGCTGCACCCCATTTGTTTTTTTAATTGTGATAAAAACATAAGATTTACTGTTTTAACCATTTTAAAGTATACAGTAGTGCTAACTATATATACGTTGTTGTGCAACAGTTCTCTTGAACTTTTTGTTTTGCATGACTGAAACTCTGTACCTATTTAACAATTACCTGTTTTCCCCTGACCTCTGGCAACCACCACTCTCCTTTATTTCTAAGAGTTTGACTACTTTAGATACCTCATAAAAGTTGAATCATGACTGAGTGTAGTGGATCATGCCTGCAATCGCAGCACTTTGCGAGGCTAAGATGGGCGGATCACTTGAGGTCAGGAGTTTGAGACCAGCCTGGCCAACATGGTGAAACCTGCCTCTACTAAAAATACAAAATGAGCCAGGTGTGGTGGCACATACCTGTAATCCCAGCTACTGGGGAGGCTGAGGCATGAGAATCACTTGAACCTGGGAGGTGGTGGTTGCAGTGAGCTGAGATCATGCCGTTGCACTGTAGCCTGAGTGACAGTGAGACTCTGTCAATAAAAAAAAAAGTGGAATCATGCAGTATTTGTCTTTTTGTGACTGAAAATTAGCCTGTGCTAATTTTATACTCTCCAGGGGTCTTAACAGTAGGCTACTAGTGTTACTTCGAGGCTTCTCTGTTAGCCCTTGGAGTTGGTAAGGAAATGTTGAAGTTTCAGCTTGTTCTGTGAGCAGTTATAGACAAAAGGTCACCCCTCGACCTTTTTTTTTTTAAAGGTGAGTGTCACCACATCTAGCTAATTTTTTTTGTATTTTTAGTAGAGACAGGGTTTTACCATGTTGGCCAGGCTGGTCTAGAACTCCTGACCTTAGGTGATCCACCTTCCTTGGCCTCTCAAAGTGCTAGGAATCCAGGTGTGAGTCACTGCGCCCACCCTTAACTTACTTTTATCATAGCACTGATACCTTTTTGTGAATCTGAACGATAGTTCCTACCTTTGGTCTAATGAGGGTACAGTTTATAATATTTGGAAGACAAAGTTCTTCAAGCAGTCCTAAAGGTAAAAAGAATTAAAAATTATTACTACAGTCTGCATATTGTTATTTTAAATATTGATGCTAAAGTCAGATCTTTGGACCTGGAAAAGTCCTCAAGACATCTTCTGGTTCAGTTCCCTGGCCCAAGGCAGCTAAATTATCCCAACTACTGTTTGAGATAAGCCAAGGTCCACAGAGGTAAGGAGTCCTGGAGGTAGAAGGGAAGAAGGAGGTTGTGTTGGTGATTGATAGAAGAATTGACCATTTATCCATTTATTCAATACCTGTTGTGCTTCTACTATGGGTCAAGCACTTTTTAGGCACTAGAGTCAGTCAGTAGTGAGCAAACATAAAAATCTCTGTCCATTCTTGTGGAAGGAGAAATAGATAACTAAATAAGTAAATACATATTTGTCAAATTATAAGTACTGTGCAGAAATATAGATAGGAAAAGAAAGATGGAGTTTACCGTGATTGAGCAGTTGGGAAATGCAGTTTGAAATGGGGTGGACAGGGAAGCTCTCATTCCATTTGAGCAAAGACTTGAAGAGGTGAGGGAATGAACAATGAAGATTCTGGGGAAAATGTTTCAGACAGAAGGAACCTCAAATGAACAGAACCTATGGCAGCAGAACACCCAGTATGTTTGAGGAAAAGCAGGGATGCCAGTGTGGCTGAAGTGGAATGAATGAGATGCTGAGTAGTAGGAAATGAGGGGCAAAATCATTGGCCTCATTGGTCAGTGTAAGGACTTGGGGATTTTACTCTGTTGAGAAATCATCAGAAGGTTTGAGCAGAAGAGGTACATGAGCTAACTTTTCCCTTCAAAGGACACTGACTGTTGTGTCAAAAGGAGAGTGTAGGGAGGCTAATGAAAAAGCGGGGAAGTAAGTTAGGATGCTGTTACATTAATGCAGATGAGAGACTGGTTATGGCTTGGATCAGAGAAGTGATGGTGAAGGTTGTGAGAGAGCCAGATTCAGGATAGATTTCTGAAGATTAAGTCAACAAAATATGCTGACACGTTGTAAGTGGAAATCCTCAACAATGCCAAACCCGAAGGACTCTTAATTATGAGAATTTTAGAGATCATATGAAACTTCTAAGTTGCTTCTAAGAAAGCTGCTAAGTTGCCAAGCACACTGATGAATTGTGCCCATCTGTTTGAATTGTTGAATTATGAGAAGCATGCCTTGGACTTTGGGCTAATATTCTTTTTTTTTTTTTTTCTGAGATGGAGTTTTGCTCTTGTTGCCCAGGCTGGAGTGCAGTGGCACGATCTTGGCTCACTACAACCTTCACCTCCCAGGTTCAAGTGATTCTCCTGCCTCAGCCTCCCGAGTAGCTGGGATTACAGGCATGTACCACCATGCCCGGCTAATTTTGTATTTTAAGTAAAGATGGGGTTTTGCCATGTTGGACAGGCTGGTTTCGAACTCCTGACCTCAAGTGATCCACCCACCTCGGCTTCCCAAAGTGCTGGGATTACAGGCATGAGCCATTGCGCCCGGCCGTGGGTAAATGTTCTTACCCTACATATTGAGTGAAATTTCATCTTATTTCCAACACCATTACATCCTCAGCAGTTTTTTGTGGTTCATAAATATTCTTTGTAACTTTTATTTCATATGTATCATTCTCTATTCTCAAGTGTCTTTATTTTTCTTCAAGGTAGAAGATGTTGTTAGCCCAAATAAATCGAGATTCTCAGGGAATGACAGAGTTTCCTGGAGGAGGGATGGAGGCTCAGCATGTTACCCTGTGCTTGACAGAGGCAGTTACTGTGGCAGGTGAGCAACTGTGTTTGAAGGGATGGGTTTGGAAATATCATTTATCTTAAGGGAAAATGAAAATTTATAACTTCCTAGTTCCTGATATAGCAGAAAACAATATAAATTTAGGCCTTTCTGTGAGTATTTTTACCTTGGTGTGGGTACAGTAGGGCGGGGAATTTTTATTTTTCTTTCTTTCTTTTTTTTTTTTTTTTCTCGAGGCAAGGTCTCTCTTTGTCACCCAGGCTGGAATGCAGTAATATGATCACGGCTATCATGGCTTACTACAGCCTCACCGTCCTGGGCTTAAGAGATCCTCTCACCTCAGCCTTCTGAGTAGCTGAGACTACATGCATTAGCATGCACCACTGTGCTCAGCTAATTATTTTATTTTTAGTCGAGATGGGGTTTCACCATGTTGCCCAGGTTGGTCTTGAACTCCTGGGCTCAAGCCATACACCTACCTCAGCCTCCCTAAGTGCTGGGATTACAGGCATGACCCATTGTTCCCAGCCTATTTTTTTGGTAAATGCTAAATATCTCATTTTGAGTCTAAGTTAAGCAATCTACCTTTTGCCTGATCCTTATTTTTTTTAAAATTAATCATCATGTCCATATGCTAGCTGTCTAAAGAAAATACTGATTTTTTTCTAATAGATGGTGACAACTTAGAAAATATGGAAGGTGTAAGCTTGCAAGCAGTAACACTTGCAGATGGTTCTACTGCTTACATACAACACAATTCTAAAGGTATGTGCCTCCCATATGGCTGATTGGTTAATACCAGTGATTTATAACCTCTGAGTTGGAGCACCTAGAAGCTATACCGCCTTTCCTATCTCTCCTAAAGATGCTGTATTGCATATGATAATTTGAAGTCATTTTAGTTTAACTCACTTTTTTTTTTTTTTTTTTTTAACAATTTGGGGTCGTCCTTTGGGATATTTGGAAGATAACCCTGGGGTATCAAAATTAGTGGGAGAGAAGAGAGCAGGGAGTGTCTCAGACCTATTTTCTAGTAAGATCTTTCTTGCTTTTTTACTTCAGGTTATTATTTCATATTTTTACCAAATATGTATAAGAGTAAAGTCATTTGGGGCTGGGCGTAGTGGCTCACACTTGTAATCCCAACACTTTGGGAGGCCGAGGTGGGCAGATCACCTGAGGTCGGGAGTTTGAGACCAGCCTGACTGACATGGAGAAACCCCATCTCTACTGAAAATACAAAATTAGCCGGGCATAGTGGTGCGTGCCTGTAATCCCAGCTACTTGGGAGGCTGAGACAGGGGAATCGCTTGAACCTGGGAGGCAGAGGTTGCGGTGAGCCAACATCGTGCAGTTGCACTCCAGCCTGGGCAACAAGAGTGAAACTCCATCTAAAAAAAAAAAGGACATTTGGTTTTGCTTATATCCCATTGTCTCTGGTTAGTGTTTGCTTTGTTCCAGGAAACAGCCCAGTCCTCAAACTCTTTGTTTTTATGGAAACCTACTGAGCACATGTATACATAAACAAGGGTCTTATAGCCCTCAGGGATGAGAATGACAACTGACCTCACGTACACTGAGGTATCTGTCTGTCTTCCCAGCTTCAGCTCCCCCCTTGTCAGGGTCACTGATCCTAAGTGACTCTGAAAGGTATATAGCAGTCCAACTCATGTAGCCTGCTGTGATGAGCCACTCTTTCTCTTGACCTCATCTGATTGAAAATTGCAGGGGAGGAAGGATGGCTGAGGGAGGATTTTTTGCTTTCTGTAGGATCACTGGATGTGTTAATTGAATTGCCTCAGAACATTTGAGGGAAGAATCAAGATGAACACAAGCTTAAGTTGTGTATGTTTTTATAGTTGATATCATTTTGCAATTGTATAAAGTTTAAATTTTTTGTTTGTGCTAATTTATTGTCTTGAATCTTTTTTTCTAGATGGAAAACTCATAGATGGCCAGGTCATTCAGTTGGAAGATGGTTCTGCTGCCTATGTTCAACATGTACCCATACCTAAAAGTAGTAAGTATTTTAAGACAACAGCACAGGAAACCCTTCTGATTCTCAGCATTTAGTATATGCTGCCTGCAGCTCCCTCTTACTACCTAAACTTGGTCTTGATCTCAAGTCCTCCTTCTGTAAAGGGAGATTATAGATGCCACAAAGTGGATCTTAACCAAGACTTTCTCTTAAAGATAATAGAAAAGAAGTTATTGGATGGACTGCATTGTGTAGATAAATGAGTAACAGTCCTAAGTGAATGCTTCTATTATTTGAGCTGAATCTTACATGTCTCTGATTTTCTTTATTTTTCACCTTCTTTAAACTCTCTTTAACACTGGTATATATTCCTAAAACCAATATTTTAATGTCTTTTTACCTTTCAGCACTGACTCAGAGATGCTTTGCTGAATTTACTTAAATGTTCAAAGACTCATGAAGCAAGTATAGATTGTTATAATGTGTTAATGGTTTACTGACTCTTGTTGCTAAGTGAGTTAATTGGAATGTGCTAGAAAACATGAGATCTAAATGTAAGCCTTGTTCTTGAGCAGGGGACAGTTTGCGTCTAGAGGATGGTCAAGCAGTGCAGTTAGAAGATGGTACCACAGCATTTATTCACCATACCTCCAAAGGTAAAATAACTTTGAAAGTATGAATAAAATAAGGGAGAAGTGGAACTCGCGGGGGGAAGAAGACCTGCGTTTAGCTACTGAAGTGTTGTCATGGGAAAGAATTGTATTTGTTCATTGAAGTACAGATTTAAGCATGGCAGATTTAAGCTTTTTTTTTATTTTTTTTGAGACAGAGTCTTGCTCTGTTGCCCAGGCTGGAATTCAGTGGCACTATCTCGGCTCTCTGCAACCTCTGCCTCCCGGATTTAAACAGTTCTCTGCCTCAGCCACCCGAGTAGCTGGGATTACAGGCGCGTGCCACATGCCCGGCTAATTTTTTGTATTTTTAGAAGAGATGCAGTTTCACCATCTTGGCCAGTCTGGTCTTGAACTCCTGACCTCGTGATCCACCCACCTCGGCCTCCCAAAATGCTGGGATTACAGGCATGAGCCACCGTGCCTGACCCTCAAGCATGATTTAAGGAAAAACTTTCCTACAATTTGAGCTGTCCAGTGACAAGTTGTAACAGCAAACCAAATGACTGGTCCCTGGAAGACTTAAAGTAGAAGCCACTTTTTGTTTTTTTGGTTGGCTTTTGTTTTAAGAGACAGAATCTCACTCTGTTGCCAGGCTGGGGTGCTGTGGCACAATCACAGCTCACTGCAGCCTCAAACTTTTGGGCTTAGGGATCTTCCCACCTCAGCCTCCTGAATAGCTGGGACTACAGGTGCACACTGCCATTCCCAGCTAATTTTTTCATTTTTTGTAGAGACAGGGTCGCACTGTGTTGCCAGTGTAATCTTTAACTCCTGGCCTCAAGCCAGCCTCCCAAAGTGCTGGGATTATAGGCATTAGCTACCACACCCAGCCTTAATTTCATATTTTAAAAACAGCCTTACTACTTTTTTTTTTTTTTTTTTTTTTTTTTGAGACGGAGTTTCGCTCTTGTTACCGAGGCTGGAGTGCGATGGCGCGATCTCGGCTCACCGCAACCTCCACCTCCTGGGTTCAGGCAATTCTCCTGCCTCAGCCTCTTGAGTAGCTGGGATTACAGGCACGCGCCACCATGCCCAGCTAATTTTTTGTATTTTTAGTAGAGACGGGGTTTCACCATGTTGACCAGGATGGTCTTGATCTCTTGACCTCGTGATCCACCCGCCTCGGCCTCCCAAAGTGCTGGGATTACAGACGTGAGCCACCGCGCCCAGCCGCCTTGCTACTTTTTAAAAAGACTAAGAAATAAAATCACAAGGTAACATTGAAATGGTTAACTTCATATTTTACTTATTACTGTATTTTAGAGATAGGATCTCACTCAGTCAGACTACAGTGCAGTGGCACAATCATAGCTCACTGCAGCCTTGAATTCCTGGGCTCAAGAGACCCTCCTGCCTCAGCCTCCTGAGCACCTAGGACTACATGTGTGTGTCACCACAGCCAGCTGATTTTTTAATTTTTAAATTTCTGATTAATTTTTTTTGTTAAATATAGGCTCTTGTTGTCCAGGCTTGTCTTGCACTCCTGGCCTCAAGCAATCCTCCTGCTCCGGCCTCCCAAAGCACTGGGGTCACAGGCATGAGCTACTGTGCCTAACCTATTTCTTCCTCTTAAATACAATTTTTAGGCCAGGCACCGTGGCTCATGCCTGCAATTCTAGCACTTTGGGAGGCTGACGCAGGCAGATCACCTGAGGGTCAAGGGTTTGAGACCAGCCTGGCCATCATGACGAAAACCCCTCTCTACGTAAAAATACAAAAATTAAGGGCCGGGTGTGGTGGCTCACGCCTGTAATCCCAGCACTTTGAGAGGCCGAGGCGGGTGGATCACGAGGTCAAGAGATCAAGACCATCCTGGTCAACATGGTGAAACCCCGTCTCTACTAAAAATACAAAAAATTAGCTGGGCATGGTGGCGCGTGCCTGTAATCCCAGCTACTCAGGAGACAGAGGCAGGAGAATTGCCTGAACCCAGGAGGCGGGGGTTGCGGTGAGCCGAGATCGCGCCATTGCACTCCAGCCTCAGTAACAAGAGCGAAACTCCGTCTCAAAAAAAAAAAAAAAAATACAAAAATTAGCTGGGTATGGTGGTGCATGCCTGTAATCCTGGCTACTCGGGAGGCTGAGGCAGGAGAATTGCTTGAACCCAGGAGGTGGAGGTTGCATTGTAGCTGAGATCATGCCACTGCACTCAAGCCTGGGCAACAGAGTGAGACTCTGTCTGAAAAATAAAAAAGGCCAGCCGGGCACGGTGGCTCATGCCTGTAATCTTAGCACTTTGGGAGGCGGAGGCGGGTGGATCATGAGGTCAAGAGATCGAGACCATCCTGGTCAAAATGGTGAAACCCCATCTCTACTCAAAATGCAGAAAATTAGCTGGGCATGGTGGCACGTGTCTGTAATCCCAGCTGCTCAGGAGGCTGAGGCAGGAGAATTGCCTGAACCCAGGAGGCAGAGGTTGCGGTGAGCTGAGATCGCGCCATTGCACTCCAGCCTGAGTAACAAGAGCGAAACTCCGTCTCAAAAATAAATAAATAAATAAAATAAAATAAAATAAAAAAGGCCAGGCGTGGTGTAATCCCAGCACTATGGGAGGCTGAGGCAGGCAGATCACCTGAGGTCAGGAGTTCAAGACCAGCCTGACCAACATGGAGAAAACCTATCTCTACTAAAAATACAAAAATTAGCCGGATGTGGTGGCACATGCCTGTAATCCCAGCTACTTTTGAGGCTGAGGCAGGAGAATCACTTGAACCTGGGAGACAGAGGTTACAGTGAGCTATTATGCCATTGCACTCTAGCCTGGGCAACAAGAGTGAAACTCTGTCTCAAAAAATATATATATATGTATATATATATAAATTATATATGCATATATGTACATATACATGTATATACATATATGTTATATATAATATATAATTTATATATATTTATATATTTTTTATTTTACATACAATATATAATATATTTATAATATATAATTTATTTTATATATAATATATATTTTATATATAATAATTTATAAATTTGTGAATAAATTTGTTTACAGTTGAAAAAAATAAAGTCTGTACTTTTTTCTTTATCAGTAAGAGTCACAGGTTCATTGTAACTGGCTAGATTTATTATTTCACTACATATCTATATATCGATATAAAATCACAATTTTATATTGATACCAGTATAGACACAGATATATCTTGGTGTGGATATTTAGAAGGAAAAAAAACGCCATAGAGGAACTGTGGGGTCAAACTGACATGAGTTCAAATCCTGATTTCTCTACATACTGATTTTGACTGTTAATTGTTAGTGTTTTTGTTTTGTTTTAAATTATATTTTCTAAAGTTTTTAAAGTAGGGATAGGGTCTTATCATGTTGCCCAGCCTGGTTTCAAACTCTTGTGCTCAAGTGATCCACTTGCCTCAGCCTCCCAAAGTGCTGGGATTACAGGCTTGAGCCACTGCACCAGCCTTTTAGTGTTTTTTAAATTTTCTGATGCCAAAGGAAAGTGATGTTACTTCTCCAGACCTGAGTTCCCACTTATACAATGAGGGTGGTAAATATACCTGCCTTGCAGAATTGTTGAGAGGATTTAGTGAAATAACACATACATGGTCCAGTGGTTACTCAGAGTAACCACTCAGTGAAAGCTCGTTTCTCTCTTCCATTAAATATGTAAATGTCAGATTTTACCTTTAATTTAATGCCATTCTCTTCCACTCTCTCAGATAGTTATGACCAGAGTGCATTACAGGCGGTTCAGCTGGAAGATGGCACCACAGCTTATATCCACCATGCAGTGCAAGTCCCACAGTCTGACACCATCTTGGCAATTCAGGCAGATGGGACAGTAGCAGGTCTGCACACTGGGGATGCTACAATTGACCCCGACACCATCAGTGCTTTGGAACAGTATGCAGCAAAGGTATAGCATTTCACAGTGTCAAGAATGTCCCAGGTATAGCTTCTTTATTTTTCATGAAAAGAAAAGAAAACAAAAAAGTACACCTCATCAAAAAACAAGCTGGTCAGTTTTAGTCAGGCATGGCACAGTGGCTCATGCCTTTAATCCTAGCACTTTGGGAGGATTGTTTGAGCACAGATCCCTGTCTCAATTTCAAAAATTAAAAAAAAAAACAAAAAACTAGCAATTCAAAGTCAAAATCAGTATCCAAAGAGATCATCATTTATCTTAAAATAAGTGAAGTATAGAAAGAAATATTGGAAAAAATAATAAGGGAATGGGTTGAGGTAAAGGCTTAGGGAAGAGAAATGAGTGGCAGGTAATTCACCAAAAGATACACAAGGATGAAGGGCTATAAAAGAAGTAATCAAGTATAAATGGAACTGCTTATGAGTTAAAAAGTGGGAACTATAGGCCGGGCGTGGTGGCTCACACCTGTAATCGTAGCACTTTGGGAGGCTGAGGTGGGTGGATCAACTGAAGTCAGGAGTTCAAGACCAGCCTGGCCATGATGGTGAAACTCCATCTTTATATATATATAAAAAAAGTGGAAACTATAGGAAAAGTAAAGGAAAGTCTCAATTAAGTTTTATATCAAAAGGGTTAATTTTTTTCCCCTGCATTCAACATGTATCTCTCATATAACTTAAAAGGTTTTTTATTTCACTTTTATTATTTTCTTTACAAACAAAATGAGACAGGTCTCGCTTTTTTGCCCAGGCTAGTCTTGAACTCCTGAGCTCAAATTATCCTCCTGCCTGAGCCTCCCAAAGTGCTAGGATTACTCATGTGAGTCACTATGCCAAGCCTATTATGGAAATTTTCAAATATACACAAAAATAAATGATAATGAAACCCCATGTACTTTCTTTCCTTTTATTCTTTTTGCAAGCTTCTCCCTGAACCATGTACTTTCCCAGCCTAAGCCATTATCAAACGTAAAACTTTTTTTTTTTTTTTTTTTTTTTTTTTTTTGAGATGGAGCCTTGCTCTGTTGCCAGGCTGGAGTGCAGAGACACAGTCTGGACTCACTGCAGCCTGTACCTCCTTGGTTCAAGCAGTTCTCTTCCCTCAGCCTCCCAAGTAGCTGGTACTACAGGCACACACCACTATGTCCAGCTAATTGTAGAGATGGGGTTTCACTATGTTGGCCAGGATGGTCTCAATCTTCTGATATCATGATCCTCCTGCCTCAGCCTCCCAAAGTGCTGGGATTACAGGCATGAGCTACCACGCCTGGCTAAAATGTAAAACTTTTTAAAGCTTTATTTTATTCCTTTAGGTGTCCATTGATGGAAGTGAAAGTGTAACAGGTACTGGAATGATTGGAGAAAATGAGCAAGAGAAAAAAATGCAGGTATGTAAAGCTACTTTTTAATATAAAAATCTATCTAGCCGGGCGTGGTGGCTCGTGCCTGTAATCCAAGCACTTTGGAGGCCAAGGTGGGCGGATCACCTGAGGTTGGGAGTTCAAGACCAGCCTTATCAACCTGGTGAAACCCCGTCTTTATATTTAAAAAGAAAAAAGAAAAAGGAAAAAAAAAATCTATCTTAGCATTTCTGTGCTCTTCTGTGGATGAAAACAAGAATAGGTAACTCACTACCTCTCTAGGAAAATCTCACCAATTCAGAAAAACAATGTATGTATTAGCAGCTTTCTCAAACTGCCTGAGGTCCCAATGTTCATTGATGGATGCAAAATTACACTAAAGAAATGGAAATAATCACAGAAATCCGGGTGGAGCTTGTGTCCTGAATTCAAAGGCAGTTTTCTGGACAAGGCAGTTGTGGAGACCAGGTGATTTCCTGACTGCCCCCATCCATGGCAGTTTTTGGATACTTTTTCTGGGACTTCATCGTGACTGTTTCTAAATAACCTTCACTGCTTTGCTTTTTATATTTTTAAATTTCTTCTCCTTCCAACTGATTCCCTCCATATTTTCCTTTTCAGCTTCTGAAGGGGAAGTCCAGACTAGCTAATTATCATTATTCTTCTTGGACAAATTTGTTTATACTTTTTCTACCAGATGGTGTCCTGGTCTGCAGGTGGCCTATGGGCTGGCTTCTCATGGTTCAGGTGTTTACCCTGGGTCCAGTCAGTGGCTGCCCTTTACCTAAGTAACAGCCTAAACCACCAGTGCTTCTAAAAGTTTTGTAGTAAGTACGTCGTAGTCACAGGTGCATTCTTGAGTATCTTCAAAACTTACATTATTCAAGAATTGTTGTTTTGTGTTTGGGGGGATGTTTGTGTGGAGGGTATTCTTGGAGCTTATACAGTGATTGTAATACATTCCTGCTCTACTGCTGCTTTTTATTTTCCCAGCAGTTATCTCTATTTTTTTTTTTTTTTTTGAGACAGAGTTTCACTCTTATTGCCCAGGCTGGAGTACAGTGGCACCTGACCTTATCTCTAATATTTTGTTGTCTTCCTTTATGGTAATTTTTTCTTTCATTCTTCAGAGTTTTTTAGTTTAGTTTTGTTTTTTTTAAGAGATGGGATTCCACCATGTTGGTCAGGCTAGTCTTGAACTCCGGACCTTGTGATCCGCCCATCTTGGCCTTCCAAAGTGCTGGGATTATAGGCGCATTCTTCAGAGTTTTATTATATTTAACTCCTAAAGTCACTACTTCAGGGTCACATTTATTACCTCAAGCATTAACATGATCACTTAATGACAATGAGTGATACTGTTAGGGGTTATCAAGAAGATTTTACATTTATCCTAATAGTAAGTGATAAAATAACAGGAATCACTGAAATCACTTGTAGAAATATGATCCTCCTGGCTGGGCACGGTGCCTCACACCTGTAATCCCAGCACTTTGGGAGGTCAAGGCAGGTGAATCACCTGAGATCAGGAGTTCAAGACCAGCCTGGCCAACATGGTAAAACCCTGCCACTACTAAAATACAAAAAAATTAGCCAGGCTTGGTGGTGAGTGCCTGTAATCCCAGCTACTCAGGAGGCTTAGGCAGGAGGATCACTTGAACCCAGGAGGCGGAGGTTGCAGAGAGCTGAGATTGCACCCTTGCTCTACAGCCTGGGCAACAACAACGAGACTTTCTCAAAAAAAAAAAAAGAAAAAGAAATAGAAATAATGCTTCTAAACATTGCTGAATAGCTAATATTTCTGTTTACCAGCTGAAGTGATGCCACAAAGTGGCAATAATATAAATAGTTTGCAGTTCACTAAGCCCATCAGCTTTGATGGTATGTGATTCTTAGCCAGATTTTCAGGTCTCAATTTATATTCATATTTTATGAATGAAATCAGACTTTAAGGCAGGTGTGGTGGCTCTGCCTGTAATCTCAGTACTTTGAAAGGCTGAGGTGGGAGGATTGCTTGAACCCAGAAGTTTGAGACCAGCCAGAGGAACAAAGTGAGACCCTGTCTCTACAAAAAATTAAAAAATTAGCAAGGTGTGGTGGCACACATTTGTTGTCCCAGCTATTAGGGAGGCTGGGCCAGGAGGATCCCTTGAGCCCGGAAGTTTGAAGTTACAGTGAGCTGATTGCATCACTTCACTCCAGCCTGGCCAATAGAGCAAGACTCTATTTCCCCTGACTTTAATTTTATTTTGAAAACAGGAACCACTCAGACTGTATACTCTCCCTTTTACTCTCATAAAGGAAGAGAAGAACGGACTTTAATATTTTTTATACAGTTCTATGTCAAATCTAGCTAAGTCAAATTCTACTAAGATGCAAACACAGGGTAAATATATGCAGGAGATATAGATCAGTGACTTGGAGTATTGAAGTGGTCCAGTAAGTTCTCTGTCTTATTGGTAACTGACAACTACATTTTAAAATAATAGAATTTTTTTTTTTTTTTCGAGACGGAGTTTTGCTCTTGTTACCCAGGCTGGAGTGCAATGGTGCGATCTTCGCTCTCTGCAACCTCCGCCTCCTGGGTTCAGGCAATTCTCCTGCCTCAGCCTCCTGAGTAGCTGGGATTACAGGCACGTGCCACCATGCCCAGCTAATTATTATTATTATTATTTTTTTTGTATTTTTAGTAGAGACGGGGTTTCACCATGTTGACCAGGATGGTCTCGATCTCTTGACCTCGTGATCCACCCGCTTCGGCCTCCCAAACTGCTGGGATTACAGGCGTGAGCCACCGCGCCTGGCAATAATAGAATATTTTAAAGAAAAGCAGTTGTAGGCTGGGCGCAGTGGCTCACACCTGTAATCCTAGCACTTTGGGAGGCTGAGGCAGGCAGATTATCTGAGGTTGGGAGTTTAAGACCAGCCTGGCCAACATGGCAAAACCCTGTCTCTACTAAAAATACAAAAATTAGCTGGGCATGGTGGCACACACCCGTAATCCCAGTTACTTGGGAGACTGAGGCAGGAGGTTTGCTTGAACCTGGGAGGTGGGGGTCACAGTGAGGCAAGATCGTGCCACTGCACCCCAGCCTCGGCAACAGAGCAAGACTCCTGTCTCAGAAAAATATATATCATAACTAGGAATTCAGAACTGCTGAGGCAAATGTCATAAAAAGCCCCATTACTCTTTATCTGTAGACATATTACCATTTGGTATTGGTACCAGTAGACAAATAGAGACAGTTGAATACGCTTCATTTTTTTTTTTGACTGTAGCTTTTTCGTCTTTGCCTTTTGTACCTGTTCCTTACAGACTAGATCTGCAATGTCCAATACAGTTGCCACTAGCCACATGTAGCTGTTGAGCACTCGAAATGTGGCTAGTCCAAATTGAGATGTGCTGTAAGTGGATTTTAAAGACATAGTATGAAAAAAAGAATGTAAAATACTAACTTTTTATATTGATAATGTATTGAAATGATAATATTTTGGACATATGGTGTTAAATAATTACTAAAATTAATTTCACCTGTTTCTTTTTACATTGTCAATTGGTTCCTAGAAAATTTTTGTGTTTTATTTTATTTATTTATGTATTTTGAGATGGAATCTTGCTCTGTTGCCCAGGGTGGAGTGCAGTGGCATGATACCAGCTCACTGCAACCTCCACCTCCTGGGATCAAATGATTCTCCTGCCTCAGCCTCCCAAGTAGCTGGGATTACAGGCATGCACCACCACACCCAGCTCCTTTTTTTTTTTTTTTGGAGTGTATTTTCTCATACCCTCCTACTTTTTGTATTTTTAGTAGAGACAGGGTTTCGCCATGTTGGCCAGGCTGGTCTCAAACTCCTGACCTCCAGCAGTTCACCCGCCTCGGCCTTCCAAAATGCTGGGATTACAGGTGTGAGCCACCATGCCTGGCCTATTTTATTTATTTATTTATTTTTTGAGACAGGGTCTTGCTCTGTCGCTCAGGCTGGAGTGCAGTGGTGTGGTGTTGGCTCATTACACCCATGATCTCCTACATTTTTTTTTTTTTTAAGAGATGGGGTCTCGCTTCATTGCCCAGGCTAGTCTCAAACTCATGGGCTCGAGAGATCCTTCTGGCTTGATTTCCCAAAGTCCTAGAGTTACAGATGTGAGCTACCTTGCCTGGCCAGAAAATTTTTTTTTTTTCGAGATGGAGTTTCACTCTTGTTGCCCAGGCTGGAGTGCAATGGCACGATCTCCACTCACCACAACCTCCGCCTCCTGGGTTCAAGCCTTTCTCCTGCCTCAACCTCCTGAGTAGCTGGGATTACAGGCATGCACCACAACGCCCGGCTAATTTTGTATTTTTAGTAGAGACGGGGTTTCTCCATGTTGGTCAGGCTGGTCTCAAACTCTTGACCTCAAGTGATCTGCCCACCTCAGCCTCCCAAAGTGCTGGGATTACAGGCGTGAGCCACTGTGCCCAGCCAGAAAATTTGTAATTACATATGTGGCTTGCATTTGTGACTCATTATATTTCTCTTTATTATTGCTTGATCAGTTATGACTTCACCATTCTCTAAAACAATTAAGTGCCATATTTGAGGTTGAGAACCCAATACTTGGTTTTTTGTTGTTTTTGTTTTAGGAGAGAGGGTCTTGCTTTGTTGTCCTGACTGGAGTGCGATGGTGTGATCTCGGCTCACTGAAACCTCCGCCTCCTGGGTTCAAGCGATTCTCCTGCCTCAGCCTCCTGAGTAACTGGGATCACAGACGCGTGCCACTAATGGTTTATGTTTTTGGTAGAGACGGGCCTTCACCATGTTGGCCAGGCTGATCTCGAACTTCTGACCTCAAGGGATCTGCCTGCCTTAGCCTCCCAAAGTGCTGGGATTACAGGTGTGAGCCACTGTTCCCGGCCTGAACCTTGCTTTTCTAAGTCTCTTTTTTCACCTCTAAAAGAAAGATATTAACTAGATCCATGATTATTATCTTAGGGGCAAAAGAGTTTTTTTTTATCTTTTTTTGAGATGGAGTCTTACTCTGCCGCCCAGACTGGAGTGCAGTAAACTAATCTCAGCTCACTGTAACCTCCACTTCCTGGGCTGAACTCCTGAACTCCAGTGATCCACCCACCTCAGCCCCCGAAGTGCTAGGATTACAGGTGTGAGCCACTGCACCCAGCCAAAAGATTTTTTTAAATAAGATTTTTAGTAGGTTTTTTTATTTTGAGATGGAGTCTTGCTTTCTTGCCCAGGCCGGAGTTCAGTGGCACAATCTCGGCTCACTACAACCTCTGCCTCCTGGGTTCAGGCGATTCTCCTGCCTTAGCCTCCTGAGTAGCTGGGACTACAGACACAGCACATGGCACCATGCCTGGCTGATTTTTGTATTTTTAGTAGAGACCTTGTTTCACTATGTTAGCCAGGCTTGTCTTGAACTCTTGATCTCGTGATTCACCCACCTTGACCTGCCAAAGTGCTGGGATTACAGGCTTGAGCCATCCTGCCTGGCCTAGTAGTTTTTTTGATTCAGATAAAGTACAAAGAAGAAAACCCAAAATTACCCATAATCTTTACACAGGTCTATTTTATATATTTTTAAAGATAAAAGTAATCATGTTTATGTTTAGAAAATTCAAATAATATACATTAGTAAAAATAAAAAATAAGGGATCTACTGCTTGATAATAATTATTGTTAGAATCTGCTTTGTTTTTGTTTCCCTCTGTCTTTTTTTTTTTTTTTTTTTTTTGAGACAGAGTCTTGCTCTGTCGCCAGGCTGGAGTGCAGTGGTGCAATCTCGGCTCACTGGAACCTCTGCCTCCTGAGTTCAAGTGATTCTCATGCCTCAGCCTCCTGAGCAGCTGGGATTACAGGCACACCCTACCATGCCCAGTTAATTTTTGTATTTTTAGTAGAAATGAGGTTTCACTATGTTGGCCAGGCTAGTCTGGATTCCTGGTCTTAAGAGATCCACCTGGCTTGGCCTCTTAAAGATCATAGGCAGGAGCCACTGTGCCTGGCCTTGTTTTTGTTTTTTAATCTTCCTGGCAGTGCTGATGTGTCTTATGGTTCCTTAAAAGTTCCTCTGGTGCCACACTTCAAGGATTGTTTCCTTTCTTCAGAGAGAACACAGTTTTAAAAATTCAAGTTGTTTTTATTTCATCCTCCCCCAAGAGTATAGATTATTATTATTTTTTTCTAAGAGTATAGATTATTTACATCATAGATGTTAACAGGCACCAAATTGTAAAAGTTATATCTGCCATGTGCATTAGGCCATTATAGTAAGTGATATTATAAGTACTAAACCAGACAATACAATGCAATGTTTATCCTCAACCCTACTGAGTCTCTCGCTTTATAACTACAGAAGCTCTGCCAGTTAAGTTCCACTGGACTACAGCGTCCTGATACCCAGTGGGCTAATAGCTTGAGCTCTAGACCCAATCTCCTTCAAATCTCACTTCCCAGCTTTGACCATGGGCAAGTTACATTACGTAATGCACTCTGAGTCTAATTTTTTCTATTTGTAAATCATAGATAATATTGAATTCATTGGGAGTAGCCATGGGAGCCAACTAGATAGCATAAGTAAAGCAGCCACCACAGTACATCACATAAATGCAACTGCTCTATTATTGAGGTACCTTGGAATTTAATCTTAGATCTAGTCCTGTATCTACCTTTGGGATTTGTACCTCCTTTGAATATAATGGTCCTGTATTTACCAGTGGGGTTAGCCCCTCCTACAATGTTTAAGCCTGAAAGGACTTCGGTTATCTGTCTAGTATGGGATTTTCAAACTGTTTTTTGAGGTATTAGGATTTTTGAGGTATCAGGAGTCCTGTCCGGGACTAGTAGGGCTCTGGTCCACCCTCATCTGCCAAGGCCTGCAGCATTAGTTCCTTTGTCTGTTTTACACAGTAGAATGCTGTGTAAGATTTTATCTGCCAACTCAGAACATATGTTAAGCTTAAGTAGCTGTGAAGTCATTTTCTGTACATGGTTTTGGAAGCTGATTAGTATTTCTCTGGTGTTAGCTTCAAAATTAGCCCTTGAGAGTTTTCCCTTGTGATGATATTAGGTTTCTGTTTCTTTGACAGAGATTGCACATATCTGATGCTGCATAACTCTGAAGTACATATTACCGTTTTGGCCTTTTAATTTAGCTTTTGAGTTTTGGATTCTGTCCATTTTTGCCCCTAAAACATCTGTAGAATCAGCTGTTGCTTTCTATTCCACAGTGATTATCCTAGGCTTGTTTTCATCACTTCTTTCCTGAATATTTATCATTATACAGACTTGGGAATTCTACATTGTTTCATTGGCTTAACTAAATTACATGCCAAATTCCGGGTATATTTTTCATACCAGAATCAAAGCTCCTAATAAATTGGCTGAGGAGGAAGCAATACAAGAACAGAAAAGATTCAGGTATGGGTCTATCTGGAATTATTTGCTGCCACTGCCTAGTCTGAAGATGTGAGCAGCCAGGCTTAGTTTGGCAGATGAGGAAAGGTGGTAAGCACTTTGATTTCATAGTGCTTTTAGAGAGGAGGGAGGGGGAGAGAATAGCAAGAAGAGTTCTTTTCTCTTAATTTGGAGTCTCTAGTCAATTGAATTCTACCTTTACAAATCATATAAAACCTGATGCCAATTCTACTAAAATAAAGCTCTACACTTACATGTATATTTAAAAAACTGGGCTGGGCACAGTGGCTCACACTTGTAATCCCAGCACTTTGGGAGGCCAAGGTAGGAGGACTGCTTGAGGCCAGGAGTTCAAGAACAACCTAGACAACGTGATAAGACTCCATCTCTACAAATTTTTTGTTAAAAACTAGCTGATTGTGGTGGTACACACCTGTTGTCCTAACTATTTGGGAGGCTGAGGCAAGAGGATCACTTGAGCCCCGGAGTTGGAGGGTGCAGTGAGCTATGATTATGCTACTATACTCTAGCCTCAGTGACAAAGTAAGACCTTGTCTCTAAAATAAATAAAAATAAAAAATACTGAATGGAAGTACACCAAGAAGTTAACAGTAATTTTTCCTGGATAGTGGAATTATAGCACACTTGAACTTTTTTTTTTTTTTTCTTTTTGAGACAGGTCTCATTTGTTACCCAGGCTGGAGCGCAATGGCACAATCTTGGCTCACTGAAGCCTCAACCTCCTGAGTTCAAGCAATCCTCCCGCCTCAGCCCCTCAAGTAGATGAAATGACAGGCACGTACCACCATGCCTAACTAATTTTTATATTTTTTTGTAGAGATGGGGTTTTGCCATGTTGTCCAGGCTGGTCTCCAACTCCTGGGCTCAAGTGATCCATCCACCTGCCTCAGACTCTCAAAGTGCTGGGATTACAGGTGTGAGCCACCGTGCCTGACTGAACTTTTTATTCTTTACTGTGGTATCCAGATTTTTCGAGTATACATTTGTTGCTGTTATAATACATGAAAAAAAAAAGTTATTAAAATAATAGCTGATTTTTAAAGGGTTCATAGAGGCTTTTCTGTTTTCATGAGAAATAATCAGAAACTGATTTTTTTGAGACAGGGTCTCATTCTGACGCTCAAGCTGGAGTGTAGTGGGGTGATCATAGCTTACTGCAGCCTTGACCTCCCAGACTCAGGTGATCCTCCTGACGTCAGCCTCCCAAGTAGCTGGAACCACAGGTACACACAACCACACCTAGCTAGGTTTTTTAATTTTTTTTTTTTTTTTTTTTTTTTTTTGAGTCGGAGTTTCGCACTTGTTACCCAGGCTGGAGTGCAATGGCGCGATCTCGGCTCACCGCAACCTCCGCCTCCTGGGTTCAGGCAATTCTCCTGCCTCAGCCTCCTGAATAGCTGGGATTACAGGCACGCGCCACCATGCCCAGCTAATTTTTTGTATTTTTAGTAGAGATGGGGTTTCGCCATGTTGACCAGGATGGTCTTGATCTCTTGACCTCGTGATCCACCCGCCTCGGCCTCCCAAAGTGCTGGGATTACAGGCGTGAGCCACCGCGCCCGGCCTGGTTTTTAAAAACTTTTTATAGAAATAGGGGTCCCCCCATGTTTCCCATACTGGTCTCAAACTCCTGAGGCTCAAGTGATCCTCCCATCTTGCCCTCCCAAAGTGTTGGAATTATAGGTACGAACCACTGCGTTTGGCCTAAAGAAACTTTTTATTCCAATTATATTTTATTTCTATTTCTTAGAGTTTTATTAAGATGTATTTCACATACTAGCTGGGCACAGTGGTACATGCCTGTAGTCCCAGCTATTCAGGAAGCTGAGGCAGGAGTATTCTTTGAGCCCAAGAACTTGAGTCTAGTGTGGACAACATAGCAAGATGCCAGTCTCAAAAAAAAAAAAAAAAAAAAAAGCAGGCGTAGTGACTCACACCTGTAATCCCAGCACTTGGGAGGCTGAGGCAGGTGGATCATGAGGTCAGGAGATGGAGACCATCCTGGCCAACTTGGTGAAATCCCGTCTCTACTAAAAATACAAAAATTGGCATGGTGGCACCTGCCTGTAATCCCAGATACTCAGCAGGCTGAGGCAGGAGAATCGTTTGAACTTGGGAGGCAGAGGTTGCAGTGAGCCGAGATCATGCCACTACACTCCAGCCTGGGGGACAGAGCAAGAATCTCTCTCAAAAAATATATATATATATTTTACATACTTTTTTTTTTTTTGAGATAGGATCTCACTTTGTCACCACAATTTTGTCTATTTTATTTCTGTAGTATTTATTTATTTATTGAGACAGGTGTTTCACTCTCACCCAGGCTGGAGTGCAGTGGCACAAACACAGCTTGCTGCAGCCTAACCTCCTGAACTCAAGCAATCCTCTCACCTCAGTTCCCTGAATAGATGGAACTATAGGCAGGTGCCACCATACACAGCTAACTTTTTTGCATTTTTTTTGTAGAGATGGGGTTTCACCATTTGCCCAGGTTAGTCTCGAACTCCTGAGCTCAAATGAGCTACCTTCCTTGGCCTCCAAAAGTGCTGGGATTATGAGCTTGAGCCACTGTGTCCAGCCTACATGCTATTTATTTATTTATTCATTTTGAGATGGTGTTTCACTCTTGTCGCCCAGCCTGGAGTGCAATGGCGTCATCTTGGCTCACTGCAACCTCCACCTTCTGGGTTCAAGCCATTCTCCTGCCTCAACCTCCTAAGTAGCTGGGATTACAGGCATGAGCCACCATGACTGGCCAATTTTGTGTGGTTTTTTGTTTGACAGAGTCTTGCTATGTTGCCCAGGTTAGAGGTGCAGTGGCGTGATCTCAGCTCACTGCAACCTCCATCTCCCAGGTTCAAGCGATTCTCCTGCCTCAGCGCCCCTAGTAGCTGGGATTACAAGCACACGCCACAACGCCTGGCTAATTTTTGTATTTTTAGTAGAGATGGAGTTTTGCTATGTTGGCCAGGCTGGTCTCAAACTCCTGACCTCAGATGATCCACCCACCTCGGCCTCCCAAAGTGCTGGGATTACAGGCATGAACCACTGCTCCCAGCCCTAATTTTGTATTTTTAGTAGAGATGGGGTTTCACTATGTATGTCAGGCTGGTCTTGAACTCCTGACGTGGGTGATCCACCCACGTCAGCCTCCCAAAGTACTGGGATTACAGGCCTGTGTCACCACGCCTGGCACAACCTACATAGTTTAAATATACCCATTTAGAGTGTACAGCTAAGTGGTTTTTAGTAAATTCAAAGAGTTGAACAATTATCACCATCTTAATTTTAGAACTTTAAAAATACCACTAAAAAGAAAAATTCCTTGTGATTCTGTTCCTGTATTTTAGTGGTATGAATTCTTTTATAAATCTTGTGACATTTTCAGGGTGAACCTAGCACTGTGAATTATGAAGGCATATAAGACACAGTCCTTGATTTCAAGTAGCTGATAGACTAATAGGGAAGAGAAGGAAATATAAATATCTTTACAATAGTTGTTTCAAGTTTCACACCAGTGATGTAAATTAAATATTACAGGTATGCTGAGGAATTGAAGAATCACTGTGTTTTGAATGGTGAGAACAGGCCTTATGGAAGTAGGGAGATGGAATCTCCTAAGCAGAGAAGATGTGGAATTATATCATTCTTTGTATAGGCACTTTTCAGTTTATAATAAACATTTTCCTTTTGCCCACTGGGAATTATGCATACTTTTATACAAATATTTTATCAACACAGATCTACCTTGATTAAGAAAATTATGGTCTGCAACATTTAATGGGCATACCACAGTATAAGCATGACAAAATAAATAGCTTGTAATTTAATGATTATATTGAGAGCTCTACTGCTTGTTATTTAGTTGATTTATATTACAAGGGAAAGTCAAAGTTTTCTGTACTCTTGTCATCTAATGCAGGGTACTTTTTAATTCCCACACCATTATTCTAGCCTCGGTAACTCCTCCTTTCTCTTTCCTTACCATTCTGGCATGTGTCTAATTGTAGTAGGCCATTACCCAGAATTATGTGCCGTGTGTGACAATCTGCAGAGATAGGATATTACAACATGATCACCACATGGCCCACAGAATAGAAAGTCATTCTTCAATTTTTATGAT
This sequence comes from Aotus nancymaae, assembly GCF_030222135.1. Taxonomy (NCBI): domain Eukaryota; kingdom Metazoa; phylum Chordata; class Mammalia; order Primates; family Aotidae; genus Aotus; species Aotus nancymaae. Next base: position 50,464,605 of record NW_026988473.1, on the reverse strand, counting down.
ATCTTGATTTCTATTTTATAAAGCCTTTAAAAATCAGTGTTTGGATTTTTATGGTATTATATCCCAGAGAAATGATCTTCTATTGAATATAAGTACAGACTAGTATCATATGGATTGTAATGTTTCCTATAGGTGACTCAAATGACCTAATCCCGTCTTTCTCATTGCTTTTGAAATTGAAAACACTTTTGACAATGTTTTTAGGACATGTGTTCTAAAAAAAAGCAGGCAGATAGATTACTTGAGTATATCAAGGAAAACCTGCATACAATGGAAATGCTACTTGGGTTGATTTTCTAGAGTAGGAACAGATCTGTGAGCTCCAGCTGTGCGTTTTTGTGACTCTCTTTTTAACTACTATACTTTCAGAGCCACTAACTTCAACCATGCAATGGAATTAACCTGACTGACTCAGGGTGAGAGAGTCCTAGTAAAGTAATGACCTGAGATTGGAAACCCACATAACAGTTTTATCTTTTTTATTCTGAAAATCATAATTTATTTTATTTCTGTATTATTATTTTCTATTCGATTTTAATTTTTTGAGACTGAGTCTTCCTCTGTTGTCCAGGCTGGAGTGCAGTGGCATGATCTTGGCTCACTGCAACCTCTGCCTCCCAGGTTCAAGCAATTCTCTTGTCTCTGCCTCCCGAGTAGCTGGAATTACAGGCACATGCCACCATGCGCAGCTAGTTTTTATATTTTTAGTAGAGATGGGGTTTCACAATGTTGGCCAGGCTGGTCTCGAACTCTTTTTTTTTTTGAGATGGAGTTTCGCTCTTGTTACCCAGGCTGAAGTGCAATGGCGTGATCTCGGCTCACCGCAACCTCTGCCTCCTGGGTTCAGGCAATTCTCCTGCCTCAGCCTCTTGAGTAGCTGGGATTACAGGCACGCGCCACCATGCCCAGCTAATTTTTTGTATTTTTAGTAGAGACGGGGTTTCACCATGTTGACCAGGGTGGTCTCGATCTCTTGACCTTGTGATCCACCTGCCTCGGCCTCCCAAAGTGCTGGGATTACAGACGTGAGCCACCGCGCCCGGCCCTGGTCTTGAACTCTTGACCTCAGGTGATCCACCCTCTTCGGCCTCACAAAGTGCTGGGATTACTGGTGCGAGTGACAGTGCCTAGCTTGTATTTTTTGTTTATTTATTGAGACAGGTCTTACTCTATCACCCAGGCTGGAATGCAGTGGTGCAATCACAGCTCACTGCAGCCTTGACCTCGACCTCCCTGGGCTCAGGTGACCCTCCCACCTCAGCTTCCCAAGTACCTGGGACCACAGATGCACCACCACACCTGGCTAAATTTTTAATATTTTTTTGTATAGAGACAGGGTTTTGCCATGTTGCCCAGGCTAGTCTTGAATTCCTGGGCTCAAACGATCTGCCTACCTCTGCCTCCCAAAGTGCTAGGATTACTGGCATGAGCCACTGTGCCTGGCTTAAGTAATTTAAATAATACTATTTATTTTATTTAGATTGTTTTACAAGGACATGCAACAAGAGTAACTGCTAAATCTCAACAGAGTGGAGAGAAGGCATTTCGATGTGAATATGATGGATGTGGAAAATTATATACAACAGCTCATCATCTTAAGGTATATATAAAAGAAATGTTCTATCTAGTTATGAGAATACCTAGGATATTAAATACTAAGGTCATATTTTTGTGTAATTCAAATGCCACTGTTTTCTCTCACTTACCAAGATACACTTGGTCACACTCATACACAGATACGTAAAAACCTATGTAGACTTTAGAGACTGCCAGTTTTTGGAGGGCTTGGACTATGTTTTTTTCATCTCTGTATTCCTAATGTCCAGCATACTACCTGGCACATTGTAGGTTCTCTACATATTTGAATATATGTTGTCAAGTGTGAAATTTATATAATTGTATTGGAGACATGTGTGTAATCACACATCTCTGTTAATTCTCTGAAATCTAGCAAAAGTTGGTATTAATTTGTCTTTTAAATAGTTTGGCTAAGGCTGGGCCTGGTGGCTCAGGCCTGTAATCACAGCACTTTGGGAGGCCAAGGCGGGTGGATCACCTGAGATAAAGAGTTCAAGACCAGCCTGGCCAACATGGTGAAACCCCATCTCTACTAAAAATACAAAAATTAGCCAGGCGTGGTGGCAGGTGCCTGTAATCCCAGCTACTCCAGAGGCTGAGACAGGAGAGGTGGAGGTTGCAGTGAACTGAGATGGCGCCACTGTACTCCAGCCTGGGCAACAAAGAGGGAAACTCCATCTCAAAACAAAATAAATTAAAAAATAAATATTTAGGCTAAGTATTTTTATTTTACTTGCTGCTGTACATAACAGAACATACCATGACTCAATAATAGCTAAGATTTATTTTTTTGGGTTTTTTCTTTTTTGAGAAGGAGTCCTGCTCTGTCACTCAGGCTGGAGATCAGTGCCACGATCTTGGCTCACTGCAACCTTTGCCTCCCAGGTTCAAGCGATTCTCCTGCCTCAGCCTCCTGAGTAGCGGGGATTACAGACACGCACCATCACGCTCAGCTAATTTTTGTATTTTTAGTAGAGACAGGGTTTCGCCATGTTGGCCAGGCTGGTCTTGAACTCCTGACCTTCGTGATCCACTCGCTTCAGCCTCCCAAAGTGCTGGGATTACAGGCATGAGCCACCGCGCCTGGCAAAGAGTTGTTAAATAACTTTCAATGTGTCAGGAAGTGTGTGCTTAGCATATTTGGAGTAGTGGCCCTAGGGCTTACCTTCATTACTTATCAGTAACCTTGACATGTTAGTTGACCTTAGTACCTCATTTTCCTCATCTATAAAATTAGATTCTAAGAGTTATCTCCCTCTCAGAGTGGTTGTAAAAATTAAATGAGTTTATACGGTACACATAAAGTACTAAAGAGAGTGGCCTGATGTAGTAAATGTTAGCCATTGTCATTGTTACTCATTTGTCATGGCAACCCTCTATGGTTGATACTATTGTGTCCCCACTTTTTAGAGAGACCTTTCAGGCTTAGAGAAGGTAAGTGCCCATGACAGCACCACTAGGCAGTTGGTGGATCCTTGCCTCAGATCCAGGCCCCTCTAGCGGCAGCCTCCACACTTTTAACCTTACATTGTGTAGTCTCTCCCAGCCCCCTGCTTCTGGTTTCTCATCATGTGCATGTTTCATGCAAATACCTTTGACCACTCTAGAAAGCTCAGCCCTCGAACATTGCTGTTCCCTACTTAAAATATTAGTAAGTAACTTAATATTTATTATTTAGGTCTGTATTGAGGACTATTGGGCTATCTGTTTTGTGAAGTTTTTTTTTTTTTTTTTTTTTTTTTTTTTTTGAGACAAAGTCTCACACTGTCGCCCAGGCTGGAGGCTGGAGTACAATGGCATGATCTCAGCTCACTGCAGCCTCCACCTCCCAGGTTCTAGCAATTCTTCTGCCTCAGCCTCCTGAGTAGCTGGTATTACAGGTGCCTGCCACCACACCCGGTTAATTTTTTGTATTTTTAGTAGAGACAGGGTTTCACTATGTTGGCCAGGCTGGTCTTGAACTCCTGAGCCCATGATCCGCATACTTTGGCCTCCCAAAGTGCTGGGATTACAGGTGTGAGCCACCGAATCTGGCCTTTTTTTTTTTTTTTTTTTAAATAAAGTATACAACAAAATCATTTAGCAGTGTGGGAAAAAATAGGTCTGTGTTGCAACCATCTTCCTGAGGAATATGTAAAGGAAATAGAATTATGCCTGCATTTTAATCACAGGTCCATGAGAGGTCACACACAGGAGATCGGCCTTATCAGTGTGAGCATGCAGGCTGTGGGAAGGCATTTGCAACAGGTAAAAATACGAATTTTGTTCTTTTCTTGGTTCCAGTTAGGGGTCAAGTAGAGACAGCCCAGTGGAAGGAACTGACCCTTTGGCTGTATCTGTATCTGTAGAAGCACATGATCAGTTTTTCAGTCTCTCTCATAACTGCCTTTTGTCCTGCTTGCTCTACACCCCTCTTTGTTCTTTTCTCCACTGACCTGTCTCTGCCTGCTGTGTTTTTCTTTTTCTTTCTCTCTTTTTTTTTTTTTTTTTTTTTTGAGACATTTTCACTCTGTCACTCAGGTTGGAGTGCAGCGGCAGGATCTTGGCTCACTGTAAACACCGCCTCCCAGGTTCAAGCATTTCTTTTTTTATTTTTATTTTTATTTATTTATTTATTTATTTATTTATTTTTTGAAACAGAGTCTCACTCTGTTGCCAGGCGCCAGGCTGGAGTGCAGTGGCACAATCTCGGCTCACTGCAACCTCCGTCTCCTGGGTTCAAGCAATTCTCCTGCCTCAGCCTCCCGAGTAGCTGGGACTACAGGCACGTGCCACCATGCCCAGCTAGTTTTTTGTATTTTTAGTAGAGACAGGGTTTCACCATGTTGACTAGGATGGTCTCGATCTCTTGATCTTGTGATCCACCCGCCTCGGCCTCCCAAAGTGCTGGGATTATAGGCTTGAGCCACCGCGCCCGGCCCAGGTTCAAGCATTTCTAGTGCCACAGTCTCCTGAGTAGCTGGGCTAATATTTTTTATTTTTAGTAGAGGTGGTGTTTTGCTATGTTGGCCAGGCTGGTCTCAAACTCCTGGCCTCAAGTGATCCATCCGCCTCAGCCTACCAAAGTGCTGGGATTACAGGTGTGAGCTACTGTGCACCTGACCTGCCTGCTGTGTTTAATACTTTTCACTCCACAATCTGTTTATATTTAGCAGGAAAATAAAAGCCAAGCTTTTTTGTTCATTTGTTTTTTGTACTGTAGATGGAGTTTCACTCTTGTCGCCCAGTCTAGGGTGCAATGATGCAATCTTGACTCACCGCAATCTCTGCCTCCCAGACTCAGGCAGTTCTCCTGCTTCAACCTCCAGAGTAGCTGGGATTATAGGCATGTGCCACCACACCCAACTAATTTTTTTATTTTTGGTAGAGTCGGTTTTACTCCTTGGTCAGGCTGGTCTCAAACTCCTGACCTCAGTGATCCACCTGCCTCAGCCTCCCAAAGTTCTGGGATTACAGGCATGAGCCACTGCGCCCAGCCAAAAGCTAAGCTTTAAAGGCTGCCATAGACTCTAACATTAATACAGACCTAAGTAGTGGGATGGGGCCTCTCCAGAGATGCATCCAGCAGGGCCGGGACTGGCACCAGACTTCCTGATTTCCATTCTTCATTCCATGTCTTGATTCCACTTTGAGCTTTTGGAGTATGAGAACATCTAATAAAATTGAGGCACTTTAAAAAAAGAAACACACAACCTCTTCTAGACAGAGATGAAACTATTCAATTTTCAGCATGGCAGTCCTGAGCTGTGATACATTTTTATTTTTATTTTTTTTTGAGATGAAGTCTCACTTTGTCGCCCAGGCTGGAGTGCAATTGCGTGATCTCGGCTCACCGCAACCTCCACCTCCTGGATTCAAGTGATTCTCCTGTCTCAGTCTCCCGAGTAGCGAGGACTACAGGCGCACACCACCATACCTGGATAAGTTTTTGTATTTTTAGTAGAGACGGGTTTCACCATGTTGGCCAGGCTGGTCTGAAACTCCTGACTTCAGGTGATCCGCCCGCCTCTGCCTCCCAAAGTGCTGGGGTTACAGGTGTGAGCCACCGCACCCAGCCTTTTTGTACATTTTAAGTATTCTGTGTATATGCCTAATATTTTATACTTGGTATTGACTGTATTTTTCAGTAGCTTAATCTCAATGTGCATGTTTAGAGGAGTATTGTGTAATTAAATTTCTTTTAATTTTTTCTTAAAGGTTATGGATTAAAAAGTCATGTCAGAACTCATACGGGAGAAAAGCCATATCGGTGTTCAGAAGATAATTGTACTAAATCTTTCAAAACTTCAGGAGATCTACAGAAACATATCAGAACTCATACCGGTACTAGTAGAAACAGAGTGTCGTATTTAGGCCAGAAATTCTTAGTCTGCAGGGAGGGGACTTGAGGAAGGAGTCTCTGAAAGAGTTTCAGGGAATCACTATCAATGGCTTCTCTTAAACCTCTGAAATTCCACATGACTTGCTGTTTGTGCATGTCTGCTGCTTTTCAGGATGAGGGCCCATAGCTCTGTTAGATTCTCAAAGGGTCCATGTCCCAGAAAAGATTAACAGTGTCTCTAGACCACCAGCTCTCTCAGATTTTAGGAGCTGTCTGGGCAACAAGCTTATTTACTTAGGATTACACATCTAATTAGTAGCCAAGCTGAGACAGAACCTAAGGCATTCAATTGTTTCTCCTTTACTAAGCAGCTACTAAAGAAAGTGTGTGAACCCCAACAGCTCCACAGACGAAAAGACTTATTTCTTTTTAGGATCATTTCTTCTTCTCTTTAAATTTTATCTTCTTTTCCTAAATAATACTTTATTCTTTTTTTTTTTTTTTGAGGCAGAGTTTCACTCTTGTTACCCAGGCTGGAGTGCAATGGCGCGATCTCGGCTCACTGCAACCTCCGCCTCCTGGGTTCAAGCAATTCTCCTGCCTCAGCCTCCCGAGTAGCTGGGACTACAGGCACGCACCACCATGCTCGGCTAATTTTTTTTATGTTTAGTAGAGACGGGGTTTCACCATGTTGACCAGGATGGTCTCGATCTCTTGACCTCGTGATCCACCCGCCTCGGCCTCCCAAAGTGCTGGGATTATAGTCATGAGCCACCGCGCCCGGCCAATAATACTTTATTCTTATCTCCCTGACTATCTCCTCTCCTCCTTATACTTGATTACTTATGGAATTGGTATTAATAAGGTAAATATTTGCTTTGGATTGGAACTAGAAAAAGTTCAGAAGCTGTTGATAAGAGATGGTCTTATAAGCTGTTGACTAATACAGCATAAGATAATTTAATTTGGGATTTTACTATAGATGTTATAAACATGGTATAATAACTGTATCCTCATGTGCAGAAATAGCTGAAATAGTTTAGCTAATTTCCATGTAGGATTCTCAAAGCTGTTAATGTTTAACCTGCAGCTCAAGTATGACCCCAAATTGACTTTACAACATTGAAGAGCAGAGCTGTAGGTCTCTGCTTCCATCTCATTCATGCACTTTTTATTTATTGTTTCAGAGGCAAGTATTTCCAAGCCACTGTAGATTCTGTTTGATTTGCAAATAAAACCAACTTGTTATATAAAACCAAATAGTCTAATTTTATAAATATTGGTTTTAAAATGTCAGGATTATTATTTCTTTCATAGTATTCATTTGTCAAACCACATGTTCATATAACAGCTTTAAAATCATGATATTTTCATTGGTATAGTGTTGGATTGAGTAAGGAGCATAGGGACTTCTGTAACAAACACAGAAGATTTCAGTGCAAAAACAAAACACGATGTTACAGAATCAGAGTAGTAATACAGTGAAAATTATCCTAGAACAGTTGATTCCCTATCATAGCATGTCTGAGCTGGGAAGACTTTAGAGGTCATCCCGATCCAAGAGAGGAGACTTGCCCAAGATAAACTCTTTGTTCTCTCCTTAGGCTGACATAGTGAATAAAACTTACTAAAGATAGGATCAAAGATTCCAAAATGATTTCATACTTAACAGGAAGAAATCTTTTGGAATGGTTCCACCAATAGGGAAATCATAATTTCATTTGACAAAAAGAAAAATAAACTAGTTAGGCATGGTGGCATATGCCTGTGGTCCCAACTACCCAGTAGGCTGGGGTGGGAGGATTGCTTGAGGGCAGGAGTTCGAGGCTGCAGTGTATAACCATCATGCCTGTGAAGAGCCACTGCATTCCAGCCTGAGCAATATAGTGAGGCTCCGTGTCAAAAAGTTTAACAAACTTACTATATATGGATAAATATCTGTATCTGTCTATATAGAGAGAGTTTTTTTTTTTCCTTCCTCAGAGTTCTTTGCATAATTTGAGCTCATCCTAGAAAAGGGTACATGGGAATTAAAAGCAAAGGCTACTTCTTGCTTGACAGTTTAAAGACCTTTCGTGTTCCAAGATTGTATAAAGCAAATATGAAGGAAAGGAACATAATTGGTAAAGCAGTTTGGTTTTTTTTTTTTTTTGAGACAGTGTCTTACTTTGATGCCCAGGCTGGTGTACAATGGCACAGTCACGGCTCACTATGGCCTCAACTTCTTGGGCTCAGGTGATCCCCCCCATCTCACCCTCTGGAGTAGCTGGGACTACCAGTGTGCACCACCACGCCTGGCTAATTTTTTGTAGAGCTGGGGTTTTGCCATGTTGCCCAGGCTGGTGTTGAACTCCTGGGCTCAAGTGATTCACTTGCCTTACCTCTCAAAGTGCTGGGAATACAGGCATGCACTACTATACCTGGCCAGACATTTTCATAAACTTAGATTATGAGAGGAGGAGGAGTACGTCCAGCAGATATTTTTGACATATATTATATGCTAGGCCCTAGATTTTCTTTTTTTTCTCTTTTGGTTCAATAAGAAGTATTTGTTGAACCTATTGTTTCCTAATACAGTTAATGTTAGGCATTATCTTGCTGAATATTAGTTAAAGCACCATTTTTTTTTCCTTAAGATGGGGTCTCATTTTGTCGTGCAGGTTGGAGTGCAGTGGCACGATATTGGCTCACTGCAACCTCCGCCTCCCGGGTTCAAGCAGTTCTCCTGCCTCAACCTCCCAAGTAGCTGGGATTATAGGTGTGTGCTACCATGCCCGACTAATTTTTTGTATTTTCAGTAAAGACAGGATTTCACCATGTTGGCCAGGCTGGTCAAAACACCTTTTTTTTGGTTGTTGTTGTTTTGGAGATGGAGTCTCACTCTGTCGCCCAGCCTGGAGTACCATGGTGCAATGTCAGCTCACTGCAGCCTCCTTCTCCTAGGTTCAAGCAATTCTTCTGCCTCAGCCTCCTAAGTAGCTGGGATTACAGATGTACACCACCATGCCTAATTTTTGTATTATTAGTAGAGATAGTGTTTCACCGTGTTGGTCAGGATGGTCTCGAACTCCTGACCTTGTGATCTGCCCATCTTGGCCTCTCAAAATGCTGGGATTGCAGGCATGAGCCACTGTGCCCGGCTGCAAAACACCATATTTTTAAAGAGCAAAAACTATTTTCCTTCAAGATATTATAGAATAAATCAAGTAGGAGATAAGCTTTTAGGGAACTCTGTGTTCTAATTTAATCCATGTTCTTGACTGTATTTTTCTTGTGTATTTCCTATGTTTTCTTCTTGCTTTTTTGCCTACCTGGATGATTCTTTCTTGGAGAGCCATGTAATCAGTGATTAGTTTTGAATGCTATTCCTGGTTTCTTACATAAATTTAAGTTTGGAATGAAAGATGCAGTTTCCCCCCCAAAAAAAAAATGCTCGAAAGGGAAGCTCAGCACAAGAAGGCTAGAGTCTTGAGCATGATCTTAGGGAGGATTGAAGGATAAGACGTTTCAATCTTCTATATATTTTTGCACCATTTAATGTATTATTACCCTTTATATTTTCAGGAGAAAGGCCCTTTAAGTGTCCCTTCGAAGGCTGTGGACGGTCCTTTACAACATCAAATATCAGAAAAGTGCATGTTAGGACACACACAGGAGAAAGACCTTACTACTGCACAGAGCCAGGATGTGGGAGGGCATTTGCCAGTGCAACCAATTATAAAAACCATGTGAGGATACACACAGGTAACAATCTCTGATTTTTTTTTTTTTTTTAAATCTTCCAAGGCTCAGTTTAACTCATGCCTTTTCCAGAAACCATTTCCAACTAATCTCTTCCCTCCTTTCTATCACTTGGCATGGTGGAAAGATATAAGCAACTTAAAAAAGTTTCACCTTAACATTCATACATTCATTTGTTCAAGAGACAAGTTATTGAATATCTCCTGCCAGGCATCAAATAGAGAGAGATAAGACATTATCAAGGGCAGGCTACTTGGGAAGAGAGAGTAGACACACAGTTGCTGCAGAGTGTCTCCCATTATGTGGACAACATTCTATGGGAGCAGAGCAAGAAGCAGTCACTTCTGTGGGATTGGGAGAAGCATTCTGGGAATGCTTTCGAGGGAATTTTGACATACAGACTTCCCTGAAGTTTGCCACATATGAGAAAAGGGTATTCCTGGCAGGGAAAATGTCATGGGAAAAGGCACAAAGGTATGAAAAAGCATGATACTCAGTGGTTCCATATGACAGGAGCATCAAATACATGTAGAAGATTTCTACAAAGTGAGTTCTGAGAGGTAGCCAGAGGCCTTGTGTGTTGTGCTGTCCTAGTTAAGGTGTTTCTTAGACTGGACTTTGAGAAGCTTGAGAGGTGGAAGGGTGGTCCATGGATATATTCTTTTTTTTGTAAACTGCTTTATTGAAATATAATTCATATACTATACAATTCATCCATTTAAAGTATATAATTCAGTGTTTTTTAGTATATTCACAAGGTTGTACAACCATCATCACAATTCAATTTTAGAATATTTTCATTTCCCCCAAAAGAAACTCCATACTTAGGAGGAATCCTTTCCCCACTCCACCTGCCAGCTATAAGCAATCACGAATCTACTTTCCCTCCTATGGGTTTTCCCATGCTGGACATGGTCATATAAATGGAATCATGCAATATGTGGGGTTTTTGTCTGACTTTGTTCTCTTAGCATAATGTTTTTGAAGTTCAGCCATATCGTAGCATCTTTTAAATTATTTCCTTTTTCAGTAATTTAATAGTATTTCATTATATTGATATACCACATTTTGTTTATTCATTCATCAGCTGTTTTCACTTTCTGGCTATTATGAATAATAATAGATGACATATATCTTATGTATTCTTTATAGGCTATGAGTATTCATGTACAAGTTTTTATGTGGACATGTTTTCATTTCTCTTGTGTGTGCTTAGGAGTGGACTTGCTAGGTCATATGCTAACTCAGTGCTTGACATTTTAGGAACTTCCAAACTGTTCTCTGAAGTGGCTGCACCATTTTACAATCTTACCAGCAATATATATGGGTTCCAGTTCCCCACATCCCAGCTAACAGTTGTTATTATCTGTCTTTTACGATTATAGCCATCTTAGTAGGTATGAATTGATATCTCATTCTGACTTTTTTTTTTTGGCATCCCTGGGTGGGCACAAATCATTCTGACTTTTGATTTGCATTTTCCTGATGGCTAATGATGTGAAGCATCTTTTTTTCCCCCCCAAGACAGAGTCTTTCTCTGTCACCCAGGCTGGAGCGCAGTGGTGCGATCTCGGCTTACTGCAGCCTCTGCCTCCCAGGTTCAAGCAATTCTCCTGCCTCAGCCTCCTAAGTAGCTAGGATTACAGGCGCCTGCCACTGCCTGGACGAATTTTGCATTTTTAATAGAAACGAGGTTTCACCATGTTGGCCAGTTTCGTCTCAAACTCATGACTTTGTGATCCTCCCACCTTGGCCTCCCAAAGTGCTGGGATTACAGGAGTGAGCCACCGCACCTGGCTGAAACATTTTTTTAATGTATTTATTAGCCATATGTTTATCTTCTTTGGAGAAATGTCTATTCAGATCCTTTGCCCATTTTTAAAATTGGGTTGTCTCTATTACTGAGTTGTATGACTTTCTAATTCTAGATCCAAGTCTCTTATCAGATGTATAATTTACAAATATTTTCTTCCATTCTGTGGCTGGTTTTTTAATTCTCTTGATGATACTGTTTGCAGTATAGAAGCTTTTAATTTTGATGCTCCATTTTGTGGATGTATTTTTGGTGGATGAGAATGGAAAGGCAAATGTGAGAGTAGTACAGGATGTGCATTAGTTTTATTTAAAAAATTCTTTTTTTTTTTTTTTTGAGACAGAGTCTCGCTCTGCCATCCAGGCTGTAGGGCAGTGGCACAATCTTGGCTCACTGCAACCTCTGCCTCCTGGGTTCAAGCAACTGTCCTGCCTCAGCCTCCTGAGTAGCTGGGACTACAGGCACCCACTACCACGCCTGGCTAATTTTTACATTTTTAGTAGAGAAAGGGTTTCACCATATTGGCCAGGCTGGTCTCAAACTCTTGGCCTTGTGATCCGCCCACCTCAGCCTCCCAAAGTGCTGGGATTAAAGGCGTGAGCCACCACGCCTGGCCAGAAAATTTTTAATATAGTTTTATTACTGGTATTAAGGGTAATCTTATCTTGTGTTAATTCAAAATTAAAAGACCTTTTTTTTTTGAGACAGAGTCTCCATCTGTTGTTCAGACTGGAATGCAGTGTTGTAATCTCGGCTCACTGCAACCTCCACCTCCTGGGTTCAAGCGATTCTTCTGCCTCAGCCTCCTGAGTAGCTGGAATTACAGGTGTGTGCCATCACACCTGGCTGATTTTTGTATTTTTAGTAGAGACAGGGTTTCACCATATTGGCCAGGCTGATCTTGAACTCCTGACCCCAGGTGATCCACCCGCTTCTACCTCCCAAAGTGCTGGGATTACAGGAATTAGCCATCACGTCCAGCCCTGATACTCAGTTGTTGTACTACACATAAACACGTACCTACAAATGAGTTCACTTACTGTTAAATAATAATGGCCAGGCATGCTGGCTCACACCTGTAGTTCCAGCACTTTGGGAGGCCAAGGCAGGCAGATCACCTGAGGTCAGGGGTTTATGACTAGCCTGGCCAATATGGTAAAACCCCATCTCTACTAAAAAATATAAAAATTAGGTGTGGTGGTGGGCATCTGTAATCTCAGCTACTTGGGAGGCTGAGGCAGGAGAATCTCTTGAACCCGGGAGGTAGAGGTTGCAATGACCTGAGATCACGCCACTGCACTCCAGCCTGGGAAACGAGAAAACTCCATCTCAAAAAAATAAATAAGCCGGGCGCGGTGGCTCACCTGTAATCCCAGCACTTTTGGGGAGGCTGATGTGGATGGATCAGAAGGTCAAGAGATCGAGACCATCCTGGCCAACATGGTGAAACCCCATCTCTACTAAAAAGACAAAAAAATTAACTGGTTGTGGTGGCACGCACCCGTAGTCCCAGCTACGCAGGAGACTGGCTAAGGCAGGAGAATCACTTTAACCCAGGAGGCGGAGATTGCAGTGAGCCGAGATCGCACCACTGCAGTCCAGCCTGGCAACAGAGCGAGACTCTGACTTAAATAAATAAATAATTGCTGTTTTCAGTGCTTCTTATTATAATATAGGTGCTTAAGAGCCTTATTGTGATAATTGGAGAAAATGGCAGGGGCTTTTTGGATGGGCTGGGAAAATATTATTTTTCTCATTTAAAGTAATGGAATATAGAGCTGGGCTCAGTAGCTCATGCCTGTAATCCCAGCACTTTGGGAGGTCGAGGCGGGTGAATTGCCTGAGCTCAGGAGTTCAAGACCAGCCTGGGCAACACAGTGAAACCCCGTCTCTAAAATACAAAAAATTAGCTGGATGTGGTAGTGTGTGCCTGGTAATCCCAGCTACTCGGAGGGCTGAGGCAGAAGAATTGTTTGAACCTGGGAAGCAGAGGTTGCAGTGAGCTGACATCATGCCGTTGCACTCCAGTCTGGGCGACAGAGCAATAGATTACATCTCAAAAAGAAAAAAAAGTAATGGAATACAGACTAATTATCTGAAAGCTAGCCATTCAGCACATTTTATAGGCAAAATAAGAGAGATGCCTACGTTAAGTTTGGCCATATTGATGTCTTTGGAACATTTAGATAGAGCAGTGCTCTCAAATGAGGCTGCATATTAGATATATCTCTTTAAAATAGACTAATTCCCCAGATCCTGTCTGCAAAGATTCTGACATAATTGTACTGGGGTGAGTTCCAGGCATCAGGATATATTAAAAGTTCCCCAGGTCTTTAGAAGAAATGATTGGCTCATGATCAAGTAACTGCTACAATAAATGCCCACACTATCCAGCAGAGTGTAAAGATTCAGCTCTGTGAAATGCACTCCTTTTTTTCTTTTTCTTTTTTTTTTTTTTTGGCAAGGCTAGTCAGATGACCCACGTGAGGATGCAACTAGCCAGTAAGGGAGCACAAAAGCATAATCCAAATCCATTTGCCTCTTGGCTGTGATTTGGTGTCACCTAGTGGCAATTTCTGCTCTAGCCTAAATATCAACTGGACTGATTTTTCCTCAGGTGATCTGCCTGCCTCGGCTTCCCAAAGGCAAAGGCATTAACCTGCCTGCTTTGAGAATGGGAACTGGGCAGAGTACAGGAAGCAAACACCAATTACTGTATGTGTAAGACTTGTGTTATAGTACGTTAGTGTGATATCTTATTTTTAGATGGGTTTTCAGTGTTTAGAACCATTGGGAACAGTGCAGTTACTCAAGGAATGTGTCGAATGAGAATAAACCAGGACATGTATATGTACACATACTTTGATAAGTTTGAGTTCATACCAATGCCTCCAATTCCATTTCACCACAGGGTTCTTTTTTTCCCTTCCCTTATTCCATATTTGTAGTCTCCTTTTTCCACAGCAGTAAACCTGCCTTCCAGCAGCATTTGAAAATATTTACTCATTTGCTCAGTCTTTTATTCCATCTAAAATAGTTTTAGAATCACTTCACCCTTACACTACAGTGAACAGACCTACTAAAAAAGAGCTGAATATTTGATCTAAAATAGTTTCAGAATCACTTCACCCTTACACTACAGTGAACAAACCTACTAAAAAAGAGCTGAATATTTGTTTGCAATTCTTCCCCTCACCTTTGCCACTGAGCCCAAGACTGAGGGCATAAGTCAAATACTGTATAAATGAGTTACTTTAATTAATTTATTTGTTCCCTCACCTTCAGGGTAGTATTTACTTAAACAATTAGGTTAATTTGTTCCAGTTTACTTTCAGTTTTAGGTCCGCACACCACCATATGTTAGCACTGTTTGGATAGTTTGTGATATTAAGTAATTATTATTAGTTTTGTTAACATATTTTTTTTTAACTGGGACCCATCTTTTAGATACACAGTCTGAAAGAAAAGGAATGTTATCTGGAACTATTTCAGAATAGTCCTGGTGAGGAAGAATGGGGGAAATGGGTAGTAAATATAAGAAACAATATTAGTCATGAATTGATAGTTGAAGCTGGATGATTGGTACATGGGGGTTATTACACTATTTCTCTATACTTTTGTGTATATTTCAAATTTTCTATAATAAAAAGTTCTAAAAATATATGTACTGCCTATAATGTTCTCAAGCTTTTTCATAGAAAAAAAATACTTACTTCCATGTGTATTGCCTGCTTGCTATTAGTGAATACTCAGTAGCTTTTGATTGGATGCAAGAAATCAGGTTCAGTTAAATGAAACACATTTGTCCTTTGAGGTGTATTGATATATCTAACGTTGTTTAGATATATTTTAATAGACTTTTTTTTTTGAGTTGGAGTTCTGCTCTTGTTGCCCTGGCTGGTGCAGTGGCGCAATCTCGGCTCACTGCAACCTCCTCCACCTTCTGGGTTCAAGCAGTTCTCCTGCCTCAGCCTCCCAAGTAGCTGGGATTACAGGCATGCGCCACTATGCCTGGCTAATTTTGTATTTTTGGTAGAGGCAGGGTTTCTCCATGTTGGTCAGGCTGGTCTGGAACTCCCGACCTCAGGTGATCTGCCTGTCTCAGCTTCCCAAAGTGCTGGGATTACCGACTTTTTTTTTTTTTTTTTGAGACAGAGTTTCACTTTTGTTGCCCAGGCTGGAGTCCAGTGGCACAATCTCGGCTCACTGCAACCTCCTCCACCTCCTGGGTTCAAGCATTTCTCCTGCTACAGCCTCCCGAGTAGCTGGCATTACAGGCATGCACTACCACGTCTGCCTGATTTTGTATTTTTAGTAGAGACAGGGTTTCTTCATGGTGGTCAGGCTGGTCTCGAACTCTTGACCTCAGCCGATCTGCCTGCTTCAGCCTCTAAAATTACTGGGATTATAGGTGTGAGCTACTGCGCCTGGCCAAATGTTTAATAGACTTTTTAAGAAAATCCTTTTTTATTATCTTTATAAAATTCTTAGGATAAGCTGCATAAGTTACAATAATATTTGCATTTATTATTGTCATTATTAGTAGAGTATCACTAACAGTATCTAGATTACCTAGTTATGGGAAACAAGAAATTACAATTTCATCAAGGTTAGAGTTAAACTGGGTAACATCTCCATTCTTTTCCCATTCCTTGAGATAAAGGGGAACATGGTGTTGATGCATGGGGACTACACTAAGGATGCATGCTAACTTTTTAATCAAGTCAAAACCATAGTAAGGGAATCTTTTCTTGTGTGCTGCCTCATGGTGGGATGAGGAGGGATTTGGCAACTATTTATTTTTAGAGGTATTTTACCTCCTGCAGGGGAAGTGTGGAATGATCATGCCTACATATGTAAAAGTTCACCTTTTTATTTATTTATTTATTTATTTATTTTTATTGAGACAGAGTCTCACTTTGTCACCCAGGCTGGAGTGCAATGGCTCGATCTTGGCTCACTGCAACCTCCGCCTCCTGAGTTCAAGTGATTCTCCTGCCTCAACCTCCTGAGTAGCTGGGACTATAGGCGCGTGCCACTACGCCTGGCTAATTTTTGTTTTTTTTAGTAGAGATGGGGTTTCACTGTGTTAGCCAGGGTGGTCTCGATCTCCTGACCTCGTGATCCGCCCACCTTGGCCTCCCAAAGTGCTGGGATTACAGGCGTGAGCCACTGCACCCGGCAAGTTGACCTTTTCTTTGGTTCTGTTCTTTAGGGGAAAAGCCATATGTTTGTACAGTTCCTGGTTGTGACAAAAGGTTTACAGAATATTCCAGTTTGTACAAACATCATGTTGTCCACACTCATTCTAAACCTTACAACTGTAACCACTGTGGGAAGACATACAAGCAGATCTCCACGCTGGCCATGCACAAACGGACAGCCCACAACGACACTGAGCCCATCGAAGAGGAGCAGGAAGCCTTCTTTGAGCCGCCCCCAGGTGAGAGTTTTGTCTACCATATTTTGTTTCTGAGTTTGAGAATCAACAGTTATGAACATAAGTTATGATTCATAGCATTTTCTCAAATCATAAATGTTTCATTCGTATAATCACACAAACAAAATTTACAACTGTGGTAAGTGTTATTGAGAAAAGTATGTGGTGCTCTGGGATGTATAGAAGGGAATGTTAGTCTGGGAGGTCAAGGAAGGGATTTTTGGAGTGATCTAGAGGTTGAATAGGGGTTAACTGGTTGAAGAAGCCGGGGTTGTGGGGAAGGGAAGCAGGGAGCAAAGGCAGGTAAATGTTCCAAATAGAGAGAATGGTACATGCAGAAAGCCGGGAGGTTGGAGAGATCAAAGTAAATTGTAGATGCTGAATGAATCCTGGCCAGTAGGGCAGTTCTGCCTGGGAAGGTGGTGTGAAGCAAGGCTGGAGAGCAAGGCAGGGGTAGCCAGATGTTTGGGTCCATTAAGAATGTTGGTCTTAATCTTAATAGTAGAGAAGTACTCCCAAATAACTTCATTGATTCAGGTGCCATTAAGTATGTTATTGTAAGAGACAAAATTATTCATTTCAATAAACTTGGAAAAATATTTTGGAGAATTACATTGAATTATTTCAGGTAAATTATTAAGCATAGGTAAGTAGGTAAAAGAGGTAAAAGGAGAAGGTTTTTCTTTCTTCCTTTCTTTTTTTTTTTTTTTTTTTTCCAGATGAAGTTTCGCTCTTGTTGCCCAGGCTGGAGTGCAGTGGTATAATCTCGGCTCACCACAAGAGTCAAGATTCTCCTCAACCTCCGCCTCCCAGTTTTAAGTGATTCTCCTGCCTTAGCTTCCCAAGTAGCTGGGATTACAGGCATGCGCCACCATGCCCAGCTAATTTTGTGTTTTTAGTAGAGACAGTTTCTCCATGTTGGCCAAGCTGGTCTCAAACTCCTGACCTCAGATGATCTGCCTACCTCAGCCTGCCAAAGTACTGGGATTACAGGTGTGAGCCACCACGCCCAGCTGGAGGTAGGTTTTTCTAAAACACAAAACATGGGTGGGCTCAGTGGCTCACTCCTGTAATCCCAGCACTTTGGGAGGCTGAGGCGGATGGATCACTTGAGGTCAGGAGTTCGAGACCAGCTTGTCCAACATGGCGAAACCCCATCTCTACTAAAAATGCAAAAATTAGCTGGGCACAGTGGTTCACGCCTGTACTCTCAACTACTTGGGAGGCTAAGTCAGGAGAATTGCTTGAACCCGGGACGTGGAGGTTGCAGTGATCGTGAGCCAAGATTGCACCACCGCACTCCAGCCTGTATGACAGGAGTGAGACTCCATCTCAAAAAAAAAAAAAAAATCACAGAACAAAGCAGGTTTTCTTACTGTTTAATTGAGTACCTCCTAAATGAAGTAAATTTGAAAATTAAGAGAAGACATATTTTCTTCTTTTTAACAAGTGATATTGAAGCATTGAAAAGCATTCAGGTAGAAACAGTTTGTTGGAGAATAAGGGAAAGAACAGATCATCTGTTCAGATGATTCCTTGTAGTCCTGATTTGTCTTTTCAGGTATTTGTTAGGTGATGGTATGAGAATAGCAATTCTGCCGGGCATGGTGGCTCACACCTGTAATCCAAGCACTTTGGAGGCCAAGGCGGGCGGATCACCTGAGGTCAGGAGTTCAAAACCAGCCTGACCAACATGGTGTGAAACCTCATCTTAAAAAAAAAAAAAAAGAAAATAGCAATTCCATCAGTCTTGATGGTGATTATTTTCTGGCCAAAACGCTATTAAGTGCGCATGGTTAGATATTACATCAACTGGGGAGATACTGGTCAAAGAGTAGAGTTTCAGTTAGGAGGAATGAGTTCTGAAGATTTGTACAGTTTGTGACTACAGTTAATAATAATTTACCATATATTTGACAATTGCTGAGAGAAAGGAAATAAATAAGATAATACAACAACTGCTGAATCTTTTCAGTTAGAAAGCAGGTCTTAATGACATCAAACTTAAGTTTGCAAGACACTTCTTTTTTTAAACTTCCTCAGATCTCTTCCTTCAATGTTGATATTTCAGATTATCAGAAGTTCTTATATTTTAGAAAATAGTCTATAATATAATAATACATATTTTATTTTAAAAAAAAACTAAACGAACACTGTTTTTCCAAGAATAGGGATAGATTTTTGTTTTCTCTCATGATCCCCTGAGTTTTGTAACCTATTGAAATAATGGTATATAAATAGCTGTGGAACAGAACAAAAAGAAATGAAGTAATGTCTCTCATGGAAATTACACCTTGATGACTGATGACTGTAGCCATATGAGTGCATGCATTAACCACTGACTTGAGAAGTACTCTTAGATTAGTATGTCAAGTCCTTTGACATATTTTCCCTCTCTTTCTGACTTCATGGGAGGTGGAAAGTGATGAAAGAAAGGAGGACGAGGAATCTTCTCAGTTGACAATTAAACAGTAGTGGACTATTGAAATTGCCATTTATTTGCTGGTTCTTTATGAAATAAAGATGGAGGTTCCTTTTATGTCACTAAATTATTAACCATAACTCAGATAACACACTATACATTGTCTTTACACAGTGAGGTCATTGTGTACTTATGCCTTTCAATCAATCAGTTGTGCTAAAGACCAAGTTTAGTATCAGTAGGTGTGTTTACAAACCATTCTGGTTTTGTGGTTAATGTTTATGAAAATAGTCTTACCACTTTTAACAGCTTCTTTTTTTTTTTTTTTTTTTTTTTAATGGAGTTTTGTTCTTGTTGCCCAGGCTGCAGTGCAATGGTGCGATCTCAGCTCACCACAACCTCTGCCTCCCAGTTTCAAGTGATTCTCGTGCCTCAACCTCCCAAGTAGCTGGGATTACAGGCATACATCACCACGCCTGACTAATTTTTTATTTTTAGTAGAGACGGGGTTTCTCCATGTTGGTCAGGCTGGTCTCCAACTCCCGACCTCAGGTGATCCGCCCACCTCCGCCTCCAAAAGTGCTGGGATTACAGATGTGAGCCACTGCACCCTGCCTTTAACAGCTTCTTAAGTGAATTCAAGAACTTAGTGCATATGTGCTGTATTTGAAGGGTTATTTGCTAGTTTTTCCATGCAGTTTCTCACCTCCCTGCTACCAGTATCAAGTAATTACTCCATCTAAGAGGATAAAATAGGTCCCTTAAAATCAGAACACTTAATTTTGTTGCAGAAAGGTTTTTTGTTTGGTCTGCTTTGATGTGGTTTGCCTTTGCAAAAGTGGAGGTAGAGGAATTGGAAGGAGGTCCTAGGAGGAAGCCATTTTTGTGACTTAGAATATAATGCGTGTACGTTTTAATTTATGTAATTTTCTTTTTAATGTTTAAAATGTCCTGTTTCCTAATAAATTGGTTGGTTGGCCAAATAATTGAATCATTTATTTTAAACAGGTCAAGGTGAAGATGTTCTTAAAGGGTCCCAGATTACATATGTTACGGGTGTAGAAGGGGACGATGTTGTTTCTACACAAGTAGCCACAGTAACTCAATCTGGGCTAAGTCAACAAGTTACACTCATATCCCAAGATGGCACTCAGCATGTAAGTATCCACCAAAAGCCAAACAAATGAAATATTTCCATGAACCTGGGTTTGAAAGGCAGGCTGGGTCCCCATTGAGGAAAGCTTTGAAATACCAGGGCTCAAAGTTTGGAAACCCTGAAGGTTTTTCAGTAGTCTGCTTAATAAAGAGACTCATGCAGAGATATTAGGAGAGAGAGAATGTTTGTGACTATAGAATCCAAATGGTGTTACTGGTGTAGCTCAAAAGTGAGATGATAAAAGTCAGCCACACAGAGGTTAAGTGCTTGAAAGGTACTGGATCTGTGTGAAACACAGCTCAGAAAAGGGATAGGATTTGGTGGCTGATTAGATCCAGGAGGTGAGACTGAGAAAACAGAGATTTGGCTGAGGTGATCAGCATGTTATGGTACCATTAAGAGATGAGGAATCATGAGAGTTCACTCAGCTAGCTTCACAGAGGCCATAGAAAGGTATCTCCCAGGCAAAGCACAGTATAATGGTTGTTCTCTGATAGCCAAACTTTTTATTATTTTCTAGATGCCATTAGCCTAAAATAATTCCACCTTGATTCCATTTTTAAGCTCTAGCTAAGGCTGTTTTAATACCTGGTGGAAATACACACAATGTGGTTCTTTACCCTTCTGTGTCTGCCTCTTTCATGGAGAATGCTCTCCTTATCCATCTCTCTTAGAGCTTAATGATTCATCTGCCCTGTTTTGATACTCAGGATTAGAAAGTATAAAGCTCTTCTGCCATCTCATTTTTCTCCCTCCTTACTTTGATGTTACTAATTTCACACTATACTCTGTCCTCTGACTGGCATGCAAGATTATTAACCAAGTTTAATTCTGCATCACTGTTAACACTTTTTCTTGAATTAGATCATGATATACAGAGGTCCTCTGGAGGTTTGTTTTATATAACCTCCTGCTTCCCTATACAGGAAAAATTCCCACTACAGTTCAAAAATAGCTACTACTGAGAAACCCCCAGTGATTAGACTGTTTCTGTCTTGATAGGATTTGGTGGGCTGGGCTACCATTCTGGGGCTGGGCACAGTGGCTCACACCTGTAATCCCAGCACTTTGGGAGGCCGAGGCAGGCAGATGACCTAAGGTCGGGAGTTCCAGACCAGCCTGACCAACATAGAGAAACCCCGTCTCTACTAAAAATAGAAAATTACCCGGGCGTGGTAGCACATGCCTGTAATCCCAGCTACTTGGGAGGCTGAGGCAGGAGAATCACTTGAACCCAGGAGGTAGAGGTTATGGTGAGCCAAGATTGTGCCATTGCACTCCAGCCTGGGCAACAGAGTGAAACTCCATCTCGGAAAAAAAAAAAAGTTGTCTGAACTGTAGGTGATGGGGAAGTCACAAGGGATTTCAGCAGAGAGCATAATAAGATTTTGTTTTGTTTTGTTTTAGAAAGATGTCAGTGTAGAGAATGGTTAGGGAAGGGTTAGACTGGGTACCTGGAGAGAGTTGGATTATTGTGGAAACTCAGATGGGAGAAAAATAAGGATCTAAGTTAGCAATAGGAATGGAGAGGAGGAACTGCAATTAAGAAATGCTGTGCTGCCGGGCACAGTGGCTCACACCTGTAATTCCAGCACTTTGGGAGGCTGAGATGGGAGGATCACTTGAGGCCAGGAGTCTGACACCAGCCTGGGCAACATGGTGAGAACACCCATCTCTACAAAAATAAAAATAAAAAATTAGCCTGGAGCAATGACTTACTCCTATAGTCCCAGCTACTCAGGAGGATAAGCCTGGAGGATCACTCGAACCCAGGAGTTTTAGGCTCTGCACTTCAGCCTGGGCAACAGAGCGAGGCCTATTGATTATTATTTTTGAGACAGAGGTTCGCTCTTGTTACGTAGGCTGGAGTGCAATGGCGCAATCTCGGCTCACTGCAACCTCCGCCTCCTGGGTTCAAGCAATTCTCCTGCCTCAGCTTCCCGAGTAGTTGGGACTACTGACATGCACCACCATGCCCAGCTAATTTTTTTGTATTTTTAGTAGAGACGGGGTTTCACCATGTTGACCAGTGTGGTCTCGATCTCTTGACCTCGTGATCCACGCACCTCGGCCTCCAAAAGTGCTGGGATTATAGGCGTGAGCCACTGCGCCCGGCCCATATGATATTATTATTTTTATTATTCTTTTTAGAAGAATAACATTATTTGTATTCTTCTGAAAAGAATAATTATAAAGTAAGAATTTTTAAAAGAAATACTGTATTGCTTATTCTGATGACTGAATGTGTTTATTTCATTCCAAAAGGCTTATTTACATTCACAGGGCAAACTTATACAAAGATTAGTCCCAGTCCTTATGTAAGATTGTCAGCTATAAGAAGAAACATTGACAGCTTTGTAAAATTCACTGTATTGCAGGTCAACATATCTCAAGCTGACATGCAGGCCATTGGCAACACCATCACAATGGTAACGCAGGATGGCACGCCCATCACAGTCCCTGCCCATGATGCAGTCATTTCCTCAGCAGGAACACACTCTGTTGCTATGGTTACTGCTGAGGGTACAGAAGGGCAACAGGTAATTACTTTTTTCTGTTATATCAATCAGTACATATATCAGTACCAAAACTGTCACACAGATAAACAATGTGGTACAACAGTTAAACACAAACTTTGGAGTGAATAATATTTTGCAACTTCTTAGCTACTTAACCCTCAGAGCCTGTTTTTCCTCATTTGTAATATAGGGTGTTAGTTGCATCTACCCCATAAGGTTGATAGAAGGATTGAATGAGATAATGCATATAAGTTACTCAGCCCACATATATATTAAGTGTTTATTAGTGGTAGCTATTCCTGTTACCATCATTATCAGATACTTAGGAAATAATTGCAAAATTTACTATTTAATTTTTTGAATATGTCATATATTCACATGGTTCAGAACTCAAAAAAATATATACAGGTATGTAAAGAAACGTATTCATCCCACCCCTGCCTTCATCAGCTCAGTTCTTGCCTCCACAGATAATCAACTTTTATCAGTTTTTTGTGTATTCTGCCAGTCATTAAGCATATACAAACAAATAAATAGTCATCTCCCCCTACCTTTTTTGTTAACTAGCACACAGCTAACATAATGGCTGTCTTTCTGTTTTTGAGACAGGCTGGAGTGCAGTGGCACGATCACGGCTCACTGCAGCCTCAACCTCCCAGGCTCAAATATCCTCCCACCTCAGCCTCCCAAGTAGCTGGGACTACAGGTGTGCACCACCATGCCTGGCTAATTATTTATTTATTTTTTTAGAGATGAGGTCTCACTATGTTGCCCAGGCCTTGGCCTCCCAAAGTGCTGGGATTACAGGCATGAGCCACCATGCCCAGCCTCCTTTTTTTTAATGGTAGTAAACTAGTCTGTTCTATATCTCGTTGTTGTCTTTTAAACTTAACAATACATTTTCAAAATCTTTCTATGTCATTATATAGAGAGCTTTCTCCTTCCTCTTTTTTTAAGCTGCATTGTACTCCACTGTATGGCTATGCCGTAATTTATTTTAAGTCTTTTGCTATTTCAAATAGCACATTACCTGGTGCACATGTGGTTTTGCACATGTGTGAGTAGATATGCTAGATAAATTCCTAGAGCAGGATTGCTGGTGCAAAGATACGTGCATTTGTTAATTATTATCAGTGTTGCCAAACTTCCCTTCTAGGGTTGTGCCAGTCTCCATTCCCACCTGCAGGGTTTGAGAGTGCCTATTCTGGCCGGGCATGGTGGCTCACTCCTGTAATCCAAGCACTTTGGAGGCCAAGGCAGGCGGATCACCTGAGGTCGGGAGTTCATGAGCAGCCTGACCAACATGGTGAAACCCCGTCCTTAAAAAAAAAAAATTAAAAAAAAAAAAAAAGAGAGAGTGCCTGTTCTCCTTCAGCATGGTCACCATGGTAGTATCAAACTTTTGGATTTTTTCCAATCTGATGTATTTTTTGTAGTTTTAATTTTCATTTCCACCAATCTGATTTTTTTTTGTAATTTTAATTTTCATTTCCAATAAATAACGTAATATATTTAAAAACTGTTCTTGGCCGGGCACGGTGCCTCACACCTATAATCCCAGCACTTTGGGAGGCCGAGGTGGGCAGATCGCCTAAGTTCGGGAGTTTGAGACCAGCCTGATCAACATGGAGAAACCCCGTCTCTACTAAAAATACAAAATTAGCCAGGCGTGGTGACGCATGCCTGTAATCCCAGCTACTCGAGAGGATGAGGCAGGAGAATCGCTTGAACCCAGGAGGTGGAGGTTGGGGTGAGCCGAGATTGTGCCATTGCACTCCAGCCTGGGCAACAAGAGTGAATCGCTGTCTCCAAAAAAAAAAAAAACTGTTCTTGTACTGTGCTAAAGGCAATGTTGAGTCTCACTCTTGAAAAATAAATGAAGTTGGTAGTCTTATACACCCTGAAATGTAAAACTCAGAATCATAAAGCTTCTAGAAGAAAAGAGAGGCAAATCGTTTTGCAGCCTTAGGGTAAAGATTTCTTGGACTGTATTCAAAATGTACTAACAATGAAAGAAAAAAACTGATAAATTGGACTTCATCAAAATTAATTCTGCTCACCGAAAGGGCACTGTTAAGAAAAACATCAGACAACCCCTAGACTGAGGAAAAGATATTCATACTATATACACACACTATAGTGACACGATACAAGTCTAAAAATGGACTTGTATTATGAATATGTAATAGGCTGGGCACGGTGGCTCATGCCCGTAATCCCAGCACTTTGGGCGACTGAGGTGGGCGGATCACGAGGTCAGGAGTTCAAGACCAGCCTGGCCAAGGTGGTGAAACCCCATCTCTACTAAAATACAAAAACTAGCTGGCATGGTGGTGTATGCCTGTAATCCCAGCTACTCAGGAGGTTGAGGCAGAAGAATCTCTTGAACCCAGGAGGCAGAGGTTGCAGTTAGCTGAGATCTTGCCACCACACTCCTGCCTGGGTGACAGAGGGAGACTCTTGTCTCAAAAAAAAGAAAGAAAAGAATATGTAACAAATTTCTACAAATCAACAATAGAAAGATGAACAGCTATTAAAAATGAGCCAAAAAAGTGTTTTAAAATGTACAAATCATTTAGTTTCTCATTGAACAGACCTCCCACAAAAGATACATAACACAAAAAGTGCACATCTTTTATCATCAAAGACATGCAAATTAACATCACAATGAGAGAGCATTTCAGACCCAAGAAAATGGCTAAAATCAAAGACTAACAAAACCAAATGTTGATTTCTCCTGAGAAACTAGTGAGGAAACAACCACCACCACCACCTCCAAATGCTGGCAAAGTTGTGGAGCAACTGCAACATTCATATGCTGCTAGTGGGAGTGTAAAATGATGTAAATGGCCAATAGGCATATGAAAAGATGTTCAACATCATTAGTCATTAAGAAAATGCAAACCAAAACTATAATGAGATACCACTTTACACCCACGAGGATGGCTATTATTAAAAATCAAGTGTTGGCAAATGTGGAAAAATTATCTTGAACATTGCAGGTTAGAATGTAAAATGGTTCAGCCAGTGTAGAAAGCAGTATGTTCCTCAAAAAACAGAACACAGAATTACATGTGATCCAGCAATTCTCCTAGGTATACACCCAAAAGAATCGATAATAGAGACTCAAACAGGTACTTGTACACCAATGTTTGTGGCAGCATTACTCACAATAGCTTAAAAGTGGAAATAACCCAGGTTTCCATTAACAGATGCGTGGCTAAACAAAATGTGGTATATCTATACAATGGAATATTGTTCAGCCATAAAAAAGAATAAAATATTGATAATATGGTACAACATGGATGAACCTTGAAAACATGCTAATTCAAAGCAGCCTGACACAAAAGGACTGTCGTACATTGTAAAATTCTGCGTATATGAGGTATCGTGAGTAGGCAAATTCATAGAAACAGAAAGTAGAATAGAGGTTACTAAAGGCTGTGGTGGCCGGGCATGGTGGCTCACACCTGTAATCCCAGCACTTTGGGAGGCTGAGGTGAGCGGATCATGAGGTCAAGCAATTGAGACTATCTGGCCAACATGGTGAAACCTCATCTCTACGAAAAATACAAAAATGTAGCTTGTAGAGAGCTGCAAAAAGAAAAAATACAAAAATGAGCTGGGTGTGGTGGTGCACGCCTGTGGTCCCAGCTACTCGGGAGGCTGAGGCAGGAGCACCGCTTGAACCTTGGAGGCAGAGGTTGCCGAGATACGAGATGTCACCACTGCACTCTAGCCTGGCGACAGAGCAAAACTCCGTCTCAAAAAAAAAAAAGGGGGCTGTGGTAAAGGAGTGATAGGGAGTTACTGTTTAATAGATAGTTTCTTAATGAGATGATGCAAAAGTGCTAGAAAATAGCTAGTGATGATGGTTACACAGCATTGTGAAGGTACTTAATACTACTGAATTGTACACTTAAAAATGATTAAATGAGGCCAGGCATGGTGGCTCACGCCTGTAATCCCAGGCCAAGGTGAGCGGATCAGTTGGGGCCAGGAGTTCCAGACTAGCCTGGCCAACATGGTAAAACCCCATCTCTACTAAAAATACAAACATTAGCTAGGCGTGGTGGCACACGCCTGTAGTCCCAGCTACTCAGGCTGAAGTGGTACGATTACTTCAACCCAGGAGGTGGAGGTTGAAGTGAGCTGAGATCGTGCCACTGCACTTGAGCCTGGGCAACAGAGTGAGAATCTGTCTCAAAAAAAAGGTTAAATGGTATATGTTATATGTATTTTGCCACAATAAAAAATGAATAACTGGGCCGGGTGCAGTATCTCACGCCTGTAATCCTAGCACTTTGGGAGGCAGTGGTGAGTGGATCATGAGGTCAAGATATCGAGACCATTTTGGCCAACATGGTGAAATCCTGTCCTACTAAAAAAAAAAATACAAAAAATTAGCCAGGTGTGGTGGCGCACGCCTGTAATTCCAGCTACTTGGGATGCTGAGGCAGGAGGATCACTTGAACCTGGGAGGCAGAGGTTTCAGTGAGCTGAGATTGTGTCACTGCACTCCAGCCTTGCGACAGAGCAAGACTCTGTCTCAAAAATAAATAACTAGCCAGGCATGGTGGCTTATGCCTGCGAGACCAGCCTGGCCAACATAGTGAAACTCCATCTCTACTAAAAATACAAAAATTAGCTGGGCCTGGGGGCAGGCGCCTGTAATCCCAGCTACTAGAGAGGCTGAGACAGGAGAATCGCGTGAACCCAGGGGGCAGAGGTTGCAGTCAATCGACATTGTGCCTCTGCACTCCAGCCTGGGTAACAGAGTGAGACTCTGTCTCAAATAAATAAATAACTTTTAAAAATTTAGCTATATATGTTTTTTTAATCCAGCCCAAAATATCATATATGTGCTTCTTAATGGAAAATTTGGTAAATTAAAAAATTATAAATGAATGAATCTCCTGCTTCAGCCTCCTGAGTAGTTGGGATTACAGGTGCCTGCCATCACACCTGGCTAATTTTTGTATTTTTAGTAGAGATGGGGTTTCACCGTGTTGCCAGGCTGGTCTTGAACTCTGGACCTCAGGTGATCTGCACATCTCAGCCTCCCAAAGTGCTTGGATTACTGGCGTGAGCCACCATGCCCAGCCAAACTTTTAAAACATTATGCTAATTTATATAAAATGTCCAGGAAAGGCAATTTTATGGAGACAGAAAAACAAATGAGTGGTTTCCTGGGATCATGGGACCTGGGATTAATTTCAGATGGACACAACAGATCTTTTTGGGGTGATGGAAATGTTCTAAATCTGGATTGTGGTAATGATTGAACAACTGTAAGTTTACTAAAAACTATATGCATAAAATAGGTTAATTTTATGGTACATAAATTATATACCTCAATAAAGTTTTTTTGAAGTATTTTTTTAAAAGTAAAAACTATAATCCCTTGAAATTAAAATAACTAGTATCAAAACTTAGCACTACCTAATTTCATTTTTTTTGTGTGTGAATGTATACAAAATTAGGATTATAATACAGTTTTTTAATGCTCGTCTTCCACCTAACACACTTTCTCATATCAAATACTCTTTTGAAACAATTTTTTTTCCCTTTCACTGCAAGGGTTTCAGGGAGGGAAGGGAAACAGATCTAAAATGATTTTAATATTTATAAAATGATCCACCAAGTAGATATACCAAAACTTACTAATTCGTTCCACCTATACAAATTATTGTAAAAGTTTCTGGTTATTTTCATAGGAAACAAATTCTTGTATTAATGGTTTAAGCTATTTTAAGCTGCTTGTTTATATATTGCCAAATTATTTTTCAGAAAGGTTTAATAATCATGTTATGGATCTAAAAGCTTTCTTTTTCACTGTACTCTTACTATCATTGAGGATTTTTATTTTGTATTTACAGAATTAACAGGCAAAAGTTAAATTCTATTTATTTTCATTTGACCAGTAGTGAAGTTAAACCTGTTTTCCATATTTGTCTGCAATCTTTTTTTTCTTAATTGAGGTCAAATTTACATGACAATGAAATGCACAGGCCTTAAATTTACAATTCAATAAGTTATGTTAAATATCCACCCATATAGCTAACATCCTAAACAAATGTAGAACATTTTTATCACCCCAGAAAGGTCCCTTGTGATTCCTTTCTAGTCATTCCTCACCCCCCTTAGGCAAAAACTGTTCTGATTGAATTAGTTTTGGGCATTCCTCTCATCTCACTCTGTCACCCTGGCTGGCGTGCAGTGGCACGTTCTCAGCTCACTGTAACCTCCCGCGCCTGGCTAATTTTTTTGTATTTTTAGTAGAGACGGGGTTCCACCATGTTGGCCAGGCTGGTCTTGAACTCCTGACCTCAAGTGATCTTCCCAACTCAGCCTCCCAAATTGCTGGGATTACAGGCGTGAGCCACTGCTCCCAGCTGAATTTTGCCTTTTTTTCTTTGAGACAGGGTTTCCCTCTGTTGCCCAGGCCGGAGGGCAATGGCGAAATCTTGGCTCACTGCAACCTCTCCCTCCTGGGTTCAAGCGATTCTCCTGCCTCAGCCTCCCGAGTAGCTGGGATTACAGGCACCCACCACCATACCCGCCTAATTTTTATATATCTAGTAGAGACAGGGTTTCACCATGTTGACCAAGCTGGTCTTGAACTCGTGACCTCAGGTGGTCCACCCATCTCAGCCTACCAAAGTGCTGGGATTACAGGTGTGAGCCATCGCACCCGGCGCTTATTCTTGAACATTACATAAATGGAACCACAGTATGAACTTTTTATGTCTGGGTTTTTCTTTTTTTGAGACAGAATTTTGCTGTTGTTGCCCAGGCTAGAGTGCAATGGCGCTATCTCAGCTCACCACAACCTTCGCCTCCTGGGTTCAAGCAATTCTGCCTCACCCTCCTGAGTAGCTGGGATTACAGGCGTGTGCCAACCACCCGGATAATTTTGTATTTTTAGTAGAGACAGGTTTTCTCCATGTTGGTCAGGCTGGTCGAAGTCCCGACCTCAGGTGATCCGCCCACCTCAGCCTCCCAAAGTGCTGGGATTACACGTGTGAGCTACTTTGCCTGGCCTGTGTCTGGGTTTTTCTGCTTAACATTTTGAATATTTATTCATATATGAATATATTCATATTCATATTGGCGTGTAATAACAGTTTATTCTTTTTTTTATTGCTGAGCAGTATTCTATTGTAAGAATATACCACAGTTTGTTGATCTGTTCTCTCCTTGGTGAGCATTTGAAATGCTTCCAAATTTTTATTATTATTAATAAGATGGCAATAAAAATTCTATAAAAATGTGCTTGTAGACATATACTGTCATTTGTCTTGGATAATTACCTATTTGTGGAATTGCTGGGTCATAGAATAGAGGCATATTTACCTTTCTACGATAGTACCAAACATTTTTCAAAAGTGGTTGGGCTGTCATACACTCAACTAGGAATGTATAAGAGTTCCATTTGTTGGCCGGGCGCAGTGGCTCACGCCTGTAATCCCAGCACTCTGGGAGGCTGAGGCAGGCGGATCACCTGAGGTCAGGAGTTAAAGACCAGCCTGACAGGGCCGGGCGCGGTGGCTCAAGCCTGTAATCCCAGCACTTTGGGAGGCCGAGGCGGGTGGATCACGAGGTCAAGAGATCGAGACCATCCTGGTCAACATAGTGAAACCCCGTCTCTACTAATACAAAAAATTAGCTGGGCACGGTGGCGCGTGCCTGTAATCCCAGCTACTCAGGAGGCTGAGGCAGGAGAATTGCCTGAACCCAGGAGGCGGAGATTGCGGTGAGCCGAGATCGCGCCATTGCGCTCCAGCCTGGGTATCAAGAGCGAAACTCCGTCTCAAAAAAAAAAAAAAAAAAAAAAAAAAAAAAAAAAAAAAAAAAAAAAAAAAAGACCAGCCTGACCAACATGATGAAACCCCGTCTTTTAAAAAAACATAGAATAAAATAATAATTAAAAAAAAAAAAAAGAGTTCCATTTGTTCAGTGCTGCTTCTTGTGGTTAAAAAAATTTTTTTAAATAGGCTGGGCACAGTGGCTCATACCTGTAATCTCAGCACTTTGGGAGGCCAAGGTATTCTTGAAGCTGAGGTGGGAGGATCTCTTGAGCCCAGGAAGTTGAGGCTTCAGTGAGCCTTGTTCATTATACTACAGCCTGGGTGACAGCAAAACCCTGTCTTCTAAAAAAATAAGAGTTCTGTTTGTTTCATATTATCACCAACATTTGGAGTTCTTAGTTTTTTTTTTTGAGCAGGAGTTTTGCTCTTGTTGCCCAAGCTGGAGTGCAATGGCGCGATCTCGGCTTACCGCAACCTCCGCCTCCTGGGTTCAAGCAGTTCTCCTGCCTCAGCCTCCCGAGTAGCTGGGACTACAGGCGCGCACCACCATGCCCAGCTAATTTTTGTATTTTTAGTAGAGACGGGGTTTCACCATGTTGACCAGGATGGTCTCGATCTCTTGACCTCGTGATCCACCCGCCTCGGCCTCCCAAAGTGCTGGGATTACAGGCGTGAGCCACTGCGCCCAGCCCTTATTATCCCTTTAATAAACATAGGATCACCTGAGGTCAGGAGTTCAAGACCAGGCTAGCCAACATGGTGAAATCCCATCTCTACTTAAAATACAAAATTAGCCAGGTGTGGTGGTGCACGTCTGTAATCCCAGCTACTTGGGAGGCTGAGGCAGGAGACTCACTTGAATCCAAGAGGAAGAGGTTGCAATGAGCCAGGATCGCACCATTGCATTCCAGCATGGGCAACAAGAGCAAGACTCTGTCTCAAAAAAAAAAAAAAATTCATAGGATCTGAAGTAATGTCCCTTTTCCATTCTCGATAATTTGCATTTTCTTTCTTTTGTTCTTGATCTCTTTCTAGAGCTTTATAAATTGCGTTAATCTTTTACAGGACAAACTTCTACCCTTTTTTTGGCTAGTTTTCCTATTTTTTGGTAGAGATGGAGATTTACTGGCCAGGCTGGTCTCCAGCTCCTGGCTTCAAGTGATCTGCTTGCCTTGGTCTCCTAAAGTACTCAGATTATAGGTGTGAGCCACTGTGCCTGGCCCTTATTTCCTTCCATTTACCTTTTGTTTAATTTTTCTTCTTAAGGTAGAAGATCTTTGAATTTAAACCTTCTTTTCCAATATAAGCATTTTTTTTTTGAAACAGAGTCTCGCTCTGTCACCAGGCTGGAGTGCAGTGGCGCGATCTTGGCTCACTGCAACCTCAGCTTACTGCAACCTCCGCCTCCCGGGTGCAACGATTCTCCTGCCTCAGCCTCCTGAGCATACATATATATAAACAGGGATGTCTCATCAGAAACAATGAAGGACGTAGACAATTTAAAGTGCTGAAAGAAAAAATAATTGCCAACCAAAAATTCTATATCTAGGCCAGGCATGGTGGCTTATGCCTGTAATCATAGCACTTTGGGAAGCTAAGGCAGGTGGATCACCTGAGGTCAGGAATTTGAGACCAGCCTGGGCAACATGATGAAACCCCGTCTCTATTGAAAATACAAATATATATATACACACACACACACACACACAGAAGATATATATATAAATATATATACACAGAAAAAATATATACAGGGATACATTGTGAAACAATGTACATATATTTTGTTTGTTTTTTATTTTTCTTGTGTCCCCGTATACAGTGCATCATTTTTTTTTCTGTTTTTCTTCTTAAACAGGTTGAGCATTCCTAATCCAACGTCTAAAATGGTCCAAAATTGGAAACTTTTTTTTTTTTTGAGACAGAGTCTCGCTCTTGTTGCCCAAGCTGGAGTGCAATGGCACGATCTTGGCTCACTGCAACCTCTGCCTCCTGGGTTCAAGTGATTCTTCTGCCTCAGCCTCCCAAGTAGCTGGGATTACAAGCACCCACCACCACGCCCAGCTAATTTTTGAATTTTTAGTAGCGACGGGGTTTCAATATGTTAGTCAGGCTGGTCTCCAACTCCTGGTGATCCACCCACCCCAGCCTCCCAAAGTGTTGGGACCCCAGCCTATTTGGGGTTTTTAACAATCTTTTTCTCAAGGTTCTTCAGATGGAGAATGTATATTAATTTGTCTTTGAGTTAATTTACTCATTTTTTTTTTTTTTTTTTTTGAGACAGAGTCTCACTCTGTCGCCAGGTGCCAGGCTGGAGTGCAACGGCTCGATCTCGGCGCACTGCAACCTCTGCCTCCCTGGTTCAAGCAGTTCTTCTGCCTCAGCCTCCCGAGTAGCTGGGATTACAGGCGCGTGCCACCACACCCAGCTAATTTTTGTATTTTTAGTAGAGATAGGGTTTCACCATGTTGGCCAGGATGGTCTCAATCTTTTGACCTTATGATCCACCCACCTCAGCCTCCCAAAGTGCTGAGATTATAGGCGTGAGCCACTGCGCCCAGCCAGTTTACTCATTCGTTTGCCATCTTGCCTTCTGTTATGCCCATTCAGATAGTTGTTTGTTTTTTTAAGAGACAGGGGTCTCACTGTGTTTCCCAAGCTGATCTCAAATTCCTGGGATCAAGCAATCCTCCCACTTCAGCCCTCTAAGTAGCTGAAACTACAGGTGCAAGCCATTATGGCTGGGTCAGATAATTTTTATTTTTGATATTGTAATTTTCTATTGTAGAATATCTTTTTCTTATAGTTTTCATTTGTCTGCAGACATCTCCCTTGTATTCATTCATTATGGCCATCTCTTCCTTTTAGCCCTTCAACATATTTATAATAGCTTCTGTAAAGCCATTGTCTGCTAATTCCAGCATATTGGTAATCTCAAGGTCTGTTTCTGCTGACTTCATTTTCTCTTGTCTCTGAGTCACATTTTTCTCTTCTCACATTTTGTAATTTTTAATTAAAAATTTTTTTCTTCAAATCCCCTCTTGTGAGAAGCAATTGTAATTTTTTTTTTCAGACAGAATCTTGTTCTGTCGCCCAGGTTGGAGTGCCGTGGTGCAATCTCAGCTCACTGCAACCTCTGCTTCCCAGGTTCAAGCAGTTTTCCTGTTTCAGCCTCCGGAGTAGCTGGGGCTACAGGTGCCAGCCACTATGCCTGGCTAATATTTGTATTTGTTTTTAGTAAAGGCGGGGTTTCACCATGTTGGTCAGGCTTGTCTTGAACTCCTGACCTCAGATGATCCTCCCAGCCCGCCTTGGCCTCCCAAAGTGCTAGGATTACAGGCATGAGCCACCATGCCTGGCTAAGCAATTGTAATTTTAAAATTATATTCTGGACCTGTGGATGACACATTATAGAGATTCTGAATTTTGTTACCTTTCTCTGGAGAATATTGATTTTTTTTTTCCTATTAGCTAGTTAAGTTACATGTTGAAGCTGGGTTTTGAACTTTATTAAGGCAGGTCTGTTTCAGTGTTGCCATTAGGTCTTAGGTGAGTTGCACTGAAGGTTCTTCTTAGCTTATCAGCCTTCTAGATGTTGCTTGCTGCTAGTCTTATTGGAATGTTATTGGAAACTGCAAATATTGTGTTTAGGGGTCTTAAGGACTTGAGGACAGTTTATACAGTTGAGGGGCTCCCTACTCATATTCTTTGCTTTCTGGGCTATCCTTCTCAATGTACTGCTATTCTGT
Organism: Aotus nancymaae; assembly: GCF_030222135.1. Lineage (NCBI taxonomy): Eukaryota > Metazoa > Chordata > Mammalia > Primates > Aotidae > Aotus > Aotus nancymaae. The sequence continues at coordinate 50,430,055 of NW_026988473.1, read as the reverse complement.
CAACTCTGGACTCCATAACCATAAGTTGCCCCATGCTGCTTAAACTGGTTAGTACCCTCAATGGGAAATCTGTTTAAACACAGATGTAACACAGTGTGACTCTCTTCTTTCGAGAATCCCCTCTAGTTTCTTCCTGCTTTTCATTGCTCCTCAAAACCTTAAAATAGTTGCTTTTTCATATTTTTGTCAAGGGTTTGTTAGTTGTTACCTGCAGAAAGGTTAGCACAATATAAGCTATTTAGACATTGCTATTTAGACATTGCTGGACTGAAATCTGTTTTTCTTATAGAATTAGGGAACATTACTGGGAATGATTCAAGCTAAATATCTATTAGCTTAAAATGTAGCCTTTTTTTGGCCAGTTGTGGTGGCTCACGCCTATAATCCCAGCAGTTTGGGAGGCTGAGGCGGGTGGATCACAAGGTCAAGAGATGGAAACCATCCTGGTCAACGTGGTGAAACCCCGTCTTTGTAAAAATACAAAAATGAGCTGGGCATGGTGGTGCACGCCTATAGTCCCAGCTACTCGGGAGGCTGAGGCAGGAGAATTGCTTGAACCCAGGAGGCGGAGGTTGCGGTGAGCCGAGATCGCGCCATTGCACTCCAGCCTAGGTAACAAGAGCAAAACTCCATCTCAAAAGAAAAAAAAAATGTAGCATTTTTAGTGGATTAATAGCCAAATAAAACAGCAGTTTTCATTTTTATTTTTCTCTGAATTTGGCTGAGTAAAATTTTAGAATATCATCTAACAGAAGTAGTTAATTGCCATTTTCCATGTTATCTGCATTTTTAAAAAGTTGTATTTGTAATGTAAGAGCCACAAAAGCACTTTTAATCCTCCTGGCTGGATGCTGCAGGAAGAATATGGAAAGATTCCGTGGAGTCAAAATGGGAAATGAGAATGAGATGAGATGTTGCTGTTTGTCAGTAATACCACTGGTCCTTTCAGTTTTCCTAGTTAAATGGATATCTAATTTTAAATATGACAAGTAAACAGCAAAAAATTATTTTCTCCTATGCTCCAATCTCAGGAAAAAAATGGACATTTGAGGTGCAAATTAGTCCACATGCATAGCTTCCCAGGCAGCCATTTAGGGGTAATAGAACCTAGTTACAACCATATCTCCCTGGCTCATGGGGCCTGCCATAGCAGATCCATTTCTCCAGTGTCCTCTACCCTATTTTACCATTGGCTCCGTTCATAACCTTAAATAATGAGCCTCAACTTCCTCAAATAAACTTCCTTTCTGTGTTAGGCTTTGAAAGTCTATGGTCGGAAGAGTTTTTCGTTTTCAATTTGAAGACAATCCATTGTATTAAGTAGACTTTAACCTATTTAAAACGCAGATTTAATCCTTCATGTGCATGGTTTGTTTTGTTTTGCTTAAGGTTGCAATTGTAGCTCAAGACTTGGCAGCATTCCATACTGCCTCATCAGAAATGGGGCACCAGCAGCATAGCCATCACTTAGTAACCACAGAAACCAGACCTCTGACCTTAGTAGCAACATCCAATGGCACCCAGATTGCAGTTCAGGTGAGTACAAGGGCAGGCTGTCCTCAGTCGACAGCAATGCTGCTCATAGCTCTTAACTTTGTACCCTGTGCTTTGTGTATAACCTTCACCGGAGGCAAGGTGCAGAATAACCCCTATCACCTAGCCTACTTTAAGAAAATTGCTGTATTTGAGGTGGACTCAAAGAGACCAGCACTTTGTTCTCTATCCGTCTTTGCATATTCTAGAGGAATTTATAGCAAGAAAAAAAACCTTCCAGGTATATATCCATGTGTGCCCTCAGCCAGGCATCTTTACTTTCAAAATAAAAGTTTAATGATGCAGGAGACTATAAAGCACTTAAGAGGTATTCAAACCTGGTGGAAACACAAACCCTAAATAATTCCTCTGAGAATCCCTGCACAGCCCCCATTTTAAAGTGGGGAATGTCAGAAGATTTAGAAGGAATCATTCTCTGGGAGGCACAGAATTTAGAATCTTAGGTGCAGCCAGGCACTGTGGCTCGTCCCTATAATCCTAGTATTTTGGGTGGCTGAGGCAGGGAGATGGCTGAAGCTCAGGAGTTTGAGATTAGCCTGGGCAACATGATGAAAACCCATCTCCACAAAAAGCACAAAAATTAGCCGATTGTGGTGGTGGGTGTCTGTAGTGCCCAGCTACTTGGGGAGTCTGAGGCAGAAGGATTACTTGTACTCAGGAGGTTGAGGCTGCAGTGAGCCAAGATCATGCCACGGCACTCCAGCCTGGGTAATAAATGAGACCCCATCTCAAAAAATAAGAGAGACCATTCTGGGCAGCATGATGAAATGCCATCTCTACATAAATACAAAAATTAGCCAGGTGTGGTGGTGTGCACCTGTAGTCCCAGCTACTCAGGTGGCTGAGGTGGGAGGATTCCTTGAGCCAGGGAAGTTGAGACTGCAGTGAGCCTAGGATCACACCACTGTACCCCATCCTGGGCGACAGAGTGAGACCCTGTCTCAAAAGTGTAAGAATTTAAAATAAAATAGAATCCTAGGGGTTAGGTGCAGACTACCTGTCCTTAGGGAGAGTTTTTTTTTCCCCCATGTGTGTTTACTTGATGAGTTAGAACACACTCCAGAAAATTTTGGCTATTGGTTTTACATAATTTATGGATATAGAAGGAGCTAAAGACTCAGGAAGCCCTCTATCTTTCTTGACTGAGATAAGTGTCTTTTGTCTCTTGCATGCATGAAGATTTTTTTTTTTAAGTTTTTATTTATTTAAAAAGAAATAGAGATAGGGTCTCACTGTGTTACTCAGACTGGTCTTGAACTCCTGGGCTCTAGTGATCCTCCTGCCTCAGCCTCCCAAAGTGCTAAGATTACAGTCATGAGCCACCGTGGCTGGACTGTATGAATATTTTATCAAAATTCAAAATAAATTTTAGGCTGGGCATGGCGGCCGGGGGGCTGAGGTGATTCTCCCGCCTGAGCCTCCCTAGCAGCGGGGACTACAGGTGCATGTGGCCATGCTAATTTTTGTATTTTTTTTAAGTAAGTAGAGATGGGGTCTCACCATGTTGCTCAGGCTGGTCGCGAACTCCTGGGCTCAAGCAATCTGCCTGCCTCCACCTCCCAAAATGATGGATTACAGGCATGGGCCACCATGCCCTGACGAGACTTCTTCATATCACCACGCTCAGCTGCACCTAGGATTCTAAATTCAAAAAAGAAAAGTAAATTGCATTGCATTATCATCCCCTTCAGGAAATTGTTTTGTGCTTTTAATGATTGGGTTAGCAGTAGTATCTTAATAATCCCAAGTGTCAGAATTACAAAGAGAAGTTTTACTGCTCTCATAACATTTCTTTGGCATTTTCTTGAATGTGGTTTTTGAATTATTAGCGTTTGATGTTTGTGTTCCTGTTTCAGCTTGGAGAACAGCCATCTCTGGAAGAAGCCATCAGAATAGCGTCTAGAATCCAACAAGGAGAAACACCGGGGTTGGATGATTAATCCCCAGAACAATGGAGCAATAAAGCAGGAGTCTTTAATTTTCTGGCAACAGAAATCCATGAAGCCTGGGCCCAGGAAAATTAGAAGTTTTCCATTCTTGATACACTGTACACATTTTTATGCAAGAGTGAAGAAGATTTTATTCTTGACACTTTTGTGTATATAACCCTTTGGAATAGATTCTCAAAGTGATTCATTGTGTACAAGGAAGTATGAAATTAGGGCAGTACAGTAAATTTTCATGTTACTCTTTTATCAGATCACAAACTCCTAGAGTCTACATGCAAGAGTAGTAAAGTCTTATGGGAATCTTATGATGGATTTTTAACTTCCCATGAAAAAAATAAAGGCTGTATCTAAAATGTCAAAAGGTCTATATGTCACACAATCATAATTCCAAAAGCCATTATGGATAATAAAGGATGTAAAGCCTTCAGATATTTCCCCAGTTAGTAGAGTGTCTGCGGATTTTGTTCTATATATTTGTCCATTTTTATTTGTATCTTCTGGTTTGCAGACTTTGAATAATTTATAGCTTCCCATCCTTGTTAAAAAGCAGCTCTTCAAGCTGAAATGCTAATTATATTGGCATTACATTGGATTATGTATAAAATCATAAAATTTGGTTATTTAAGAAGTTAAATCCAGTGGTTTTGTTAAAAGATTTTGCTTAGTATTCAGTTTTTATAACTGTTTAAAAAAAAAAAAGAACTATCAAAGTTTAACCACATGCTGGTGCCCAGGATAACAGTGTTGTAATTGGAAATGGCTTTACTCTGAAAATTAGGTTAGCAGGTTGGTGTAAATTATTTATTTTCGCTTATGTACTTTTGTTTTAAAGCTTATTTACCCCAAAGTTTATTATTAATTTTCAATACAGCGATTTTTAAAATGTTACTTTTATACTTTTATATTTATTTATTTGTTAAATTGCTGGGAGTTGTTGGGGGAACGGTGCAGAAAATACCACAAATGTAATGGAGTGTAACCTAATACACATATTGAGAATATGTTTTATGTCAAGTACAGAATAAGTGCTTTTCCATATATATATTCACAACAATTTTGTAAGACATGGATTTACTGCTCTGTTTTATACAGGAGGAAACTGAGAGTCCAGGGAGGCTGACTGTCATACCAGCCCTTGAGAGGCAGGACCTAAGTGAGAACCTAGACTTTCTGGCTGCAAATCCAATGTGTTTTCACTACACCACAGTTACCTCCTCAAATGCTCATTTGTGGCAGGGATTATCAAGATCTTTGGTGAACTTTGGTGATTTCTGATTGCCTAATGAACTGAGCAGTGGAAAAACCATTTTCTAATGTTGGAAATTCACCAAGATCAAAAAAAAAAGGTCTGTTTTGCAGCAGCCCCTCCTGTACTGTTGTTCACCGTGGTTTGTTTGCAGAGAGCTGAAATGTGGCTTTTTCATTTCAAGCTTTACAGTAGAAAGGGGGAAACATTGTGCTGTTTTATTTAACATAAATGTTATCTTTGATCAGGTTCTTTGAACTCTTGCTAAAAAGGATCATGATTTAGTCATTTGAAATAGGAAACCCTTCAGGGCTAGACAGAGCTTTTCCTTCATAACCGTTTATAGATATATAACATTAGCAAAAGTCCTAGTCACCCACAGATCCAGTCTTCATTCTTGACAGAGACACTTAGACACACACAGAACTCCCCCCTGAGGCCCACTGAGACTCAGAAAGGGGCTGACGGGCTGGGATAGAAGACCAGAATCTTCTAAATCGCAGGGTGGCACCCAGCCTCCCAGTATTGGTCCTGGCTGCTGGCCAGGAGTGCCTACCCGCTGAACACATCCAGGCTGCTGTGCTTCCCAGGACCAAAAACCAAGCTGTCTGCCTCCCATGGGCCCTTAGATCTGACTTTGCTCAGATTCCAGGGTGTTTCTCTTTACTCCCAGCACTTTTGCCAGTTGGATTGGGCAGGGCTCAACCTGGACTGTGGTGAGCCTGAATATCCCTCAGCTCAAAATAAAGTGACTTCCCACTGCTACCCAGAGAAAAGGGCCCAGGGGCACTGCTGGTTTTCCCTGACCTGCCTTCTTGGGAGTGGGGCCTCAGGAGCCTAGCGAGGTGGCCTGCCTCCTCTGGAGGAAGGCTGCAGCTGGTGTGCTGACAGTTGCTAGGAAAGCTGCTGTGGGGTCTCTTCATAGTACAGGCCGCAGAAACATCCAAGGTTGAAAAATCCCGAAAAGGCACTTGAAATAAGAGTAAACACTGGCAAACAGAGCCAGACGGGGCATAACTCTCTGCAATTTGATCCAGACAGTGCTCAAGGAAAACCTCTCCAACCAAAAAAACCACCCCACTTTGCCCCAGACACAGCTACTACAAAGGTCACTACAAAGAAAATGTTCATTGCCTGCAGTCTGCACTCCTTGTAAGAACTTAAGAATTAGAGTAAGGGAGGAACATGGCTTTCTTAATTCTCTACAGGTGGCAGCTGCCCAGAGAGCCAGCTCTCTCCTTCCTCTCCTACCCGCCCCCAGGCCTTCAGGGGCAAACTAACTTTGTACAGTGTCCCGTGCTTGCTGCCTGCCTTCCCGCACGACAGCCCTGAGACTAGGGAAGCAACTTGGGAAATGGTGGACTCAGTGCTGAAACTGACGACTCCATTTATCAACCCGCAGAATTTACTATCCAGTATTTCCTGGCTCAGGTAAGATTATAGACTAGTCAATTATTGGGAGACCTCAGCAGTGATCGGGGAGTGGGATGTGAAAAGGAAGGGGGCAGAGCTTAAGTGTTGAAAAGGGAGCAGGTGGGAAGTGGAGAAAAGCTGCCTCAGCCTCCTCCATGATAAGCACTTTCTATACCTAGGTTTCCTTTGGATCAGGACGTGTTTAAGGAACACTCCAACCAAATACTCTCTTCTTTTGCCTGAGGAACGGGACTGGCTTCATGGGTGTGGGACTAGTACAGCTTGAACAAGAACCTCCACTCAGAAGGGTTCTGCATTTGGGGTTTAATGCAACATGATTGCAGTCTTGAAATTCTTTTTATTAGTTATTTTTGAGACAGGGTCTTGCTCTGTCACCTAGGCTGGAGTGCAGTGGCACAATCAGGGATCACTACAACCTCCTTCTGGGCTCCAGAGATCCTCCTACCTTAGCCTCCCAAGTATCTGGGACCACAGGCACTCTCCACCACGCCCAGCTAATTTTTGTATTTTTGGTAGAGCTGGTGTTTCACCATGTTGACCAGGCTGGTCTCAAATTCCTGACCTCAGGAGATCTTCCCGCCCCAGCTTCCCAAAGGTCTGGAATTACAGGCATGAGCCACTGTGCCCAGCTGCAGTCTTGATGTCTATCTGTGTGTGTTTTGTAAGTGAAGTCCCTTGTATCAACATGTGCTGGGGGCTTAGCACCTGAGCTTACACAGAGCTCTACCTGCTCCTGCCTCCCTGGAAGGGCTCTCACCACCACTTCCCCAACTGGCCTCTCCCTCCTTGCCCTCACCCTGCAACTGCTGCCACCCTGTGCCCTTGGAGGGAGTCTGATCCCAATGCAGGGAGGGTTGGGGCGTGGTGGTGGCCGTCCCCACTCCAGGCTGGCAGCACCACCGTGCTCTTGGGGGACAGCCAGCCTTAGTTGAGCCTTGAAAGGGGCAAGCCTCTCGTCCAGCCCTTTACTGACAGTGTCCCAGCTCTGAGTTTTAAAGACATTGGTAGCCCATTTGCTGTAGGCTGCGGTGGCAGGCCTGTCTTTTGACCAAGAGGTCTCACACATTTTCATTTTGCACAGAGCCCCACAGATTATATAGCCTGTCCTGCTGAGGAATGCACTTCTATTAATCCTTCTATTTTTGCTGCAGATGTGTGACCTGTGTTTTGGGAATATATTATCTCTTGTTAGACAATGGGCTCCTTTAAGACATCTTGTTAGACGATGGGCCCATCCAGGAGTTACCACTTAAAGGAGCCCATCTTGTTAGATGATGGGCTCCTTTAAGTGGTAACTCCTGGAGGCCTTGCAGAGTAGCAGGGCACCTCTAGCTGTTCCCTCCAGCTCCAAACTCATGTGGCTTGAGATATACAGAGAGATTCCTCGTTCTCCATCCAGGAGTTTCATTTTGCTCCTAGAGCATGGCTAAAATGGAAGGACAGAAAGTCTTGCTGAGAATGAAGAATGTTCAAAATTCAGGATAATTGCATGAATAGTTAAAATTGCCTGGCGAAAGCTTTTTCTGTTCAATTTTCTGCATTCAGATTGTGAAAGAGAAACTGAATCTTGGGACTTAAATTTACTATGCCAAAGGGAAAATTAAGCTTGGGAACTGAGTCATGCAAGCAAACAAACACAAAACAAAACAAAACAAAAATGGTCTTTCTTTTCTTTCCAAACAGCTGTAATTTCACATGCTTACCATATAGTACAAAAAATGTGCGGCCAGGCGCGGTGGCTCACGCCTGTAATCCCAGCACTTTGGGAGGCCGAGGCGGGTGGATCACGAGGTCAAGAGATCGACACCATCCCGGTCAACATGGTGAAACCCCGTCTCTACTAAAAATACAAAAAATTTGCTGGGCACGGTGGCGCGTGCCTGTAATCCCAGCTACTCAGGAGGCTGAGGCAGGAGAATTGCCTGAACCCAGGAGGCGGAGGTTGCGGTGAGCCGAGATCGCGCCATTGCACTCCAGCCTGGGTAACAAGAGCGAAACTCCGTCTCAAAAAAAAAAAAATGTAGATTGACTGAGCATGAGACTAATGCACAATTGACTTTTCCTGTTACCCTTCTTTTCATATGTGAAAGGTAGACTCACTGAACTCTAGGCAGAGCCTCACAAGAATGTAACCATTTGCCTCACTGTCTACCCATCCTCCTTTTTTTTCCTCCCCTCATGCTTGCCCTTTCCTCTGTGAAAGGAAAATAAAAACCTGGGACCCTAATTTCACTATGCCAAAAGAAAAATATTAAGCTGAAAGCTGAATTATCCAAGAAGCTGCTTTCCTTTTGTTCCTAAGCAGGTGGCTACAGATAAAAAGTTAAATATCTCCACAGGTAGCTACTCTATGTTCACCTTAGCTTCTGTAAAGATACTCTTCCCCTACCTGCTCCTTTTCTCTTGCTGCATGTGGATTTGGTCATGTGACCATACCCTGTGTCTTTCCCCTCCAGCCTGCTTTTCCCTTTTAAATATTGAAGCTCTCAAAACCATCTTTGGAGAAAGGCACAGACCTGTCTTCCAAGTGCCCATCCTTAGTGTTGGCAACATAAGTTTCTAAATTAATTGTGACCTATCTCAGATACTTTTTGGTTTACAACTCTTGAAATATTGAAGTTCCCCAAATCCTCTTTGGAAAAAGCACAGGTCACAGATCCTATTGTGACTTGGGATTCTTTTTCCTCAGCCTTGGCAAAATAAACCTCTAATCAATTGAGATCTGCTATGGTCAGGGTTTCTTGTTCCTCAGCCTTGGCAAAATAAATCTCTAATCAGTTGAGATCTGCCATGGTCACGTTTTGTTTTACAAGATGAAAGAAAATGGGGTTTCAGCTCTAATGTCAATTCTAAATCCACTCCTATTCAATTTCTTCCTACTTCGCCTCACTGCTGCAGGGGTTCCCTGGCACTGACAGGTCACAGCACACAAAAGCTCCCCGAAAGCCTAAGCACCTTCACTAATCTGCCCCAAAGCCTCCCAGCCTAGGATAGGGTTGTGGGAAACAGCTGTAATCTGGACTGCAGACTTAGTGCCAATGTCCTCCACACAAATACTGCAAATTCTAAAGAAAACGCAAAGAGGTAAAAATCTCTGCTGCCCTAAGGGGCTTGGCTTATCTTTTTTTTTTTTTTTTTTTTTTGAGACGGAGTTTCGCTCTTGTTACCCAGGCTGGAGTGCAATGGCGCTATCGCGGCTCACCGCAACCTCCGCCTCCTGGGTTCAGGCAATTCTCCTGCCTCAGCCTCCTGAGTAGCTGGGATTACAGGCACGCGCCACCGTGCCCAGCTAATTTTTTGTATTTTTAGTAGAGACGGGGTTTCACCATGTTGACCAGGATGGTGTCGATCACTTGACCTCGTGATCCACCCGCCTCGGCCTCCCAAAGTGCTGGGATTACAGGCTTGAGCCACCGCGCCTGGCCGGCTTATCTTTTTTTTTTTTTGAGACGGAGTTTCGCTCGTTACCCAGGCTGGAGTGCAATGGCGCGATCTCGGCTCACCGCAACCTCCGCCTCCCGGATTCAGGCAATTCTCCTGCCTCAGCCTCCTAAGTAGCTGGGATTACAGGCACGCGCCACCATGCCCAGCTAATTTTTTGTATTTTTAGTAGAGACGGGGTTTCACGGCTTATCTTTTTAAATAGGAAACCTTTACTCCAAGTTAGTGACAGGGCTTTCGTGCTGATGAGGGCCCTGGGAGGGCAGTAGGTCCTGCTTGAGGGCAGCTCCCACACTCACCTGATGTTTTATCAGATAAAACTCATTAGGCAAGTTTCCCTACTGCCTTAGGGCTTTTCTAATATCCTGAAATCGCTTCATGTTCTTTTAACCAAAAAAGTCAGAGCGACAGAAAAATGGGAGCACTTTTTTTTTTTTTCTGCAAAGGTGGGCTTCACGAAAACTTTTGGGTATTTCAAAGCCAAAAAGAAAGGAGCTGGTTAATGAATGAAAGGCAGGATGATGGGCCCTGGGGTCGACCACCAGCAGGAGGCACTGTGGAGGTTCAGGGAGCAATCCATCTGCTTGCTTCACCATTTCCTTCTGGGACATACTAGCCAGCTGTGCCTTGAGAGGGGCTGTCAAAACAAGGCAAGTGATGAGAAGAACCCTGACTGCCTCAGGTTACCGGACGTCACTAAAGAGGAAATGCCCTCAGGCCGGGCGTGGTGGTTCACGCCTGTAATCCAAGCACTTTAGAGGCCAAGGCAGGCGGATCACCTGAGGTCGGGAGTTCAAGACCAGCCTGACCAAGATGGTGAAACCCCGTCTTAAAAAAAAAAAAAAAAAAGGCCGGGTTCGGTGGCTCATGCCTGTAATCCCAGCACTTTGGGAGGCCGAGGCGGGTGGGTCACGAGGTCAAGAGATCGAGACCATCCTGGTCAACATGGTGAAACCCCGTCTCTACTAAAAATACAAAAATTAGCCGGGCATGGTGTTGCATGCCTGTAGTCCCAGCTACTCAGGAGGCTGAGGCAGGAGAATTGCTTGAACCTGGGAGGCGAAGGTTGCGGTGAGAGGAGATCGGGCCACTGCACTCCTGCCTGGTTAACAAGAGCGAAACTCCGTCTCAGTTTTTTTTAAAAAAAGAGGAAATGCCCTCACTAGACCTGGAAGACTAGTTTTGTCTCCTTGCACAATCTGACAGCCACTTTTGGCTTTATAGCCAGTGCTGACCAAGTTAATACTTCCAGGAGTAGCTCAGATTCGGCCTCCTGAGATGCCAGTTGCAATCATGTGACAAGAAGGTGCTGAGAACTAAATATCATTCTCACACAGGCACTTCCAGGGCAAATCTCTGCCAGGCCCAAGGAGTCTCTGGCCCCAGCCACTCATTCCTAGCAACAATCCACACTCTTTTGTTTTTGAGACAGGGTCTCGCTGTGTTGCCCAGGATAGAGTGCAGTGGCACGATCTTGGCTCACTGTAACCTCCGCCTCCCAGGTTCCAGCAATCTTCCTGCTTCAGCCTCCTGAGTAGCTGTGATTACAGGCACATGCCACCACGTCCGGCAAATTTTTGTGGAGGCAAAAATATTCATAGAGATGGCGCTTCACTATGCTGGCCAGACTCATCTTGAACTCTTCTGACCTCAGGTGATCCACCCGCCTCAGCCAATCAAAGTGCTGGGATTACAGGCACGAGCCACTGTGCCTGGGTTTTTGGGTTTTTTTAGATGGAGTTTTGCTCTTGTTGCCCATGCTGGAGTGCAGTGGCACAATCTCGGCTCACTGCAACCTCCACCTCCCAAGTTCAAGCCATTCTTCTGCCTCAGCCTTCTGAGTAGATGGGACTACAGGCGCACATCATCACGCCCAGATAATTTTTTTTTTATTTTTTATTTTGTTTTATTAGAGACAGAGTTTCACCATGTTGGCCAGGCTGGTCTCAAACTCCTGAACTCAGGTGATCCACCCACCTTGGCCTCCCAAAATGCCTGGGATTACAGGCATGAGACACTGTGCCTGGCCCATTCCACACTGTTAAACCCAGTCCTAAGGCGAGGCCAGGCTGCTGTAGTATTTGCCATTCTGCATGACTTTCTACAGTCTCAAGAGAAGGTCTATCTGAATGCCCTTTCTGTGGAAAAAAAAAAAGAGAGCGAGAGAGAGAAGGTTTACAGGGTCCCAAGTTCTTGGACAGGAAGTTTTGGGATAAATACCAAACTTTTGGGATAAATGCCAAATTCCTGTCCAAGAACTTGGGATAGAAGTCCCATTGCTGCTCTGCCCTTGGACCCAAGTCTAGCAAGTGGGCTCTGACCTTGTTCTTGAGGATTGACTCTGCCTTGATCTCTCCTGGTCCCCAGACTTGCTAAACTGTAGCTATTTTTATTCCAGCAAAACCCCAAAGGACTCAGAGTCATTGAAATCCAGCCTGGTAGCTGGGGGTTTTATTACTACCCTGACTCCTCTCTTCTCCTGCTTCTGAATTCTCTACCCTTCAGAGGAGTTCTAAAAAAAAAAAAAAAAAAAATCCGAGACGAAACAGGCTGGGGTGCAGTGGTACAATCTCTGCTCATTGCAACCTCTGACTCCCAGGTTCAAGTGATTCTCATGCCTCAACCTCACGAGTAGCTGGAACCATAGGCGTGTGCCACCATGCTCAGTTAATTTTTGTATATTTAGCAGAGATAGGGTTTTGCCATGTTGGCCAGGCTGGCCTCAAACTCCTAGACTCAAGTGATCTGCCTGCTTTGGCCTCTCAAAGTGTTGGGATTACAAGCATGAGCCACCATGCCTGGCCTGCCACTGTTGACTATACTTTCAGATACACGGTTTTGCATGAGGGATTAATAAATCACAGGAAACAAATAGAAATGGCAGTTTATAAACATATAAAAAATGCATAACCTCACTTATAATAAGTGAAATTAACATTAAAAAGATACCAAAATTATTTCAATAAGTTTTTTAAAGTTTAAAAACCCTATACTGAAATCCCACTTTTCACCCATAAAATTGGTAAATATCAAAAAAGTTGATAATGTTCTTGGCAAAGATGCAGGAAAATAGGTTTTTGTTTTGTTTTGTTTTGTTTAAGACAGTCTACTGCTCAGGTTGGAGTGCAGTGGGGCGATGACGGCTCCCTGCAGCCTCAACCTCCCAAGTTCGAATGATTTTCCCACCTCATCCTCCTGAGTGGCTGGGACTATAGGTGCACACAACCACGTCCAGCTAATTTTTAAATTTTCTTTTCTTGTCTTTTCTTTTTTTGAGACAGAATCTCACTCTGTTGCCCAGGCTGGAATACAGTGGCATGATCCCTACTCACTGCAACCTCCACCTCTCAGTTCAAGAAATTCTCCTGCCTCAGCCTCCCAGGTAGCTGGAATTACAGGCGTTTGCCATCACGCCCAGCTAATTTTTGTATTTGTTTTTAGTAGAGACGGGGTTTCACCATGTTGACCAGGTTGGTCTTGAACTCCTGGGCTCAAGCCTTCCTCCTGCCTCAGCTTCCCAAAGTGCTGGGATCACAGGCTTGAGCCACCATGCCTGACCAGGAAAATGATTGTTTTGTTTTTTGTTTTTTTGAGGCAGGGTCAGGCTCTGTCGCCCAGGCTGCAGTGTAATGATGTGATCTGGGCTCACTGCAACCTCTGCCTCCTGGGCTCAAACCATCCAACCATCTCAGCCTCCTGAGTAGCTGGGACTATTGGCATATGCCACCATGCTCTGCTAGTTTGTTGTTGTTGTTGTTGTTGTATATTTGGCAGACACGGGGTTTCACCGTGTTGGTCAAGCAGGTCTCAAAAACTGGGCTCAATCGATCCTCCCACCTTGTCCTCCCAAAGTGCTGGAATCATAGGTGTGAGCCATTGTGCCCAGCCAAAAATAGATTTAAAGTCCATATATCAGGCCGGGCGCAGTGGCTCACGCCTGTAATACCAGCACTTTGGGAGGCCGAGGTGGGTGGATTACAAGGTCAAGAGATCGAGACCATCCCGGTCAACATGGTGAAACCCTGTCTCTACTAAAAATACAAAAAATTAGCTGGGCATGGTGGCGCGTGCCTGTAATCCCAGCTACTCAGGAGGCTGAGGCAGGAGAATTGCCTGAACCCGGGAGGCGGAGGTTGCGGTGAGCCGAGATCACGCCATTGCACTCCAGCCTGGGTAACAAGTGCGAAACACCGTCTCAAAAAAAAAAAAAAAAAAAGTAAAGTCCATATATCCTTTGATTTAGTAATTCTTCTTCTAATAATGTATCCTAAGGATATATGAACAGCATTGCTCATTATAGCAAAAGTTTGAAAACAGCCTAATGGAGAGCTGTTTAGATAAATCATGGGAAAGCCATGCTTCCCCAGGCTCTTCCAGACCTCAGCACTGTGTGGGAAGCTGCTGGGTAGGTTGCTCTTGGGTGTAAGGTATAGTAGGCTAAATAATGCCTCCACCAAATATATTCATATTCTAATTCCCAGAAGTTATGAATCTTGTTTTATTTTTATTTTTGATTAGAGACAGTATCTTCTTGCTCTATAACCCAGGTTGGTATACAGTGGCATGATCATAGCTCACTGCAGCCTTGACCTCCTGGGCTCAAGTAATCCTCCTGCCTCAGTCACCTAAGTAGCTGGGACTATAGGTGCACACCAACATGCCCAGCTAATTTTTTGTTTGTTTGTTTGTTTTTGAGACAGGGTCTCGCTCTGTTGCCCAGGCTGGAGTGAAGTGGCATGATCTCGGCTCACTGCAACCTCTGCCTCCTGGGTTCAAGTGATTCTCCTCCCTCAGCCCCATGAGTAGCTGGGACTACAGGCACATGCCACCACACCTGGCTAGTTTTTGTATTTTTAATAGAGATGGGGTTTTGTCAGTTTGCCAGGCTGATCTCAAACTCCTGGCCTCAAGTGATCCACCTGCCTTGGCCTCCCAAAGTGCTGGGATTACAGGCATGAGCTACTGTGTCCAGCCTCCAGCTAATTTTTTAAAAAAGCTTTTGTAAAGACAGGGTCTCACTATGTTGCCCAGGCTGGTCTCCAACTCCTGGTCTTCAAGGGATTCACCTGTCTTGGCCTCCCAAAGTGCTGAGATTACAGGCATGAGTCACTGCAGCCAGCTGAATCTTATTTTATATGGCAAAAAGGACTTTGCAGATGTTGATTAAGGCTCTTTAGATGGGGAGACTATCCTGGATAATCTGGGTGGACTCAATGTAATCATGATGGGCTGTATAAGAAGGAGGCAGTAGCAGACAAGGAGACAACTGTTCAGTGATACAGCAGAGGTTGGAGTGATGTGCCTTGAAGATAGAGGAAGGGGCCACAAGCTAAGGAATATAGGAGGCCACTAGTTGCTGAATAAGGCAAGGAAACAGATCCTCCTCTCAGAGTCTCCAGAAGGAACCAACACCTTGACTTTCTCTGTTTTTTTTTTCTTTTTTTTTTTAAGAGACGGGGCATGTCAGTATGTTGCCCAGGCTGGACTCCAACTCCTGGGCTCCAGTGAACCTCCTGCTCAGCCTCACAAGTACCTAGGACTACAGGGGTATGCTCCTATGCCCAGCTAACACCTGACTTCAATCCAGTGCAACTAATTTCTGATTTTGGAGCTCCAGAACTGTAATAATTTTTTGTTTTAAACTACAAATTTGTGGTAATTTTTTGCGACAGCAATAGGAAACTAAGACACAGGCATCCTAGCCTTGAGAGCTCAGAGTCCCTGGCCCAGCCCAGGCTGGCACAGGGACAAGGAAGGCCTCTGAAGGGGAAATCCAGTCTCTTTTCTGGCTCTCCACACCCCCATACATTCACTGGTGTTAGAGTTTGATCTCCTTCAAGGCAAAGACATGCAGGCCCCTGGGAAACAGTGGTCAGGCTCTTCTCAGAGATGAGTTCATGGAAAGACACCCAGAGGCCTCCCTCACATGGCACCTCTAGCAAGGGCATTTGTATCCAATGGCCCATTGCCATTTCAACCTTCTACAGAGATTTCCCCTGGCTCCTCTTCTTTCTGGCCCCTAAGTTTAAATTTCTAAGCAGGTAGATGTGCTGGCTAGACAGTCATCTCTCTGCAAGTTGAGTCACAGGAGTCCTTCCCAGCAGGAGGGGAGCGCCCCCTCAGCGAGAACTTGGGATGACCAGGCAGTGACTTCAGCCTGGGTGTGTCTGATACAACTGCTAGGAGCCAGGACTAGGGAAAGCAAGTGAGCCCTTCCTCCATCCTGCCCTAGAGCCCTGTTTTGATCAGCCAATCTGCTCTCCTCTCTTTCCCGTTGAGATAGAAGAGAACAGGATTCATCTACTTAATCTTTGATTGGAGAATTACTCATTTGGAAGGTAAAACTGTGCTCACTTCAGCAGCACATATAGTAAAAAATTGAAATGATATAAAGAAGATTAGCATGGCCACTGTGCAAGGATGACATGCAAATTCGTGACGCCTTCCATACTAAAAAAAAAAAAAAAAAAGAAGAAAATAAACATAAATAAGGCGGTAGATTAATAGTAGGGAATAACTTTAGGCACGCACCACCATGCACCTATAGTTATGTCTCTAACAGGTAGGTATGTAACTCTGATATTAGAACTGAGGAGAAAAAATGGCCTGAGAAAAACAAAAAAAGTCCTAATTTTGGAAGAACAAGATCGGAGAAAATAATTTTTATTTACCTCATATATTTATTTTAGTGTGATATTTTCTGTTCTGGAGTACTAACTGTGGACAACGTTATATCTGAGGCAAGAAAGTAGTGAGTAGAACTGAGAACCCATTCAAAGAATTGCAAAAACCACAGCAATGGACGATATTAACGTATTTCACATTCTAGACCATGTGATGGCACTGCTACCACCTATTCTCCTGCAGGTATGTCTCCTGTGCCCCTATTCCATTGCAGGTCTGTACGCTGGCCATGGGCTAGGGAGTCACACGTACTCTGTCATTAGCCTTGGGGTAATCTGCTAAAGGAAGGGTAAGCGCCTGTCCAAGATGGGGTACTAGCAAATTTGGGGAGGTCACTTGCCTCTGCTTCTCAAGGGAAGTCTGTAGCTATTGTAACTTAGCTAATGCTTATCACAATCAGCCATCTTCTGGAAGGAGACTGAAAACAGACATTTGTTCATCTTCTCCAACCTGTCTCTCATTTAAAGACTCTACTTACTTTGATTATCATAGTATGCAGAGCAGGCCGGGCGCGGTGGCTCACACCTGTAATCCCAGCACTTTGGGAGGCCGAGGCGGGTGGATCACGAGGTCAAGAGATCGAGACCATCCTGGTCAACATGGTGAAACCCCGTCTCTACTAAAAATACAAAAAAAATTTAGCTGGGCATGGTGGCGCGTGCCTGTAATCCCAGGTACTCAGGAGGCTGAGGCAGGAGAATTGCCTGAACCCAGGAGGCGGAGGTTGCGGTGAGCCGAGATCACGCCATTGCCATTGCACTCCAGCCCGGGTAACAAGAGCGAAACTCCGTCTCAAAAAAAAAAAAGAAAAACAGAAAAAAAAAAGTATGCAGAGCAAAAGAAGGAGGGAGAGCAAGCAGCTCCCTGGCAGAATGTTCAGGATCTGCTATACCTCAATCTGTAAATGTGTAGCAACTTTGAATAAAAAGAACAATAGTTACTGTTTAATAGAGAGGCTCAGCACTGTATGAGGTTTGAGGTGCTCCCCTGACACATCTCTACCACTCCAAAATCTACCTAATGTTACAAAACAAACAATCTCAACCTCAGAAAATTTTTTTCTGGAAAGGAAAAACAGAGTTTGATTAAACGATTAAAAGATACATTATGGGAAGAAGAAAACTGGGGTGAGAGCAGTGTTCTAAAACTTGATTGTGGTGGTGGCTGCATAACTCTATCAATTCACTAAAACTCACTGAACTGTATATTTTCAGTAGGTGAATTTTATGGTATGTAAATTTACCTCTAAAAGGCTGTTAAAAGAAAAACCTTTTTTTTAAAGTATGGTTCGAAGGCCGGGCGCAGTGGTTCACACCTGTAATCCTAGCACTTTGGGAGGCTGAGGTGGGTGGATTACCTGAGGTCAGGAGTTCAAGACCAGCCTGGCCATCATGGAGAAACCCCATCTTAAAAAAAATAATAATTAAAAAAAAAAAAAAGTATGGTTCATCATCCAGACTATGAATATTATGCAGCCTTTCAAAAGAATGAAGGAGTTTTCTGGCTGGGCCCTGTGGCTCACACCTGCAATCCCAGCACTTTGGGAGGCCAAGGAGGGTGGATCACGAGGTCAAAAGTTCAAGACAAACCTAGCCAACATAGTGAAACCTCATCTCTACTAAAAATACAAAAAATTAGCCAGGTGTAGGGGTGGGCATCTGTAATCCCAGCTACTTGGGAGGTTGAGGCAAGAGAATTGCTTGAACCTGGGAGGCAGAGGTTGCAGTGAGCCAAAATCATGCCACTGCATTCCAGCCTGGTCACAGAGCGAGACTCAGTCTCAAAAAAAAAATGAGGCAGTTCTGTATGTATTAATATGAAACAGTCTCCAGTAAATACATATACATATTAAGTGGAAAAGAAGGGAGCAGAACAGTATGCATAATATGCTATAATTTCTGATAAAAGCATTTGAAAGATTACATATATTTACACAGATCATTTCTGAAAGGATATACAAGAAGCCTGGGATTGTCTCTGGGGAATAGGATAGGAGCTAGGAGTGAGAGGGAGATTTACTTTTTACCTCTATACTTTTTTATGCCATTTGGGTTCTGTGTTGTAAGCTTTTTATGATCTATGTTTACTTATTTTATTTTTTACTTCTATTTTTTGACACAGGGTCTCACTTTGTCACCCAGGCTGAAGTGCAGTGGCACAAACATGGCTCACTGCAGCCTTAACCTCCTGGGCTCAAGTGATTCTCCCCCAGCCTCCCAAATAGCTGGGACCACAGGTGCATGCCACCATGACAGGCTAAGTTTTAAAATTTTTTGTAGAGACAAGGTCTTACCATGTTGCTCAGACTGGTTTCGAACTCCTGGGTCCAAATGATCCTCCCATCTTAGCCTTCCAAATTGTTGGGACTACAGGCATGAGCCACTGCACCTGGCCTGATCTATTTCTGAATAAACAAAATTATTATTTGCTTTAAAGAAACAAATAAAATGACAGGCCTTCCACCTCAAGCAAATAACATTTTGAAAAAGATTTTCTATCTTTTGGTCATCAAATTTGAACTACAGATCTTAAATAAGACTCATGGGCCGGGCGCGGTGGCTCACACCTGTAATCCCAGCACTTTGGGAGGCCGAGGCGGGTGGATCGCGAGGTCAAGAGATCGAGATCATCCTGGTCAACATGGTGAAACCCCGTCTCTACTAAAAATACAAAAAATTAGCTGGGCATAGTGGCGCATGCCTGTAATCCCAGCTACTCAGGAGGCTGAGGCAGGAGAATTGCCTGAACCCAGGAGGCGGAGGTTGCGGTGAGCCAAGATCGCGCCGTTGCACTCCAGCCTGGATAACAAGAGTGAAACTCCATCTCAAAAAAAAAAAAAAAAAAAAAAGATTCACGTAAGTTGATTATAATAAAGTAGTTTGAATTTAGGCTCCAATCTTAGGTTTGAAGTGGAAAAGTATGATTGGTTTCTAGCAACATATATATATATACACACACACATATGTATGTATGTATATATATATATTTTTGAGACAGAGTCTCACTCTATAGCAATGTATTATTTAAGGATGGATGGATACTTGTTTGGGCTACTTATCCTCTTTATCCTCTGAATATCCAACTATTCTCAATGTCTGGACTCCACCCAGCTGCCCCCATAAACGGAAAAGACACACTGGCCACTTCTCCAGGACAGTGAGGTAATGGACATGCAAAAGGACCTTGCCCCTGTTCAGATCCATGACAGAAGTGCTGTGCCTCCCTTGACTTGATAACGAAGGAGCCAATTTCTTCCCAGCTTCCTTGAGACCTCACAGGCTGATAAAACAGCTTCAGCCCCCATGTCCACAGAAGGCATGTGCTATTACACGTTGCCTGGAGAGGAAAAACCTGTTACCCTTAACTACCCTCACTGGTTCTTTTCTTCCTCATTGAGTATCAGACGATCATGAGGAGAAAATAAAGCTTAGCTAGTTTCTTACTCATACTGTATATTCTATGAGTAAAGACCCACTCATTTAAAGAAAACCAATCTGTTTCTAGCTCCACCCCTGAAACTAGGAAGTTGGTCCTTAGCCTGATGAAGTCAACCTCTTGGAGAAATTTTTAAGTTCTTATAAACAACTCTTTAATCAGTGACAAACTAAACTGAATAACAGACTTT
Source organism: Aotus nancymaae (assembly GCF_030222135.1). Taxonomy (NCBI): domain Eukaryota; kingdom Metazoa; phylum Chordata; class Mammalia; order Primates; family Aotidae; genus Aotus; species Aotus nancymaae. The sequence goes on along the minus strand of NW_026988473.1, from coordinate 50,410,122 downwards.
TTTTTTTTTTTTTTTTTTTTTTTTTTAAACAGAACAGAGTCGAGCTCTGTGGCCTAGGCTGGAGTACAATGGTGTGATCTCAGCTCACTGCACCCTCTGCCTCCCAGGCTCTGCCTCAGCCTCACAACTAGCTGGGACTACAGTTGTATGCCACCATGGCCGGCTAATTTTGTATTTTTAGCAGAGATGGGGTTTCACCCTCTTGGCCAGACAGTTCTTGAACTCCTGAAATCAAGCAGTCTGCCCGCCTCATCCTCTCAAAGTGCTGGGATTACAGGCATGAGCCACGGCAACCGGCCGGACTATTTTAAACTATATAGCAATGAGAATGTTTGTTCTTCAACTCCACGTAAAAGTATGAATGAGCCTCACAAATATAATGCTGAGCAAAGAAACTAGACACAAGGGTACAGACTAAACAATTCTCTGCCATTTGAAGTCAAGTAGTGGTTACACTTGGTAGGGAGGCCAAGTCAGGGATTAGGAGGAAGCCCAAGGGTGAGTTGCCAGGGCCAGCCAGTTTCCTGAGCATGCGCAGAAGGCCCTGCACGTAGACCTGGCGCTTAGCTAACGCTCCGCTGTCACCATTTCAAAGTTCTTTTCCTTTTTTTTTTTTGAGATAGAGTCTCACTCCATTGCCCAAACTGGAGTGCAGTGGCACAATCTTGGCTCAGAAAAATCTGAAACTGGCAGAGGTTGGTTCTTGAGATTTAAGAAAAGAAGCTGTTTCTGTCACATAAAAGTGCAAGGTGATGCAATAAGTGCTGAAAGAGAAGCTAGAGCAAGTTATCCAGAAGACCCAGCTAAGATAACTAATGGAGGTGGCTACAGTAAACAACGATTTTGCTGGGCGCGGTGGCTCACGCCTATAATCCCAGCACTTTGGGAGGCCGAGGCGGGTGGATCACGAGGTCAAGAGATCGAGACCATCCTGGTCAACAAGGTGAAACCCCGTCTCTACTGAAAAAAAAAAAAAAATACAAAAATTAGCTGGGCATGGTGGCGCAGGCCTGTAGTCCCAGCTACTCGGGAGGCTGAGGCAGGAGAATTGCTTGAACCCAGGAGGTGGAGGTTGCGGTGAGCCGAGATTGCGCCATTGCACTCCAGCCTGGGTAACAAGAGTGAAACTCCGTCTCAAAAAAAAAAAAAAAAAAAAGAAATAAGTAAAGGTACAAGTCTGACTCCCTCTGGATCCCAATGTCCACATTCACACCATCAAGTTATGTGCCGGGCTACCTGGAAGGATGACTCTAGACATCACACTGCCCAACCAGCCTGGCCTACCAGCTGGGTCCAGTGTGACCCTGCCTTCATCAGATCTCCCTGTTTCACCCTTCACCTTACCCACTTCTTACTCGGGTAGGAAGAACCAGGCTTTAAGTCAGTAGTAATAAAGTCTCAGAAGGCTGGGCATGGTGGCTCACACCTGTAATTCCCATACTTTGAGAGGCTGAGGTGGGAGGATCCCTTGGAGTTTGAGACTGGTCTGGGCAATATAGTGAGACCACGTTTCTACAATTTTTTTAAAAATTAGCCAGGTATGGTGACATGTGCCTCTAGTCCCAGCTACTCAGAAGGCCAAGGTAGGAGGATTGCTTGGTCCCAGGAGTTTCAGGCTGCAGTGAGCCATGATTGTGCCACTGCACTCCAGCCTGGGTGATGAAGACACTGTCTCAAAAAAAAAAAACACTAAAATAAAAAATATTGATAGGTCATTGGATGGGTAAATAAAAAGTTTTTTAATTTTAAAATTAAAAATAAACTCTCAGAAATATAGTCTTGGCCGGGTGCAGTAGCTCATGCCTGTAATCCCAGCACTTTGGGAAGCCAAGGCAGGTGGATCACAAGGTCAGGAGTTTGAGACCAGCCTGGCCAATATTGTGAAACCTCATCTCTACTAAAAATACAAAAAAATTAGCTGGGCGTGGTGGTGAACAACTGTAATCTCAGCTACTTGAGAGGCTGAGGCAGGAGAATCGCCTGAACCCGGGAGGTGGAAGTTGCAGTGAGCCGAGATCACACCACTGCACTTCAGCCTGGGTGACAGAGTGAGACTCTGTCTCAAAAAAAAAAAAGAAAAAAGAAAAAAAAATTTTTAAAAAGAAAAAATATAGTCTCAGTAATACTAGTTCTATGATTGTATGAGGAAGGCATTTTTTTTTTCTGAGATGGAGTCTCACTCTGTCGCCCAGGCTGGAGTGCGATGGTGTGATCTCGGCTCACTGCAACCTCTGCCTTCCAAGTTCAAGCAATTCTCCTGCCTCAGCCTCCTGAGTAGCTGGGATTACAGGTGCCCACCATCATACCCGGATAATTTTTGTATTATTAGTAGAAACAGGGTTTCACATGTTGGTCAGGCTGGTCTTGAACTCCTGACCTTGTGATCCTCCTGCCTTGGCCTCTCAAAGTGCTGGGAGCCACCGTGCCCAGCCTGATGAAGGCATTTTTTAACCTGTATTTCATTTTCATCTGTAAAATGTGAATTTAAAAACTCTCTTATAGAGTTCCTGTAAAGATTAAATAAACTAAATAAGTATGTAAAGCATCTGACTCAGTGCCAATCATATCATTGGCACCAAAATGTTCTTCCCTCTCCCAGCTCCTGCAAAGGCACCCTAGCTCTTTGTAGCACTAGGACATTTCTCATATACTGACCTGTATTAAGCAAATGTGCAGTTGGAAGGATAAGGTGGTTGAACATAGTAGACACGCTAATAGAGGACTGCCAAGCAGAATTGATTTCTGCAGTTAGAAACTAGTTCATCCCCACCAGTATTTTTTTTTTCTTGTACATACTCCCAATTGGCTTATCATGTCACACACAACTGGTTACTCTCTACCCAACTAGATGCTGGATGAGGTCATCTCTCAATCCTGTCTGAGCTGAACAAGGCCTTTTATAGAACTTTAAAGTTGACTCACCACTGAGTCATCAAAACATAGCAATACCTAAACACACTTCTGTTGCTAACAAAAGACCAGCATGGGATGTCTGTCTTACCTCCTTTCCCTCCCCTAATGAGACAGGGCCCCTTGACTCACTGGAGAAGAGTCATCACATCTTTTGTGCTGCAGTAATCTGAACAAAGCCAGTTTAAATAATCACAATGTGGCCAGCAAACAACTGACAGTCCTTGTGGTCATTCAGGTCATTTCCTGTGTATGTCACTAACCCAAAAGGATAGGCAATTAATCAATTAACCTGAATATTTAATGAGTGCCTGCATTCTGTTGGGCACTCAAGATTCCCTCTGTTTATGATACTTCTGTGAAGTGACCTTTTCAGTTATTGAAACTCATAACAAATATAGAGAACAGCAACCCTTTGTGCCTCTGTAAAGGAAATAAAAAAAGGAATATTCGAGAAAATGGGGCTATTCAGTTCCATTCCAACAGAAAGGAATTATAATATAGCAATAGGAAGGGGTTATTTGCTAATGTTTTGGCTAAATGCTTCAGATAGCTCTGATTTTAAAATATCTTGGTTGAGAACTGTTCTCTTATCTAGCAATGAAGTGGTCAGTGGTATTTTCCCTTGGGAAAAGTCTTGCATTAGTACCACTGTCTGACCTATTGCAGCGGACTATGAAGTGTTTCAAGATTAGGGGGCCTGTGTAAGCCTGAGAACTGCTGAGATAAGTAGGAGTAGGCCTAAGGGCTCTTTTCACTAATAAGGCTGGTTACAGCTGTTTCATACATGCACCGACACAACCGTTAAGTAGGTCTCTCCTAGCTGAAGATCCCAAGCAAAACCTGAATGAGAATCTTAGATCTTCAGACATTTTGCATAGAATCTATACAACTGTTATACCTATATCCAAAGGATATAATGATCTGCCCTTGATCTATCTTAAATAAATATCAGAATGATGCATGGAAATTGTATGTTAGTAGTCCTTAAAGATTAATTCAGCATGACAAGAAATGTTATTTTATTAAAATACAAGCTCTTAACTGGTTGTTCTTTCTGGGTTATGCTTCTCAAGTTCTTATTACATAGGTACTCTGTTCTGATTTGATCTTCCTAGCTATAATACATAAACTCAAGCCCATCCATATTAAGTAAATTTATTTTGGGGACATCACGAGTCACATTGCAATTACTGATTATAAAGCCATTAATAACTATGATTTTTTTTCTCAAACAACATTGCTATAATTGAAAGCATACTTATAACCTCTTCCCGCCCCCCTCCCCGCCCCACAGGGTGTTGCTCTGATCACATCACTGCACTGATCGAGTCACTGCTCACTGCAGCCTCTACCTCCTGGGCCCAAGCAATCCTCCCACCTCAGCCTCCAGAGTAGTTGAGACCACAGGCACACACCACCATGCCTGGCTAAGTTTTAAAATTTTTTGTAGGTGAGGGTGTCTCCCTATGTTGCCCAGGCTAGTCTTGAATGCCTGGGCTCAAGGAGCCCTCCTATCTCAGCCTCCCAAAGTGCTGAGATTACAGGCGTGAGCCACTATACTGAGCCAGAAAGCATGCTTATATTTATTGAACACTATTTGCAAGAGACAATGCTAGTCTCACATCTAATAAACTGAACAACTAGGGAAGAATTGACTTTGTACTGTACTCTCAGGGTGTGCTGATGAACATGTGGTGAAATGGTCAAATAATCATATCCATCAGAGGCCATGAAGGCAAGTTACAAAGTAGAGAAATCTAATCTGTACCTGGGAAGTCAAACAGAAGCAGTCTAGGAATTACCACATTCTAGCCTGAGATCTGTATTCTGAGGCCAACAGGCAGTTGGTAACAGAGCTGGGTTGAAGTAAGTTGGAACTTGCTGTGAGAACAAGCAGAAGGGGAAAGGTAAAGATAACAAGAAAGAAAGTTGAACTCTGTAAGCATATTATTTGTCTCTTAAGTGAAAAAGTGACATTTGACTAATGTGTCTTTTTTTAAAGTTAGAAATCTATCAGAAAATGATCTTTAGAGAAACTGATTATTTCTCCAGAATAAAGAGCATATTAATAGAATGGATTCAGCTTTCAGTAACAGCTGACTAGTCTTACGAAACATTCCTAAAGGCTTTACATCACTGAGAAAAGTTAGTTCCTAGTTCTGACGGATTTCATTCAAAGTGCAAGGCTCATGTTAATAGGAATATGCATGCATATTCATGTGCTATATGTATTAAAAATACTTGAGGGCCGGGCGCGGTGGCTCAAGCCTGTAATCCCAGCACTTTGGGAGGCCGAGGCGGGTGGATCACGAGGTCAAGAGATCGAGACCATTCTGGTCAACATGGTGAAACCCCGTCTCTACTAAAAATACAAAAAATTAGCTGGGCATGGTGGCGCGTGCCTGTAATCCCAGCTACTCAGGAGGCTGAGGCAGGAGAATTGCCTGAACCCAGGAGGCGGAGGTTGCGGTGAGCCGAGATCGTGCCATTGCACTCCAGCCTGGGTAACAAAAGCAAAACCCAGTCTCAAAAAAAAAAAAAAGGCCGGGCGCGGTGGCTCAAGCCTGTAATCCCAGCACTTTGGGAGGCCGAGGCGGGTGGATCACGAGGTCAAGAGATCGAGACCATCCTGGTCAACATGGTGAAACCCCGTCTCTACTAATACAAAAAATGAGCTGGGCACGGTGGCGCGTGCCTGTAATCCCAGCTACTCAGGAGGCTGAGGCAGGAGAATTGCCTGAACCCAGGAGGCGGAGATTGCGGTGAGCCGAGATCGCGCCATTGCGCTCCAGCCTGGGTAACAAGAGTGAAACTCCGTCTCAAAAAAAAAAAAAAAAAAAAAAAAAAAAAAAAATACTTGAGAAGGTGATTTAGAAATCTCAGTTTTAAATCTTCAAGGCAAGAATCTTGCTTGTTTTGTTGCTAAGGAAGATGAATGGGTTGAAAATAGTTTTACAGTCCTTTAAGGGCTAAGCCATGAATCTCAAGAGGGTAAACAGGTTAGGTTTGTTATCCCAGAAGCTAGAGGCAAGATTTTTACACAGTTCTTACAACATTGCCACAAACGTGGATTCTGCAAAAGTTGCCTAGCAACATTAGTTAGAAACAAGGTTGGGTGGAGGAAGGAACTGGAAATTTGAATTAGATATGGCCTGGGGCAGGCGGGTGTAATCCATCTCTCCAGTACAGTATGTGCTGTACTCAGAGGAGTGTGAAATTTTAAAAATCAGAACAGTCACTAAAAATTTCAGTTAGGATGTTGCTGCAGTTAAACCATAATACTGTGCCATGTTCTCAGCTTGAAGAGGCAGGGCCTGAGTTTCTCACACATTTTGGCACTTTCGTTTCAAAGATCACTGGATTTTCATTTAATTATTACAGAAATATTTATTAAGCACTTTCTCAGGGGGCCAAGGCACAGTGCTGGTTGCTGGAGCTCTGAAGACAAATACAATTTTGACTCAGTCCTGGCAGTAGGAAAACCAGACAAGTAAACAAAGTAAGAGTGTTACATAGTCCATGCTGGGTGCAGTGGAAAGTCGGGAGTAGGAAATAGAGTCAGGAAAGACTTCAGAGAGGAAACGGCTGTAGCACTGAGTCTTGTTTTCAACTTAAAAACAAAAATTCCTTCAGCCAGGTGCAGTGGCTCATGCCTGTCATCCCAACACTTTGGGAGGCTGAGGTAGGTGGATCACTTGAGTTCAGGAGTTCAAGACCAGCCTGAGCAACATGGTGAGATGTGGTCTCTACAAAAAATGCAAAAATTCGCCAGGCGTAATGGCACTCTCCTGTAGTCCTGGCTACTCAAGAGGCTTAGGTGGGAGAATCGCTTAAGCCCAGGAGGGGAGGTTGCAGTGAGCCATGATCATACCACTGCACTCCAGCCTAGACAATAGAGCAAGAGCAAGACCCTTGTCTTAAAAAAAAAAATCTTTCTTTCCCCCAGTCATTCTACACATTTGTCGTGAACTTAACTCTTCGATTCTGTGTGAGGACTTCAAAGTCCTGGGTCTGTGGACCAAGAACTCTTCCCTTTCCATTGAAAACCCAAGCCCTTCTGCCTTAGTCTACTTCAAAGACCTCCCAGTTTAGGGAAGCAGACAGTTGGCAAAGTAGGAGTTGACAAAACAAAACATTGTTAAGAGTGTTTACCTTCAGGAAGGAGAATTGGGCTGGGAATTGAAAGGATAGGTGGGAGAATTTTGTACCATTTAAATTTTTGTTATTACTTCTACAATCTTGCATTGAATAGAGTAATAGAATGGTAATCTCTGTTCAATTTTTTTTTTTTCCTGAGATACTTCTTGCTCTGCTGCCCAGGCTGGAGTGCAGTGGCACAATCATGGCTCACTGCAGCCTCCGTCTTCCAGGCCCAAATGATCCTTCCACTTCAGCCTCCTGAGTAGCTGGGACTACAGGCATGTGCCACCACACCCAGCTAATTTTAAAATTTTAGTAGAGATGATGTCTCACTATGTTGCTCAGGCTGGTCTTGAACTCCTGGCCTCAAGTGATCCTCCTGTCTTGACCTATTGGGATTATAGGTGTGAACTACCATGCCCAGCTCAAAATCTTTTTTTTTTTTTTTTTTTTTTTTTGAGACAGGGTTTCCCTCTTGTTACCCAGGCTGGAGTGCAATGGCACGATCTCGGCTCACTGTAACCTCCACCTCCTGGCTTCAGGCAATTCTCCTGTCTCAGCCTCCTGAGTAGCTGGGATTACAGGCACGTGCCACTATGCCCAGCTAATTTTTTTTTGTATTTTTAGTAGAGACGGGGTTTCACCATGTTGACCAGGATGGTCTCGATCTCTTGACCTCGTGATCCACCCGCCTCAGCCTCCCAAAGTGCTGGGATTACAGGCTTGAGCCACCGTGCCCGGCCCCCAGCTCAAAATCTTAAATAGGCAAACTTATCTGCAAATGTGCCGATTTAGGAAGCAAATAAACCAACGATTATTTAAATCAGGGCTCTTTTATTACTCACAAGGGAGTCAGCGCCTAATCCAAATCAGAATACTGCAATGAACAAGGAACAGAAGGTCCCTACCCTCAGGTTCCTTCTTTTTCTAGAAGAAGATAGTAATAAATTAACAACATACTTTGAGATAGAAATAAGCCTGCTAAGGAAATAAAGCCAGGTGTTGTGAAAGAGCAAAGGGTGAGGGAGGGGACGTGAAGCAGAGATATAGAATTCTTACATAGGAGGAGTTTAGGAGCATCAGTCTAGTTGTGGAGAGGTGTCTAAGGGGCTTTAAAGTCCCATTTTCTTGGAAAGCACACTATTTTCACATGCAGTTTATGCTACAGATAGATAAAAGTAGTGGTTTTCTAGTTTTTTTAACTTATGCTTCATATTGAGAAAATGTCAATTATATCAAATAATTATATTTGTCATCAGGAGTGGCAGAAGGGGGCCCACAACCTGGGCAGCATGGTGGCTCATGCCTGTAATCCCAGCATTTTGGGAGACTGAGGCAGGCAGATTGCTTGAGTTCTAGACCAGCCTGGACAACATGGTGAAACACAGTCTCTATTAAAAATACAAAAATTAGCTGGGCTCTGTGGCACACCTGTAATTCCAGCTCTTAGGGAGGCAGAGGTGGGAGGATAGCTTGAGCCCAGGAGTTCGAGATCTGCCTGGACAATGTAGCGAGACCCTGTTCCCCACACAAAAAAAGGAAAAAAAAAATTAGCTGGGCATGGTAGCACATGTCATTAGTCGCAGCTATTCAGGAGGAATAGGAATAGCTATTCAGGAGAGATAGGAATAGCTAGCCCTATTCCTGAGGTGGAAGGATCTCTTGAGCCTGGGGAGATCGAGGCTGCAGTGAGCCATGACTGCATCACTGTAGTCCACTTTGAGACAGGGTGGAGAGTGAGACCCTGTCTCAAAACATAATTTTTTAGATTTTTTTTTTTTTTTTTTTTGAGATGGAGTTTCGCTCTTGTTACCCAGGCTGGAGAGCAATGGTGCGATCTCAGCTCACTGCAACCTCTGCCTCCTAGGTTCAAGCAATTCTCCCGCCTCAGCCTCCCGAGTAGCTGGGACTACAGGCACGTGCCACCATGCCCAGCTAATTTTTTGTATTTTTTTTTTTTAGTAGAGACGGGGTTTTACCATGTTGACCAGGATGGTCTTGATCTCTTGACCTCGTGATCCACCCGCCTCGGCCTCCCAAAGTGCTGGGATTATAGGCGTGAGCCACCGCGCCCAGCCCCCAATTTTTTTTTCCTCTATGTTTACAGAAAGAATTTTTTTTTTTTTGAGACAGTCTTGCTCTGTTGCCAGGCTGGAGTGCAGGAGTGCAGTGGTGCCATCTCGGCTCACTGCAACCTCCACCTCCCGGATTCAAGCGATTCTTCTGCCTCAGTGAGTAGCTGGGACTACAGGTCTGAGCCACCACACCAAGCTAATTTTTGCATTTTCAGTAGAGATGGGTTTTCACCATGTTGGCCACGATGGTCTCGATCTCTTGACCTCATGATCTGCCCACCTTGGGCTCCTAAAGTGCTTGGATTACGGGTGTGAGCCACTGTGCCCGGCCAAAATATAATTAATTTTTTAAAAAGGAGTGGCAGGAGGGGAGGTGTTGGAGGGAGGGTTCTGAAAACCACTCGTTGGCGTTGGCCACCGTGGATCAGAGAATAACTTTCCTTATACAAGTCTAGAGTTCTTGTTCTCCAAGAGCTTAAAATTAAGTTTGCATTAACATATAAAAAATACATTTATATGGGCCTATAGCCCAGAAAAAAAAATACATTTATATACCAGTTAGCAAATGTTAGGAGAAAAGACAGCTGTTGATCCTCCTTCACTGTGTCTTCAGTTGTGAGATCTCAGAAAATTCCTGACTTGAAACCGTGTGTTTTCATGAAAAAATTAGCTTGAGTTTATTTAGCCTTTGAAAAGCATTAGAACGACATATATGACAAAGTGTTAACATCCATAAAGTGCTAACAATAAGAAAAATAGGCAGTAGAAATAAATGTAAATCATTAAACCCATGACAACTGTCCAACAATATGAATCAAAACAACAAAAACACATCAACAAACATTAAATAACAATTGATGTCCAGAATTCACAGCATGTGCTCTAATCCACTTCTAGTGAGAATGTAAATTGTGTTTCTGGATGGCAGTTTGCCAGTTTATATCCTTTGACTCAGCAATTCTTACTCCAGGGATGTAGCCAAAAGAGCACTTTTAAAAGGCCAGGCACAGTGACTCACGCCTAGCACTTTGGGAGGCTGAGGCATGCAAATCACCTGAGGTTGCGCCACTGCACTCCAGCCTTGGTGACAGAGCGAGGCTCCATCTCAAAAAAAAAAAAAAGGAAAAAAAAAAAAAACCCACGGAGAAGGAAGAATATATATACCACGGGGTTACTTACAACAGAAAAACTGGAAGAGGCCAGGTGCGGTGGCTCATGTCTGTAATCCCAGCACTTTGGTAGGCCAAGGCAGGCGGATCGCTTGAGGTCAGGAGTTCAAGACCAGCCTGGCCAACATGGCAAACCCCCATCTCTGCTAAAAATACAAAAATTAGCCAGGTGTGGTGGCAGATGCCTGCAATCCCAGCTATACCCAGCTGAACGCTGAAGGCGGGGAGGTTGCAGGTTGTAGTGGGCAGAGATCGTGCCACTGCACTGCAGCCTCGGTGACATAGCGAGACTCTGTCTCAGAAAAAAAAAAAAAAAAGGAAAACTGGAAGAAACTTGTATGTGCATTAAGGAACGGATTAAATCGGTTTAACGGAGCACTAGGGAAATTTTTTTTTAAATTGCATTTAAGTTTGCAGCGAGCCAGGCCAATCGGTTTTGCCAACGCATGCCCACGTGCTGGCAAACAAATGTAAACACTGAGGTCCTGTGCTGGTTTCGTGGTGGGCAACTGTGCTGCTGTTTCTTTTGGCCGCGGACAAGGTCGGCTGCAAAGGTGGCCCCTGGCTAGGGAAAGCTCTTCTCGCTGTGGAGACACCCGCCCCTAACAGCCACCCACCCAGGGGAAATACTGGGGCTCAGAGGCCGTCTCCCAGCTAGTGTCCGGCCTAAGCACATCGGCTCCCACAGTTCAGAAAGGTCCTGAGGCCTGAGTCACCATTTCCGGCTCAGACCTCGACCCGGGAACGTGGGCTGCCCACTGCCACGCCCACTACGCCTCAGTGGTCTGCCCCGAGGGACAAGGGGCAAGAAGTGGTTTCCGGAGAAAGCGGCTGAAGGCCATTCGGTCCCTGGCTCTTCCCAGCTCGCAGAGATCCGGAGACGCTGCCCGGCCGCCTGGCCCTCTTCAGATTCCCCAGCACGGAGGAGCAGCGAGAGGGCCGCGTCCAGGCCGGCGTTCTTGTTAACTTCGGCGAGTCCAGCTCTCTTTTGCTCCTCCGAGAAGGCCGCCTCGGGTCCCGGGCCCAGCCTTGTCCTGTGGGTGTTCAGGCGGCGCCAGGCCGGGTTCCCAGCCGCCTGGGCTCGCTCATAGGCCCAGAGCGCCACGGCCCGCCCAGGCCAGGTCGGCGCGGAGCCGGGGGCGGAGCCAGCGGGTTCGCGCCAAAATAGCGTAGCTGGTCCTTCCCCCGCGGGCTACGTCGCGCCCTCTTTTTTTTTTTCAAACCCGGAGCTGGACGGGGATTGGTGGACTGGGAACTCACGTGGTTAACGGTCGCGGGAAGCCGCGGAGCCCGAACCTGAGACTGGACCTGAGGAGACCTCCGCTTCGGTGCTCCGGCCGCCCCTCCTCAGCCGGACAGTCAGCGTCGCTGTCGCCGCCACCGCCCTCAGCCCGAGTGTCCGGGAGCCGCGGCTACCCGCCGCGAAAAGACGCCGCGACCGGGCGCGCCCAGCTGCACGTGGCGGACCCGCCCCCTGTCCCGCAGTATTCTGGACCCCGCGGGCCTCCGCTCTCCAGTCCTCGGCCCCGGCCCCAGGGCCACGATGAGCTTCCTGAGCCGGCAGCAGCCGCCGCCGCCCCGCCGCGCCGGGGCCGCCTGCACCTTGCGGCAGAAGCTGATCTTCTCGCCCTGCAGCGACTTTGAGGAAGAAGAGGAAGAGGAGGAGGAGGAGGGCAGCGGCCACAGCACCGGGGAGGACTCGGCCTTTCAGGAGCCCGACTCGCCGCTGCCGCCTGCGCGGAGCCCCATGGAGCCTGGGCCCGAGCGCCGCCGCTCGCCCGGACCGGCCCCCGGGAGCCCCGGCGAGCTGGAGGAGGACCTGCTGCTGCCTGGCGCTTGCCGGGGCGCAGACGAAGCGGGCGGCGGGGCGGAGGGCGACTCGTGGGAGGAGGAGGGTTTCGGCTCCTCGTCGCCCGTCAAGTCGCCGGCGGCCCCCTACTTCCTGGGCAACTCGTTCTCGCCTGTGCTCTGCGGCGGCCCGGGGGATGCGTCGCCGCGGAGCTGCGGGGCGCCCCAGGGCCCCTGCTCTCCGCGGCCCGACCACCCGGGCACCCCGCCGCACAAGACCTTCCGCAAGCTGCGACTCTTCGACACCCCGCACACGCCCAAGGTGAGCACGGCGGGCGCGGGCACCCGGCGGCCGGGGCCCTCCCGGGTCCGCGCCGGCCCAACCTTTTAAAAAGGCCGCGGTGCCGGAGCCCAGCGCGCCGCTGCTCGGGTTCGGTTACATAAGCGGCCGGCCGCACCCCCGCTCGCTTTCCTGCGCCGCCCCCCAAAGTTGGCAGCCCTTGTTTTTGGCCCTGCCCCGAGGTTGTCCGTTGAGATTATGTAACTGAACAATGGGCCTCGTCTGGAACTTCTTCATCTTATAAAGGGGCCGATCGGCCCGTCCAGGTGGCCGAGGATTTGCCGCCTCTTGAGTCCCGGCCGCCCGGAGCTTGTCAGTCCCGAGTGCGGCATCGATAACGCGGTTTGCGAGGACGATGGAGGGTGCTGGCCCGGCCACCTGACACTCCCTAACCATATGGTCCCTTTTAAATGCGGTGATCGGGCCTGTAATTTGGGCGGCGCGGGCAGAAGGAGTTCGGTTTTAAAAAAAAGTCCTGCACTGATATGTATGGCGTTGATGGGGCGGGGGAAGCCTGGGGCGTGCAGGGAGAAACCGCGCTTGTACTTGGGAGTAAAGGCTGGCTGGCCTTCCAAGCATTTACAGTCCCACAGAGGCATCCATAAGTCAAGGTAGCACTAAAGCCTCTTTCTGGACACGGTCTTGGCTTAGCCTTTGTTTATATCGTTGGGTTTGCCTTGCCCAAAGTCTGGTCGGCCTCAGTGTGATTAGGGACATCTTACTGTTGATAAGGTATCTTAAAGAAAGGTGTTTAGCGCCTGTGTTTTGAATGGCCTTCCAGTACTGTGCGGATTACCACTTTTTTTTTTTTTTTTACTTTTTTTTTTTTTATAAAGACAGGGTTTCATCATGTTGGTCAGGTTGGTCTTGAACTCCTGACCTCAGGTGATCCGCCTGCCTTGGCCTCTAAAGTGAGCCAGATTACCACTTTTAAAACAGCAGATTTTAAAGCTGGTATTTCCAGAGTAAGACAAGCCTCACATTTGTAAGATTAATATGGAAAAGGTACCTTTTAAAGTGAGTTTGTTTTGTTTTCAATGTACTGTTTGTCAGCAGCCTCAAGAATATGTATGCTTTGGAGCTTTACTGTTTCTTGGCCGACTTGTTCAAGGCAAACTCCCTCTGGAAGTGAGGGGAGGAGTCCAGCGAAGTTGGCTAGCAAAGCCCTATTTAGATGGGGGAGGGGAGCTTTTATGGGGCTCTCAGACTGCTTTCTATTTTTGGATGGGTTGAAAGATTTTGTTAACTTTTAGCCACCAGAATGAACTTAGTTTTAAGTAACATTCATACTCTTTTTAGGGTTAGAGGCAGATTTTACTTTTTTTTTTTTTTCCAGAAGAGGTAATTAATATCCAGCTTCAGGCTTCCTAAATTAGCCACAATTTATTTTGCTTGAACTCTAACAAAGGCTTGTGTTGCTTTGACCTAGGCATTCAGCCTTGTGAAAGGCTCGTTGAAGGTTAGGTTGAGAAGGCTGACTATAGGACTTGGATCCTAAAAATTGTATTTTTTCTTCCCTAGAGTTTGCTCTCCAAAGCTCGAGGAATTGATTCCAGCTCTGTTAAACTCCGGGGTAGTTCTCTCTTCATGGATACAGAAAAATCAGGAAAAAGGGAATTTGATGTGCGACAGACTCCTCAAGTGAATATTAATCCTTTTACTCCGGATTCTGTGTTGCTTCATTCCTCAGGACAGTGTCGTCGTAGAAAGAGAACATACTGGAATGAGTAAGTCATTTATTTAACAGTGTGGGTCTCTAAATAACCTAAGATTGGCTTGGTATACTTACCAAAATTTAGTTTCTATTTAATGGCATGGATGTATCTGTCAGATATATTGATAGAAAAATACATATTTTTTTCAGTTCCTGTGGTGAAGACATGGAAGCCAGTGATTATGAGCTTGAAGATGAAACAAGACCTGCTAAGGTAAATAGCTTTTTAGTTTCTTTTTTTTTTTTTTGAAATTTACTTTTCTACCACTTAAAGTATGCTATGAACATGTTAAGCATTAAAACATAAGGTAGAATGGTTTCTAAATTTCACACATAGTCCTATCACCATAGTTAAAAATAATCGTTTTTGTATTATATATATATATAAAAAATACATTTGTTTCTCATTCCATATATATATATATATATATATATATATGGAAATGCTTTTTATTACAGAGAATTACAATTACTGAAAGCAATATGAAGTCCCGGTATACAACAGAATTTCATGAGCTAGAGAAAATTGGCTCTGGAGAATTTGGTTCTGTATTTAAGTGTGTGAAGAGGCTGGACGGATGCATTTATGCCATTAAGCGATCAAAAAAGCCACTGGCAGGCTCTGTTGATGAGTATGTATTAAACATTTGTCTTTTGCTCTTTTGTCCCCTATGGTGTTACTAACATTAAGGTTTTAGGTAATCAAACACTGAATTCTCTCTCACTTTTGAGAAGTTGTAATGATTTAATCAGGTCCTTTTCACTTTGTACTACCAGTTCCTAATGGACTTGTTGAATACCAGTAGTCTGATTTTGTAACCTAACTTAAACTCCAGTAAAATGGAATTTATTCTTACCTGAGTCCTAGGGCAAATAACATTTCTTCTTTCTGATAAATCTTTAATGGAATCCTCCTTTGGAAAAATCTCATACCAGTCCAAACCCCTTCTCTCTTTAGCAAGTTGCTTTTTAGCATAACAGTAGATACAAAAGTCAAGTTTATTTTATGAAGTTTCAGATAAATTAATTCAATTTAAGCTTCAATTAAAACTATTTACCATTTTATTTACCAAATCTCAATTTTTCTCCTAGGCAGAACGCTTTGAGAGAAGTATATGCTCATGCAGTTCTTGGACAGCATTCTCATGTAGTTAGATATTTCTCTGCATGGGCAGAAGATGATCATATGCTTATACAGAATGAATATTGTAATGGTGAGTGATACAGTGGTTCTCTTGTGAGCTTGAGAAAATGAACATCGAGGAAATATCATCTAAAATCTTGCTCCATTTCTGTCACTTTAATTTTTTATAAATTTAAATATCAGAGGCCTAACATAAATTTCAAAGTACAAGATTAAAAACATTGTCGCTTCTGAAGCACCTTGTACATACCTCAGTAGTAGAATTTTGTATACTATTATGTGCTTGTCACGCCACCTGAACTTTTTGAGAAGACGATGGCCTTGCCACATATATTTTGGTGACTTTAGTACCTAGCATAGTGTGTGGGGCATATAGTAGTTATGAAATGTTACATTTAACCTAACATTTCTCAAAAAAAAAAAAAAAGAAAGAAATGTTACGTTGAATGGATTCTTCCTGTGTCTACTCTTTTATTTCCATTTTATTTGGTGTGCTGCTAAAACTGATGTTTGTCGGTCAGTGTTCATTGATCTAAATTCAGTTGTTTAAGCATTCTGTAGTCCTGCCCTGCTCCCATCTATTCAACCTAGTCTACCACTAGGATCCACTAACAGTTTATTATGTTACATTCTTTTAGTTCTCTAGTCTTCTCTCCCCCCTCTCCCTCCTCTCCCTCAAGAATGAAACAAAACAGGCATGTATAGATTCAACTTTGGATGATCTCTGTATAGCTTTCAATTTCTGTAAGTCCTTCAAGGGCTGATTTACATCTCTCCTTTTTCCTTAAAAACCTTTACCAAAGTCCTGGTCAGAATTCTGATTTTTATGGACGTCTGTCATTATTATATACCAAGTCTTTATATATAATAGATTGTTTCTCAACATTTTTATAGTTTATAAGCATGATGATTGGGTTTTCATACTCAAGTGTGAAATGTGCCTCCCTCAAACCTTGTTATGACATTAGCACATTACCAGTCTGAAATGAAAAATATCTATAGATTGTTTCTATTTCCGTATGTCTTCTGTGAATAAAGAGAATTTAGAGTTTAGTGAACACTTGAAAGGATATAACAAAGGTTTATTTTTGTTTCTCATTATTCCTTAAATAAGACCAGTTATTTCATAACTTGTAAATACATAAGTGGTGTGGGTATAGATTCAGATTCTTCATATTTAAAAACAGTGAACAAAACAGAAGTAAAAGATCCATTGTTCAAACCTGATTAAGTTATTTTATTAGTTCTCCACACTTGAAAGAACTTGAGTATCTAGTATACAGCATTGCTGCGAGTTTTTTTCACACAGCTCTTGAAATGTTTCTATTCATACCATCAAAATATTTATGTATCTCCCATGACCTTATTTTTAGCCTTCATTTTTCAGGTATTGCATTTAACCTACAACAACTTGACCGTTATGTCATCTCCATTCCGTATTTGCTAGACACCATCTCTTTTCAGTTTCCTTCTTTCTCTCTCACCTTATTGATGTGAATAGTTCTCTTAATAGAATAGTTCAGTAGTAGTCCAGGAATGACAAATAATATAGCAACCTACCAATATATGGTTGTGTAAATCAGATGATTTTGAGAAAACTCAACTGGGTCTGAGAGATAGGGAAGAGTGAGTAGTCTTGCTACCCTCTCAGATTACAAAAACATTGTCCTGTAATAATGTTAGATTGTAAAATAATCTATTGAAAATAAGTTATTTTAAAACAATATAAAACACTTGAAGAAAATAAATAGACCTGTGTGAAACAGGACTGCCTCTGTGTGGCTGTTTGTCCTACTTAGATAAAAGAAAGTAAGACTGTCTGGACGCATTTGTGATCTCTTCCTTTTAATTCCTGTGTCCACCATTCCTCTTTCCACATAAAGCTTTGAATATACTAATAGGGCTCATCTTCACATCTTTTCCAGTTTCACAGGAAAAGGATTGTGTTATCATTTATTAGTACATGAGTAACCTATTGCCTTTATTATGATTTAATTTCCTTATTATCTTACTCATTTGCATTATAAGCCTTTTATCTTGGTTTGGTGATAGATTGGAATTAACCTGTATAAACAAGTGTAGAAAAATGCCGATGGATAGGGAAAGAGAACCCAAAATATCAGAACTTGTTTAGTTCTTCTCACCTTTCTTGCCCTTCTAGCAATAAGAGAAGAAATTGGCACATCTATGGTTGCTGGACCTGCTAAAAAGAGAATTAGCCATATTTTTTCTTAGCAAATTTGATCTAGGACTTAGCCTGTCTTGTCTGACAGCGTTATTGGTCTGCTCCCTTCTAGAGCCCTCTTTTTCCCTCCCAGTTCAAGATTTGTACAACTAAGGAGAATGTATACTCAAGAAGAAGATACTGAGATATGTAATTTATTTTTATTTTAAAAACCCGTTTGACCTTGTGTTATTCAGTCTTAATTAAATTGTAGGACCTTCTTTTCTGACTAATACACCATTGACCTGCCTAATTATATTACCTAGCTCTGATTTTTTTATTCCTAAGCCTTAAACAGAAGTTTTTTCTTTTTTTTGGAGATGGAATCTTGCTCTGTCACCCAGGCTGGAGTGCAGTGGCGAGATCTTGGCTCACTGCGACCTCTGCCTCCAGAGAGAGTTCAAGCAATTCTCCTGCCTCAGCCTCCCGAGTAGATGGGACTATAGGTGCATGCTGCCACGCCTGGCTAATTTTTTTTGTATTTTAGTAGAGATGAGGTTTCACCGTGTTGCTGGTCTTAAACTCCTGAGCTCAGGCAATCTGCCTGCTGCAGCCTCCCAAAGTGCTAGGATTACAGGCATGAGCTACCACTCCCAGCCAACAGAAGATTTTTTTAAAACAATTCTTCATTGCCTTTGAGATAAAATATAAACTTCTAAAAGTTTTTTTTTTTTTTGAGATCGGTTTCACTCTTGTTGCCCAGGCTGGAGTGTAATGGCACGATCTCAGCTCCCTCTGCCTCCCTGGTTCAAGTGATTCTCCTGCCTCAGCCTCCCGAGTAGCTGGGACCACAGGCATGTGCCACCATGCCTGGCTAATTTTGTATTTTTAGTAGAGACAGAGTTTCTCCATGTTGCTCAGGCTGATCTCAAACTCCTGACGTCAGGTGATCCACCTGCCTTGGCCTCCCAAAGTGCTGGGATTATAGGCATGAGCCAATGTGCCCAAACTTTAAAAATTAAAAAAATATATAAACAAATTAACTGATTGGTTTAATTAATTCTATAAAAGCAGGTGATGGTATCATTCATAGTAAGAGTAGTATAAAATAAAACTATACTAAAATACTGACGTTTATTTATTTATTTATTTTATTTTTCACTTTTTTAAGAGACAGGGTTTCAACATGTTGGCCAGGCTGGTCTTGAACTTCTGACCTTGTGATCCACCCGCCTTGCCCTCCCAAAGTGCTGGGATTACAGGTGTGCGCCACCGCACCCGGCAATACTGAATTTTTAGTATTGTCAAGGGTATGGAGAAACAGGTATTCTCATACGTTGATGATGGGCATATAAATTGATACAGCCTTCTCTATGGAGAAGAGTGTGTGTGTAAAACACAATCTCCATATGTTACAAATATGCATATCCTTTAACCCAGCAATTTGACTTCTAGGTGATATACTAAATGTGTGTGAAATAACCAATGTACAAGATTATTTATTAGGCCATAGTATATAATAGTAAAGGCTTGGAAATAATTTTAAAATGTCCAGCATTTGGGGGACTGATAATTGCATTACCATTCAATTATACAATGGAATTCTATAGAGAGAAGAAGAAATGGGTTGTCTTTGTATATTGGTATAGAACGATCATTAAGATAATGAACATGACCGAGCCCGGTTGCTCAAGTGTGTAATTCTAGCACTTTGGGAGGCCAAGGTGAGCGGATTATCTGAGGTCAGGAGTTCAAGACCAGCCTGGCCCACATGGTGAAACCCTGTTTCTATTTTAAAAAAAAAAAAAAAAAAAAAGATAATGAACCTTATGCTGTTACTTATGCAAAAAGTTGAAAAGAATACATAGAACTGATCTGGGCATGGTGGCAATGCCTGTAGTCCCAGCTGCTTGGGAGGCTGAAGCAGGAAGATCAATTGGGTTGGGAATTCTAGGCTGTAGTGCACTATGCCGATCTAAGTTCAGCATCAGTATGGTGACCTCTCTGGAGTGGAGCACCACCAGGTCGCCTAAAAAGAGGTAAAATGGCCTAGGTCAGAAACAGAACAGGTCAACTCCTGGGCTGATAAGTAGTGGGATCAAGCCAATGAATAGCCATTGCATTCCAGCTAAGCAACATAAATAGACCCTGTCTCTTATAAATTAAAAAAGAAGAAAAACACCTGATAATGTTGGTTTACTCGGGGAATGAAAGAGGTGGGTTGCTGAGGTATATGAGTGAGAGAGACTACATTTTATTTTGTACCCATGCAAATGTATTACCTATTGAAAAAACAATAACATTTTGATTTCACAAGCAGGTTGAAGGGAGAATGTCCTATAAAATAACACTTTCTTGGCTGAGGTTGGTTGGTTGAGACTCATTCAGTAAAGATGGAAAAAAGAAAGAAGAAATGCTAATATTTTCTGTCTTTGTTAGGTGGAAGTTTAGCTGATGCTATAAGTGAAAACTACAGAATTATGAGTTACTTTAAAGAAGCAGAGTTGAAGGATCTCCTTTTGCAAGTTGGCCGGGGTTTGAGGTATATTCATTCAATGTCTTTGGTTCACATGGATATAAAACCTAGTAAGTATTGCAGATCTTTTGACCTGTGTTCTTTGGGGTTATAGAGAATAAATTACTTTATCATGACAATATTGAAAACATATATCTTATGTTTTCTCATCGTTAGTTTTAAAAGGCCTTGGATCCACTTACCAATATTGTTTTATGATTTCTGTTTATCTCTTCCCTTGTTAACCCCCAAAATTTGAGATGATAAACTTTTTTTTTTGAGACTGCGTTTCAAATGCAGTGGCGCCATCTCTGCTCACTGCAACCTACTCATTCCATGCTCAATCATCCCACCTCATTCTTCCCAGTAGCTGGGACTACAGGCATGTGCCACCATGCCTAGATAAATTCATTTTTATTAAAAGCCAAAAATTTTTGCTGTATCTTATAGGAACTGCTGTGGGATACTAATGAAGGCACTAAAAATCTGTGTTTAAAGCCCTACTCTCCGCTAGGCCAGAGCATATTAAAATTTTCCCCAGTTGACTCAAGTCCTTGATAGTTGATTTGTTCAAATTAGTATGTACTTAAGGATCATGCATTTCATATGGTTACATCAATTTTTCTTTTTCAGAACACATCCCCTACTTTGTAAAAATACTTATCTTTCAAGCTATCCCTTTTTCTGGATTTGACTAGTTGCTTCTTGCATATCATTTAGCTTGTTCCTTTTTCTGTATTTCCTATAAATTGGAAGTTATAACAAAGGGATATGGATTCAAGTAGCATTTTAGGCTAGATGAATTTAATGAAGTTTTTTTTTTTTTTTTTTTTTTTTAAAAAAAAGATGGGGCCGGGCACGGTGGCTCACGCCTGTAATCCCAGCACTTTGAGAGGCTGAGGCGGGTGGATCACGAGGTCAAGAGATTGAGACCATCCTGGTCAACATGGTGAAACCCCGTCTCTACTAAAAATACAAAAAATTAGCTGGGCATGGTGGCGCGTGCCTGTAATCCCAGCTACTCAGGAGGCTGAGGCAGGAGAATTGCCTGAACCCAGGAGGCGGAGGTTGCGGTGAGCCGAGATCGCGCCATTGCACTCCAGCCTGGGTAACACGAGCGAAACTCCGTCTCAAAAAAGATGGGGTTTCACCATGATGGCCAGGCTGGTCTTGAACTCCTGACCTCGGGTGATCCACCCACCTCAGCCTCCCAAAGTGCTAGGATTACAGGCTTGAACCACTGCGCCTGGCCCTTTAATGAAGTTTTTATTAATCTTTGGAAATATGTTGATTTGTGAGAAGTCATTTTGTACAACTTTGTGAGTTATACGCTGGAATTTCTTATGTGTATGTTAATAAGTCATTAACTTATTTTCAAAAGAAATATATTTGGACTTATGGGAGTAAATGTGAATTTGTAAGGAATGACTGTACTCACTCATCTGTTATATAAAGTATTAGACAAATATAATAGACCCTTATGAGGTATAAAAGTTGAAAATATTAAGGGATATGAAGTTTAAAAATCTTCAAGTTTACAAATACCACCACAAAATAAGTTGTCCTATAAATAAAGTAAAACTGTATAGATTACTCCAGTAAATGCAACATAAATTCCATGCTATATATTTGTGTATGTGTGTGTGTGTGTGTGTGTGTGTATATTTGAGACAGTCTTGCTCTGTTGCCCAGGCTGAAGTGCAGTGGTGTGATCTCAGCTCCCTACAACCTCTGCCCTCCTGGATTCAAGCCATTCTGCCTCAGCCTCCTGAGTAGCTGGGATTACAGGTGCATGTAACCACACAGGCTAATTTTTGTATTTTTAGTAGAGACGGGGTTTCACCATATTGGTCGGGCTGGTCTCAGACTCCTGACCTTGTGATCCTTCTGCCTCGGCCTCCCAAAGTGCTGGAATTACAGGTGTGAGCCACTGCGCCTGGCCCAGGCCTTATTTTTTAAAGAGATAGTGTCTCTCAGTTGCCCAGGCTAAAATGCAGTGGTGCAGTCATAGCTCACTGCAGCTTTGAATTCCTGAGCTCAAATGAACCTCCTGCCTCAGCCTCCCAAGTAGTTGGGACTACAGGCATGCACCACCATTCCCAGCTATTTTTATTTTTATTTTTTGTTTTTGTAGAGACAGGGTCTCACTGTCTTGCCCAGGCTTGTCTCGAATTCCAAATCTTAGGCAATCTTCCTACCTCAGCCTCTCAAAGCACTGGGATTACAGGCATGAGCCACCATACCTGGGCAATACTATACTGATAAAACTATTAAAATCTGCCACTAACAGCTCATGTTAATCATGATCTTAACTGAATTTGAAGAAAAAGATAATGTGTATACAGTAGGAAATAGTGAATCACAAAGCCATATTGCAAGCTAGATGCTATCTTGTCAGCCAGACTCACTGACTAAATGACTCATTCTGCTCACACCAGCCTTATAGCACTACATTAAAATTGGTGCTTTCACAGAATTTCACAAGTTACAGTTTTTTTGCTGAAGAGTAATGTGCAGATGACAAGGGCCTCATGCAGTTTGAAGTGTTTAGGGATCAGTGCTAGGCTGGAAAATATATACTCAAGAGGCCCAGAGTGGTGGCTCATCCCTGTAATCTCAGCACTTTGGGAGGCTGAGGCGGGAGATTACTTGAGGCCAGGTGCTTGATTAGCCTGGCCAATGTAGCGAAACCTCATCTCTACCAAATATAAAAGTTAGCTAGACATGGTGGCATGTGCCTCTCGTCCCAGCTACTCAGGAGGCTGAGTAAGAATTGCTTAAACCTTGTCGCAGAGAGCGAAGATGATGCCACTGCACTCTGACTTAGGAGACAGAGCAAGACTGTCTCAAACAAAAAGCAAACAAACAAAAAAAATCCCAGAAAATATAACCCTAGTCTATATCTCCTGAGATTTCTTATTCTTCATGGATTTGGGATAGAACTTGAGAACTGGCATTTTAAAAAGCGTGCTGGATGATTTTGGTGTATGATTTTGTTTATAAACTCTGGTTTTATTATTAGTTTGGTTTACATATTTAACTGTTTGACAGGTAATATTTTCATGTCTCGAACCTCAATCCCAAATGCTGCCTCTGAAGAAGGAGATGAAGATGACTGGGCATCCAACAAAGTTATATTTAAAATAGGTAAAAAAAAGATAACCAGATTATTACCTTAAAATAAAGAGAAGGCTATTTTGGTTTTGCTCTTGACTATTTTTTTGAATACTTCTAGGTGATCTTGGGCATGTAACAAGGATCTCCAGTCCACAAGTTGAAGAGGGTGATAGTCGTTTTCTTGCAAATGAAGTTTTACAGGAGGTAATTTTTCTTCTCCCTTAATTATAGTTTGCTTTGTAACACTTAGCAGTTGTTAGAAGAATATAAATTCAGATGTATTAAACTTTTAAGTTAACTAATAGAACAGAAATAAAATCTAAACCATGAGCTGAGGGCATTTAATTTGCAAAAAGTCATGAAGACAAAGATTTATAATGGAATTGTGGTGAAAAAAGATGTTCTTGTACACCAGTGGTGGAACTTTAAAATGGCATATCCTTTTTGGAGATCAAAGTATTAGTATTGCATTAATATTTAAAAATCAGGTGCCCACTGACTCATAATTTTTACTTCTAGGAGTTTTTCCTATAGAAATATTTATATATAAACACAAGTTGAAAACAATGTAAATAGCATTTACTAATAAGAGAATGATTATGTAAATAATAGCACATAGTTATTAGTGTGGCACATAGTTTCAAGAATGTGACAAACTATTGATAAAAATTTTGAATGAAAATAGAATAAGAAAAACGTGTAATTATATGATCCCATTACTCTTTGTAAATATGTGTATATATGTATTTGCTTTATTACGTATATGTGTATTTGTAACTTATCAAGTGTGTTTCTTTTTTTTTTTTCTCTTCTGATTAGCGAAGATGGAATTGAATCAGTGTGTTTCTATGTGTTTTGTGTTTGCGTATGAATCCCTAGAGGGAGAGGGGTTTCTTTTGAGAGTTAAATTTGGCTGTTGATAAAGAAGAGGCATTTACTTTTATATATGTGTTTGCATTTTTCCCCTTAGAGTGTATATTACTTTGTAATTTAGAAAATAAACCTTCCCAAATTTAGCAGTTTATTTATTTATTTTTTTTGAGACGGAGTTTCGCTCTTGTTACCCAGGCTAGAGTGCAATGGCGAGATCTCAGCTCCCGCAACCTCCGTCTCCTGGGTTCAGGCAATTCTCCTGCCTCAGCCTCCTGAGTAGCTGGGATTACAGGCATGCGCCACCATGCTCAGCTAATTTTTTGTATTTTTAGTAGAGACGGGGTTTCACCATGTTGACCAGGATGGTCTTGATCTCTTGACCTTGTGATCCACCCGCCTTGGCCTCCCAAAGTGCTGGGATTACAGGCGTGAGCCACCGCGCCTGGCACAGTTTATTTAAATAGGTCCTAAACTTGAATGTGACATTAGACATTTTGATTTAGTCCTGTTTTTCACTTAAATCATCTTTGAAGTGTAATCTTGTTTTATTTTGACTAGTTTTACATTACTTAAAAAATATTTTTTTAATTTTACAGAATTATACTCATCTACCAAAAGCAGATATTTTTGCGCTTGCCCTCACAGTGGTATGTGCTGCTGGTGCTGAACCTCTTCCCAGAAATGGAGATCAATGGCATGAAATCAGACAGGGTAGATTACCTCGGATACCACAAGTGCTTTCCCAAGAATTTACAGAGTTGCTGAAAGTGAGCATTTTATATATGAAGCTCTTTATTGACATGGTTCTATATTTTATTAAAAGCATGTCTTTACCTTAATTTTACTTTTCTTTTTAAGGTTATGATTCATCCAGATCCAGAGAGAAGACCTTCAGCAATGGCACTGGTAAAACATTCAGTGTTGCTATCCGCTTCTAGAAAGAGTGCAGAACAGTTACGCATAGAATTGAATGCCGAAAAGTTCAAAAATTCACTTTTACAAAAGTAAGTGAGGGATTTTTGTTTTCTTTTTACTTTCTCATTCTCTTTAGTTCTCAAATTTTAATGAGAGATGGTTTAAGCTTTGTGTCAACAAAGGATTTTAGAGGGTTTTTTTTGTGTGTGTGTGTTTTTTTGATCATTACGCAAAACAAGTTTTTTGTGTTTTGAGACACGGTCTCATTGTGGCCAGGCTGAAGTGCACTGGTGCTATCATGGCTCATTGCAACCTCCACCTTCCAGGCTCAAGCTATCCTCCCACTTCAACCTCCTGAGTAGCTTAGCCACAAAGCTCGGCTAATTTTTATATTTTTTGTAGAGATGGGGTTTTACCATGTTGCCCAGGCTGGTCTTGAACTCCTGGGCTCAAGCCATCCACCTACCTTGGCCTCCCAAAGTGCTGGGATTATAGACGTGAGCCATCTCACCCAGCTCCAGTAGTTCGATATGTTATACAGTGAAAACTTGGGGACTTCTGCTATAAATTAGTATTTGACGTATTAAGTTTGTGTTGTTTCTAAACTTTGATATTATGAACTTTAAAAATGTTGAGACTATGCTCTGTGTGGTGTCCAAAAAGAAAAAAAGAAAAAATTATTGAAAAAAAAAATGTTGAGACTAACATATATTTGCAAGTGGTGATAGTCTCTAATCCATACATGATAGTAAATGCTAAGTGAGCCTATACCGATTTTTTCTTCCCAGACTCACCAAAAATTAATATTTCCTTGAAACATTCTGTTCTTATTTTATGAAATTAATGTCAGTTTGGTTAGTAGATGATTCCCATATATAAGTTTTTAATTTCTGTCTAAATCTTTATGTGCTGAATGAAGATTCTCATATTTGACTTAATGACTTGATATTTTTGAAAAGCTGGTTATAGTGGTAAAGGTTATTAAGAGAATATTCGGCTGAGTGCGGTAGCTCACACCTGTAATCCCAGCACTTTGGGAGGCCGAGGCAGGCAGATCACCTGAGGTCAGGAGTTCAAGACCAGCCTGACCAACATGGAGAAACCTTGTCTCTACTAAAAATACAAAATTAGCAGGGTGTGGTGGCACGCTCCTGTAATCCCAGCTACTTGGGAGGCTGAGGCAGGAGAATTGCTTGAACCTGAGAGGCGGAGGTTGCAGTGAGCCTAGATGGCACCATTGCACTCTAGCCTGGGCAACAAGAGCAAAACTCTGTTTCAAAAATTTAAAAAAGAGGCCGGGCATGGTGGCTCAGGCTTGTAATCCCAGCACTTTGGGAGGCCAAGACGGGTGGATCATGCGGTCAAGAGATTGAGACCATCCTGGCCAACATAGTGAAACCCCGGGTCTACTAAAAAAATACAAAAATTAGCTGGGTGTGGTGGCTCGCACCTGTAGTCCCAGCTACTCAGGAGGCTGAGGCAGGAGACTTGCTTGAACCTGGGAGGCGGAGGTTGCAGTGAGTGGAGATCACACCACTGCACTCCAGCCTGGCGACAGAGTGAGACTCTGTCTCAAAAACAAAAAATTTAAAAAAGAATATTGGAGAGTATTAAGTTACCACAGATCACATTTCTAATTCTTCTGATGTATTGCAACCATTTTGATTTTCACCTAATAAAACTGACTTGAAAGGTTACGTTAAGTATTAAGATTGAATATTTAAATTATAAAAATTGTATATTAAAGGCCGGGCGCGGTGGCTCACGCTTGTAATCCAAGCACTTTGGAGGCCAAGGCGGGCGGATTACCTGAGGTCGGGAGTTCAAGACCAGCCTGACCAACACGGTGAAACCTCGTCTTTATTTTAAAAAAAAAAATTGTATATTAAAATGTTTATTGGCCACTAGTTTGATATCCATCATAGTTCATACAACTAGGAAATAAATTTTCTTTTTGTCTCTGTTATGTAAGGATAGATTCATAATATAAGTTGGAATTTTATTTCAAATTATTTCTAATTTTTTTACTAGGGATAGGTTTGTCTGGAAATTATTTATTATTATTTATTTAAAAAGATAGAGGGCCGGGCGCGGTGGCTCACGCCTGTAATCCCAGCACTTTGGGAGGCCGAGGCGGGTGGATCACGAGGTCAAGAGATCGAGACCATCCTGGTCAACATGGTGAAACCCCGTCTCTACTAAAAAAAAATACAAAAAATTAGCTGGGCACGGTGGCGCGTGCCTGTAATCCCAGCTACTCAGGAGGCTGAGACAGGAGAATTGCCTGAACCCAGGAGGCGGAGGTTGCGGTGAGCCGAGATCGCGCCATTGCACTCCAGCCTGGGTAACAAGTGTGAAACTCCGTCTCAAAAAAAAAAAAGATGGAGTCTTGCTCTGTCACCCAGGCTGGAGTACAGTGGCACTATCATAGCTCACTGTAGCCTTGAACTCTGAGGCTCAAGTGATCCCCTAACTTTAGCTTCCAGAGTAGGTGGGACTACAGTTGTGAGTCACCACATCCAGCTCAAATTATTTTATAAGACCCAAAGTCATTACTAGTATCTTTATTACTTGTTTCCAAGTATATGTGATATTTTAATTTAAAAAGCACAAAATAAAATCATTTCACAAATTTGTTTTAATAGAAACTTCAGTTACATGTTATATTCTTTTCTTCAGTTATATCTTGGAATAATGATGGCATGCAAATATCTCCCAGTTGATAATATAGTTTGTGTTTAGCTTCTTAGGATCTCTTCCTAGGATTATTACCTTGTTTTCTATTTTTATGCCAGAGAACTCAAGAAAGCACAGATGGCAAAAGCTGCAGCTGAGGAAAGAGCGCTCTTCACTGACCGGATGGCCACTAGGTCCACCACCCAGAGTAATAGAACATCTCGACTTATTGGAAAGAAAATGAACCGCTCTGTCAGCCTTACTATATACTGAGCTACTCATTTCCCACCTCCCCCTATAAACTGTGACGAGAGGAAGCTAGGTTGGAATCACTGATAGAATTCAGTTTGCAATTACTTTTCTCAACTGGTGTCAGTAGTTTTACTGATTAGGACTTTTATTGTGATACAGTTGAAAGCTGTATTTTGACCATTGCTGTGTCAGGCTTTCATCTAATCTTACCAGTCTGTCTTCTGTAGGATGTGTCACTGTTGGATGTTACATGCCTTTCCAGGGTTAACCACTGTGGTGGTGTGCTGCTTATAGTTTGCTGTTGCATTGTAATAAAAGGTGTCTTTCCCTGTAATGACCTGTAAAAGTACTCAAGGGCTTCATTACAGACATACTCTCCCTTTGAAAAGGGACATGCTTAAAGACTCATTACTACTCAGCCTTCAATGTACCGGTGTGTCCCTCTTATATTTCTTTTTTTTTTTAATTGTGAATTATACTTGTATATCCCACTGGGAGCACTTTGTAGGCATTGCATGAACCATGGGATGATAATTCTGTGGAAGTATTGCCTTGTGAATTTGCTGCTATTTTAGTTTTGTCTTTGCTGTAAACTTGTAGCATTAAACAATCATTGTTGTGAATAGGTTTTCTTTTCGAAACAATTATGTGAAATGTATAGCTGGTTTTGATGAAAAGCAGCTATTTGCCTTTTTTTTTTTCCTTTGAACTTTGAAGCTAGTGCATTGGAAAAATGCACCCTTACCCCCTTTTGGAATGCTGTATTAATGTAGTATAATAATTACTGGTTTTGTAACTTTTTCTGGTAATGTCCTTCCCTGACTCTTTTAAAATGTCTTCCCCCAAGTTTTGTACTTGATTGTATTGTTAGTCTGTTTTTAAATGTTTTGCCTGGTTTCTCTTCAATTACTTGTGTATATAAACTGATCTTGATGATACTGTACATAGCTGTTTGAAATGCCAGAATGACTTCTGACATTCCAAGTTTTTCACAAAATATATTTTATCTGTGATTAGTCATTTGACTAATAATACTGGCTAACAAATGTTGAAAAAAAATTGTCTATTGTTTGTCTCATTAATTTTGGTCTAAAACATGTTTGCACTTGTCTTTGACTTGTGTTTTATTAACATGGATTGGCATATTAAAAGTCACTCTGAGCTTACCTTAATTGTGTAAATCCTTGTGATGCCTATTTTCTAATATTTTATCTACATTATCACTATGTATTAAATGTATAGTGTATATAATATACTATTATAAAAGCAGAGGGCACTTTGGATTGAATACGAAATTTACTGACTTTCGTGATGGGCTTTAGAACAAAGCTACATTTTGCTATTTAAGAAAAATTTACCCATCAACTTTGAATATGTTTTTCATAAATGTTTAATATTTTCATATCACATTGCATGTTATGCGTGTGACTCGCTTAAAAATGTAGCATGATGTTGTAATCCCAGCTACTCAGGAGGCTGAGGCAGGAGAATTGCCTGAACCCAGGAGGCGGAGGTTGCGGTGAGCCGAGATCGCGCCATTGCACTCCAACCTGGGTAACAAGAGCGAAACTCCGTCTCAAAAAAAAAAAAAAAAAAAAAAATGTAGCATGATGTAATTTAAAATACCTTAAGATTATTAAGTAAATGTATAATATGATTCATAACTGATTTGTACTGAGTCACAGAAGAAAACTTTAAAATGGGGCGGTTTTTTTGTTTGTTATAAAAAAGACAGGGTTTCACCATGTTGGTCAGGCTAGTCTTGAACTTCCGACCTCAGGTGATCCGCCAGCCTTGGCCTCCAAAGTGCTTGGATTACAAGCGTGAGCCACCACGTCCAGCCTTTTTGTTTGTTTTTTAAGATGGAGTCTCACTCTTACTCAGGCTGGAGTGCAGTGGCACAGTCTCGGCTCATTGCAACCTCTGCCTCTTGGAGTCAAGCAATTCTCCTGCCTCAGCTTCCCAAATAGCTGGGACTACAGGCACGCACCACCACACGCAGCTAATTTTTTTGTATTTTTAGTAGAGACAGGGTTTCATCATGTTGGCCAGGCTGGTCTCAAGCTCCTGACCTCAGGTGATCTGCCCTCCTCAGCCTCAAAGTCCTGGGATTACAGGCGCCCAGCCCTTGAAAGTGGAGAGGGTTTTAATTCTTACTAAACTGGGTTTTAAGATTTGAGGCCAGGCATCTTGGCTCATGCCTATAATCCCCACCACTTTGGAAGGCCAAGGCAGGAGGATTGCTTGAGGCCAGGAATTCAAGACCAACCTGGGCAGCACAGTGAGACCCTATCCCTACAAAGAAAAGTGACTGCAAATTGAAGTGACAGTGTTATTTCTATGGCATCTTTTTCTGATGTTGATTAGAACCAGAGCTGGTCTCACTGTTGCTTAGGCTGGTCTTAAATCCCTGAGCCCAAGGGATCCTCTTGCCTCTGGAGTAACTGGGACTTCGAGTGTGTGTAATCATGATAAACCTTTGATATAAATATTTCTAACAAGCTTGATTATATTAGCTTTCAAGTCTACGGTATCTTAAAATTTTGAAGTGTGAGATGAACTGGTACAGGCAGAATTAGATATAAAAGCTGGTGGGTATGGGTGATAAAACCTGAAAAGCTACAGGAACTGGAGCAGGCAACTCACATCTTTTAGTAGCTACTAATGACAAAGCTATAAAAAGATTATAATAATTGGGCTGGGTGCTGTGGCTTGCACCTATAATCTCTGAGCTACGATAACCACCATTGTATTCCAGCCTGGGTGCAGAGTGAGAGCCTGTCTCTTAACATATATATATATACACACACACCAATTACCATATATATATGGTAATTGGTGTTTACATATGATCACTTTAAGTCACTAAAGTGCATTTTTCCAGTGCACTAGCTTCAAAGAAAAATTCAGGTGTTTTTCATCAACATTTGCAGTAAAATTTTCACACAAGAATATTGGATTAAGAAGGAAAACTGATATCTGGTGTTCAAAGAGGGAATTCTTAGGCCATCTAAAAACTAATCTGAGAGTTGGATTCATATTTAACTAAAGGTGCTTTTGTAGAGTGCTATGTGCTGACTATGCAGTAGACCAAAGACCAGTAAGAATTAGTCTTTGCCCACTAGGAAATCAAGATAAAATAGAGGAGATTTTTGTAAATATATAGTGACAACAAAATGTGATAAATGCTAATGCTGGAGGGATTGTGCAAGGTTGAATGAAGGCTCAAAAGACCATACATAATCTTTTTTTCTTTTTTCTTTTTTTTAGAGACGGGGTTTCGCCATATTGGTCAGACTGGTCTCGAACTCCTGACCTCAGGGGATCCACCTGCCTTGGCCTCCCAAAGTGCTGGGATTACAGGTGTGAGCCACCGCGCCTGGCCGACCATACATATCTTAAAAAGATACTAGTGGTACATTGGAGAAAAGATCCAGAGAATTATGTTAGACTGGTTTCAAGGTTATTATATAATAATGACTGTAAAAGAAAGGAGGGCCTGAAATAGGACCCTGCTGTGGATAGAAAATAAGAGGATAGGCATTTTCTTTGAACAGTTTGAAACTATGAACAGTTTATGTTTGTTGCTAATATTGAAGCATTGAAGATTTTTGCAGAAAACAACTAAAATGCAGGGGTCTGCTACTGTTTGAGACAGGTAGTTGGCATTGATAAAACTTTTTTTTTTTTTAGAAAGCTGACTTTGGTAAGGAAGAAAAATTTTAAATATTAATTCTGATTGGGTAGGAGGTATTGCATATTGCAATTGACTGCAAATTGAAATTGTTGCCTTAACTTCATCCTGCCAGGCATACACGAGCAGTAGGCTTTAATTAATGAACTAAAGTATTTTGAAGAGTCCATTCTCAAGCTTTGATTTTCACTCCACTTTGTTCCAGAAGTCAAGAAACTATGGCATTTTTTAAAAAGTTCATAACAACTAGGTTTAATGCTAGCTGTCCTGGGTTGCTCCAGGCTGTCTCCCAATTCATAAGCAGCAGCATCCTGACACTAGAATAGTTTTCCTTCCTCCCCAGTTGATCTTCACAAAGCATCTCACTGACTTTAACCAACAGAGAAAATAAGTTGTTGCATTTTTTTTTTTCTGAGTTGGCTTGCATTCTTTTTTTTTTTTCTTTTGAGACAGAGTCTTGCTGTTTCGCCAGGCTGGAGTGCAGTGGCACGATCTCAGCTCACTGCAACCTCCGTCTCCCAGATTCAAGCAATTCCCCTGCCTCAGCCTTCTGAGTAGTTGGCACTACAGGTGCGCACCACCACACCTGGCTAATTTTTTGTATTTTAGTAGAGATGGGGTTTCACCATGGCCAGGATGGTCTCAATATCCTGACCTCATGATCCGCCTGCCTTGGCCTCCCAAAGTGCTGGGATCACAGGCGTGAGCCACTGCGCCCAGCCCACTCTTTTTTTTTTTTTCTTTTCTCTTTTTTTCTTTTTACTCTGCTTCCGGCCTTGTTTTTACTGCAAGACCGTTCTTGAAGTATCTTTATATGTGACATTTGCAAAGGCCAATTAAAGCAATCAATAAGGAGGATAGATCAAAAATAATTTTGGAAGTGTTTTGGACATTATGTAAATCTTAAGCCTGGAACTAGGAATTGGGAGGAAACTGCCTCATTGAGTATTTTTTAAGGTTTTGTATAACTGTAAAAAATAACACTGAAACTGACAGACACTGCAGAGTGAGTGAATCTAGAAATTTCTCCTGCAAACTGGTAGTATTGCTAGATATTTCTCAGAAACTCAGCAAAGTAGATTTTTATAAAAATGGAAGAATAAGATATCATTGAAACTGTCCGTCTCCCAACATTTAGCATTCAAAAACTTTTGGGAGGCATTCATCTGAACATCATTGAATTCTTTTTTTTCTTTGTGGCAGATGACCCTAATTTTCAATGCAATTCAATGAAATTTAAATTTCAATGCAATGTCTCTGGAGTAAGGAAAAATATCTATGTATGCTCCAGGAAGATTCACCAGGAAAAGATGGCATGTTGTGTCCAAACTTCATTAAACTAAGAGTCAAAAAAACTTGGGCCAGTCCAGCCCATGAAGAAAAATACCTCAAAGGAGCATTTACATCACAGTTCATATTGTTCAGTTTTATATGGCTAATAAACATTTTGAAGAGCTTATATTTGTTCTGATTTTTGACATTGTTATGGTATGAAATAAGTTTCCAGGCCTGGAATTCCAATTTATGCTTACTAATTCATTATGCTAATGGGAAATACAGGTGTTTTTTTGTTTTTTTTTGAGATGGAGTCTCTCTCTTTGCCCAGGCTGGAGTGCAGTGGTGCGATCTCGGCTCACCACAACCTCCGCCTCCCAGGTTCAAGCGGTTCTCCGGCCTCAGTCTCCCAAGAAGCTGAGGCTACAGGCATGCGCCACCATGCCTGGCTACTTTTTGTATTTTTAGTAGAGATGGAGCTTTCACTACGTTGGCCAGGCTGGTCTCGAACTCCTGACCTCATGATCCACCAGACTCGGCCTCCCAAAGTGCTAGGATTACAGGCGTGAGCCACTGTGCCTGGCCTGGAAATACAGGTTTGTTATACAATTAAATTTAGGATGACTATCCAGGAGAGGAGGAACTTTTTTGCAAATGAGAGTATGAAGTCTCAAGGGAGTAAAATAATTTAGGAAATCAATTTAGTAGGTAGCAGAGTCAGAATTCCAACTCAGGTCTCATAGCAAAGAATCATGCTTTTTCTAGACATATGAAAGTTGAAAACAAATACTAATTAAAGTGATTTCCAACCTTTTGGGCACCAGGGACTGGTTTTGTGGAAGACAATTTTTCTAGGGGAAAATGGGGAAGGTGGTTTTGGGATGATTCAAGCACATTACATTTATTATGCACTTTATTTCTATTATTATTACATTGTAATATATAATGAAATAATACTACAACTCACCACAATGTAAATCAGTGGGAGCCCTGACCTTGTTTTCCTGCAAATAGATGGTCCCATCTTGGGGTGATGGGATACAGTGACAGATCACCAGGGATTAGGTTCTTATAAGACGCATACAACCTAGATCCCTCACACATGCCATTCACAGTAGAGTTTGTGCTCCTATGAGAATTTAATGCCTCGGCTAATCTGATGGGAGGTGGAGCTCAGGTGGTAATGCAAGCAATCAGGAGTGGCTGTAAATACAGATGAAGCTTCTCTGGCTTGCCCGCTGCTAACCTCCTGTTGCGCAGCCCTGTTCCTAACAGGCCACAAACTGGTACCATGGGGGTTTCGCTACTAATTCAGGGGTTGAGGACCCCTGACTTAAAAGACAGAGTTCAGGCTGGGCATGGTGTCTTATGCCTGTAATCCCAGCACTTTGGGAGGCCAAGGCAGGTGGATCACGAGGTCAAGAGTTTGAGACCAGCCTGGCCAACATGGTGAAACCCCGTCTCTACTAAAAATACAAAAATTAGCTGGGCTTGGTGGTGCATGCCTGTAATCCCAGCTACTCGGGAGGCTGAGGCAGGAGAATCGCTTGAACCTGGGAGATGGAGGTTGCACTGAGCCGAGATGGTGCCACTGCACTCTGGCCTGGCAACAGAGCGAGACTCTGTCTCAAAAAAAAAAAAAAAGAAGAAGACAGAGTTCAGGCAGCAAAGGAGAATAAGAAGGTGCAGACTGAGAATTAGGAAAACTGGATGGAATCTGACAGAGAACAAGAGAACTTTGAAGGAGAAATTGATTAACTGTGACTAATACAGAAAAGATTGAGCAGTGACTCAAAGCT
Organism: Aotus nancymaae; assembly: GCF_030222135.1. NCBI lineage: Eukaryota > Metazoa > Chordata > Mammalia > Primates > Aotidae > Aotus > Aotus nancymaae. The sequence goes on along the minus strand of NW_026988473.1, from coordinate 50,375,559 downwards.
CTGTGAAGGCATCTAGAGTTCATTAAGAGATATTTGGTGAGTAGTGTCAGTACAGGGGAAACAGTCAGATTACAATGAGTTCAGATATAAACGGGAGATGAGGAAATAGATACAGCAAGCACAGATCATTTGCAAGAAGCATGACTGCAAGAGAAGGGGAAGGGAGGAGAGGGCTATAATTAAGAGGGAATCTTGTTTGGGTTTTGCTGGGGTGTTTTGTTTTGTTGAGATAGGGTCTCACTTTGTAGTTCAGGCTGGAGTGCAGTGGCCTGATCTCAGCTCACCACAGGCTCGACCTCCCGGGCTCTAATGATCCTCCTACCTCAGTCTTTCAAGTAGCTGGGGACACAAGTGTACACCATCATGCCTGGCTAATGTGTGTATTTTTGGTAGAGACAGGGTTTTGCCATGTTGTCCAGGCTGGTCTCAAACTCCTGGGCTCAAGTGATCGGCATGCCTAGGCCTTCCAAAGTGCTGGGATTACAGGTGTGAGCTACCGCACCTGGCCTGGGTTTTGCTAGTTTTGCTATTATTTATCATCTAAGTGCTAAGTGTTTTACATACATAATAACATTTAATCCTCATGAGAACTCTGTGACAAAATCCCCATTTTACAAATGGTTTTTGGAGAGGTGAAATGTTTCCCCAATTACAAAGCTATAGCTTCAGGATTCAAACCTAAAGAGTGTTTGGCTGAACCACTACCCAAATTTGTAGCCAGTTCTCTGAGCCTGTAGTAGGGGAAGAATGAGTGTAAATGAGACAAGTTTTGGGAAATGCAGGAAATGCGGAGGGGGAATTCCAGTGTAATGCCCTCTCCTCTGAAGTTGGACCTGTGTCCCAGGAACTGAAAGTGCCTCAGGGCACTGAGGACAGAGGCACATATACAGAAAGAATGCCTCCTCACTCTGCTGCTACTGCCTGCTTTCCTTCTGAATGAAGTGGTTAAAAGTCTTCAGTGCGCCAGCCATGATGGCTCACGCCTGTAATACCAACACTTTGGGAGGTCGAGGTGGGGGGATCATTTGAGGTCAGGAGTTCAAGACCAGCCTGGTCAACATGGTGAAACCTTCCTCTACTAACAATACAAAAATTAGGCAGATGTGGTGGCGGGTGCTGTAATCCCAGCTACTTGGGAGGGTGAGGCAGGAGAATCACCTGAATCTGGGAGCTGGAGGTTCCGGTGAGCTGAGAACGTGCCACTGCACTCCAGCCTGGGTGAGTCTTCAGAGTATATTATATAGCTATTTAAAGCAGCATTTCAAGAAGTTTTTATGATTAGAGAAATGTATGTGTTATAATAAAGTAAAAAAAAAGATCAGCAAACCAAATTGCATACATAGGATTGTTGTCAAAGCATTAAAAGAATAAAGGCCAACAATGGCTGTCATTTATGTGAGTGGTGGGATTACCAAAGCTTTCCCACTCCATTTTCCTTTTAAAACATATTTGAGGCCAGGCATGGTGGCTCACACCTGTAATCCTAGCATTTTGGGAAGCTGAGGCAGGCAGATTGCTTGAGCCCAAGAGTTCGGGACTAGCTTAGGCAACATAGTGAAACCCTGTCTCTACTAAAAACAAAAATTAGCCAGGCGTGATCAAGTGCACCTGTAGTCCCAGCTACTCGGGAGGCTGATGTGGGAGGATCACCTGAGCCCAGGAGGCAGAGATTGCAGTGAGCCGACATCTGCATTCCAGCCTGGGTGTCAGAGGGAGATTCTGTCTCAGAAAAAAAAAAGTTATTAACATATGCAGTCAATAGAAATTGGGCAAGTCACCTGACTTGCAAAGATGTGTCCAATAATCATCCTCTACTCACCCTGCAAATTTCTGATTTGCAGCATCACTCCCTTGAATACAGGGGCACGTATATGTGGGCTGGGCCAAGTGGAATTTTTCCTAGAACCTTGCAGATGCTTGAGTTGCTGGCAAAGATTGGGAAGCCAAGCTGCTTAGCAAAAGCCTATTTGCAGGAGAAGTAAATGAACCAACACAGAAGCAGAATTGAGAAATGAGGAGGGCAAGATCTGAGAGAGTCTAAGTCCCTGATGCCAATCTTGGTTTGGTTCCATGAGACCATGCATATTCCTCTTTTGGCCTAAGCTATTTTAAGATGAGTCAGTTGCTTGAAATGAAAAGAGCTTGCCTAATGCAACGTATTTCTCTAAACTTGTAGCCACGAGTTAAATCATTTAGATATTGTATTGTTGCCAGAAAAATAGGTCTTGATCCAGACCCCAAGAGGGTTCTTGGGTCTTGTGCAGGAAGGAATTCAAAGTGAGTCTCAGAGTGCAGTGAGAAGAGATAATTTATTGAAAGCTACTGTTTCAGAGTGTAACATCCTCAGAAGGCAAGAGGAGGAACACCTCATCTTTGTTTTAAGTTTTTCTTATGTAGGGGTCTTGTCTACATAAAAGTTAAGCTAAGATGTGTCTACATGAGAGTAGGTTGACAGCATCACCAAATTTATTATTCTGTTAATTTAAAGAAAGCTAGCAGTGTACAGTGGCTCACGCCTGTAATCCCAGCACTTTGGGAGGCCCAGGCAGGTGGATCACGAGGTTAAGAGATCGAGACCATCCTGGCCAACATGGTGAAACCCCATCTCTAAAAAAAATAATAAAATAAAATAAATAAATTTAAAGAAAGCTATCCTTTTTTTAAAAATAAAAAGTAAAAAATCGGATGTCAAGTGGATATGTTTTTTAAAATAAAATAAAATGTAGTAAAGAAAGCTATCCTTGACATTATAGAGTGAAAGTACCTCAAAGTATAACTATAATTATATATTTTTTGTTTTGTTTTGTTTTTGATACAGGGTCTCACTCTCTTACTCAGGCTGGAATGCAGTGGTACAATCTGAGCCCACTGCAACCGTCACCTCTCAGGCACGAGTGATCCACACATTTCGGCCTCCTGGGTAGCTGGGACCACAGGTGCACACCACCATGCCTGGCTAATTCGTTTTTACTTTTGTAGAGATGGTGTCTCTCTATGTTGCCCAGACTGGTCTCAAACTCCTGCATTCAAGGAATCCTCCTGGCTTGGCCTCCCAAAATGCTGGGATTACAGGCATGAGCCACTGCATCTGGCCATTGTAATTATCTTGAAAGCATATATTATTATGGGTGTTGGAACATCTGGACTTTCAGTTGTTGTAGGACTATGTCCTTGCAGGTATCTTTAAGCTGTTTCCTCAACTAAACATCATATGACCATGGGTCATGAGTGGCAAGGAATGTGCCTTGGGTAGTTTTAAGATGGAGTTGAGGTCAGGTGCTGTGACTCATGCTTGTAATCCCAGCACTTTGGGAGGCTGAGGCGGGTGGATCGCCTGAGGTCAGGAGTTCAAGACCAGCCTGGCCAAGATGGTGAAACCCCATCACTACTAAAACTACAAAAATTAGCCGGGCATGGTGGCACACACCTGTAATCCCAGCTACTTGGGAGGCTGAGACCAGAGAATCGCTTGAACCCGGGAGGTGGAGGTTGCAGTGAGTCGAGATTGTGCCACTGCACTCCAGCCTGGGTGACAGAGCGAGACTCTGTCTCGAAAAAAAAAAAAAAATGGAGTTGATTTTAAAATGATGTCACTCTGACTCTCCCAGGCTGTGACTTCCTAACAGCCTGACTGAGAATTGCATGCCTACGATCTGAGGGTCCTGGGTTCATCATCCCTTGATTGAGGTTCTTGCTGCGTCAAGAATGGCGTGTGATAGCAGACCCCGCACCATCTCCTCCTGGCCTGCCTCACTTTCATGGTTACATGCAGTTATGGTATTAATTTTCTAGTGGCTACTTTGTGCAAAGCACCAGGCACAGCAATTCCAGAAAGAATTTTACTGGCCGGGCGCGGTGGCTCACGCCTATAATCCCAGCACTTTGGGAGGCCAAGGCGGGTGGATCACGATGTCAAGAGATTGAGACCATCCTGGTCAACAAGGTGAAACCCCGTCTCTACTAAAAATACAAAAATTAGCTGGGCATGGTGGTGCGCGCCTGTAGTCCCAGCTACTCGGGAGGCTGAGGCAGAATTGCTTGAACCTAGGAGGCGGAGGTTGCAGTGAGCCGAGATCGCACCATTGCACTCCAGCCTGGGTAACAAGAGTGAAACCCCATCTCAAAAAAAAATAATAATAAAATAAAAAATAAAAAAAGAATTTTACTGCTAGACCTTGACTTGAACAGCACTAGACATCCTATAGTTCCATTAACAGCTAAAGAGACCTATGCAGCCAGCTAATTTGGACAATAAAATGTGCAGTTTTTCTGTCTGTCATACACTATTGCTACAAGTACCGAAGAAGCTATTCTTGGAGAATGAAAATGGAGATAAAAGCCCATGAGGAGTCTTAAATTTGTATTTGAAATTGGGAAAAGGTTGTACTTCAAGCCTCCTCATTCTTTATTATTATTATTAATTTTTGGAGATAGGGTCTCACTCTGTCATTCAGGCTGGAGTGCAGTGGCACAATCATGGCTCACTGCAGCCTCAAATGCCTAGGCTCAAGTTATCCTCCTGCCTCAGCCTCCAGAGTAGCTAGGACTACAGGCATGCACCACCATGCCTAGCTAATTTTTAAATTTTTTGTAGAGATGGGGTCTTGCTGTGTTGCCCAGGCTGGCCTCAAACTCCTAGCCTCAAACAATCCTCCTGCCTTGGCCTCCCAAAGTGCTGGGATTACAGGCATGATTCTCCATGCCCAGCCTTAAGCCTCCTTGTTAAGAGATGGAGCAAAATACTGAAGCTGGGGAAGACAGAGGACCTGGCTCCAGGACATGCTTCCCAATTGGATTCCTGGCTCTGACACTGAATGGACCAAAGCATACAGTGAAATGGCACTTAGGTTTATGTTGTTGATTGAACTTTTTGGTTCATTTATTTCAATCAACATTTAAAAAGAAAATTATTTTTATATTTTGAGATAGCCTCACTCTGTTGGCCAGGCTGGAATGCAGTGCCATGATCCTGGCTTACTGCTGTCTCAATCACTCAGGCTCAAGCCATCCTTGCACCTCAGCCTCTTGAGTAGTTGGGACTACAGGCTCCTGCCACCATGCTTGGCTAATTTTTATTTGTTTGTAGAAATGGGATTTTGACATGTTGTCCAGGTTGGTCTCAAACACCTGGGCTCAAGCAATCTGCCCACCTTGCTCTCCCAAAGTTCTGGGTTTGCAGGTGTGAGGGAGCCGTCATGTGCAGCAACATTTACTTTAAGGATTCGCACTGTGCTAGTCCTTGCACCCTCATGTCTCCTGCGCCATCCTCCTGCTCCCAGTGTTCCTGGTGCTGTGTCCTCTGTGCCCAGGCCTCTGTGCCTGAGACTTGAGCAATGTCAGCCCCAGGTCTCTCTCTAACTTCTGGTACCTGAATGCTGAGCAGTTACTAGCAAGTGCTAGCTAGACACAGATACAAATACAAACAAGATAATCCTTCCTCCTTCTCCATTGTACACAGTTTAGTGGAGGTATTAAGCAGAAACAACTAACCATGTAGAATAAAATAACCTTTTGTGGCAAACACAGGTCACTATGAGGGCCAAATGGTAAGCAATTATTTTATTATTATTATTATTTTTTTTTGAGACGGAGTTTTGCTCTTGTTACCCAGGCTGGAATGCAATGGCGCGATCTTGGCTCACTGCAACCTCCGCCTCCTGGGTTCAGGCAATTCTCCTGCCTCAGCCTCTTGAGTAGCTGGGATTACAGGCACGCGCCACCACGCCCAGCTAATTTTTTTGAATTTTTAGTAGAGACGGGGTTTCACCATGTTGACCAGGATGGTCTCAATCTCTTGACCTCGTGATCCACCCGCCTCGGCCTCCCAAAGTGCTGGGATTACAGGCGTGAGCCACCGCGCCCGGCCTGGTAAGCAATTATTCATGGGATAGAGAGGTGGGTGTTGCTGTTCCCAGGAGCGGCGACACCTGACTTAGGGCTTGAAAGATGGGTAAGAGTTTGCCAAGTGGATGAGGCAGAAGGGTGTCCTAGGTAGTGGGATCCATCATCATGAACAAGACCCAGAGGAATCCAACTGTGCCAGGTATTAGGGTAGCAAGAGCATAGCATGTTTCATTGCCAGTGAAGCCAGTTTCACTGCCAGGTTCACGTTTTCCATTTCTAGGTTTCAATTCTGCAATAAGCAAACTGCTGAGAAATATGAATTTCTGTTTATTCTTGTTCAGACAAAAGCTGAAAACATTGATGAATGAGCAAATAAAAGGAACGTATATAAGAGATCCTAGGCTTTGTCAGTCAAGGAATGAGTCACAACAATGCTGGGAAGAAAAGAAGACAAGGACTTGTGACGCCATTGCAATGTTGTCCTCTTTGGAGCCGTATCTTCTCCTGGCAAGGGCCCGGAGCAGCTGCTCTTGCTACAACGCTAGCTCTGCTGTCTGCTCCTTTAGCAGGCCAGATCTAGGCACTGTCCCTCATGTCCCTTGTACCATCCTCCTTGTAAGGTCTGTTCTCGCCGAGTTTACAGAGAAGAAACTGAGGCCAGCACGAAAAGATCTGATGCGAAGGAATTTATTCAGGCTCCCGGGTGAGGTTCTGCGGTCCGACAGGAGGGGCCGGAGAAGTCGCATGGACTCCTCTCAGACAGGGGGTTTTATACAGAGTGAGGGAGCTGGATTGGTTGTGGGAGAGCAGGACTGCTATTGGGTAAGTTATAAGCCTTTACCTAGGACTTGGTTTGTTGTTGGTTGGAATTACTCGGCTGCTATTGGTTGTTAAGACTCAGCTGCTATTGGTTGTTAAAACTCGGCTGCTATTGGTTGTTAAGAGGCTAGGGTTACTGCACCTTGTTTGCATACTGGGCTCTTTTAAGGGAAGGTCAGGCTGTGTGAGCATGGGAGAAGGGAAAAAGCCTGAGCATGCCTGAGCTTGCCTGAGCTCGTCCGGGCTTGTCCGAGCTTTTGAAAAAGAAGCAGGGGTGTGTGTCCAAGTTCCGAGTGAGGCAACCGGCCTTACACTCCTGTCCCCAGTGTTCCTGGTGCTACCTCCTCTGTGTCCAGTCCCTTGTGCCTGAGACTTGAGCATCACCACCTGCAGGTACACTTAGGTCCCTTCCTATCTCCTAATCGCTGAATGCTGAGTGGCCCCAGCAGAGACAGAGCTGGAGGCTGGTGGTGGAGGGCAGAGCTACTTTGGAGCTAAGCATCTCTTCCCCTTTGGCAGAGATGCTTCTTCTCTATCTTTCTTACTCCTTGGTGCCCAGACAGGACCAGGAAGAATCTAACTCCCTTCCCAACAGAGGTAGTATGCATATTTGCGACTGAGCCCCAAGAGTGTTGCTGGTGTGAGGTTGACTGAAGGACTTGCCAAGAAGGCTGGGTTTGGGGTTTAATGTGAAAGCTGAAACTGGAGGAGGAGATGCTAACCAAAGTGGCCAGAGGGTAAACAAAAGCTCAAACCTTAGGGATTAGCAAGGGCCAGTGCAGACATCAAATCAATTGCAAGCCAGAGGCAGAAGGCTCGGATCCTGGCTTGGACCTGGAGTGAGTGGGAAGGGCCTGGGGCAATCACTGCCCACTCTCGGCTGCTCACTTGTCAGTTGTATGCAATTGGTCTGTCACACAGTGTTAGAAACAAATGCTCGTTCCTTGGTGCTGCAAAGAAGAACTAGCAGTTAGACAAAGAGTTTTGTTAGGAGTTTTGTTTGCAATTTTACTTTCTGCAGAAAGGGTGCTTCTCACAAGTCACGAGAGCACTTAGAACAAAGGAGAGTAGAAGTTTTTATTTCTAATGTGACTCCTGCCCCTGTGTCCTTTCTTCATTGGCTGGAGTCGGACTGCACCAGACCTGATTGGTTTAAACTAGACCTGATTGGCTAAACATTTAAACTTTCTTAGATAAGGTGGACACCTAACAAAAGAGAGGGAAGAGGAGGAAGGGGTCGTCTGTGGCGAACTAGAGAGCCAGTCTTTTCTTAAATTAGGAAAGGAATGTGAGCTGGAGCTGATAGCACCACTGGTGCTGTGGCATGCCCGGGCATGTAGTAAAGTCAGAAAGAAGCAAAGGAGAAGAAAGGGTGTGGGTACTGGGAATTAAAGAATAAAAGGTTGAGCAGGCTCTTTGAAGAGAAATTTTGCCATAAACTTCTTCCTTCTACTTTTTTTAAAATTAACTCTTTCTTTACAAACTTTTTTTTTTTTTTTTTTTGAGATGGAGTTTCGCTCTTGTTACCCAGGCTGGAGTGCAATGGCGCGATCTCGGCTCACCGCAGCCTCCGCCTCCTGGGTTCAGGCAATTCTGCCTCAGCCTCCTGAGTAGCTGGGATTACAGGCACGCGCCACCGTGCCCAGCTAATTTTTTGTATTTTTAGTAGAGACGGGGTTTCACCATGTTGACCGGGATGGTCTCGATCTCTTGACCTTGTGATCCACCCGCCTCGGCCTCCCAAAGTGCTGGGATTACAGGCGTGAGCCACCGCGCCCGGCCTTCCAAACTTTTTTTTTAGCGTATTCTGACTGTGCTGTTTTTTATTGTTTTGGCTGGCTTGATTTTCTAGAAGAAAAAGTCTATTTGAATAGGGTGGGGGAGAATTGAGGAAAGTTTTCGTGAGAGTTTTTTTTTTTTTTTTTTTTTTGAGACGGAGTTTTACTCTTGTTACCCAGGCTGGAGTGCAATAGCCCAATCTCGGCTCACCGCAACCTCCACCTCCTGGGTTCAAGCAATTCTCCTGCCTCAGCCTCCTGAGTAGCTGAGATTACAGGCATACACCACCATGGCTGGCTAATTTTTTGTATTTTTAGTAGAGACGGGTTTCTCTATGTTGGTCAGGCTGGTCTTGAACTGCCTATCTCAGGTGATCTGCCCACCTTGCCCTCCTAAACTGCTGTAATTACAGGTGTGAGCCACCGCACCCGGCCAAGAGTTGCTTTAATAAGTTTTTACACTAACCCACAAGCACAGGGTATGAGGCAGCATTTAACAAGGATTAGTGCAGTACACCTGTGACAGTTGCGAGAGGGGTGAGTATTAAAGTTACTAACTTTTTCCATCCACTGAACTACTTGTCTGTGAGGCCTGTTAAGGGATCAGATATCTCTGAGTTGTTAGCTAATTCATCTGATAGAGAGGTAAGGCCTTGTAAGGCCTTTGTAATTGTTCTGTCGGGGGCTGTGTTATTAGGAATGAAGATGCAACACTGGGTTCTAATCATGACACAAACTCTACCTTTTTTTGCTGGCATCATGTGTAATGCTATTCTGTTTTCCTAGGCCATTTGACTAGTGGGCCTTAATTGTTCAGCTATTCCTCTCATGGCATCTCTGGTATAGTTAACAAAACGTTGCTGGTTATAGAAAATGTAGTTTAGCTGGGCACGGTGGCTCACGCCTATAATCCTAGCACTTTGGGAGGCCGAGGTGGGTGGATCACCTGAGGTCAGGAGTTCAAGACCAGCCTGGCTGTCATGGTGAAACCCCACCTTTAAAAAAACATTAAAAAATTAAAAAAAAGAAAATGTAGTTTATCTAATCTACATTTTAATTGATAGTTACTTACTAGAACAATTCGGATTCAAACCTTGCAGCTATTTGGTTTCGGGCTTTGAATTCATTTGGCAGTCCTCGTAGAAATTTGATGGCATCTACATAAGCTTGAGGATCAAAGGACTCATAAGCAGCTTCTCTTGGTTTGCAGCTTTTTGCTTTTACTTTCTCAGGTTGGTGAAATGTCAAGGTGAAAGGGATGGCCAGTTGGACTGGAGCACAAGTTCCGCTCCAGTTACTTGGCAGAGTGTCTAGTAAAAGTCTGCCGCGATACATCTGCTTGGGGATGGCTAAGGGCAGACTGATGGGTAAGCTCTTGGAAGGGCTTAAGCTCTTTGCATCCTTTTAAGTTTCTGAGGAATGCTAAATTTTCCTCTTGTCATGAGAGACACTAGGTAAACTTGATAGTGGGAGGTGGAGACTGTGGCCTTTGGGGGCTGACCTGCCAGGTGCTGAACTTCTGGGAACAGCAGAAAGAGAGCTTGGTACTATTTATCATTTTAGGCTGTGGGATTTTTGAAAAGAGCCACCATACAGCTCATGTCCGGTTGACAGAGAGACTATCTAAGTAGAAAGGGGACAGTCTGGGCCTCTGGCCTACTGTGCGCACAAGCGTAACAGTTGCTTTTGTCTAGGGTGCAAACCTATTATTTAGTCTATTTCTTTTTTTTTTGAGACGGAGTTTTGCTCTTATTACCCAGGCTGGAGTGCAATGGCACGATCTCGGCTCACTGCAACCTCCGCCTCCTGGGTTCAGGCAATTCTTCTGCCTCAGCCTCCTGAGTAGCTGGGATTACAGGCACGCGCCACCATGCCCAGCTAATTTTTTGTATTAGTAGAGATGGGGTTTCACCATGTTGACCAGAATGGTCTCGATCTCTTGACCTCGTGAACCACCCGCCTCGGCCTCCCAAAGTGCTGGGATTACAGGCTTGAGCCATCGCACCCGACCCTATTTAGTCTATTTGAACCAGGCATTTGCCTCTTGATGTTCTGTCTTAATTGCTAAGGTTTGTTTTAGATCATTTACTTTTACAAAAGACACCTTGGTCCTATCATTAGGTACAGGAATAACAGGTGTCTGGTCTAAAGCTGAAACTTTTGGGGGTAGGGAAGGAGGAGGAGGAATAATGTGTATTTTAAAAATACTTATAGAATCTTTCTTATTGACATTGGCCCCTACACTATAGAATTGACTGAGGGCAGGCCTAGGGTCAGTGGAGGTAGAGGTAGTAATAGAAATAAGGCTGGGTGCAGTGGAATGCCTGGAATCCCAGCACATAGGGAGGCTGAGGCAGGTGGATCACGAGGTCAGGAGATCGAGACCATCCTGGCCAACATGGTGAAACCCCGTCTCTACTAAAATACAAAAAAATCACCAGGCATGGTGGTGCATGCCTGTAGTCCCAACTACTCGGGAGGCTGAGGTAGGGGAATCCCTTGAACTCGGGAGGTGGAGGTTGCAGTAAGCCGAGATCGAGCCACTGCACTCCAGTCTGGCAACAAAGCAAGATTCTGTCTAAAAAAAAGAAAAAAAGAAAAAGAAAAATAAGGACAGGGTTGCATTGGTGAGATTGGCAATCAGGGAGAGTAGTTCCTTTGGTAAAATGGAGGAGGGGCTTTAGATTGACACAAACCCCCCAGTAGAAGTCTAACCTTGGTGTTGGGTGGTCTGAAGGATGTAGTTCTAATTACTATAAGGTTGCTAGGCTGTGGGAGTAAAGGAATGGCATCTTGGTTGTAGATAATCACAACAGTGAGAACCTGGGCTAACTGTGGAGATACTTATCTGAAGAAGCTAGTTGTCTTTGGTCCTTTAAATCCTTAGAAGGTATAACAAGACAAGCATTAAAAACAATGGTTTGGCGTGAGTCAGACTTAGTTACATTAATAACGAAGTAGCTAGCAACAGAGTGGGGAAAGAGGGAGAGACAATATAAAAGGTATGGAAGAATTAAGCTTTTCTTAGCTTTAATTTGGTAGGGCTTGACCTTGGAAAAATGGCCTGTGATTCTGAGGGTGGGGGAGGTGCTCTTTTGACGGGGGTGTGGTGAGTCTACTTTCCACTCTTCGGACTGCAGTCTCAGTAGTTAGGAGCACTAGATAAGGTCCTTCTTAAGCTGGTTTGAGTTTTCTTTCTTCCTACCTTTTGACGAGGATGCGATCTCTAGGTTGATGTTGATGTGCTGGAAACTTTAGGGGAGGTGCCTGTGCCAGGAGACCTTTTGTTTTAAGAGAAGAGAAAGTAGGAGATAGACCAAGTATATAGTTTCTGAGGAACCGATTTTTGGTTTCAGATGTAGGGACATCAGTAATCGAATGTAAATAAGGCAGCTTATGTAGCATCTCATAAGAGGATAAACATCCTTTCGAGGGGCGGTTCTGATCCTTAACAAGACAATAGGGAGGCATTTAGTCCAGGGTAACTGGGTTTCTAGGACTAATTTGGTTAGGTGACTCCTTAGAGTTTGATTCATCTCCTCCTGAAGAGGATGGATACTAAGGGATATGGTATTCTTTATGTCTAGCACCTGGGCTAATTCTCTAATAATATTTGCCTTGAAATGGGTTCTATTTTCTGAATTAATGTTTTCTACTAGTCTAAATCTGGGTATGATGTTTTCAGTGAATGCTTTAACTATATTACTAGTGATTGTGCTTGAGAACGGGATAGCCTCTACTCAGTAAAGTGATCTACCGTTACTAGCAAATACTTCAGGCGACTGATCGGAGGCATTTTAGTGTAATTAATTTGAACACTTTGGGATGGTCTTAGCCTTGGATCTCTGCCATTGAGGAGTGATTTTCTTTCTTTTTCTTTCATTCTTTCTTTTCTGTCCCCAGGCTCGAGTGGCGAAATCTTATCTCTACAAAAATACAAAAATTTTCTTTCTTTTCTGTCCCCAGGCTCGAGTGCAGTGGTGCAATCTTGGCTCACTGCAGCCTCTGCTGCCCGGGTTCAAGCAATTCTCCTGCCTCAGTTTCCCGAGCACCTGGGACTACAGACGCATGCTGCCACGCCTGGCTAATTTTTGGTATTTTTAGTAGAGAGGGGGTTTCACCACGTTGGCCAGGTTGGTCTTGATCTTCTGACGTCATAATCTGCCCGCCTCGGCCTCTCAAAGTGCTGGGATTACAGGGATGAGCCACTGCGCCTGGCAGGGGAGTGATTTTCTTAGGGCTTGTTTATTAGTTTTCCTGCATATTAGGTAACTATCTGTGACCTGTTTGGCTAGGGTATAAATTCTAATACACTTAAAAAAAAATTTTTTTTTAAATTATTTTTTATTTTTTTACAAGATGGGGTTTCACCATGATGGCCAGGCTGGACTTGAACTCTTGACCTCAGGTGATCCACCCACCTCGGCCTTTCGAAGTGCTAGGATTACAGGCGTGAGCCACTGCGCCCGGCTCTAATACACTTATAAACTCTCAGAACTGTATTACATATAACTTGGGGTCCTCAATGGGTTTTTTGATGTAGTTGAGTCAAGACCTCCCTCATGAGAGGTTTGGGTAACACCTTTTGATCTGGTAATATTCATTTTCCTTCTGTGTTCTCTTCAGCACCTATTTTTATTAACTTTTCCTTTGCAGTGGAAGAGAAGATGGGGACTGCAGTAGGGGAAGGAAGGCAAGGAGTTAAGTGAAAGACAGGCATTTCAGAAGGAACAGCAGCTTGTTTGGCTATCTGATCTGCAAGGTTATTTCCCTGACTCGTGAAAGAAAAGTCTTTCTGATGCTCTGGGACATGTGCAATAGCTATCTTTCTGGCACCTGGAGATTGTCTAGGACACGAACAATTAGTTGTTTGTGGACTAGACTTTGGCCTTTACTGTTAATAAGACCCCTCTCAGTCCAAATTTTTCCAAATGTATGAGCCCCTCCAAAGGCATACTTATAATCTGTATAGATAGTTCCTTCTTGGCTCTGTAAATGTTTCAAAGCTTGGATGAGTGCAAACAGTTCATGGGTTTGGGCAGACTAGTTATTGGGTAGTCCTCCTGACTTTACTTCTTCAAGAGTTTCTCCATTAATTACTGAACACTTATTATGTCTTTTCCCTTCAATTACTTGGGAGGACCGACCTATCTATAAATAAGCGCCACCCTGTCTTGAAGGGAGTTTCTTCTAAGTCTGGCCAGACCTTCATATGGTAATTAATTAAATCTAAACATGTGTGCCTCCTTTATAGGTTTGGATTCCTTGTTAAGAAACCTGCTGGGTTGAGTGAATTATCAGTAGTTAATGTTAAATTATCTTTTTCTAGCAGAATAGCCTCACTCTTTAAAATGTTTGTTGATCCACCTCCTTGCTTTTTGATTTAAGATAGTTGTAACTTGGTGGGGCTTGCTTACTGTTAATTTTCCTTCAAAGGTTAATTTTCTACTTTCTTTAACCAATACTGCTGTAGCCACGATGGATTGAATGCATTGAGGCCATCCACAGGTGGCTGGGTTTAAAACCTTTGACAGGAAGGCCACGAGCTGCCCTGGACTCTGTGCTCTTGGGTAAGCACTCTTAAAGCTACCCTGTTATTCACGTTAACAAAAAGGTGAAATGGCTCTTCTAGGAAGGGTAGGGCTAGAATAGGGGCAGTTATGAGCATCTCTTTTAATTCCTCAACTTGATGGATTTCCTCAGAAGTCTACAAGAGACAGGTTTCCACTGGGTAAGTGTTTCATATAAACGTTTACTTTTTAGTGCACAGCTGCCTGAAGGGAGTGTCGGGAAAACTGAAGGGAAGAAGATGGTCTAGAGGATCCCATGTGTTGGTGGGTGCAGGTTGTTTAGAAACAGGGACTTTTTCTCTTTCAGAGGAGTTGGTTTCTGGCTTGTTCATTCTGGTTTTTAAGGGGTAAAGGAGGACAGGTCCTTGTCTCTAACAAAGGGCATAGTCTATCTCCTCCTGGGAGACAGGGCTTTTATCATTAACATGTTCCATTAAGAGCTGACAAATCTCCTCATCAGGCCTAAATTTTGGCCAGAAGACTGAGGGTGTAAGGATGGGCCCTCCAAATAAAACAACAATATTTTATTATTTGCTGCTTTCCTTTATGTTTGGTTCTTTCATTATCTTTCTAATATTTTAACATAAGCCTTAGGGGACTATCAGGAGGAATTTCATTATCTTGAAGGTTTGGGGTGATGCCTAAGTACAATAGGCCTTTTCCTTGGAACTTCAACACCCCCTTGCTGGAGGTTTCTAGCACTCCTAGGTGCGGGGGGTTGGGGGAGTGCGGGGGAAGTGTGGGGGCGCCTCAGCCTGCGATGTTTCTTACCTTGGTCTGTGCAGTTACCTGGTTGCCGTGGTGTTGTAAGCTTCTTCTCTACCCGTGTTGCTGAGAGCCCAGATTATTCATCACAACAGGTGGATCTTGATCTCCTGTCCCTGAGGCCACTGCAATAGGACAGTGAGACATGTCTCCCCCTAGGTGGGGTGACCAAAGACCCCCTCCTGAAGGAGAATGGGAACTCCAGATGAGCCCCCAAAATTGTTAGAAACAAATGCTCGTTCCTCAGTGCCGCAAAGAAGAACTAGCACTTAGACAAAGTTTTCTTAGGAAGGCAATTTTACTTTCTGCAGAAAGGGTGCTTCTCACAGGGCTGGCCATCATGAGAGCACCCAGAACAAAGGAGAGTTGAAGTTTTTATTTCTAATATGACTCCTGCCCCGATGTCCTTCCCTCTTGGCTGGGGTCAGACTGCACAATTTAAACTAGACCTGACTGGCTAAACATTTAAACTTTCTTAGACAAGGTGGACACCTAATGAAAGAGAGGGGAGAGGAGGAAGGGGTCCTCTGCAGTGAACTAGAGAGCCAATCTTTTCTTAAATTAGGAAAGGAATGTGAGCTGGAGCTGATAGCACCACTGGTGCTGTGGCATGCCCGGGCATGTAGTAAAGTCAGAAAGAAGCAAAGGAGAAGAAAGGGTGTGGGTACTGGGAATTAAAGAATAAAAGGTTGAGCAGGCTCTTTGAAGAGAAACTTTGCCGTAACTCACACACTTTGTGGGGCTTGCTTACTGTTAATTTTCCTTCAAAGGTTAACTTTCTACTTTCTTTAACTAATACTGCTGTAGCCACGATGGATTGAATGCACTGAGGCCATCCACAGGTGACTGGGTTTAAAACCTTTGACAGGAAGGCTCATGCATGATCTCTCTCTCTCTCTCTCTCTCTCACACACACACACACACACACACACACACACAGGCTCACACAGCTAGCAGGGCAAAAAATACCCTCACCTGGGGAGAGACCCAGACCCATTTGGGGAGTCTGCAACACAATTGCCTCTTCCCCTTACCTGTTCTTCTGCACCAGGTTTTTTTGTTTGTTTATTTGTTTGTTTTTGAGATGGAGTCTCGGTCTGTCACCAGGCTGGAGTGCAGTGGCGTGATCTCAGCTCACTCCAACCTGTTTCTCCCAGGTTCAAGCGATTGTCCTGCCTCAGCCTTCTGAGTAGCTGGGACTACAGGTGTATGCCACCATGCCCAACTAATTTTAGTATTTTTAGTAGAGATGGGGTTTCACCATATTGGCCAGGATGGTCTCTACCTCTTGACCTCATCATCCACCCACCTCGGTCTCCTAAAGTGCTGGTATTACAGGTGTGAGCCACAGTGCCTGGCTTGTTTTTTTTTTTTTTTTTTTTTGGGACAGGGTTTTACTCCAGTGGACCAGGCTGGAGTGTAGTGGTGTGGTCTTGACTCACTGCAACCTCTGCCTCCTGGGTTCAAGCAATTCTCCTGCCTCAGCCTCCCAAGAAGCTGAGATTACTACTAGTGCTACTGTGCCCAGAAAATTTTTGTATTTTTGTAGAGATAAGTTTTTGCCACGTTGCCCAGGCTGGTCTTGAACTCCTGGGCTCAAGCAATCTGCCTGCCTTGGCCTCCCAACATGCTGGGATTACAGGCATGAGCCATCCCGCCTGGCTGCACCAGGTCTTAAAAGGAAATCCTTCCTCAACCACCAGTCTTCTTATGGAGCGTATGCAGATTTGCATCTGTAGATGTTTCCTTTCTGGGAGACTTCAAGGCTCTCCCTTTGGGCATAATAAGAAAAGAGAGCAACTCAGAGGAAGGGAACATAAAGGGCAGGGTTTGAGTAGACACTTTTGCAGGCAGCTTGGGAGAGGGGCTGAGGCTTTGGAAGCCAGGAGAAGGAGGACAGCCAAGAGGCCCGAGGGACTGGCAGAGCAAGGAGAAAGGGCTCCGCCATGTTCTTCAGTGCTTTGGCACATGACCTCATTATCATGGGCAACAGGCTAAGGCTATTTGATTCTGTTTGGGGGAAAGGATTGAAAAATACTTAGTGCCAGGCATGGTGGCTCACACCTGTAATCCTGGCACTTTGAGAGGCCAAGGCAGGCAGATGGCTTGAGCGCAGGGGTTTGAGACCAGTCTGGGCAACATGGTGAAACCCCATTTCTACTAAAAATACAGAAATTAGCCAGATGTGGTGGCACATTCCTGTAATCCCAGCTACTTGGGAGGCTGAGGCAGGAGAATCGCTTGAACCCGGGAGGTAGAGGTTGCAGTGAGCCAAGATTGTGCTACTGCACTCCAGCCTGGGCAATAGAGCAAGATTCTGTCTCAAGAAAAAAAGAAAAATAATTCCTTAGCAATGATGTAGTAATCCCCACTAGGGGAGGCTGCCCATATTCTAATTCTAATATTCTAATTGTAATCTGAATTCTAATATTCTTGTACGTCCTTCTACTCTGGAAATTGTCCTTGTTACACAGGCTGAGTGCCCAATGACCAGGTCTGTACTGTGCAACCCTGTCCCCATGGCATATAGCTAATTGGTCCAGGTGGACTTGAATTCAGAGGTCTCATCAGATCTGTTCATAGCCAAACCACCAATAGTTTGGGAGTCTGCCCCCGAGCCAAGCCAGGCCAGAGACCCTTCTCAGAGCAGAGTGAAAATAGACTAGTCCCTCTCTGCCAGTGGCAGGTAGGATGTGAATGAGGCCAGGGAGCTAGTGGCACTCAGTCACACTGAGGAGTTGAGGCTGCAGTGGGGAACGTTGAAGGCAGCATGCAGAGAAAACCAGAGAACTACACATTGAATCCTTGGTTCCAGCTGTATCTGACCAAGACCCTAATCAGAGTTTCCCTTTTATTCTTCTGGTTTAGTTGCTACTTGAAACACTCAATTATCCTTCCAACAAGCTTCAACCCCCACTTTTCCTTCTTAAAGTAGTTGATTAGGTTTTTTGTTCCTTGCACCACACACCAAGAAAACAGATGACGAGCTGAGTAGGTTAAATTAATGTTATCCAAAGCTTTGTTCATCCTGAGACCTCAGATTACTTCGCCTCCCTCAATCACAGTGGCACCCAGAAGGCGCTGTATCAATAGGGACTGCTTTTTCCCTAGCCAGTTTTGGAAGCTCCATTACCGGAGCTGGTGTCTCCCTTTCTAGAAAATTCTCAGTCCATTTACATAAGACCTGGAACTGCCTGGGAAGAGCCCACAGTTCAAAAGGTGATATGAGACCCTCTGGGAGTGTCCTTAGAGGACATGCTGGGTCTCATACCTATTTTCAGCTTTACATGTGACTCAGATGTTGCTGCTGCCACCACCTCTTTCTTCTTTCTTTTTTATTTTATTTTCTTTCTTTCTTTTCTCTCTTTCCTTCCTTCCTTCTTTTTTTTTTTTTTTTTTTTTTTTTTTGAGATGGAATCTGGTTTTGTTGCCCAGGCTAGAGTGTAGTGGCGCGATCTCAGCTCACTGCAACCTCCACCTCCTAGGTTCAAGTGATTCTCCTGCCTCAGCCTCCCAAGTAGCTGGGATTACAGGCACCCGTCACCATGCCTGGCATGTTTTTGTATTTTTAGTAGAGATGGGGTTTCACCATGTTGTCCAGGCTGGTCTGGAACTCCTGACTTCATGTGATCTGCTCACCTTCACCTTCCAAAGTGCTGGGATTACAGGCATGAGCCACCGTGCCCAGCCAGCTAATTTTCATATTTTTAGTAGGATAGGGTTTCACTGTGTTGGCCAGGGCTGGTCTTGAACTCCTGACCTCAAGTGATCCACCTGCCTCGGCCTTCCAAAGTGCTGGGATTACAGGTATGAGCCACCATGCCTGGCCAGTCTCTTCTTATAGTATGCATAATATCTGCATCAAGGCAAAATACATTTCTAAGCATGCAAACAAATCCACTGCACCCACTTACCAGACAGTTGCTCTCTACTCCATGATTCGTGTCTAAGGCCAATACAAGATAGGCGGATGGCCAAGGCACAGCCTGTCCTCCTGAAATCATCTGTGGGAAGATAATTCACTGTTGAGCAACTCAGGACTTGAAGGAGAAATCAGGATTATAAATATTTTTACATTTACCAACTCGCTGAATAAAAGGGATATTTGGGACATTTTAATATATCTTAAATTAGTAATAATGAGTACTATTCAAATTTCCTTTCTGTCTGGAGGGAGGTGACATGTTGGCATGTTGGCTTTTTTGTTCTTTTTTTTTTTTGAGATCGAGTTTTGCTCTGTCACCCAGACTGGAGTGCTGCAGTGGCCCAATCTCAGCTCACTGCAACCTCCGCCTACTGGGTTCAAGTGATTCTCCTGCCTCAGCCTCCCGAGTAGGTGGGATTATGGGTGCATGTCACCACGCCTGGCTAATTTTTGTATTTTTACTAGAGACGGAGTTTTACCTTGTTGGCCAGACTGGTCTTGAACTCCTGACCTCAGTTGATCCACCCACCTCAGCCTCCCAAAGTGCTGGGATTATAGGCATGAACCACCGTGGCCGGCCTGTTGGTCTTTATTAAATTCTGCCGTGTCCCACAGAGTTTAAGATAGAGAATAGAAAGTTCGGCCGGGCGTAGTGGCTCACACCTGTAATCCAAGCACTTTGGAGGCCAAGGCGGGTGGATCACCTGAGGTCGGGAGTTCAAGACCAGCCTGACCAACATGGTGAAACCCTGTCTTAAAAAATAATAATAATGATAAATAAAAATAAAAAAGAGAATAGAAAGTTCAATTTGGGTCATGCTAAAGTTAAGGACCCTGCAGAGCATGCTGGTGGCAATACCCAATGGGCATTCAAGACCCAGAATTTAGGCTTGGACATCATTTGCTTTTGGGTGGTTGTTGAAACCTTGGGTATGAGTGGTATAATCCAAGAAGAATTTGAAAGAAGAAGTAAACCAAGACAGAGCCCTGGGAACAAAAACATTTATGGGGCTGATGGGAAGAAAAGGAATTAGTCAAGAAGAAAGAAAACGCATTCAAAGAGATGGAAGAAAATGAGGGGTGATGGGCAATTTAGTGGCTGCAGGAGAAAAGGATTTCAAGAATGAAGAATTGGTCAACATAGAGAAGAGGCCTAAAAAGATAAGAACTGAGAGGACGAAGAAGATGAGGTGTCCCTCTAGTTTAGCAACAAGGAAGTTTCTGGTGACATTAGTGGCTTCAGTGGTATAGTAGAGAGAGAATCCAGATGTCAGGGGGTTGATGACCCTGGTGCCAGTCCACAGTGGAATGGAGCTTTCCTTGCACTGCTCAGCACTACGTGATGACAAGAAGGTGGAAGGTTAAGGGGACATAGATGTAATGAGATAAGGAAGGGGGAGCTGCAAGAACAGGCACTTAGGTTTGGATAATCGGATTTTGTCAGAGTATTGCTTTTAGGTGATGACAGGCCTCAGAGTGTGACCAAGGGGATGAGTGGCCTGAGCAGTAAGAAGGGCTAAGGTCATTGGAGACAAGGGGGCCAGAGACTTTAAGATAGAAGGTTATATCTTAATCACAGTATCCCTGTGATTTAGTTATCCACAGGGATACTATATCACCCAGGATGATGGCAGTATTTCTCCTGGGAAGCCTGTGAGTCAAGGGCCAAAGTCCTGAGTGAATGTAGAGAAAGTGAGTAGATGGCCGTGCTGAGGAAGGGAGTCCAAAGAACAGTGGTGATCTGAAAGAGGCAGTGAGGGCGGGGGATACTGACCACCTTCCTCGTCACATGGTAGGTGGGCTATGGCGTTAGTAAGCCCTCATGCTATGTCCTCAGCCAGGTTTCAGTTAAAGCAGAAGGTGGAGGGAGCTCCCCTCTATAAATGAACCAAGGTTCCAGGTGATACAGGCTCAGGATGCTGTAGTAGTAGCAGGAAGCACAGAGGGCAGCAGCATCCCAAGAGCACAGGAGAGGCCCCCTATCTGGATTAACCTGCATTTTGGGAGTCAGTCTAGGATGACAGGAAGAGTTGGGGGCATCATGGGGCTGATTGAAGAGGCACTAAAAGAGATCAGGATTGACGTGGCTTCCACGCTGTGCAGACCAAGGCCCTAGGTGATGCCTGCAGCCTGGTATGCACCAGATTCCCAACAGAAATTTGATGAGCCTCTGCAGGGCCTGGCCCTGGTGAGGAGAGGGATGACTAGATCCAAGTCAGAATACAAGCAGACAGTGGTCTCCTGCACCCTCTGGGTGGTTATGTCTTTGTCATGGATTCTGTAGTCAGTCTCCCATCCATTCACACACTGTTCTCTATGGAGGAGCTCTTTACGTAAGATTGGTTTCACTTCCAGCCTCAGTGGTGTATCCTAAATCAGTTAGAAAAATCCCATCCCCAGGCCCAGTCTTTGAGTCAGGGAATGGCCCAAGCCAGCTCTACCCTCCGCTGTGTGTGGACTTTTCTCTGGTCAAAGGAGTTGCTTTAGAGTGAGTCTCTAAGTCTAGAGCAAAGATGTAAAATCTTTAAAAACTGCAGCCATTTCTGCCTCTATAAGGAGAAACAGCCTTGTCTGAATCCATTCTATGCTGCTGTAACAGAATACCGCAGACTAAGTGTCTTAGTGTATTTGTGTTGCTATAAAGCAATACCTGAGGCTGGGCAATTTAGAAAAGAGAAGAGGTTTATTTGGCTCATGGTTCTGAAGGCTGTACAAGAAGCATGACACCAGTATCTGCATCCAGTGAGGGTCTCAAGCTGCTTCCACTCATGCCAGAAGGTGAAGGGGAGCCACTGTGTGCAGATATCACATGGCGAGAAAGAAGGCAAGAAAGAGAGGGAAGGTGTCAGGCTCTTTTTAACAGCCAGCTCTCAGGGGAACTCTCATGGGAACTAATAGAGCAAGAACTCATTCATTACCATGAGGACAGGACAAGGACTGCACCAAGTCATTCATGAGGGATTTGCTCCCGTGACCCAAACACCTCTCATTAGGTCCCACCTACAACATTGGGGATCAAATTTCAACATGAGGTTTAAAGGGTTAAATATTCAAACTATAGCACTGGGTAATTGACAATAAACAGAAATTTATTTGGCTTACAATTCTGGAGGCTGAGAAGTTCAATATCAAGGTCCAGCATCTGGCAAGGACCTTATTGCTATATCATCCCATGATGGAAGGCATCACATGAGTGGGAAAGCGTGTTTGTACATGAGAAAGTGAGAGTGACACGGGAGCAAACTCATCCTTTTATCTGGATCCCACTCCTGAGATAACCCATGGCCATGGTAACAGCATTAATCCATGCATGAGGGTGGATACTTCATGACCTGATCACCTCTTAAAGGTCCCACTTCTCAACACTGTTGCACTAGAGATTAAGTTTCCAACACATGGACTTTGGAGGATACATTCAAATCACAAAAAGTCTATATTACTATTCTTCAGAGAAACAGAGCCAATAGGATATATATTTATGAGGGGATTTTTTATGAGAATTGGCTCACTTTATAATGGAAGCCAAGAAGTCCCACGATATGCTGTCTGTAAGCTTAAGACCCAGGAATGCTGGTGGTACAATTCAGTGTAAGTCTTAAGGCCTGAGAACCAGGAGCTTCTCCTCTAAAGCCAGGAGAAAATGAATGTCTCAGCTCAGAGAGAGCAAATTTGCCCTTCCTCCATCTTTTTGTTCTATTCAGGTTCACAATGGACTGGATAATGCCTATCCAACATTGGTGAGGGCAATCTTCCTCACCCAGTCTACTGATTTAAATGATTTCTTCCAGAAACACCCTCACAGACACACCCAGAAATAATATTTTACCAACTATCTGGGCATCCCTTAACCCAGTCAAGTTGACACAGAAAATTAACCATCACACAACCCAAGGATAAAGCCAACACACACAGCAGAGGGAAGAGCTGGGCCAGTGCGGAGAAACAAAGCCCCTGAAGATGTTGAGACCCTCTGGATCAAAGCATTCTTCAAGTCCTCATTGCTTCTGGACTTTTTTCTGGAACAATATATGTTCTTTATTTTTATTTATTTTCGAGATAGGGGCTTACTCTGTTGCCCAGGCTGGAGTGCAGTGGTCTGGTCATAGCTCACTGCAGCCTCGAACTCCTGGGCTCAGGCAATTCTCCCACCTCAGCCTTCCAAGTAGCTGGGATTATAAGTGCATGCCACCATGCCTGGCTAATATTTTATTTTTATTTTTTATTTTTTGTAGATACAGGGTCTTGCTTGGTTTCTCAGGCTGATCTTGAACTCCCAGGCTCGAGTGATCCTTCCACCTCAGCCTCCCAAATGTTCTTTATTATTGACACCAGTTTGAACTGGGTTTTCTGTTACCTTGCCTTACCTGAGAGCATCCCAGCTGAGAGAAACATACCTTAGACATACTTTGTCCCGTTAGCTCCTTACCCACCTTCACGGGGCCAAGGTATGTATGGGGGCTGGGCATGTGTAGGCTCTGGAGTTCTTAGCCTTCAGGGGACTGTGATTCTGAAGATGGAGCTGGATGTAAACTGTGAGTCAGGGAGGGAGTCAGTTTTCTCTGTCAGAGACTATTTGGCCCCCAGCTCCTATCTTGGTGATCCAGACATTTAGTTCTGTTTTGTAGACTCTTTTGCATGACCACACCTGACTTTCTTAGCAAACTCCCTAAATTAGTTTTCTGCTAGTAAGAGTGTTCACTGTCGTGAACAGCTAATTTTTGTATTTTTGGTAGAGACAGAGTTTCACCATGTTGGCCAGGCTGGTCTTGAACTCCTGACCTCAGGTGAACCACATGGTTATTACCTGCTTTTCCTTCCCACTCTTACTCATTCAGTAAATATTTATCAAGTGTCTACCAGGTGGCAGGCACCATTCTGGGCGCTGGGGATAAATCAGTGAACAAAATAGACAATAATCCCTGCCCTTGGGGCTTATAGGCTTACATTCTAATAGGGAGATACAGACAGTAAACAAAATAAACAAGTAAAAAATATATAACTTTAAACAGTGATAAAATGGGCCAGACATGGTGGCTTACTCCTGTAACCCTAGTGCTTTAGGAGGCTGAGGCGTAGGATTGCTCAGGGCTCAGAGTTTCAGACCAGCTTTGGGAATACAGTGAGAGCCCTGTCTCTATAAATAATAAAAATAAAAAATTAGCCAGGCATGGTGGCACATGCCTGTGGCCCTGAGAGGATGGGGCAGGAGGAGTGCTTAAGCCCAGGAGTTCAAGACTGCAGTGAACTATGATCACGCCACAGTACTCCAGCCTGGGTGACAGAGCGAGACCCTGTCTCAAAAAAGCAATAAAATGCTAAAGTGGAAAATTCAAATCAGGGAGTTTTTTGTGTGTTTTACATAGGTTGTATAGGGAAGGCCTCACTGAGAAAGTTGCTTTGGCTTTTGTGTAAAGACCTCAACAAACTGAGACATGGACTATGGATGAGTATGGAGGGGAAGATCACTCTCAGTAGAGGGAACAAGTCCAAAGGCCTTGAGGTGGGCACGTGTCTGGTGTGTTTGAGGAACGGCAAGGAGGCCAGTTTGACCCAGAGGGGTGATGGAAGGGGAGAGTAGGAGGTCACAGAGGTGATGGAGCTGGTCACATGGAGCCTTTAGGGCATAGTGAGCACGTCAGTTTTTACATCTGATCAATGGGAGAACATGGGATGGTTTTAAGCAAAGTACTGACAAGACCTGACTTACCTTTTAAAAGAAAGACGAGCCAAGGATGACCCCAAGTTTTTATCTGAACAGATGAAAGAATTGACCTGCTACTAGTTGGCTGAGTGCAGTGGCTCATACCTGTAATCCCAACACTTTGGGAGGCTGAGGCAGGTGGATCACTTGAGGCCAGGAGTTCAAGATCAGCATGGGGAACATGGTGAAACCCCATCTCTACTAAAAATACAAATATTAGCCGGGTGTGGTGATGCATGCCTGTAATCCCAGCTACTCAGGAGGCTGAGGCATGAGAATTGCTTGAACCTGGGAGACGGAGGTTGCAGTGAGCCGAGATGGCACCACTACACTCCAGCCTGAGTGACAGAGTAAGACTCTGTCTCAAAAAAAAAAAAATTGACTTGCTATTAGTTGTTAGAAAAACTACATTTTGTGTGTGTGTTGGGGAGGGCAGATAGAGAATAAATGGTCAGTTTTGGGTATTTATTATTTTTTTTGAGACAGGGTCTTGCTCTGTTGCCCAGGCTGGCATGCAGAGGTATAATCGTGACTCTCTGCAGCCTCGACCTCCCTGGCTGAAGTGATCCTTCTGCCTTATCCTCCTGAGTAGCTGGGACTTACAGGTATGTCCCAACATGCTTAGCTAATTTTTATTTATTTATTTATATATATATATATATTTTTTTTTTTTTTGAGACAGAGTTTCGCTCTTGTTACCCAGGCTGGAGTGCAATGGTGCGATCTCAGCTCACCGCAACCTCCGCCTCCTGGGTTCAGGCAATTCTCCTGCCTCAGCCTCCTGAGTAGCTGGGATTACAGGCACGCGCCACTGTGCCCAGCTAATTTTTTGTATTTTTAGTAGAGACGGGGTTTCGCCATGTTGACCAGGATGGTCTCGATCTCTTGACCTCGTGATCCACCCGCCTCGGCCTCCCAAAGTGCTGGGATTACAGGCGTGAGCCACCGCGCCCGGCCTTTATTTTATTTTATTTTTAATTTTTTATTTTATTTTATTTTTAAAGATGGGGTTTCACCATGTTGGTCAGGCTGGTCTTGAACTCCCAACCTCAGGTGATCCGCCCGCCTTGGCCTCCAAAGGGCTTGGATTACAGGCGTGAGCCACCATGCCTGGCCCGCTTGGCTAATTTAAAAAATTTTTTTTGCGGCCGGGCGCGGTGGCTCACGCCTGTAATCCCAGCACTTTGGGAGGCCGAGGCGGGTGGATCACGAGGTCAAGAGATCGAGACCATCCTGGTCAACAAGGTGAAACCCCGTCTCTACTAAAAATACAAAAAATTAGCTGGGCATGGTGGTGCGTGCCTGTAATCCCAGCTACTCAGGAGGCTGAGGCAGGAGAATTGCCTGAACCCAGGAGGCGGAGGTTGTGGTGAGCCGAGATCGCGCCATTGCACTCCAGCCTGGGTAACAAGAGCAAAACTCCGTCTCAAAAAAAAAAAAAAACAAAATTTTTTTTAGAGATAGGGTCTCGCTATGTTGCCCAGACTGGTCTTGAACTCCTAAACTCAAGTGATCTGCTTGCCTCTGCCTCCCACAGTGCTGAGATTACAAGCGTGAACCATGGCACCTGCCTGGACATTTAAATTTGCAGTGCCTATCAGACATCTAAGTAGAGAGAGGTCAAGTAGACAGATGGCTGTCTGAGTCTGGAGTTCAGGACTGAGGTTCAAGTTAGGGATTTATTTGAGGCTCACTAGAAAAGTGATAGTATTTAAAACTCCAAAACTGGCCGGGCACAGTGGCTCACACTTGTAATCCCAACACTTTGGGAGGCTGAGGTAGGCGGATCACTTGAGGTCAGGAGTTTGAGACTAGCCTTGCCAACAGGACAAAATCCTGTCTTTACTAAAAATACAAAAATTAGCCAGGCGTGGTGGCAGACACCTGTAATCCCAGCTACTTGGGAGGCTGAATTGCTTGCACCTGGGAGGTGGAGGGTTCGGTGAGCTGAGACCAAGCCACTGTATTCTAGTCTGGGTGACAAAGTGAGACTCTGTCTCAGAAAAAAACAAAAAAAACAAAAACAAAACACTACAAAACTGGATAAAGTCACTCAAGACTTTTTGCCTTTACTTTGATGACCCTTTTTCTGAGCTGTGACAGTACTTTAATTCACGTTTAGATACTTATTTAGAAAAGGACTGAGCATACTGCAAATTAAGACATTTTTTTTTTTGAGACAGAGTTTTGCTCTTATTGCCCAGGCTGGCGTGCAGAGGCATGATCTTGGCTCTATGCAACCTCCGCCTCCCGGGTTCAAGCGATTCTCCTGCCTCAGCCTCCTGAGTAGCTGGGATTATAGGTGCCTGCCACCATGCCCAGCTAATTTTTGTATTTTTGGTAGAGACAGGGTTTCACTATGTTGGCCAGTCTGGTCTTGAATTCCTAGGAGGCTGAGGCAGGAGAACTGCTTGAATCCAGGAGGCAGAGATTGCCGTGAGCTGAGATTGTGCCACTGCACTACAGCCTGGGCAACAAGAGCAAGACTTCATGTCAAAAGAAAAATTCTGTCCAATTTTTATGTTTTTGAATATAAATCTTCTTTTGTTTCTTCTGTTGTTTCAAAGCCTTGAGAATGCTGACATTTATCCATAAATACAACTGCCTCGTCCTATTAAATATATAGTTCCTATGGCTGTTCTTTAAAATATTTAGCACTTTAATCCACTTGGCGTTTATTTTTATATACTATGTGAAACTTACATTTTTGTCCTCCGAGGTTTCATTCATTTATCTGCGCATTCTTTTCATAGTTCATCCTTTCTTACTGCCGTGTTTGGGAATGTTATTTTAGTATGTGTCCCGTCAGGATTAATATATGTGTTTGTTCAGTCTCATTCCTTTCCATTGATCTCAGCTTCTATTTTTGTTTCTGCTGTCACAGCCCAGCAGCACCAAAGGAACATCTCGCCCCCTGCAGGCAGCCGGTGTCCCCAAAACCTGGGTCTGTCCTAGGAGCCCAGGTGGAAGTGTAGCTGTGTCCCTGCGGGAGGATTCAGGGCCCCTTTGACAGGTCACCTGTGCCGGTTTCCTGAGGCCTCGAGCTTCCTGGGTTCCACGTTTTTAGTAACCAGTAGAGACGGACCTTTACCCTGTCGTCAGGTGGGGACCGTCCCCTCCTGGGCTCTTCCTTTCAGGCCTTTGCACCTCCCCGATCCCAGGGCACCTGTCCCACCACACTGCCCGCGTAGTGCTGCTTCAAGGCCCGCAGTCTTGGCCATCAGCGCTGAATGCCATGGCACTGAGTAAATTGTGTCCTGATGAGTTCTGGGCGCTGATTTTCCGGCTCACTTGGAAGCTGCTCCCTGGGCCCGCCTGTTTCCCTTCACTTTCCCTCCTTGACCCCCTTCCCTCGCAGTATACCACTCAGCGTACCCTTTATAACAAGGGCCAAAGCGTTGTTGAAGCAGATACGGTTCAAACACAAAAATTAAACTCCTCTTTATTTAACAGATGTGCACGAATCTATTGTGTGTTAGATACTGATAAGTGTCTGATGAGTCGTACTGAGCCAGCCCGGGCTCCTAGAACTGGGTTGATGTGCCAGTCTCAATCAGGTTAGGAGCGTCTGGGGAGAGGGCTCGGAGGAATAGAAGGAGGCGTAGGGGCTAGGGGGAGGATAGTTCTGGAGGCTCGAGTAATGGGGAGTGGGCTGTGCTGAGCCCTCTTCTCGCTGTCTCCCCATTCCTTCGCCGAGCCGGGGCCGCATGCGCAGTTTCTCGGGTCTTAGCCATGCACCCGGATGGCGCCGAGGCGCGACCAGGTGAGGGAGCTCGCGGGTAGGGCATTCCGCGGGTACTCGCAGAGCAGGACGGCCACCCACACCGGGGCCCGGGGGCTCCACCCAGGGCGCTCACCCGGAGCGACCCAAGGCTGCTTTTCACGCCTGGGCGCACGCTGGTAACTGGGCACGCGCTGACAACCCACGTCTGGAAAACCCGGTCCTAATTGGAGAATAAAACTTAAATACACGTGAACCAACCAGCAGCTGAACATTTCCGTGAGAAAACCCCGAAAAGCCTGCGCCAGCTCCGGCGGGGCCTCAGATTTTCAGAGCTCGTGGTCTGCCCCGGCGCCCTCCAACGCCTGAGCCCTGCAAAGCAACTGTCCCAATAGGATTCCTTTCTGGCGCCTGGAAGAAGGCTTTGTTGCAGGGATCGAAGATTCTTTTTACGTGTTCCTTGGCTTGTACAGGCATTTACCGGTCCTCTGGAGATCACATGTAACAAGAAATCTCTAAATTCAGTATTCTTTTAAATGAACTTGAATTTATTCATTACAGTTCTATCAACAGACTTGAAAAATAATAGCAAACATGTTGTAAACATTATGTGTAGGACATTGTATTTATCGGGTCCATGAGAGGCTCTTAATCTGGGGTACAGGGACAACTAGGAGTGGATAGGATTCAGGGAGCCCATGAAACTCCTGAGATTGTTTCACATTTTAGGGCAAATGTGTAGTTTTTCTGAGAAGAAGTTTTGTTGTTTTAATGATGACCAGGGTTCATAACCTTAGTTTGGGTAAGAATGCTGCTCTAAAGTCAATGCTCAGCCGGTTTATGGATTCAGAACTCTTTGCACTAGCACTGAGGCCCCATTGAGGGCCCGAAGCCCCCAGTCTGAGGGCCCGAAGACCCCTGCAGGAGAGTTTGGTTCTGCAGTGAGGGTCACTAGAGCCTGGACTTGATTTTCTCTCCTCACAGGAGAGCCCCCCAAAACTCCAAGGGGCACAGTTGTTTTCGTTTTAAAGCCATATTAGGTTCAAGTAGATTTACTTCTGCATTTCTCTTTTCTTAAATAGAAATAAGTCTCTGGTGGGTATTTTCCCCTGGGTTAGTCATGCAAACGTTCTATGCC
This sequence comes from Aotus nancymaae, assembly GCF_030222135.1. Lineage (NCBI taxonomy): Eukaryota > Metazoa > Chordata > Mammalia > Primates > Aotidae > Aotus > Aotus nancymaae. Next base: position 50,346,298 of record NW_026988473.1, on the reverse strand, counting down.
TCACTTACCACTCGTTTCAGCCTCTGGGACAGCCCTTCTGCACAGACCTGGCCCAAGACCCTTCTGCCACCCACACATGGGAGTCTCTGGGGAATTTGAGTGTTGACTTCATTGGGCTGGGATTTTCCTCAACCGATGTGTCTAGGGAGGTAAAACGTGTTCCTTTTATGGAAAAAAAGAGTATAATTTTCATGTGTGTATGAAGAATAGAAGATTACAAAACCACCCATAACCCCCTTAATAGGTCTAACACAATAACTAATTTTGTTGTAAATCTCAGTTTTCCTATGTGTACATATTTTGCATTGCTGTGATTATAGCTGTACTGTATGTAATTATATGTTAAGAGCCAGTCTGTTTTACAATTGACTGTACTACTGTTCCATAACATACTATAAGCATTTTACTGTCTTTGGTAATTAGTGTTTTTAATGACTGTATACTTTTCTTTTCTTTTTCTTGAGATGGAGTCTTGCCTATTGCCCAGGTTGGAGTGCAGTGGTGCGATCTTGGCTCACTGCAACCTCTGCCCCCCAGGTTCAGGCCATTCTCCTGCCTCAGCCCCTGGAGTTGCTGAGACTACAGGCACCCACCACCACATCCAGCTAATTTTTGCATTTTTAGTAGAGACGGGGTTTCACTATGTAGGCCAGGCTGTTCTTGAACTCCTGACCTCAGGTGATCTGCCCGCCTCGGCCTCCCAAAGTGCTGGGATTATAGGCATGAGCCACCGCGCCCATCTGATAACTGTATACTTTTCTACCCCACAAGCACATTTTATCATTTTCCTTTGTTGTACATTTGCATCGGTTCCAGGTTATTTAATGTGCGTGCGTGTGTGTGTGTGTGTGTGTGTGTGTATGGATATGTGTGGTAGTGGTGCTGTTGTGTCATAAACGTTGTGCTCATGCTGAGGTCTCTTCTTTTCCCTGGCCAGTTTCTAGTGTCATGAACTCTCAAGTTCCAGAGAAGCCATGCTTTCAACTTTCCAACATTGATTAATTAATTCATATTTGTATGTACATATATATATGTCAGGTACTGATAAGTGTAACAGAGAGAGATGAAGCAAGGTAAGGAAGATCAGATGTACGTTTTTTGTAGAGTAGAACCAGAACTTGACTTTCTCTATTTACAGACTGTCCCTCCCCCTAGACCCCAGAAAAATTCCAAGGGCATAGTTGGTTTCATTTTATAGCCAAATTAAGTTCAAGTAGATTTACTTGATAAGTAGAACTTTTTGATAAGGTGACATTTGAGCAGAGACATAAAGGAAATGAAGAAGTAACCTTTTTGCAAATCTGGGAAAAGGGCTCTCTGTCTCTCTCTCTCCTTCTCTCTCTCTCTCTCTCTCTCTCTCTCTCTCTGTCTCTCAGACAGCGTCTTGCTCTTGCTCTGTTTCCTAGGCTACAGTGCAGTGGTGCGATCATGGCTCATTGCAGCCTTGACCTCTCAGGCTCCAGCAATCCTCCTGCCCTTTTGGTGGAGCACACCTGTAGCTGGGACTACAGGTGTGCTCCACCAAACTTAGCTAATTTTTTTTTTTCTTTTTTTGTAGAGATGGGCATCTCATTATGTTGCCTGGGCTGGTCTCCAACTCATGACCTCAAGGGATCATCCTGCCTCAGCCTCCCAAAGTGTTGGGATTACAGGTGTGAGCCACTATGCCTGGCTGGGGAAACGGCTGTCTAGGCAAAGGAAACATGACTGCAAAGGCCCTGAGGTAGGAGTGTGCTTGGCGTGTTGAAGAGGCTACATGGCAGGAGTGGAGTGGGCCAGGAGGAGTGAAAGCTGTTGTGGGTGAGTCGAAGGTGGTGGGCCCACACCCTGTGAGGCCTATAGGCTTTCACTCTGAGATGAAGAGCTGTTAAAGGGTTTTGAGCAGAGGATTGACAGGATCTGATTTTAAAAGAATCAATTTGTCAGTTATGGAGAACAGACTGTCAGAATTTGGAGATTGTTACAATAATCCAGGCAAGAGACGAAGCCCTTCTTTGGAGCAGGACATGGTGGTGTGAGTGGTAGGGATAGCCTGGGGACAGTTTTAACAGGATTTGTTGATGGTTTGAATGTGAAGTCCAAAAGGGAAGAGTCAAAGATAACTTCAAAGTTTAGGAATAATGGAACTGCTGTTGTATTTCCTGCTGTTGTGTTTATTTGTTTGTGTTTTGTGTAGGGAGACAGGGAATTAGGAATTTAGTTTTGGACATATTAAATTTGAGATGCCTGTTAGAAAGCTAAGTGAAGAAGTCAAGTAGGCAGTCAAATATAAGAACTTGAAGTTTATGGGAGAAGTCAGAGCTGATTTGGGGACATGAGTGAGGATATATTTAAAGCACGAGATGGCATGAGATCCAGCCCAAAGGTCTCTCCCAATCATTTATTCAGCTGTCCACTTGACATCACCACTTGGACATCTAAAAGATAACTCAAGCTCAAAACGTCCAAAACAACATCTGATCTTAACTTCCCTAAACGATTCCACCCATAGCCTCCCCCATCTGTTAATGATAGCACCATTTTTTCATTACTCAGACAGAAACCTGGAGTGACTTTACTTTTTCTCTCATCTCCCACATTTAATTGGTTAGGAGGTTCTGTTGGCTCTGCCTTGAAACTATATCTAGAATCCAAACACTTCTCACCACCTTCATTGCTACTGTCCGGAGCAGAGCTGCCATTAGTTGTTCCTTGCCTGGCTGACTCCTAACAATTCCTCTGCTTCTGCCACTGGCCTTCCCCATCCCTGACCACTCTGTTCTCAACAGAGGGATTCTTTAAAACCTGTAAGATCACGTCCCTCCTCTGCTCAAAACCCTCCAAACAGCTTGCCATTTCACTCAGAGTAAAAGACAAAGTCCTTGTATGACCTACCCTATCTGACGCAGAGCCTCCACCTATGACCCTACATCCTATTGTTCTCTCCATCACTCACTTGGCCCCAGCAACAGAGCTTTCCTTGTTGTTCCTCAACCATGCCAGATACATTCCTGCCTCAGTTTCCTCTGCTTACAATGCTCTTCTCTCCGCTAGCCCCCTTGTCTCATTCATTACCTGCCTAAGATTTTGCTGAGACTCCTGGACTGGCTGAAGGGCACAGGCAAAAAGTTACAAGGGCCTGGACCAAGGCAGGGAATGAAAGCGTATTTTAAAACATACTACAATGATGGTCTTAAAAAACAAGAAATTAGAGAAACCATGTAGTCATTTGTTCATTCATTCATGCAATCATTTATCAAATGCCTTCTTTGCACCTCCAGCCTGGAAGATAGTGGGAGTATCAATGCTATGTCCAGACAGAGCCTTAACTCAAAAGGTGAAGCACCTGGCCAGGCGCGGTGGCTCATGCCAGTAATCTCAGTACTTTGGGAGGCCGACGTGGGCGAATCACCTGAGATCAGGAATTCGAGACCAGCCTGGCCAACATGCTGAAACTCCATCTCACTAAAATACAAAAATTAGCCAGGCATGGTTGTGGGCACCTGTAATTTCAGCTACTTGGGAGGCTGAGGCAGGAGAATTGCTTGAACTCAGGAGGTGGAGGTTGCAGTGAGTTGAGATCGTGCCACTGCACTCTAGCCTGGGTAACAGAGCAAAACTCCATCTCAAAAAAAAAAAAAAAAAAAAGTGAAGCACACAAGTGGATGAAAGAGGTGGTATAATCTTTGAATAGGATATTTGTCTCACTCTCACGGGGATACCAATGTGTTGCAGGAGCAGCCAAATATCTCAGAAATGAGATGAGTGAAGTGAATTGGCTAGTGCTCCTCCAGTGAATACTGTCCTTTTATTGCCCAGGGGCTCTGGACCTGCCTTGGGTCAAGAACAGCCCAAAAGCGGGATCAGAGCACCAAAGCTTCCCAAGCAGCTGTGTAGGGCAGCTGTGCAGCTGAGACCGTGCTCAACCTTCACTTCCCTTCCCCATTCCCTGTGAATTCTCTGAGGCCAGTCAGGTCCTGGGGTAGGACATGCTGGTGGGTGGAAGGAGTGTGGAGAAGAGCTACCAGTTAGACCAATTAGAGATTCATCCAGGTTAACCAGCAGGGTTTTCAAACATGCAAGTCCCTGAAAGGACTGAAATATATGGATACCAGAGTCAGCAGAGCCCCAGAAGGAGAATCTGCCTGCAGGCCTATGCACAGAAGTTCACTGGGCCCTGGGTCTCAGAGGCATCTGGAAACACAGAGTGTGGCAGTGTCGTGCCTTACCATCCTCAGTGTGTGAGTGTACCCACAGCTAAGCACATTGAGTTAGGACTTCAGGGCAGGTACAGATCCAGATCTAGACCAGAGTGACCCAGGAGTCAGGCCTCCTCACCTTTTGACTCTGCTCCTTTCTAGCTAGTCTATGTTTTTTCCCATCTGAGGTCTGGTATTATAGAAATCATCTCATTTTGTAACTGCGATTGTTTTAAGAAAATGAGATGGGTGGAACAAAGGTTCTCATTTTTCACTTTTTTACATTTTGATGTTATATGAGTTCTTAAAATGAGCAGGGGTTATTTTTGGTATTTTATTTTATTATTTGACATGGGGTCTTACTCTGTCACCCAGGCTAGAGTGCAGTGGTGCAATCATGGCTCGATGCAGCCTCGACTTCCCCTGGCTCAGGTGATCCTCCCACCTCAGCCTCCTGAGAAGCTGGGACTATAGTTGCGGGCCACCATGACTGGTTAATTTTGATATTTTTTGTAAAGATGGGGTTTTGCCATGTTGTCCCTTGAACTCCTCAGCTCAAGCAATTTTCCTGCTTTGGCCTCCCAAAATGCTGGGATTACAGGCATGAGCCACTGCTCCTGGCTCCAAGAAAATTCTTACCCAAACTTAACAAATTAATATTACTTATATGCTTTATTCTTTCACCTTATGTAGCCCAATATACTCAGAAAGAATTGGAAACATAAAAATATTAATTTTAGTGGGCCTCGCCAATATAATTTTTTGTTTGTTTATTTGTTTTAGAGACCAGGTTTCGCCATGTTGTCCAGGCTGGTCTTGAACTCCTGGACTCAAGCAATCCACTCGTCTCAGCTACCCAAAGTACTAGGATTGCAGGTGTGAGCCACCATGCTCGGCCAAAATATAATTATTTAAAAATAAAATGCTTTATCTTACTTACTATGGGCTTTAATTTGTCAGAAACTTGGAACTACAGAATCAACTCATTCAACTTAGGAAAATATCTGTCATATAACCAAATTGACAAAACCAGTCTTATTATCAAATTAATAGCCAATTAGGCTTCAGTTTTCAATTTTGATAAAATGTGCGTTTCCCTATCTCTCATCTGAATTCTAGTTATAAATTGAATAACTATTCAAGTCAGAGAACAAGTCCCTGAGTTTGTGCTGGGATGACGTAAGGTGCTGCCATGCTTGGTATTTCCTACTGAACTTCTATTTGTCTTGCCCTCATAGGATTCTGTCTTGGAAGCAGGGTATTCTTTCACAGCAGTCTAGAGATAGGTAAGGGAATAAAGCTTGTTATCATTCTTTGATCAGTAGCTCTAACATCTCAACATGTACCAAGTCACACTGTTTCTACCGTGATGCTTCAAACTTAACAGAAATATGTGTAAGACAGAGAAAGACATGAAGCCTCCTATAGGTGTCCTGGGTTTTTGTTGTTGTTATTGTTGTTTGTTTGTTTGTTTGTTTTGAGACGAGTTGTGCTCTGTCACCAAGCTGGAGTGCAATGGCGTGATCTCGGCTCACTGCAACCTCCGCCTCCCAGGTTCAAATGATTCTCCTGCCTCATCCTCCTGAGTAGCTGGGATTACAGGCACATGCCACCATGCCTGGCTAAGTTTTTGTATTTTAGTAGAGATAGGGTTTCACCATGTTGGCCAGGATGTCCTTCATCTCTTAACCTCGTGATCCACCTGCCTTGGCCTTCCAAAGTACTGGATTACAGGTGTGAGCCACCACACTCGGCCTAGGTGTCCTGTTAAAAGAGATGAATTTGTAATATCCTGGGCCAATTTACAATGTAAGATTCAGGATGGGTAAGAGATGTACCTTTCTTTTGCAAAGAGAAAGGGGGATTGTGAAAAGGGAAATGGAAAAGGACAACAGGCATGGTGGTGAACATTGAAGGTGCATCCCTAGGTCAATTTTATGCAAAAGTACCTATGGGCCGGTATGGTGGCTCATGCCTGTAATCCTAACGCTCTGGGAGGCTAAGGCAGAAGGATTGCTTGAGCCCAGGAGCTCAAGACCAGCCTGGGTAACATAGCAAGACCTGGTTTCTACTAAAAATAATTTTTATTAAAAATTTAAAACAATTTTTTAAAATTAAGAAAGGTACCTATGGAAGTCAAAGGTCTCCTCAAACTGTTCATTCTTGTGTAACCCTTGATATCCCGGGTAACCCTTGATATCCTGGAGACCAATATCTCAAAACACAGTTATAATCACTAACTTCCCAACCAAAGGCTTCCGCAGCTTCTGCTTGCCTGCAGTTGTAGCTCCTAATCTGATTTCATCAGAAGCATGATGGTTCAGGCTAAGATTATGATTCAGGATTGCTGGAGTGGGGCTCCAAAACATGCAGGTTTTTGAAGCTCCCAAGTAATTCTGATGGTCAGTGAGACTAAAGCTGTTTGATGAGAACTTGAATTCCTGCTTCATATTACAGATGCCTTTCCCTCCACCCCTGCTGCGTAATTATTGTCAATGACTCCAACATCCAAGTGGGTGAACTCCCAACACCCAGGCCTCTCAATTCTTTGCCCTTCTAGCCATCAATGACACTCCCTCTACTCCTCTCACTCCTATGGATACACCCTGACGCTTACCACCAGAATCTTCCCCACCTCTCTATTCTGCACCTTCTGTTTCTCTAGCTCACTTGTTCTAGTCACTTCATGTTGTGGGAGGCAGAATAAAGGTCTCCCACGATGTTTACATCCTAATACCAGGAACCTGTGAACATGTAGCCGTGCATGGCAAAATGAACTTTGTACATATAATTAAGGTTATAGACCTTAAAATAGATTAGCCTAGCTTATCCAAGTGTGCCCAGTCTAATCACATGAGTTCTTAAAAGCAGAGAACTTTCTCTGGCTGGAGTCAGAGAGGTGAAACAAAAGAGAAAAACAGAAGAGATGTGGCTGGAAGGGAAGTCAGAGAGACCTGAGATGAAACAAGCGCTCCAGGCTGGGTGCAATGGTTCATGCCTGGAATCCCAGCACTTTGGGAGGCCTAGGTGGGAGGATGGCTGGGGGCCAGGAGTTTGACCCCAGCCTGGACAATATAGCAAGGCCCTACCTCGCCAAAAAAAATTTTTTTTAATAAAAGAAGGATTCCAATGCTGTTGCTGGTTGAAAGATGGAGGAGGCAATCTGACAAGGGATGCAGGTGGTTTTAAGAAGCTGACAGAAGCTTCTGGCTAACAGAAACAAAATGGGAACCTCGTTTCTACAACCACAAGAATCTGAATTCAGCCAATAACCAAAATGAGCTTGGAAGCGGATTTATCCCTAGAATCTCCAGAAGAATGCAGTCCCACCAACACATTGATTTGAGCCTTTATGAATCTCTAAACAGAGGAGTCAGCTGAGGCATGCTGTACCTGGACTTCTTACCTCCAGAACTATAGGATAATAAATGGGTATTGTTTTAAGCCACTAAGTCTGTGGTATTTTATTCTGGCAGCAATAGAAAATAAATACACCATGCTACAAGTGTTTGACCTTGTTACATTCCAGAACATTGACCCATGACTTTATCACTATTGAACAGACCCCTCATGTCTTTCCTGCCCTTCTTTTCCAATTTGGATTCTGTAGCCTGCCATTATAATCATCCCACATAAGCATCCTCAGCTCTCCTGTTCTTCTCTCTCTTTATTACAGTACTGCTCAGACTTGACTGGGCACAGCATGAGAATCGCCTGGAGGGCTTGTGGAAGCACATTCTGCTGGGCCCTGCCTCCAGAGAGTCTGATGCAAGAGTTTTGGGTGGGGTCTGGGAATGTGCATTTTTCTCCACTTTTCAATGATTCTGATACTCCTGGTCCAGGGACCACAATTTGAGAACCACTGCTTTGCTACAATCAGCCTGATCGCACTTGACTCTGCAACCTTCTTCACAACTGCAACCAAGGAGTCTTGTGTTGCTCAAGAAAAAAAAAAATCACCAAATTGGGCCTACTGCTTTCATTTAAATTCATGGTACAGCCCCTGAATAACCCTCGATAACTACCAAGTTGCCTGTCCTTTACCATTTCCCTAATAAAGCCCCTTTGTCTTTCTCATACACTGTCCTCTCTTCTCAAACCTCCCATGTGCTTCCACTCCTCAGTTTCAGCAGATAATCTCACCTCCCACGCTTCATTGAGGAACCCAGAGGCCGGAAGATGGGAACTCCCTCATCTTCCTTCCCACGAAGCTGCAACCCTGCCTGAGACTGCTCCTTCTTCCCTCTTGTTACAGTGGAAGGACAGATCTCTGCCACTATCGGCCACTCTCTCCTCCTGTCCCTGCATCCCATTGTTCCTACGAGAGAACAAGAACTTTGCTTCTCAAATTGCCTCCTCTTTTCTATGATATTAGCATATGCGTCCATCGGAATTACTCACTGGATCCCCATCTTCAGCCCTCCCTTGGTCCCACATCCACTCCCAGCCACCATCCAATTTCTTTGCCCCCATTCATAGCAAAAATTACTGAAAAAGTTGTTGACTCACTGTGTGTCTATCTCCTCCCTTCCCATTCGCTCTTTTAAAAGATGTATGGAATATGTAGTCATTGAATAAATATTACATTGGATACTTGATATTTGTTGAGTGTCATCCTGTGGTCCCCCCTTTCATGAAGTTTGTGGACAAAATCCCTAAATATGGCATTTACAGCTAGTGACAAGTACTGTGTAGAAAACAGATGTGATGGCTTTCATGACCCATAAGGGAATTCAAGAAATACATATTGAGCAGTCACTATGCACCAGGAACAGTCTATATTCTACCAGGAAAATATAGGAAAAAAACAGCAATAAAAAGTAAAACATGTATGTTAGTGATATGTGATATGAAACAAAACAGAGTGAGTGAGGAGGGTAGGCAGGGGGATAATGATCCTTAATAGCATGGTCAGGTAAGTCTTCCCTGAGAAGGTGTTTTTAAGTGAGGACCCGAGGGAGAAGAAGTTAGCTGTGCGGCTATCTGGGGGGAAGAAATTCCCGGCAGAGAAAATGGCAGAAGTAAAGACCTCAGGGTGGAAACATACCTGGCCGGTTGGAATAACTGCAAGAAACTGGCAGCAATAGAAAATGAATACATGGTGGCTCATGCCTGTAATCCCAGCACTTTGGGAGGCCAAGGCGGGTGGATCACCTGAGGTCAGGAGTTCAAGACTGGCCTGGCCAACATGGCAAAACCCGTCTCTACTAAAAAGTTCAAAAATTAGTTGGGTGTGGTGGCACATGCCTGTAATTCCAGCTACTCGGGAGGCTGAAGCAAGAGAATCACCTGAACCTGGGAGGTGGAGGTTGCAGTGAGCCGAGATCACACCATTGCACTCCAGCCTGGACGACAGAGCGAAACTCTGAATCAAAAAAAAAAATAAAATAAATACACCATGGTACAACTATTTGACCTTATTACATTCCAAGACATTGACCCACAACATTATCACTATTGAACAGCCCCCTCATGTCTTTCCTGTCCTCCTGTTCCTCATGCTTTTCCTGTCCTCCATGCTTTCCAGGAGGAAGCATGCCTGGCTGGTTGGAAAAACTGCAAGAAACTGCAAGGAATGACAAGAAGGCCAGTCTGCCTGGAGCTCTGTGAGCAGAAAGAATGAGTCAGGCTAGGGGATGAACCCTGCATCACAAAGGGGCCAAATTGTGTGGGGCAGAGGCCAGCAAACGTTTTCTGTAAAGTGCTAGATAGTAAATGTTTTTAGCTTTGCAAGCCACATATGGTCTGTGTCGCATTTTCTTTCTCTTTTCGAAAAAAGTGTGAGAGCTCTCTCTTCCCTCTGGCGGTATGAGCGTTTTGCTGACCGGCCCTTAGTTTGTCACGCCGTGGGACCTTGTAGGCTGTTGTAAAGATTTTAGCTTTTACCCTGAATCAGATGAGAAGCACTGGAGGATTCTGAGGAAAGGAGTAATAGGACCTCTCTTACATTTTGAGAGGATCTTTCAGTTGTTTTGTTTTGTTTTTACCACAGGCACACACCACCATGGCTGGCTAATTTTGGTGCTTTTCTGTAGAGATGGGGAGTCTGATTATGCTGCCCAGGCTGATCTTGAACTCTTGGGCTCAAACGACCCTCCTGCCTCGGCCTCCAAAAGTGCTGGGACTACAGACATGAGCCGCCGCGCCCAACCTTTAAATATGTGTTGGGAAACCTGGCCAACATGGCGAAACTCGTCTCTACTAAAAACACAAAAATTAGCCACCGGCAGTGGCACCTGCCTATAACCCCAGCTACTTGGGAGGCTGAGGCACCAGAACCACTTGAGCCCAGGAGGCGGAGGTTGCAGCGAGCTGAGATCACACCATTGAACTACAACCTGAGAGACAGAGCAAGACCCTATCTCAAAAAAAAAAAAAAAGTATATATGTGTGTGTGTGTGTGTGTGTGTGTGTGTGTGTGTGATATATATATATGAAGCTTATTTCATAAGGTGCCTATAAGTATTAAGAATCTTTTCGTTTTTATATGCTGAACCTTTTTTTTCTTCCCCCCACAACACTCTTGGATGATAAGTTGGCTAAGCATAAATTTATTTCATTTCTAGGTCATTTTCTTCAATTCTAGGGGAAAAAAGCTCAGTAATTTTCTGATCAAATATTGCTTTTTTCCCATCCAATTATCTTTCTGTGGAACTCCTATTATTTTATCAGTATTCGAACCTTGTAATCTGTTCCCTGTGTTTTTAATTGCTGTTTTTTATTTATCTTGTGCTATATTCTGAATGAGTCCTCAGTTTTGTCTTCCACTTCTCTAATTTGCTGTTTGAGTGTGTTCGATCTTGACTTTCTTCCACTTATGACTTTTAAAATTTCAATTAGGGTATTTTTTTATTTCAAGGATTTCCAGTTGGTTCTCTCTCATACTGTTTCATTTCTGCCTATTTTTGCTGAATAATTTCATTTTGAAATGAAAGTTATGCATTCATCTCTGAACATTTTTAAAATCCAAAGGAAATTTGAGAAAATTTCTGGTCTGACTGTTAACTTCAAAGGCTATCTTTCTGTTTTGTAATTATGATTGAAAGCTCTTTTAGTTTGAGAAAGTATTAGTTTTTATTTGGTTTCTCTCTCTCTTACTCTCCCCTCATTCCTTTCCAGGATGGCCCTCTGGGCCTCTGGGCCTCAAACTAGAGTCAAAGTTTAGGATTATGATTTCTCTAGCCTTAGATGTTAGGGATGTGGTACATCTAGCTGTGGGTCCAGCAGACAGCTTGACAATTTCTGGTAACAAGGTGTTCTCTTTGCTCCTCACCTCCCTCGGCGCTAATAAAGACTCAGTCCATAGATTAACAGCTATTATCTTCATCTTCTTTTCACAGGCGGTGGAGCCCACTTCAGCCTCTGGTATCTAGCTGTAAGCTTCGGGGTCCCACCTTGTGGGGAGTGCTTTAGCTTCCCCCTCCCCTGCTAAACCCTCATCCAGCTGCCAGTGTCCAACTTCCAGACTTAGAGCCCTACAAGCTTGAGACTTCAGCCCCACTTATCTTAATGTGTTTCTATTCTATTTCTGGTTCATGGAGATATATAAGAGTGCAACTGTGTCTTTTTCTAAAAAATAATTTTTATATTTTAAATGTCACCTCTGGGTATCTGAAGCAAAGGGAGTTTTGGAGTTGACTTCGACCTCCTCATACCTGGCTTTGGTCCTCTCCCCTCTACTGAAACCACCACAGTCAGGGTCACTGGTGATCTTTAGAATGCCAGATCCAATGGATGTTGCTTTGTCTTAATCTTACTTGATGTATTGTCAGCGTTTGGCATAGCTGACCACACTGTTCTTAAAACATCCCTCTCTGCTTGGCCGCGCACTCTCCTGAAACCCATTCTTGTTGTCCTTTACAGCTCCTCTTCCTCTCCTTGAACTCCAAATATAGAAGTTCTGGCCAGCGCAATGGTTCACACTTCTAATCCCAGCACCTCTAGAGGCCAAGGTGAGAGGTTCACTTGAGGCCAGAAGTTCAAGACCAGACCAGAAAACATAGTGAGGCCCTGTCTCTACAAAAAGCATTTAAATCTAAAAAACTAAAAATTAATATGAGAATTTTTTTTTTGAGACAGAGTCTCTTCTCTGTCACCCAGGCTGGTGTGCAGTGGCAAGATCTCAGCTCACTGCAGCCTCTACCTTCTGGGTTCAAGCAATTCTCTTGCCTCAACCTCCTGAGTAGCTGGGATTACAGGCGCGCACCACCATGCCTGGCTAATTTTTGTATTTTTATTAGAGACAGGGTTTCACCATGTTGGTCAACCACCATGCCTGGCTAATTTTTGTATTTTTATTAGAGACAGGGTTTCACCATGTTGGTCAGGCTGGTCTTGAACCCATGACCTCAGATGATGCCCCCCCGCCCACTGGCCTCCCAAAGTGCTGGGATTACAGGTGTGAGCCACCCGCACCCAGCCTAATATGGAAATTCTACACACCTGGGCCTGAGGGCTCTTTTCTCTATCTACACCCTTCCCTTGAAAATATCCTCAATCCTATAATTTTAAATACCATTTATAGTCTGATAACTCTCAAATTTTTATCTCCAGACTAAATGTCCTGAGTTCCAGACTCAGTCTGCATACGTACTTCACAGTTCCAGCTGCATGTTTAATAAATATCTTAAACTTAACATGTTCAAAATAAAACTCTTTATTTTTTCCTCCAAACTTTCTCCTCTTTCAGTCTTTCCCAACACATGGCAATATCATTTACAAAGTGGGAGCGATTTTTACTTTTTCGTGTTTAAGTTTTTTACTCTTCAAATGTAATACAATTGTTCAGCTAAAATAGAAATAATGAGACAAAATGGTTCTGAAAAGTACAATAGGAAAATAGTTTTCACTGGTTTATTTTTCCAAATGAGCAACAGGCTATTTACAAATAAGCAGATTTCCAATGATGTGTCTTAAAATGGCAAGTCTATCACTGTTTGAAATCTAAATGAAAAATAAATCATTGTGGCCCATTTGATTTGAGACAATGAACTAACTTTCTGTTATAATGACATTCATTTCACTTTTGTCCCCAAAAAATGTGAGCACCAAAATTGTCAAGGAACACTTAATATTTAGTAAAATAGTAAGGAATGTGAAAATTAAGGTGGGGAAAAAGCGTTTTCAGAAGGAAATCTTTGGACATCAGTTTACTGCAAATAAAACATACTAAACACACTCCTGATACACATAAATAATAATAACTAATAGGTACACAAGAAATGGCAGAGCTCTGAACAATGGATATTAAATAAATTAAAGATATATCAGAAACAAAGGATGAGACAAAACAGTCATGAAAGAAAGAAAACCATCTCCACCCAAATAACACAGAGAGGATGAAGGGAACAAAACCGAATACATTTTTCCCCAATGTTTTTATTAGGGTGTTTTTTTTTTTTTTTTTTTTTTGCTTATATACATCAGATTTATTACAATAGTTTATCTTTGGCATTCTAAACATTAATATTTTACCCTTTAAAGGGAAGAGTCAGGAAGAGAAAATGTCAAATCCTCCTTGAAAGTTAATGCCAGGTCCATCTAGGCCAAATGAACTACCACAAGAACAGCCATGAATCTCGCTGTGCTTTCCTCACACCCCTCTCTTTAAAACCCTACGTGGCCTCCTGTGTTAGTTCCTGTGAAAATTTTTAAAAGAAAAAGAAGAAGAAAAAAAAAAACCTACGTGGCCACGATGATCGGAGTACAGCTGAGGGGAAATGATCAACTTTGAAAAGCTCTCCTGGAGACAATGAAGAGAGAGTTATCACATTTCCTTATCTTACAACTGAAATATGAAATGGCTTTAAAAAAAAAAAAAGAAAGAAATGGCTTTTAAAAAATTGTTTTTGGCCAGGTGTGGTGGCTCATGCCTGTAATCCCAGCACTTTGGGAGGCCAAGGCAGGTGGATCAAGAGGTCAGGAGTTCGAGACCATCCTGGCCAACATGGCAAAACCCTGTTTCTACTGAAAATACAAAAATTAGCTGGGCGTGGTGGTGCATGCCTGTAATCCCAGCTACTCCAGAGGCTTAGGCAGGAGAATTGCTTGAACCCGGGAGGTAGAAGTTGCAGCGAGCCAAGATTGTGCCACTGCACTCTAGTCTGGGTGACAAGAGTGAGACTCCGTCTCAAAAACAAAAACAAAAACAAATTTTTTCCCCCTGAGATGGAGTTTTGCTCTTGTCACCCAGGCTGGAGTGCAGTGGCGTGATCTTGGCTTACTGCAACCTCTGCCTCCCAGGTTCAAGCGATTCTCCCGCCTCAGCCTCCTGAGTAGCTGGGATTACAGGCGCCCACCACCACACCAAGTTAATTTTTGTAATTTTAGTAGAGATGAGGTTTCGCTATATTGGCCAGGCTGGTCTTGAACTCCTGACCTTAGGTGATCTGCCTACCTTGGCCTCCCAAGGTGTTGGGATTACGGGCGTGAGCCACTGCACCAGGCCAAAAAAAATTGTAAAAAAAAAAGGGTAGAATCTGTGCAATGTTACTAGTCACAATAGAACATTTACCAGAGTTACAGTGTTTTGTTACAATAATACTTTGCAGGAATGTTCACATTTTCTGTTATAGGACTGTAGCAAAGTGGTCTCAAAGGAAAACATTTTTTTTTTAAAGTTTTATTCATCAGGTTCATTTCAAGTCAAAATTATGCAGGTCTTCTACATGATGTTCAGCAAGAAGATGTGTTCAAAGGCAAATGTTGATCACATTCTTTTTCAGAAAGCTCACTCTTAAGGGAGTCCTATGTAAGAAAACAACTTGTAAAATATATCTTTGTATAGACTTCGAAAACTGATCATACAAAAAATTTTTGAAAAATAAATTAGATAATTAAAAACATCTTTTCCAGCAAAGCTGGACATTAGGCTGTCCTCGCAGAGCCATTTTTAAAAAATTTATTTATTTTTTAGATGGAGTTTCACTCCTGTTGCCCAGGCTGGAGTGCAACAGTGTGATCTTGGCCCACCGCAACCTCTGCCTCCCAGGTTCAAGTGATTCTCCTGCCTCAGCCCTCTGAGTAACTGAGATTACAGGTGTACACCACCACACCCAGCTAATTTTTGTATTTTTAGTAGAGATGGGGTGTCGCCATGTTTGCCAGGCTGGTCTTGAACTCCTGACCTTGTGATCCACATGCCTTGGCCTCCCAAAGTGCTAGGATTACAGGCGTGAGTCACCACACACAGCCTGGATCATTTTTTTCTAGCCACATCTCATCTAGCTGCTGTGTGGACCCCTAGGTTGATGCTTTGGACCCCAAGTACATTCTGTACTGTTTGGGGTCAAGACTGGGATCACAAAAGACAGGATGGCGAACATGGAGTACTCCTATTTCTTGGCTCCTAAATGTCTTCAAACCTGCCTGGACAACCTTGTTGAAAAGATCCACATCCTCCAGCCCCGAGACTTGGATGTAAATATCAAAGCCACCTACTTGGACAAGAGTTCCCTTACAAATAGGAGCAATGCCAAACCCATAGTTACTCCAGAGGCCAGTTCTCTGAGTAAAGGCAAATGGTTTTCACCGGGAACTTTTCCACTATAAACAATCTTTGGGTCACACTGGCTGAAGATAATTGGAAAATATATTTGTTGGCCCAGAACTGTATTTGCTTGACATTGCTGAGGGAATTCTGTAGTAAACACAAGGTCAACATCACAGAACAAGAGCCAAGATTCATTATTAAACTGAGAAGATCCTACTTCCAGGTTTGGAGCTCTTGAAAATTCTTCAGACACAGGCAAAATCTGCATGTCAGCTTTAGGATACTTAATGCAATAATCTCTCATCAGTTCAACTTGTTTGACCTTGTCAGGGTTGGAGTCAGAATTGAAAAGCAGAACCATGAGCTTGATGTTCTGACTGGGGATAAGACATGTCTTAGGGTAACTATATTTTTTGTTTTTAGGATCCAATGTGTTTCCTTTTTTTTTTTTTTTTGCAATAGAGTCTTGCTCTGTCACCCAGGCTAGAGTGCAGTGGTGCAATCACTGCAAACTTTGCCTCCCAGGTTCAGGTGATTCTCCTGCCTCAGCCTCCCGAATAGCTGAGATTACAGGCACCTGCCACTGCGCCCGGCTAATTTTTGTATTTTTAGTAGAGATGGGGTTTCTTTGGCCAGGCTAGTCTTGAACTCCTAACCTCATGATCCACTCACCTCAGCCTCCCAAAGTGCTGGGATTACAGGCATGAGCCACTGTGTCCAGCCCCTTCTTATAAAAAGCAAAAAACCTGGCAACATTATGTGCACACTTTTTTTTCTGTTCACTGATTTGTTTATTAATGCACCAGTGCCTATTTGCTGTTATTACTTTAGGTATTTGGGGTTCATTTTTCTTTGTGCTGAGAAATATTTTTAATCATTATTTCAGAAAGAAACTGGATGGTGATCTCTCTTACTCTTTGTATATTGGAAATCATCTGTATTTCCCTCTCCTTCTTTAATGCTAGTTTAGTTGGGTAGAATTCTAGTTTGACAATTATTTTCCATTAGTAATTTAAAAGCTATTCCTTTGTCTTTGGGCATCTATTGTTGTTGAAGAGTAGCTTTCAGTGGTTTGTTATTCTTTTGTAAGAAGTCTGTCTTTTTCTAATAGTTATTTTTAAGATTTTGAGTTCTTATATTTGATGTTCTCCAAAGCTACCACTGACTAGACATGAATTTATTTGTATTTTGCTCAGTATCTGTGGCCTGCACCTGATAGATTATGTGAGTTCATGTCCCATTGGTATAGAAACAGACTTGAGGTTCTAATTTTTCATAGCTGATTCTTTTCCTCCCTGTGGTCCAGACCAATGGCAAGCTTTCTTGTTCCTTCCCCAAACTGGCAAGTAGAGTTTTTCTTTTCTCCTGTGGGTAGCAAATAAAACCTTTATTCCAACTTCAGATCTTGTCAGGGCTCAAGGCCTCATTTCCTGTTGCCACGTCAACATTGAAATCTCATCCTTAAACCCCAAGACCTATTCTGTCTTAGCTTCAGATTCTCTTTACTGTCATAGCTTTGGGTTCCCTTTTGATTTATGGCACCTGGGAATGTCTGTTTCTTGCTTTCAATCTCAGATATATCTTTAGGGACTTTATCATGAAGGGATGTTGAATTTTATCAAATGCTTTTTCAGTATTGGTTGAAATGATCATATGAATTCATATGAATGAATAATCCTTCATTCTGTTGATATGATGTATCACATTGATTGATTTGCACATGTTGAACCATCTTTGCATCCCATGGATAAATCCTACTTGGTCATGATGAATAATCTTTCTAATCTATTGTTGAATTTGGTTTGCCAGTATTTTGTCGAGAATTTTTGCATCAATATTCATCAGAGATAATGGCCTGTAATTTTCTTTTCTTAAAAAAAATCTGAGGCAGGCAGATTGCTTGAGCCCAGGAGTTCAAGACTAGCCTGGGCAACATGACGAAACCCTGTCTCTACCAAAAAAATATGAAACTTAGTCAGATGTGGTGGCATGCACCTGTAGTCCCAGCTACTCAGGAGGCTGATACGGGAAGATCGCTTGAGCCCTGGTGGTAGAGGCTGTAGTGAGCTCTGATCATGCTGCTGTACTCCAGCCTGGGTGACAGAGCTGTGTTTAAAAAAAAAAAAAAAGAAAGAAAGAAAGAAAGAAAAGAAGGCCGGGCACGGTGGCTCACGCCTATAATCCCAGCACTTTTGGAGGCCGAGGCGGGTGGATCACGAGGTCAAGAGATTGAGACCATCCTGATCAACATGGTGAAACCCCCTCTACTGAAAATACAAAAATTAGCTGGGCATGGTGGCGCGTGCCTGTAATCCCAGCTACTCGGGAGGCTGAGGCAGGAGAATTGCCTGAACCCAGGTGGCGGAGGTTGCGGTGAGCCGAGATCGCGCCATTGCACTCCAGCCTGGGTAACAAGAGTGAAACTCCGTGTCAAAAAAAGAAAAGAAAAGAAAAGAAAAGAAGACACTATTTTGGAACTCAAAGCCAAGAATTTGACTTTTTCTCCTGACTGGGTTCTTTTGAGTTCTCTTTCCTGGGTCAATAGCCTCATCCCCAAGATATAGGACAACTAAGTTAGCCAAAATTGAGTGACAGTCACTTGCAGCCATTCTTTAATATAGTAGGGTTTGAGAATTTCTGGCCTTCAGGATAAAGTTCAAGTCCTCCAAACTTTCTGCCCTAAGTATGTTTCTAACTCAGTTTCCTACTTTTCTCTCTTATCTATCCAGTGCTTTAGAGAAACCAAAGGTGCTTGTTATTTTGCGTGTACCTCTGAGCTTTCTCATATCCATGTCCTTGCATGTGATGTGCTCTTTACCCAGGCACTTTTTCTCCCCCTGGAGTTTGGGTCTCGTTCTGTCACTCAGGCAGGAGTGCAGTGGTGTGATCCTAACTCACTGCAGCCTCAAACTCCTGGTCTCACACAATCCTCCTGCCTCAGCCTCCTGAGTAGCTAACCATACCCTTTTGCCACTACTGCAGGCCAAATCTAACCCGGTCTTTCAAAGTCCAGCTCAATGGGTGCTGCTATGAAGTCTGGCTAATCTTCTCAGCTTAAAGTTTTGTGTGCTTCCTTTGTATTTCTGCGATTGAAGAAGTCCACTGCAGTTTAAAGAACTGAAACTGTGAATTGATACCAGGACTCAGGGGCTCAGGACCCGGCTCTGCTACTCCTTAGCTGCCTCTTTTTACCTATCTCAACTTCAATTATTATCTAAAACAGAGACGGAAATATTTCCCTCACGGAATTAAAGTCACTTTTATGACTGTTTTGGTTTTGAGTGAAGGAAAACCCAAACTGAAAAGGGCATAGATTAGTTTATATAGGTGAAAAGTCCATGGGTAGAGATGGCTTCAGGCAAAGGTGACTCAAAGCTCAAGTGCTGTCAGCAGGAGTCTGACTGTCTTCTCTCAGAGCTGCCTTTTGCTCTATCACCTTTATGACCAGGTTCAAAGAGTAGCCTGATGGCTGGCAGCACTCCCAGAACCCAGTCTTTCTGCTTCAAGTCCAACTGACTAGCTTGAGAACATCTTTCTCAAGTCACAGCAAAGTTCTCATGGGCTCTCATTGGTCTTGTGCCCATCCCTGAGGTGGTCACTATGGCCAGGAGAATTTGATGCTTGGATTGCCTAGGGCCCAGGGGATGTGTTCTACCTCAGACCCTGGGGTGCATTCCTGACAGCAACACATGGGATGTGTGTGGGTGGGTGGAGGTTCTGCAGTGAGAAGTTAGGGTGCATTTCCAGCATAGTGAAAGGATGCTGGATGAGCATAACTGCAGAGGTCCACCATATGCTAGGGATCAAATGAGACAATATGAGGAAACTGACTGGAAAGTCCTGATCAGGTCGGGCGTGGCTATCCTAGCACTTTGGGAGGTCAAGGCAGCGAGATTGCTTGAGGCCAGGAGTTCGAGACCAGCATCATATCAAGACCCTGTCTCTACCAAAAAAAAAAAAAAAATAGCCGGTGTGGTGGCATGTGCCTATAGCCCTAGCTACTCGGGAGGCTGAGGTGGGAAGATTGCCTGAGACCAGGAGTTTGAGGTTGCAGTGAGCTATGATTGTGCCATTGCACTCCAGCCTGGGTGACAGAGAGAGACCCTATCTCAAAAAAAAAAAAAAAAGAACTGTTCAAACATAAATGATGACTATTATTTGGTTGATTATTTTTGGCTTATTTTGCAATGGAGACATTAACTCCTTTCAGCCACAAGGATTAAGTAGGAAAGGCAATGTGGCTTAACGTATAATATACTGACCAACTAGTTTTCAACCTGCCTCATCTTATGTTGCAGCAATGATGCTATTCTAGGAAACTGGGCCTTACCAGGGCAGAAACAACAGGGCCATGCTTTAGAGAAGGAAAGTTCCGTGATTGCAGGTATCTGAGGAAGTTCATAAGCACATAATTAAATCACAGTCTTTGTTGGAAACAGGGTTTCAACTCTCAAAGACCAAAAACAATTGCTGATGGGTGGGGAGTGGGAATGAGAACAGTCCAAGGACATTGTTGGCAGACCAAGGGTCACCAAAGGAAACTCTGAGCTGGGCGAGTCAGCAGCACTCGGCTAGTGCTTGGCAGGCTCTGCAGCACGAGCTGGGTGTTGCTTAAAAGGAACTCCCTGTACCACATCTTCCCTTCCTGGACAGTCCAAGTCACTCCCAACTCACTTCTGGAAGGATGTCCCTTGACTTCCAGATTCTGACCTTGCTTCCCCTTGGTGCCTCTCTCTGCCCCAGCTGGCATCTTATCTCTCTTCCTGACCCTGGCTTCCTATCTGGGCCTCAACAGTGCTCTGACAATTTCTTTGGGTAATGCTCCCCTTGCCTAACTGCCTTTTGGTCTCTCCCGACATGTAATCACAGGTGCTCTTCCCAGGGACCTGAGGCAGCATGGCCTGATGGAAGGAGCCTGGATTTTAAAGCCAAACAGCTCTGTGTGTGTGTGTGTGTGTGTGTGTGTGTGTGTGTGTGTGTGTGTTTTGAGACAGGGTCTTGCTCTGTCACCCAGGCTGGAGTACAGTGGCACAATCTCAGCTCACTGCAACCTCTGCCTCCTGGGTTTAAGCAATTCTCATCCCTCAGCTTTCACAGTAGCTGGGATTACAGACACGTGTCACCATGCCCTGCTGATTTTTGTATTTTTAGTAGATACGGGGTTTCACCATGTTGGCCAGGCTGGTCTCGAACTCCTAGCCTCAAGTGATCCACCCACACTGGCCTTCCAAAGTGCTAGTATTATAGGCGTGAATCACCACGCCCGGCCTGAAGCCAGATAGAAGTGTGTTCTAATCCTGGCTCTTCCATTTGTTAACAGGGTGAACTTGAGCAAGTTATTCTATTTTTTCAACTGTAAAATGGGGATAATTTATCCTACTGGGTTTCTGTGGCGGCTCGATGAGATAAGGGACCTAGGACACTGAGCAGGTTGACCCTTTGAAAATGGTGGTTCTTACTAAGAGTGAAGACAGGCAGGAGCACACACATTGCATAAACACCACCTTCCTGCCTCACCAGTGATAACATCTGACCAAGATATCAGGCATTTACTTTATGCGGAAAAGTCCTGCATAGATGGAGCTGCCACTTCCTCATTTGTAGCCTGCTCTCTAATATTTCACAATCTGTGTAGTTAGGAAATAGTTCTTCATATCTAACCTAAGTTCCTTCTGCTATAGTGTGTTGTAGCACACTTGTTTTAAAAATAACACACAGGCCAGACACAATGGCTCACACCTGTCATCCCAGCACTTTGGGAGGCTGAGGTGGGCAGATTACTTAAGGTCAGGAGTTCAAGACCAGCCTGGCCAACACGGTGAAACCCCATCTCTACTAAAAATACAACAAAAAAAAGCTGGGCGTGGTGCTGGGCACCTGTAATCCCAGCTACTTGGGAGGCTGAGGCAGGAGTATCACTCTAACCTGGGAGGCAGAGGTTGCAGAGAGACAAGATCTCACCATTGCACTCCAGCCTGGGCCGACAGAGCAAGACTCTGTCTCAAAACAAACAAACAAACAAAACATACACACACAAACAGGCCCATGAAAATGAGCAGATTTTTTTATGAGTCAGGCATTCACTTTGCCTTGGGTTTACTCGTATGTTCAAGAAACCAGTGAATATTTGTTGTGTGGCCACTGCAGACAGGGACTGTGCTGGGGAGCTCCAAAAAGGTGTGAAAAGACTCCAGCTCCCTTGAGGTTCATGTCCTGCTGGAACCAGGAATCTCAGTCCTTCTCTCTTTAGTTTTCAATTGCAGGTGAATGACAGTGTCAGTTTACAAATTCTAGGAACACAGCAAAGGAGTTTAGTGGGACTGATCACGTTGGTAGCTAATCAATGACCGGATGTACAACTTGACTCTGGCAAGATTGAAATGAAAATTGTGAGTCAATTTTCAACATTTAAGCAATGACACTAAGTGGTCCCAGACAACAGGTTAGTTCATTCAGCTACTCAGGTGCATTTTGCAGCTAATCCTTCTTGCTGGGCTGTTAGAATGAACCACGTCTTTTCAGCTATGTGGCACAGAATCCGAGTGTCTAAGAAGCTCCTGTTGAGGGAGATGTTTGCCCTGTGTGAAAGCAAGGGCAGACCTCTCAACTTCACACATGTCCACTCTGACCCTATAAGCCTATGGACTGAGAGGATACACTGAGGACCACAGACAGCCTATAGATGTGTTTTGTTTGGTCTGATGGTGTTTTACTTTTGTTTTTTAAGTTGAATTGTTTGCCGAAATCTAAAAACTGATAGACTCACATGATCCAGGTTTCTGGCTTTTCTTGAAAAATGGGAGCTCTGGAGATACTGAAGCAGCATTTCCTAATAGTAACATCACCTGGATCTGAGTGAAGACGCTGTCTTTAGGTGGGGCCACCATTTCCTATGCCTCACTCTGGTCATTTCATTCATCTATGGAACTTGCCTGGGCTCTGAAGGCATTTGAATTTTGGACTCTTGGCCTGTGAAGACCCCTTTGGTCATTGATAGAGAGCACAGCTACCAGTGATCTGTTTTTTTGGGTTCTCTGCTCTCTCCTCTTCTATAAGAAGAGGAATGAAACCTGCAGATATGTCTTCCCTAAGTTTACATTTAATGCCCACCATTGAAGAGATTTCACTACAGTTGAAAACATTTCTCATGTTACCTCTTGGGCCTCATATGAGGAGTGAGGGGATGAATCTCCCTGCTTTTTTTTTTTTTTTCCTTTGAGCCAGAGTCTCTCTCTGTCGCCCAGACTAGAGTGCAATGGCGCAATCTCAGCTCACTGAAACCTCCACCTCCTGGGTTCCAGCGATTCTCCTACCTCAGCCTCATGAGTAACTGGGATTACAAGCATGCACCACCATGCCTGGTTAATTTTTATATTTTTAGTAGAGATGGGGTTCCACCATGTTGGCCAGACTGGTCTCGAACTCCTGACCTCAGGTGATCTGCCCTCATTGGCCTCCCAAAGTGCTGAGATTACAGGCATGAACTACAGCACCCGGCCCGAAAAATGCCTTTTGCAATTTGTGTCTTTGCACTGTTTCCAGGTTCTTTATAGTCCAAGGGGCTTCTGTGTGGGCAAAGGGACACCCTCTACAACTTCCAGTATAACTGATGCTCAATGTATCAAATTTACATGCCTAGTAAACAAAATTCGGAAACAAAAATTTCTTTCTTTTTTCTTTTGAGACAGAGTCTTGCTCTGTCACCCAGGCCGGAGTGCAGAGGTGCAATCTTGGCTCACTGCAACTTCTGCCTCCTGGGTTCAAGTGATTCTCCTGCCTCAGCCTTCTGAGTAGCTGAGATTACAGGCACACGCTATCACGCCCGTCTAATTTTCATAATTTTAATAGAGACAGGGTTTCACCAAGTTGGTCAGGCTGGTCTAAAACTCCTGACCTCAGGTGATCTGCCTGTCTTGGCCTCCCAAAGTGCTGGGATTACAGGCATGAGCCATGGGGCCTGACCAGAAGTAAACATTTCTAAGCTACACTTTTACATTTAAGTCCTGATTACAAACTCTATTTCTTTTGGGTGAAAATAATAGAAAAGCTTGACTCAAAATGGCTTAAGCAATAAGGATTTTTTTTTTTTTGAGATAGGGTCTCATTCTGTCACTCAGGTTAGCATGTGGTGGTACGATCATGGCCCACTCCAGCCTTAACCTTCTGGGCTTCAAGTGATCCTCCTGCCTCAGCCTCCCTTGTAGCTGGGACTACAGGCACACACTACCATGCCTGGACAGTATTTCTATTTTTTTTTGTAGAGATGGGGGTCTCGCTTTGTTGCCCAGGTTGGAAGGAAATTTATTATCTCCCATAACATGAAGCTAGGAGGTAGGGTGGACCTTGGGCACAGTACGTCTGGGCTTGGGCTCCATTTCCTATGATTCTGTCAGCATGCCCTTCTCACTGTATTGGTATCATCCTCAGCTAGCAATGTGGCTGGTGCAGTGCCAATGTCATATTCAGACGCAGTTTAGAAGAGGAAGTGGGATTCTCACTATTTCCTTTTGAGGGGGGACTGTGGAAACCTCTGCTAGAAGCCTCACAGCGGACTTTTCCTGAAATCTCTTTGGCCAGAACTGTGTAACACACCTGTTCCTAAATGAACCACTGGCAAGAATGGGATTGCCAGTTGGCTTTTACTGATCATCCCAGAATGGAAGGAAAAAGTCTATCATAAGGATCACTACATAAACTTAATTAAATTCCCTTAAAGAATCTAAATTACAGTAACACATTCAATAAGACTAATCTCTCCCTCCTTTTCTTGGCGGGGACCAGGCTTGTGGTCTTGCTCTCCGTAATGTATGGAGGAAGAGGGAAAGGGCTCTGGCCCCCTAGGCATCATGTCTTTGGTGCCGATGGCTTCCCATCCGCTAGTTCTATCCTCAAGCGCCGAGACACTGGGAAGAAAAAAAAAAAGAAAAAAAAAAAGTCTAATCTCAAACATTGCAAACATCCTAACACTTCAAATAGCAGACAGAAACATGAAAATAAAATGATCCGGGCCAGGCGTGGTGGCTCACACCTGTAATCCTAGCACTTTGGGAGGCTGAGGTGGGTGGATCACCTGAGGTCAGGAGTTCAAGACCAGCCTGGCCATCATGGTGAAACCCCATCTTAAAAAAATAAATCAATAAATAAAATAAAATGATCCTTGTCTAGTGCCAGTTTTCAAAGGGAATGCTTCTAGTTTTTGCCCATTCAGTATGATATTAGCTGTGGGTTTGTTGTAAATAGCTTTTATTATTTTGAGATACATTCCATCAATACCTAGTTCATTGATACTTTTTAGCATAAAGGGCTGTTGAATTTTGTCAAAGCCCTTCTCTATCTATTGAGATAACCATGTGGTTCTTCAAACAAAAAAAAGAAATAAAGGGTATTCAATTAGGAAAAGAGGAAGTCAAATTGTCTCTGTTTGCAGATGACGTGATTGTGTATTTAGAAGACCCCACAGTATCAGCCCAAAATCTCCTTAAGATGATAGGCAACTTCAGCAAAGTCTCAGGATACAAAATCAATGTGCAAAAGTTACAAGCATTCCTATACACCAATAACAGGCAAACAGCCAAATCATGAGCAAACTCCAATTCACAATTGCTACAAAGAGAATAAAATACCTAGGAATACAACTAACAAAGGACGTGAAGGACCTCTTCAAGGAGAACTACAAACCACTGTTCAAGGAAATAAGAGAGGACACAAAGAGAGGGAAAAACATTCCATGCTGAAGGTTAGGAAGAATCAATATCGTGAAAATGACCATACTGCCCAAAGTAATTTATAGATTCAATGCTATCCCCATCAAGCTACCATTGACCTTCTTCACAGAACTGAAAAAAAAAAACAAAACCTTAAACTTCAACATGGAACCAAAAAAGAGCTCACATAGCCAAGACAGTCCTAAGCAAAAAGAACAAAGCTGGTGGCATCACGCTACCTGACTTCAAACTATACTGCAAGGCTACAGTAATCAAAACAGCATGATATGGTACCAAAACAGATATAGACAAATGGAACAGAACAGAGGCCTCGGAAGTGATGTCACACATCTACAACCATCTGATCTTTGACAAACCTGACAAAAACAAGCAATGGGGAAAGGATTCCCTGTTTAATAAATGACGTCGGGAAAACTGGCTAGCTATGTGCAGAAAGCTGAAACTGGACCCCTTCCTTACACCTTATACAAAAATTAACTCCAGATGGATTAAAGATTTAAACATAAGACCTAATACCATAAAAACCCTAGAGGAAAACCTAGGCAATACCATTCAGGACATAGGCATAGGCAAGGACTTCATTACTAAAACACCAAAAGCAATGGCAACAAAAGTCAAAATAGACAAATGAGATCTAATTAAACTTAAGAACTTCTGCACAGCAAAAGAAACAATCATTAGAGTGAATTGGCAACCAACAGAATGGGAAAAAATTTTTGCAAGCTACCCATCTGTCAAAGGGCTAATACCTAGAATCTACAAAGAATGAAAACAAATTTACAAGAAAAAAACAACCCCATCAAAAAGTGGGCAAAGGATATGAACAGGCACTTTTCAAAAGAAGACATTTATGCAGCCAACAAACATATGAAAAAATGCTCATCATCATTGGTCATTAGAGAAATGCAAATCAAAACCACACTGAGATACCATCTCACACCAGTTAGAATGACGATCATTAAAAAATCTGGAGACAACAGATGCTGGAGAGTATGTGGAGAAATAGGAACGCTTTTACACTGTTGGTGGGAGTGTAAATTAGTACAACCATTGTGGAAGACAGTGTGGCAATTCCTCAAGGATCTATAAGTAGAAATACCATTTGACCCAGCAATCCCGTTACTGGGTATATACCCAAAGGATTATAAATCATTCTATTATAAAGACACATGCACACCTATGTTCATTGTGGCACTGTTTACAATAGCAAAGACTTGGAACCAACCCAAATGCCCATCAAGGATAGACTGGATAAAGAAAATGTGGCACATATACACCATGGAATACTACGCAGCAACAAAAAAGGATGAGTTCATGTCCTTTGCAGGGACATGGATGAATCTGGAAACCATCATTCTCAGGAAACTAACACAAGAACAGAAAACCAAACACCACATGTTCTCACTCATAAGTGGGTGTTGAACCATGAGAACACATGGACACAGGGAGGGGAACATTACACACTGGGGTCTGTTGGGGGATGGGGACTGGGGGATGGATACCAGGGAGTGTGGAGATTGGGGAGGGATAACATTAGGAGAAATACCTAATGTAGGTGACAGGGTGGTGGAGGCAGCAAACCACCATGGCATTTGTATACCTATGTAACAATCCTGCAAGATTTGCACATGTACCCTAGAACTTAAAGTACAATTAAAAAAAAAATGATCATGAAAGGCTAAAACTACACTTAAATCTAATTTTAAAACATTAAAATCATGAATTTATTTTTGTTGCCTCTATACTTATTCTTATAAGTAATATTTGATATTTTTCTAGGGTTACAGTAATATTACTAGACCACAAATTCAAATAAGACCATTTCATACTGGCCAAGGTTGTTAGGTTGTTTATATTATTTATTTGAGATTGATTCTTGGCTGGAGCAGGGGACTTGGTGGCACCTTCTAAACCTTAGTTGGCATGCATTAGGGTACTTCTTACATCCTTTTAATAACAGAATTGTATAAATTAATTTATGTACCATACAATTCACCTGTTTAATGTTTAAAATTCAATGGTTTTTAATATACTCAGAGTTATGCAACCATCACCACAATCAGTTTTACAACATTTCCATCACACCAGTAAGAAACCCCTTGGCCAGGCACAGTGGCTCATGCTTGTAATCCCAGCACTTTGGTGGATCATGAGGTCAGGAGATCAAGACCATCCTGGCCAACATGGTGAAACCCTGTCTCTACTAAAATACAAAAAACTAGCCAGGCATGGTGGTGTGCACCTGTAGTCCCAGCTACTTGAAAGGCTGAGGCAGGGGAATCGCTTGAACCTGGGATGCAGAGACTGCAGTGAACTGAGATCACGCCATTGCACTCCAGCC
This sequence comes from Aotus nancymaae, assembly GCF_030222135.1. Classification (NCBI taxonomy): domain Eukaryota; kingdom Metazoa; phylum Chordata; class Mammalia; order Primates; family Aotidae; genus Aotus; species Aotus nancymaae. Next base: position 50,318,563 of record NW_026988473.1, on the reverse strand, counting down.
TGGCAACAGAGCGAGACTCCGTCTCAAAAATAAAAAACAAAAAAAAGAAAAGAAAAAACAAACCCCTTAACAGTCACGCTCCAATTCCCCCATTCTCCTGGCCCTGGGCAACCACCAGTCTACTTTCTGTCCCTTTGAATGTGCCTTTTCTGGACAGTTCATGTGAATAGAATCATATGCTATGTGGAGGCTGGGTGCCTTTTAATCATTAAACTTAACTGGCTCTATCAATGGCACTTGCCATGTCTATACTCTTCATAGGGGATTTCCTGAAATTACATATTTAAAATTTTTTTTTAGAGACAAGATCTTGCTCTGTTGCCCAGGCTGGAGTGCAGTGGTGTGATCATAGCCCATTGTAGCCTGGAACTCCTGGGCTCAAGGAATCCTTCCACCTCAGCCTCCCCAACAGCTAGGCCTGTAAGCAAACACCACCATGCCTGGTTAATATTTTTATTTTAATTTTTGGTAGAGACAGGGGTTCTCTATGTTGTCCAAGCTGGTCTCGAACTCCTGGCCTCAAATGAGTGATCCTCCTGCCTAGGCCTCCCAAAGTGCTGGGCTTACAGGCGTAAGCCACAGCACCTAGCCTCTGTATTTTCAAAGTTTTGCTTGGTTAGTATTATATAATCGATTGTAATGTCTTTGTTATATATTGATCCAGATGTTTGGAATGATTGGAAATATTAACATGCCTTATATATTAGACATTCACTCCTTTCCTTTCTTCATTTATGTCTTCCTTCTTTTCCTCTTTCCTTTCTTCCTTCCACACATATGTATTGAGCATTTTCTCTGTATCAGGTATTGTGCCAGGCACTGGAGATCCCACAGTGGACATGAATGTATGGCCCTTTCCCTCATGGACTTATGGTTTGGTGCAGTCCTGTGCCTTCTGCTGATGAGTTGAGGAGGCCATGCCATGTGAATGCTGCTGAGTTACTGCTCCAGACGATACAACAGGCCTCATAGCAGCTTCCTCCTCCTTCCCATGTTTCCAATCTTTCCACATCTCTTCTGCTCTCTAACCCTTGACATACTATCTTCAGGCATAATTACATAATGTATGCAAATCTTTCTGTACATACATAACAGCATAACAACTCATAAATCATATTTGCTTTGTTATCCAATTTTATTTGATTAAAATACTAAACTGTTCATTTATCTCATACTTATACTTAGATTCTTCCATAAAAGGATGAAATTGAAGCATAACACTGGTTATTTATAAATAGCCAAAGTATAGATGTGCAGAGCTAACTGGGAAATCTTACAGTTGAGCACTAAATTTATTTTAGACTAAAAATGAATGCAAACAAATTTGCATCAGTGAAGAGAGTTCTGAATGGTAACATATTATTCAAATAAAGATTATAAAAAAGAAGAGATTACAATAATAAATTTGGTGGCAGGTTAAAAATTAAGGAAGTATGTGGTAGAGAACATTACTGAAATTTCTGTTTTAGAATAATATAGAGTTGGATAAAAATCAAACAGTTTAATAAAAACCGATGGTCTTTTTTTTTTTTTTTTTGAAACAGAGTCTCACTCTGTCACCTGGGCTGGAGTCCAGTGGCGTGATCTCAGCTCACTGCAACCTCCGCCTCCCAGGTTCAAGCAGTTCTCCTGCCTCAGCCTCCTGAGTAGCTGGGACTACAGGCACCGGCCACTATGCCCAGCTAATTTTTTGTATTTTTAGTAGAGACGGGTTTCACCATGTTGGCCAGGCTGGTCTCGAACTCCTGACCTCGTGATCCCCCCATCTCAACCTCCTAAAGTGCTAGGATTACAGGCGTGAGCCACTGTGCCTGGCCTAGAACCATTGTTTCCAGGGGGGAAAACTGAAGAATATTTTTCTTATTCTTCAGTTTTACCCCCTGGAAACAATGTCCTTCTACTTATTATCAAATTGATTTACACACCCAACATCCAGATTTTGGATTCTACTATGTCTTAAAAATAAACAAGGTTTTTGAAACATAGACAATGTCTGGAGTAGGGAAAGATCAGGAGGGGTTTGTAGCATCCATGAAAAGGATACAGCTAGGCTCAGTGGCTCACTCCTATAATCCCAGCACTTTGGGAGGCCAAGGCTGGAGGATTGCATGAGGCCAGGAGTTCAAGACTAGCCTGGGCAACATGGTGAGACCTCGTCTTTACTAAAAATATAAAAATTAGCTGGGCGTGGCTGTGGGGGCCTGTAATCCCAGGTATTTAGGAGGCTGAGGCAGGAGAATCACTTGAACCCGGGAGGTGGAGGTTGCAGTGAGCCGATATTTCACCACTACACTCCAGCCTGGGTGACAGAGTGAGACTGTGTCTCAAAAAAAAAAAAATGTATTTGAAATAATGCTGATGGAGCCAAACAAAGAGGGTTCCCACTGGCCACAGGGCGATTCTTCCGAGCATCAAAAAGGAATAATAATTACAGTTAATTATTATTAAATAAAAAATAATTTAAAAAATTATATAAGTAAAAAAATAAATTATATCAGTTATAAAAGTCTTTGAGTCAAAGTGAAAAGGTTGCAAGAGTATATAAAAAGGTAATTATGATACAAAAGGAGGATAAATATAGGATTTATTTAAGTTCCTAATAATTTTGGCTGTTTATTTCTTGGTTTTGTTTGATTTTTTTTCTTTTTTTTTTTTTTTTGAGACAGAGTCTCACTCTGTTGCTCAAGCTGGAGTGCAGTGGCATTAACTCTGCTTACTGCCACCTCCACCTCTTGAGTTCAAGGAATTCTCATACTTCAGCCTCCTGAATAGCTGGGATTACAGGTGCGTGCCACCACGCCCGGCTGATTTTTTTTTTTTTCTTCAACAGAGATGGGGTTTCACCATGTTGGCCAGGCTGGTCTCAAGATCTTTCTACCTCAGCCTCCCAAAATGCTAGGATTACAGGTGTGAATCACTGTACCCAGCCTATTTCTTCTGTTAAGTTTATTTTGTGTATAAAATATATTTCTCTCTGGTAATGAGGGAAGAGTGTATTCAGGGCACTTGTGAGTAAGCCAAAGAGTATGTAAAAAAGCAGGAATCATACCAAGAACAGGAAAAACTGAATAACCTTCATGGTCACTTAATAACCAGGTAAAAAGAGGGTCTGATAATGTGTTACAAAATGGTGTGTAAATCAGATGTCATTAAAAAAAAATCTGACTTTGCAGATTCAATCCTTCCTTTCCTGGCTGTTAAAACATCTGAATCATGCTATTAATAAAGATTAGATAATGGGTGACTGGAAACATGGGAAGGAGGAGGAAGCTGCTGTGAGGCCTGCTGTATCGTCTGGAGCAGTAACTCAGCAGCACCCATATGGCATGGCCTCCTCAAGTCATCAGCAGAAGGATCAGGACTGCACCAAACCGTAAGTCCATGAGGGAAAGGGCCTTACATGCATGTCCACTGTGGGATCTCCAGTGCCTGGCACAATACCTGATACAGAGAAGATGCTCAATACATATGTGTGCATGAAAGAGAGGAAAGAGAAAAGGAAGGCATGGAGAAAAAAAGGGAGTGAAGAATGGAGGAAAAGATCTTCGATGCTTTCCCAGAAGGAGAGGATGAATGGAGAGTGATCACCTCTTCTCTACTACTCTCTCCCATCTGTTTCTTGTGTGCAGTCAGTGACCTGAGTTGTTCTGTTCTTACTGAGTCAATAATGGGGCAGAGGACAGGTGGATATTCAGCCTGAGGCTGAACTAGATCTTGGAGACCAGTATTTGCCCTGTCCTACTTGGATGCCAATAGTTTCCCACAATCTCTATGGATACACAGCTGTCAGTTAGAGGTTTGCCTCAGATTCAAACCATAGATGTCTTCATTAGAAGATGTTGGGAAAGAGGAAACACATGAGTATCCCAGAATTAGGACTTCAGAGGGGCTTCAGAGCTGCTTCCAACTGTCTCCTCTGCTTCTCTCCCGCAAGCTGAAGTCAATGGCTAGAGTAGCCATAATTGAAGTTTTCTTTGCCGCTCCCAGGTCAAATAGGCTAAAATTTCATCCAGTGGAGATTAATTTACACTTGTAGGTTAATACCCAAGATGACTAAACATTGGTCATTCACACCTGAATATAAATTGCTTTAATTTAGATTGCTTACCCACACTTAGGAGAAGATTTTGATGGAGAGGGTGGAGGGGAAATTTTGGACCCCTCTGGTGGCATTCCTTCCTTCCATTCTCCCTCCCTTTCTCCCTCCCTCCCTCCCTTCTTCCCTCCCCTTTCTCTCTTTCTCTGTCTCTCTCTCTTTTCTTTTGAGACAGGGTCTTGCCCTGTCACCTTGGCTGGAGTGTGGTGGTACACTCATAACTCACTACAACCTTGAACTCTTGGGCTCAAAAGATCCTTCAAGCTTGACCTACTGAGTAGCACGTGCCACCACACCTGGGTAATTTTTGAAGCAATTTTGTAGAGACGAAGTCTTACCATGTTGCACAGGCTGGTCTCAAACTCCTGATCTCAAGCGATCCTCCTGCCTTGGCCTCCACAAGTGTTGGCATTACAAGCATAAGCCATTGCACACTGCTGTGGCTGTACTTTCTCAGTCTTAGTCTCTTTCATGGGCTTCCCTTTAAGCTACTCCTAATTTTAGCTGACCCCTATCCCCACCCCATGTAGTTGAAAATTCTTGTATAACTTTTGACTTCCCCCAAACTTGACTACTAATAGCCTCCTGTTGGCCAGAAAAGGAAGAATAAACCTGGAGGCCTCATACTTCCTTGTTTCAAAAGTATACAATGCTATAGTAATCAAAACAGTATGGCATTGGCATAAAGACAGACATATAGACTAATGGAATAGAATAACAATAGTTAATAAACATAAACAGTTGATTAACACATATTTTATGTTATATTTATTATATACTGTATTCTTTTTTTTTTTTTGAGACAGAGTTTCGCTCTTGTTACCCAGGCTGGAGTGCAATGGTGCGATCTCAGCTCACCACAACCTCCGCCTCCTGGATTCAGGCAATTCTCCTGCCTCAGCCTCCTGAGTAGCTGGGATTACAGGTGCGTGCCACTGTGCCCAGCTAATTTTTTGTATTTTTAGTAGAGACGGAGTTTCACCATGTTGACCAGGATGGTCTTGATCTCTTGACCTCGTGATCCACCCGCCTCGGCCTCCCAAAGTGCTGGGATTAAAGGTGTGAGCCACCGCACCCGGCCCATATACTGTATTCTTACAATAACACTATAGAAATAAAATACTAAGAAAACTGTAAGGAAGAAAAAATATATTAACTATTAAGTGCAAGTGGATTATCATAAATGTCTTTATGATGAGTAGGCTGAGGAGGGGGAAAAGGAGGGATTAACCCTACTGTCTCAGAGTGACAGAGGCAGAAGAAAATCTGCATATAAGTGGACCGGCACAGTTTAAACCTGTATTGTTCAAGCATCAACTGTACGTGTATGTTACACCTGAGCTGGGCATTACCCACAAATCCTCAGGCTACACTCTTGCCTTTGACCACAGGAACCATGAGAAAATCTCAGGCATTTCTTCAGGCTCTGCCTCTCGCCCTTGGGCTTGGATCCTTGACTTGGCCTGTTCTTCCTGATTTCTGCACCTCTGGTTTTATACCAGATTCCCCTCCTCTCTGTCTTGTCCTGAGATTTCACTAATGGGCTTGCCTTTTTTTCTAATTTTTTTTATTGTGGGAAAATACACATAACATAAAATTTACCATCTTAACTATTTTAAGTATATACTCAGTAGTATTAAAAACATTCGTAACATTGTGCAACCGTCATCACCATTCATAACTCTTTGCATCTTGTAAAACTAAATCTATACCCATTAAACAACAGCTCCGCATTCTCTTCTCCCCACATTCCCCGGCAACTACCATTCTACTTCTGTGTCTATGATTTAGATTATACTCTGTAAGTACCTCATATAAGTGGAATCATATAACACTGGTCTTGTGGTGACTGGCTTATTTCACTTAGCATAATGTCCCTGGGGTTCATCCACACAGCATGTATCACTATTTCTTTCCTTTTTAAAGCTGAATAATATTCCATTGTATGTACATGCCACATTTTACTTATTCATTCATCCATCCATGGACACTGGTTGCTTTTCCTTTTTAGCTATTGTGAATAATGCTGTTATGAAATGGATACACAAATATCTCTTTGAGATCCTATTTTCTTTTCTTCTTCTTCTTTTTTTTTTGAGACAGAATCTCACTCTGTCACCAGACTGGAGTGCAGTGGCACTATCTTGGCTCACTGCAACCTCTGGCTCCCGGATTCAAGTGATTCTCCTGCCTCAGCCTCCCAAGTAGCTGGGACTACAGGCATGCACCACCATGCCCAGCTAATTTTTGTATTTTTAGTAGAGACAGTGTTTCACCATGTTGGCCAGGATGGTCTCGATCTCTTGACCTCGTGATCTGCCCACCTTGGCCTCCCAAAGTGCTGGGATTACAGGTGTGAGTCACTGCACCCAGCCGAGACTGCATTTTAAATTCTTTTGGGTAATACCCAGAAGTGGAATTGCAGGATCATGTGGTAATCCAATTTTTAACATTTTGAGGAACCATCATATTGTTTTCCACAATGGTCATATCATTTTACATTTCTACTATCAGTGCACAAGGTTTCCAATTTCTCCACATCCTTGGCAACGCTCGTTCTTTTCTTTTTTTGATAGTAGGTATCCTAATGGGTGTGAAGTGATAGCTCATTGCAGTTTGATTTTCATTTCCCTAATGATTAGTAAGATTGAGCATCTAATCAATGTTAGTTATGCTGAGCATTGGTTTTTTGCATATCTTCTTTGAATATTCAAGTCCTTTGCCCACTTTGAATTTTGTTGTTGTTGTTGAGATTGAGGAGTTCTTTATATATTCTAAAATTAAACTCTTATGAGATACATGCCTTGCAAATATATATATATATATATATATATATATATATATATATATATATATTTTTTTTTTTTTTTGAGACATAATTTCACTCTTGTTGCCCAGGCTGGAGTGCACTGGCATAATCTCGGCTCACCACAACCTCCACCTCTCAGGTTCAAGTGATTCTCCTGCCTCAGCTTCCCGAGTAGCTGGGATTACAGGCATGCGCCACCATGCCCAGCTAATTTTGTATTTTTTAAGTAGAGATGGGGTTTCTCCATGTTGGTCAGGCTGGTCTCGAACTCCTGACCTCAGGTGATCTGCCCACTTTGGCCTCCCAAAGTGCTGGGATTATAGGCCTGAGCCACCTCGCCCAGCTGCCTTGCAAATATTTTTGCCCATTCTGTGGGTTGTCTTCTTACCCTGTTGAGGTTGTCTTTTGATACACAACATTTAAAAACTTTCATGAAGTCCACTTTGTCTATTTTTTCTTCTGTTGTCTGTGTCTTTGGTGTCAAAGCCAAGAACCCATTGCCAAATCTAATGCAGTGAAAATTTGTCCTATGTTTTCTGCTAAGAGTTTTAGGTCTTACCTTTGGGTCTTTGATCTATTTCAAGCTAATTTTGGTATATTATGTTAGGCAAGAATTCAACTTCATTATTTTGCCTGTGGATATCCATTTTTTTTCAATATTATTTGTTGAAAAGATTGTCTTTTCCCTATTGAAGGGGCTTGGCACCCTTGTCAAACATCACTTGACCATTTATGCAAAGGTTTCTTTCTTGCCTCTTTATTCTATTCCATTGGTGTGTATGTCTGTCTTTATGCCAGTACCACACTGTTTTGATTACTGTAGTTTTATAATAGTTTTGAAATCAGGAAGTGTGAGGCCTCTGGCTTTATTCTTCTTTTTCAAGATTGTTTTGGCTATTTGGGGTCCCTTGAAATTCCACATGAATTTTAGGATTTTTTTTTCTTTTTTTTTTTTTGAGACAGAGTTTTGCTCTTGTCACCCAGGCTGGAGTGCAATGGTGTGATATTGGCTCATTGCAACCTCCACCAAGTGATCCTTCCACCTTAGCCTCTATAGCTATCTGTAAACTTCAACTAATTCTCAAGCCTTAAATGCCACATGTAGTAAGCTTCTCCTGACTGTACTCCTGCCCCTGTCTTCAGTGGGTCAGGCTGATATGGATTTTCATGCATTCAGTGTGGCAGTAGATCTAGCCTTGGTCCCAGCGGAATTATGACTAAATTGGGATTTTTGCATAGAATCCTGGGCTTAGTCAAAACTCCAGTTTGTAATGTCTGAGAAGTCTTTCAAAGTTAGTCCTGTCACACAGTTCTTAACATTAAAAGATCATGTTTTGCTGCTTTTGTACCTTGAGCAAACCATCCAACCCCAAGGCATCAGAGGCTTTTGTCCTCTTTGGCATCAGAACTCTGTTATTATTGTTCTCCTTTCTCTTGCTTGTCACTCACCCCTCCTATTTGGATAGGCTATCATGATTATGCCATGCTTTCACAGCTGTTATTATTTTATTCATTCTTTATAATAACCCTGTGAGGCAGAGAGGGTGGTTGTTTTTGACAGTTAAGGAGCCTACAACCTCACCTGACTGTGAAGACATGAGACAGGCCTAACTTCCTAAGGCTCTGCTTCAATCCTGGAGCTAGCTTACAAAACTTACCATGGAATCAGAAGTGACCTTCCTCTTCAGAAAATGGGAGTAATGAAGATGCTATCAGCTACTGCTGAACCCAGTGGCCAGGGGAACCCAGTGGGCAGGGGTTGGATACCACTATCACATCTGCCAACTTTAGTCACGGACAGTCAACATTTCTGCTTCCTGTTGCCAGACTGTGTTCACTGATTACAGGGTATTTCAGGGTATTTGGGGGAAGATAAGAGCTCTACTGAACTAACTGACGGGACTGGTGCTCCCAGCTTAACAGACTAAGATGCCAACCAATTCCCTTCTCTCATCTCGGCATTCTTCCCAGTGTTCACCACACTCTAGCCATGCTGGTCTTCACTTGGATTTCTTGACTAAATCATTCTCCTTCAGGCTGATCTGTCTAAAAGCCTCTTCCCCATTTTTTGCCCAGTTAATTGCAACTCATCCTTCAGGATCCAGACTCATTGTTAATTTCTCATTTGAAGCCTAAGGTTCAATGATTCGCTATAAAGACTCACAGGACTCAGCATATAGTCATGTTCATGGTTAAGACTTATTACCACAAGAAGATACAGAGCCAAGTGGCCAGGCGTGGTGGTTCTTGCCTGTAATCCCAGCACTTTGGGAGGTTGGCATGGGTGGATCACTCGAACTCAGGAGTTCAAGACCAGGTGGGCAATATGGCAAAATCCTGTCTCTACAACAAATGTAAAAATTAGCTGGGTGTGGTGGTAAGTGCCTGTAGTCCCAGCTACTTGGGAGGCTAAGGTGGGAGAATCACATGAACCTGGGAGCGGAGCTTGCACCACTGCATTCCAGTGTGGGGGACAGAGCACTCTAGCCTGGGCAACACAGTGAGACTCTGTCTCGCAAAACAAGACAAAACAAACAAAGGCTAACCTTGGAAGCAGAACTTTCTGTCTTTTTTCTTTTTTAGAGACTGGGTCTTGGTCTATTGCTCAGGCTGTAGTGCAGTAATGCAATTATGGCTCACTGTAGCTTCAAACTTCTGGGCTCAAGTGATCCCTCTGCCTCAGCCTCTTAAGTAGCTAGGGCTACAGGCATGCATCACCATGCCTGGCTAGTTTTTTACTTTTTTTTTTTTTGAGATAGGATCTCATTCTGTTACCCAGGCTGGAGTGCAGTGGTGCAATCACAGCTTACTGCAGCTTCAACCTTCTGGGATCAAGTGATCCTCCCATCTCAGCCTTTTGAGTACTGGGGACCATAGGCATGCACCACCATGCTCAGCTAATTTTTTTTATTTGTAGAGATGAGGTCTCATTATGTCACTCATGTGGTCTCAAACTCCTGGGCTCAAGTGATCTTCTGCCTTGGCCTCCCAAAGTGCTACGATTACAGTCATGAAACACTGTGCCTGGCTTAAGCTGAACTTTCCTGCTCTGGTTAACTCTATTTTGCACACTGGCCAACATGTAACGATGATGTAAGGACAGCAAAATTTTAGCAAATACTCCCATTGAAAAAGGTGGAAGAAGGGCTGGGCACAGTGGCTTATGCCTATAATCCCAGCACTTTGGGAGGCCAAGGTGGGTGAATTGCCTGAGCTCAGGAGTCTGAGACCAGGCAACACTGTGAAACCCCATCTCTACTAAAATACAAAAAATTAGCCAGCATGGCAGCGTGTGCCTGTGATCCCAGCTACTCGGGAGGCTGAGACAGGAAAATTGCTTGAACCTGGGAGGCAGAGGTTGCAGTGAGCCGAGATCGTGCCATTGCACTCCAGCCTGGGCGACAGAGTGAAAAAAGAAAAGGAAAGAAAATAAAAAGGTGGAGGGGCCAGGCAAGATGGCTCAGGCCTGGTAATTCTAGCACTTTGGGAGGCCAAGGAGGGTGGGTTGACTGGAGTTCGAGACCAGCCTGGGTAACATGGTTAAACCCTGTCTCTACTAAAAATACAAAAAATTAGCCAGTCATGGTGGCGTGTGCCTATAGTTCCAGCTACTTGGGAAACTGACGCAGGAGAATTGTTTGAACCCAGGAGACAGAGGTTGCAGTCAGCTAAGATCGTGCCATTGCACTCCAGCCTGGGGGCACAAAGTGAGATGAGACTTGGTGTCAAAAAAAAAAAAAAAAGAAAGAAAGAAAACCATAGAGGGAGGAAGAATGAGAGGCACATAGTAGTTACTGGCCCATAGCAATTCTGAAATCCATGCAGGCATATATTTCTAACTCCTTGACTAAGGCCTAGAACTGCTCCATGGGAGTTTTTCTCTGTGATTCTTGGCTCTTCCCTTTGGACTTTGGGCTTTGCATTTAGCCTTGCTTCCTTTTCCATGAGAAATAACCTGTGTTTGCAAGTAAGTTGTCTTTTTGGCCTGCTCCCTCTCCATGTAAAGTTTGGTGCCCTAAGGTCTCTTTTCATTTTGAACTATCTGTTCTTTTCAGTTCAAGTTTATGGTGCTTCTACCAATATAATTATCTTAAAAACATTGTGAGTTTTCTATTAACAGTATTGAGGTTCACTCTATTAGACAAAAGCCACACTCTAAAGTCTTTTAAGAGACAGGGTCTTACTCTGTCACCCAGGCTGGAGTGCAGTGGCAAGATCTTGCTGACTGCAGTCTTGACCTCCCAGGCTGAAGCAATCTTCCCACCACAGCCTCCAGAGTAGTTGGGACTACAGGTGCACACCACCATCCCCAGCTATTAAAAAAATTTTTTTTGTAGAAGTCGGGGGTCTCATTATGTTGGCCAGGCTGGTCTTGAACTCCTGAACTCAAGTGATCCACCCACTTCGGCCTCCAAAAGTGTTGAGATTACAGGCATGAGCCACCATGTCTGGCCCTCTAAAGTATTTAAAGACTATTTTCTCTCTTCCTTGGATTTAGATTCAAGGTACTCTGAGATAATGCTCTTAAAATTCCTGAAGCCTTTTTGTCTAATTGGGAATGTCTATGAAGCATGCCTTTCAATCTTACAGCTGTTCCCTGAGCTGAAAAAAAGCCCTTGAGATTATTTTTTATTTTTATAGAGATTAGGTCTCACTATGTTGCCCAGGCTGGTCTTGAACTTCTGACCTCAAGTGATTCTCCTGGCTTGGCCTCCCAAAGTGTAGGATTACAGGTGTGAGCCACCATGCCCGGCTACCTGAGGTTATTTTTACCCAGAGGCCATACTTTACTTGAACTCCAGCCTGGGGGCACAATAATCTTTGCTATTAGGCCACCTCCTGCTGTGAAAGTCTTTTTGTTGGGAGATACTAGAGATTAGAAATAGGTTTGTTTTTGAATCTAGCAAGTCTTGACTTCTTAATATTCTCTCTAAGTGCTGCTTGAAAATTAAACAATTTCTTAGTTCAACTTTTTGTATTTTGTCTTAGACAAATAGAAGACATCACTTGGCAGTTTCAACATTTCTGACTGGAAACTCCCTAGCCAAACCCATGAGATACAAGATCATTAACTGTGCTTTCCAGTTTTCATTAGATACCCTTTCTTTCTTTTTTTTGGTTGAGATGTGTCTCACTATGTTGCACAGGCTGGCCTTGAATTCCTGACCTCAAGTGATTCTCCTGGCTCAGCCTCCTGAGTAGCTGGGTCTGTAGGTGCACACCACATACTGGGCTACTCTTTCTGTTTTTTACATTACCTCATATAACAGTGCTGCCAAACTTTCTGCCACTATACGACAGGGGTCGCCTTTTATCCAACTGTATTAGTTTGCTAAGGGTGCCATAACAAGGTATAGGGTGGCTTAAACAACAGAACTGGTGGCTTAGACTACAGAAATTTATCATCTCATAGTTCTTGTTTTTTGTTTGTTTGAGACAGTATCTCGCTCTGTCACCCAGGCTGGGGTGCAGTGGCTCAATCTCAGCTCACTGTAACCTCCGCCTGCCAGGTTCAAATAATTCTCATTCCTCAGCCTCCCAAGTAGCGGAGATTACAGGTATGTGCCACCGTGCCCAGCTAATTTTTTGTATTTTAGTAGAAACAGGGTTTTGCCATGTTGGCCAGGCTGGTCTTGAACTCCTGGCCTCAAGTGACCCACCTTCCTTGGACTCTCAAAGTGCTGGGATTATAGGCATGAGCTACTGCCCCAGCGGTCTCACAGTTCTAGAGGCAAGACATCCAAGATCAAGGTATTGGTAGAGTTGGTCCTTCCTAAGAGCTGTGAGCAAGATCTGTCCCATGTTTTTCTCCCAGATTCTCATGGTTTGCTTGCTGGCAGCAATATTTGGCGTTCTTTGGCCTGTAGATCCATCACTCTGATCTGTCTTCAGGCTGACATGGTGTTCTTTCTGTGTGCATATTTGTGTTCAAAATTTGGATGCCAGTCATACTGGATTAGGACCCATTCTAATGACATAATTTTAAGTGAATTACCTCTGTAAAGACCCGATCTTCAAATATAATTACATTCTGGCTGGGTGCGGTGGCTCATGTGAGTAATCCCAGTGCTTTGGGAGACTGAAGTGGGAGGATCCTCTGAGGCCAGAAGTTTGAGACCAGTGTGGACAACATAGCAAGACCCTATCTCTACAAAAAAAGTAAAAAAAATTAGGTGGGCATGGTGGTATGCACCTATCTGCTTGGGAGGTGGAGGCAGGAGGATCACTTGAGCCCGGGAGTTCAAGGTTACATGAGCTATGGATTGCACCACTGTACCCAAGCCTGGGTGACAGAGTGAGACCCTGTGGCTAAAAAAAAACCAAAACAAGAGCAAATAAAATCACATTCTGAGGTACTGGGAGTTACAATTTCAATACGAATTTTGGTGGGGACACAAGTCAACTCAAAGTACCAACCATCAATAACAATTCCCTCACTGTCCTTCAAGACTTCACCTGAGGCCCTTTTGGTTTCTGCCCACCCCTGTCCAAAGCAGATGACACGTTTTCCATTGTTGCAGTATCTAACTTCACCAATTTCATTATCAGTTATGGGCTGATCAGGGAAGTGGCCACCACTATGGAACCAGGCTTTATTCTAAGAATTGGATACAACACAATTGCAGGAGAAGCTAGGGAAGAAAAGGTCTGAAAGAAGATGACTGGACCATCAGAAAAGTCACCAACGGGAGATCACAAAGGAAAGCTGATGAATGACCATAGAAGGCTGTTCCCTTTGTATCCAGCAATGGGCCTGAAGTTTATGATAGGTCATCAGGGCTAGCAATCAGGAAGAAAAGTTGGAATGCACTGAGGGAGAGTGGGGACAAACTAGAATCCACAGGACAAACTGGAACCCATGAGGACAAAGTGGAACTCACAGCTATCTTTCACATTGATGAGCATGTGATATGTAGCATAAACTAATGCCCTTACCACAGAACTACACATGGTGCCTTGTCCCAGGGCTTGTAGAAGCTGAAATAGAAAATCTGGTGGGAGCTGAAGGCGCTGTGGGCCAGTTAATGCTCTGTGCCAACAAAGTATATTAGCAGATCAGTAACAACTCTATGGTCTTACATATGAGGAAATGTAGCCTTATTTACTCATAGATGAGTAAACGGGAAAGCCTGAATTCTGCCCGACATCTGTGTGATAGTCATCTTCTAAGATGACCCCCATGATTCTTGCCTATGGGTACTCATACATTTTGATAGTTTCCCTCCCAAATAAAATAGATTTGACCTGAGCAATCAGTAGAGCATTGCAGAAATGATGGTGAATGACGTGATGGTGGATCATAAGAAACACTGCAGCTTCCATCTTTCTCTTTTTTGAATTAATTGAAAACCAGCTGACATGTTGTAAGGATACTCAAGCAGCCTGAGGACAGGCCCAAATAGAGAGGAAGTGAGGGCTTCTGTAAATGACCCATCCATGTGAGTGAACCACCTTGGAAGTAGATTTTCCTTCACCAGCCTAGCCTTCAAATGACTACAGCCCCATGTTTTACTGCAACGTCCCGAGAAACTTCAAGTCAGAACTATATAGCTAAGCAGCTTCTAAATTCCTGAATTACAGAAAATACGAGATAATGTTTATTATGGTTTTAAAGCTGTTAAATTTTGGGTTAATTGGTTATATACAACATTAGATTAATATAATCTGTTAGATTCTGAAAAATCTTTATTTTTCTTTCTTTCTTATTTTTAATTTTCTGTGGAGATGGGGTTTTGCTACATTTCCCAGGCTGTTCTTGAACTCCTGGCCTCCAGCAATCCTCCCACCCCAGCCTCCCAAAGTGTTGGGATTACAGGTATGAGCCACTGCACCCAGGAAAAGCACAGTGCTTTCTATGACATCACGCCACTTTAAAATTTGTTTGGATAGGAAGTGTGGAGGCTGATGCCCATAATCCCAGCCCTTTGGGAGGATGAGGCAAGCAGATCACTTGAGGACAGGACTTTGAGACCAATCTGGCCAACATGGCAAAAACCCATCTCTACTAAAAATACAACCATTAGCTGGGCATGGCGGCAGGCACCTATGATCCCAAGCTACTTGGGAGGCTGAAGCAGGAGAATTACTTGAACCCGGGAGGCAGAGGTTGCAGTGAGCCAAGATTGTGCCACTGCACACCAGCCTGGGCAACACAGTGAGACTCCATCTCAAAAAAAAAAAAATTATTGGATTATGTGAATGAAGATTATGGGTGAAGTAAAAATTTTGAAGTCCACAGTGTCCTGGTCTTGTCATAAAAAAAAGGCTTTGAAATATGTTCAGTGCTTCCAGATACTGAGAGAAGGAGTGTCATATAGTGGTTAAACTGAACCTTGAGAATAAGGAGTTTTTTTTCTTTTCTTTCTTTTTTCTTCTTCTTCTTCTTTTTTTTTTTTTTTTTGCCACTATTCAGGGTAAGCTGAGTTGGCATGAATAAATTAGAGGTTAAACCATGTGTTTTTGCTGACTGGCAGACTTGGGCTGGAATTGGGGAAGATAAGTGATAGAAACTGGATTCTGGTAGGGCAAGAAAAGTCCTAACAAATAGTGATGAAATGGGGTGGGACCTTCAGGACCGTCACAGTGAGGGGCTGGCAACCCTTTTGCTCCTGCCCCTTCTTTCTTCAGTGGGGCCATCCTCTCCTCTTCCCCACCAGTTCCCTTTTGATCTCAAACTTACTGAAAAAGCTCCTTCTTGTTCTGCTCTTTCCAAATATCCCTTTCTTATGAAGATCTTTTCTTAATAAGGCAAATATGTGCGTTAAGGAACTTGTAGCAAAACAAAACCAAACTTTAAGAACCAGGACATTTAAAAAACTCTTGGTGTTTATTGTTCTCCCCTAACTGTTCAGATTTGGTCTAGGATTGGAGGGAAGAGGCACTGGGCTTGGTGACTTAATCAGACCGTAGTTAGTTAGCAACAGTTATTATCCTAGGATGTTACTGCTGGAAGAACCCTTCCAGAACATCTGGTGCAACCGTACTCTTTTTATACAGGATAATGTGAAGCCCAAAGAGATCAAATGACCATTGTGAACAGATACTAATTCAACAGCTGCAATCAAGGGAACACATTTCTAGGCTTGACGTTCTTTTAAATGGTCCATCTATCCTGATTAGTAAAATGGGTGGAGTGATTTGCTGGAGTCGGCCCAAACCTCCCATTTTGCAAGCACAGAAACACTACAAACACAAGAGGCATTACCCAGGTCAAACCGTTCCTAAGATGTGACTGAACAACAGGCAGGGGTTAGGAAGAAAAATGCTGCCTGATCCTGATTTCTAAACTCCCCTTAAACCTCGTCTCTGTGTCCCTAGAGCCCAAGATAGAGTATGCATGAAAAAACTTTTGCGAAATGAACAAACTTCCCTCGAAGTCCTTCCCTGCCTCTTCCCGCCGCCTTGCATCTCCCCGACTTGGGACTGCGTTAGCATTTGAGCCCGTCTGGGGACTTTTCCGGGTCTTCTTCGGCCTCTTCAGTGACTCCGTTCCCAGGACAGGAACAGGGCTCCCTTTTTCACCGCGGGGCGCTGGGAGGGGCCGGGTAGGCTGCTCACCTAGTCTCTCGGGTTTTTCCCCAAGATAGAGGGTCATTTGCGTGGGGCGTTGTACTTGAGCACCCAAAATGGCCCAAGCTGGTCTGGGAGACATTGGGGGAATGTGTTTACCGTCCTGGCTGACACAGAAGGCCAGGCATTCCTGCCATCAGGGGTGACTTGACCCGCCGAATCCAAGCTCCGGCGGCGGTGTGCGCCCTCCCGATCAGCGCCGGCAGCAGGGAGGGGCCTGGCGGGGGCGGGGCCTGGTGGGTCAGGTGACTGCGCGGCGGGCGGCGGCTGTGGAGGCTAAGGGGCGTCAGAGGCGCGGAGGGGCTGGCTGGGCAGGAGGGGTTGGCGGGGCAGCAGGGCAGCGACCATGGGGAGCTTGAAGGACGAGCTGCTCAAAGCCATCTGGCACGCCTTCACTGCACTCGACCACGACCACAGCGGCAAAGTCTCCAAGTCCCAGCTCAAGGTGGGCGCCTCCTGTCCCGGCCCCTCACCCGATCCTGCCCGGCGCGCTCTGCACTTCCCTGGTGGAAGCGAGACCTGGTGGGCCGCGACCGCAGGGAGGGGCGGGCGGGAATGCGCCCCGGAGGCCCGCTTGAGGGGAGTGGGCTGAGACTGGGATTTGGTGTTTAATGCCTCCGCCTTGCCTTCGGGCCATGCCCTCGGCTGGATGCGTTAGTTCCTGCTGGTTTCCCAGGGACTGGGATGGGTGGAGGGCCTAAGGCTGGGATGAAGTCTGTGAGGGGAAAGTGTGGTTCCTTCTTGGCGCTGGAGAAGCGAGGGTAGGGAGGCAGAAAGTGGATTCTGAGGCGGCGATGGGAAGCTCCCTTACACAGCCTTCCCAGAATTTTCTTCTTACTCGAGGAGAGGAGGGGACTTGCCCAAGGTCGCTGGGCTGAACCTTCTGCAGCCCACAGCCCCACACCGGCACAGTCCTCAAAACGGTCAGCTGCCCCGGAAGCGCCAAGGCAGTCCGGAGACGGCAGAAATGCCCCGAAGTCCGGCCTGCAGCGTCCTCCTCCTTTGGGAGGCTTTCTGACTTGGGAAGACCTCCCGCCCAGCATCTTTAGGTCTGAAACTAGTGAATAGGGTGTGCTGTGTCCTACAGGGACCTTAGTTTCGGATGAGGAGCGCTGAACTTTCTAGTACCCTGCGAGTCGTTATTGTAACCGCCGAGAGAGACTCCAGAGTATAAGCTATAAATAAAAGGATGTTTGTAAACTGAGTAACCCCAAGCAGGGAAATTGGCACTCAGCCAGGAGAAATTGGCAGCTTCTTCAAAGTAGAAAATATAGAAACAGACAAGAGCCATTCATAGACATTTAAAAATATACACATTTTAGATCCAAATGTCCAGTTTTCTTAGCCCCTTCTGGGAATGAATTCTTAAGATTGGGTTTGTTTTGTATATTTTTGTAGAGTAATCAGATTCTTGTGAGTAGTGGCTTTTATGCCAATGGGACTTAGCATTCTCTTTGTGTTCCTTTTTCCTCCCCTCTCTTTTTCTCACTGATAGAATCATAGTCTGGAAGGGTCCATGGAGATTATCCACTTAATTTTTATTTTACTTTATGTTAAATTGACATACAGTAAAATTGACTTTTGGTGTACAATTCTATGAATTTCAATACATGTGTCGATTTATATAACTATCACCACAACCATGGGTTTCTCAGTTCTATCATCCTAAAAAACTCCCTCATGTTGCCCTACCTCCACCCCTAACTGTTGGCAACCATTGCTCTCTTCTAATTGCTATAGTTTTACCTTCTCCTTTTCTGTAAATGAGTCATATAGTTTGTAACTGTTTGAGACCGATTTCTTTTACCCAGCATAATGCCTTAGAGATTAATCCATTTTGTTGTACATACCAATAATTTTTTAAGTTGCTAAGTAATATTCTATTGTATGTATGTATGGTAGTTTTTAGCCATCCATCCTTAAGAATTTGTGTTATTTCCAGTTTGGGGGAATAATATGTAGGGCTACATTTTACTTTTAACTTACCTATGCCATTTTATTTAAAGTAAGATTTTAATAAATAGCATGTAGCTGGGTCTTGCTTTTTTAAATTGATTCTGACAATCTCTTTTAATTAGCATATTTTAGGCCATTTACATTTAATATAATTATTAATATGGTTTATTATAATTTGGTGTCTGTGGGTTTTTTTTTGTCCTCTCCTTTTCTTCCATGTTTAGTTTTGTTTTTTTTTTTTTTTTTTTTTTGAGACGGAGTTTCGCTCTTTTTACCCAGGCTGGAGTGCAATGGCGTGATCTCGGCTCACCGCAACCTCCGCCTCCTGGGTTCAGGCAATTCTCCTGCCTCAGCCTCCTGAGTAGCTGGGATTACAGGCACGCGCCACCATGCCCAGCTAATTTTTTGTATTAGTAGAGACGGGGTTTCACCATGTTGACCAGGATGGTCTCGATCTCTTGACCTCGTGATCCACCCACCTCGGCCTCCCAAAGTGCTGGGATTACAGGCTTGAGCCACCGCGCCCGGCCTAGTTTTTTTTTTTTTTTTTGAGACACAGTTTTGCTCCATTGCCCAGGCTGGAGTGCAGTGGTGTGATTTGGGCTCACTGCAACCTCTGCCTCCTGGGTTCAAGCAATTCTCATGCCTCAGCCTCCCAAGTAGCTGCAATTACAGGTTTGCGTCACCATGCCCAGCTATTTTTTTTTTTTTTTAGTAAAAGTGGAGTTTCACCGTGTTGGTCTGGCTGGTCTTAAACTCCTGAGCTCAGATGATCCGCCTGCCTTGACCTCACAAAGTGCTAGGATTACAAGTGTGACCCACTGTGTCCAGCCAGTATTCCATTTTAATAGTGAGTTTTTTACTATATTTCTTTGTGTAGGTTTTTTTAGTACTTGCTGTAGGAGTTAAAATATCCATCCTTAACTTTTCATAGTGTACTTAGAGTTAACATTTTACCACTTTAAGAAGAATGTATAAAACTTATCACCATATAGGTCCCTTTACCCTCACTGCTTTTTGTTGTAATTCTCATATTTATTAATCTATGTACACTGAAATCCCCATCAGACAATATTACATTTTTTGCTTTCAACCATCATTTTTCTTTTAAAGATCTTAAGAGGAGAAGAAAAGTTTATTCCTTTTTTCCAGATATCCCAGATTACCTTTTTTTTTTTTTTTTTTTTTTTGAGATGGAGTCTCACACTGTCACCCAGGCTGGAGTGCAGTGGTGTGATCTCGGTTCACTGCAACCTCTGCCTCCTGGGTTCAAGGGATTCTTTTGCCTCAGCCTTCTGAGTAGCTGAGACTACAGGCGTGTGCCACCACTCCCAGCTAATTTTTGTATTTTTAGTAGAGACGAGGTTTCACCGTATTGACCAGGCTGGTCTCAAACTGACCTTGTGATCCGCCCGCCTTGGCCTCCCAGAAGTGCTGGGATTACAGGCATGAGCCACCGCACCTGGCCTACCTCTTAATTTTATAGATATGATAGTTGAGATATTTAGTGATTTGCCCAAAGTCATAGTTGTAAGTAGTAGCTAAATCTTTTTAGCTACTACCAAGTGTGAGCCAAGATTTTCACAGTTTTGTGTGTGTGTATGTGTGTGTGTGAGACAGGGTCTCGCTCTGTCACCCAGGCTGGAGTGCAGTGGTGCTATCTCAGCTCTCTGTAGCCTCTGCTTCCCAGCTCACGTGATCTTCCAGCCTCAGTCTCTCAAGTAGCTAGGCTCACAGGCATGAACCATCACGCTCGGTTCATCTTTGTATTTTTTTGTAGAGATAGGATTTTGTCATGTTGCCCAGGTTGATGTTGAACTCCTGAGCTTAACGCCAGCCGCCCACTTCAGTCTTCTAAAGTGCTAGGATTCAGATATGAGCCACCTCATCCAACCGACTCTTTATAATTCTTTTTTTTTTAAGACAAGATCTTTTTCTGTCACCCAGGCTGGTGTGCAGTGGTGTGTTCTTGGCTCAGTGCAACCACCTTGCCTCCCAGGTTCAAGCAATTCTCCTGTCTCAGCCTCCCAAGTAGCTGGGATTATAGGTGCCTACTACCATACCTGGCTAATATTTGTATTTTTAGTAGAGATGGGGTTTCACCATGTTGGCTGGAGTGGTCTTGAACTTCTGACATCAGGTGATCCACCTGCCTCGGCTTCTCAAAGTGCTGGTATTACAGCCGTGAGCCATGCCTGGCCTGTTTTCACACTTTAAAGCCAGTGGCTTCTTTATTTTCTTCTCTTTCAGTTGATGGCATAAAGGAGATTTTTTGGATTACTTTGATTATACTTTATTCACAATTGTCTTTATGGCTGCTTGTAGGAAAAGCGTCAGAGCATTCTTGACAGCAGGCTTGGCAGGAAGTTTTAAATCCCAGTTCATAGATTTCACCCATAATATGTTGATAATGCAACTGTGCAATTGTATTTTGTCTCTCTTGTCTATATGAGACTTTGGGGTTGGTTCAGTTCTATTCATCTTGCCAGTGTTTGTAGAATTGAAAATATTTAAACGTTTTTATGTAGGTCTCTTTTTGTGTTTGACCCCAGTTCTGTGTTCTATTGGCTAGGAGTAGAGTTTTGGCCTTAATTTGTTGATTGATTCATTCATTCATACAGTAACCTGTATGTCTACTATGTGTAAGTTACCATGCTGATTTAATAAGAAGGTTAGTATTTTTAGGCTTTTAAGAGCTAATATCTCCTTGGAGCACCTATCGAATAATTGATTTGTTAAACAGCAGACTAATAATTATATATCCAAAATGATTAAAATTTATTGCTTTGGAAAGCTATTTGGGTATTCTGAAATATTTTTGATACTTGCCTTTTTGAGTTACCTTCACAACTTTTGACACAGAGAATGGATACATTCACTAGATAAGGGATATGATAGTGAAAGGCAGGGGAAAAAGAAACAAATATGAATCTTTGCCTTCAAAGGGTTTAAATTTGGTAGGCAAATTAAGAGACTAAACGACCATTAAGGAAGGGACTCTCTCTTTAGATAGAGATTATATTACTCAGACAATTACTGTATCCTTACAAAACATAAAGTCTGGTGGTGAAGATAAGAAACACAGAAATATTGGGTAGAAGATACTGAGTATGACAGAAGATTTGAGGCCATGAGATTTTAGAAGAGGCAATTTCTTCTCACTGGTGTGATTGCTTCATGAAAAAAGCTTCTTTGAAATGAACTCTGAAGGAAGCTAGGATGTGATTTTGTAGGAATGGGGGAAGATTAAGCCCATTCTATTAATTAATTACTTAATTTTTTGAGATGGAGTCTTGCTCTGTTGCCCAGGGTGGAGTGCAGTGGCAAACTCTGCCTCCCCAGTTCAAGCAGTTTTTCTGTTTCAGCCTTCCGAGTAGCTGGGACTACAGGTGCGCTCCACCATGTTGAGCTAATTTTTGTATTTTTAGTGGAGACAGAGTTTTACCATGTTGGCCAGGCTGGTCTCGAACTCCTGACCTCAAGTGATCCACCTGTCTCGGCCTCCCAAAGTGCTGGGATTATAGGTGTGAGCCACCATGCTTGGCCTAATTTATTTATTTGATGGATATTTATTGATTGCTATTATCCCTAGGGAACACTGTGAACTGCAAGAGACAGGAATGAATCAGGTATTTATGGGGACTTCTGTATAACTTATTTTGATTGGAGTGTAGAACATACATGTGTGTATGAGAGAGAGTTATTGCTGGTGATAACGCTGTAGATATGAATTGGGGTTAATGCATAGAAAGCTTCGATTGCCAGACAAATTAGGTGAATGCCAGGGGACCTCCAAGTTTTCAGAGGATGATGAGTTGTGATCAGAATTGCACTTGAGAAAGTTACTTGCCAGGCATGGTGGCTCACGCCTGTAATCCTAGCACTTTGGGGAGGCCAAGGTGAGTGGATCACCTGAGGTCAGGAGTTCGAGACCAGCCTGGTCAAGATAGCGAAACCCCATCTCTACTAAAAATATAAGAATTAGCTGGGTGTGGTAGTGCACACCTGGAGTCCCAGCTACTTGGGAGTTGAAGCAGGAGAATCACTTGAACCTGGGAGGCGGAGGTTGCAGTGAGCTGATGTCGTGCCATTACACTCCAGCCTGGGCGACATAGCTGGCTGGAGTGAATTGGGCAGATAAAAGTTAGCAGTAGCCCAGATAAGAGTTAATAGGGGCTAGAGACAGTGAAGATGGACAAGAAGGAAATGGTGGGTTAAGGTATGAGACTTGACTCATGTTGGGTGGGAGAAGGACAAGAAAGGACAGATTCAGAAATGTCTCAAATGTCAACTACAGTT